>NC_090926.1:1045817904-1047235404 GCF_040938575.1 Ambystoma mexicanum
AGGGGACCTTCGTACTTGCATAGACTATCCTGCCTTAAACCAGATCACAGTTGAGAACAGGTACCCCCTTCCACTCATTTCAGTGTTAATGGACCAAGTTAAGGATGCCAAAGTTTTTACCAAACTGGACCTTCGAGGAGCTTACTACTTAGTGAGAATCAAAGAAGGGGATGAATGGAAAACTGCCTTCCACACAAAATACGGCATATATGAGTATCAGGTTATGCCTTTCGGCTTATGCAATGCTCCAGCAGCTTTCCAGAACTTTATGAATGACGTTTTATGCAAATTGCTAGATGTCTGTGCCGTAGTGTACCTCAATGACATTCTAATTTATTCAAGCTTGGCCCAAGAGCACATAACTCATGTAAGGGCAGTACTTATGAAACTACGGCAACACAAGTTATTTGTCAAGCTGGAGAAATGCTCATTTCATGCAACCTCAGTGGAATTTTTGGAATTTATCCTGTCACCAATGGGAATTCAAATGGATAATCTAAATGTTGAAGCATTTTTGAATTGGCCTTCACCTACATCAGTGAAAGGAGTCCAAGGTTTTTTAAGATTCGTCAATTTTTATAGATGCTTTGTTGCAGGATTTTCCCAACTAGTCCATCCAATAACCATGTTATTGCAAAAGCACAAGGCATTCTCCTAGACCAAGGAAGCGGAAAAGGCTTTCCAGACCTTGAAAAAACATTTTAACAACGCTCCCATTTTCAGACACCCACAACCTGAGCTACCGTTTGTAGTAGGAAATTACGCGTCCAGTGCTCCAATGGATACAGAAACAGGACAACTGCATCCAGTGGCCTTCTGGTCAAAGAAGTTTTCAACAGCAGAATTAAATTACAGTATCACAGATAAGGAATTACTAGCAATAAAACACCCTTTCAAGGAATGGAGACACCATTTAGATTCCAAGATTGTCAAAAGGAAATTGTTCTACTTAGTGGATTGGAAAGGGTTTGGTCCACAGGACAGAACTTGGGAACCTAGTTCCAAAATTCATGCTCCCAAATTGCTTTATCACCCCACTAAGTTCATCCCTGGGAGGGGGGGAACTTTCATGATCCCAGTCAGTGAGCATAGTCCTCATGTAGGCATTCAGGCTAGGCAGGGAACATAATATCAATCAGCATGTCAACGGTGTGTGTTAGCCTGGCACATATGGCATTCACACCATCCACAGTATCTACTTCCATAGATTCCTGTGATGTTCAACAGTAATTTCATACACTTAACATGGCCACTGCAAAGCCCATTTGGAAGTAGCAGCACGGCACTATTCATTTTGCAGAGGGAGCTACTAAGCCCTGCCTCCGCTGGAATGCGCGCTTCGCGTCTGATCCGCTGACAGCGGGTAACGCTACCAGCGTTTCTCCTTACAGAACCTGTGAAAAACAAGGAGATAATAGAGACATTAGTTTTTACGAAAAGCTACAGAGTACCATAGTTCACAGAAGAGACTTACCCGACAGAAGTTATCTCTGACGCTGTTATCTTCAGTTCAGAAAATGTATTCACCCCCAGCCGCTGCATCTTCAGTCAGAAGTGTCTCCGCAGCCACCGCATCTTCCGAAGATTTTTTTCCTCAGCTTTACGAAAACCTGCAGACAACACAAGAGGTATTCAATTAAAAATCAAACTTAACAGTTTAACAGAGAAGACATTTAATACGCATTTACATACCTCAAGGTATTTCAAGTTTTCATCTCACAGTTGTTACCGCGCTCCACCTTGAAGGCTTTAGTTACTCTGTATTGGCGAACTTATGTTTTTAAACATTTTCTCATCCTGAGTAACTCTGCAGCCATAATTCTCTTCCCGAATTCCTAGAACCTGTGAACAAGAAAAAAAAAAGACAAAAGTAATTAGAAAGAGAGATCTCTCCAACGTAGGAATCAACTCAAGCCCTTAAAGATTACATTATCTTCACCTGCTTATTTACACTTACTTACCCAAAGACTCTTTCTTAAAAGAATAGACATTTCAAGGCAAGAAGCTATAGAGTTCATCAGCAACCCAGGTTCCCATTGTTTCTCCATCTCATCGCGCCCCTGTTGAAAAGCAGGATGGAGAGCTCCACAATAATAAAACACAGGTGAGAAGGGAATTCAGCCCTAGAGTTAGAAGGGAGTGATTTAAGGAAATACACATCTCATGTAGTATTATCTCAGTTAATAGATGTTATAGCAGTTCTATTGTTGTCATTTGTTTGTTCAAACAGAAAATGAATCTTTAAGGCTCCAAGGTATCAGATCCACAGGCTGGGAAGGTATTACGCTCCAGAGGAGTCCAGGTAAGCGTTACACTTATAGCATTAACCTGCCAATTCTTAACACCACACAACTGTATCACTCTCGCCCGCGCACTAATCCTGTCTAAACTAGACTATTGTAACTTACTAGTACTACTAGGGTCCTCAAAATCCAATTTAGCCAAGCTCCAACTCCTACAAAATAAAGCGCTAAGAGCAGCACTTGGTATCAAAAAGTCAGACCACAATTCCAACACAAGAAGAGAGGTGCACTGGCTGCCCATTAAAGCAAGAATACTATTTAAAACTCACTGTATAACACACAAATGCTTAGCCAAGAAGGCCCCCATGTACCTCAACAACACAGTAATACCAAACTCTTTGACCAGAGCCATGCAATCTAACAAGTCCCAACTCTGGGTCCCACGATTCAAACTCACTAGGGCTGGCGGTAGCAGCTTTCCGGTCCTAGCTCCATAAACCTGGAATTCCATCCCAGACTCATTGAGAAATTAACCTTATACTGGAACCTGGATCATTATGTGTGGGGACTTAAACATCGAGTGCCTGCGCTATTTGCGAAACGGCAAGAATGGTACCGGTAAACTTAATCAAAAGAAGACGGCCAGATGTCAAACCTGTATGGAAGAAACGACACTTGGAGACCTCAGAATGGCTAACAGCCAAGTGAGGAGGGCGACCTAAAGGCCGTGGCAACCTGGCACTCGATTTTCTCCAGTGCAATTCTGGATTATTTCTTTGTTTCGGGCTAGGTCTTCCCTTTCATTATATCTCTGAGTGTAACTACAACTAAGCACAGTGATCACAACCTCCTTGTGCTGGCTCATAAAAATCATTGGCAGAATACAGAGCCTGATCTAAACACAGATTGCTGTAAGCAGAAATTAACAGTCACCCGGAATGGAAATCTACTCTGTATTAACCCAAAATTAGTCCCTCACCTCATGACAAGCTTAATAGCCTGGCAAACTAGAAGAGGTTGACTATGTCCCCACGCTAGCACTGAACCTTGAACAAAAGGACCAAAATATGTAGCTAAACCCAAGCACAAATTTAATGTCATAGTGGCAATTAGGAAAGTCCAGTTATCACGAGACTGGGATCGTGGATCCCATGCTAGATTGCCCGAGAGATCCCAGGGCCAGTGGGCCACGAAAGATGACATTGAAGACCTTTTATCAGATATTAAAACGGAATTCTGTAACTGCATGACCGAGGTATCAGCTAAGATAGAGGGACTGGACAATGGTATGGAGGAAGTGGAACATCGGGTCGGCAAAATAGAGGACCAGATCCTAGAGCACTCGACCCCAAACCCTAGAAGAAAACAGCAAAGGCATGCAATGTAAGCAGGAGGATTTGGAAAACAAAGCCTGCAGGAATAATATTCACATCAGAGGGGTCCCTGTCTCAATATCAGACTGTGCCCTGTCAGCGACCTCTTCCAAACCCTCCTTCCCGACTGTGACAAGTCACTACTCATGCTGGATCGCACCCACAGACTACGAAGCCGTAGAGGCTCCACATTAACGGATGAACCCGAAGTAATCACCAGGGTCAATTTCTTTTCCACAAAGCAAGAAATCATGCCTGCAAGTCGAGCACACGCATTATTCACTCTCTTGAAGTGGCAGGGGGAATCATGGGAGGAGAACTAGTGACCCCAGAAGAAGACTTGATGAATCCACCCCCAGATAAAGAACAAAGCTCGACCCCAAAGTCACAACGAAACCGATGGATGAAAGTCCCCAAAGGGGGAAAGCTACCTGCTATCTAAAGAAGATTAACTAACAAGAAGTAACTTGGTTCCCGTGCTGGAACACAATCTCAGCGTTCGGCCGTCCCACACTATGCCCGAGCCGAGTGAATGGACACACACTTCGGCCCAATACCCATTGGATTTGGTTTTTGATTTTTTTGGGACTGGTCTACTGTTGATCAGCCTGACTTCTGGGTCATGTTTGGCCCCAGTTTTGACAAGATTAAAACCCGGACAAAGCAGGTCAGAACTTGGAAGCTCAGCACTAGAAGGCAATCTTCCACAAGCCGCTCCCCCCCCCCAACCAGTGAAGAGGGACGACGGGAAGCCTCCCCACCACACTTAAAACTATGCTATGTCTCACTCAACGTTAGAGGCCTGAACCTTCCGGAGAAACGTAAATCTACTTTCCGGTGCCTAAAGTATCTCCACAGTTAGGTGGCGTTCCTCCAGGAAACACACTTGCTTTTTGCAGACTTTCCACGGCAGCGAGACCGAGCATTTCCAAAACAATACCAGCCATCAAGGGACAGCATTCAGCATTCAGGGAACGTGAAGTCCTGCTAAGTCCAGAGGGTAGATACATTGCAATAAAAGGGGACCTTTTTGACCAGCTGCACACATTAATCGCCGTCTACGCCCCGAACGATGGACAGGAAACCTATGTAGAATTAGAAACAGCATTACTCTCTTTCCTCGAGGGCCAAGTGGTCATAGGAGATGATTTTAATGGAGTCCCGAACCCCGTAGCAGACAAATCTAAAGCCCCGGCACCCAGAGACTTTAGAATTGCAGTGAGCCTTTGCCATCTATTCAAGACATTGGGGTCGTAGACACCTGGAGGGTTCTCCACCCTAAAACCTCAGACTTTTCGTTCTTCTCGTTCTTCTCACACGCCCACCGCTCGTCTTCACGGATTGATATGATACTGGCCAGCCCACAACTGCTTTCATTGACGGACGAGGTGGACATAGGTACAAGGGTCCTCTCAGACCACGCTCCAATCCTGCTGACCGCCTGAGTCTTCCGCCCGACCCCCAATGAAATGCCGATGTGCTCTCTATGAACCAATGCTACACGACATTGGCAGTCCGAGACGCCATAACTAAAGCAATCCACAACTACTTCAAAGAGAACCCGCCGGATCTCACCTCTACGGCGACAAGATGGGAGGCCATGAAGGCAGTGATAAGGGGGGAACTAATCACCCAAACAGCGGCATACAGGAAAAGGCACAACGAGGGGAGGGAACAGCTAGAAAGAGAAGTTGCAACAGCAGCAACAATCCACAAGAAGAAATGGTCACCCAAAGCAGCCAAGGTTCTCAGGCTGGCCCGCACTAAACTGGAGGCACACTATGCGGAAAACATAGCCCAGTCTCTGATCAGAATGAAACCAAGCTACTGTGCTAACGGCAATAAAGCCAACAGGTATCTGGTCAACAAATTAGCCAAAACCCGGAAACAAAACCTTATCACGGCCCTGAAAGACCCAGAAGGCACAACCCTATACGGGGAAGAGGCAAAACTGCAAATAGTGACATCTCATCTTGCCAGCACACTGTCAGCCTCCCCCGATCACAATCGCTGCAGGAGAGGTCATAGTGCACGCCAAACTTCCCCGCATATCAGAAGCAGACAGATCTTCTCTGGAAAGTCCGATCACAGCCGAGGAGGTGGAGGAAGTACTCAAAACTCTGACACTGAGGGCCCCAAGCCCCGATGGCTACCCACCGAAATTTTTAAAACTTTTCCCAACCTCTCCTTCTGGGCCCAATGACGGAACTCTTCAACTCTTTCCCATGACACAGGCACTATAACTCCCTTTATGCAAATATCTGTCACAATCATATCAATATCTCTGTTAGGCAGAATCACAGCATGTAAAAGGACTCTGTTGCCTAGATTCCTGTATCGGTTCTACCCTACCGGTCCGCCTCCCAAAACAACCCCTGATGCAGTTACAGAAGCAGATATTGAAATTCATCTGAAAAGGGGGTAGGGCGCGAATCGCATTGAGAGTCATGACTGGAGCAGCCAAGTAGGGAGGCATGGGGCTACCCAATCTCTTAAATTACTATATTGCGGCGCAGTTAGCACACACCACGGCCTGGGTGGAGCAGACAAACCCCCCAAAATGGAACCGAATTTAACAGGCTAAATTCCTCCTCTGGCTCAGCTCCCTGCTACACATATCGGGCACAGCACACAGCTACTGGCAGTCCACCCTATCATCCACCAGGACTACCCTGGACACATGAGCATGGGCCCTGCGCAGGAAGAAACTTCCCAAGGACCTGGGCCTTCTCTCCCCAATACTCCTAAACCCAGATTTCTCCCTGGGAATGGACATGCCACATTTTAGCAGATGGTCCCGAGGGGGACTTCATCACAGCTGTGCCCTTCTCTACTTTGAAAAATGCAAGGGCCGCTTCCACTTGGCAGAAACAGAGAGGTTGACCAATGCCCATATCAGGCACTGGATCTCGCAGCCTGCGGTTCGCCAGGGGGTCACGAGGGACCTTCACTGCCTTGAACATGCAATGAAGGAGGACCCGCGCTGAGGACTGATTACCAAACTATACAAACTATTGCAGGTCGACATGTTGGCGACCAAACCAGCGTACATGGCCAGATGGGAAGCAGACTTGGGGCACCCCATAGAGCACCAAACATGAGTAGACATTTAGACGACGATTAACTCTGCTTCTAGATGCATCACCAACAAGGAATGCGCTCTAAAACTCCTTCACTGCAGGCACTTTCTGCCGGAATGCCTACACCACTTTCAGAAATCCCTAGACCCGAACTGCTGGAGGCAATGTGGCGCTTGCTGAACCTTTTTCCATAGGTAGTGGGAATGCCCGAAAGCGCTGACCTTCCGACAGACGGTCCAACTCATTGAGGCCATAACTCAGAGCAAATTGCCTATGGACCCAAAGGCGATCCTGCTAGGAGTGCCAAATACGGAGTGCTACCCAAAGGCTGGTCCAAACTACTCACTCAGCTGCTTTTGGTAGACAAGATAACCCTGGCCCAGAAATGGAAGACACAGGACGGCCCCCTGATACCGCTATGGTGGATCAAAGTCTGGGAGATCCTGGCGGCCCAAAAAGTCACAGCGGCAAAGGAAGGAACATTACACCGCTTTACGGACAGTTGGGCCCCGGTCCTGGTATACCATAGCCAGTTTCCGTCAATGACCTTCCAACCTCAGCAGGTGAAACGATTTCTCAGACCAGGGATTAGGAGTGGAGGTAGGGTTACTCTAAACTGATTCATGTATCATAATCACTTGCCTTATACATGTAACTGCTATGAATCTGCTGTGTCTGGAAATAAATAAAGTTGTTAAAAAATATATTTCGAAGGGATTGTGTCCTCCGACGTATTCCTTATCTTAGATATAAATCCTTCAGCTTTGCTGGCCTCGGAAAATTTTTTCGCCAGAGGGCGCTGCGCGTCGATGATCGCCGAGTCGATGACCCTCGACGGCCTCCGTGCCGACGTCGACGTCATCCTGCCTATAAAGGCCGCGCGCAGCGTCCGTTGCTCAGTTCCGTTTTTCCGCGCTTCGTTGTGCCTCGGAACACCGTTGCTCAGTTCTCGTCAAGATAACGTATATAATAACTACTACTTACCTCGATAATCGATGGCATCCTCCTCCGACCCGACGACCCCTCGGTCCGGTTTCAAAAAGTGCCGAGACTGCGGGAAGAAAATGTCGTTGACGGACCCTCACAGGGTCTGTTTGTGGTGTCTGGGAATCACGCACCAGAGTTCGGAGTGTGAGGAATGCCTTTCCATGACGAAAGCCTTGAAGGAGCGTAGGGGGAAGCTCGAGAGAGGTAGGTCAACTTTAACTTCCTCGAAAGCTTCTTCGGTAGAGTCGAGACGTTCGTCTCCTCACCATAAAAAACACTCTCGATCTAGATCACGAAGTGGCTCCCACCACTCGTCGACATCGAGACACTCGAAGAAGAGACGTAGGAGATCCCCTTCGTCATCTTCGTCGAGTTCTCCTGAGAGAGTTCATTGCCCCACAAAACGCAGCTCGCAAGCTGAGTGGGAGGAATTCAGGAAAAAGATGCTAAGCGTCTTCGAGAAAGCGGCCTCGTCCCCCTCGAAGACAGCTGAGGGTGATACCCCGGGTAAAAAACCCAAAAAATCTAAACGCCGCGAGTCGCAGTACCCGGCGGAAAAGTCAACCCGAAAGCGCCTCGAGCCATCGGGAGATAAAGCATCATCGACGCCATCGTCGAAAACTCCTTCGAAACAGAGGTCGGCGCCATCGACGCCGTTGTCGAAGGATCCATCGGCGCATCAGTCGATCGAGTCGACGCCGACGTCGACGCCGATATCGACGCCGGTGAAGGAAAGAACCACGGCTACTCCACAGCCAACGGTTAGACAAAAGACCTCCGACTCGACGCCGAGAACGTCGACGTCGTTCTCGAGCAGGACTCCGATCCTTTCGAGTTCTTCGAGGCCTAGTACACATTTCTCGACGCTTTTCACGGCGCCTTCGAGTACTTTCACGTCGGTGTCGACGACATCGACGTTTTCAAGGCCTGTGATGATGGCTCCTTCTGCATTGGAAATGGGGTTTATACCATTCCAAAAACCAATGTATCCCCCTTTAACCTCGATTTTTGAGGAAAGGGAGGATTCAGACCAAGATATTGATTTACAGAGGACCACATCACCAGAGCCAGAGACTTTCGCCTCTGAGGAAGGAAGATTAAAAAATCTTCAGGATGCACTTCAGGAAGCTAGTGGCTTGGACACTTCTCCTGAAGCAGAATTTATCAAACCAGACCCAGGAGAACATGCGGAGACTCCATATAGAGCTCTGATGTCTAGAATCATAGAATTTATGGGTTGGTCTGCACCTTCTCCTGCCTTTCAGCAGGATGACCTCACTGACATACTGGACAAGGGCCCACAGGAGGATCCTGTGGTTCCATTTCACTCTGCTCTACAGAGAAGGATTTTGACAAACTGGGAAACGCCAGAAATTATCCCGGCAGTAAATAAAAAACTGTCAACAAAATACAGGGTGGCTAGTTCTGACCCTGAATATTTGTCAAAACACCCTACTCCTGAGAGCTTGGTTGTACAGGCTGCAACCTCATCAGGCAGCACATCTGCATACCCCACTGCTCCGCAGGATAGGGATGACAAAAAGTATGATGCCATGGCTAAGAAGGTTTTTTCTGCCTGTAGCATGGCGTTAAAGTCTATTAACGCGACCTGTACGCTCGCTAGGTTCAGCCACACCCTTTGGGAGTGCGCTTCATCAGCGGCTGACTGCCTCCAAGAAGGAGAGGAAAGGGACGCATTTTTAAACATCATCAGGGATGGTAAAGATGCGATGTGCGAGACCCTACAAACTGGCCTAGATTCTGCTGACAGTATCAGCAGGGCCATGGCGGCAAGTACCACAATCCGCAGGCATGCGTGGTTGAGGAAGTCTGGTTTTGCCTCTGACGTGCAGACCAGGCTTTTGAATATGCCCTTTGACGGTTCTACCCTCTTTGGAAAGAAGGCGGATGACAGTTTGGAGAAACTGCAAACGTCCAAGGCAGCAGCCAAGTCATTGGGAGCTGCTATCCGTCAGAATACCTTTCGTCCTTCGGGATCATCGTGGAGAGGACGGTCCTTTCGTTACTATTCCTCATATGGAAGGGGCAGGGGACGACCGGCTCAAAGAGGCCAAGGAAGATTTACCCGTGGTGGACGGGGTAGGGGAAAGAAAGCCGCACCCGCAGGAGCAGGAGCCACTTTACCTTCGGCAACTGCATCAGCCGCTTCAAAACCACTCTGAGGTCTCCCCTCACAGAACACCAGTAGGGGGCAGGTTAACTCACCATCTGACGGAATGGCAGGCTATTACGTCAGATGCTTGGGCTCTGGAGACAGTGGCCCAAGGTTACTGCCTGCCCTTCCTACATATCCCTCAGAGTCATCCACCGGGGAACAACCCTTTGAAGCTTCCAGATCCGCTCCTCTTGCAGGAGGTTTTAGACCTGCTAGAGAAAGGTGCCATAGAACTGGTACCTGTAGCGGAAAGGAACAAGGGTTGGTACTCCCCCTACTTCATAATACCGAAGAAGGACGGAGGACTGAGACCCATCTTAGACTTACGGGAATTGAACAAATTCCTCCGAAAGGACAAGTTCAAGATGGTGACTCTCTCTCAGATCCTTCAGGCCCTCCAGCTTCAGGACTGGTTGGTATCTCTAGACCTCCAGGACGCTTATTTCCATGTGCCGATCCATCCCAGGCACAGGAGATACCTGAGGTTCGCAATTGGCAGCTCTCATTATCAATTTCGAGTTCTGCCATTTGGGCTAACCTCCGCCCCGAGGGTCTTTACCAAGCTAATGTCGGTTGTGGCTGCAAGTCTAAGGAGGGAAGGGATTCATGTCTACCCTTACCTAGACGATTGGTTGATCAGAGCTGTATCTTCGGAACAGGCTCAGAGACAACTGGATTATGTTTGCCACTTCCTTCACAAGCTGGGCTTCTCCCTCAATTTAAAGAAGTCACAGATGATACCATCACAGAGACTCCAATTCATTGGAGCAGTCCTGGACACTTCCCTGGGAAAAGCCTTGCCACCAGAGGTGAGGGCTCGAGATATTCTGCAGATGGTCATCAGATTTCAGAATGCCCAATATCTCCCAGCCTACGACTTTCTGAGGTTGCTAGGCCTCATGGCATCCTGCATATTCCTCGTGCCGGAGGCTCGCCTGAGAATGAGATCCCTCCAGTGGGCACTGAGAACTCAGTGGTCACAGTTCTCAGGAAGGATGACAGATCTCCTTCGGATCCCGGTCAAAGTAGCCCGAGACCTTCAGTGGTGGGCCTGTCGGGAGAACATCCTGAAAGGAGAAATGTTTTGGCAACCATGGCCGGAGATAACAGTAGTCACGGATGCCTCACTCACGGGGTGGGGAGCTCACGCCAACGACTTGACCATCAGCGGTCGTTGGTCTCCATCGGAGTCCAGACTACATATCAACCTGTTGGAGCTGAGAGCCATCAGACTAGCGCTGAAGGCTTTTCTGCCGTCTGTACGGGGAAGAAACGTCCTAATAATGACGGACAATACAGTGGCCATGCACTACCTCATCAAAAGAGGAGGCGTAGGCTCACTACCACTGTGCAGAGAGGCGATGCAGCTCTGGTTTTGGGCAATTCAGGAAGGAATCTCTCTATCGGCAATTCACCTAGCCGGAGAGAAGAACTTGACAGCGGACGCTCTGAGCAGGCAGAGCACAGTCTCTCACGAGTGGGAGATAGCTCAGGAAGTCCTTCAAGAGATCTTCGCCCTTTGGGGAACCCCTCAAGTGGATCTGTTCGCCACCAGTATCAACAGGAAGTGCGACAGATTTTGCTCAAGGGAATTTCCCCCGAGAGGAGCTCTAGGAGATGCGTTCGTAGTGGACTGGGAGTTCCCACTTCTGTACGCGTTCCCTCCGGTCCCTGTCATTCCTCAAATGATCAGGAGGTTGAGAAGGTTTCGGAAGACCATGATCCTAATTGCCCCGGATTGGGCCAGGAGAACGTGGTACCCGGACCTTCTAGACATGTCCATCTGCCCTCCAATTCGACTGCCATACAGAGAGGATCTTCTCTCGCAGAAGGAAGGTCAGGTTCTCCATCCAGCCATCAAGACCCTCAACCTTCACGCTTGGTGTCTGAAAGGTTGAGGTACAAGGATTGGGACCTTCCGGATGATGTTATGGAGGTGTTGCTTTCGGCCAGAAGGCCGGCAACTAAAACTCTATACCGCTGCCGTTGGAACAAATTTTGCAGCTGGTGCAGAGAAAAGAATATTGAACCCTTTTCTTGTGGTACACCTATGGTGTTGTCATTCTTACTTTACCTGGCTAATTCAGGCCTACAGGTTGGCACAATTAAGGGCTATCTCGCAGCGCTATCAATCTTTAAGCGCACTGCAGAGGAGCCTTCATACTTCAAAATTCCATTGGTAATACAATACCTAAAAGGATTAACTAATGTTTATCCCCCGAAACCTTTTCAAGTTCCCTTATGGGATTTAAACCTAATTTTAAACTTCCTAAAGGGTGCCCCTTTTGAACCACTACACTCTTGTTCATTGAAGCTTCTCACCCTCAAAACTGTTTTGCTAATAGCATTGACATCTGCTAGAAGGGTTAGCGAGTTGCAAGCCTTATCGTGTAAACCTCCACATACAATCTTTTACAAGGACAAAGTTGTTCTTCAGGTGAAGCCTAACTTCCTCCCGAAGGTAGTCTCGGAGTTTCACATCACTCAGAAGATTATATTACCTTCTTTCTACCCTCCTCCTCATCCGGGGAAGGAGGAAGAGAGACTGCACAGGCTGGACCCTAAGCGAGCCTTGAGCTTCTATATCAGCAGATTGGCTAAGATCAGACAAGCAGACCAACTCTTTGTAGGTTATGCAGGACATAAGTTGGGCCTTCCAATAACAAAACAAACCATCTCCAGATGGATTATTTTAGCCATTCTGGAGTGCTACAAATTGGCAGGAAAGGAGCCTCCTCAAAATCTAAGGGCTCATTCTACCAGGGGTATCGCAACATCCTCAGCCCTTCAAAGAGGGGTGCCAATTCGAGATATATGTGCGGCTGCCACATGGTCGTCCGCACATACATTTACCAAATTCTATAGCCTGGATTCCTCCTCTAGTCAAGAAACTAGATTCGGCAAGGCTGTGTTACACTCTGTCCATTCTGGAAGGGTAACATAACTTTTATTACTCCCGCCTCCAGTCACAATACCACTGCTATGGGAGTCTATCTAAGATAAGGAATACGTCGGAGGACACAATCCCTTCGAAGAACTAGTTACTCTTACCTTGTAACGTTCTTTCGATGGGATGTTCCTCCGACGTATTCCTTATCGACCCTCCCATCCATCCCCGCAGTATGACTTCCTGTGGGTTTGCAGCCTATGCTCCTTCAAGGTGATTAGTCTAATCCAAAAACATTACTGGGGACTACAAAACGGAACTGAGCAACGGACGCTGCGCGCGGCCTTTATAGGCAGGATGACGTCGACGTCGGCACGGAGGCCGTCGAGGGTCATCGACTCGGCGATCATCGACGCGCAGCGCCCTCTGGCGAAAAAATTTTCCGAGGCCAGCAAAGCTGAAGGATTTATATCTAAGATAAGGAATACGTCGGAGGAACATCCCATCGAAAGAACGTTACAAGGTAAGAGTAACTAGTTCATTCATACCCTATCCAGACTACCTTTGGGACAACTGAACATCACTCCTCAGTATTTGAAGACATTCAGACACCCGAAATGTAGGGACATGTTCTTGAGATTTTGTCTGAACATCTTACATACTAAGCTTCACCTTGCTCAGATATGGTGGCATGGTTGATCGTTTTTTGTCCCGGGTTAAGAATTGAGAGAACTCTTTTCCTGCATCATGGTGAAATCTTTTTGAATAGATGCAGAAGCCTGGTGGGAGTGTCTTTATGGAGGAACAAACTCGATCCTGACAAGACTCTTGGTAACATTTTTAAACAATTTTTGACCAAAAACTTTAAGGGAAAGCCATACAATAAAAGCCAAAATGGGATTCTTGGTGGATACTGCATGAAGACGGACTACTCCTGGATAAGACTTATTGTATATCCGAGGACGAAATGTAAAAACCCTGATTATGAAGTGTAGATCATGGTTGGAATTCATACGGACAACAATGAAACTGTTTAAATATCATTTACTTTTTAAAGAGGCTTTACCTATCTGCTCGTTCTGTTTTTCTGTTTCTTAGATTGTTGCTTTGGACATGTTTGGAGCGGGGAGGGTGTTTAATTTGGTTGATTTTAAACAAAGTTATGGATGGAATGGTATAGCAAAAGTTTGTAATAAACTGAATGCTAATATTTTTTTTTTAAAACAATGCTCAGCTGCACACAACGCTCAAAGGTGAAGGAGCGTACAGCAAACAAAAACAGACTCGGGGACTCACCTCAAGCTTTCATTTCTATTGTAAGTGTGCTAATAGCTTTGTCCATTTGCACATCTATTTTTCCTGCACAATTATTTAATGTGATATGTATTGTGTTCATGGTGATTTTGCCAGGTTTTATCTGTGCTTGAGAGTGTGTGGTAATTTTTAGAGGTATGATTGAGTTGGGTGAGTTATGGTGAGATTTATATGCTTTTTAGCGCTTAGTTTGTATAACAGTTGGTTGTCACATCATGTACAATTCCATTTTGAAATTATAATGACAATATCAAACGATTCACTATGTGTCATATAAATGACATATGAATCACCTAGTGACCCACCAGAAACGATCTGAAAAAAAGCTATGGAAGATTCCACGTATTCCCACACCAATAAATGAAGATAGTGGAGCTGTGTTTGTGCTTTTGGTACAGCCCCTCGCTGCAGAGGTAGACTTAGATTAATTTGAATATAAATAGTACATTAAACAAATCACTGTGTATGGTTAAACAAAGACAACACATGTTTTTGAATCTAACTATTTTTGTCTAGCACCACAGCTGAGCATTGGGTGTACGGACAGTGCGTGGGGGAGGGCAGAAACATTTGACCTTTTGCCTCATTACGACCCAGGCGCTAATGGGTTAACGGCGCCGCAAAAGGCTGCAGCGCCGTTAACCTATTAGCGCCTAATTACGAGGTCCCTTTGCGGGACCCGACCTTAACGGTTGGTTTTACCAGCCGTTAAAGTAGGGTGCCGCAAAGGGACCTTGGTGCTAATTTGCGGCACCGTACTTAGCGCCTTCCCCATTCCCATTGAGCCAAGGGCCCATGGTGAATGGGCAATTACCGCCCCGCCAACCTTGGAATGGGGCGGTAATTCCGCCATTCACCATGGCACACCCCGGCATGGACCATGGTGCCGGGGTTGTTGCCCGAATTAGATACTTTGAGATTTACTGAAGCTCAAATACAGTCCACTATTAGCAGATTGTCCATTATTGACAATTTACCAACTAGTAACACTGGTGAAGTGACCATCACAGCTGAAAGGCTATTAAGATTAAAAATGAAGGGATTCAGAACTGAGCTCCACAGCCACCTGTTAAAAGAATATTTGCCTGCTAATATTATTCCGCTGGGCCTGCACATCCAGACAGCATCGGTCCTCTTCCTCGAAGACAAAGACTACAAAGCTGGATTCAGCCAGATGACTACAAAGTGTAGCAGAGATATGATGTTGCGCACAATAAATTATAGCAGAGAGATTGTTTGTCAAGCAGGAACTAGACCTTCATGGGTATGTCTTCTTAAATAATGTCTTAATCACTAATGCCAAAGGGAAACTGGAGGTCGATAATAAAGAAGTGGATGAATTTAGAAATACCAATCTTTTGAAAAAATCCACACAATTGAAAACGGATATTAGCATCTTCTCAGGAGAAAACGTATCCATATCTTGCGGTCAATTACATTCCCCCACCAAGCTCTTTTCTCAATCAGGGGAATAGACCATACAGGAAAAAAATGGGTGACATTCTCTGACACCAATAGTTCCTCAGCTGATAAGGCCCCAAATCCAGGCTCTGCTGAGCAAATGGCCAACGTAAACCAGCATTGTTTAGGTCAAGGCCAGCATCAAGGTCACCACCCTCCACCCATCAGGAGGGGATAGGAAGGGGGAGAGGATGATAAAACACGTTCAACACCAGGAACAGCGGACATCCCGGGTGAGTCTTGTTTGTTTGCTGTACGCTCGCTCCTACATCTTTGAGCTTTGGGTGCTTCTGAGTATTGTTTTAATATCAAGCATGCTGTTGTGGTTCTGTTCCCTTTGGCTTAAATACGACCTGAAATTTGAACTTGGGCATTGCATCTGCTGCACAAATAGAGATGAGCAATTCTGTGAAGTTAAAGTGTGAGTTGAGCCTCCTGTGCCTCGAGATGTGGTGACATTCACTGAATTAATTATTGTGTTAGCAGGCTCTAGGTACAACACTAAGGAAAGCCTGTCTTTTATATCTTCTTAATAGGGTCTCTTTTTTTCTGCCTTAACTTGGTGCAGTTTTGTGCACATTTTTGCAGGGCTGTGCCACTTCGGATGTGACGTCCCGGAAACTATGTTTCCTATCTTCACAGGTGCTTAGATTATGTTTTTGATTGGGAGTTCTTTTGAGAATTAATCAATGGTGAATAAATATGAATGGGGTGTTAATGTTTCATTTTTTGGTTTTAGGCGTCTTTCACCACGCATGTCTAGAAATTGTGAGTCGCCTTAATGAAGGCTGGGTCCATTGTAATTTTCTGAACCTGACAGCCGAAACTCGAGTAGGCCAACTACTAGTGTTACTTCACTAAAAGACGATTGAGGAATAATTGTGCCATGGCCACGCAATTCGAAGCTGAGATATAGTCAAAATAATCTCTTGAATAAACTGTATGTATTCACTGTTGTCAAACTAGAATGTATTCAGTCATCTGTTTACATGTTTTGGAATCGCCTTTTGCACTACATTGAGTCATTTGCACATCTATCTTCCTTGCACAATTGTCCATTTTGATATTTATTGTGTTTGTGTTGATTTTGTCACGTTTCATGTATGATTGATAGTGTGTGGTCATTTTTAGAGGTGTGATTGAGTTGGATGAATTTTGATGAGATGTGAATGCTTTTAGCTCCTAGTTTGCATAACAGTTGGTATTCACACCATGTACAATTGTATTTTGAAATAATAAAGACAATATCAAATGATTCATTATGTGTGATATAAATTACATATGAACCCCTTAGTGACCCACCAGTAACGGTCCGAAAAAAATGGTATAGGAGATTGTCATTGTTTTGCTTTTTGTGTAACGTAGCTTATACACAAGATACCAATATTAGTCTTGGTAACACTAGGTACGTACTTTCACACCATACGGGTGCATATGCTTACCTTTCTGCAGCCTATGCGGGCACCCGGCTGCTCACTTTGATCATGAAGATCTTTATGGGCTGCTTCTTACCGCCCTTCAGTTTTTCCGAGCAGCCCTCTCCCAGTCCGCGTCAGGAGGAAATCCGGAACCGCCGTGTACCGTCCCCTCCTCTAACCGCCTACCCCATCCCCCTCCGGACGGCAGCTCTGGCTGGATTCCAAGCTTGTAAATATGTCTGACGGGAATGCAGAGCTGTAACGTAAAGTGACGTCCAACTAGGCTAGGCCCCAAATGTTATTTTAAACAGCATGAATTGTACTATCTATGTCCCTGATGCTGAAAGAATGCTTATTTGTTTTCTTTTTTGCAGGAAAATTCGACCTTGTTTAAGGCTGATGAGACAACCCCCACTTGGAGTGCATATGTTCAGTATGTGGATGACATGGTCCTGAATGGATTTGGAAAAGTTGTTAGCAACTCTATGCAGTTTCTTCTTGGAAACATGGGACCGGTTTGTATTTATTCTTCATATTTTCTTCCTAAATTAAAAATGATTCCCAAATCGCAAATGATTTGAGACAACTGACTCTGTGGGCCCCAGTTTTTTGGTGTGGGGGGGTGAATAGAATGGCAGCATGTCTGTTACTGCCACTTTACCACCACTTACCCATGGTATCAAATTACAAGCTTGGAAGTCAAGCGGAGGAGATACTCCAGCACTCTAAAAACGAAGCAAGTGCCATGGGCAGAATTACCACCTACTGTATGTTGTGAGTGACCGTCCCAAGTGCATTGCCCTTTTAAGGAAGAGTGTTATATGTGGTCCTCCCAAGTGTATTGCCCTTTTAAAATGGCCAACCTAATAAAAGGAGCTCCTGCATGCAAGTGCCTCAGAACGGCTGCAGACTCCAACAATGGGAGGATAGCTCTGTGGCAAAGCGTGGTTGTTGGAAGCAAGACCACACTGAGCAAAACACAGGTTTGAATCCCGGACCTGCACGTGAAAAACAAAGGGGAAAAGAAAGTGAGTTATAAATAACCGGCTCTTCCACAATGTAACTAGCACCTAGATACCTACAGGTTATGTGCGCTGCAAATAAATGCAAAAATAAATAAATGGAAGTCCTGTGTCCGTCTCTCATTTTGGGACTGCAGTCCCACACCGTGTGACCCCGGTTCGGCAGCACTGGCCTACAGGCCCACACTGTGTGATCACGGTCCTGCTGGTCTGGGCTTTCCTGGTGCCCTAAATCCACCACAGATACCCTCCATCTTAAATGCTCCCCGCATCCATTGTGCCCCCATGGTCTATCATGGTCCCAACCTACGACAACTGTAATTCCAGGGGACCCCAGCAACCCAATAAGGCTGCTCGGCCCCCCAGCACCTGTGAGGCCGGCCGAGTGCCACAATACTGCAATGCCTCATAATATGGCCGGATAACGCATGCTAGCAACAGTATCTGTTTAGCTGTAATTTCCCAGGAATCCCTCAGAAATTACCGCCAGGCACGTCATATCGCCCTGTGTTTACAGACTAAAGTGTCTCCCAAATGCTTTTCTAGTATAGGTCTACATCGATTTGATGCACAAAGGGTTTTTCTCATTTTCACCTGCACTTTCACAATGGCAAAATGTGGCGACCAAGTGTTTTGGTATTTGGGGCTTTAGAGCAGTGGAGCTGGGCCCGGAGTACAACATCTTTGGCAAAGTATATTACAGCACTGTTCATCACAGGAACTGACCTGCGCAAGTCTTCCACCATATTTACATTTCCTTTATTAAGCACAGGGTGGCTGAAAGGAATATTTTGGGATTGCTTGTTACAAAGGTTGCGAAATATGCAGCCAATTTCAGTACTGTGAGTTTGTGTGATCCGCGTGCTACAAAGGAGCATTGGTTTAGAGTAGTGTGCGCTGTGATCCTGCTCCCGGAAACACAATACAAGATTGTTACATTCTTATTGCAAAAAATATGCAGTGAAATGTTACCAACAAATCAAGGAATTACGACTTGATAAAGGGGAAGCCCTATAGCAACCTTCTATCCCAAAGTGTGGATAATGACCCTCATTACAATTGTGGCGGGACAATGCCAGTGTTTCTGTGGTTCTGGTGGTACTGTTTCTGTCACTCGCAACCACGGAAACACTGGCACAGCACAGCTTCGTGGGAGCACGCATTCCGGCATGCCAGAAACGGTGCTACCAGCATGACAGAAACATACTTTTTCCAGTGTTGCCGTCACCGAAACTGGTGGTGGCACAATTACTAGTGTGTATACCACAGAAACACCCGCAACATAAACGCTGTGACCGGAAACTACGTCATTGCAGGAAGTGGAAGCTCACCTGCATCATGTCTGTAGCTAGCATCAAAGTCACGTGTCCCAGATGTCCGCCAGAGAAAACCACGCTTCTCTGAACAGGAACTGTCAGTGCTAACTGACACAATTGTGGCCAATGCTGGTGAGCTTCTTTCAACAGACCACAGGCGGTCAAGCCAACTAAGAAAGACTGCAACATGGGAGGAGGTGACAGCGAAGGTGTCGGCTTTGGGCCCCGTCTCACGCACCCTAAAAGATTGCCACAAGCGGTGGGACGACTTCTGCCTGAGAGTTCGCAATCTGCTCTCAGCCCACAGGAGGGAAAGCATGTCAACTTGAGGCGGGACAGGCTCCCCAATCAAAGTGATGGCCTGGGAGGAGACATGCAGCACTTCGCGCATCTCAATGGCATAGAGGGTGTTGGAGTGGCGGACACCGGAGCAGGGACACAAGCAGATGTGGGTGAGTACAACATGCAACACCCAAATAATGACTAAAGGCATGCAAATGTAAGGCACAACATATGTACACGTGTCCAACTGCACAACAATAGACCACATCCAAACCATACATTGGCCAACGTAACATGGCCGTTGGCCTAGGGTGCACAAATATTCCCCCCTACTATACACACATAAGCCGACATGAGTCATGTGCAGACACTGACGACATGAGAATCAACACATACACGAGGCACACCCCCTCCAAGCAATCTGCCTCTGTGACATACCCTTCCGTACCTGGCACTGGCATGGTTGAGCGGCTACCTGTCTGAACGACACTCCCAAGTGCAACAGTACCCTCTCCACCCGTCCACCTCACTCCTCTACTTGTGGCGTCCCTCAGGGCACCATTCAAAACCCCTGGCCCCACTGTTAGGCAGAATCATATGCAGTACCCTTTGGGAACACCACACACAATTAAGACTACAAGTGACGGTACAAATTCGCCTTTGGTACAAGCCTGTACTACACAGTAAAGTGGTAGCGATGGCTGAGCAACCAGACTTATCTCAAGAGTAAAGTGAGCAGTAACAATAGTTACACAAAGGACAGTTATTACTATGGTTCAAAAAAACAATGACTCAAGGTTTCTGAGTAAAATAATATACATTTATTTACACATCAGTTATAGTGGGCGGAGGAGGAGAGTGTGGGATCAAGGGTGACACCAAGGTTCTTGGCCTCGCAGGTGTGGATAGGAGGAGGGCCAAGGAAGGCCGGCCAGAGAGTGAGGGGAAAGGAAGGTGATGGTGTGCTAATGAGGAGGATCTCCATCTTGCTGGCATTCAGACAAAGATCATTTCACTATTATCAAGAAGTTGAAAAATCACTATCTTAATACACTACACCACACCCAATAGATTCTGGACAAGTTAAGCTCATGGGTACAGATACAGAACCCAGTGCAAGGGGTGGCCCGGAGGCAGTGCGTGAGGGTGGCAAGATGAGCAGGTACCTGGGCCCAGAGGATAGAGGGTGGCCAGGTGCATGGTGCCGAGGTAGAGTAGAGTCAGCAGAGGAGTGGAGGGGAGAAGGCAGAAGCAAAGAGGAAGGTCTTGAGGTGCTTCTAGAACCGGAGATGGTTCTCCTCAAGTTTTAGAGTGGCAGGGAGGCTGTTCCAGAGGGAGGCCCCAGCCGAAGACAGAGATCTACCCCCAGCTCGTTTCTTTGAGAAACGACTGACCCTGAGGGAGTTAGAGGTAGAAGAGCGGAGTGTTCGAGATGGGAGGTATTTGCAGAGGGATAGCTGAAGGTATGTTGGACCCAGGCCCCAGAAAGTCTTGTGGACAATGCAGAGGGTTTTGAATTTAATTCTTGAATCCACTGGGAGCCAGTGGAGAGATTTCAGAGCTGCAGAGATATGATCCCAGGGCTTGAGGCCAAGGACAAATCTCGCAGTCCTATTCTGGATGAATTGCAAAGGGCAGAGAGTAGAGGCAAGTAGATTAAGAAAGAGGCTGTTGCAATAGTCCAACCTAGAGAGAACCAGAGCTTGGGAGACAGTGAGCTTCTGGGGGAATGAGAGGAAAGGAAGAGTACCTTTGAGGAGGTGCATTAGGAAGTTTGACTTTTTTGATACATCAGCGTTGTGGGCAGAGAAGGAGAGTGTGGAATCAAAGGTGACACCAAGGTTCTTGGCCTCGCAGGTGGGGATAGGAGGAGGGCCAAGGGAGGCTGGCCAGAGAGTGAGGGGAAAGGAAGGTGATGGTGTGCCAATGAGGAGGATCTGCATCTTGCTGGCATTCAGACAAAGATCGTCGGCGGCAAACCAATCTTGAATGGCAGTTAGGCAATCAGTGATGAGAGGTGGAGGAGGTGGCCGAGGGCAGCCTGAAAATGAGTTCATTGTCGTCCGCGTAGCACTGGAAGTTTGAGCAGAAAATAGCAATACAGCAGATGAGAGTTGGCAGGTATTTGTTGAAAAGCCAGGGCGAGAGGTTAGACCCCTGGGGAACACTAAAGGCGGAGAGGAAGATAGATGATAGGAAGGACCCAAGTTGGACCTGGGAGGGTTGATCAGAGAGGAAAGAGGTCAGCCAGGCCAGAGCCTGATCGGTGATGCCCAGGTTATCACGGAGACGGTTGAGCAGGATAGGATGGTTGACCGTGTCAAAGGCAGAGGAGAGATCGAGTAGCATGAGAAAAGAGGGAATGCTAGAGTCAAGGTTGGAAAGCAGATTTTCACGGATGTTCAGGAGAGCAGTTTCCGTGCTTCTGCCAGATCTGAAACCAGACTGATGGTGATGGAGACAGCCAACAGAATCAGAATTAAGGTTAGATCGGACTTGTCTATTGACCTCATCAGGGGAGAAGAGAAAAAAGGAAAAGAAGGAGGGTGGGGGGATGGCTGGAGGAGGGTCATTGAGTACTAACGAAGAGGGGAGAGGAGAGGGAGTGGAGGAGAGGGTGGACAGGATGTCCTGGGTTTTTGAGATAAAGTGTGAGACCAGGGCATTGCAAAATGCCTGAGAGGCAAGGGAAGGGGTAGAGACTGCAGCAGGGTTGACTAGCTCCTTACACATTTTAAAGAGTTCGGCCAAGCTGTTAGATGCCGCAGAGACACAGGCTTGAATGTGGACTCTCTTCTCACAGACCCTCCTCCAGCCATCCCCCCACCCTCCTTCTGAGGTAGACGTTCCTGGCAGGTCCTGCAGGTTCATGGTTCCTGAATCGACTGTCTGACTGACACGAAGTAGGAAGACTGGAGGGTCCTGCACTGCCCAGGGAAGAAACCAGCAGCAGAGCAAAGCAACAAATAAAAGGTGCGCTCCTTAAAACCCAAGCAGGGTCCGATCTTCCTGGCTATCCGGTTCACTGTAGCTGTGCACAGCAAATTCGACCAGAGGAGGGAGGCCTGGCTTGCAGTTTGGCGAACTGGTTGATCGCACCAGCTCAAGGGGAGAAGATTCCTTGCCAATCTTCGCTGTCGTCGAAGTTTGAAGATTCGGACCCGCAGCAGTGCTTCACCAGGAGGTTCAGTCGTGGTAGAGGTCCTCTTCTGTCAGCTTCTCTTGGGTTCTCTCGATCCAGGGGAAACTCTGCCTCCTCAGTCCCAGAGACCTGCTTTTTATGCAGTTTCCCCCATTCACACAGCCTGGCTGTCAATCACACAGCAGGGTGGCTCATACCAGAGGAGACCCTGTGCATGGAGTCTCAAACCCCTCCCTCACATCCTGTCCCCCTCAGACATTCAGGCGCCTAAGGAGGGCTTATGTGCAAAGCCTGCCAAAGGTCAGCGAACAAAGGAACCAAACCTGGTTTGGTGCGTAAAGTAAAACACGAGAAAGACTTTTACAAAAAGAAATGGCGAATAAACCCAGCCGGAACTGTATAAAAGTAAATATGGTCCAGGGGGTTTAAGTTCGAGGCTAATAAGATAGCCTAAAACAATACCAAGGCTATTTAAAATAACCAAAATAGGAAAAATAGGGTAGATACCACTGCCACCAGCCAAATCTTAATGAAAAGGGAATGAAACAATGTTCCATGAGAAACAGACAAACAGGGATAGCTATTAACCCTTTCCAGAACTCTATGTAAGATAGTTTGTACTGGGTCTGTGATTTTAAAAAGACTAATAAAGTCAATGACAACTTTACATGTTCTGGGAGACAGTAGTCAGTCCCAGAAAATGGAGTTCACAGAGGAAAGGCTGAAAAAGACGACCCTGTGTCACTGCACTGAAGGTGCTCTGTAACACACAGTAAAAAGATGATGCCTATGGAGTAGGTGAGGCTCCACAGTCTATGAACACAAAAATGTTAAACACACAGCAAAACACATGTAAGAGTGGAAAAAAAGGCTCACACTCTTACCAGGTGAAAAAAATAAATCCTAGAAATCCAGCAAAGCTGCTGAGGGACTCAGTAGGTAAGGGAAATTAGCCATTTTGGAGAATTCTCCCTAACACTCGCCCCCCCAGACTAAGGGACAGGAGGATTTAATCCACTCCTGGATGAATCTCTTCACTCTAGTAGGTTATAAACATCCTAGAGAGACCATCAGCATTTTGGTGGGGACATCCTGACCTGTGCTCAATGGTGAAATCAAACCCTTGCAGGCAGATTGACCATGTTAAAAGTTTTGGGTTCTCCCTTTCATTTGCATTAACCTTCCCAAGGGTTAGTGCTCTGTTTGAATCACAAAAGTAGATCCATACAAGTATGGTCTAAACTTCTTCAAAGACCACACAATGGTAAAACATTCACGCTCTATGGTTGCCCAACTTGTTTCTGGTTCCTTCAGTTTCCTACTGATGAATCAAATGGGGTATTCCATACCTTTCACATCCAGTTGACTAAGGACTGCACCTATACCTGTTTTGGACGCATCTGTCTGCACAATGAAGGGTTGGTGATCATCAGGAGCTGTTAGGACTGGAGCTTGAAAAAGGGCTTTCTTCAGGTTTTCAAAGTCTTGAGTGCACTCCTCATTCCATCTAACCTTTTTAGGGAATTTTGGAGAGGATATCACATTCAAGGGAGAAGCTATGGACCCATAGTTATCTATGAAATTTCTGTAGTACCCAGTGAGACTTAGGAAGGCTCTCACTTGGGTTTGAGTAGTAGGAGTGGGCCAGTTTTGTACAGCTTGTACTTTGGTAGCAATGTTTTTATTTCACCCCCTCCTACCTCATGACCAAGGTAGACCACTTTGCTCTTAACAATTTGACATTTGCTTGCCTTTATGGTCAGATGGGCCTGTTCAAGAGCCTGCAAAACATATCCTAAGTGATCAACATGTTCTTTCCAAGTAGGGCTGAACACTGCAATGTCATCCAAGTATGCCATTCAGAAGTCCTCCATCCCATTCAGAACTTGATTGACCATCCTTTGGAATGTAGCAGGTGCATTCTTTAATCCAAAAGGCATAACCATAAACTGGTAGAGGCCTGCTGGGGTTGGGAATGCAGTTTTCTCCTTCACATGGTCTGTCAGGGCTATTTGCCAATAGCCTGACGTCAGCTCAAATGTACTGAGGTACTTGGCTGCACCAAGTCTATCCGCCAGTTCATCTGTCCTTGGGA
Organism: Ambystoma mexicanum; assembly: GCF_040938575.1. NCBI lineage: Eukaryota > Metazoa > Chordata > Amphibia > Caudata > Ambystomatidae > Ambystoma > Ambystoma mexicanum. The sequence continues at coordinate 1,045,842,701 of NC_090926.1, forward strand.
AAGGATGGGCATCAGTCTTAGTAACTTTCTGCTGATGAAGCAAATGGGGTGCTCCCTACCTTTCTCATCCAGTTGGCTAAGGACTGCACCTATACCTACATTAGAAGCATCTGCCTGCACAATGAAAGTTTGGTGGTAGCCAGGAGCTCTCCGTACTGGTGCTTGGCAAAGAGTTTTCTTCAGGTTTTCAAAGGACTGATTGCACTCCTCATTCCATCTGACCTTCTTAGGGAATTTTGGAGAGGAGATTACATTCAGTGGAGAAGTGGAAGACTCTCACTTGGGTTTGAGTAGTAGCTGTTGTCCAATTTTGCACAGCTTCAATATTACTGAGCAAAGGCCTTATTTCACCACCTCCTACCTCATGCCCAAGGTAGACCACCTTACTCTGTCCAATCTGGCATTTGCTTGCCTTTATGGTCAGGTTGGCCTTCCCAAGAGCCTGCAAATACATGTCCTAGGTGGTTAACATGCTCTTCCCAGGAGTGGCTGAACACTGCAATCTCATCCAAGTATGCCATGCAGAAGTCCTCCATCCCAGACAGAACCTGATTGACCATCCTTTGGAATGTTTCAGGTGCATTTTTCAGTCCAAAAGGCATAACCTTAAATTGGTATAAGCCAACTGGGGTAGAAAATGCAGTTTACTCCTTGGCATGGTCTGTCAGGGCTATTTGCCAATAGCCTGACGTTAGATCAAATGTGCTGAGGAACTTGGCTGCACCAAGTCTATCTACCAACTCATCTGTTCTAGGCAAAGGGTGGGTATCAGTCTTGGTGACTGCATTTTTTTTTTTTTATTGAAACTTCAGTCTGACAATCACAACTTTACAGTTGATCAAGCATGACTTTTGTTACAGTAGCCATTTTCACGTCTGCACAACATCGAACATAAAGGGAAAGAAAAGTCAGTTGACATCTGTCTCGTGATCTCCACTTGTCTTCGATGGCCATAGACAATAAAAGGGAACAAATAACAGAAAAGAAGCACATAGGGATAAGATATACAGTTAGACAAGTATGGCGACAAGAGTCATTCAATTGTGCTCACTGACAATCGAAACTATGGGCCTCTCATCAGGACTGAGTCAAGATAATTCACTACGGCACAGGTTAAGGTTATGTCGTGCCCTGCGGTCACACGACCCCACCAGTTCGCCATGTCATCATCCTGGGGGGCGTACGACCCAACGTGGCATGATCGCTGATTGATCAGCCCTGTGCATGCTATGACTACGTGATGAAGCGATTCGGTGTCACTCGAACAATATCGACATATGTTGTCGGCACTATCTTTATTCTTTGCCTCAGCATTTCTTTGGTTTGCAACGCGTTTAAGTGGAACCTCAAGAATTGTTCTCGATAATAGCGTGTGGGACACTTTAATAGATATCTACATTGTTTGTTCAGTCTATGGAAGCATGTTTCGGCTTTCAATGTTGATTTCAATTTGTCTCGTTGTTCGGAGTTTGAGATCCAGGTCCAGGTTTCAAATTTCTTTTTCGCCAACTATGGTAAGTTGATCAAGTCATCAATTTTTATGTCGGCCTTTGATAGATGATTTACTAGGGATAATTTCCACTCATTTAACAGATTATCGTTGGGTTCATCTTGTTTTATGGCAAAGATTTTATATGCGGGTATTGCTGGTGATAAGAGCATCTTGCGCCAAGCACTTAATGATTTCCAGATTACCACTGAAATAAGGAATTCAGTGATAACGCGTAGCGAATCGCTGTTACAGAGACGTAGTTTGGTAGTCTCAGTACACGCCTCCAAAATAGACCTTCTAGTTTGTGCCATATTTGAGGCTCTAGGTTCCATCCAGCTTCGGCGCCAAACGTAATTGCTGGTATTACTTTTTGTGAGTAGAATATGATAACGGGTGATAGACTAAATTTCCTGTACTCACTATTAATCTTGGAACCCTGAATTCCAAATTGAGTCATCCGTGCAACCAGGTCCTGTCTCCAATGCCGCTCGTTTAGAGAGTTATTGAACATGACCCCCAAATTCCGGATGGAATTTACTGACAACAAGGGGTCATTGTCGATTTTCCATTTGAAGGCTTTATCTTTCCAACACCCAGAATGACCAATAATCATTACTTTTGTTTTTTTGACATTCAATTCCAAATCATTTCATTTTAAATAATTTTGGAGATGTCCCAATAACCCAATTGGAGTGTGGTCAATCAACACAAGATCATCTGCATATGTTATGCACTTGATATGAGTCGCATTCAGTTTGGGTGAGAAGCAATGTACTTGGTTCAGGTGCTCCGGGACGTCGGCGATGAAGAGTTTGAATAGCTCCGCTGCCATTGGGCACCCTTGTTTCACGCCTCTTTGGGTTAAAATTTTATTTGACAAGTCTCCTTGATTATTTAAGCGCACACGGATTGATGTGCCATTGTGGAGAGCTTGTATCGGTTCCAGTATGGACCTAGGGCAGTTCCAGTTCTACAGCATCTTCCAGAGCAAGCGTCGATTAATTTTGTCAAAAGCTTGACGCATATCAATAAAGGCTAGGTATAGCTTCTTCTTTGCCTTTAGAGATTCCAACTTCAAGATGTTAAGAATAAGCAAATTTACTTCCACCCCCACTCCTGAGGTGAAGCCAGTTTGTCGGATATTCAGGATCTTTGCGTTGCATGCCCAGTCTGCCAATTTCTGGTGGAGGAAAGCGCCTAGGATTTTTCCAATCGTATCAAGTAAGGCAATCGGGCGGTAATTTGTTGCGTCCGCCTTGTTGCCCTTCTTGAAAATTGGGACTACTATTGCCTCCAGCCATGAATCTGAAATTTGTTTTGTGGTGGCAATCGTTCTGAACAGCACTTCGATCAATGCCACCCATTGTTGGGCATGTTTTTTCAGCATCACGTATATCTGGACCAGCCGCGTGCAAATTCTTTAGAGATCTGATCATTTTAACTATATCAGGTGCTGAACTATTTACCGCCCACATTACATCGGCATCTCTTCTCTGATTAAGCGGTTCCTCTTGTGGCTTCTGATAGATTTCAGAAAGATGGTCTTCCCATTGCTTACTATTTATTTTGTTTGAGATGATGGCCGGGCATCGAGAGTTTCCCGTATTCAGGATGGTCCATATCTGTCTGGTATTTTTGGTCACTACGGTTTTCATCATTTCTTTGGCTCTGTTTTGTAGTATTATCGTCTTCTGGGATTTTAACCAGTTTCGGTATATTTGTCTCCTTTGTTTGATAGCCTTTCTTAGATCATTTGGGAGCTTCATGAGTAAAAGGTTCTTTTTCAGCCGTCTGATATCGCGCCGCATGGATTTCTTTTGCGCTGATATCATTGTGCATGTAATATGCATATGAGAGCTTCCCATTTGTCGAGCCGCTACCATGGAAGTCTGAAGTTGGTGCAAAAGCGGGGCATAGTTGACTTGTTGGTCATCATGAAGTTTGACTACCTGATCGCCGAGTAATTGAAGCTGCGGTCAGTTAATTCGCAGACTGTTTCCTCCGGTGTTTACTAATAGCGGTATTGTATACAGCTCATCTGATCTTGCCCACTCAATCGTACAAGCCAGTCGAAGAAGGTCGTGATCACTATTGGCCATTTTTTCGACGTTCAAACTGATAGTTTTTTCAATCATGTTTTGTGATATCCAGAAATAGTCCTAGATGCTGTGCGAGTCAGCACGGTGCCAGGTAGCAACCAGTGGCTCATCGCCTTGAGCGTTTCCGTTTACTATATAGCAATTGCGGTTTGTTAAGGCCATCATCCAAGCCTGACTACGTCGAGACATCTCATTCTCATTTAAAGGTACATTTATCTCTTGATCTGCAGATTATAGATACGTTTCTGAGTGTTGTTAGAGCGTTGTCTATCAAATGGGTGATGGCCTTTATAAAGGTTGCTGTACTAATTTTAAGGGGGTTCCAATACCCATTGATAATCAGCATATGTTGACGGTCTACCTTTTTCAGATGAGAAGATTATAGGACTATGCCTTGAATAAAAGGTTTAGGATTGAAGATCTCCAGGGTTGTCCACCAGGTATTTATTCGTATCATCGTCAAGAGCCCCGAGTAAGGACGACCCTGGGGGTTCTTCACAGCCGGGTTCAGGTGGATTTCAAAACCATCTCTAGATGGAGCTTCACTTAGCCACGTCTCTTGTAGGCAAATTACAAAGACCTTTTGTAGGTTGGTGTCGAAATCGTTGAAAAGATGCGTGAACCCTCTCGTGTTCCAGGAAAGGAATTCACACCAGTATTCACGCACTGCAGATCATTGCTATTGCCTCGTGTTTTCGGTAGCTGGCTTGCGGTTATCCAGTATTGTCTTCAGACATTTTGTTTGTTCTGAATTACCCTTGTAGGGATCTCAGCAAGTGATTTCCTCAGGTCATTGCGACTCAGAATTGCTTCTTTTTTTCTTAAGGGCATAGGAGAGCGACTATTGGCACTCGTTGTCAGCTCCGGAGGTTCCGTCATAATGTCGAGGCCAAAGGCAAGTAGTTCTTCAGAAGCTCGCATGATGGTATTGCGGACTGAAGCAGAAGCAATGTGCAATAGAACTTGATCTGCTGTAAGTTCCGTCGGATATTCTACAATTTTGATGTCCTCCGACTCAATAGTGCGTAGAGAGGGAATGCATTTGAACAGCTTCATGACGTTATTACGATTTAAGTTGACGTCATTATCGCCGTTTTGGATGTTTTGTAGGCGTAGTTTCCCAATTTGAGTTGAAGGCAAAATTGTTTGATTATAATGTACCTTTGAAGAGTAGTGCACTTTTTTACTCTTTTGATTTGAAGTGTATTTTGGGTTCCATCTTGATAAATGATTGCTGTGTTGCTCCGGTTGCTCCTGAGAGTGTTTTTGGCTCTTGTCCAGAGAATTTCGCATGGAGTTCTTAGGACGTTGATTTGACATCTCTTTTGATGCTTGGGGCGGTGGTTTCAAATCATGGCATGAATTTTCACTTTCCATGTTTTCGTAGCCCTCAGAGGATTCACCGCTGTGCGAGTATGTGGAGAGGCGCATAAATCTATTTCAGATCCAATTTCAGAACTGTGCACTGTTTTGATGTCAGACTCCAGTATTCTCCTTTTAAGTGATTTAGGAGCTGGAGTAGTTTTAGGGGCCTCGATTTCAACAGTAGACGCGGTTGATTTTCTCTCAGCCTCTTTTGGTGGTGCCACTCGCTTGTGCCCAAGTGCCTGGGAGAAGTTAGGTTTCGAATAAACATTTTTACGTTGGTTTTGCCTTTGGCCAATCGGGGTCGTTTGGCCTCATGTGGGTGTTTATTGAGCAGGCACTTCGTTGAATATGGGTTGACAAGTGATGCTTCTGTCTGGTCAGTAGTTATTGATTTCGCATTGCCCTCAAATATGCAAACGAGTTTGTCGGACCCCGCGAAGCCTGTTTCGCAGCAGGTTGCATCGTCTCGGTCGCTACGATCTCTGCAGACTGTTGGTCATCTTGGTCATCCATGGTTGCTTCTTTTTGGTTTTGGGCCTTATTAGAGTTCGTCGCTATGGCAAATTGCTTGGTATTATTGTTAGTTACTGGTGTTTTTGTTGAGCTTGTCGACGTCATCGGCCGGGTGGACTTCGATGTTACTTGGTCAGTTTGGCCACGTTGAGACATCAGGGAAGACGCTTGCCCACTTTGTTTCCCTCTGTTGTTTGCTCCAGACAATGCGTGGCGCTGCCCCCGAGGGATTTTTCGTTTGTTGTCGTGGTGAATGGACGTTCTGTCCTTGTGTCACCATTGAATTGCGGGAACGCAGTGTTGCAAATGGTCACATCAGCATTGTGCCGCATCCATTTTATGGCCTCCAATAAACCTTCCGTCAAGGTGTCATTTTGGCAGTGATGTCGAGCTGCTAAATCGGTCAGACGCTCCAGCCAACGAACTGTAAGTTCGTCCTCCCTCAAGATCTGATTGGTTAGAAAGTTGTTGAAGTTCTCTACTTTCTCTATTTTTCGGATAGAGATGCTATTAAGGCATTCTGATCTTTGAGCACTTCGTGGATAGATTCATAGAGTTTTGTGAAGGGGATCATCGCCATTGATGATGCCGCAAGCACGTTGTTATACAGCTAGGTGGCTGCTGCAGCTGATAGACTTGATTTTTGTGACGCGGTAGGAGGACCATCCGAACGAGAGTGTGCACTCATCATTGTGTCTTTGAGCGTTGGAAGATGGTTGCTCGAGTGTAAGATTCCAGGATTTCCTTGCGGTGGGTTTTTTTTTTTGGGTGGCCGAGCTCTAGGTGTGCTTGTTGATGCGTAGTTAGTCGGTTGTGGGCAATCGGGCAAATTGGACAAAAAATTCAAACTCTGAGTTTTGTTGAGCTCGATTGGGGGCTGGGATACAGCTTTTTCTGAGCGCCGCCGGCCGGTGTCCACCGCTGGCAGTGTAGTTTGGTTGCTCCAAATTTGATTAACGTGAGGCGCCACTTCATCTAAGTCGTATGATTTTTGTAGTGATGTTGGAATTGTCTCTTCATACATTTTTGCTCATGGTAAGCAATCAGTTTTTCCTTGGCTGTGGCATAATCAGCATCCAATTGTGCCATCAAATGTGTTTCTCGTCCTGTTTTGAGGAGGCTTACATTGTTGTCTTTAGCAGCGGCGACAGCTGCTTGTGGCACTTTAGGCGGTGTAGACATCTCATGCAGATGTAGCTGACCTGAGCCTACAGCACCCTCCCACTGTTTTTTCGTGACCAACGTTTGTTGATTTTCATGTCTCAAATATTCGTTTACAAGATATAGGCTCTCATCAGTCGGCCTTGACTGGTTATGCGTTGAGGGCGCATTACTAATTGACCTCCATTGAAATGTGTCTTTGGACCAGGGGCTTTGCTCCGACATTGTCAAGAGCATTGGTTGAGGTATTGAATGAGGTGCAGCTACTTCCGACATTGCACATGGTCCATTGGAGTCTCTTACCGCTTCATCCATGTTTAGTTTGTCGACAATGGTGGTTCGGTTGAGTGACGCGCCTGATGCGCTCAACCTAATTACCAGGCTTGCAGGTTTATTCTTAATCCCTTCTTGAGTGGTAAGTGATCTGGGTAACGCATGTCGTTGGACTGATGGCTGGATGTACGCATTTGAGCTGGTTGTAGTGTTTGTGATGTTTACACTTGTGTTTGTGGCTTCAATCAGTTCCACATCGGTCAGTTCAAAAGGGGAGTAAAAGACATCGGGGCTTGTTGGTACGACATTCCTCTCAATGGAGGTTTTTTCATGAGCATTTGCGCTCGGCATTGTGCTCAGTTCCGCCTCTGGAAGTGAGTGCTGGATCAATTTGAGGGTGGAGAAGTCATTTAATGATAGTAACCCAGTGACACACAGGCCCTGGGGCGGGGAGACTAGTGGGGGTGTTATAGTTACTTCAGACACCCGTTCGCTTCCACTTTCTCCTCTTTCATTGACCTAATTTTCATTTCCAATGGCGGCCGGGTCAGCGGGAGCTAAAGATTGACTGCTGCTATTGGCGGTAGGCATTGGCGGCAACAAGTCTAGGGGCGTCAAGGTCGTGAGGGTGGAAGAAGGGGGGCTAGCTGACATCACAGGCCGCCCTTCAGAGATGGGTACCGCCTCAACCCGCTCACTTACCTTTGGCGGCTTGTTGCCTGTTACCGCCTTCAAGGAAGTCCAGGGATTCAGCATTCGACGGTGCTGAAGCGTTTTCCTTCTTGTTTGGGGGCCTAAGTCGGCGGTCATCTGACACACACGGACTGCCACGGACGACCCCAGACCGCGGTCAAGAGTGCTAGGCGGGGCGCGCGGGGCCAGTGGCGGACTGTGGCAGACTGACTCTGCTTCACAACTCTGCGCCGTGCTCCGCGCTGGTTTTGAGTTTTTAAAGGCACGCCTTCTTGTTAAAGCAACAGTGTCCTTCGTAGAACTCGGGTACTTTGCTGCAGCTCCTCAGGGAAAAACACACAAGAAAAACACTTGACTCGACTGTGGCAGGCTGACTCTGCTTCACGACTCCGCGCCGCGCTCCGCACTGGTTTCGAGTTTTTAAAGGCACACCTTCTTGTTAAAGCAACAGTGTCGTCCTTCGTAGAACTCGGGTATGTTGCTGCAGCTCCTCAGGGAAAAACACACAAGAAAAGCACTCGACTCGACTGTGGCAGACTGACTCTGCTTCACGACTCCGCGTGACTGCATTAAGAGCCCTATAATCCACGCAGAATCTCAATTCTTTGGATCCTGCCTTTTGTACTAACACAACTGGGCTAGACCATGGACTAGTAGAGGGCTCTATTACACCGAGGTCAAGCATCTTGCTGAACTCCCCTTTGATGTGGGATCTCACATTTTCTGACATTCTGTATCCTCTGCTTTTGACTGGCAGACAGTCACCAGTGAGTCTATCATGCTGGCCCCAAGGGGTCAAGCCTGGTGAAAGTGAGAACAGGGAGGCAAACTGATTTAACATAGATTTGCTCTCCTCTTGTTGCTCAGGTGTCAGGTTTGAGGAGAGATTTGCTCCTTCAATCTTTTCATCCAAGGGTAAGCCTCTCAGGAGATCAGGTAGAGCTTCACTCTCTTCTTCCTCTTCTGTTGAAGCTAGAAGCAAGGCTCCTACTTCAGGCCTGGAGACATACGCCTTTAGTCGGTTGGTATGGGAGACTCTGGGAGCCTTGCCCAAGTCCACCAGATAGTTTACCTCTCCAAGTTTAGCCACAACCTTGAAGGGTCCCATCCATTTATCTTGCAAGGCCCTCTGCCTTGTTGGGATCATAACTAGAACTAGCTGGTCTTGAGCGAACTCAATAATGCTAGCCTTTTGATCATGCCAATGCTTGACCAAAGCTTGTCCAGCTTTCAGGTTATCACTAGCTTCTGCCATCATGTGTGACATTCTCCTCCGGAGACCTATCACATAGTCAGTCACGTTGACTGGCTTGGGGGAAGGAGCACTCTCCAACCCCTCCTTAATCAGGGCCAATGGACCTCTGACTGGATGGCCATAAAGAGGTTCAAAGGGAGAATAACCCACTCCCTCCTGAGGGGCTTCTCTATAAGCAAAGAGAAGGCATGGCAGTAGAAGGTCCCACTTTCTTTTAAGGGGATCTTCCAAAGCACCTATCATGCTCTTCATGGTTCTGTTGAACCTTTCTACCAATCCGTTTGTCTGAGGGTGGTATGCGGTTGAGAACTTGTAAGTAACTCCACAGGTTTTCCACATGGCTTTCATGTAGTGGGACATAACATTTGACCCCCTTTCAGAGATTACTTCCTTAGGAAACCCCACCCTGGTAAAAATACCAAGGAGGGCCTTAGCCACAGCCTGAGCTGTAACAGTCCTCATAGGAATTGCCTCAGGGTATCTAGTAGCATGGTCTACTACAACAAGGATGAACCTGTTGCCTTAGGAGTTTGGAGGATCAAGGGGACCAACAATGTCAATCCCTACCCTCTCAAATGGGACTCCCACTACTAGGAGAGGCACTAAAGGTGTCACATTCTTGGAACCAACCTTACCAGAAGTTTGGTAGGTGTGGTAGCTCTTGCAAAATTTATCTACCTCAGCCCCCATCTTTGGCCAATAAAAGCAGAGTGAGAGCCTTTCTTTGGTCTTCTTGAAACTCAAGTGACCAGCCAAAGGAATCTCGTGGGCTAGTTGCAAGAACTGTTGTCTGTTTTCCTGAGGTACTACAAGCCGCTTGGAGTCTCCAGGTGCAGACTCAGTCAGTTCACTGTAGAAGAGGCCATCTTCCCAGTGCAACCTATACTTCCCAGGCTCTTGCCCATCAGCCTGAGAAGCTGCCTGTTGGTGAAGACCTTCCAGAGTTGGACATTCTCTCTGTCCCTTACTGAAGTCTGCCCTGTTGGGTCCACCTTCTGCCAGTAAAGACTGCAGCTCAGGATGGTTAACAGGATCCAGATCTCCAATGAGTTCTTGGCCTTCCACTAGCTCCTCTTCAGAGTCTAGCTCAACCACACAGGGTTGTACCTCCCTCTCAGCCTCAGCTGGAGGTGGAGTTACGGGTGTAACTTTGGACAACCTTGGGGAAGTCCTTGTTGGAAGCACTGGAGTGCTTGCTGCTGGCTGTTTCCTAGAAGTCTTGGGTTTCCCCTTTGCTTCTTGTTGTTCAGAGATAGCAAGTTGTAACTCCCGTGGAGTAGGAGTGATATCCTTCTTCATCATCTCCTTGGGGGTACCTCTCATGGTTCTCTCCCTGCAGGTCTGGTGAGCTCCTGTAACCTTTTACTAGGAGGTCTGGGGGTATGTGACACTAATCCAAGAGTCTTCAGGTAATTTCCCAAAAGAACCCTTCCTGGTACCTCACTTTGTATGCTGACAGGTATCTTCACAGTCATGTCATTACACTGTATGAGAACTGGTAATTGGGGAAGCATCTGCACAGGCCCTCCTGCTAACTTGGTGAGGCGTTTGGGTGCCTTAGCAACATCCACTGCCTGAAAAAATGATTTATCCACCACAGTTATGCTGGCCCCAGTGTCCCTAATGGCAGGAGTCTCCTGGCATTCACCTGGACACTGTCCTTATAATACTCTTTAGTATTATCTGGGATAGAATTATATACATCTAAATTTTGTTGTTCCCACAACCCCAGAGACACTAAAGAAACACTGGCTGAGACTCCAATGGGATCATCAGCTAATAGTAGAAAGTTGCCACTGGCCATCTGTACTTCCTCCTCTGGAGCGAAGGCTAAGGAGACAGTGTGGACCCCTGAAGGTTTACCCTTACATCTGGGATCCCCTTTCACATGGTCAGGTGAGCTACAAATGCTTTCTGGAATGGCGGCTTGCTCTGACCTCCTTCTGGTTTGGCACCAGAAGGTACACTAGCCTGATTCGGTTTCCCTTGTGGCTTACCCTTATTGTTTTGTTTGGGGCCCTCTTTGGGATTGGAATTATTAGAATTCTCTTTGGAGTCCTTTTTAGGCTGTTTCTCCTCATCATTTTTCTGAGTTACCCCAGAGTCCTTGTGAGAAGCCCTGTTGGCAACCCACAAGTCAGCAGCCTTAGCTAGTTTTCTGGAATCTAATTCCTTTGAATCAGCCAAGTGCTGTCTGAGCTCAGGAGAGCAGGCATCATAAATTGACTCCAACATCACAAGATTCTTCATTCCCTCATAAGTGTTCACCTTGTAACCCTTAATCCATCCCTCTAAATTCTTCAAACTTTCAATCACCCAGGTAGCCCAAGGGGTACCATCATGCTTTTTGAGGGTCCTAAACCTCTTAAGGTACTGGGAAGGGGTCTTCCCAAATCTAGCTATCAAAGCTACCTTCACACATTCATAATCCTTCTTATCCACCTCCCCCAACTCCATTACCACATCAGATGCAACAGGGGGGAGCCTAGAGAACAACCAGGGAAGTAACTCATTCCCTGAGATGTCCTGGAGCCCATGATTATATTCAAACATAGCCAACCAGTCCAACCCATCCAATTTAGGCTCATACATACCCACAATCTCTTTAGGCATCCGGGGTCTTTTGGGACTGGAACTCCTAGAGGATCCGGAGAGAGAAGCATTTTCAACAGACAATTTCTTCATCTCTAGCTCATGCTTGAGCTCCATTTCTCTGAGCCTTAGTTCTTAATTCAGTTCTTGGTGTCTTTGTTCTGGTTGAGTATTAAGTCTCTTAAACTCCAATTCAAGTTTAATTTTCTCTAGTTCCTGATATTGAGGACTAAGTGTGGGACATGGTAAAGGTACAGTAGGTACAGCTGGTAGAGCAGACAGAGGCCTAGGGGGGACAGTCACAGCAGCCTCACCCTCCTCTTCTGACTCTTCCTCAGGAATATCAATATTTTGATCAATATCAATGTCATTACTGTTATCTACATTCTCTGGGAGAGTGGGTTCTTCTGAACCATCACCCAGACTTTGGTTTGCTAACAATCTTTCTATTAGCTCCATTTTCTTGCCTTTAGTCAGGAGATTCTTATGCTTATAGAGAACTCTTAAACAATCAGCAGTTTTTGTAGCAAGGGACTCTTGACTATAACTTTCCATAGTTGACAGATTAGAAAATAACTTTTTAGTGCTAAGCGTTGTGGTTAGTTGCACTAAGGTATCTATAAGGACACTAAAATATATACTCAATACAAATCCCACTGCTGTACACCAGTGTTAGGCAGACACCTGTGCAGTTCCCTTAGGGACCACTGCAAAACGTTTTAAGACTACAGGTGTTGGCAGTAAACCCAATTCTCCAGCATGGGGTCTGGCATGGATTCAGATGCTCATGAATATTCCCCGTCGTCAGGCTGGAAATCCTCGGTAAAGAAAAAATCAGTATCAGTTTCGTTTCTGATCTGTCTTTCGTAGTAGTAACCAATCACTGATCTCTGCGTCATACTGACCACAGCAAATGACTGCCCTCTACCTAAGCCCTGCCTCTGGCAGCCATCTTCAGATTTTTACCGCACGTTCAAGTGTTGGGATCCTCGTGCTATTGCTCTCGAGCGTTAGTGCTTTTTTCACGTTTTTTCTCAGAAAAATTTCTCTTTTTTCGGTCAAAGAGCCTCAAGCTCCACCGTCTCTTCATCCGATTAACGGGGACCCGTGTCGGATTCGTCTATGCCCCTCAAGGGTGAAGATTTCGTCAAGCCACGCTTTTCGAGGATTCCAGAAGTTTCTCAGGCCCATCTCGGACATGACCCAGGAGAAGGGAAGCTCGACCCCCGGAAAGCTGTTCAGGGTCTTCCCTGGATGCCAGCTTCAGAATGTCTTTAAGGAGGACGAACACTCCCTTTGCCTTTACTGCCTACATGAGGACAAGACGCACGTGGAGAAGGACTGTGCGTTTTATGGAAATATGTCGGAGCGGACCATGAAGGACCGCCATCAACGTCTCGCCAACTGGCTGGAAGGAAAGAGCCCGTCAGGTGAGAAGAAGAAGAAGAAATCCGAGCGGTCTTCTAAGACCTTTGAGGGCGCCCCGGCGACGGGGGTCCAACAGAAGGCCAAGCACCGCGAGTCCGCTGGCACCGGGAGCGCCGAATGGTCGGGCTCTACGAGCGCCAGGCAGGGCGCATCCTCCCCGGCGCCATCAACCACGAGCCAGCGCTCTGGCTCGGGTAAGAGGAAGGCCGAGCACCCGGCGAAGCTCCTGGAAGCTCCTGGAGAGACCCCGGTCGAGCTCGAAGGCCCCATCGGAGGGGGAGCGAGGCGGTGACCCTCCCCCCAAGGAGAAGGCGGTGAGCGCACCTAAGGTGGTGAAAGCCTTAATCCACCCGGCCAAGGCCTCTATCGAGACATTCACGGCGGCCCTGGCTCAGCCTGTGGAGGCTACACTAGTGGTGGCGACCTCGGGGCCCAGAGTCTCCCTGCCACCGCGGAGGGAGTCCTCTTTCTTGCCCATCGACAGGACCCCCGTGAAACCTCCGACGGAGAAGAAAAAGGGGGGGGCAGGAGGTCGTCGTAGATTCGGCCTCAACCTCTGAGGAGGAGCTGATCGAAGTCTTAAGCCACAGCGTTGACGTGGAAGAAGACCAGCCCGTCGGGAGGGACCCCGACGTAGGAGACAACGAGAACGTCGAGGGTGCCGATGGGGCTCCTGACCACCCGTCGGACTCCCCTCAACCAGTGCCGCAAGACAACTCGGCGGCCATTTTGTTGGCTATACAGTCCTTATGCTCGGAGATAAGGACGAGACTGCCGTTACCACCGACGGAGGAATCGCTCCCGACGGGGGACCCGGAACCAGGCCCTTCTGGGAGCCCTCCCCCTAAGAGAAGAAGGATTCATCCTCCACCTCCTTTTCAGCCATCGCGCCCTGTTCAGCCCTCCTCCCCGTCCACGACACGTGGGGATGATACGGGGACTGATACGGCCGCGACGGGTACGAATGACGAGGTTTACGACGAGGATCTCCCGTCGTCACCTCCCACCCGGGCTTCCCCGCCCGACGAGATTGGATCGTTCCACTCCATGATCGCCAGGGCATCCGAGCTTTTCCAGCTCTGCCCGGAAGAGAAGAAGAAGGAAGGTTTCCTTTATCAACGTCGCAAGGCCAAGAGGAAGACGGTCCTCGCTATACCTCTACTGGATGATATTTGGGATGAGGGCCTCGCCCTCCTCAAGAACCCATCCACGACACCGGCTAGAAGGGATCGGTACGAGAAGAAGTACTGGGTCCTGGCCGCGGCCCCATGTGCCTTCGGGCACAGCCGACCCCGGACTCGGTCGTCTCCGCGGCGGCCAGGAAGAAAGCGGGGGGGGCGCAGCCTCTACGTCGACCACCCCGCTGGACCGCGAGGGTAAGAAATTGGACACGATGGGACGCAGAGTCATCTCGTCGGCAGCGACGACGATTAAGGCGGCCAACGCCTTGGCTATCGTAGCCCGCTACGACAGGGAGTTGTGGTACAAACTGGCCCCCCTGCTGGACTTCCTACCAGACGACAAGAGGGCGGAAGCCCTAGAGATCTTGCAGGAAGGAGAGGTGGCGTCTGACCACGCCATTATGATTGCAACGGACATCGCTGACACTGGATTCCGCCAGTTGGGCAACGGCGTGTGCCTTAGGCGGCGTGGATGGCTCAAGGCTACTGACTTCCGTCAGGACGTGCAGACCAGAGTCTTGGATATGCCGTTCGACGGAAACAACCTGTTTGGGAAAACAGTGGACGATTCCCTTTAAACCATCAAGGCGGACAAGGAGACGGCCCGGGTTCTTGGGGTTCTCCAGCAACGGCGGCCGCCCTTTCGGAGCGGCGGAGGCAAACAGGGTGCTTCCAAAGGTTCCAGCGGAGGATTTTCCACCTACCGTCAAGCGGCCCGTTCGTCGTCACAGGAAGCTTACAGGGGACGAGGCAGGTCAGGCGGACCCCGCCGTCGTCGCCAGGGAGGACAAGGCGGCAAAGCCTCGTCGAAGCAGGACTGAACCGGCCGCGGGGTCGGGCCCCCACCGAAGCACCCCGGTGGGAGGCCGGCTGGCGAGCTTCGTCAGCGTGTGGGAGTCCATCTCCACCGACCGTTGGGTGATGGACGCCCTGTCTCAGGGTCACGCGCTCGAGTTTCTAAAGAGGTGCCCGCGCGTTCCCCCTGTGGCCAGGAAAGAACATCACGTTCCTCAACTTCTCTTGGAGGTAAAGGCGATGCTCAAGAAGGGCGCCATCAAGCTCGTCCCAAAGAGGCTTCGGGGCTCTGGAGTTTACTCAAGATACTTCCTCGTGAAGAAGAAGACGGGAAGATGGCGTCCCATCCTGGACCTACGACGACTGAACAAATTCATCAAGGCGCAGAAGTTCCGGATGGTCACCCTCCAACACGTCCTGGGTCAGCTGGAGGAGGGCGATTTCCTGTCGTCGTTGGATTTGGAGAATGCCTACTTCCATATCCCCATCCTAAAGGGGCACCGAAAGTTTCTCAGGTTCGTGGTCCAAGGGCGTCACTACCAGTTCAAAGCCCTTCCCTTCGGTTTGAGGTCGGCACCCAGGGTGTTCACCAAGTGCCTCGCACCGGTGGCGGCGCAGCTGCGCTGAGAGGAGATCCACGTCTACCCCTACCTGGACGACTGGCTCATCCGTGCAAAGACGAAGGAGCTCGCCGTGGAGCACACGGCAAGGACCGTCCAACTACTCACGGACCTGGGATTCTCCATAAACTACGCCAAGTCCCACCTGGTGCCCTCGCAAGACGCACTGTTTCTGGGAGCGAAGCTTGACACAGTGTCGCTTCTGGCCTCTCCGTCGGAGGAGAGGACGAGGGCCATCTTGGGCAAGGTGCAGCGGATGCTGGTTGCGGACGTGGCCAGGGTGAGTTCCATCAAATCCCTCCTCGGAATGATGTCTTCTTGCATTTATCTCATCCGCCTGTGCAGGCTTCGGATGCGCCCGTTAACAGGAGTTCCTGGACGCGCGTTGGATCCCGACGATGAAAGTTTCCGACGAGCGATCCGGTGGTGGGGCACCCGCGCGCCTCTGACGGCGGGCATGGAATTCCAGACCCCCGGCCACCAGGAGACAGTGACCACGGATACCTCCCTGGAAGGGTGGGGAGCGCACACTGAAAATCTGCACGCGAGAGGCCTTTGGCTCCCGATGGAGAAGTCCCTCCATATCAACGTCCTGGAGCTCCGTGCAGTGTTTTGGGCCCTCAGGTCCTTCCTTCCGTCCCTCAAGGGCAAGGTGGTGAGGATCTTCACCGACAACACTACCACCATGTTCTACATCAGGAAGCAGGGCGGTACCAGATCCCCATCCCTGTCCAAGGACGCGCAGGATCTGTGGCATTGGGCCGTCGCCCAAGGGATGTTTCTGGTGCTGTTTCATCTGGCAGGAATAAAAAACACCATCGCCGACTCGCTCAGCAGAGAGCGGCGCTCGTGCCACGAGTGTGAACTACGACAGGATCTAGTGGACCGACTCTTCCGACGGTGGGGCACTCCCCAGATCAATCTGTTTGCGACAGCGACGAACTCCAAGTGCCGGAGGTTCGCCAGCAGGTTTCCCCAGCCGAGGAGCATGGGCGATGCTTTCTCGTTCCCCTTGGAGGGCCTGTTTCTATACGCGTTCCCTCCATTGCCATTGCTGATCCGGCTCATCAACCAGCTCAAAAGGTCACGGTGCAGGATGATCCTCGTCGCACCTGCGTGGCCGAGGCAGATATGGTTCCCGGACCTTCTGGACTTGTCAGCGTCCCTGTCAATCAAGCTGCCAGTGGACGCGGATCTTCTCTCCAGGGAAGGAGGTGCCATCCTCCATCACGACCCGAAGTCGCTGAACTTGCAGGCCTGGCTCCTGCAGCGTTAGAGTTTGGAGGATACGACATACCGGCCGACTGCAGAGAGGTTCTTGCAAAGGCCAGGGCGTCCTCAACTCTTAAATGCTATGGACACAAATGGAAGAGGTTCTCTGTCTGGTGCCACGCACAGAAGATTAACCCTCTACGGATTACGGCTCCCCAGGTACTGTAGTACCTTCTGACACTGGCCAAGGCTGGACTGGCTCACGCGTCCATCAAGATTCATCTTGCTGCGATCTCCCGATACACCAGAACCACGGGGCGGACGTCTTTGTGGTCTCATCGTCTGGTGAAGGAATTCATGAAGGGACTGTTCAGATCGTTCCCGCCGGTGAAGGCTCCGGCCCCGGCGTGTGAGCTCAACGTGGTGCTGACCAAGCTCATGGGACCTCCGTTCGAGCCTTTGCACTCGGCTCCGTTGAAGTTCTTGTCGTGGAAAACAGTGTTCCTTGTGGCCATCACCTCCGCACGATGAGTGGGAGAGATCCAGGCCCTTTCCTGCAAGCCGCCGTACTTGACTTTTCACGACACGAGGGTGGTGCTCAGGACGCACCCCTCCTTCATGCCCAAGGTGCCGTCGGACTTCCACCTCAACGAACCCTTGGTGTTGCCTGTTTTCTTCCCGTCGCCTTCGTCGCCGGCCGAAAGGACTTTGCACTCGCTGGATGTGGCTAGAGCGCTGAAGTTCTACGTGGACCGCACAAAGGGTTTTCGGAAGACGTCACAACTTTTTGTGAACTTTGGACCTGTCAATCAGCTCTCTCAAAGGCCTCCATTTCCAGATGGCTCTCCGGCTGTATCATGTACTGTCATCGGTTGGCAAACCGACCGCTGCCTGGCCGTCCGAGAGCCCATTCCACCAGAGCGATCGCAGCTACCACAGCGTTCCTATCTGGTGTGCCCTTGCTGGACATCTGCAGGGCTGCTACGTGGAGGTCGACGCACACCTTCACGAAATTCTACTGCGTCGATCGGGATTCCAGGGAGGAGTCCAGGGTCGGCCAAGCAGTGCTGCGCAACCTGTTCGCCTAAGGTGAGCCTGGTGAGGAGGTAAGAATTGCTTAATGTTGAGTTTGATGTAATGCTTAATGTTGAGCCTTTGCCACCTCCCGTGGTTGTGCATGTGTGTACTGCTATGTATTCTTTATTCCTGAGCATGTGAATCCATGCCAGACCCCATGCTGGAGAAAGAACAAGTTACTTACCTGTAACTGTTGTTCTCCAGCATGGGTCTGGCATGGATTCACATGCGAACCCTCCCGCCTACCCCTCTGCGGCTCTTCACTTGGTCATACTGCCACTTCACGTGCTACCAAATCTGAAGATGGCTGCCAGAGGCGGGGCTTAGGTAGAGGGCAGTCATTGGCTGTGGTCAGTATGACGCAGAGATCAGTGATTGGTTACTACTACGAAAGACAGATCAGAAACGAAACTGATACTGATTTTTTCTTTACCGAGGATTCCCAGCCTGACAACGGGGAATATTCATGAGCATGTGAATCCATGCCAGACCCATGCTGGAGAACAACAGTTACAGGTAAATACCTTGTTCCTTGGTAGCAGTCTGCACCACCCAGATTTACCTGGTAGCTGTGGCTGATCAGTCAGACTCCTCACAAGAAGAGTTAGGCAGGATAGAGAGTATACACATTAGATACAAAAATACAGTTGCACAAGCAAACACTGTCCGGAGCTTGGGTATAAAAGTATATAATTATTTATATAACAACACACTTGTAAAAATACACTGGCACTAATATCTCAAGCAAGTTCAAGCACAGTCACTAGAAATATATACACCTCCCTGATTAATTATTCGACAAGTCTTAGGAAAAGAACACCACTTATTATGAATACAGGGGGGAGGGGGCGCTTAACCAAGATGGAACTCCAATAATTATTTAAAAAGGGAAGGAAAAGGCAGAATTAGAAAAGCACACAATGCCAACTCTTCTAAAAGAACCACAGCAAGTCAAGAAAGGCAGAGTCTACTGTAGAGCAAGAAAGTTCATAGGACAGGCCCACTCTTGGAGAGAGCAAGGCAAAATGTGCCCAAGCTCACACAGTTGAAGTACACTTTAAAAGTCTTTGCAGATAGTTCAAAAGGAGTTTGATCAGTTCAGAAAAGTTAGTTAACAGGTCCCAGATCACCCCAGGATAGAGAGTCAAGGATTTACAGGACACCTTGAACAGTCTGTTGC
Source organism: Ambystoma mexicanum (assembly GCF_040938575.1). Taxonomy (NCBI): domain Eukaryota; kingdom Metazoa; phylum Chordata; class Amphibia; order Caudata; family Ambystomatidae; genus Ambystoma; species Ambystoma mexicanum. The sequence goes on from NC_090926.1 coordinate 1,045,861,640, forward strand.
AAGGGAGACCAGGCCGGACACAGTACCTTAAATGGTGAGAAAGCTCCAGCGGGGGCAGTTGTTCCTGGCAGCGGGTGCAAGTCATTGCTTTGTCCATGGGAAGAGAAGACCTCGATCTGGAGGAAAGCTAGAGGTCGTTGCACTGCCAGGGAAGAAACCAGCCGTTTCTCGGTTAAAAGGTACTACCCTTTTATTCGCGGTAGTGGTGAAGCGTGGCTATCCGGCCACCGGGGTGCTTGGCACGGGCGATTCGACCATGAGACGATCCAGGAAGGTGAAAAGAGGGCGAACTGGTTAACCCCACCAGTTCAAAGGAAGAAGACTCTCCAGGATGAAGATCTTCTCTGTCGTCGGAAAGTGGTGAGGCGGTTCAGCAGGGCTCCACCGGTGGTGTCGTCATTGCAGGTCGGCTCAGCTTCTCCCTCTTCGGATTCTTTAGGTCCTGTGGCTACTTCTGAAGTTCCAGTCCCCAAAGCCCTGCTTTTATGCAGAAAACCCCAATTCATTAGTCCTAGCTGTCACTCAAACATGCTAAGTGGTGAGACGGGCCGCTCACCACTGGGCCAATCATACAAGAGTGCGACTTGAGTTGCATCCCACACATCCTGTAGACCCAGACAGAGTGGCACCACTTTTGGAAGCCAGTGCAGAAGCCCGCCAAAATTGGATCAAAGGGCTCGACTTGGGTTGGAGTTACAGAGGCGAACACAAATGCCATTTTAAAACCGAGTCCTGGCAAAAAGACCCAACCGGGGAATAAATATTAAATAAATAACCTGGCGGTATCTTTAACATTGCACCAAAAAAGTGGTGCGTTTAAAATGAATGGGAAAATCCCATAGGAAATATTCCGGTGGAATATTTCGCGTGGTAACCACTGCCACCAGCCAGAAACTCGACGAGGAGGGACTGCACAGGGCCCCCTCGAAAAACAGACCCAGGGGCAATCTAATTACCTCTACCAGTACTTCCACAATATGATGGTTTGTACTGGTTCTGTTCACAATTTAAGACTAGTAAAGTCAATGGTGACTTTACATACCCTGGGAGACAGTAGTCAGTCCCAGGGTATGGAGTCTATGTTTGGGGGTCACTATGACACCCCTGTGTTACTGCACTGAGGGTGCTGTGTAACACACATACCAAAAACACATGAAGCCCTATGGAGTAAAAGACCCCATAGCCCATAAAACACATTACAAAGTGAAAGGACATTCTCAGATCATGCCTAAGAGTGGGAGAAAAAGAGTCTCACTCTTAGCAGGAGAAAACATAAACCCCAAAAATCCAGCAAAGCTGCTGGGGGACTCACTAGGTTTGGGAAATTAGCCTATACAGAGAATTCTCCCTAACAGTCACAGGTGTGACTTTGGACAATCTTGGGGATGTCCTTGTTGGTAGCACAGGGGTATAATCTGTCTTTTTGTTGGAGATCTTGGGTTTCCCCTTTGCCTCTTTCTTTCCAGAAATAGCAGTGAGCAAGGGGGTGGAGTGGGGGTGATAGCATCCTCTAGCTTCCTCTATCTCCTCCGCTGGAGTGCCTTTCAAGGTCCTCTCCCTTGCAGGCCTAGTGAGTTCCTGTTTTCTTTTCTTGGGAGGCTTGGGAGTGCTTGACACAACTCCAAGAGTTTTCAGGTCATTATCCAACAGGACTCTACTAGGCACTTCACTCTGCACACTAACAGGTATCTTGACAGTCATATCATTATACTGGATGAGAGCTTGTAACTGGGGAAGCATTTGCACAGGGCCTCCAGCTAACTTGGTTAGGCGTTTGGGTGCCTTAGCAACATCCTCCTGGCCATTCACAAGAACACTATATTTATAATTCTCTTTAGTATTATCTGGGATGGAATTTTTAGACATATAAATTCTGTTGTTCCCACAAGCCCAGGGACACTAAAGAAACACTAGCTGAGACTCTCATGGGATCATCAGCCAGTAGGTGAAAGTTTCCACTTGCCATAAGTACTTCTTCCTCTGGGGAGCAGGCTAAGGAGACAGTGTGGACCCCTGAAGGTTTACCCTTACATCTGTGATCCCGTTTCATATGGTCAGTTGACCCACAAACATAAACTATCCCAAATGTCTTGATGAATGGGGGCTTGTTCTGACCTCCATCTGGTTTGCGTTCAGATGGTGCACTAGCCTGATTAGCCTGATTCGGTTTCCCTTGTTGTTTACCCTTATTTTGCTGTTTGGGACCCTCTTTTGGATTGGAGGTATTTGAATTCTCCTTGTTATCTTTCTTTGGCTGCTTTCTCTCATCCTTCTTCTGAGTTGCCACAGAATCTTTGTGAGTAGCCCTGTTGGCAACCCAAAAGTCAGCAGCCTTAGCTACCTTATTTGGATCTATCTCCTTAGAATCAGGCATCATAAATTGACTCCAACATCACAAGATTTCTCATACCTTCATAAGTGTTTACTCTGTAACCCTTAACCCAACCATCTATGTTTTTGAAACATTTCCATACCCAGGTAGCCCAAGGGGTACCATCATGCTTTTTGAGGGTCCTAAACCTCTTACGGTACTGGGAAGGGGTCTTCCCAAATCTAGCAATTAAAGCTAGCTTCACACACTCATATTCCATCCTATCCACCTCCCCCAACTCCATCACAACATCAGATGCAACAGTGGGTAGCCTAGAGAAGAGCCAAGGAAACAACTGATTCCCTGTAATGTCTTGAATCCCACAGGTATATTCAAACATTGCCAAACAATCCAAAATATCAAGCTTAGCCTCATGCATACCAACAATTTCTTTAGGCATACAGGGTCTTTTAGGATTTAGGCATTTTCAATAGACAACTTTTTTCATTTCTAAGGCATGGTTCAGCTCCATTTCTCTGAGTTTAAGTTCTTAATGTTTTTGTTCGGTTTGGGCATCCAAATGTTTAAATTACAATTCAAACCTCATCCTTTCTAGAGCAATGAATTCAGGACTGAGTGTAGGACCTGTAAGGGTCCCAGTAGACAAAGGTTGAGGTTGCTGAGCAGGTAAAGGAGCAGTGAGGCCTTCATTGTGGGACACACCTGTTTCATCTGACTCATCAATAATAGACACATTATCATCCTCCTCATTTTCCACATTTTCTGAGGGGTTAGGTATTTCAGACCCACCCTCCACACTTTGTTTCTATAACAACCTTTCAATCAATTCAGACATTTTGCCTTTAGCAGAGAGATTCCTTTGTCTACACAGATTTTTCAGATAATCCACAGTGTAACTAAGGAGGGTCTCCTGACTGTAGCTTTCCATATCAGACATGATTAATATTGCTTTTTAGTGATGTTTAGCCTTGTGGTTAATTGATCTAAGGTAATAGCAACACTCTAAGTGTAATTACTATACTGTCACAAGTCTCCCCCCTTCTCACCTGTCTGTATTGTTTGCTTGTGATCTTAGTAGATGTCTTCTTTCGCACTGTTCAGGATTTATATAACCCTGTGCGTGGGTCCTCGGCTTGCAGCGTGTGGTTCGTGACCCAGCTCCAGGATACGCTCAAATGTCCGGGACAATGACCAGGAAATAATGAGTTTTGCACTCGGAGACCCGAATGCGATGGAAATCCAGGATATGTGAAGGTAAGGATAAGGGGAAGGAAGAAAGAAGAGGAATTCAGGGGACCGGGAACCAGGAATCAAAAGTAAGGGCTGAATGAGCTCTGGGAACACACGTCTGACTACTGCAAGCGGTAGCGTTGAGACGCGCAGAGCCGCGGGGGCGTGGCTGCTTTGTAGAACGTAGAGCGTACAACGCACATACTAGCAAACAGCGTTCCGCGCTCAGCGGCCATGTTGGGAGTACTACTGAGTTCAGTCCCCTATGGGTCAGGGTCCACGAAGTCCAGAAGGGACGCGAATGGCGGTTCATGACATATACTTGATCCTCACCGCTGTACACCAGTGTTAGGCAGAATCATATGCAGTACCCTTTGGGAACACTACACACAATTAAGACTACAAGTGACAGTACAAATTCACCTTTGGTACAAGCCTTTACTACACAGTAAAGTGGTAGCGATGGCTGAGCAGCCAGACTTATCTCAAGAGTAAAGTGAGCAGTACCAATAGTTACACAAAGAACAGCAATTACTATGGTTCAAACATACACTGACTCAAGGTTTCTGAGTAAAAGTATATACATTTATTTACACATCAGTTATAAAACATTTCACTATTATCAAGCAATTGAAAAATCACTATCTTAATACACTACACCACACCCAATAGATTCTGCACAAGTTAAGCTCACAATGAAGTGTGAGCAAAATGGCACTCCAGTAATTTAAAAGGGAGGGAAAGACAAAGTTAGACAGCAATAGAGCAGCACCAACAAGTAAGTAAGCAGGGCAATCTAGAAAAAGTAACTACAGTGAGGAAATGAAATCAAGAGGCCTGGGCCAAAGTCAATGGACCAAACTCTTTGCAGAGGATCACACAGTTCAGCATAGTTTGCGGTTAAGTCTTTGCTAAGAGTTCAGAACGAAGTTGGTCAGACGAAAAGTTACTTTAAAGAATAGAGAAGGACAAGCCCTCGGATTGGCAAAAGATTTCAAACACTTAATCTCGGTTGGATGGAGCGAGCGACCGGATGTGAACAGTACCTTAAATGGAGAAGAAGGCTGTAGCTGAGGTAGACGTTCCTGGCAGGTCCTGCAGGCTCACGGTTCCTGAAGCGACTGCCAACTGACACGAAGTAGGAAGACTGGAGGGTCCTGCACTGCCCAGGGAAGAAACCAGCAGCAGAGCAAAGCAACGAATAAAAGGTGTGCTCCTTAAAACCCAAGCAGGGTCCGATCCTCCTGGCTATCCGGTTCACTGTAGCTGTGCACAGCAAATTCGACCAGAGGAGGGAGGCCTGTCTTGCAGTTTGGCTAACTGGTTGATCCCACCAGCTCAAGGGGAGAAGATTCCTTGCAGATCTTCCCAGTCGAAGTTTGAAGATTTGGCCCCACACCAGGGCTTCACTGGGAGGTTCAGTCGAGGTAGAGGCCCTCTTTTGTCAGCTTCTCTTCGGTTCTCTCGATCCAGTGGCGACTCTGCCTTCTCAGTCCCAGAGACCTGCTTTTTATGCAGTTTTCCCCCATTCACACAGCCTGCTGTTAATCACACAGCAGGGTAGCTGTCCCGCCGGGACAGTCACCACAGCCAATCAATCCAGAGTGCGACATGGGTCTCCAAGGAGACCATGTGCAGGGAGTCTCAAACCCCTCCCTCACATCCTGTCCCCCTCAGACATTGAGACGCCTAAGGAGGGCTTCTGTGCAGAAGCCTGCCAAAGGTCGGCGAACAAAGGAACCAAACCTGGTTTGGCACGCAGAGCAAAACACGAGAAATACTTTTACAAAAAAAAATGGCGAATAAACCCAGCTGGAACCGTATAAAAGTAAATATGGTCCAGCGGGTTTAAGTTTGAGGCTACTAAAATAGCCTAAAACAATACCAAGGCTATTTAAAATAACCGCAGTATGAAAAATAGGGTCGATACCACTGCCACCAGCCAAATCTTAATAAAAAGGGAACAAAACAATGTTACGTGAGGAACAGACAAAAAGGGATAGCTATTAACCCTTTCTAGAACTCTATGTAAGATAGTTTGTACCGGGTCTGTGATTTTAAAAAGACTAATACAGTCAATGGCAACGTTACATGTTCTGGGAGACAGTAGTCAGTCCCAGAAAATGGAGTACACAGTCGGAAGGCTGAAAAAGACGACCCTGCGTCACTGCTCTGAAGGTGCTCTGTAACACACAGTAAAAATGTGATGCCTATGGAGTAGGTGAGGCTCCACAGTCTATGAATGCAAAAATGTTAAACACACACACAGCAAAACACATGTAAGAGTGGGAAAAAAGGCTCACACTCTTACCAGGTGAAACAAATAAATCCTAGAAATCCAGCAAAGCTGCTGAGGGACTCAGTAGGTAAGGGAAATTAGCCATTTCGGAGAATTCTCCCTAACACTCGTCCCCCCAGACTAAGGGACAGGAGGATTTAATCCACTTGTGGGTGAATCTCTACACTCTAGTCAGTTATAAACATCTAGAGAGACCATCAACATTTTGGTGGTGACATCCTGACCTGTGCTCAATGGTGAAATCAAACCCTTGCAGGCAGATTGACCATCTTATATGTTTTGGGTTCTGCCCTTTCATTTGCATTAACCATCTCAAGGGTTGGTGGTTTGTTTGAATCACACAAGTCGAACCATACATGTATGGTCTAAACTTCTTCAAAGACCACACAATGGCAAAACATTCACGCGCTATGGTTGCACAACTTGTTTCTGGTTCCTTCAGTTTCCTACTGATGAAGCAAATCGGGTGCTCCCTACCTTTCTCACCCAGTTGACTAAGGACTGCACCTATACCTGTATTGGAGGCATCTGTCTGCACAATGAAGGGTTGGTGATAATCAGGAGCTCTTAGGACTGGAGCTTGAAAAAGGGCTTTCTTCAGGTTTTCAAAGGCTTGAGTGCACTCCTCATTCCATCTAACCTTTTTAGGGAATTTTGGAGAGGAGATCACATTCAAGGGAGAAGCTATGGACCCATAGTTGTCTGTGAAATGTCTGTAGTACCCAGTGAGACCTAGGAAGGCTCTCACTTGGGTTTGAGTAGTAGGGGTGGGCCAGTTTTGTACAGCTTGTACTTTGCTAGGCAATGGCTTTATTTCACCTCCTCCTACCTCATGACCAAGGTAGACCACTTTGCTCTGACCAATTTGACATTTGCTTGCCTTTATGGTCAGATGGGTCTGCTCAAGACCCTGCAAAACATATCCTAAGTGATCAACATGTTCTTTCCAAGTAGGGCTGAACACTGCAATGTCATCCAAGTATGCCATGCAGAAGTCCTCCATCCCATTCAGAACTTGATTGACCATCCTTTGGAATGTAGCAGGTGCATTCTTTAATCCAAAAGGCATAACCATAAACTGGTAGTGGCCTGCTGGGGTTGAGAATGCAGTTTGCTCCTTGGCATGGTCTGTCAGTGCTATTTGCCAATAGCCTGACGTCAGATCAAATGTACTGAGGTATTTGGCTGCACCAAGTCTATCCATCAGTTCATCTGTCCTTGGCAAAGGATGGGCATCAGTCTTAGTGACTGCATTTAGAGCTCTATAGTCCACACAGAATCTCAATTCCTTGGATCCTGCCTTTGGTACTAGAACAACTGAACTACACCATGGACTTGTAGAGGGCTCTATAACCCCAAGATCAAGCATCTTGTTGACCTCTCCTTTGATGTGGGATCCCACATGTTCTGACATTCTGTAACTTCTGCTCTTCACAGGTAAACAGTCACCAGTTTGAATATCATGCTGGCCCCAAGGGGTCAACCCTTTGAAAGTGAAAACAGGGAGTCAAACTGATGTAACAGACCTTTGCACTCCTCCTGTTGTTCAGATGTCAGTTGAGAAGAGAGGTTGACTCCTTCTGTGTTTCCATCTAAAAGTTGGCCTCTGAGGAGGTCAGGTAGAGGTCCACTCTCCTCCTCGAGCTGAAGCTAGAAGCAAAGCTCCCACTTCTGGCGTCGAGACATATGCCTTCAAATGGTTGGTGTGAAAGACTCTGGGAGCCTCCTTAGGTCTTCCTAAATCCACCAAATAGTTCACCTCTCCTAGCCCACAACCTTGAAAGGTCCTATCCATTTGCTCTGCAAGGCCCTCTGCCTTGTTGGCACCTTAACTAGTACAAGCTGGTCTGGAGTAAACTCAACCATGCTGGCCTTCTGGTCATGCCAATGTTTGACCAGAGCCTGACCTTTTTTTAAGTTATCACTAGCTTCTGCCATCATGTGTGACATTCTCCTCCGGAGACCTATCACATAGTAAGTCACTCTTACGGGCTTAGGAGAAGGAGTTGTTATGCTCACCTGGCTCCCAAAGAGGCGTTGATTGGAACTGGACAGCTGGGGTCTCCACCAATATGACGCGTAGGGCCGAGATGACGGACTGGACTGGCCCACCTAGCTTTCTTTGCTTGGCCCGTAGGAATATTCTTCTGCAAATGGAGAAAGGGCATTAACCACCCGTGGAGTTGAGCGTAAATTCCCCCACCCCCGCTGTTCTCCCCACAGATCACCTTTGATGTCCCCTCTTATAGTCTCACCTGATGGTTTGAAAAGATGAGCTCTCTATCCTGCATTGAGCGCAGGGGCGTGTTGATAACCAGTTGCTTCACTGGCTCGAAGGAATTGGTGAGTTCCAGAACAATATTGACTCCAAGATTCCCGGCAAGACGTCGCAAGTATAAAGTTCGTAAGAGTTCAAATGCCTGACTTTTACTCTTGACCGATTCCTTGCAGGTTGCAGTTTGACCCTAATGAAAAGTTCCTTGTGGCAACCGGTAGTATTCTGGTAAGGATTTGTATTTTCCAACACAGTTCGATAAAATAATGTCAATATGTAACCTGTTGCTTTCTCCCTTATTCAGGCGCTGAGAGAAAGTATGAAGTCTCGGGGAATAATACCTCTGGCGGTAAAATCAGGTAAGTCTATTGTGGTGAGGAGGGTTCCCCTTGTTAGTCCCTTTGTTTCACCTTGCTGTCCTTTTGTTTCCCCTTAGGGGCCCGGGTTCGGCGAAGATGCAGTGGAAGCTGCGCCGACCGTGAAGATGAATAGTACTCCCGGTGGTAAAATCAGGTAAGTCTATGCAGGGGTAACTAATATTCCTCTGTCTATTCCCTTGGCTCACCTTGCTGTTCTTGTCTTCTCCTTAGGTCCCGCAGTGCGGCGGGAACATGCAGGAGGATGCAGTGGAATGTGAAGATGCTGCGAAGGCCGGAGAGTTCAGTGCGGCGCTGCAGCAGGCGAGGCAACGCGCATAAAATAACTTCTTTCTTCCACCTCAAAGGCACGACGGATCGGGAATTCAGGTAAGGATCAAAGGTATTGTTCTTGTTCTAACCTTTTCTCCTTCTTTCTCCCTTTTTCTAGGAGCTCCAAACTCGAGGCGGGCGTGGCAGAAGGCTGGATGCAGACTTGCAGGCACGGTGAGCGTTACACTGCTGGATGCAGAATAACACGAAGCGTGTGCAGCTCTTCGGGCGTGGTTTAAATAGCCTCCAAAGTAGTCCCAGGTAAGTATTCCTCCCCAGCTCCGCCCGAGTAAAAAAATAGTCCCTAAGTAAAGTAGTCCCTTCGAAGCCTCTTTTGGCTTGGATCTCTTGCAGCATGGTCTGCATCAGGTAAGTTTGCAGCATGGTCTGCATCAGGTAAGTTTTAATCTATGAGCCTGGCGCCTATGGCGCCAGGACTGACTCTCCATATGAGCCTGGCGTCATAGGTGCCAGGACTGGACCCAAATAGCCCCTAGCAGGGGTTGTTGGGCTGGCTTAGGATAACTTGATGCCTGCTTCTGGGGTTGTTGGACTTGGTCTGGGTCCCTGGGGGTAGGCATCATGACAGCACTCCCCCCCAAGGCCCCTCCTAAAGTCGTTCTTCCCTGTGGTTTTGGTTTGTCTGTGAAATTTCGGTTGAATTTTTTCACCAATCGGGGTGCATGAACATGGTCACTAGGTTCCCATGACCTTTCCTGTGGTCCGTAACCTTTCCAGTCGATTAAATAAAAGAGTTTTGACTTCATCAGCTTGGAGTCCAGGATGTTCTTAACTTCAAATTCGGGTTCTCCGTCTACAAGGATAGGGTCTGGTGGCTTGGTTAGTCTTGTCCCTGATTGCACTGGCTTCAAAAGTGACACATGAAAGACGGGGTGAATTCGCATATTAGCAGGTAAGTCCAACTTGACAGCCACTGGGTTGATAATGGCCTTAATAGAGTAAGGTCCCAAATATCTGGGGTTAAAGGTCCGTGTTCCCTTTAGAGGTATATTTTTGTGGCTAACCATACTTGGTCCCCTATCTGGTATTGTGGAGTATCGCTTCTATGCCGATCAGCATCTTTCTTGTATTTTTCTTTCGCCCGTTTTAAATGTGTAGTTGCTTCCTTAAAGGCTTGTGTAATCGTAGCGTGCGGATGGTCCACTGCGGGCATTTCTAAGTGTTGGGGTGGGTCAAGGTCTGAGGTTCGAGGATGGTGCCCATATAAGGTATAAAAGGGGCTTTGTCCAGTTCCAGAGTGTACTGAGTTATTTTATACATATTCGGCGATCCAAAGAATGTCTTTCCAATTACTCTTAGTCTGATGTAACATACAACGCAGGTATTGTTCGAGAGTCTGGTTGGTCCTTTCTGTTTGACCATCAGCCTGGGGGTGGTGACTGGTCGATAACCTCACATCGATTTGCGCCAATTGACAGCATTTTTCCAAAAATGTGAAATGAATTGACTGTCCCGGTCAGAGAGCAATATGGACGGAAATCCGTGTTTGCGAACAATGTTTTCGAGGAACTCCATGGCCAGGATTGAAGCTGAAGGTAATCCCTTTAAAGGAATAAAGTGGGCCATCTTGGAAAAAAGATCCACAATAACTAGAAAAGTGTTAAATTCATTGCATGGGGGTAGATCAGTAATAAAGCCTAACGATAAGGTGTGCCATGGTGTAGGCGGAATGTCTAAACGTTGTAAGAGTCCAGCTGGTTTTTTCTTTTGACTTGTTTTGGGCGCAAATGCCACAAGACATCACAAATGATTTAATATCCTTTTGCCAGGTGGGCCACCAGAATTGTCTTTTCATTTTAGCTTCAGTTTTTGAAATACCCGCGTGCCCCTCCATTAGGGTATCATGATAACGGGAAATTACTTGCTCTTGTAGTTCCTTGTGTGGCAGAAATAGCCGCCCTTGGTAATAAGGCAGATCATTGGTGACAGAGTAGTCCAGCCTTTTTTTTACCCAGTCCTGCAGGGCTGTAGGATCAAAGAGTTGCTGGATCTTTACCTGAATGTCCTCTAGTTTCTGTAGAGTAGTCATGCCAAGCATTCTTTGTTCGGAAATTATAGGTACTGGTTCTGGGTTCACTTCTGCCTCTCCCATCCCTATTCGGGATAAGGCGTCTGCTTTACCATTCTTACAACCTGGTCGATAGGTTATTATGAAATCGAACTCGGCAAAGAACAATGCCCATCGGAGTTGGCGTGACGATTGGGCCTTGGCTGTCTTTAAATACTGTAAGTTCCGGTGATCGGTCATCACAGTAAAGGTATGCCTGGCACCGAGAAGATAGTGTCGCCAAGCCTTGAAGGCGGATTTAATGGCTAATAACTCCTTGTTGGTAAACGCATAGTTTAACTCGGGTGCCGAGAACTTTCTGGACCAAAATGCTACTGGATGAAGCTGGCCAGTTTCAGGGTCCTTTTGAGACAGGACAGCTCCCATGGCTAGACTGGATGCATCATTTTCCACTATGTATGGAAGTTCAGGGCGAGGGTGCTTTAATACAGGTGCAGACATGAATTTCGCTTTCAGCTCTTGGAAGGCATTTTCAGCTTCTTCAGTCCACATAAAGCGTTTATTTTTTCGCAAGAGTGCTGTGATGGGATGTACAACATATGAAAAATCCTGGATGAATCTGCGGTAGAAATTGGCAAAGCCGAGCATGCTTTGTACTCCTTTAACTGAACTTGGTGATAGCCACTTAAGGATTGCATCCACCTTTCGTGAGTCCATTCGGACTCCCTTTGGGGTCAGGATAAACCCAGGGAATTCAACTTCTGTGGCATGAAAAACGCATTTTTCCAGTTTTGCATTTAGTTTGTGCTGGCACAATTTCTCAAGGACGTGCTTCACATGGTCAGATTCTGAAGAGGAGTATACTAGAATATCATCGATATATACGACAACACAAAAGTCAATGAGTTCACGAAGGAGATCGTTCATGAAGTATTGTAAGGCTGCTGGTGCATTGCACAACCCGAAAGGCATCACCTGGTATTCGAATAACTCATATTTAGTGTGGAAAGCAGTCTTCCATTTGTCGCCTTCTTTTACACGTAACAGATGGTATGCCCCCCGGAGATCTAATTTAGTGTATATACAAGCGTCCTTCACTTGGTCTAGTAGTTCAGGGATCAGAGGCAATCGGTATCGGTTCTTAACAGTTATCTGGTTCAATGCGCGGTAGTCGATGCACGTTCTGAGGTCACCTTCCTTTTTGGGCACGAAGAACAAAGCTGAAGATGCAGGGGACTTGGATGGGCGGATAAAGCCATTGGCAAGGTACTGGTCTAAGTATTGTCATAGGTGAAGGTTCTCAGGTTCCGTAAGGGCATAGATCCTGCTACAAGGGGGTTGTGCACCGGGTATGAGATTGATTTGACAATCGTACGATCTGTGAGGAGGTAAGGTGTTTGCCTATTCTTTTTGGAAGACATCCTGGAATTCTTGGTATTCTGGAGGTAGTTGCATGACTGCTGTGGTTACTGTGGCCAGGCCTGCGTTCTGACTTTTCTTTGGGTAACAGGTTTGTGCACAATCCGGGAAGGTTATTCTCTTCTCTCGCCAATCAATACAAGGATAATTTGTTTCCAACCCAGGTATCCCCAGTGTTTTTTGGAACTGTGGGGCTTTGATTAGATCAAACACAATAGTCTCTCGATGCCCATCCTGACCCAATAGTGTCATCTCTGCGGTGGAATGAGTTACAGGCCCAGAGGCAATTTCAGTTCCATCGACTGTGGTGATGACATCTGAGGTGGTTTTTCGGCAGAGAGGTAGATTCCTCCCTGGAAGACAATTCATAGTCCACATAGGTTCCTATGGCCCGCTATCAATGTATGCCCTTACTGCGTGCATACGCAATGGCTGCCCTAGATCTACGAGGACCATTGGTATGATGAAATGTGAGGTCTGAGTATCCTTCTTCAAGCTCGGCAAGCGGACCTCTACGCTTGTGGAAGTGGTTGTTTACCGAGTCTGACTCCATATGGCTTTTATCAGCAGCTCCTACCACCTTCTTGGGTGGTTTTACGGGGCAATCCCGTAGAAAATGCCCAGAAGTTCCACAATATAGACACAATTGCTTTTGCCGTCTCCTTTCTCTTTCCTTCTGGGTTAAGGATCCTTTAACCCCTCCGATTTGCATGGGTTCTGAAGCATCTGCTCCTTTGGGGTTAGCGTGGGTTTTGACCAACACCCGATTCTCAAACTTGCTCAATCAGCCTTTCTGTTCTGAAGTCTGTGATCCAACTGGACCACTAAGTCTATATATTCAGCGCAGTCTTGAGGTGGGTTCACGACTTGAGCCAAGACATCCTTGAGTTCTCCTCGAAGCCCTCGATGAAATAATGTGATTTGTTTTACCTCAGGCCATCCAGTTTTCACTATCAAACTATTAAAGGTTGCGATGTAGGATAGAAGGTCCTGGTTACCCTGTCGTAGGGACAAAAGTTTGTTATCCAGGGCCTGTCCTTGGGAGTGCTGGGCAAATAGTCTTTCCATGCTCGTTTGAAAGCCCTGAAAATCCCGAAGAATTGGGTCATCCTGAGTAACTAGTGGAATTGACCAATCAGCTGCACTGCCACTGAGATATGACAATACAAAGGCTACCTTGGCTTGATCGTTTGGGAAGGCTCCAGGTCTGCATAAAAAGTGCAAGCGGCATTGGTTAATAAACACGGCAAACCTTTTGGGATCTCCGGCAAAGCGTTCGGGTGGAGCTAATGGAATATTTCCTAGTAGGTTTATTTGCACAGGGTTACTCGATAACACAGGAGCTGGATTTCCCCCGGACCAGGTAGGGGTGCTTGTCCAGCCTGGCTTTGCAATAGTTGCCTAGCAAGGTCATCAGTTCGCTCCTTTGACAAAATCAGTTCTCTCCTAAGAGCATTGGTTTCTTGACTGGCGGAATGCACTTCAGCCCTCAGTTCCCAATGTAATTGGGCCAATTGGTCAGTTTCTGAGGTATCCATAACGCCCGGGTGGGAATTTGTGGGTAGGCTTTGTGTTCTGTTACGCTCATCTGGCTCCCACAGAGGCGTTGATCGGAACTGGACAGCTGCGGTCTCCACCAATGTGACACGTAGGGCCGAGATGACGGACTGGACTGGCCCACCTAGCTTTGTTTGCTTGGCCCGTAGGAATATTCTTCTGCAAATGGAGAAAGGGCATTAACCACCCGTGGAGTTGAGCGTAAATTCCCCCACCCCCGCTGTTCTCCCCACAGATCACCTTTGATGTCCCCTCTTATAGTCTCACCTGATGGTTTGAAAAGATGAGCTCTCCATCTTGCATTGAGCGCAGGGGCACGTTGATAATCAGTTGCTTCACTGGCTCGAAGGAATTGGTGAGTTCCAGAACAATATTGACTCCAGGATTCCCGGCAAGACGTCGCAAGTATAAAGTTCGTAAGAGTTCAAATGCCTGACTTTTACTCTTGACCGATTCCTTGCAGGTTGCAGCTTGACCCTAATGAAAAGTTCCTCATGGCAACCGGTAGTATTCTGGTAAGGATTTGTATTTTCCAATACAGTTCTATAAAATAATGTCAGTATGTAACCTGTTGCTTTCTCCCTTATTCAGGTGCTGAGAGAAAGTATGAAGTCTCGGGGAATAATACCTCCGGCGGTAAAATCAGGTAAGTCTATTGTGGTGAGGAGGGTTCCCCTTGTTAGTCCCTTTGTTTCACCTTGCTGTCCTTTTGTTTCCCCTTAGGGGCAGGGGTTCGGCGAAGATGCAGTGGAAGCTGCACCGACCCGTGAAGAGGAAAAGTACCCCCGGTGGTAAAATCAAATAAGTCGATGGGTGGGGGGTAACTAATATTCCTCTGTGTATTTCCTTGGCTCACCTTGCTGTTCTTGTCTTCTCTTTTTGCTGTTTGGGGCCTTCTTTTCGATTGGAGATATTTGAATTCTCCTTGTTATCTTTCTTTGGCTGCTTTCCCTCATCCTTCTTCTGAGTTGGTCCAGAATCCTTGTGAGTAGCCCTGTTGGCAACCCGCAAGTCAGCAGCCTTAGCTAACTTCTTTGGATCTGTCTCCTTAGAATCAGCCAAGTGCTGTCTGAGCTCAGGGGAGCAGGCATCATAAATTGACTCCAACATAACAAGATTTCTCATACCTTCATAAGTGTTCACTCTGTAACTCTTAACCAAACCATCTAAGTTATTCAAACATTCATATACCCAGGTAGCCCAAGGGGTACCATCATGCTTTTTGAGGGTCCTAAACCTCTTAAGGTACGGGGAAAGGGTCTTCTCAAATCTAGCAATTAAAGCTAGCTTCACACACTCATAATCCATCCTATCCACCTCCCCCAACTCCATCACAACATCAGAAGCAACAGTGGGTAGCCTAGGGAAGAGCCAAGGAAACAACTGATTCCCTGTAATGTCTTGAATCCCATGGGTATATTCAAACATTGCCAACCAATCCAAAATATCTAGCTTAGCCTCATGCATACCAACAATTTCTGTAGGCATACAGGGTCTTTTAGGCCTGGAAGACCTAGAAGACTCTGGGAGAGAAGCATTTTCAATATACAACTTTTTCATTTGTAAGGCATGGTTCATCTCCATTGCTCTGAGCTTAAGTTCTTGATGTTTTTGTTCAGTTTGAGCATTCAAATGTTTAAATTCCAATTCAAACCTCATCTTTTCTAGAGCAATGAATTCAGGACTGAGTATAGGACCTGTATGGGTCCCAGTGGACAAAGGTTGAGGTTGCTGAGCAGGTAAAGGAGCAGTGAGGCCTTCATTGTGAGACACACCTGTTTCCTCATAATAGACACATTATCATCCTCCTCATTTTCCACATTTGCTGAGGGGTTAGGTATTTCAGACCCACCCTCCAGACTTTGTTTCTCTAACAACCTTTCAATCAATTCAGACTTTTTGCCTTTAACAGAGAGATTCCTTTGTCTACACAGATTTTTCAGATAATCCACAGCGTAACTAAGGAGGGTCTCCTGACTGTAGCTTTCCATATCAGACATGATTATTTTTGCTTTTTAGTGATGTTTAGCCTTGTGGTTAGTTGATCCAAGGTAATAGCAGCACTCTAAGTGTAATTACTATACTTGATCCTCACCGCTGTACACCAGTGTTAGGCGGAATCATATGCAGTACCCTTTGGGAACACCACATACAATGAAGACCACAAGTGACAGTACAAATTCACCTTTGGTACAAGCCTGTATTACACAGTAAAGTGGTAGCGATGGCTGAGCAGCCAGACTTATCTCAAGAGTAAAGTGAGCAGGACCAATAGTTACACAAAGGACAGCAATTAGTATGGTTCAAACAAACGCTGACTCAAGGTTTCTGAGTAAAAGAATATACATTCGAAGGGATTGTGTCCTCCGACGTATTCCTTATCTTAGATATCTCTTTCCAGCTTTGCTGGCCTCAGAAAATTTTTCTCTAGAGGGCGCTGCGCGTTTACGTCCGCCGAGTCGATGTCCCTCGACAGCCGCCGTATCGACGTCGACGTCATCCTGCCTATAAAGGCAGCGCGCAGCGTCCGTTGCTCAGTTCTGTTTTTCTGCGCTTACTCATTGCCTCGGAATATCGTTGCTCAGTTTTCGTAGAGAATTAATCCAATTTCCTTGAGATATTCGATCCATACTCGATGGCTTCTTAGTCGGACCCGACGACCCCTCGGTCCGGCTTTAAAAAATGCCGAGACTGTGGGAAAAAGATGTCGCTGACTGACCCTCAGAGAGTTTGTCTGTGGTGTTTGGGAGCTGAACACCATTGTTCGGAGTGCGAGGACTGTATGTCCATGACAGCTAAGGCCCTGAAGGAGCGTAGGGGGAAGCTGGAAAAAGGTAAGACTTCTAAAGCTTCTTCTTCCTCGACGAAGTCGAGACATTCGTCTCCTTGTCACCATCCGCGCTCCAGGTCTCGAAGCGGGTCCCATCACTCCTCGAGATCGAAGCACTCGAAGAGGAGATGTCGAAGATCCCCTTCTTCGTCCTCCTCTTCCTCTGTTTCACATAAGAGAATCCCTTGCCCCACGAAACATAGTTCCCGGGCTGAATGGGAGGAATTCCGCAAAAATATGATCAGCGTCTTCGAGAAAGCGGCCTCGACCCCCTCGAAGACTGCTGAGAGCGATGCTCTGGTCGAAAGACCCGAAGGTCCAAAACGCTGCGAGTCGCAGTACCCGGCGAAGGAAGCTTCTCGAGCGCGGCACGAACCCTCGAGTAAAGCTAAGACCTCGAATCTTTCTTCGAAGGTTCCGTCGACGCCATCGACGAAGGTTCCGTCGACGCTGAGGTCAGTGTTTTCGACGCTGTTGTCGAAGGGACCTTCGACACACGGGTCTGTCGACTCGACGCCATCTTCGACACTGGCGTCGACGCCAAGGAAAGTCACGGTTGCGGCGCACCCAGTGGTTATCCCCAGGTCTTCATGACGATGTCGTCGAGATTGTCGACATCCTCAAGCAGAATCCCAATTCTATCGAGGACCTCGAGGCCTCCGCCTTTGTTTTCGACGCCACGTTCGAAGCCTTCGACGTCGGCGTCGACGACATCGACGTTTTTGAGGCCGATTACAACAAGTTTAGCACCCTCTGCCTTGGAGATGGGTTTCTCACCCTTTGTGAGTTCAGACCAGCTGAGAACTATGTCCTCAATTATGGAAGAGGGAGAACTATCTGACCAAGAAGAGACATTTGAGTTGCAGGGATCTGCAACCCCAGTTCAAGAGGAGTTATCCTCAGAGGAACGCAGTTTAAAGGATCTTCATGATTCCTTACATGAGGCAAGTGGTTTAGACACTTCCCCTGAAGTGGAGTTCGCTAGGCCAGACCCGGGGGAGCATGCTAAAATCCCATATAGAGCCTTAATGGCCAGGATCACAGAATTTATGGGGTGGTCAACACCTTCACAGGCTTTCCAACAAGATTACCTCACGGATATTCTTGATAAAGGTCCACAGGAGGATCCTGTAGTACCTTTTCATAAAGCTCTTCAAAGGAAAATCATGACGAACTGGGAAACCCCAGATGTCGTCCCGGCAGTAAATAAAAAACTGTCTACAGGGTATCTTCTGCAGACCCGGAGTTTTTGTCCAAACACCCATCCCCAGAAAGTCTGGTGGTACAGGCAGCATCTTCTACTGACATCAAGACGGCTTACCCTACCGTCCCACAGGACAGGGACGATAAAACATATGATGCTATGGCTAAGAAAGTTTTTTCGGCATGTAGCATGGCGTTAAAATCTATTAATGCTACTTGCACCCTTGCTAGATTCAGCCATACACTTTGGGAGTGTGTTTCTACAGCGGCTGTCTGCATCCCGGAGGGAGAATTAAGGGAGGCGTTCCTAAATATCATACAGGCCGGTAAAGACACTATGTGCGAATCCCTCCAGTCGGGCATTGATTCGGCTGACAGTATCAGCAGAGCAATGGCGGCAAGTACAACAACCAGGAGATTCGCTTGGTTGAGAAAGTCTGGTTTTGCCCCAGATGTGCAAGCCAGACTCTTGAACATGCCATTCGATGGCTCTTCTTTGTTTGGGAAAAAGGCGGATGACAGTTTAGAAAAACTGCAAACATCAAAGTCAGCAGCAAAATCCATAGGCGCTGCAATCCGTCAGACACCTTTTCGTTTCACAGGATCCTCTGCGAGAGGCAAGTCCTTTCGCTTCTACTCCGCATTCGGAAGAGGTAGAAGACGACTGGCTCAAAGGGGACAAAGAAGAACTACCCGAGGTGGACGGGGTAGATATTCAAAAGCCGCAGCAACAGCAGGTGCTTCTTTACCATCGGCATCTGCATCATCCGCCCCAAAACCACTCTGAGGACTTCCCTCACAAGACACCTGTAGGAGGCAGGTTAACTCAACATCTGGCGGAATGGCAGGTTATCACGTCAGATGCTTGGGCATTGGAGACAGTTGCACAAGGTTACTGCCTGCCTCTCCTACGCATACCTCAGAGTCATCCACCGGGGATCAGCTCTCAAAAAGCTCCAGATCCGCTCCTCTTGCAGGAAATTTTAGACCTGCTAGAGAAAGGTGCCATAGAATCGGTACCTGTAGCGGAGAGGAACAGGGGCTGGTACTCCCCTTACTTTCTTATTCCAAAGAAAGACAGAGGACTGAGACCCATCTTGGACTTGCGAGAATTGAACAAATTCCTCAGGAAAGACAAATTCAAGATGGTCTCTCTTTCTCAGATCCTTCAGGCCCTTCAGTTCCAGGACTGGTTGGTATCTCTGGACCTTCAGGACACTTATTTCCATGTGCCTATCCATCTCAAACACAGGAAATACCTGAGGTTCGCAATTGGCAACTCTCATTATCAATTTCGAGTGCTGCCATTTGGGCTGACCTCTGCCCCAAGGGTCTTCACCAAGTTAATGTCGGTAGTGGCTGCAAGTATAAGGAGGGAAGGGATTCACGTCTACCCCTACCTGGACGATTGGTTGATCAGGGCTGTATCTTCGGAACAAGCTCAGATCCAGCTAAATCACGGTTGCCACTCCCTTCACAGACTGGGCTTCTCCCTCAATTTAATGAAGTCACAAATGATACCATCGCAGAGACTCCAGTTCATCGGAGCGATCCTGGACACTTCCCTGGGAAAAGCCTCACCACCAGAGGTGAGGGCTCAAGATATTCTACAGATGGTTACCAAGTTCCAAAATGTCCAACGTCTCCCAGCCTTCGACTTTTTGAGGTTGCTAGGCCTCATGGCATTCTGCATTTTCCTAGTGCCAGAGGCTCGCCTGAGAATGAGATCCCTCCAGTGGGCACTGAGAACTCAGTGGTCACAATTCTCAGGGAGAATGACAGATCTTCTTCAGGTTCCCGACAGGGGGGCTCGAGACCTTCAGTGGTGGGCCTGTCAGGAGAACATTCTGAAAGGAGAACAGTTTTGGCAACCCTGGCCGGAGATAACAGTAGTCACGGATGCCTCACTCACGGGGTGGGGAGCCCACGCCAACGACTTGACCATCAGCGGTCGTTGGTCTCCATCAGAGTCCAGACTACATATCAACCTGTTAGAGCTGAGGGCCATCAGACTTGCGCTGAAGGCTTTTCTGCCATCTGTACAAAAAAAGAATGTCCTGATAATGACGGACAACACAGTGGCCATGCATTACCTCAACAAAAGAGGAGGCGTAGGATCACTACCTCTGTGCAGAGAGGCGATGCAGCTCTGGTTTTGGGCAATCCAAGAAGGAATCTCTCTATCGGCAGTTCACCTAGCCGGAGAGAAGAACTTGACAGCGGACGCTCTGAGCAGGCAGAGCACAGTCTCCCACGAGTGGGAACTAGCTCAGGAAGTCCTTCAAGAGATCTTCGCCCTTTGGGTAACCCCTCAGGTGGATCTGTTCGCCACCAGTGTCAACAGGAAGTGTGATCTGTTCTGTTCAAGGGAATTTCCCCCGAGAGGAGCTCTGGGAGACGCGTTCATGGTGGACTGGGAGTTTCCGCTTCTGTACGCGTTTCCACCGGTCCCTGTCATTCCTCAAATGATCAGGAGGTTGAGAAGATTCCGGAAAACCATGATCCTAATTGCCCCGGATTGGGCCAGGAGAATGTGGTACCCAGACCTTCTAGACTTGTCCATCTGCCCTCCAATTCGACTTCCACTCAGAGAGAATCTGCTCTCACAGAAGGGGGGTCAGGTTGTCCATCCAGACATCAAAACCCTCAACCTTCACGCTTGGCTTCTGAAAGGCTGAGGTACAAGGATTGGGACCTCCCTCATGATGTTATGGAGGTGTTGCTTTCGGCAAGAAGGCCAGCAACATAATCTTTATACCGCTGCCGTTGGAACAGATTTTGCAGCTGGTGTAGAGAAAAGAATATCGACCCCTTTTCATGTGGTACACCAATGGTTTTGTCCTTCCTACTCTATTTAGCAAATGCAGGCCTTCAAGTTGGCACCATCAATGGCTATCTCGCAGCGCTATCCATCTTTAAGCGCACTGCGGAAGAACCGTCCTATTTCAAGTTACCCTTGGTAATACAGTTTCTAAAGGGGTTAACTAACGTTTATCCCCCAAGACCATTCCGGGTTCCCCTATGGGATTTAAACTTAGTCCTAACTTTCCTGATGGGCACACCTTTCGAACCACTCCACTCTTGTTCATTAAGATTTCTTACCCTTAAGACTGTTTTATTAATAGCACTTACATCTGCTAGAAGGGTGAGCGAGTTACAAGCTCTTTCTTGTAAACCCCCTCATACAATCTTTCACAAAGACAAAGTTGTTCTGCAAGTGAAGCCTAATTTACTCCCAAAGGTGGTTTCTGAATTTCATATCACTCAGAAGATTACCCTTCCATCTTTCTATCCTCCTCCTCATCCGGGGAAAGAGGAAGAGAGGTTACACAGGCTGGACCCAAGAAGGGCTTTAAGTTTTTACATCAGTAGACTGACTAGAATAAGACAAGCAGACCAGCTGTTTGTAGGTTGCGCAGGTCACAAGCTGGAGTTACCCATAACTAAGCAGGCCATTTCCAGATGGATCATTCTAGCCATTTTGGAATGTTATAAACTGGCAGGAAAAGAGCCCCCTCAAAATCTTAGGGCTCATTCGACCAGAGGTATCGCAGCTTAATCGGCCCTCAAAAGAGGAGTGCCGGTTAGAGACATATGTGCGGCTGCCACATGGTCGTCCGTCCATACCTTTAGACGGTTTTACAACTTGGATTCCTCCTCCAGTCAAGAGACTAGGTTTGGAAGGGCAGTATTGCACTCTATTCATCAATAAGAGGAAGCATGAAGTCAGTACTCCCACCTCCAATAACAGAATACTGCTATGGGAGCCTATCTAAGATAAGGAATACGTCGGAGGACACAATCCCTTCGAAGAACAAGTTACTTCTTACCTTGTATTGTTCTTTCGATGGGATGTTCCTCCGACGTATTCCTTATCGACCCTCCCATCCATCCCTGCAGTACTACTTCCGTTGTTGTTGCAGTTTACGCTCCTTCAGGGTGATTAGTCTAGTCCAGAAAGAATTATTGTGGGCTACAAAACGGAACTGAGCAACGGACGCTGCGCGCGGCCTTTATAGGCAGGATGACGTTGACGTCGATACGGCGGCTGTCGAGGGACATCGACTCGGCGGACGTCGATGCGCAGCGCCCTCTAGAGAAAAATTTTCCGAGGCCAGCAAAGCTGGAAAGAGATATCTAAGATAAGGAATATGTCGGAGGAACATCCCATCGAAAGAACGTTACAAGGTAAGAAGTAACTTGTTCTTTATTTACACATCAGTTATAAAACATTGCACTATTATCAAGCAGTTGAAAAATCACTATCTTAATACACTACACCACACCCAATAGATTCTGCAAAAGTTAAGCTCAAAATGAAGTGTGGCAAAATGGCACTCCAGTAATTTAAAAGGGAGGGAAAGACAAAGTTAGACAGAAATAGAGCAGCACCAACAAGTAAGTAAGCAGGGCAATCTAGAAAAAGTAACTACAGTGAGGAAATCAAATCAAGAGGCCAGGGCCAAAGTCAATGGACCAAACTCTTTGCAGAGGATCACACAGTTCAGCGTATTTTGAGGTTAAGTCTTTGCTAAGAGTTCAGAACGAAGTTGGTCGGACGAAAAGTTACTGTAAAGAATAGAGAAGGACAAGCCCTCGAATTGGGAAAAGATTTCAAACACTTTTACCGCGGTCAGATGGAGCAAGCGGCCGGATGTGAACAGTACCTAAAATGGAGAAGAAGGCTGTAGCTGAGGTAGACGTTCCCGGCAGTCCTGCAGGCTCACGAGTCCTGAAGCGACTGTCGACTGACATGAAGTAGGACGACTAGAGGGTCCTGTACTGGCCAGGGAAGAAACCAGCAGCAGAGCAAAACAACGAATAAAAGGTGTGCTCCTTAAAACCCAAGCAGGGTCCGATCTTCCTGGCTATCCGGTTCACTGTAGCTGTGCACAGCAAATTCGACCAGAGGAGGGAGGCCTGGCTTGCAGTTTGGCGAACTGGTTGATCCCACCAGCTCAAGGGGAGAGGATTCCTTGCAGATCTTCCCTGTCGAAGTTTGAAGATTTGGCCCCGCAGCAGGGCTTCACCGGGAGGTTCAGTCGTGGTAGAGGTCCTCTTCTGTCAGCTTCTCTTCGGATCTCTCAATCCAGTGGTGACTCAGCCTTCTCAGTCCCAGAGACCTGCTTTTTATGCAGTTTTCCTCCATTCACACAGCCTGCTGCCAATCACACAGCAGGGTAGCTGTCCCGCCGGGACAGTCACCACAGCCAATCATACCAGAGTGCAACATGGGTCTCCAAGGAGACCATGTACAGGGAGTTTCAAACCCCTCCCTCACATCCTGTCCCCCTCAGACATTCAGACGCCTAAGGAGGGCTTCTGTGCAGAAGCCCGCCAAAGGTCGGCGAACAAAGGAACCAAACCTGGTTTGGTGCACAGAGTAAAACACGAGAAAGACTTTTACAAAAAGAAATGGCGAATAAACCCAGCTGGAACTGTATAAAAGTAAATATGGTCTTGCGGGTTTAAGTTTGAGGCTTCTAATATAGCCTAAAACAATACCAAGGCTATTTAAATAACCGCGGTATGAAAAATAGGGTACATACCACTGCCACCAGCCAAATCTTAATAAAAAGGGAACAAAATAATGTTACGTGAGGAACAGACAAAAAGGGATAGCTATTGACCCTTTCCAGAACTCTATGTAAGATAGTTTGTACTGGGTCTGTGATTTTAAAAAGACTAATAAAGTCAATGGCAACTTTACATGTTCTGGGAGGCAGTAGTCAGTGCGAGAAAATGGAGTACACAGTGGGAAGGCTGAAAAAGACGAACCTGTGTCACTGCACTGAAGGCGCTGTGTAACACGCAGTAAAAAGATGATGCCTAAGGCATAGGTGAGGCTCCACAGTCTATGAACACAAAAATGTTAAACACACACAGCAATACACATGTAAGAGTGGGAAAAAGGCTCACACTCTTACCAGGTGAAAAGAATAAATCCTAGAAATCCAGCAAAGCTGCTGAGGGACTCAGTAGGTAAGGGAAATGAGCCATTTTGGAGAATTCTCTCTAACACCCACAATGCCTACCTCGCATCTCTGGCCCTCTCGATCAACACCATTGCAGCCTACTCCCAGTGTCATGCTGATAACACACTGCCTACCTGTAGACTCCCATCCTTTGCTGCCTCTCCAGCCCCTCCCAAACATGACTGCCAAACTGCCAATCATGCAATGTGGACTGCCGACGATCCCTGCCTCAACACCAGCAAGATAGAGAAGCCACTCACCTTGACCTCAGTGCCCTGACACCCACCCACTCCCTGACCACCCTCCAGCGGCCCATGCCGCCTGCGAGGCCACAGACCATGTTGACAGCTTTGACCTATCCCACACCTTGCATACGCTCATGACAAACCATGGCAAGAGGCCCAACATACAGCACCACCTCCTCAGAGGCACCTTCCTCTACCTCACCTACCCCCAGGAGCCCAATGTCTCTGGAGCACTGGTTACCACTGGCCATGACAACAGCACAAGCCCTCCCACTTTGGACCTCTTGCCTCCCTCTGCCCCTCATACAAATCCAGAATAATGCTGCGTGAATCAACCTAGGCCAATGCCCCGGACCTGCTATCCTCCAATTCTGGAATCCCTCCACTTGCTCCCTCTGACCACAAGGTACAATAAAAATACCCCTTCCCCATATTCAAGTCCGTCTGGGGCCTGTTGCCCCATGAGACACACTACTGTCAGCCCATCCACTACCAGTCACACCCAGCATCCCTCACAGGCACTTGTCATTGGCCACCCTTCCCTGTACCCACCCAAATCTGGGCCAGCCCATCCTTTACACTGTACTGAACCGCCCCCCCCTTTCACCTGCCCCTGTGGCTCCCACCCCCTATATCACTCCCACTCCCACTCCCATCCCGGTACCCTCACCCCTCCCTCTCAAGCACAACATTGTGCCCTGCATTTGCATGGTAACAATGAGACAAATACCAGCACACCTGTATCTCCTGATTTCCCCTCCCATATCCACCACTGTCCTGCCTGTGGTGCCTGATGACACTTCTGTACATGCGCCACATGATTAATCAATGCATGAACTGTAGACACCATGCCACAGACATCATGTCACATGCAGTTTGTACTGCATGTAGCAAGTCCATGGGATGGCACAGAGGTGACTAACAGCATGCCCATCTTGCACCCACAGGCACGTCATCTGACAGTGATCAGACCGGCCCTAGTGCCTCACAGATAGCCACACAGTGGAGGAAAGTGGCACCACGCCACACCGCTGCAAATCGAGCAAGAGCACCGGTGACGCAAGCCACAGGCCCAGTGAGTCTGCCACCTGCCCCTGAAGCTACTCCTGCTGCCCCTACAGAGGCTCAGGCTGCAGGCCCTGCAGATACTCCTGCTGCCCGTACAAAGGCGTGTTAGGCACAATCACATGCAGTACCCTTTGGGAACACTACATGCAATCAGGACTACAAGTGTAAGCGCAATTTCACCTTTGGTACAAGCCAAACTACACAGTAAAGTGGTAGCGATGACTGAGCAGCCAGACTTATCTCAAGAGTTTAAGTGAGCAGTAGAACAAGTTACACAAAGGACCAACAAAAACAGTGATTCAAACACTTACTCAAGGTTTCTTGGTAAAACGATATACATTTATTTACACAGTCAGTTTGAAAACATTACAATAGCAAGAGCAGCTCAATATCACACACTAATAAACCACAAATATGCAACCGGTAAGTAAATGAACAAGTTTAGCTCTCCTGTGAAGTGGGAGCAAAATGGCACTTCATGTACTTTAAAAAGGGGTAAAAAGACAGGGTTATGCGAATCAACAGCACAAATGCATTCATAGGCAGGGCAAAGGGTTTCAGTATACTACAACCAGAAATTCATCTCATAGGCCTGGGCCAAAGTCAATGGTTCAGAGTCTTTGTATTGGATAGCAAAGTTCTGGTAGTAACGGTTAAGTCTTTGCCACTGAGTTTAGAAGAATTTGGCAAGGCGAAAAGTTTGACGAATGTTTAGGGAAGGACAAGCCTTCAAAGTTGAGCAAAGATTCACACACTTTCTCGATGGCCGAAAAGATTTCCGGACCACGTTTGCACAGTACCTTTCATAGTGAAGAAGAGCTGTAGCTGAGGCAGTTGTTCCTGGCAGTTCGAGCAGATCTCGCAGTTCCTGAGCTTCAGTCGTGGGGACAAAAAGGAGGACGTTGGGAGGTTCCTGCACTGCCCAGGGATGAGGCCAAATGTCATGATGCATACCCCCGGGCATCTAGATCACGTCCATCAGCCCTGGGAGCAGGCATCATGTTGCCTTGAGAAAAAGGGCTGTCTGGGTTCAGTCTTGGTGCCTATGGCGCCAAGCTCATATAGGACATCAGTCCTGGCGCCATAGGTGCCAGGCTCATAGGTGCATACTTACCTGATGCAGACCATGCTGCAAGAAGATCCAAGCCCATGTGAGGCCTGGAAGGGACTACTTTACCTTAGGGACTATTTTGTTACTCGGTGTGGTCGGGGTGGAATACCTACCTGGGACTACTTTGGAGGCTATTTAAACCATGCCCGAAGAGCAGCACACGCTTTGCGTTATTCTGCATCCAGCAGCGTAACGTTCACCGTGCCAGCAGCAGCATGCAGCATTCTGCCACGCCGGCCTCGAACCTGGAGCACCTAGAAAGAAGGAAAGAAGCAAAGGTTAGAACAAGAGTATTACCTGATTTCTTACCTGATCTCGGATTCATTGCATCTTCAAACCAGAGGAAATACTTTATTTTTAAAAGCGTTGCATCGACAGCAGCAGCGCCGCGCCATACTCACCGTTCCATGCAGCATCTCTTCGATCCGGCGCTGTCTTCATCTTTACATCGCCGAATCCCGGCACCTAAGGGGGACAAGAAACAACAAGGTGAGCAGAGAGAACAGACAGAGACAATCTCTTAGCCGCCATATGCTTACCTGATTTTACTGACGGAGGTATTATTCATCAACACACCACATCTTCTTATGCGGCACCCGTAAGAAAAGGATAAAGCAGCAAGTGAAACCCTTAGCATTATTTACCGGACAGTGTTGGGTAACACAGACCTTTACCGGAGCACTTTCAGATGTCAATCTTCTTATTGGGTCAAAGCTGAAAGATAAAAAGAGGAATTGGACAGGAGTGAATTTCAGACATTTTGAACTCTTACGAACTATATACTTACGGCTCTTCGCCAGGACCTTTTGGAGTCAGGATTCGTCTACAACTCTTCCAATATCTTCAGGCCAGTGAAGTAACTGGTCATCAAGGCGCCCCTGCGTACTTCGCAGGATGGAGAGCTCATCCTTCAAGAATATAAGGTGAGATTGCTGAGAGGGCACTTCAGAGGTGATTAGTGGGGAGGACGGTGGGGGTGCTATCACTTGAATCCACAAGTGGCTAAATCCATCTCTCCACTTGTAGGAGAATATTTCTACGAGTCAAGCAGACAAGATTAGGAGGGCAGATCCAGTCAGTCATCACTGCACTACGCATCACGTGGGTGGAGGCCGCAGCAGTCCGGGTCCGACCGACGCCCCTGTGGGAGCCAGGTGAGCATAACACCAAAAGCTTAGCAAGACGTCGCTTTAAGGTCTGAGTGCCTTAAAGACCACAAACTGGTTTCCTTCCCTTTGGCTATCCGGTTTTCTGATGAAAATTCGACCAAATGGGGACGGTGGCCAGGTGTCTTACGAGATGGTTATTCCCACCAAACTCAAGGGAAGAAGTTAACCTGTCGATTGGAGTTTCAGGCGATTCGGACTTGCAGCAAGCCTTCACCGGTCATCCAGGAGTTGCAGCAGTCCTCTTCCTTCAGCTCGTCTTCGGTACTTTCGTTCCAGTGGTCGACTCTGCTTTCCAAGTTCCAGAGACCTGCTTTTAATCAGTTTTCCCCCATTCATTCAGCCTGGCTGTCACTCACCCAGCAGGGTGGCTGTCCTTGCCGGGCAGTCAGCCAGCCAATCACGCCAGAGTGCATTCAGGTCTCCTAGGAGACTAAGCACAGGGAGTTTCGGGCACCTCCCTCACATCCTGTCCACCCTAGACCCTCAGGTGCCAGAGGAGTGCTTCAGCACTGACGCCCGCCAAAGTGCACTGAACAAAGGGACCAAACCTGGTTTGGCGCGCAGAGGCAAACACAAGAAGGACTTTTCCTAAAAGAAATGGCGATAAAAGATGACCGGATTCTGTTTTTACTTTATTGAAAAACAAGGCTGACCCGATTTTTAGCTACCGTTGTTAGTGGGTCGGGAAAAATCACGGTAGTGATCTAAACCACTGCTACCAGCCATTTAAAGTAGGAAAAGGTAACATTTTACTGTTACATGAGTGTTTTGACTCAGGGGAAGCTAGGCAACCGCTCCAGCAATCTATAGGAAGATAATGTGTGCTGGGTCAGTAAATTTAAAAAGACTAGTAAAGCCAATTTAACTTTACATGCTCTGGGAGACGGTAGTCAGTCCCAGAGAAGGTATTTAAACCTTGGGAGTCTGAAAGACACCCCTGGGTCACTGCACTGAAGGTGCTGTGTGACACACAGAAAAAGATGATGCCTATGGAGTGGCTTTTAAAACTCCATTACCAAAGAACACAAAAGTAAAACACACACAAAATACATGGGCGAGTGGGGAAAAAAGGCTCACACTCTTCCCAGGTAAAAAAATCAAATCCTAGAAATCCAGAAAAGTTGCTGGTGGTCTGAAAAGGTAAGGGAAATTAGCACATTTTGAGGACATCCATCCCTCCGCCCCAGCCAGCCCACACTGTACATAGGAGAATCCACAGATGACTATGCCTATCAGGAGGCCGGGGTACACGACTGAGGGGACATCGGAGCACACACCCTACCACCGTTCCTCATTCAGCCCCTCCGGCATACACAACCCACCTGCACAACCCATCCCAAACATCAGAGATGTAGATGCCCGCTTACGCTGCATCGAGGAACAGCATGAGCAGACGGCGGGACTATTGCGCCTGGACCTGGAGGTGGTCTGGCTGATGCGAGAGGAGACAGCATTGATCCGGGAGAACATGCAGGCCACCGGCTGGCGCTGTGCACGTGCCCTGGGCCGGTCAACATGCGCAATGGTACTGCTACAACAGAGGGTGACGGAGGGGAACAAAGCCATCTCGCCAATATCTGAGACCGGCGCCCTTTCCATGCCGGTGGCACTAAGCACAGAGAGATGGCAGGTTCAGACACACCCTCATCAATCTCAACACCTGCCAGCTTACAACAGAGCAGCCTGAGGCACCGGTCCATGCGCCTGTCAAGCTCCCCACAAATTGTAGGTCAGGTGCAAAGAAGCCACGGAAGTGAGCCAGGCATAGACAGTCACACTGTTGACTAATAGGGGGTGTTGTTGGGATGGTGTGTACGGGAGGGTGAGCTTGGGAGGGTCAGTTGGGGTGGGATAGTGGGGGGGTGGTGGTGGGCCACAAGTTTCTTGTTGATTGTTTATGCAGATTCACATGCAGTGTGTTGCATGGGTCATGTGCAGGTGCTATGTGCTCAGAAGTAGCTCTGCATGAGGTTCTTTTGGGCTGCACGTCCATCCAGGTAATCCCTGCTGTGGCGTTATCCAATGTCTGCAGCTGCATCAACATCGCTGTCATCTTCATTGTCCGCAGGAGGCATGTCCATGTCCGAGGGCAGGGGAATATTGCACCTGATGCACATATCGTGCAGCATGGCACAGTCAGAACTATCTTACCCACTTTCACTGGCCTATACATCAGTGTCCCACCAGAGTGGTGAAGGCAACAAAACCGTACCTTCAACAGGGCAAAGGTCTGCCCAATTGTGGCCCTTGTTCTGATGTGCGTACGGTTGTACGCTGTTTCCAGGTGGCTCTGTGAGTGTCTTACAGGGGTCATCAAACATGGGAGTAAGGGCTAGCCGGAATCACCTGCATGGCATGGGAGACAGAGAGGGACATGTCATTGTGGTCACTGGGCAGTCAATGGATGTTAGGATGTGGTGGTGTGACACATGCATCTGGGTCTGTGCGCTTGCGGCCCATGATTCACCTTGTAGCACCCTGTGACAGGTAATGCTAGTCTGGACATGTGTAAAATCCCACTCCCAGGGATGGGTTGGTGGTGGAGCATAGTGAGGACATCCTGTGCTTTGTGACATGGGAGTGATGCATTCTGGCACATATGGTGCATTACATGTGCCTGTCCATCCGTGCCCAGATTGTGCTGGTGTGTACTCATGTAGTAAATGCCAGTCGTAGGCCCCCACATTTGCGTGCAGATTGTGTGCCTACATTTGCCTCCATTTGCATGGTACCTGTGGGCCATGCACTGGTGACAGTGGTCACCCCCCCAATGACCCTGTACACATGCAATGTGGTGTGTGTAGATATTTTGACTCACCCAATGTCCAGCGTAATGCGCCATGTACCCAGGCAGCATGCTATTGCGCAGGACCGTGGAGTCATGCATTGATCATGGAAAGTGTGCGTAGCAGTTTGTGATGGTCATGTTTGCATCACATACGACATGCACATTCATTGAGTGTTACAGCTTCCTGTTCTGTGGTGTGTTCTGCCACTAGCTTAATGTGTGTGCTGTCCAGCGCACCCAATACATTTGGCATGCCTGCAACTGCATGGAAGCGGACCTTGGTCCCGTTCACCTGGGCCTGTTTCATTGGTAGGGAGATATGCTGGGACACATGACGCAGGAGGGCATCCAGGACCCGCACAAACACTTTTGAATATCCTGGCTGCAAGATGCCATGCAGCTCCCCGACTGTGTCCTGAAATGTGCCCGTGGCTAGGAACTGCAGCACCTTCATCAGGGGATGTAGGGCTGTCCAGATGCCAATGACGCTCTCAATGTCGTCACTGATGAGGTCCCCTATTGCGAGGATGGTCTCCCTGTTCAGGCGGTAGAGTGAGTGGATCTGCCTGTCAGTCAGGGACCAGGATGTTGCCTTGTGCGGGATATGGGTGCACACTCTGGGGCACTACTTGATGCCCATTTTTACTCTGCATCCTCATCCTCCTCCTTCCCTTCTGCCTGTCAGCCTGTTGCCAGTATTCCACCTCCTGCTCATAGAGCTGCATTCCTGCAAGCAGCGCCTCCATGTCCATGACTGCTGCTACAAGTGGCAACATGGTTGTGTTGGAAGGTGTGTCTGGGGTGGTTCGTGGGTGTGGTCCTTTTCACCAGTTCCTATGCTCATTGTGTGCAGCTGCATCAATTGGGTGCACCTGAGGCCTGTTCCTGCATACCTGGGCCTGGTGACCGCCTGTGCTGTGGTTTTTCCAGTAGCACCGGCATTTTTGTGGTGGTGTTTCCAGGAAGTGCACTGTTGTGATGCTGCCTTGTTTCCGTGGTGCCAGTGTGTTTCCGGCACCTGTACAGGGTGTCCCGCATTTTGCGAGACCTGTGCTACCGGAAACGGTAGCAGAGGGTACGCTCGTACCAGCAACGCTGTTGCCGGCATCTCCTCTCGTAGTGTGGCTGTCCGGAATGTGTGCTGGTAATCGGTATTACCAGCACATTGTTTCCAGCCCGCCAAACTTGTGATGAGGGCCAATGACCCGAATAAAGGAGTGGATTACCCTGGTATGGTTAACACTGCGGCTGGTGCTCCTAATGAATTGCAGGTCTCTTCCCATGGCAAAATCACAGAGTATTTTCACTCGGAGAACGTTGACAGTCAGGGGCCTGAAGTTCTCAAAGGGGGCTCCATGTCTAATAATGCAGCTATGGCAGGTAACATGAGTTCGGATTTTGATAACTTGCTTTTAGCTTGCTGTTACTCCTTGCAAGAAGCTGCATTTTCACTCTCTGGCACATCTCCCACTTCGGAGATAGGGATACGGTGTTAGCCTCAATGGACTTAGCTCTGCCCCTATCAGGTGGTGCAGGATCAATCGCAGAGAATTTTGGCTTCTCCCAACCTTTTAGTGGAGATGAGTGGTGGAGTAAGGGGGGGTGGGGTCAGATACTTCGATGATTAATAATAGCAAACCCAATGACTTCATGTCCTCCTTTGCTAAATTGAATATTGGGGTGCTGCAGTTTGCAGTTAAAGTCTTACTCAAACTGTACCAGACAATAGATGAAGAAGTCAAGTGGAACAACACGTCTATACTAACCCTTCTGGAGTTGCTCCGAGAGAAAAACGTAGGTAACACGTACATTGACAACCATGGATTTACTGTCAACACCTAGGCAGTGGTCTCCCAAGTTAACAGGATAACCTGTTGGCAAGTGTAACTAGAGGTGATTCAACTATTTTTTTTGTCAGGGAAGAAGAAGCGACTGACAAAGCAGTTACATAAATCGCATAAATGTCTCCCTAAGTGCAGAATGTCCCCCCAGTTCTTCTCCACCGGAGGATCCTTTGGACTGTGCCAGTAAACCTGTACTGCCTACTAAATCCAAGAAATCACAAAAGAAAGCCTTTTGTCAGAAAAATAGACAATTAAGAAGCGCAGGCACGCTAACTAGCTGGTTGGTTAGGGAAGAGGGTCCTGCTATTGGGGAAGAGCTGATTGCAGCCTCCTTTCGCCATCCCTATGATCTTGAGCAGCCAAACCCTTCCAACCTTCTGCTTGCACATGCCTGTTTAGTTCCAGCTTTAATCCAGACTTCGCCATCATTTGTCTCTCTTCAGGCTACTGGTTCTAAAAATATTTCTGAGTCCTGTGTTTTGTTACTTGAGCCCAAAAATTGGTTGTTTGGTTCGGACACCACCATGGGACAACCCAATGGGAGAAATTTAAGAAATTGATAAATCAGTCTGAGCTTTTGGACATTTGTCGTAATGTGCCTTGTCTGAGAGTATTAGCTTCTAGGGACTTTGACTTTGTGAAACCTGTTGATACCAACGCAGGACAATATGCTTGTCTGCATTGTGGGCTAGCTATGGTAGTGCAGATGATCCGTTCTCATCAATCCTCCCTTTTCTGCTTGGGTTATGACATCAACATTGATACCCATGGTGCTCCGGCTGTTAAATCGAATGTGATGCCCCTTGAGAATTGTCCAGATGGCTGGACAGGGGGAGGGGTGGGCTAGTGCAGGTACCTCTAACAAAACCACATTCTCTGGAGTGGGAATGGCTAAAGAAGTTCTTGCTGAAGTAAGTAGAGGGGATACATTTACATTTTCGGAGTACAAGCTGGAACACTAGGGGGCACAGCCACTTTTTCGATAGCAAAGCGACTCTTACGTGTTTCTGTTGCAGGAAAAGTGGCTGACTGCCCCAATTTGTATCGATGGCTTTCGTCTTTACCAAGAATAGGCTAACGGGGGGCGGCCACATGGGGGTCTTATCATTGGTCTAAATCATACATTTGCATTGGGTTGTCTAAATACAAAGGGGTGTAATGGTAATGTGATGGCAGTGGAATTAAGTGACAGTGAGAATGGAATATTCAAGACAATGCTAATTTTGAATGTATATGCTCCCCCGGATACCGTAAGCCTGGACAACATACAAGATTGTATAGATGCCATCTGTACAGAATGGGCAGTTTCTGCTGGGTATGACACTATTCGGTTAGGAGGAGATCTTAATGTACATTTTAGAGGTGATAAAAAGTGTTCACTTTATAAAAATGTGTTTGAAGATGTACAATGCTGCAAACTAGAACTAACTTAAAGGGTAGGTTATGGGTATCCTTCCTGAAAGAGGGGGATCTTACGTTATCAAATGGAAGGTCCAAGGGGGATTTCCCCTGTTCAATTTACCTGGAGTATGGGCCAAAAGAGGGCAACTTTGCACTATATTTTTGGAAGTAGTGCGTGCTTGGAAAGAGTGGTAGAAATGCACGATCTTTCAATGGAATTTAGTGGCCATCAGATGTTATTTCTAACGATTGAAGGGATTGAGGGTGGCAGTAAGCTCATGGGTGTTAGTGGAATTGACAAAAATCCCAAGGGCAACGTATATGCTGGACACCTGCTATCATTGATAGTATCTCTGCTGCCACCTCTTATTTAGTCGGTAGCGACTTGACTTTCTTAATTTCTTATCATGTGTATGACTTTATTGAAGAATCGCTGACAACGTTAGCATTAGAGACTGGCACAGTGGCACGGAGACCCTTGGCTATTGATGCCAAAAAACATACTAGCATCTTTGATATTGCTATACAGGATGTAAAAGGCATATGAGGACGAAGTTAAGACAGATAATAAAATCCGGGGGCAATTGGTGTGAGTTTGTCAGTAAATCCAAAAAGGTAAAGCAAGAGTACAGGAAATGGTTGAGAAGATGGCGGTGGGCTATACAAAATTCACAGTGGCAACTGATGATTAGAGCCCTGAGGAGCCCAGAATCTGACACTATATGGCAGATGTTGGCAATGGCGAATATTTAATCCAATGAATGAAGGTGAATAGCTAAATTATCTAAAAGCCATAACAGGAAAAGATTTGGTAACATATAAAGTGGAGAATTGTGGTGAGACCTTGACCCTTGAAGTCTCCACGGATGATATTGGGCGAGCTATAACAAAATTAAAAAGCTCTTAGGCGCCTGGTCCCATAGGCCTGACCAACAGAATTACTAGGCACTACGCCACAAGACCGCTCAGATACATCTATGCCAACACCATTGTTACGCCTACCTCACGGAAAGTGCGCGCGGGTGGCTCCAGTTTCCCCACCTTAGCAGCCACACACTGGAACGCTTTGCCTCCTCACCTAAGACTCATTGAGTCCCACCTAGCCTTTCGTAAGGCTATCAAAACTAGACTTTTTGTGTAAATTAAATCTGTATCCTCCACTGCTTATATGCCTGCCAAACTGTAACTAAGAGCCACCGGGCACCTGTATGTAATCTTGAATCTGTGTATCCTCTGTAACAGCGCCTCAATGCCTTATGGGCTGCAAGTGCGCTTAACAAATGCAAATAAATAAATAAATAAAATATTTGTGGGTTTATAGCGTAACTCGTATGTTTGACCAGAGTGGTGCCGGTATCGTGGAAACAGGGCTTTCTTATCCCAGTATATGAAAAAGGAGACCGACTATCACCTAAGAATTATAGGCTTGTTTCTCTGCTAGATGTTACTGGCAAACGATTTGCCTCTTTTGTGCTAAGTGCGCTCCAAGCAGGGGTGGTAGAGAATAACACACTGGGCCTCATTACAAGTAGGGCGCAAGGAGATACCGGGCACCGGTAATGACACCAGTGCCGGGAATCCCTTTGCGCCCTACTACGAGTTCCCTTTGCGGTTCCCTCCTTAACGCCTGCTTTTAGCAGGCGTTAAGGACGGGACCCGCAAAGGGACACCGGGGTCAATAATGGTACCATAATTTATGGTACCGTTATTGCCGCCTTCCCATTGAGCGCTATGGGGGCTCAAATGGGAAGGGGGAATGGCCCTGGTGAATGGGGAATTACCGGTCCAGTCGACCTCGGAATGGACCGGTAATTACTCCATTCACCAGGCCGGAGTCAGAACGATTTTGGAGTCAACCATGCTGCAAATAGCGGCGTTGTTACCTCCAAACTCGGAATGAGGCCCACTATATCCTCTTCAGACAGGCTCTCGCCCATGTCTCGTCCACCACCCATAACCTTCAACTTTTAGACAGGCTTATACAATGGGCAGCCACTAGGGGGAGTCCAGCCTTATGTGTAGTTCTTGTAGACTTCCTTGCTCCCTTTGACTCTGGGAATCCGGCAGAAATTGGAGGGTCTAGGATATCCAGTTTGGCTGCTGTCTATAATAAGGCAACTCCATTTGAACACCGGAGTAAGGGTGAAGTTAAATGAAGATGGAGCTCTCTCCGCCCAGCTGATGGTTCAATTGGGGGTCAAGCAAGGGTGCTTGCTGGCCCCATGTTATCTAACCTCTGGCTGGCGGACCTAGCTCCGCGTTTATTGTTGAAAGCGCCGTGTCCACTGAACATTGGGAATTTCCCCTTCTCCAGCATGCTTTACTCAGACGATTTGGTTTTATTTCATCACACAGTGGGGGGTGAGGGGGTTGAAAGACATGCGTGATGTGTGCGACAGATAATGGACTAACAATAAATCCAAGCACCACCAAATGCATGCTGGTTTCGGGGAAAAGAGTAAATCGTTTAGCCTTGAGGCTTCATTCTGGGTCTTTTGAATATGTGGACAGCTACCTCTACTTAGGTGGGGAAATGGCTGCTTGTTTTGACTATTCTAATGTAGTAAATAAACAGAAGGCCCACCAACTGATGCACTTTATGCGTACATTTGCAAAGCACACAGCGGGCTATTCCATGGGATGAATTATCAAATTGTACACACAATGCTACTACCTGTGGCGCTGCCCGATGACGGGCCTACGCGGCGGCGTGACGTTTCACGCCGCCGCGCTAAGTATAAATAAAGGGGGCGTTCCCGGCCGCATTAGAGCGACCGGGAAGCCCGAACACGAAGGACTGGTGTCTGTTGATTCCTTCATGTGTCGGGGGCTTGCGGCATCGCGTGGGGGCTCCGACCCGCCCCCAACACTACCCTCCAGTCTTATGTGGTTTAGAGGCTCTGACTATGCAGGATTTTGCATGGCTCAATGTATTGGAAGGCCTTTTCTGGCATAGTATGCTGAATTTATCATCTGCCACTCCCATGGAGTATCTCAGATTAGAATTCGGTTTGGTGTCGTTTATCAGTCAGGCGTTGATAGGGAGGGGGGGCTTTGCATATAAAGTCTAAAGTGAGTCCTAAATGCCCGTTATTGAACTTGTTTGGTAGTAGCTACTTGGCTAAGGGAGGGGGGGTCGCTGTTTTCTGGCTCTGAACACAGACTGTTTTACGAGCATAGATTGGTTCGCTGACTTCAAAAGGGGCACGGACTATGACACCCTGAAAGGGATATACAAAAGCACGTCTTTACTGAATGCGTGAGCTTCAGCTTTACATATATGTGCCACTTGGGTGCTTTTGTGAGCAGGTACGGGACTATTAAAACACCCGAGTTTTGGAATTATTGCTTAAATACTGATTCGGAAGCTCTACACATTGCTTTTTATGGGATATGGTGTCAAATAGAGAAGATTTTAAAGAGCAAACATGATATTTAAAAGGAAAGAAAAAAAAAATGATATGCATCCTATTGGGCCTGAGATGCATATGATGATTGCCATGTTTTTTTAATTGATATTTATTTTACTGTTACATATTTATATTTGCAGTTGAAAATTCACCCCTTCCGCCCTCCTCCCACCCCCACAGTGCATACAATGATCTAAATCTGGACTGAAAGACATCTCTATGCTTTTTCTGTGTGCTTCCACTATTCAGATACATCATCCACATTCTCCTGCTTCACTTGCAAACAGATGTGGCGGATTTCACAATTCCTCCTCTGCAACATACACCATGCTGTAAAATATACATTTGGATCTCTTTCCCACCAGTTCGTTTTTTTGTCTGCCTTTTATACTTTTTTCATTACATGACCTTAGATAAACTCCCTTGTCATGTACCACGGTAACTTTTTAAAATCATATTTTAGGATTTTAATGTCATTTAAAAAATATATCACAGAAAAATGTGTCGTACATATTGTTTTTTATTTTCCAGAATATGTTTAGTCTTTCGGACAACACTTTGGTTATTGACCTTTGGTTATTGACCTTTGAAGTGCCTGTCTAGGGGTTCTTTGCTTAACAGCCAAATCTGTATTCCAGTGTACCTACCTGTCTGAAAAGTGCAGATATTAACATCATAATGGAATGTCCTGGTCCTTCATCTTCTTGCCACATCTTAACATGAAACTGTATTCTTTTGCCCACTACGTTTTTGTACTCATTCTTTTGTATTTCCTTCCCCTTTTCGCTAGGTCACTCAAACAGAATATAAAGGAAATTACAAAAATACTTTTAAATTCATGGAGCGTATTGGTGCTAATGACCACACTTTGCAGCTAAATGGGCTTAAATGGTGATACATTTTCCTGCAAGCACTGTTCCATTAGTAGTAGTTGTGATGCTGGAAATGCTTTTGGAGGGACATGGCGACTGGGATCCTTAGGGGACATCCTGTGGGACATCCACTGGTTTCTGCAAAGTGAGCGTGCCATTGCTCCGCTTAGAGTGCTAGCCCGGCCTCATGCGATCCGCTTGCCCAGCGCTTTCGGAGAACACACCTGGCAAGGAAGAACAGACTGCTGCAGGGACTGGTGGGGGGCGCACTTTGCAGCTGCTGACCTGTTGGCAGCACCCGAAGCATATGGTACCAGCAATCAGAGGTGCCCTGGGAGGCTGGGTGCTGCAGCGCTGATATATAACACTAATGATTAACTGAGGCTCCTGCATGCAGCTTGCAACTGGAGCCTGCTCCTAGGCACATCTCCACTCTGGCTGCTATTGGTGGTTAAGTGAGTTTCTGGAAGTCGTTGGATAACCCCCTCCTGTGAGGCTTGTTGATAGGCAGCACCTGGGCTGTGACACAATCCCTTCTAAGAACAAGTTACTTCTTACCTTGTAACGTTCTTTCGATGGGATGTTCCTCCGACGTATTCCTTATCGACCCTCCCATCCATCCCTGTAGTACTACTTCCCTTGTTGTTGCAGCTTATGCTCCTTCAGGGTGATTAGTCTAGTCCAGAAAGAATTATTGTGGGCTACAAAACAGAACTGAGCAACGGACGCTGCGCGCGGCCTTTATAGGCAGGATGACGTCGACGTCGATACGGCGGCTGTCGAGGGACATCGACTCGGCGGACGTCGATGCGCAGCGCCCTCTAGAGAAACATTTTCCGAGGCCAGCAAAGCTGGAAAGAGATATCTAAGATAAGGAATACGTCAGAGGAACATCCCATCAAAAGAACGTTACAAGGTAAGAAGTAACTTGTTCTTTATTTACACATCAGTTATAAAACATTTCACTATTATCAAGCAGTTGAAAAATCACTATCTTAATACACTGCACCACACCCAATAGATTCTGCAAAAGTTAAGCTCAAAATGAAGTGTGAGCAAAATGGCACTCCAGTAATTTAAAAGGGAGGGAAAGACAAAGTTAGACAGAAATAGAGCAGCACCAACAAGTAAGTAAGCAGGGCAATCTAGAAAGAGTAACTACAGTGAGGAAATCAAATCAAGAGGCCAGGGCCAAAGTCAATGGACCAAATTCTTTGCAGAGGATCACACAGTTCAGCGTATTTTGAGGTTAAGTCTTTGCTAAGAGTTCAGAACGAAGTTGGTCGGACGAAAAGTTACTGTAAAGAATAGAGAAGGACAAGCCCTCGAATTGGGAAAAGATTTCAAACACTTTTACCGCGGTCAGATGGAGCAAGCGGCCGGATGTGAACAGTACCTAAAATGGAGAAGAAGGCTGTAGCTGAGGTAGACGTTCCCGGCAGTCCTGCAGGCTCACGAGTCCTGAAGCGACTGTCGACTGACATGAAGTAGGACGACTAGAGGGTCCTGTACTGGCCCGGGAAGAAACCAGCAGCAGAGCAAAACAACGAATAAAAGGTGTGCTCCTTAAAACCCAAGCAGGGTCCGATCTTCCTGGCTATCCGGTTCACTGTAGCTGTGCACAGCAAATTCGACCAGAGGAGGGAGGCCTGGCTTGCAGTTTGGCGAACTGGTTGATCCCACCAGCTCAAGGGGAGAGGATTCCTTGCAGATCTTCCCTGTCGAAGTTTGAAGATTTGGCCCCGCAGCAGGGCTTCACCGGGAGGTTCAGTCGTGGTAGAGGTCCTCTTCTGTCAGCTTCTCTTCGGATCTCTCAATCCAGTGGTGACTCAGCCTTCTCAGTCCCAGAGACCTGCTTTTTATGCAGTTTTCCTCCATTCACACAGCCTGCTGTCAATCACACAGCAGGGTAGCTGTCCCGCCGGGACAGTCACCACAGCCAATCATACCAGAGTGCAACATGGGTCTCCAAGGAGACCATGTACAGGGAGTCTCAAACCCCTCCCTCACATCCTGTCCCCCTCAGACATTCAGACGCCTAAGGAGGGCTTCTGTGCAGAAGCCCGCCAAAGGTCGGCGAACAAAGGAACCAAACCTGGTTTGGTGCACAGAGTAAAACACGAGAAAGACTTTTACAAAAAGAAATGGCGAATAAACCCAGCTGGAACTGTATAAAAGTAAATATGGTCTTGCGGGTTTAAGTTTGAGGCTTCTAATATAGCCTAAAACAATACCAAGGCTATTTAAAATAACCGCGGTATGAAAAATAGGGTAGATACCACTGCCACCAGCCAAATCTTAATAAAAAGGGAACGAAATAATGTTACGTGAGGAACAGACAAAAAGGGATAGCTATTGACCCTTTCCAGAACTCTATGTAAGATAGTTTGTACTGGGTCTGTGATTTTAAAAAGACTAATAAAGTCAATGGCAACTTTACACGTTCTGGGAGGCAGTAGTCAGTGCGAGAAAATGGAGTACACAGTGGGAAGGCTGAAAAAGACGAACCTGTGTCACTGCACTGAAGGCGCTGTGTATCACGTAGTAAAAAGATGATGCCTAAGGCATAGGTGAGGCTCCACAGTCTATGAACACAAAAATGTTAAACACACACAGCAATACACATGTAAGAGTGGGAAAAAGGCTCACACTCTTACCAGGTGAAAAGAATAAATCCTAGAAATCCAGCAAAGATGCAGAGGGACTCAGTAGGTAAGGGAAATGAGCCATTTTGGAGAATTCTCCCTAACACCCACAATGCCTACCTCGCATCTCTGGCCCTCTCGATCAACACCATTGCAGCCTACTCCCAGTGTCATGCTGATAACACACTGCCTACCTGCAGACTCCCATCCTTTGCTGCCTCTCCAGCCCCTCCCAAACATGACTGCCAGACTGCCAATCATGCAATGTGGACTGCCGACGATCCCTGCCTCAACACCAGCAAGATAGAGAAGCCACTCACCTTGACCACAGTGCCCTGACACCCACCCACTCCCTGACCACCCTCCAGCGGCCCATGCCGCCTGCGAGGCCACAGACCCTGTTGACAGCTTTGACCTATCCCACACCTTGCATACGCTCATGACAAACCATGGCAAGAGGCCCAACATACAGCACCACCTCCTCAGAGGCACCTTCCTCTACCTCACCTACCCCAAGGAGCCCAATGTCTCTGGAGCACTGGTTACCACTGGCCATGACAACAGCACAAGCCCTCCCACTTTGGACCTCTTGCCTCCCTCTGCCCCTCATACAAATCCAGAATAATGCTGCGTGAATCAACCTAGGCCAATGCCCCGGACCTGCTATCCTCCAATTCTGGAATCCCTCCACTTGCTCCCTCTGACCACAAGGTACAATAAAAATACCCCTTCCCCAAATTCAAGTCCGTCTGGGGCCTGTTGCCCCATGAGACACACTACTGTCAGCCCATCCACTACCAGTCACACCCAGCATCCCTCACAGGCACTTGTCATTGGCCACCCTTCCCTGTACCCACCCAAATCTGGGCCAGCCCATCCTTTACACTGTACTGAACCATCCCCCCTTTCACCTGCCCCTGTGGCTCCCACCCCTATATCACTCCCACTCCCATCCCGGTACCCTCACGCCTCCCTCTCAAGCACAACATTGTGCCCTGCATTTGCATGGTAACAATGAGACAAATACCAGCACACCTGTATCTCCTGATTTCCCCTCCCATATCCACCACTGTCCTGCCTGTGGTGCCTGATGACACTTCTGTACATGCGCCACATGATTAATCAATGCATGAACTGTAGACACCATGCCACAGACATCATGTCACATGCAGTTTGTACTGCATGTAGCAAGTCCATGGGATGGCACAGAGGTGACTAACAGCATGCCCATCTTGCACCCACAGGCACGTCATCTGACAGTGATCAGACCGGCCCTAGTGCCTCACAGATAGCCACACAGTGGAGGAAAGTGGCACCACGCCACACCGCT
Source organism: Ambystoma mexicanum (assembly GCF_040938575.1). NCBI lineage: Eukaryota > Metazoa > Chordata > Amphibia > Caudata > Ambystomatidae > Ambystoma > Ambystoma mexicanum. The sequence continues at coordinate 1,045,903,361 of NC_090926.1, forward strand.
GCAAATCGAGCAAGAGCACCGGTGACGCAAGCCACAGGCCCAGTGAGTCTGCCACCTGCCCCTGCAGCTACTCCTGCTGCCCCTACAGAGGCTCAGCCTGCAGGCCCTGCAGATACTCCTGCTGCCCGTACAAAGGCGTGTTAGGCAGAATCACATGCATGATTAATCAATGCATGAACTGTAGACACCATGCCACAGACATCATGTCACATGCAGTTTGTACTGCATGTAGCAAGTCCATGGGATGGCACAGAGGTGACTAACAGCATGCCCATCTTGCACCCACAGGCACGTCATCTGACAGTGATCAGACCGGCCCTAGTGCCTCACAGATAGCCACACAGTGGAGGAAAGTGGCACCACGCCACACCGCTGCAAATCGAGCAAGAGCACCGGTGACGCAAGCCACAGGCCCAGTGAGTCTGCCACCTGCCCCTGCAGCTACTCCTGCTGCCCCTACAGAGGCTCAGCCTGCAGGCCCTGCAGATACTCCTGCTGCCCGTACAAAGGCGTGTTAGGCAGAATCACATGCATGATTAATCAATGCATGAACTGTAGACACCATGCCACAGACATCATGTCACATGCAGTTTGTACTGCATGTAGCAAGTCCATGGGATGGCACAGAGGTGACTAACAGCATGCCCATCTTGCACCCACAGGCACGTCATCTGACAGTGATCAGACCGGCCCTAGTGCCTCACAGATAGCCACACAGTGGAGGAAAGTGGCACCACGCCACACCGCTGCAAATCGAGCAAGAGCACCGGTGACGCAAGCCACAGGCCCAGTGAGTCTGCCACCTGCCCCTGCAGCTACTCCTGCTGCCCCTACAGAGGCTCAGCCTGCAGGCCCTGCAGATACTCCTGCTGCCCGTACAAAGGCGTGTTAGGCAGAATCACATGCAGTACCCTTTGGGAACACTACATGCAATCAGGACTACAAGTGTAAGCGCAATTTCACCTTTGGTACAAGCCAAACTACACAGTAAAGTGGTAGCGATGACTGAGCAGCCAGACTTATCTCAAGAGTTTAAGTGAGCAGTAGAACAAGTTACACAAAGGACCAACCAAAACAGTGATTCAAACAAACACTTACTCAAGGTTTCTTGGTAAAACAATATACATTTATTTACACAGTCAGTTTGAAAACATTACAATAGCAAGAGCAGCTCAATATCACACACTAATAAACCACAAATATGCAACCGGTAAGTAAATGAACAAGTTTAGCTCTCCTGTGAAGTGGGAGCAAAATGGCACTTTATGTACTTTAAAAAGGGGTAGAAAGACAGGGTTATGCGAATCAACCGCACAAATGCATTCATAGGCAGGGCAAAGGGTTTCAGTATACTACAACCAGAAATTCATCTCGTAGGCCTGGGCCAAAGTCAATGGTTCAGAGTCTTTGTATTGGATAGCAAAGTTCTGGTAGTAACGGTTAAGTCTTTGCCACTGAGTTTAGAAGAATTTGGCAAGGCGAAAAGTTTGAAGAATGTTTAGGGAAGGACAAGCCTTCAAAGTTGAGCAAAGATTCACACACTTTCTCGATGGCCGAAAACATTTCCAGACCACGTTTGCACAGTACCTTTCATAGTGAAGAAGAGCTGTAGCTGAGGCAGTTGTTCCTGGCAGTTCGAGCAGATCTCGCAGTTCCTGAGCTTCAGTCGTGGGGACAAAAAGGAGGACGTTGGGAGGTTCCTGCACTGCCCAGGGATGAGGCCAAATGTCATGATGCATACCCCCGGGCATCTAGATCACGTCCATCAGCCCTGGGAGCAGGCATCATGTTGCCTTGAGAAAAAGGGCTGTCTGGGTTCAGTCTTGGTGCCTATGGCACCAAGCTCATATGGGACATCAGTCCTGGCGCCATAGGTGCCAGGCTCATAGGTGCATACTTACCTGATGCAGACCATGCTGCAAGAAGATCCAAGCCCATGTGAGGCCTGGAAGGGACTACTTTACCTTAGGGACTATTTTGTTACTCTGGTGTGGTCGGGGAGGAATACCTACCTGGGACTACTTTGGAGGCTATTTAAACCATGTCCGAAGAGCAGCACACGCTTTGCGTTATTCTGCATCCAGCAGCGTAACGTTCACCGTGCCAGCAGCAGCATGCAGCTTTCTGCCACGCCGGCCTCGAACCTGGAGCACCTAGAAAGAAGGAAAGAAGCAAAGGTTAGAACAAGAGTATTACCTGATTTCTTACCTGATCTCGGATTCATCGCATCTTCAAACCAGAGGAAATACTTTATTTTTAAAAGCGTTGCATCGACAGCAGCAGCGCCGCGCCATACTCACCGTTCCATGCAGCATCTCTTCGATCCGGCGCTGTCTTCATCTTTACATCGCCGAATCCCGGCACCTAAGGGGGTCAAGAAACAACAAGGTGAGCAGAGAGAACAGACAGAGACAATCTCTTAGCCGCCATATGCTTACCTGATTTTACTGACGGAGGTATTATTCATCAACACGCCACATCTTCTTATGCAGCGCCCGTAAGAAAAGGATAAAGCAGCAAGTGAAACCCTTAGCATTATTTACCGGACAGTGTTGGGTAACACAGACCTTTACCGGAGCACTTTCAGATGTCAATCTTCTTATTGGGTCAAAGCTGAAAGATAAAAAGAGGAATTGGACAGGAGTGAATTTCAGACATTTTGAACTCTTAAGAACTATATACTTACGGCTCTTCGCCAGGACCTTTTGGAGTCAGGATTCGTCTACAACTCTTCCAATATCTTCAGGCCAGTGAAGTAACTGGTCATCAAGGCGCCCCTGCGTACTTCGCAGGATGGAGAGCTCATCCTTCAAGAATATAAGGTGAGATTGCTGAGAGGGCACTTCAGAGGTGATTAGTGGGGAGGATGGTGGGGGTGCTATCACTTGAATCCACAAGTGGCTAAATCCATCTCTCCACTTGTAGGAGAATATTTCTACGAGTCAAGCAGACAAGATTAGGAGGGCAGATCCAGTCAGTCATCGCTGCACTACGCATCACGTGGGTGGAGGCCGCAGCAGTCCGGGTCCGACCGACGCCCCTGTGGGAGCCAGGTGAGCGTAACACCAAAAGCTTAGCAAGATGTCGCTTTAAGGTCTGAGTGCCTTAAAGACCACAAACTGGTTTCCTTCCCTTTGGCTATCCGGTTTTCTGATGAAAATTCGACCAAATGGGGACGGTGGCCAGGTGTCTTACGAGATGGTTATTCCCACCAAACTCAAGGGAAGAAGTTAACCTGTCGATTGGAGTTTCAGGCAATTCGGAACTGCAGCAAGCCTTCACCGGTCATCCAGGAGTTGCAGCAGTCCTCTTCCTTCAGCTCGTCTTCGGTACTTTCGTTCCAGTGGTCGACTCTGCTTTCCAAGTTCCAGAGACCTGCTTTTAATTAGTTTTCCCCCATTCATTCAGCCTGGCTGTCACTCACCCAGCAGGGTGGCTGTCCTTGCCGGGCAGTCAGCCAGCCAATCACGCCAGAGTGCATTCAGGTCTCCTAGGAGACTAAGCACAGGGAGTTTCGGGCACCTCCCTCACATCCTGTCCACCCTAGACCCTCAGGCGCCAGAGGAGTGCTTCAGCACTGAAGCCCGCCAAAGTGCACCGAACAAAGGGACCAAACCTGGTTTGGCGCGCAGAGGCAAACACAAGAAGGACTTTTCCTAAAAGAAATGGCGAAAAAAGATGACCGGATTCTGTTTTTACTTTATTGAAAAACAAGGCTGACCCGATTTTTAGCTACCGTTGTTAGTGGGTTGGGAAAAATCACGGTAGTGATCTAAACCACTGCCACCAGCCATTTAAAGTAGGAAAAGGTAACATTTTACTGTTACATGAGTGTTTTGACTCACGGGAAGCTAGGCAACCGCTCCAGCAATCTATAGGAAGATATTGTGTGCTGGGTCAGTAAATTTAAAAAGACTAGTAAAGCCAATTTAACTTTACATGCTCTGGGAGACGGTAGTCAGTCCCAGAGAAGGTATTTAAACCTTGGGAGTCTGAAAGACACCCCTGGGTCACTGCACTGAAGGTGCTGTGTGACACACAGAAAAAGATGATGCCTATGGAGTGGCTTTTAAAACTCCATTACCAAAGAACACAAAAGTAAAACACACAAAATACATGGACGAGTGGGGAAAAAAGGCTCACACTCTTCCCAGGTAAAAAAATCAAATCCTAGAAATCCAGAAAAGTTGCTGGTGGTCTGAAAAGGTAAAGGAAATTAGCACATTTTGAGAATTTTCCCTAACAAGGCGCCACCAGGACATCCATCCCCCCGCCCCAGCCAGCCCACACTGTACATAGGAGAATCCACAGATGACTATGCCTGGCAGGAGGCCGGGGTACACGACTGCGGGGACATCGGAGCACACACCCTACCACCGTTCCTCATTCAGCCCCTCCGGCATACACAACCCACCTGCACAACCCATCCCAAACATCAGAGATGTAGATGCCCGCTTACGCTGCATCGAGGAACAGCATGAGCAGACGGCGGGACTATTGCGCCTGGACCTGGAGGTGGTCTGGCTGATGCGAGAGGAGACAGCATGATCCGGGAGAACATGCAGGCCACCGGCTGGTGCTGTGCACGTGCCCTGGGCCGGTCAACATGCGCAATGGTACTGCTAGCACAGAGGGTGACGGAGGGGAACAAAGCCATCTCGCCAATGTCTGAGACCCGTGCCCTTTCCATGCCGGGTCTCAGACATGGCAGGTTCAGACACATCCTCATCAATCTCAACACCTGCCAGTTTACAACAGAGCAGCCTGAGGCACCGGTCCATGCGCCTGTCAAGCTCCCCACAAAGTGTAGGTCAGGTGCAAAGAAGCCACGGAAGTGAGCCAGGCATAGACAGTGACACTGTTGACTAATAGGGGGTGTTGTTGGGATGGTGTGTACGGGAGGGTGAGCTTGGGAGGGTCAGTTGGGGTGGGATAGTGGGGGGGTGGTGGTGGGCCACAAGTTTCTTGTTGATTGTTTATGCAGATTCACATGCAGTGTGTTGCATGGGTCATGTGCAGGTGCTATGTGTATGTAGCTCTGCATGAGGTTCTTTTGGGCTGCACGTCCATCCAGGTAATCCCTGCTGTGGCGTTATCCAATGTCTGCAGCTGCATCAACATCGCTGTCATCTTCATTGTCCGCAGGAGGCATGTCCATGTCCGAGGGCAGGGGAATATTGCACCTGATGCACATATCTTGCAGCATGGCACAGTCAGAACTATCTTACCCACTTTCACTGGCCTATACATCAGTGTCCCACCAGAGTGGTGAAGGCAACAAAACCGTGCCTTCAACAGGGCAAAGGTCTGCCCAATTGTGGCCCTTGTTCTGATGTGCGTACGGTTGTACGCTGTTTCCAGGTGGCTCTGTGAGTGTCTTACAGGGGTCATCAAACATGGGAGTAAGGGCTAGCCGGAATCACCTGCATGGCATGGGAGACAGAGAGGGACATGTCATTGTGGTCACTGGGCAGTCAATGGATGTTAGGATGTGGTGGTGTGACACATGCATCTGGGTCTGTGCGCTTGCGGCCCATGATTCACCTTGTAGCACCGTGTGACAGGTAATGCTAGTCTGGACATGTGTAAAATCCCACTCCCAGGGATGGGTTGGTGGTGGAGCATAGTGAGGACATCCTGTGCTTTGTGACATGGGAGTGATGCATTCTGGCACATATGGTGCATTACATGTGCCTGTCCATCCGTGCCCAGATTGTGCTGGTGTGTACTCATGTAGTAAATGCCAGTCGTAGGCCCCCACATTTGCGTGCAGATTGTGTACCTCCATTTGCCTCCATTTGCATGGTACCTGTGGGCCATGCACTGGTGACAGTGGTCACCCCCCACCAATGACCCTGTACACATGCAATGTGGTGTGTGTAGATACTTTGACTCACCCAATGTCCAGCGTAATGCGCCATGTACCCAGGCAGCATGTTATTGCGCAGGACCGTGGAGTCATGCGTTGATCATGGAAAGTGTGCGTAGCAGTTTGTGATGGTCATGTTTGCATCACAGAAGACATACACATTCATTGAGTGTTACAGCTTCATGTTCTGTGGTGTGTTCTGCCACTAGCTTAATGTGTGTGCTGTCCAGCGCACCCAATACATTTGGCATGCCTGCAAGTGCATGGAAGCGGACCTTGGTCCCGTTCACCTGGGCCTGTTTCATTGGTAGGGAGATATGCTGGGACACATGACGCAGGAGGGCATCCAGGACCCGCACAAACACTTTTGAGTATCCTGGCTGCGAGATGCCATGCAGCTCCCCGACTGTGTCCTGAAATGTGCCCGTGGCTAGGAACTGCAGCACCTTCATCAGGGGATGTAGGGCTGTCCAGATGCCAATGATGCTCTCAATGTCGTCCCTGATGAGGTCCCCTATTGCGAGGATGGTCTCCCTGTTCAGGCGGTAGAGTGAGTGGATCTGCCTGTCAGTCAGGGACCAGGATGTTGCCTTGTGCGGGATGTGGGTGCACACTCTGGGGCACTACTTGATGCCCATTTTTCCTCTGCATCCTCATCCTCCTCCTTCCCCTCTGCCTGTCAGCCTGTTGCCAGTATTCCACCTCCTGCTCATAGAGCTGCATTCCTGCAAGCAGCGCCTCCATGTCCATGACTGCTGCTACAAGTGGCAACATGGTTGTGTTGGAAGGTGTGTCTGGGGTGGTTCGTGGGTGTGGTCCTTTTCACCAGTTCCTATGCTCATTGTGTGCAGCTGCATCAATTGGGTGCACCTGAGGCCTGTTCCTGCATACCTGGGCCTGGTGACCGCCTGTGCTGCGGTTTTTCCAGTAGCACCGGCATTTTTGTGGTGGTGTTTCCAGGAAGTGCACTGTTGTGATGCTGCCTTGTTTCCGGGGTGCCAGTGTGTTTCTGGCACCTGTACAGGGTGTCCCGCATTTTGCGAGACCTGTGCTACCGGAAACGGTAGCAGAGGGTACGCTCGTACCAGCAACGCTGTTGCCGGCATCTCCTCTCGTAGTGTGGCGGTCCGGAATGTGTGCTGGTAATCGGTATTACCAGCACATTGTTTCCAGCCCGCCACACTTGTGATGATTGCCAATGACCCGAATAAAGGAGTGGATTACCCTGGTATGGTTAACACTGCGGCTGGTGCTCCTAATGAATTGCAGGTCTCTTCCCATGGCAAAATCACAGAGTATTTTCACTCGGAGAACGTTGACAGTCAGGGGCCTGAAGTTCTCAAAGGGGGCTCCATGTCTAATAATGCAGCTATGGCAGGTAACATGAGTTCGGATTTTGATAACTTGCTTTTAGCTTGCTGTTTCTCCTTGCAAGAAGCTGCATTTTCACTCTCTGGCACATCTCCCACTTCGGAAGATAGGGATACGGTGTTAGCCTCAAAGGACTTAGCTCTGCCCCTATCAGGTGGCGCAGGATCAATCACAGAGACTTTCGGCTTCTCCCAACCTTTTAGTGGAGATGAGTGGTGGAGTAAGGGGGGGTGGGGTCAGATACTTCGATGATTAATAATAGCAAACCCAATGACTTCATGTCCTCCTTTGCTAAATTGAATATTGGGGTGCTGCAGTTTGCAGTTAAAGTCTTACTCAAACTGTACCAGACAATAGATGAAGAAGTCAAGTAGAACAACACGTCTATACTAACCCTTCTGGAGTTGCTCCGAGAGAAAAACGTAGGTAACACGTACATTGACAACCATGGATTTACTGTCACCACCTAGGCAGTGGTCTCCCAAGTTAATAGGGAGTCAGGAAGGTCTTATGTGGATAACCTGTTGGCAAGTGTAACTAGAGGTGATTCAACTATTTTTTTTGTCAGGGAAGAAGAAGCGACTGACAAAGCAGTTACATAAATCGCATAAATGTCTCTCTACGTGCAGGATGTCCCACAGTTCTTCTCCACCGGAGGATCCTTTGGACTGTGCCAGTAAACCTGTACTGCCGACTAAATCCAAGAAATCACAAAAGAAAGCCTTTTGTCAGAAAAATAGACAATTAAGAAGCGCAGGCACGCTAACTAGCTGGTTGGTTAGGGAAGAGGGTCCTGCTACTGGGGAAGAGCTGGTTGCAGTCTCTTTTCGCCATCCCTATGATCTTGAGCAGCCAAACCCTTCCAACCTTCTGCTTGCACATGCCTGTTTAGTTCCAGCTTTAATCCAGACTTCGCCATCATTTGTCTCTCTTCAGGCTACTGGTTCTAAAAATATTTCTGAGTCCTGTGTTTTGTTACTTGAGCCCAAAAATTGGTCATTTGGTTCGGACACCCCAATGGGACAACCCAATTGGAGAAATCTAAGAAATTGATAAATCAGTCTGAGCTTTTGGACATTTGTCGTAATGTGCCTTGTCTGAGAGCATTAGCTTCTAGGGACTTTGACTTTGTGAAACCTGTTGATACCAAGGCAGGACAATATGCTTGTCTGCATTGTGGGCTAGCTATGGTAGTGCAGATGATCCGTTCTCATCAATCCTCCCTTTTCTGCTTGGGTTATGACATCAACATTGATACCCATGGTGCTCCGGCTGTTAAATCGAATGTGATGCCCCTTGAGAATTGTCCAGATGGCTGGACGGGGGCGGGGTGGGCTAGTGCAGGTACCACTAACAAAACCACAGTCCCTGGGGTGGGAATGGCTAAAAACGTTCTTGCTGAAGTAAGTAGAGGGGATACATTTACATTTTCGGAGTACAAGCTGGAACACTAGGGGGCACAGCCACTTTTTCGATTGCAAAGCGACTCTTACGTGTTTCTGTTGCAGGAAAAGTGGCTGACTGCCCCAATTTGTATCGATGGCTTTCGTCTTTACCAAGAATAGGCTAACGGGGGGCGGCCACATGGGGGTCTTATCATTGGTCTAAATCATACATTTGCATTGGGTTGTCTAAATACAAAGGGGTGTAATGGTAATGTGATGGCAGTGGAATTAAGTGACAGTGAGAATGGAATATTCAAGACAATGCTAATTTTGAATGTATATGCTCCCCCGGATACCGTAAGCCTGGACAACATACAAGATTGTATAGATGCCATCTGTACAGAATGGGCAGTTTCTGCTGGGTATGACACTATTCGGTTAGGAGGAGATCTTAATGTACATTTTAGAGGTGATAAAAAGTGTTCACTTTATAAAAATGTGTTTGAAGATGTACAATGCTGCAAACTAGAACTAACTTAAAGGGTAGGTTATGGGTATCCTTCCTGAAAGAGGGGGATCTTACGTTATCAAATGGAAGGTCCGAGGGGGATTCCCCTGTTCAATTTACCTGGAGTATGGGCCAAAAGAGGGCAACTTTGCACTATATTTTTGGAAGTAGTGCGTGCTTGGAAAGAGTAGTAGAAATGCACGCTCTTTCAATGGAATTTAGTGGCCATCAGATGTTATTTCTAACGATTGAAGGGATTGAGGGTGGCAGTAAGCTCATGGGTGTTAGTGGAATTGACAAAAATCCCAAGGGCAACGTATATGCTGGACACCTGCTATCATTGATAGTATCTCTGCTGCCACCTCTTATTTAGTCGGTAGCGACTTGACTTTCTTAATTTCTTATCATGTGTATGACTTTATTGAAGAATGGCTGACAACGTTAGCATTAGAGACTGGCACAGTGGCACGGAGACCCTTGGCTATTGATGCCAAAAAACATACTAGCATCTTTGATATTGCTATACAGGATGTAAAAGGCATATGAGGACGAAGTTAAGACAGATAATAAAATCCGGGGGCAATTGGTGTGAGTTTGTCAGTAAATCCAAAAAGGTAAAGCAAGAGTACAGGAAATGGTTGAGAAGATGGCGGTGGGCTATACAAAATTCACAGTGGCAACTGATGATTAGAGCCCTGAGGAGCCCAGAATCTGACACTATATGGTAGATGTTGGAAATGGCGAATATTTAATCCTATGAATGAAGGTGAATAGCTTAATTATCTAAAAGCCATAACAGGAAAAGATTTGGTAACATATAAAGTGGAGAATTGTGGTGAGACCTTGACCCTTGAAGTCTCCACGGATGATATTGGGCGAGCTATAACAAAATTAAAAAGCTCTTAGGCGCCTGGTCCCATAGGCCTGACCAACAGAATTACTAGGCACTACGCCACAAGACCGCTCAGATACATCTATGCCAACACCATTGTTACGCCTACCTCACGGAAAGTGCGCGCGGGTGGCTCCAGTTTCCCCACCTTAGCAGCCACACACTGGAACGCTTTGCCTCCTCACCTAAGACTCATTGAGTCCCACCTAGCCTTTCGTAAGGCTATCAAAACTAGACTTTTTGTGTAAATTAAATCTGTATCCTCCACTGCTTATATGCCTGCCAAACTGTAACTAAGAGCCATCTGGCACCTGTATGTAATCTTGAATCTGTGTATCCTCTGTAACAGCGCCTCAATGCCTTATGGGCTGCAAGTGCGCTTAACAAATGCAAATAAATAAATAAATAAAATATTTGTGGGTTTATAGCGTAACCCGTATGTTTGACCAGAGTGGTGCCGGTATCGTGGAAACAGGGCTTTCTTATCCCAGTATATGAAAAAGGAGACCGACTATCACCTAAGAATTATAGGCTTGTTTCTCTGCTAGATGTTACTGGCAAACTATTTGCCTCTTTTGTGCTAAGTGCGCTCCAAGCAGGGGTGGCAGAGAATAACACACTGGGCCTCATTACAAGTAGGGCGCAAAGAGATACCGGGCACCGGTAATGACACCGGTGCCGGGAATCCCTTTGCGCCCTACTACGAGTTCCCTTTGCGGTTCCTTCCTTAACGCCTGCTTTTAGCAGGCGTTAAGGACGGGACCCGCAAAGGGACACCGGGGTCAATAATGGGACCATAATTTATGGTACCGTTATTGCCGCCTTCCCATTGAGCCCTATGGGGGCTCAAATGGGAAGGGGGAATGGCCCTGGTGAATGGAGAATTACCGGTCCCGTCGACCTCGGAATGGACCGGTAATTACTCCATTCACCAGGCCGGAGTCAGAACGATTTTGGAGTCAACCATGCTGCAAATAGCGGCGTTGTTACCTCCAAACTCGGAATGAGGCCCACTATATCCTCTTCAGACAGGCTCTCGCCCATGTCTCGTCCACCACCCATAACCTTCAACTTTTAGACAGGCTTATACAATGGGCAGCCACTAGGGGGAGTCCAGCCTTATGTGTAGTTCTTGTAGACTTCCTTGCTCCCTTTGACTCTGGGAATCCGGCAGAAATTGGAGGGTCTAGGATATCCAGTTTGGCTGCTGTCTATAATAAGGCAACTCCATTTGAACACCGGAGTAAGGGTGAAGTTAAATGAAGATGGAGCTCTCTCCGCCCAGCTGATGGTTCAATTGGGGGTCAAGCAAGGGTGCTTGCTAGCCCCATGTTATCTAACCTCTGGCTGGCGGACCTAGCTCCGCGTTTATTGTTGAAAGCGCCGTGTCCACTGAACATTGGGAATTTCCCCTTCTCCAGCATGCTTTACGATTTGGTTTTATTTCATCACACAGTGGGGGGGGGGGTTGAAAGACATGCGTGATGTGTGCGACAGATAATGGACTAACAATAAATCCAAGCACCACCAAATACATGCTGGTTTCGGGGAAAAGAGTAAATCGTTTAGCCTTGAGGCTTCATTCTGGGTCTTTTGAATATGTGGACAGCTACCTCTACTTAGGTGGGAAATGGCTGCTTGTTTTGACTATTCCAATGTAGTAAATAAACAGAAAGCTCACCAACTGATGCACCTTATACGTACATTTGCAAAGCACACAGCGGGCTATTCCATGGGATGAATTATCAAATTGTACACACAATGCTACTACCTGTGGCGCTGCCCGATGACGGGCCTACGCGGCGGCGTGACGTTTCACGCCGCCGCGCTAAGTATAAATAAAGGGGGCGTTCCCGGCCGCATTAGAGCGACCGGGAAGCCCGAACACGAAGGACTGGTGTCTGTTGATTCCTTCATGTGTCGGGGGTTTGCGGCATCGCGTGGGGGCTCCGACCCGCCCCCAACAGTGGCGACGAAGCGGTGAGGGAGACCCGGGCCCGGTGGTGAAATCTCTGGGAGATTAATTTTTCTAAACGAAGCGGAACGGATTTTCGTTTCATCTCATGCCGGGTCGCGGGACGCACACGCGGCCGGCGGCCATTTTGTTCAGAGGCCGTGAAACTTCACGAGGCTCCGGTTTGGAGCGTGGAGTTACGACAGGCCTAATTTTTGGACACATTAGTAGCAGGAGGCCTACCCTGCACGCCCATGTCTGATTTGTGGATTTTAACCTGTTTTTGGGTCTTTTACGTCGTGTGAAAGCCAGGAGAGGACTGATATGACAGGGCCAATCTACTATCTTTGGCTCAATTTTTGGAACTTCTAAGTCCATTTGGAGAGCGGCAACGTGGATCCACGGTGTTCTTTGCCCCCTTCATCATCAGAGTGCCGTGGGTTTTTCTTCTTTGTCCTCTTCATCATCAAGCCTGGCTGCTCTGGATAACTGTGTTTCTTGGACATCCACTGGTGCCTTGTCCGGATATCTCCCCGTGTTGGAACTGTTGTGTACCCGGAAAGGAGGGGTGAGTCGCATTGTGTCGGTGGGTGTCTGAGTTGCGGCCCTCAGGACAGTAGGTGGGGGTGCCTGTGCGCTCAAGCCCATGGGCGACTCTGAGGATTCGGACAGTGGTGGTGCAGCAGCGTCCCTCCCCCGCGATCGTGGCCAGGCAGCGGCTCAACAACAGGCCGCCCTACCTCCCGTGATCCAAGTCCTTGCAGGACCGCCACCTGGACAACCGGGTTTTCCCATTATGGCTCAAGCAAGAGCACCCGCGGCCCATGCCGCCTTGCAGCCAATTCCGGAATTCGATGCGTCAGGCCCACCCTCGAGCATGGGGCCCCGATGGAGAAGATGGGTGAGTCACCTCGACATGTATTTCAGGGCTGCTCAGGTGACGGATGATGACAGCAGAATTGCCACCATGCTGTATTCGGCAGGGCCGACAGTCCAGGAGATATTTGAATCGCTTGCTCCTGTCAACAACTCTTATGATGCGGCCAAGGCGGCCCTCCTCGCACACTTCCTTCCCCTTGCAAACGTGGACTATGAGAGGTTCGTCATGCTCTCGGCGAAGCAGAAGGAGGAGGAGACGCTGGACACTTTTTATGGTCGCTTACGCCGCCTCTCCCTCGGTTGTGCATGGGGGGATGCAGACGACATGATACGCACCATGCTAATCCAGGCATGCTCCTCCGGCAAGCTCAGGAGGCAAGTCCTGAGAGAGCCGGGCCTCACGCTGCCCCGTATTTTGGAGCTGGGCAGGTGCCACGAGGTAGCAGAGGCACGAGCCAACAAGATGGAAGCTGGGTCTCGGTCGGTGAGGTCGGAGGAGGTGTGTGTCGTGTGGCGGGGTGGCCGAGGAGTGAGACGCCCGGGTGGAGGACCCCGAGACAGGGCTGGGAGAGCCAGGGAGTCGTGCCAGAAGTGTGGATACGACCTCCCTCATATGGCAGAATGCCCGGCGGCTGGAAAAACCTGTGGGAGGTGTGGACTGGCCAATCACTTCTCGAGAGTGTGTCGGGCAGCCATGCCGGTGATGGTGCCGAGAGGTCAGGCACGGACATGGGCTCCGCGCCAGAGCCAACAGCCCAGTATTGCCCAGGTAGAACAAGGGGAAGTTGAGTCCCATCCGGAAGGAGCCGAGGAGGAAGACGAGGAAAACATCTTTTTCGTCTCAAGCGTGGGAGTACTTAAAGGAAGAAGCTGGAGACAGCCGAGATGTATGGTCGAGATCAATCACTCCCCAGTCCCAGTGCTCGTTGACACCGGCGCCTCTGTCAATGTGATGGCCAGGGGGCATTATGACTCCCTCAAACCCCTTCCGGGTCTGGTCGCACCGAAGGCCCGCATATTTGCGTTTGGGGGTCAGGAACCGCTACCGCTCGACGGTGCCTTCGTGGCAGACGTGGAACATGATGGCTCACAAATCAGGGCCCGATTTTATGTGACCCCGGTGAGCAACAATACCCTGCTCAGTTGCGCAGCTGCGGAGGCCTTAGGTATCGTCAGCTTTGCATACTCCGTCCACCTGGAGGACATTAATGATCTCCTCGACAAATATGCTGCACTCTTCAGTGGGATCGGAAAGATGATCGGGGAACCAGTTCGATTACACATCGATGAGTCAGTACAGCCCATCGCATTGAAACACCGACGAGTACCTTTTCATTTAAGGGAGCAGGTCGATAAGGAGCTGGACAATTTGGTGAGCTTGGACATCATCGAAAAGGTTGAGGGCCCAACCCCCTGGGTGTCCCCGATCGTGGTGGCCAGAAAGCCCAAGCAACCCGACTCGGTACGCATTTGCGTGGACATGAGGCTCCCCAACAAAGCGATCAAAAGGGAACGCCATCTTACTCCAACGATCGATGATATCATTGCTGATGTTCAAGGGGCTCGAGTGTTCTCGAAGCTGGACCTCCGAGCCGGATATCACCAGGTCGTCCTTCATCCAGAGTCCCGGTACATAACAACGTTTACCACCCACCGGGGACTATATCGATACAAGCGGTTGAGTTTTGGAGTGTCGTCTGCCGCTGAAGTGTTCCAAAACATCATCAGGGGCGCCCTAGCAGATCTAGAGGGCGTCCTCAACATCAGCGATGATATTCTGGTGTTTGCCAAAACCGAAGTGGATCACATGAAGAGGCTCGAGGACACTCTGAAACGACTTCAATCGTTGGGCCTCACCCTGCACAGGGAGAAGTGTGAATTCATGCGCCCCTCTATTGAATTTTTTGGCTTCATATTCAAGGAGAGGGGGTGTCGCCAGACCCGAAGAAGGTGCAGGACATCAAAGCGGCGAAGGCCCCCGAGTCTGTGACGGACGTGAGGAGCTTCCTGGGGATGGTAACGTATTGCGGGCGGTTCATCCCGAACTTAGCCTCAAGATCCGAACCACTCCGGGCGCTGACCAAGAAGGAGTCACCATGGCATTGGGGCCCTCTCGAACAGGCCGCCTTTGAGGACATTAAGGGTGCCCTCACAACGGGAGATACTATGGCGTTTTTCGACCCCGCCTTGGAATCGGAGATTGTGGTGGATGCGAGTCCTTTCGGGCTGGGGGCAGTGCTGACTCAAGTGGACCGCAGCGGGACTATTCGACCTGTGGCATATGCAAGCAAAGCGCTCACCGAAACGGAACAGAGATACTCCCAGATCGAGCGGGAGGCCCTGGCAGTGCTGTGGGGCTGCAAGCATTTCCGGCTCTATGTCTTGGGACGTCCAGTGACGGTGGTGACTGATCACAAACCGCTGCTTCCGATTCTAGTGGGCGCATCGTCAAAGCCACCAGCTAGAATTGAGAGGAGGATGCTCGCCCTCCTCGAGTATTCAGTCACCCTGGTATATAGGCCGGGGGCCAACAATGCCGCGGACTACCTGTCTCGTCATCCGGGAGTAGGTGGGGGAGATGGACATGACACCTGCGGAGAAGAGGCGGACAGTTATGTACGAATGGTGGTGGAGGCGGCAACGCCAAATGCGATGTCCCTGGAGGAGTTGGAGGCTGCTGCGGCTGAGGACGAGTGTTTTCGGATCTTGAAGGACACAATGCACAATGGGTCCTGGAAGTCCGTCCTCGGAGCCGTGTCCGGGCGCACCCAGGAAGCCAAAACAGCGCTGGAGCAGTTGTGGAAGCTGAAGGAGGAGTTGTCGTTCTCTGACTCAGGGCTGTTACTCCGGGGTGACCGGATCGTCATTCCACGGTCGAAGGTGAGCGACGTGATCAGTCTCGCCCATCATGGACATCAGGGCGCCGCTAAGACCAAGGCGCGGCTCCGCTCGAAAGTCTGGTTTCCGGAGTTGGAGAAAAGGGTGGACGACTTTGTGGCGGCCTGTGTATGGTGTCAGGCGGCCTCTCCGCTGCAACGAGAACCTGCAATTGAGGCAATGCCCCGTGGCACGAGGCCCTGGGAGATCGTCCACGCTGACTTTGGCTCAACATCAGTGGGCACTCACTTCCTGGTGATAGTATATGAACACTCGAGATACCCGGAGGTTGAGTTCGTCGAGTCGGTGGCTTTTGAGCATGTGGTGGTGGCCATGGAGAAGATATTTGCGGCCCATGGTTTCCCCCACACTCTATGCTCTGATAACGGATCGCCCTTCCAAAGTGAGCGGTTCTCCGAGTTGATGGAGAGCTGCTCAATACAACACAGGAAGATCTCCCCCCTGTGGCCCTGTGCAAACAGGGACGCCGAGAGACTGATGAGGACCCTGAATAAAACGTTCCGAATTGCTCAGGGGCAGGGGCAATCCTTACAACGCGCCCTCTATCAGTTTCTGCGGGTGTACCGCACCACCCCACATGCCGCCACGGGAGTGGCAACTGCCGAGGCATTATTCAAGAGGTGCCCCAGGGGACTGCTGCCGGAAGTGGGGGAGAAAGAACCAGGGGTCATCGATAGTCCGCGGGTGGAGGCTGAAAGACAAGTCCGAACGGAACAGGAGAACCTGCGCAGGGGTCTCCGACCTCAAAGACTTGAACCGGGAGATGAGGTCCTGATCCGTAATCGACACCCTCACGGGAAGCTATCGCTCCCCTATGAACCGGAGCCTTTGGATGTAGTGGCAGTGAAAGGATCCATGGTGACGGCCTCGGATGGACGGTCGGCTGTCACCCGAAACGTGAGTTTCTTCAAGAAACTGGGTGATTCACGAACTGAGACCCCACCCGAACCTGATCCACCAGACATGCCTGCTGACGGAGGTCTCTGGGGCGAAGGACCCGAATCCCCAGTCCGGGGAGACGCGGCGGAAGGACATCACGTGCCGGAGGTAGGCCGGAGGTACCCCCAGAGGGCTGGGCGAGGGAAACCTGCCTACCTCAGCGAATATGTTGTGGGATGAGTGATTAGTGAACTGGGGTGATAAGATCTGGGTGGATGACATTAAAGGGGTTTTTGTTTTGGGTGTGCAGTAGTGTTTATGTTAGATGTGTGGTTTTCCTGGTTAATAAAGTTACTGTTAATCTATGTTCTTGTGCCTCCCGGAAAAGGAGGAGTGTGGCGCTGCCCGATGACGGGCCTACGCGGCGGCGTGATGTTTCACGCCGCCGCGCTAAGTATAAATAAAGGGGGCGTTCCCGGACGCATTAGAGCGACCGGGAAGCCCGAACACGAAGGACTGGTGTCTGTTGATTCCTTCATGTGTCGGGGGCTTGCGGCATCGCGTGGGGGCTCCGACCCGCCCCCAACACTACCCTCCAGTCTTATGTGGTTTAGAGGCTCTGACTATGCAGGATTTTGCATGGCTCAATGTATTGGAAGGCCTTTTCTGGCATAGTATGCTGAATTTATCATCTGCCACTCCCATGGAGTATCTCAGATTAGAATTCGGTTTGGTGTCGTTTATCAGTCAGGCGTTGATAGGGAGGGGGGGCTTTGCATATAAAGTCTAAAGTGAGTCCTAAATGCCCGTTATTGAACTTGTTTGGTAGTAGCTACTTGGCTAAGGGAGGGGGGGTCGCTGTTTTCTGGCTCTGAACACAGACTGTTTTACGAGCATAGATTGGTTCGCTGACTTCAAAAGGGGCACGGACTATGACACCCTGAAAGGGATATACAAAAGCACGTCTTTACTGAATGCGTGAGCTTCAGCTTTACATATATGTGCCACTTGGGTGCTTTTGAGAGCAGGTACGGGACTATTAAAACACCCGAGTTTTGGAATTATTGCTTAAATACGGATTCGGAAGCTCTGCACATTGCTCTTTATGGGATATGGTGTCAAATAGAGAAGATTTTAAAGAGCAAACATGATATTTAAAAGGAAAGAAAAAAAAATGATATGCATCCTATTGGGCCTGAGATGCATATGATGATTGCCATGTTTTTTTAATTGATATTTATTTTACTGTTACATATTTATATTTGCAGTTGAAAATTCACCCCTTCCGCCCTCCTCCCACCCCCACAGTGCATACAATTATCTAAATCTGGACTGAAAGACATCTCTATGCTTTTTCTGTGTGCTTCCACTATTCAGATACATCATCCACATTCTCCTGCTTCACTTGCAAACAGATGTGGCGGATTTCACAATTCCTCCTCTGCAACATACACCATGCTGTAAAATATACATTTGGATCTCTTTCCCACCAGTTCGTTTTTTTGTCTGCCTTTTATACTTTTTTCATTACATGACCTTAGATAAACTCCCTTGTCATGTACTACGGTAACTTTTTAAAATCATATTTTAGGATTTTAATGTCATTTAAAAAATATATCACAGAAAACTGTGTCGTACATATTGTTTTTTATTTTCCTGAATATGTTTAGTATTTCGGACAACACTTTGGTTATTGACCTTTGAAGTGCCTGTCTAGGGGTTCTTTGCTTAACAGCCAAATCTGTATTCCAGTGTACCTACCTGTCTGAAAAGTGACAGTGCAGATATTAACATCATAATGGAATGTCCTGGTCCTTCATCATCTTGCCACATCTTAACATGAAACTGTATTCTTTTGCCCACTACTTTTTTGTACTCATTCTTTTGTATTTCCTTCCCCTTTTCGCTAGGTCACTCAAACAGAATATAAAGGAAATTACAAAAATACTTTTAAATTCATGGCGCGTATTGGTGCTAATGACCACTCTTTGCAGCTAAATGGGCTTGAATTTTCCTGCAAGCACTGTTCCATTAGTAGTAGTTGTGATGCTGGAAATGCTTTTGGAGGGACATGGCGACTGGGATCCTTAGGGGACATCCTGTGGGACATCCACTGGTTTCTGCAAAGTGAGCGTGCCATTGCTCCGCTTAGAGTGCTAGCCCGGCCTCATGCGATCCGCTTGCCCAGCGCTTTCGGAGAACACACCTGGCAAGGAACAACAGACTGCTGCAGGGGCTGGTGGGGGGCGCACTTTGCAGCTGCTGACCTGTTGGCAGCACCCGAAGCATATGGTACCAGCAATCAGAGGTGCCCTGGGAGGCTGGGAGCTGCAGCGCTGATATATAACACTAATGATTAATTGAGGCTCCTGCATGCAGCTTGCATCTGGAGCCTGCTCCTAGGCTCATCTCCACTCTGGCTGCTATTGGTGGTTAAGTGAGTTTCTGGAAGTCGTTGGATAACCCCCTCCTGTGAGGCTTGTTGATAGGCAGCACCTGGGCTGTGGCGCAGTTGTGGTGAGCTCACCACATGGACTCAAACTGGTCGGTCTGAGCTGGCTGACGGCGCATGGCAGTAGGAGCCTCTTGGGTGGTCGGGATTCCCCATTGGAGACTGGGCATGCCGTGTCTCTTGTTGGGAGCGCTGTGGACTGGTGGGTGCATATTGGGACCCAAAGGTGGGCGTCGACTGGTAGGTCTGCAGGTGTGACTCTGGAGGTCTTGTCCAACTGGAGACTGTCAATTTACCGTACCTGTAGAACAGTTCAAGGGGAAGACCTCCTGCTTGCTGACCCCATTGTAGCTATAGGGTGCAGCTTTGACAGCTCTGCTACTCAGGTTTGGTGTCAATTGGGAGTGACTGACTGCTGGGCTGTCCCCCACCAGGCCGATACTGCTTGCCTGTACCCTGCTGCTGCAATGGTGTAGTGAGGGGGTAGCCAGAAGAAGCAGTGGAGTCAAGCCACCCCCTAACTTGATTGAGCAAACAGGGCATGGAGAGCAGGATGCCCTGAATTTTAAACAATTAATGGAAAGGATAAGCCGGATGGCATAACCACTAACATCAATACCCTTAGTGGCAAAATGTAGAGAGTGTGCTCAAGAGTGATGGAGGCGCGGTAGCACATTGGGGTGGCAGAGCATGACATTGCAACCCTCAAAACACAAGACGCATGTAGCGGGAATTGCCAAAGATCTGAAGAGAGCTCTGCTCAAATGTGACGAATTGGAATCCAAGTCTAGGAGGAATGACAGGCGCAATGTGGGACTCCGAATTATATCGGGATCAACTGCGTCTGGTGAGAGAGAAAGGCTCTTTACTATACTAGGATGCCACGGTTCATAACTACTTGGATTATTCTACTGTTGTGAAATTAGAACGCAGATCTTTCCTGGGAGCTAAAAATACTGCTTGGAGAAAGGGCGGTCCTGTATGCGATGCTTTCCCAGCACGAATGCGCATACAACATAAGGGAAAAGCCCTGTTTTTCATGATCCCTGATGTGGAAGTGGCGTATTGAGGCCAACATATCTCTTTCAGCCCTGCTAGATGCCAGCGAAGAATCAGAGATGGTGGCCTCTTCCACTTGTGAGTTGATCTAGGGAGCAGGACTGATCCTGACACTCCTGCTATACCTGTTGCTGGTGGTGGCGACCTAGCTCTACCTCCACTGGCCGCTTGCTTCTCACTGGGCGGGCAAAACTGGTTGATAAATTGTACAGAAATGTAGGGCAGGCAAACAAGTTTATTGTTCATATATATTTGACACAGCTGGGCGGGATAGCAATGGAGGTTGATAGAGGCGGAAGCGGTGGTCACCTTTGCAAGGTTGCTGGAATGGTATTAGGGGCTTGGTTGTGGTTAGGGAGCAGGAGCGGTGGCAGTGGATATGGCCCTGATTGGGAGGGCGATGAGGGGGAGAAGCAGGGAGGGTGTTGGTGTAAAATTCTTTAAACAGTGTTTTGGCAAGTTCACAGCACAAGTTATTGTTGTTAATATTTTCTCTATGTGGAGATACGGATTATGTGGGGATGCAATATCAGGCAACTTGCTTTGGGTATTTATGGGCATGGTTAATGTTACGAGTTGGAATGTGCGAGGTCTCAGTAACTACACCAAGCCAGGAAGATAGTGTCACATTTGAATCATCATAAAAGCCACATTTTGTTTTTGTAGGAAACCCACGCTCGTGGAAGTGGGAATACCATTTTTTTTAAGGGATAGGGGGTGGATAGATTTCACACTAACTACTCGGCGCAATCCAGAGGTGTCTTGACTCTAATCCATATGCAGGTTAAGTTTCAGCTATTACACTTGCATGTTGACCTAGACGGCCGGTATGTGGTAGTACACTGTAGTTGTTGGGAAGTATTAATGGTGAATTCGTATAGGCCCAATCTTGATGAACTGACGTTTTACGCAGGCTTGGCAGACATCCTTATGTCCCACCCATGGACACCATTTATATGGGGAGGTGACATGAATACAATTCTAGACCTAGACCTCGATCGTAAAGGCAAAGCTCCCTGACCATTATCAAAGGCGGCAAGCTGCATTTTGCACCGAATGAAGGACCTCAGCCTATGTGATGTATGGCAGACTTTATACCCAACGGCACAAGGTTTCTCCTACTAGTCATCCGTGCATGACATGTCCTCCAGAATCAATCTTTTCTTGATATCGGAGTATCTGGTAGAGCAGAAAGTACTGGCTGATATTCTCCCCGTACGTATTCTGATCACTCGCCGATATTACTTTCCCTGCAGTGGGGTGCGACCCATTGGGATCGTGCAGCTTGGCGATTCAAATCTTTGGCACTGCAGGACCTTGTTTTTCGGGTCAGTACAGAGGAGGATATCCACACTTACTTCAAAGCTAATGATAATAATGCAGGTAGAGTTGGGAGCAGAGTCTTTGGGAAGACTCATCACACTTGCTGAGCTGCTTTGTGACTGTTGGAGAAGTGTTGGAGACCAGTCCTATTTCTACACCCAATACTATTCAAAATCCGATCCCTCTGCGTAGTGGCCGCTGAGTCGGTGCAGAGTCTTTGGGAAGACTCATCACACTTGCTGAGCTGCTTTGTGACTGTTGGAGAAGTGTTGGAGACCAGTCCTCTTTCTACACCCACTTCTATTAAAAATCTGATTCCCGCTGTGGAGCAGCCGCGGATTCGGGTGCAGAGTCTTTGGGAAGACTCATCGCGCTTGCTGCGGTAAGACTGAAGGCGGGGGTTTAATTGTGGGTAGACAAACTACTGGGATTGTTAGCGCAGGGGAAAGGAAGTGCGCATTCCTAGCGTTCCTATCTAAAGATTTTTGGGTGGAGCATCATTGATACAAAAGCCTCTAACACGCTTCCAAATTCTAACTGAACATTTGAGCTTTTAACATTGTAGCACTGTAGTACCAAGCACTAACATCTGTTTTGAAATACTACCGGCATGGCAGCAGCTTTCTCGTCATTGACCCTTGCTTGAGCATTCTAATCATCGGCATAATTGGCGTTGGAGGCGCTTAAAAGGAAAAATCTCCATATGAGAGCGTGCGTGGCGAGCATAACATGTTCGAGTGGTGACAACTAATAATAAGCAAGCCAATTCTTTTTTTTTTGGAAGTGCAGCCACTCCGACATCGGGGTGCTAAAACTGTAGAATTTGTCCTCGAACAATTGGGGACATAATAAAGACCCCTGTTCTTTTTTGATTAGCTGCATTTTAAGGGGCAGATCAAAAGACAATACGTAATGAAGTACAACCTGTGTAGTGGCATTTTTGCAGCTCACATTAGAACTCCAGAGTGGGACGGGTCATTTATGGAAACCCCAACCGCCCTAGGAGTCTGTGTTCTACCAACTGCCACAGAACATCTCCAAACCAAATCAACCCTAAGGGTACAGGCTCAAATGCATGTGGATCATTCCCATCTCACCACTCAAGTAGGGGACACTAATAAAGAAAATCAGTTAGACACTGTTGCCCTATGGAAACAAGGGCTAGAATATACTATGACTACCATAAATATCCAAAGAAGAATTGAGGATCACTTTGGAAAAAAAAGACACAGAAGCATGAATTACGTTTTGGGGGTGTCAGGCCTGGGTTCCTTCCCACCTACTGATGATATGCAAAGGGAAATAGAACAAATCTCTTTGGCAGGGGATGTAGACTACAGTGCCAACTTAATGGAAAGTAACTCCCTTCTAGAATCGGCCACACAAAAGAAAGCATACAATAACCAACATGACCAGATCCTAAAGCAAGAGAGTGGAAAAGAAAATTGATTAAAAAATTGGCATTATCAGATAACACTGAGAATTTGGAAAATCTACATACAAATGAAGCAACACTATCAGACTTCAACTTTGTGTTGAATTCGTTGGTTACGGTTTTTGATCTAAAAACGGAGGTACAATCCCAAGCAGGGATACTAATATAACTTACTAAAGAAACGGGCAACTGTGAATCATCCATGGTGGGGATTAGTAATACCAATAATTCAATAGTAATCCCAACCATAAAAGACTCAAAACAGGGTTTAGACATCTCAGCAATTCAAGAATCCATGCAGTCAAAGAAGAAAGAGGAGGACGAAACCGGCCGAGTACTACAGGAGCTCCTACAACACCTGAGTTCCTTAAGGAGTCCAGCCGAAAAACCTGGAAGTGCGGGGACAGAAAACTAATAAAATTATTTTTCAAATAGATTGTGTCCTCCCAAGTATTCCTCATCTTTGATATTCATATCTCGCCAGCTTCGCTGCTTCGGAAAGAAAATTCTCGCAGGATGGTGCTGTGCACAATGTTGTGGCATCAATGTCCCTCGAAGGCTGCTGTAGTGAGTCAATGTCACAGGCAATATAAGTAGCTTGTGTCGCGCCCGTTTGCTGCAGTTCCTTTTCCGATACCTTTGCTTTGAGAAATAATGGCACGCTTTGTTTTTCTTGGGAAAAATGTATTTTTCTCTGACTACGTCTACCCCTAAGTTGGGATTAAAAAATGTCACGACAGCGGGGCAAAGATGTCGATAACAGACCCTCACCGCGTCTGCCTTTGGTGCTTAGGTTCCGGCCATCGGACCGACGACTGCGGGTCCTGTCAGTCTATGACTGAAAAAGCTCTGCATGAACGCAGAGGTAAATTGGCGGTGGGCAGGGAAGCTTCGAAGGCTTCTTGGAAGAAGTATAAAAAGTCTGGTGAGTCTAAGGGCTCCTCTCGGCATAAACATTAGAAGAGGTCCCGATCGAGGAGTCGGTTGAGACAATCTTCGTCTTCTTCAAAGAAGGCGAAGAAGAGACACCATAGGTCTCCCTCTTCGTCATTGGATAGCTCTACAGAGGTTATGAGATGCCTGACTAGGTCGGATTCCCCTAGCAAATGGAATGCTTTTAGGGAAGAGATGATGCAGATCTTTGAGAATGCGGCCTCAACTCCTTCCACTCTGCCAGTGGTGCCAGTGGTCTTGATACATTACCAGAGTTGGAATTTGATAAACCTGACCCATCAGACCATGCTGATTTAGAGTATACGAATCTTATGAACACGGTCAATGAGTACATGGGTTGGAGTAGGGCCTCACCAACTTTCAAACAAGATGACATGAGGGACATCCTTGACCAGGGTCCCCAAAAAGACCCAATCTTACCCTTTCATAAGGCAATCAGTGGAAGGTGGCAGCTAACTGGGAAGCTCCAGAGTCTGATCCTGCTGTCAACAGGAGTTTCCCTAGGAAATATACACCCTCAAACAGTGATTCTGATTATCTCAGCAAACATCCTACGCCTGAGTGTCTGGTAGTCCTATCCCTATATTCTCCTGGATAGAGACGATAAAAAAGTGGACTCATGGGCTCGCAAGGTTTTTACCTCGGGCAATATGGCCCTGAAGTCCACTAATGTTACCTGTACCCTGGCTAGGTTTACTTACACCCTGTGGGACTGTGTTAGTTTGGCGGCCGATCATATTCCAGAAGGCGAGGAAAGGGATGGCTTTCTGAACTTAGTGAAGGATGGCAAGGAGGCGATGGGAGAGTGTCTCCAATCAGGACTGGATGCTACTGACAGCATTAGCAGATCCATGGCTGCAAGCACTGTACTATGCAGATTTGCGTGGTTGAGAAAGTTGGGGGTTGGCACCGGACATGCAGGCCAGGCTATTCAACATGCCCTTCGACGGCTCAAGGTTGTATCGGCAGCAAGGCAAATGAGAGTCTATAGAAGCTGCAGACCTCCAAGGCGGTGGCTAGGTTCCTTAGCTCCTCCATTTGGAGACCTCAACAATCTTATTCGGGTTTATCTTCGTGGCGAGGTTGTTCTTTTCCCTTCTATTCCTCAGTTGGTAGAGGAAGAGGACAGGCCGTACAAAGGGGGCAAAGAAGATTCTAAATCAGCCCCAGCAACGGCATCTTTACCCTCAGCCGCTGCTGCAGCCGCCTCTAAGCCACTCTGAGGCATTGACGCACAAGACCCCAGTGGGAAGCAGAATTTCTCAGCATCTGAACGAATGGCAGGGCATTACTTCAGATGCTTGCACACTGGAAACAGTAGCTCACGGTTACTGCCTTTCTTTTCTAAAAAGGCCTCAGGATCATCCACCGGGAACCAGCTCTGTCAAAATTCCAAATCTGCTCCTTGTGCAGGAAATCTTAACCCTGCTAGAGAAAGGTGCAATAGAACATGAACCTGTAGTGGAGAGGAACAAGGGTTGGTATTCCATTTATTTTCTGATTCCCAAGAAGGACGGAGGATTGAGACCCATTTTGGACTTAAGAAACTTGGACAAGGTCCTCAGGAAGGACAAGTTCAAGATGGTTACCCTTTCCCAGATCCTTCAGGCTCTCCAACTCCAAGATTGGTTGGTATCATTGGACCTTCAGGATGTATACTTTCATGTGCCAATCCATCTCAAGCACAGAAAGGACCTGAGGTTCGCGGTTGGCAGTTCTCATTATCAGTTTTGAGTGCTGCCATTCGGGTTGACCTCCACCCTGAGGGTTTTCACCAAGTTGGTGGCGGTAGTGGCAGCAAGTCTCAGGAGAGGGGAGATTCACGTCTACCCCTACCTGGATGACTGTTGATCAGGGCTTGTTCACCCAAGCAAGCTCAGGAGCCTCTCAGTATCACCTGCCACTCCCTCCATAGACTGGGCTTCTCCCTCAATTTCAAGAGGTCCCATATGATACCATTCCAGAGACTTCAGTTTTATCGGAGCGGTCTTGGATACTTCCTCTGGGAAAGCCTTGCCTCCTGAGGCTCAACACATTCAGCAGATGGTAGTAAAATTCCAGAATGCCCAACATCTTGCAGCCTTCAATTTTTTTGCGGTTGCTCAGTCTCATGGCGTCCTGCATTTTCCTGGTGCCAGAGGCCCGATTGAGAATGAGATCCCTTCAATGGGTTCTGAGAACCCAGTGGTCCCAATTTTCAGGGAACATGTCAGATCTTCTACAAGTTCCGAGCAGATTTGCTCAAGACCTAATTTGGTGGGCTTGCGCAGACAACATTCTCAAGGGACAATCTTTTTGGCAGCCATGGCCGGAGATAACTGTAATGACGGACACCTCACTCACTGGGTGGGGAGCCCACACCAACAAACTGACAATCAGCGGTCGTTGGTCTCCATCGGAGTCCAAACTACACAACAACCTTTTAGAGCAGAGGACAATCAGACTAGCGCTGAAGGCCTTTCTGCCCTCTGTACGGGGAAAGAATGCCCTGATAATGACGGACAACACAGTGGCCATGTACTACCTCGACAAGAGAGGAGGCGTAGGATCACAACCACTGTGCAGAGAGGCAATGCAGCTCTGGTTCTGGACAATACAGTAAGTCCTTCAAGAGATCTCCACCCTTTGGGGAGCTCCTCAATTGGATCTGTTCGCAATCGGTGCCAAGAGGAGCTCTAGGGGACGCATTAGTTTTTCCTCCAGTCCCAGTGATTTCTCACGTAATCAAGAGGCTGAGAAAGTTCAAGAAAACCATGATCCTAATTGCTCCGGTTTGGGCCAGGAGGATGTGGTACCCGGACATTCTGGACATGTCCATCTGCCATCCAGTACGTCTTCCACAAAGAGAGGATCTTCTCTCGCAAGAGGAAGGTCGGGTTCTCCATCCAGAGATCAAGACACTCAGCATTCACGCATGGTTTCAGAGAGGCTGAGATATAAGGATTGGGACCTCCCAGATGACGTAATGGAGATTTTTCTTTCGGCCAGAAGGCCAGCAACCAAATCCTTGTACCAGTGTCGTTGGAATAAATTCAGTAACTGGTGCAGGGACAATAATGTGGACCATTTTCAATGTGATGCTCCTATGATGCTTTCTTTTCTGTTATATCTGGCCAATCTGGGGCTCCAGATTGCAAAAAAAAAAGGATACCTAGCGGGGCTTTCCATCTTTAAGCGCTCCTCTGAAGAGGTTTCCTATTCAAGATACCATTAATTGTCCAATTTCTGAAGGGACTCACTAACATGTACCCTCTAGTCCCTTTTCATGTCCCTGCTTGGGATTTAAATCTTGTGTAAAAATTCTGTACATGTATACCCTTTGAGCCTTTACATTCCTGCCTGTTAATGCTCTTAAGATGGAAAACTGCTCTTCTTGTGGCATTAACATCAGCCTGCAAGGTAAGTAAGTTGCAGGCTCTTTCATGCAAACCTCCTTATACTACTTTTCATAAGGATCCTTAGAGTTAAACCTTCATTCTTGCCGAATGTAGTTGCTGACTTTAATTTTTCACAGAAAATAACACTCCCAACCTTCTACCCTCCTCCTCATTTGGGCAAAGAGGAAGAGAGGTTGCATAGACTAGACTCAAAAAAGAGCCCCGAGTTTATACATTGCGAGAATGGCAAAATGTTGCCATGATGACCAACTTTTTGTGGGTTATACCGGTCCTAAATTAGGACTAGCAGTAACAAAACAAACTATACACTGGCAATTGGAGAGTGTTACAGACTTGCTGGAAAGGACCCACCAGAAGGGCTTCGAGCTCATTCCACGAAGGGCATGGCAACTTCTGCAGCTCTTCAAAGGGGTGTCCCTGTAATTGACATTTGTTCAGCTGCAACTTGGTCGTCAATCCATACCTTTGTTAAGCATTAAGCATTACTGCTTAGGCTCCTCTTCATCTCAGGAGGGCCTTTTTGCCAAGGCAGTCCTTCATTCCATTCATGATAAATGTAAATAGTGCTCCCTCCTCCAAATTGTCACTGCTTTTGAAGACTATCAAAGATGAGGAATACGTGGGAGGACACAATCCATTCGAAGAATAAGTTACTTACCAACTAGTAACATTCTTTCGACTGGATGTTCCTCCCACGTATTCTTCATCGCCCCTCCCAGCCTACCCCGCTGTACAATTTACATGATTTACACTCTGCATTTCGTGAGAGCTTCCAGTTTGGGGTACGCCTGGGTTAGTTCCTTGAGTTATGGAACGAAAAAACAGAACGGAAGCCAACGGGCGTGGCACAAGCTATTTATAGTGCTGCTGACGTTGACACGCTAAGGCGGCCTTCGAGGTACATCGGCGCCACAGCATCATACACAGTGCCCTCTGCTGACAATTATTTTTGAATATCAAAGATGAGGAATACGTGGGAGGAACATCCAGTCGAACAAACGTTACCAGTTGGTAAGTAACTTGTTCATTTGACGACACTCCCCTCTCGGAATCAACGCTGGAAGAATTCAGAAGACTAGCTAATGTAGTGGAGTGGGTCACTGAGGTGTTAGCTGATCCTCTGCAAACCCAGCTGGAAAAAAGCCAATTAATTACAAAGGAAGGAGTCCCAAACTGGACGGGAACCTGGACAACAGAACCATTATAGAAGAAAGAGAGTAAAGAGAAAAGAAGCTAGAAGAAAGAGACAAACAATGTACTCACCAATAAACAAGAAAGATTCTAAAAAAAAAGCAAGAATCAAAAGAAACAAATAATGAGGACCTCAGAGACGAACTACTTTCTAAATACCGTCTCGCTGCCACCAAGAGGGGGAACCTCAGAAAGAAAGCAGAAATCAAAGTACCTTAGAACTGCAATTAAGGATACAAAGAAGGAAATTCCCATGGAATGAAGGGTGAAAAATTAAAAAGAATCTCTGAAGAATGCAAAGAGAGAGCCCAAAGGAGCTACGAATCAAGTGATTGAGATTGTAAATATAAGTGTGGGGCAACAAACAGACCTGCCGGAGCAACATCCGACAGGGCGGGCTAGCCCGCAAAGTAAATGCACTCAGAAGGACACTAAATCAATAGGCCAGGATCTACAGAAGAGAAATACGACTCCAGACCAACTTGCATGGTCGGCAACAGCTTTGCCGTGGGCCCCCAATTTTTTTAAAGAAAATAGCTCCACACTTAGCAACAGCAAGTGCTGTGGCATAACAAACTCAAGACCACAAGAAAAGAACGTGAAACTAGCACCAATTGTTCTAAAGCAAGTAAAATAAAGCAGAATTGGCAATTAAGGAGACAAGGATATCCCCTAGTACCCATAAAATACAACAGGGGCAAGGGAAACAGACTGTTATCCCTGGAAAGAGTAATGGAGTTGGAAAATCGACAGAGATCCTGATATTAAAAGACAAGGGCATCTTTGAACAAAGTGAAGTGGAGAAAGAGCCCCTTACATTAATGAATGATGAAGAAGAAACATCAGCATTTGCTGTCCCGCGAGTATGGCTCAAGACATTATCAAAGAACGCAAAACATAAGTCCCTTAGTAGAAGTCTAATTCTATATCACTTCAAAAAAGTATCAAATGTATACTTATTTTCAACGGAGGATATGGAATTCGTAAGCTTTCCATCTGACCTGAATATCCATCTTGCTGAAGTAGCACTTACATCAAAAAAGCGCTTAAACACTATTTTGGGGGGGGCCTGTTTGCTCGGATAGTATGGCCGCCTGAGTGTGTTGCACTGTGCTAGGGAAGATCCTTCTTTCCGATTCTTCCTTGTTGGTGTTGCGTTTATCCTTCAAGATTCACAAACTGATATCCCCCGGTCTGCTGCAGATTGTGCCCGACTAGCGTGTCCCAGAGTGGAATGGTCGTGGAGAAAACACTGTCTTTGAACTGCCGTCTGGCCTCCTTGCAGCGCCCCGCACTGCACTTCCACAGTGAGTGGACTCCTTTGTACTCAAGCATCAGGGCTTCTGGACCCAGCTGGGGGAGGGGTGGCCGCTTCTTGGAGCTGCGCGCACATGCTTGAGGCCACTCCGAACTACTGAGGCTGAGATTGGAGATCCCTCGGCCCACTGCAGTGTGGTCTCCTGTTTGTATGCCCTGGGGTGACCCCTTCCCATCTTCAACCTCTGCCGAGGTCCTGCCTGCAACACACAGCTTCGGGGCTGTACTCCCAGTGCCCACAGACGGTGTACTCTGCACCTCCCAGACCTCTTCAGCTCCACACTAACAGCCTCTGGAGGTCCCGCAGTTCTAGCAGCGCGCCCCTTCGGTTGGCTCTGCTGCCGCCCTGCAGACCCGAACAGCGGACCAGCTAACTCACGTCTGGACGGCGCATGAAGTGAGGTGCCATCGCACCACCGAGACACAAGGTATGGGGCCCCCTGCTCACAATATCGCACACTGTGCTGGCACACCCACTACTCCAAACCCACTGCTTTGCTGCCGATATTGGCGGTACCAGGGGGGCAAGATACAATTCCTGCACCATAGGGCAATGCTGGACCAGCGCCCACCATACCGCGCATTATTCACACAACCCAGACATTACCTCATCGGCATCCTTTTGACCACTGCGGCCCCTGTCAACCCACTGATCGCAGCTCCCTCCTATACCATGTCTCGCAGCCAACATCTTGGACATCCCTGTCCTGGCCCTCAGCAAACTGAATATCGTGCCGCTTAGCCTGCTAACACTGGAGGAACCCTGAACAGCATCTCTGCCTGAGGATGCACGCTGCACTCTTCCCCCTTACTTACTAACTGTCTCTACACCCCCCCAGAGTTTAACACTTACCTAAGGCGTGATTACAGTTGTCCATATGGTTGTTGGCTGAACCCACGTCCAACAACTGGGTGATTACTATGACTGCCTACATCACCATCTATCACCCTACTGTACGTGGGAGGCCACAATCTGCTCGGATGTAGTTGGGGTCGGCCCTACTGGTCATACCTGTCTGAACTGTCGATCCTGGGGACCTTGCTCTGCTTTGGAAAATAGTCCTTGCTCCCAGATAATCGCCTGGTATGCTGCACATGGGACCGTGCCTTCTCACCCTGGGTTGGTAAGTGCCGTCTTTATCATCCTCGGGTTTCAGTGGCCTACCATTGCTGTGCCTCCGCTTTAGACTTACCTAGTGCTGCAATGCTCTGAGACATGTGACCCGGTACCCTATCACTCAACTGAAGAACAAGTTGGACGTCCCTTCCTTCCATCACTATTCGCTGGACTGATCTTCCTGGTCCAGATCTGTCTCGGCCGATCCTTTGGGTGTTGTACAACTCTACTTCCCACCTGGCTGACGGGATCATGACCAAAGGAGCTAACACAAAGCAAGGCTCTATCAACATGTTTGCAAAAGCAACCCGAAACCGAGTGAACCCCTTTCAGAGCTGAGGACATAGAAACTAGATGATATGAGTGGAACCATATGCTTGATCAAAACACACCTGGAGGAAACCGACGCCCGGGTAACGGAGGTGGAGACTTGGGTCAGGGTGGCTGAAGATGACATAGTTGCCCTTCAGACAGAGGTGACTGTCTTGGCTAGACAGGACCTCGACGTCTGCAAGAAGAATGAGGACTTGGAATCGCGCTCCAGTAGCAATAACCTACATATCATCGGGGTCCCAGAGGATAAGATCGATGGCCCCATGTAAGACTATGTCGAGCGCATTCTACTCTCGCTTCTGGATTCCCCAAAACGTTCCTCACAGTTCGAAATAGAGAGAGCCCACCGATCCCTAGCAGCGAAACTCGAGCCGGGTGCTCCTCCCCGTCTCATCAAGAGTACTGAACTACCGGGATAGAGATTCCCTTTTTTGAGCGGCGAGAGCCAAGAGCGACCTCTTCCACGGCTCTGCCAGTATCGACTTGTACCCAGCCTTTTCTGTGGCTATCCAGCAAGAGCAGAAAACCTTTCTAGCCACCAAGAAAAGGCTGCGAGTCCTAGGTGTCAAATACTCAATGCTTTACCCTGCCAAAATCAGGATTGAACACTGGAATTGAATCTTCTACTTCACCATCCCTGAGGAGGTCTTCAAATTCATCGATGAACATTTCCGAAGCTGACCAAAATATGTCTCTACTACTGCGGACCCTTCGGTCTGTCCTTTGAATTTTTTTTCTCAAAACCAAGTGCGGAACTAGACCTGGATAACTGCTACATCTGCAGACCGCTAGGCTTATTAAATCAACTGACATCTAGTTTTGACTCATACGTTTTGTTTCTTTGCTTCTTACGTATTGTCCTTATATTATACACCACATAATGCCTAGTTAATACCCCACTTTTGAAGTATAACCACTCATGGCCTACGCATAGCCCCCAGGCTATGCTGCCACTGCTTGTGGTTAAGTTAAAGGTTTTTTTTGGGTTTCACCTCTCTGATTGGGGGATGTTAGGAAGAATTCTCATTTTATGGCTAATTTCCCTTACCTATAGAGTCCCCCAGCAGCTTTGCTGGATTTGAAGGGTTTGTTTTTTTTCTACTGCTAAGAGTGAGACTCTTTTTCCCACTCTTAGGCATTTTTGCTATGTGTGTTCTAGGCTATTTTTGTGTTTAATGTCTATGGGGTTTCTTTCACCTCCATAGGAACCATCTTTATTCACATGTGTTACAGAGCACCCTCCATGCAGTGACACAGGGGTGTCGTAGCGACCCCCAAACATAGACTCCATATCCTGGGACCGACTACTGTCTCCCAGGGCATGTAAAGTCCCCATTGCATTTACTAGTCAAATTTTATGAACTAAACCAGTACAACCCCTTTTACTATGGAGGTACTGGGAAGGGTTAATAGTTTTTCCCTTATGTTCATTTTCGAGAGGGTATCGTACAGTCCCTCTCTCAAAAGTTTCTGGCTGGTGGCAGTGGTTACTACCGTAAATATTCGACCGCAAATATTTTCCTATGTGATTTTCCCATTGTTTGAGGCTACCACATTTTCTGACAGCCTCTAACATACGGCCAGTTTATTTTAATATTAACTTTACTCTGGTAGCTTTTATTTGCCAGAACTTTAATATAAATTCTTTCTTGTGTCTTTCTCTAAACTCCTAACCCAGGTCGGGGATCCTTTGTTCGTCCTTTTGGCGGGCTTCTACCATGAAGCCCTCCTTTCGGCGCCACTGAGTCTGGGGTGGGTCCATTGTGTGGGAGGGGGTAGTAGGACCCCTGGACAGGGTTGCCTCAGCAACCCATGTCACACTCTATACTGATAGGCTGGAGGGTCTCCCGCCAAGATGACCACTCCACTGTGTGAGTGACAGCTAGGCTGTATGAATGAGGATCTTTTTGCATAAAAGCAGGGTCCTGAGGACTGGAAGAGCAAGACATCGCTACTGGAACTAAGAAACTGAAGAAGAGAGAAGCCAAAGACATCTGCAACGACTGAACTGCCGGTGAAGCCCTGCTGCAGTGTCTCACCACTTTTCTCCACACAACGAGAGAAGATCTTCATCTGAAAGAGCCTTCTTCCCTTGAGCTGGCGGGGCCAACCAGTTTGCCACTCGCCCTCCCGGACCTGCCGTGGTCGAATCACCCATACCCTGTACTCGGAGACCGGATAGCCAGGCACCAGTCCACCCGGACCGCGATTTAAAGGAGCATACCTTTTATTCGTCGCGCAGCACCGTGGCTGGTTTCATCCCTGGGTAGTGCAGTAACTCGAACCTTCCTCCACGACGAAAACCTCTCTTCATCTGCTGGATCCCCCGAACTGCAGGAACTACCAGGAACAACCACCACCGCAGGAGCCACTTCTTCATTTTAAATGTACATTGTTCCGCCAGGCTGCCCTTTCTTCGTGGTAGAGCTAAAGGTGTTTTAAATCCTATACCTATCTGTTAGGGTGGCCGCCCCTCTCTTTTAACATTGTCTTTCACCTTCTGCATCCACCTTTTCAAAAACGTTAACCAAAGACTTGACTGCAGCTACAAGAACATTTTGCTCCTGGGCCCTTGCCCTGTACCACTGACTCTGGCACAGGCCTACCGACTCTGGCTAAATTTGTTAGAACTGTCTTCTCTAGATTGCTTCTCAACTAGAACTGTGTTGGTGCACCTATTTCTTATAACCACCCTTTCCTCCCTACTTTCATATCTTGTGAAATGCCATTTTGCTCAGTTTTCATTTAAGTATTTACTATACTGATGCACTGCCTTGCTTAATCCGGTTCACAATCTTATGGGAAGTGTTGCTAGGGTGTATAAGAAGCTATCTCTGTATAACTTGTCCTTTCCCTCCCTTGTGAGAAATTGCTAGAGTGCTATTTGTGTTTGGTTTTCACTGTGCCGTTTTGCTCAGTTTTCACTCTTGCTCAAACTTGTCTACAATTTAGTGGTGGTGTATGTTTTCTTTGACCGAATTTAACTTGCTTAATATTTGTGATAACTTTGCTTAACTAGAAGTGTGTAAAATAAATATATATTCCTTTTTAATACAAAGCTTTGATCAGTGTTTCCTTGTTCCATAGTACTTAAGGCCTATTGTGTAAAACCTGATTCTCCAGCATGGGGTCTGGCATGGATTCACATGATCATGAATATTCCCCGTCGTCAGGCTGGGAATCCTCGGTAAAGAAAACATCAGTATCAGTTTCGTTTCTGATCTGTCTTTCTTAGTAGTAACCAATCAGTGATCTCTGGGTCATACTGCCCCCAGCCAATGACTGTCCTCTCCCTAAGCCCCGCCCCTGGCAGCCATCCTCAGATTTTTACCGCGCGCTCAAGTGTTGGGAGTCCTCGTGTTTAGCTCTTGAGTTTTTTACTGCGTTTTCACGCTTTTTCAGGAGAATTTCTAATTTTTTCGGTTTAATCGAGCCTCAAGCGCCACCGTTTCTACTTCCGATAACGGGGAAGCGTTTCGGAATTCTTCTACGCCCCTCAAGGGTGAAGTTTTCGTCAAGTTTACACTTCTTGGAGGATTCCGGAAGATCTGCGGCCTACCTGAACGGACATGGCCCAGGACAAGGGGAGCTCGACGCCCTGATCCAAGCTGTTCAGGAACTGCCCTGGATGCGGATTATATAACGTTTTCAAGGAGGATGAGCATTCGCAATGTCTCTACTGCCTCCATGGGGACAAGACGCACCTGGAGAAGGACTGTGCGTTCTGCAAGAACCTTTCAGAATGGACCAAACAAGATCATCGTTCCCGTCTGTCTGAGCGGGCTTCTAAGTCCTTTGAGGGCGCCCCGGCGACGGGGGCCCAACAGAAGGCCAAGCACCGCAAGTCTGCGGTCTCTGGGAACGCCAAAAGGTCGGGCTCTTCGGTTGCCAAGCAGGGCGCTACTTCCCCGGCACGTTCGACCACGAGCCAGCACTCTGGTTCGGGGAAGAGGAAGTCAGAGAATCCCGGTAGGAGGCTGGAGCGGACCCGGTCAATCTCGAAGGGGGAGTAAGGCGCTGACCCTCGATCTCGAAGGGGGAGTAAGGCGCTGACCCTCCCCGCAAGGCAAAGGCCCAGGACGCACCTAAGGTGGTGAGGGCTTTCATCCACCCGGCTAAGGCCTCTACCGAAGTGGTCGCTGCGAGCCTGGCGGAGCCGGCTGAGTCTACGCCAATGGAAACGGCCTCTGGCCCAGAGTATCCCTGCCGCCGCGGAGGGAATCCTCTTTCCAGCCCATCGCTAAGACCCCTGTGAAGCCCCCGGCTGAAAAAGAGGGGGGCGGCCGGTGGCCCTTACAGACTCGGAATCAGCCTCTGAGGAGGAACTGGTGGAGACCGAGAAGGGCCTCAACGAAAGGTCCATAGGCCTCAACGAGAGGTTAATAAACCTCAACGAGAGGTTCAAGAAGGTTCTATCCCAGGGGACGGTCCCTGCTGACGAGATCGAAGATAGCGACGACGAACAGGGCCCAGTGTAGCGGCCATCCCGCCCGTCGCAGCCATTTCCCGAGCCCCAGGATAGCTCGGCGCCCATTTTGTTGGCAATCCAATCCTTATGTACCGAGATAAGGATGAGATTACCACGCACCCCGACGGAGGAGCCAGAACCAGGCCCGTCGGCAAGCCCTCCGAACAAGCAGAGGAGAGTCCACCCCGCTCCGCCCTTTGTGCCTGCGAGACCGGTGAACCCCTCATCCCCCTCGCCGGGAGAGGATACGGCAACGGATACGGCGACGGGGACGGGCGATGACGGCGGCGATGACACAGCGGACATCCCGTTGTCACCCCCCCCCCGCAGGCGTCCCGAGCCGATGAGGTTGGCTCTTTCCACGGCATGATAACCAGAGCATCCAAGCTCTTCCAGATCTGCCCTGAAGAACAGAAAAAGGAGGGGTTTCTGTACCAACGACGAGAGGCTAAGAGGAAGACGGTCCTTGCGTTGGACTCTATGGGACGACGAGTCATCTCGTCGGCGGCGACGACGATTAAGGCGGCCAATGCCTTAGCGATCGTGGCCTGCTACGACAGGGAGCTCTGGTTCAAGATGGCTCCCCTGCTAGATTACCTGCCTGATGACAAAGGAGGGCGAGGTGGCCTCGGATCACGCCATAATGGTGGCGACGGACATTGCCGATACCGGATTTCACCAACTGGGCAACAGAGTTTGACTCCGACGATGAGGATGGCTCAAGGCTACAGACTTTTGCCAGGACGTCCAGACCAGAGTGTTGGACATGCCGTTCGACGGCAACAACCTCTTTGGTAAGGCGGTGGATGAGTCTCTACAGGCCATCAAGACCGACTCGGAGACGGCCCGGGCCCTTGGGGTGCTTCAGCAGCGACGGCCCTTTCGGAGCCCCAGAGGCAGACAGGGTGCCTCCAAAGGATCCAGCGGTGGCTCCTCCACTTACCGCCAGGCGGCCTGCTCCTCTTCGCAGGAGGCTTACAGAGGTTGCGGCAAGCAAGGGGGTTCCAGCCGTCATCGCCAAGGAGGCCAAGGCGGCAAGGCCACTTCCAAGCAAGACTGACCCGGCCGGGTTGTCGGGCCCCCACCGAAGCACCCCGGTGGGAGGCCGGCTGACAAAGTTTGTCATAGTGTAGGAGTCCATCTCCACCGATGGTTGGGTGTTGGACACCCTGGCCAATGGGCACTCGCTGGAATTCATAAAGAAGTGCCCTTGCATTCCTCCCGTGGCCAGGAAGGAGAATCACATCCCTCAACTGCTGTTGGAAGTAAATTTGGCGATGCTCAAGAAAGGTGCCATCGAGTTCGTCCCTAGGAGGCTCCGGGGCTCCGGAGTGTACTTAGGGTACTTCCTCGTCAGAAAGAAGACAGGCGGTTGACGCCCCATTCTGGACCTGCGTCAGTTAAACAAATACATCAAGGTGCAGAAATTCAGGATGGTCACCCTCCAGCACGTGCTGGGACAGCTGGAGGAATACAACTTCCTATTGTCGTTGGACCTGGAGGATGCTTACTTCCACATCCCCATTCTAAAAAGGCACAGGAAGTTCCTCAGGTTCATGGTTCAGGGACGCCACTACCAATTCAGAGCCCTACTGTTCGGATTAAAGTCGGCACCCAGGGTTTTCACCAAGTGCCTGGCATCAGTGGTGGCACGGCTGCACCTGAAGGGGATCCACGTCTACCCCTTCCTGTCTGGTGTGCCCCTGCTGGACATTTGCAGGGCTGCTACGTGGAGGTCGACGCACACCTTCACAAGATTCTACTGAGTCGATCGGGACTCCAGGGAGGAGTCCAGGGTCGGCCAAGCAGTGCTGTGCAACCTGTTTGCTTAAGTTGAGCCTGGTGAGGAGGTAAGAGATGCTTAATGTTGAGTTGTTGTATTGCTTAATGTTGAGTCTGTTGCCACCTCCCGTGGTTGTGCATGTGTATACTGCTATGTATTCTTTTATTCATGAGCATGTGAATCCATGCCAGACCCCATGCTGGAGAAGGAACAAGTTACTTACCTGTAACTTTTGTTCTCCAGCATGGGTCTGGCATGGATTCACATGCGAACCCTCCCACCTACCCCTCTGCGGCTCTTCACTTGGTCATACTGCCACTTGGTGTGCTACCAAATCTGAGGATGGCTGCCAGGGGCGGGGCTTAGGGAAAGGGCAGTCATTGGCTGGGGGCAGTGTGACCCAGAGATCAGTGATTGGTTCCTACTAAGAAAGAGAGATCAGAAACGAAACGGATACTGATTTTTTCTTTACCGAGGATTCCCAGCCTGACGACGGGGAATATTCATGAGCATGTGAATCCATGCCAGACCCATGCTGGAGAACAACAGTTACAGGTAAGTAACTTGTTCCATACTGTTCATCTCCCTCTTGAGATAAGTCTGACTGCCTAGACACAGCTACCAACTAAATCTTTGTGGTACGGACTGATACCAAAGGGTATTTATTGCTTGCACCTGTAGTCCTAATCTTCTGTAGTGCTCCCTAAGGGAACTGCACAGGATTCTGCCTAACAGGGGAGGGGTGGGGAAGGTGGTGGGCTGGGAAGGGTATCTAGTTGTAAAAATACTTGACACCTGACAGGGAACCCGAGTACCTAATTGTATCCAGATTGATATTATCAGATCGACGCCCCTGTATGTCGGGCCTGGACCCTACAGTTCATTTTCTGGTTTAGGCAATTGCCTATTGTTGCTGGTTCATCATCCTTATGGCTGAAGATAGTATTGTGTACATGAGCTGGAACATCAGAGGGCTGGGTAATCATACCAAAATGCATAAAATACAGTTATATATTGAACGGCACAAAGTTAAACTACTTTTCCTGCAGGAAACACACGCTCTTTCCAGCGGATGTGTGAGGTTCCCAACGCTATTATACCAACTATTCCACCCAGAAAAGCAAAGTCATGATCTTAATGCATAAAAGTCTTAAATTCCAGCATAAAGTGACTCATGTTGATCCACTGGGACGCCCCTACTGGGCCCCACTTATAATACTACTAGATTTCCCCTTATCCCTATTCTCTGGGGCGCAGATTTCAACTCTATTCTAGATATGGATCTTGATAGATCGGGTTCCAGACCCCGCCAACGCTCCAAGGCAGCCAAAACCATCATCGAGGTACATCCCCAGTTAGAAGTGACTGATGCATGGAGATTGATTTACCCAATTCCCGAATGTACTCCTTTTACTCCTCAGTACATGATTCACACTCATGCATTGACAGATGGCTCATTTCGAATATACTAGTCAGAACCATTACCCAAGTGTCTAGCCTCCCCAGAACATTTTCAGACAACTCCCTGGTGACAGTCTCCCTGAGGTGGACTGTGGACAATCCAGGGGCCCACTTATGGAGTTTGAATATGCATTCTTTACTAGATATTGCCTTCGAAACAGAACTGGGGATCACCATTACTAACATAGGCACAGAGCTGGATGTGTTCCGCACCCACGTGGTTTGTGAACGGAAGGTCATAGATGACCCCCAGTCTGCTCGCAGATATGGGGAAGGTGAGTGTCTTGGTCGCGTCCTGGCTAGATTGATCTTTCAGGAGAATGGTGTACCTCATATTCTGGCTATCGAGAGGGCTGATGGCACCTGACTCTGTCATTGCATGATATTAATGCCGAATTTCGCACCTTCTACGAAACCCTTTACTCCAACACGGACAATATTCCCACAGTCAACATAGAGTCATTCTTGGATAGCCTCCCGCTTTCTATCCTTTCCTCTTGGACCTGGGATGTCCTAGACACCCTGATTACACCCGAAGAAAAATCCAAGGCCATAAACTTCCTAGACTCTGGTAAAACCCTTTGGTCCCACGGACTCCTCGTTGAATTTTACAAACGTATAAGACCCGCCTGGTTCCCCAATTGTTAGCTCAATGGGAGGAGGCCTGCTAGTCTGGCATTCTCCAGACCTCTCTTCGAGAGGTAATCATTTTGGTATTACTTAAACCAGGCAAACCTCCCACACAATGTGGCTCAAAAGTCCCCTCTCCCTTATCAATTGCGATGTAAAAATCTATGCTAAGGTATTAGCCCTGAGACTGGCCTCGTATGGCATTCATCACCCACCCGTATCAGGCAGGTTTATTTCCGGGGTGCTCCACCTCTCTTAATTTGTGCCGTCTTTTCAACATACTTACCCTCGTCGACCCGGGCACACAGGCAGTCGCAGCCTCTCTCGATATACAGAAAGCATTCGACTCTGTCTCCTGGAGTTATCTATGGCAGGTACTCGAAAGGAGTAACTTTGTTCCCTGTTTTTGGAACAGGGTTAAACTCTTGTACTCTTCTCCCGTTGCCAGGATTCACATGAAGACCGGTGTTCGGCCCAAATCCAAATAGCCAGAGGCACGAGGGATGGATGCTCCTTCTCACTGTTGATATTCGCCATAGCCATTGAACCGTTGGATGACAGGATATGCCAACAACATGCACATAGAGACATAAGACTGTCCGGTCCCCCAAAGATCTTTTTTTCCCTATATGTGGACGATGCTGTCCTTTTCACCCGCTCTCCTGAACAAAATGAAGCCCCAATACTAGAGAATGTCATTCCGTTAGGTGAAAGATCAGGTCTCAAAGTAGACTGCTGTATATCTGTTTTCTTTCCATTAACCAAAGTCACCAGGCACCCCCCCCCCGGACCCTCTGGGATTCGCATGGTCACAATCCGAGATTACCTATCTTGCAGTATTGGTCACACGTCAACAGAACTCCTTGTGCGACGCCAACTTCGGGAAGTACCTGCTCATCCTTATCTGAAAATGTACAGGCTGGGCTTAATTGCCAATCTCCCTAGCCAGCAGAATCAGCATCCACAAGATGATAGTGCTTCCCCAACTCTTATACAGATTTCTGAATGTCAACCCTATGGCCAGGCTGTGAATTATTTAAAGCCCTGAACCGTTGCATTATGTCACGATTCCTGCCTGCAGCCCTCTGAGATATCAGGCTGGAGCCAGGCCACAGTCACCTACTTGTCCCCTAAGGGCCTCTCCATCGCCCCAGAGACCCACTTGGACTCAGTCCTGACGCCTGTGGCGCCAATCACACACACAGCCCTAAAATCCCCTTAGCATTGGACTTGCAATGTATTATGGGCAAGATAGATGCCCCCATATAATTCAGTTCCTTGAACTAAATGGGCAGTCTAGCCTTTTGGGTGTGGTTCAGACCAGGGATACCTGAAGACTATTTAAACCACGCCTGGCCCGAGAAACACGCTTTGCGTTTCTCTGCACCTGCAGCGTGATACTCGCCATGCTCGGATCTCTCTCCAAGAGGCCTTCTTCTTTCTTTCGCGCCCGACGCTCCTGCAAGAACATCATTAATAATACCCTTCTCCAGCATTGGATCTTTCATGGATTCACATGCTTAGAATATTCCCCGTTGACAGACTGGGAACCCTCGGTAAGCCTATATAGCCTTTTCCTATAGGAAAACTTTCGACACTTTAGTGTCCTATCTATGTCGTTTTGGGCCACGCACGCACGCCCTACCAAGACGTAGTGGTATAAATGCCCCGCCCCTGTGGCTCCTTCCAGATTTCGACTGTCTCCAAAGTGGGAATGCCTCGTGTTTTTCTACTTGGTTAGGTTACACTCTTCTCCTGATGTCAGGAAAAGCACTTTTCCGCCCGTGCGCTAAGTGCGGCCTAAAGAAGGTCTACGAGGGGGATGCGCATATGGACTGCATTTACTGTCTGCACCCTCACCACTCGGCCGACGACTGCAACATTTGTAAGGGCTTCTCCCAGAAAACCCTTAAGGATCGGAGTCGCAGACTTGTCGCATGGTTCAACGATGGAGCGGGGGCATTCAGAGGTGGGCTCGACACGCAGCGTGGCCTCGGCATCGAAATCTTCAGGAGCCCCGCGCCGCTCATCGTCATTGGAACCCCCGGTGAAGAAGCCCAGACCGGTGGTCAAGGAGTCGTCGGAAGTCCGCTCCAAGGACTCGGCATCGAAAGGTGCCTCTTCGTCCTCATCTTTGACGAGAAAAGATAAAGACAAATCCAAATCCTCCTCAGGCGATCGTCATGGATTGACCTCGAGTCGAGAAAAGGAAAAACGCAGGTCGAGTTCAGAGAAGGCGGGAGCAACGCATAAACCTTCACGACCACCACCGTCGTCGACGGTTGGGCGGTCGTCGACGTCTTCCCTGCCATTGATGCAGTTAACATCTACCGCACCTGCATTGCAGACGTCGGCGACGACGCCGACAGGAACAACTATGGCTTCGTTGACGGATGTCCCTCAGAGGGTCTAGTGCCCAGAGGTCTACGACCCAGTTTTACCGGACACACTCCTATAGCAAGAGGCCTTGTCGGTGTCTTCGGGGGACGAGGGCGAAGGGATAGCTGCCCCGGTAGACCTGGGGTTGCAACTTACCAGGCCGGTCTCCGAAAACGGTCCAGCTTCTACCTCCCTGCTGGATCCACAATCGATTCTGTCGTTGGAAGTCTTATCCACGCTGCAATCTCTGATACGGACACTGGACGATAGACTGCCTCGAACAGCCTCGGCTGGATTGGTCGTCGACGACTCGGGCCCGTCTCGCCGTCCTCCACCTGCAACCCCTGCCGCAGGTCCTCCAGAAGCAAGCCCCTCGGTTCCACGCTGCGTGGAAGGGGAGCTGTTGGATTCAGAATCAGGCAGCAGGGCAATAGTCTCACTTTCCCCCTCCAGGGATCTGACCTGGGAATCCGATATAGAGTTGGAAATGCCGAGGAGCCCGGCCCAGCCGTCTCCTCCAGACGATATCGGGTCATTCCATAGCATGATGGCTAAAGCCTGCAAGGAATTTGGACTGGCACAATAAGAGGAAAAGAAAGATTGCTTTCTTTTCGACCACATGGGTCAAAGGAGAAAATCAGTGTTTTCAGTGCCCATCCTAGAACATGTGTGGAAGGAAGGTCTGCAAACCATGCGTCACCCTTTCTCCGAGCCAGCGGTTAAAGGTCGTCTGGAAAAGAAGTTCAAGGCCGCGGACTCTACTCCCAAGTGCCTTTCCTCACAACCGACACCTGACTCTGTGGTATCGGCGGCAGCGACGAGAAAGGCGAGGGCTCAACACAAGTGTACGACCCCGCGGGAAAGTGATGCTAGACGACAAGATGTGTTCGGCAAGAAGGTCCTGACGGCAGGTGCCACCACGGTTAAGGCAGCCAATTCTCTTGCCATAGTCACTAGATACAACAGGGAAATGTGGCACCGGCTGGCACCCATACTCTAACATCTTCCGGATGAAGATCGAAAAGCGGCTATGCTACTAGTCAGAGAAGGTGAGGAAGCTTCAAATCATGCAATTAACATTGCAGTAGATCTTGCAGAGTCGGGTTTCAAGCAGGTGAACAACGGTGTGGTCCTCCGACGGCAGGCGTGGCTGAAATGCACCAACTTCTGACGAGAGGTGCAGTACAAGGTACTGGATATGCCTTTTGAAGGAGACCTCCTTTTTGGCGAGAAGGTCGACGAAGCCTTGAAGGACATGAATGAGGACTCGCACACTGCGCGTTCTTTGGGAGCTCTCCAGAGTGGTCAGGGTTCCCGGTCTTTTCGTCCGTTCATTGGAGCTTCGGGGAACTCCAGGTTCTCTTACAGGGACCGTTCCTTCGGTAGATCAACATATTCCTCTCAAGGATACAGACGAGCTTCACAGGCAGCCAGACAGCGCCGGGACTACCAAGCCCCTAAGAAAAGAGCAGGTTTCTCGTCGTCGATGAGGGATAAGCGAGCTAAGAGTCAGCAATGACAGACATCAGAACGTTCTGGGGGGCAGAGTATAATATTACATCAAGGAATGGGAGCTGATAACCACAGACCAATGGGTGTTGGGCTCCGTAGAATACGGACATGCCCTGCAGTTCAAAAGCAACCCTCCGCATATTCCACCGGGGCGGGTAGCTCATTCCCATCTCAGCGTGTTGCTGCAGGAAGTAGCACTTATGCTAAAAAAAGGGGCTATAGAACACGTCCCGTCGTCGTAAAGGGGTCAAGGGGTTTACTCCCGGTACTTTATGGTGAAAAGCCGAATGGAAAATGGCGTCCCATCCTAGATCTGCGAGAACTGAACAAGTCGTTGAAGGACATAAAGTTCAAGATGCTCACGCTTCAAGAGGTAATAAGGTCAGTTCAAAAAGGGGATTTTCTAGCGTCTCTGGACCTGCGGGACACGTACTTTCACATACCGGTGTGTCCGCGACACAAGAAAAACCTCAGGTTTGTGGTGGAACACAATCACTACCAGTTCACAGTTCTCCCTTTTGGACTAAAATCTTCCCCCAGAACGTTCACCAAATGCCTGGCTCCGGTGGCAGCCTGGCTGAGGAGGCAAGGCCACCATGTATACCCGTATCTCGATGACTGGTTGGTGAGGGGATCTTCCCCGTCGTCGACGCACAACAGTCTACAGGTCACATTGAGCCTATTGGAACGA
Source organism: Ambystoma mexicanum (assembly GCF_040938575.1). NCBI lineage: Eukaryota > Metazoa > Chordata > Amphibia > Caudata > Ambystomatidae > Ambystoma > Ambystoma mexicanum. The sequence goes on from NC_090926.1 coordinate 1,045,947,499, forward strand.
TTGGGGTTTGCGATAAACTTCGACAAGTCCTCATTAACGCCGTCCAGAAGCTTACTGTTTCTGGGTGCCCAGTTCAACACCCAGCTGGGATTAGTCAAACCATCCCTCTACAGGATTACCAGGCTCAGTCGTTTGGCAGGCCAGCTGAAGATCAATTCCAGGTTGTCGGTAAGAAAATATACGTCAATCCTGGGAGCTATGGCGTCCTGCATTCATCTAGTGCCCAACTGTCGCCTTTTCATGAGGCCAGTTCAACAGTTTTTGGCAGATCGTTGGATGCAGTCTCAGGGCCTTTGGTCAGACAAGTTGACCATCAACGACGTCGAACTCATGTCAACCCTACGGTGGTGGAGGAATCGTCGGAATATTTCCAAGGGTGTGCCTCTACAGGAACCGGAATTCCAGTTCACAGTTGTAACGGACGTGTCCCTAACCGGCTGGGGAGCGCATTTGGGCACGTTGCAGACACAAGGCCGCTGGTGTCAGAAAGAATCTCTCCTACACATCAACATTCTGGAATTGAGAGCAGTCCGCTGGGCCCTGAGAGCGTTCCTGCCTCACATCAGGGGATCCACAGTGAGAGTTCTGACGGACAATACCACGACAATGTTTTATTTGCGAAAGCAAGGCGGCATGCGGTCCAGGACCCTCTCCATCGAGGCCCAGAAAGTGTGGCACTGGGCGCTGAAGCACCATGTATCCATCATAGCCCATCATCTGCCAGGAGTGAAAAACGTGCAGGCGGACTCGCTCAGCAGAAAGATGGACCAGATTCACGAGTGGGAAATAAACAACGATCATTTGGCGAAGGTCTTCCAGAAATGGGGGCAACCAACGCTGGACCTCTTTGCCACAAAGGCAAACAAGAAGTGCAAAATGTATGCCAGCAGATGGCCACAGGACGATTCAGTGGGAGAAGCTTTTTCCTTCCCGTGGACGGAAAAGTTCCTCTATGCCTTCCCTCCGTTTCCCCTGATAAGGAGGCTTCTGCAGTGGATACGCAGGTACAGGTGCTGAGTCATCCTGTTAGCGCCGTGTTGGCCGAAACAGCCATGGTTTTCCGACCTCCTTCATCTGTCAGTGGACCACCCGATAACGTTCCCGAAAGAGCCCAACCTCTTGTCCCGGAACAAAGGAAAGGTGTGGCATCACGACCCGAACAGTCTCACCCTCACAGCTTGGCTCCTGACTTTTCGGAGTTTGGGGCCTTGACCATTCCATCGGACTGTCGGAAAATATTACAGGCTACGCGGGCCCCGTCCACCAACAAGTCTTACAGGAGTAAGTGGAAAAGATTCTGTGTGTGGTGCCAAGGGCAGGCGGAATTGGAGCCTCTGAGAGTTACTTCGGAACAGATCCTCCCGTATCTGTTACATATGGCGAGGAGTGGCTTGTCTTTTTCATCACTAAAGGTTCACCTGGCGGCCATCTCCAGGTTCACAAGAAGGAGGAACTCTACGCCTTTGTATAGTGACAGATTGGTTAAACATTTCATGAGAGGTTTGTTTCGGACGTTTCACCCGGTTAAGCGTTTTCCACCGACGTGGAGCCTTAAATTGGTGCTTGCAGGTTTGATGAAGTTTCTATCTTGGAAAGTGGCTTTTCTAATAGCCATAACGTCGGCTAGACGAATCTCAGAGTTACAAGCATTGGTCATAGACCCTCCGTATCTCAGATTCTTCAAGGACAAGGCGATCTTGTCGACAAGTCCTCGTTTTATCCCGAAAGTTCCTACGATTTTTCATAAACACTCTACCATGGTCCTACCCACCTTCTTTGCAACGCCATCGTCAGCAGCGGAAAAGGTTCTGCATACCCTCGATGTCAAGAGAGCTCTAAAATTTTACCTGCATCGTACCAAGCAACTTCGATCGACACAGCAGCTCTTCGTTGCATATGGCCCTTCAGCAAAGGGGAAAGCAATTTCGAAACAAGGTCTGGCTCGATGGGTCTCGTCGACGATTGCTTTCTGTCACTCGAAAGCGGGAAAGCCGCTGCAAGGACGTCCGAGAGCCCATTCGACCAGAGCGACCTCGTCGTCGACGGCATTATGGACGGGGATCCCGCTGGCAGACATTTGCAGAGCAGCAGCATGGTCAGTGCCCCATACATTCACCCGCCACTACTGCTTAGAACAACAGCATGCGGACGAGGTTCAAATGGGCCGAGCAGTCTTGCGGCATCTCTTTCAATAAGGTAAGCCCTTTCTCTTCGAGAGGGTTCTATGCTGATTGGATATGGGTTTATTTATGCCGATATGGGTATATATATATATATATATATATATATATATATATATATATATATATATAGATACGTATACGCTTTTAATTTTATGCACGAACATGCGTATGTGGTGTCAATGCGTGCTTTATGTACCCTGTTTTTTTAACTTACGTATATTGCAGTATGCAGTAAGGTGACAGGTGGTTGATATCGAATCTTATGTAATCATGGTTCGTTTTCTTTGGCAGACAGAATGGGGTGATTGCTCGATTGCAGTTACACCTCCTTCATTGTTTCATGTTCACTGCTGTGCATTCTATTCTAAGCATGTGAATCCATGAAAGATCCAATGCTGGAGAAGGGAATAGTTTCTTACCTGTAACTCCATTTCTCCAGCATTGGTATCTTTCATGGATTCAGATGCGCCCTCCGGCCTCCCCGAAATGCAATCTTCGCATTTTTCTGGTTTCACCCCGTTCCACTTGGAGGGGTCGAAATCTGAAAAGAGCCACGGGGGCGGGGTATTTATACCGCTACGTCTTGGTAGGGCGTGCGTGCGCGGCCCAAAATGACATAGATAGGACACTAAAGTGTCGAAAGTTTTCCTATAGGAAAAGGCTATATAGGCTTACCGAGGGTTCCCAGTCTGTCGACGGGGGATATTCTAAGCATGTGAATCCATGAAAGATACCAATGCTGGAGAAATGGAGTTACAGGTAAGAAACTATTCCCTTACCTTGAAGAGCATCCAGCTTCTGTCCATCGGTTCTCCAGTCTTGCGGGTTGCTACGGCGGTGTCATCTCCATCTCAGCATGCTGCATCCTACGAAAGGATAAAAGAACAGAAGAGAAGACATTAGTAAGCATTCTGCATATCTTAGCTTGTTCGAAAACTGCAAGAAAATTTAACCGCTTACCTGAATTCCTGCCGATCGGGGTAACTTCAGCTCCGAAGCACCCTGTCGACCTGCAAAAGGGGAAAAGACATATCAGGTTAGCGCAAAAACATTAGGAGGCACCGTACATCGCACTTACTCACTGCATCTCATCTCCTCAGCTTGCATCCACGCTGAGTTACCTAAAAGGACACAAAAACGAACATTGGTTAATGCAAAGAAGAGCGATTAGCATTGCACTCCGTGCTCTCACTCACCGTTGGTTCTACTCACCTCAGCAGTGCGTCGCCATCTTCAAACCCTTCTATCACCTAAGGAAGGAAAGACACATTAATAAAGAGACTAGAGCCAACAGAGCTGTTCATAAGGCTCATTCTACTTACCGGTTGGGCTAAAGTCACAGCAAGCACTGTCCGCCGGGCCAGAGCCCGTGAAGCAACTAGGCAACATCAATCCTGCATCAGTCAACGCACCGAAGGCAGGACGGAGACCGCGCTATACAAGAAAACAAGGTGAGGAGTGGACCGGGGGAAGGTTTGGACCCAAGGAAGAGGGGGTGAAGCAAGCAGAGCCAATAGAGAGTTGACTTCTGGCAATCCTGTGTTTCAGGCCCAGTCTTTGGTCGAGCAGATTCCTAGGAAGGGTTTGAGGTTATCGCAAGTCCAGACAGGCTGAGTGGCGTCACCGTGGATACCAGGTGAGCATTACAGAACGTAAAGCCTCCCACCATAATCCACCTGGGCACCATGGAAACGTCAGAAACCAACCAGTTAGCCCAAATGTTGGGGCAGTTACGTTCCGAAGTACATGCAGCCAGGCAGGAGACCAACACCCTGAGGAGAGAGTTGATAGTTGCTAAAGAACAAACTGATGACTTAAACGGGCAACTTCTCCAGTCACAAGCGGGGCATGCACCATTGCCGGGTAACGTGCCCTCAATGCTAGTGCCATCAGCCAATCCTGTTCAGATAACCTTTGCTGGGGCAGTTCCGCCCAAGCGATTCACGGGGGATCCCAGGAAGTATGCAACATTCATGAATCAATGCCGTCTGCACTTCCTTTGCAGACCAGGGGCCTTTACAAATGACCAATCATGGGTCGCTTTTGTGCTATCTTATCTGAGTGGAAGTGCCGCAGACTGGTCTGTACCATTTGTGAATCAAGACGATCTTTTGCTACATGATTTCAGGGGTTTTCAACAGGAAATGGAAAAACGTTTCGCCCGTCGTACCCATGGACAGGCAGGCACTAGACAATGAACTTCTATCCCTTCGTCAAGGGAACCAAGACCTATTAACGTACATCGCTACGTTCAATAGACTCGTGGGTTGAAGCTGAATTGCCTGAGGAGAAGAGAACCACGTTATTTCATTGGGTCTGCGGGGAGAGCTAAAGGATGTTCTCGCACAAGTAGTGGACCCCCCAAAAAACTGTGCAGAATTTATTAACCTTGTTGTTCAACTAGATCAAAGACCGAAGAGCAGATCGAACCAGACAAGACCCTCGCCCTATGTATGTGCGTTCAAAGGACAACGTCTCTTGAACAACAGAAAGCTCAGGGGAACCAATGCAGATCGGAGGGGTCAGATCCCCCTTGACTAAGGCGGAAAAAGATAACAGGAGACAGCAGCAGTTATGTTTGTACTGTGGAAAATCGGGTCATTTCCTTAAAGAGTGCCCAGTGAAGCCACCGAGGAGAACAGTAGGGGCTATGGACAAGGAAGACACCATCAAGGAGTCAGAAAACTGCCCAGTCCGGCAATTGTAGGGGTCCACTTGTCGAGCGGTGAAAGTGAAATACAGACCTCCCATCTGTCATCCTGATCAATCACCAACAACCATTGCGGATGCAGGCAGTAAGAGCGTACATAGACAGTGGAGCTGTTGGGAATTACATAGACCAAGATCTTGCAACAGAGATGGGACTTCCTTTATGTCCTACGTTAACCACAGACACCTTAACCACTGTTGATGGCACGGAAATAGCCTCTGGTCCAGTATCCCAATGAACTGCATCTTTAACCCTTCTGTGCCAATGTTAGGCAGAAACCTGTGCAGTTCCCTTAAGGACCACTGCACAAGATTTAAGACTACAGGTGTTTGGCAGTAAACCCACTTGGTAGCAGTCTGTACCACACAGATTCACTTGGTAGCTGTGGCTGAGCAGTCAGACTTCCCTCAAGAAGAGTTAGGCAGTATATAGAGTATACACAATAGGTACAGAGATACAGTAGCACAAGCAAACACTGACCAGAGCTTGGGTGTAAAAGTATATCATTATTTATTTAAAGACACACTTGTAGATTACACTAGCATAAAGAGAAAAATAAATTCAGCTCACAGTCACTATTATATATATACAACCCTAATTACTTATTAGACAAGTCTTAGTGAGAAACACCACTTATTTTCAGACAGAGGTGAGCGCTTAACATAAGATGGCACTCTAATAAGTTATTAAAAAGGGAGGGAAAAAGGCAGAGTTATGGAAGCACACAAATGTCAGTACTTTTAAAAGAACCACAGTAAGGCAGTATAGGCAGAGTTCTACTGGAGAGCAAGGAAGTCAATTGGAAGGCCCACTCTTGGAGAGAGCAAGCAGAAGGGGTCCAGGTTCACACATTGGGGTTATGCCCAAAGAGTCTTGTAGATAGTTTGCACAAAAAGAATGAAATTAAAGTCAGGAAAAGTTAGCTAGGGTGTCCCAGGCCAGCCCAGGTTAGAAAGTCGAGGCTTTACTGTCACCCCAAACGATCTGTAGCAAGGGAAGCCAGGCGGGACACAGTACCTTAAGAGTGAAGGAAGCTCCAGCAGGGGCAGTTGTTCCTGGCAGCAGGTGCAAGTCGGTGTTTCGTCCAGAGGAAGAGGAGGTCTCGCCGTGAAGGAAATATGAAGGTCGTTGCACTGCCAGGGAAGAAACCAGCAGCAGAGTTTTTTCGGTTAAAAGGTACTACACTTCTCTTCGCAGTAGTGGTAAGCCATGGTATTCCGGTTGCTGGGGTGCTTGGCACGGGCAAGGTGGCCACGAGATGCTCCAGGAAGGTGAAAAGAAGGCAAAACTGGTTATCCCCACCAGTCAAAGGAAGAAGACTCTCCGGACTGGAGATCTCCTCTGTCGTCGGGGAAACGTGGTGAGACGGTTCAGCAGGGCTCCACCAGTAGTGTCGTCATTGCAGGTCAGCTCAGCTTCTCCCTCCTCGGATTCTTAGGTCCTGTGGTGACTTCTGAAGTTCCAGTCTCCAAAGCCCTGCTTTTATGCAGCACACCCCAATTCATTCAGCCTAGATGTCAATCAAACATGCAAAGTGGTGAGCCGGCCGGCTCACCACTTGGGCCAATCACACAAGAGTGCGACTTGAGTTGCCAAGGCAACTCAGTCCAGGGTGCCTAAACCCCCTCCCACACCCCCTGTGGTACCCAGACAGAGTGGCACCACTTTTGGAGGCTTCTGTGGAGAAGCCCGCCAAAAAGTGGAACAAAGGGCTGGACTTGGGTTGGAGTCATAGAAGAGAACACAAACGCCATTTTAGAATCGAGTTCTGGCAAAAATACCAACCGGTGATTTAATATTGAATAAATAAACCGGCGGTATGTTCGAGGCTATAGGAATTAAATAATTAAAGTTGGTAGTCTCGAACAATGGGAAAATCCCATAGAGATATATTCGCGGTCGAATATAAAAAGTAGTATCCACTGCCACCAGCCAAATCTCGATCAGGGGGGATGGAGACGTGCCCCCTCGAACAACAGACCCCGGGGCAATCGAATTGGCCCGACCAGTACGTCCACAATATGATGGTTTGTACTGGTTTCTGTTCATAATTTGGGACTAATAAAGTCAATGGTGACTTTACATGCCCTGGGAGACAGTAATCAGTCCCAGGGTATGGAGTCTATGTTGGGGGGTTGCTACGACACCCCCTGGGTTACAGCATGGAGGGTGCTGTGTAACCCGCATCAAAAACACATGAGACCCTATGGAGTAACAGACCCCATAGCCCATAAAACACATGGAAAGAGAAAGGAACACCTCAAATCATGTCTAAGAGTGGGAGTAAAAGAGTCTCGCTCTTAGCAGGAGAAAAAAAATAAACCCCAAAAATCCAGCAAAGCTGCTGGGGGACTCACTAGGTTTGGGAAATTAGCCTTTACAGAGAATTCTCCCTAACAGCCAGGATGGACATCAAGAATCTATCGTTTTCGATCTCATCAGGGTACCTCAGTTCCGGCTGATTTTAGGGATGTCATGGTTGGTAGCTCATAATCCTCAAATAGATTGGCGAGCAAAGGAGTTGGCCTTTTCTGAGAATTGTGCTCAAACGTGTTATCGCCAAGGGAAACAACCAATTGATGCCAGAACTTCTACGCTTGGAACAGTGGCGACAGGCACCCTACCAAGGGAATACCAGGATTTTCAAGATATATTTCAGAAGGAACAAGCTAATACCCTACCATCGCACAGACCATACGATTGCCAGATTGACCTGATGCCTGGCGTTCAGATCCGTTGTGGACGAATCTAGGCACTCACAGAACCGGAAAATCAGCACCTGAAGTCCTATCTCGACCAATACTTGGCAAACGGGTTCATCCTTCCCTCGAAGTCCCCAGGAGCCAGTCCCCTATTCTTCGTGCCGAAGAAGGAAGGGGACTTGAGAACATGCATCGACTATCGCGCACTGAAGCAGATTACCGTAAAAAATCGTTACCCTCTGCCGTTAATCCCTGAACTGCTTGATCAAGTCAAAGATGTCCAAATCTACATACAATTAGACCTAAGAGGAGCATATCACCTTGTTTGAGTTAAAAAGGGTGACGAGTGGAAAACTGCCTTTCGTACCAAGTATGGCCTGTACGAATATCAAGTAATGCCCTTTGGCCATTGCAACACTTTTGCAATGTGTTTCAATGAAAAGCAGTTAATAAAAACGTATTGGGAAAAAAAATAGGTGCCCAGACTTCCCCATAATCCCTTGAGATGATGCGATATTATCTGGACTCCTGAACACCACAACTTTCAGAGGGATAGTCTCCAGATTATACACCTTCCTCTAGGCTAGGGACGCCCCTCCATTCACTAAACTCAGAGTCTCCCGGGGTGGGGATCTAGGTATTGAAATGTCAGACCAACGCTGGGGCCGCATTTGTGCCAGTATCCACAAAATCTCATTTAATTCTCGATTCAAACTGATTCAATTTAAGGTACTTCATAGATTTCACTACACTCCGATCAGATTACATCGTATGTCGAAAGACCATCCCCCCATATGCCCAAGATGTGGTTCGGATGATGCAAACTATATGCACATGGTTTGGTCCTGTCCACGCCTCTCCCTGTTCTGGGAGGAGGTATGCTCTACTGTTTCTGAATTGTTAGATTGCACTATTACTCCATCTCCATTGACCTGTCTCTTTCGTGAACTTGCCTGGCTCGGGCGTGACTCTAGGAAACTGGCCGGACTATGTATGCTACTAGCAACCCGTTGTATCCTTTTACTTTGGCTTCTTGCCGGGGCCCCCACACATACTCAGTGGCTTTGGGTTTTCACCTGGGCCCCCAATACCAAGGAGTGCTGGGCAAGCTTGCAACCAACTATGTCCAGACCCAGAAACATTTGGACCAAATTCCGCTCCTATATGTCTTCCCTATCCATTGACTCCGAAGAGGACGCCACTGACCGAACCTCCCCAGTTCCCAACACCATTTAACTCATGTGTTCTAACTGTTACTGTGTTACTTGTGTCTCTGGTTACTGTGCCACCAACTGATGTTTTGCTGCTCTGTATAATCTCCCGACAGACTATGTTTGTGGAATATATACTTACCAATTATCTGTATGCTGCTCGTTCTCTCTGTTTTTATGTCAAGCATAATAAATCATTTTTTAAAAAAGGCCTATTTTGGGTGTTACAAGAGACCTGGAGAAACAAGGCCTAAATGTTTGCTCCTCACTACCAGAAGAAGCCAAAAATGGAGGGTGCACAATAATCACAGAAAGAGGCTGCATCAAGTCGGAGCTGTCCCGAACAACGTTGAGTTCAAATGACACTGGCTCAGATAGAGAGAGAGAAGACATTCGAGGAGACCAGCAAGAAAATGTCTTAACGCTCCTCCCAGAAATTGTGAGTCAAGTGTTTCAGAAATTAGGAATGGGAACACAATCTGTTTAGGTAAAGGACATATCTGCTAGTAAGCTGGAACACCCGGGGAACCATCACTTTGAAATCGAAACAAATCAAAGAACAAATCTTTGATAATAATGACATTATAATCTTTCAAGAAACCTGGCTTGTCAACACAGTAGAAATCGAGGGTTTTACATTATATACTCTGCCTGCGCTACAAGAAGCTAATGGCAGACCGTCAGTGTGTCTATTGATGGCATTTAGGAACTCTACAAGCAAGAAAGTGGACCTCATTTTTAACAATAAAATGGGCATCCAGGCCTGAAGAGTCCAATTTAGATCGTACAAGCCAAATTTCAATTCATAATTATCATACCTTTTTGTTGATGTTATCCTCACTACTGGAAAAGATAAAGCTAGAATCTGAGGGAGTTGATAGTATACTCGCAATGGGGACCTGGATACAAAGTGCATTCAGTCGACAAAGGAAAATGAGGCAAAAAGACGCCAGAGAATCACTGACAATGGAAGACGATGGATAGAATTTTTGAACGCCTAGGACCTGAAAATGACAAATGACATGATGCGGGGATGTCTCGGCAGGCTCAACTTGGCAACGGGGAAGTCATTCTCGAGGACTATCAACAGCACTGAATGGGCTAGTCCTGAATATCATCAGTGAGAAAGCCAGGAGAAAGGGAGATCTACAAAACTGGGGAATCCCTGATTATATTCTACCAATATTAGTGGAATCCAACAGAGATACTACACTAAGAGTGAGACTCGATGAACAGGGGAAACTGTCAGACCCGATTGGGGTGGAAAGAGGAGTAAGACAGAGCTTCTTGGGGGCACCTTCTTTTTCAATATGTACCTGGCGGATATGGGCAATTCCTTGGAACCAACCAGGGATGTCATTTAGGGGTTGTCAAAGGTCACAAGAGCGACCGCTGCCGATTGGCCAGCGACCTCTACCAATCTCTTGCGACCTCTGGCATTCCTCCAATCATCCGGAGGGGGCGTGGCCACAGCTAGCTACGCAGCATTGCTGCATGCCCTGGTTACTCTGTTCTGGGAGAGCAGCCAGCACTGCACGTGTGGTTTGTTTATCCGCATTCTGGCATCCTGTGTTCCCACTGCTGCAAGTGCAAAGCAATGATAAGTACGTGTGAGTCAATTTGTGTATCTGTGTGTCATGACTGAGGTGGGGCGGGGTGCTGCTGGGTTGGTCACGGTACGGCTAATGCCGAGATGCTGAGCCGCGGTGCTCATCAGTATTGCAAATGGCCTGTGTGGCGCAGGCCCCCACATGCCCAGGCTGAGGTGTGTGCTGTGGCATGCTCGCCTCACCAACTCGCCTGCTGCCGCGGCAGCCAACAATGCAGGCCTAGTCTTTGCCCGCCGGCCCCGCGCCTGCTTAGTGGCAAAGCTATTTTGGCAATCAGCAGGCGCCTGGAGTCCTCTGTCCAGTAACCGGTGCATGCCCACAGCGTGCTGTGTAGCCTCGTCCCCCGGCTTTGGCGGAGAGGGGAAGAGACTGGCGGTGCAGCACCAGCACGTGGATGCAATGCTGGGGCTCAGAGTCTGGGCTACCGCTGCTTGAGTGTGCGACAGTGGCACAAAGGTTAGTGTTACATCTTGTCCGTGGCAATGAGTCACCCTCATGCCAACCCTGAGCAAGGCTCACCTTCAGCCGTGTGACTGAGATGTGTCATCTTGAGCCCTGGGGGACAGAAAGGGGGCCTGTGCCAATGTGCGCCGCTTCTTCCCGAATAGGCAAGTTCCCCCGCTTTCAATGCAGGACACAATTGCGCCATAAGAAGTGGGTACTTCCAGGGGAGGATTGGGCCGGAACAAGACAGAGCTGCGTGCTCGCAAACTCTCTAGCTGGAGCACCGTTCCGTAGGCCCAACACCCAATGCTCCCTATTTCTTATCCCTAAACGCTGATGTTCAGAAATTTGTATCTTCCCCCACTGCAAGTCAATGGAGAGAAAAGGGCCTTCTTCCTGATGCAACCGCTCCCTGTTTACTGTTACAGATGTTGCATGGTTAAGCTCTGTTGAGTAAGCTAAAGGATCTGGGAGGTCGTTTTATTGGTCAAAGTGGGCACTTTTTTGGCCAATTTGGGCCAGTTTGATGAGTAACTTCACTCTGCGGTTAGTTGTTTTGACCAGTGCTGCTGAATAAATATTGTTTAAAATGCACAATTTGCATCATGTTTAATCAAAAAAACTCCCCCTTTGTCAATATTCAAACAGTGTCACAAAAGCAATGAATTGCCATTTGCAACTGTGGGCCACTTTTCCATTGGTGCCCGAGACAATTTTATGGCCCAGTCCGACCCTGGCTGTACCAAACACTGTAGCAGAATTATGGATGCAAGAAGTGCCCATTCAAAATGTGACTATGGTACTGGGGGAGGTGCTGTGTTCCTTCCCCGGCTTTGGCGAGAGGGGAAGGGGCGGGTGGTGCAACACCAGCATGTGGATGTAATGATGGGGCTCAGAGCCTGAGCTACCGCTGCTTGAGTGTGCAGACCTTTAATTTGTGCAGCTCTGCCCCTGCCTCGGGAGTGTTGCTGTGGCACCTGTGGATTCCTGTGTCACAGAGCACAGACTGCTGCAGGACTGGGGATTCCTGTGTCACAGGCTGCTGCAGGAGCTGGATTTCCTTGGTCAGAGCCAGGGACAGCTGCCTACCCTACTGTTTTTTACAAACGGGGCAATTTCGTGTTCTGGATATTTCTGGATCAGGGGTTCTGCAAATGTATTAGGGACTGCTGGAGGTTCTAGGTGCCATAGGACCAAGGCCTGCTGAAGGTGGTGGGTATTCCTGGATTAGAGGTTCTGGGTGTTCTGGGACTGTGGGCTGCTGTGTGGGATCTGCGTATTCCTTGATTAGAGGCTGCTGTGTGCTTTTTATCACGAGTTATATCACCTATAAGTATTCTGATTGTACTTTTTAGGGTTTCAGTTGATATATGAAGTAGCTGCCATGGACCGACAGCGTTATGCTTTGCTGTTCTTGCATAGAAAACGGCATGGCGATGCTGTGCGGTTGCCATAAGGTTTCAGGCTCTCTTATTTCCAAGATATGTCATTTTTGTCCTGATTTCTTTATAAATGAGGTGCCAGTGTGCTTTCCCCTATCCCCATACCCACCTATCTGCCCCTGTCACCCTAGAATGTGATTTCGCTCTGTAGTTATGTTGAAATAACAGGGCGGATCCACATAAAGAGGGGATTTGGGTTCATACACTTTCCATGGCAACATGGACCTTGACACTGCTACATACGATGATCCATTCTTGTATGAAATGTGTCACAATACAGTGATATCATAACCATATTTTTCTTAGTGTACTGAGGGGTAGTGCTTTATGAGGCCACTCCCAGTGATGTCATGTGGGGTTGTGGTCAAATGACATCACTTCCTGTGATGTCACGCTTGGGGGTGTGGCATTGTGATGTCACTTCTGCTACCCCAGGCATTTTGGTGAAATGACGTCACTGGAACCAACAGCATTGGCTAGCCCGGAAATAAATGGAAACAAAATCTGTTGGCTAACCTATGCTGATGACATGGCTCTTGTTCCGTGTTCAACCAAATTTGCACTAATTAATTGCACCATTATCACCTAAGGGTTCTCACTCAATCTTCAAGCCTCATTTATCATTACGTGTCTCACCAAGTATCATTTTCGGGGACTTTCTCTTTAATTTACATACCACAATATTGAGACTTACTGGTTTCAAGTGATCGGAGTATACGTTTGGTTAAACCAGTGGTCTTTAATGTGCCTCTTGACCTCTGGTATCATATAACATCTTTAATAATTGAGCGCGTTATGCGCGTATCAATATACTACAATATGGCAGCTATCTAGCTGTCAGCCACACGTACGATCACGTACGCTTCACTTCCTGACGTGAATGCCGCAGTGTTTATCTGTGGCGGCGTCGGCCGCGGAGCTTCGGCTCCAGTTCACATCGGCAGAGACGCTGGTGAGTGTAGGTCTTACGCGTATGCCCCTAGACTTACCTTTAGTCTGAGGGGCTACGTATGTGACCAATTAATCCCCATCATATACTACATTGTTAGCTAATTAGCCTTTCTCCTTGTTTTTTCTTCCTCTTTGCCCCACTCAATCGTCTCTGTGCTAATTGCTTACTCACGTGGCTTGCAGAATTCTCACGCATCGGAAGCGTTTAATTTAGGTGCTCTTTTCTTTACCTATTCTTTATATGTTTGCATCATTAATTTCATAGTGGTTAGTTGTATTGTAATGACGAATAGTCAGAGTGAAGAGGATCTATTTATATCTCTCCAACAGTTGAGCCCACGTTAATTATATATCTGGAGGACTAATCAATTACTGGTAAGCACTCTTAACCTTAGCAACATCTTTTTAAACAGCACCATTTTATGAGTGACTTACCCTTTATTGACCTTCTCTAACTAAATGTTATATTCCCCAATAAAATTCTCAGTCCAGGTTGATTCACAAGGATAATAAGGTAACTCCTTCCCTTTTTCAGTTAATTGATCTTTTTGGTATGCCCATTGAGTGGGAGAGACATTACCTCTCATGCTTTTGTTAAAACATGTTTTTGGACTACTAATTGATGTCTATTCGTATTTACTTTTGTTTCTTTTCGAACTATTGATCATGCAACGACTCTGGTAACTATAGATGCAATTAATATATCCTTTATTTTAAACAAAAATATGCAATCTGATTAATTGTTCATAATTTCTATTCATGCAATCATATGCTGGTATATCACTTTTATCCGTTGTCTTTGTTGACCCTTTGATTTAACATTGCGGGTGCGGCCACACATGTATCTCTTACATGGAAACGTAACTGTTGGTATAACTATGCCAACCCTCTATGTTTTATTTTCTGTTTATCTCTATTTTGGTTTGATGTTTTGGATCTTTATATAATCATGCACAGAATTAACAGCCTCTGATGACGAGCATTTCAGCTCGAAACACGTGTCAGGCTGCTTTATGAATTTTTCTAAGGCTGTACAAGATTTCTTCAATTAAACTTTACGCCAATCTTAGCTGAATTGTGTCTTTGTGCGCAGATAGTAGGCAACAACCCCCTGTTTAATATTGGGTTTAACCAATACCCGATTCTCGAACTTAGCTCGATCAGCCTTTCTATTCTGAAGTCGGTGGTCTAACTGGACCACTAAGTCTATATATTCTGCACAATCCTGAGGTGGGTTCACAATTTGGGCCAAAACGTCTTTGAGTTCACCCCGAATTCCACGATAAAATAATGTAATTCGTTTTACCTCTGGCCATCCGGTTTCCACCACTAACCTATTGAAAGTGGCGATATAGGTTAGTAGAAACTGGTTACCTTGTCGTAATGATAAAAGTTTGTTATCCAGGGCCTGTCCCTGTGAATGTCTGGCAAATAGTCTTTCCATGCTCAATTGAAAACCTTGAAAATCCCGAAGCAGGGGGTCTTCCTGGTTAACTAATGGAATTGACCAATCCGCTGCGCTGCCACTAAGATATGATAGTACAAAGGCTACTTTGGTTTGGTCGTTCGGAAAAGCTCCAGGTCTACATGAAAAGTGCAAGCGGCATTGGTTCATAAACACAGCAAACTTTTTTGGGTCCCCAGCAAAACGTTCGGGTGGAGCTAAAGGAATGCTCCCTGGTAGAACCACTTGCACAGGATTGCTCGATGAAACAGGAGTTGGATTCCCCCCGAGTCCAGGTAATGGTGTTTGCCCAGCTTAGTTTTGCAGTAATTGTCTAGCAAGATCATCAGTGCGCTCCTTTGACACAATCAGTTCTCTCCTGAAGGCATTAGTCTCTTGGCACGCGGAGTGCACTTCTGCCCTAAGTTCCCCTAACAATAGGGCTAGTTGGTCAGTTTCTGAGGTTTCCATAACGCCCGGGTGGGGATTTGTAGATAGGCTTCGCTTTCTGTTACGCTCACCTGGCTCCCACAGCGGCATCGGTCGGACCAGGACAGCTGCGGTCTCCACCCACATGATGCGTAGTGCAGCGATGACTGACTGGATCTGCCCTCCTAATCCTGTCTGCTTAACCCGTAGAAATATTCTCCTGCAAGTGGAGAGATGGATTTAGCCACTTGTGGATTCAAGTGATGGCACCCCCACAGTCCTCCCCAACTAATCACCTCCGAAATGCCCTCACAGCAATCTCACCTTATATTCTTGAAAGATGAGCTCTCCATCCTGCGTGGATTTGCAGGGGCGCGTTGATTCCAGTTACTTCACTGGTTTGAAGGGTCGGGAGAGTTCCGGAGAGTATTGACTCTGAGGTTCCTGGTGAGGACCAGTAAGTATTAAGTTCATAGAGTTCAATATGTCCGATGTTCACTCTTGTTCCCCCCTTCCTTTCTTGTCTTGCAGCTGGCTCGTGAAAAGATGCTCTTGTGGCAGCTGGTGGTGCTCAGGTAAGAGTCTGTATTACCCGGCGCTGTCCGGTAAATGTTGCACGAGGAAAACGTGTTGTTTTGTCTCCCTTTACAGATGCGGCACGTGAAAATATGGAGAGTCACAAAAGGATGCCTCCGGTGGTAAATCAGGTAAGTCTATGGTGGTAAGAATTATATTTGTTGGTTCCCTCGGCACACCTTGTGGTTTTCTTTTGTCTCCTAGGTGCCGAAGTTCGACGAAGAAATGATGGAGGCAGCCCCGACCCGATGGATGCTGTGAAGACTGGTGAGTATGGCGCGGTGCTGCAGCTGGAGGTGCGGCGCATGCAGAAATGATGTTCTTTACAGGTCCGGAGACAAGATGGATCCAGAATCAGGTGTGGAATAGAAATAAGTTTGTTTTCTAACCTTGTCCCTTTCTTTCCTCTTTATTTTAGGAGCTCCGGATTCGAGGCGGGCGTGGCAGAAGACTGGATGCAGGCTGCAGGCACGGTGAGTGTTACGCTGCTGGATGCAGAATAACGCGAAGCGTGTGTTGCTGGTCGGGTGTGGTTTAAATAGCCTCAAAAGTAGTCCCAGGTAAGAAGTCCCTAGAACCACACCCGAGTAAAAGATAGTCCCTGTAGAAAAATAGTCCCTTTCAGGCTTCATGTTGGATTGGAATCATTTGCAGCATGGTCTGCCTGAGGTAACTAATGACTATGAGCCTGGAGCCTTAGGCGCCAGGACTGATTCCTACTATGAGCCTGGCGCGTAAGGCGCCAGGACTGAACCCAGATAGCCCCTAGCCGGGGCTGCTGAGGTTTTACTAAATATCTAGATGCCTGCTCCCGGGGCTGAGGGGCTTGGTCCGGATGCCTGGGGGTAGGCATCATGACAGAAATTGCAAATCATGGTCTGCTTTATAAATTTGATCCCGGTCTCCAATGTATCGGATAAGGCTTGGTTGAACCATTTTTCACCCTTATATTTTGTATGCTTTGGGGAAGTGAATTGTAGCCCTGCTAACCTGGGCAGTATGGGGAATCTGGTGTAAGGGGGCTATGATGCAAGGATTATATATATTTTTTTAAACATGTTTATTTTTTATCGACACACCAGAGAAAAGTACATTACAACCTGTTCTTTCATGACGCTCTGTGCAGCTCCTTGATCAACTCCTCCCCCATCAACCCCATTCCCGTCCCCCCTTAGTTAACGTCCAAATCTTGCTCTTCTGTCCGTTGTATTATCTCCGTGTTCCTTGCCGTTAGAGCGTTTGCTACTGCTCATGGCTTAAAAGTTAGTGCTGGATAGCTCTGGTCATAGTCTATTACAGGGGACCAGATGTTCGTGAAGCGGTGAAGGAGGCCTCTATTTGCCGCTGTGATCTTTTCTGCGACAAAGATGTCCCAAAGTTTCAGCCACCATAGGATCATCAGGGGTCCCTCCGGCGATTTCCAGGTTCGTGCCACTGTGATTTTAGCGGCCAGGAGGTGGTGAGTGAGGAGGGTGGCACTTCTACCCGACCTCGGGTATATGTCTGGAAGCGGGGCTCCTAGTAGGATTGATTCTGGCTCCAAGGGCAGCTTTATCCCAGTTATGTCTGCTATGGTGGCGATGCATTGGGCCCAGAAGTTTGCAACTACTGGGCAGGACGACCACATATGGATGAGCGATCCCTGTAGGCTGCATCGACACCAGCATCGAGGGTCCAAGGCTGGTTTGATATGGTATAGTCTAAGTGGCGGGTAGTACCATCTTAGAAGTAATTTATGGGCACAACTCCGATTAGTGATGCAGAAGGAGGAGGCCCGCGTGCAAGACCAAATGTCTGACCAGACCTGGTCTTCTGTTGGGTGTCCCAGGTCTGTTTCCCATTGGTTCATGTAGGTTGCTCTAGCGACCAGGAGATTCGTCTGCAACAGCTTGTACATCGCTGAGATGCGCCCTCGGTGTGGGGGATCTGCGATTGTCAGCTCTATAGGGTCTAGATCTCGGGTCGCTGCCTCACGCGTTGTTGGATGAGAACACCAATGCCTCAGTTGCACATATGTGAATCTGTCTGTTTCTGCTAGGTCAAAGGTGTTTTTGCATTGTTCAAAGGTGAGTGGTTGATTCCTCTCAAAGACCTGGCTTAGGGAGCTGAGGCCGCCGGCGATACAGTTCTTAAAGTTCACTAGGGGGGTTCCTGGGGAGAACGCTGGGTTATGAAATACCGGGGAAGCTGGGCCTAGAACTCTAGGGATTCCCCTCTGTTTACGAGTCCATTCCCAAGCTTTTACAGTCTGCCTAGTGGAAGAGAGGATGCTCGGCCACGTTCTTCAGAGGACGGGGGAAAGGTGCAGGAGGAAGCGGAGAGGGAGGGGTAAGCGGGATTGTTCAATCTCGACCCATCTAGGTCTGTTCAAGGTTATTGTCCAGTCCACAGTGTGAGCAAGCTGGGCTGTAATCTGGTATTTCTGGAGGTCTGGGACTCCTAGGCCTCCCAAGTTCGGATTGCTCAGCATTGTCTTGAGCGGGATCCTTGACTTTTTACCTTTCCAGATGAAGCATAGTACCTTCCTTTGGAGGCGCAATAGTGGGGACCGGGGGATCAAAACTGGAATGGACGAACAGGTGTAAAGTAGGCGTGGAAGGAGGTTCATTTTACATGCCGCTATGCGGCCCAGTAGTGAGATCGCCTGCGAGAGCCAGCGAGTGAGGTCCTCCTCCAAAGTCTTGAACAGTGGTTGAAAGTTCGCTTGGTAGGTATCCTCCGGTCTGGCTGTGATCTGTACTCCTAGGTAGGGGATGGACTTTTCGCTGAGCTGGATCGGGCAGAGGGCTCTAAAAGAAACCTTATCTTCCTGCTCCAGTCTCACCCCCAGGGTCGATGATTTCGTGAAGTTTATTGCGAATCCTGAAACTTTACCAAAGCGATGAATTTCTGCCAGGGAGGACCTCAGCGATTGGGTGATGTCCCATATGGTTAATAACACATCATCCGCATATAGTCCTATTTTATGTTGAGTGGGGCCTACTTGGAGGCCTTTCATTCTGGGGTTCAGTCGGATCCTTTGGGCCAGTGGCTCCATAACCCGGGCGAAGAGCAGTGGAGACAGGGGGCATCCTTGTCTGGTGCCGCATGATAAGGGGATCGGGTTAGATAGGAAGCTGTTAACGCAGAGCAAGGTCTTCGATGATTGGTAGTTCGCTAAAACGAGTTTCTGAAATGTGGGTCCAAAGTGAAAGGACTCTAGGGTGAATCGGAGGAATGACCAATCTACTTTTTCAAAGGCTTTAGTCGCATCTAAAGCTAGGACAGCCAATTTACGTGCATCTCGTTGAGTGACTTCGACCAGGTTTAGGACCCTGCAAACGTTGTCTGCAGCAGATCTATTCAGTACGAATCCTGTCTGGTCTGGGTCGATGATGTCCGGGAGCACTCTCGCTAATCGGTTGGCCAAGACCTTTGAGTAAATGTTAGCGTCCAGGTTTAGTAGAGAGTTAGGTCTATACTCTGTGATGTCTCTGGGGTCTTTTCCCGGTTTCATGGCGAGAACCGTGATCGATTCCTGCATGGATGAGGTGATGGACCCCGAGGTAGCAAAGGAGTTAAAGAGCGATGTGAGGGGGGTCACCAGCTGCGAGCGAAAGACTTTGTAAAAGCGGGTCGAGAATCCGTCTGGACCCAGGGCCCTTGGTTTGAGACTTTTGATGGCTTTGTCGACCTCTTTGCTCGTGATCGGGGTCTCCAGCTCGTCTCGATCCGGGGAAGCGCTGCATCTCGCAGGTACGAGAGCTGCTCTTCGGGTGATCTCGGGGAGGCTGTCATTTTGTCTGTGAGGTGAGTGACTGCGATGTGTTGCTTGTATCCCTCTGCGAACTGGACTCTGCCCTGGGAATCACGGAGGCCTAGGATGGAATTTCTCTTTCTGGTCTTCGCAGTTTTTCCACCAGAAATTTGTTGGCCTTGTTCCCTTTAGCGTAATAGCTCTGCTTGGCTGTCAAGAATCTGAGCCGTGTCCTCAACGTAATGTGCTTCTAGCTTCTTGCGAGCTATCTGCAGGGCTCGATGGGTTCTGGGCGTCCAGTTTTTGGCTTTACATGTAGCTTCTGCTCTCTCTACGTCCTCCTGTAAGATCTAGCGAGTCTGGTTCTTCTTTTTGTGATAGGCCGCTCCTTGGGAGATTAGGACCCCTCTCACAACTGATTTCATTGCGTCCCACGTGTTGGCTGGTGAGGTGTCCTCGCTCTTATTTTCTTTGAAGTAGTCTTTGATGGCTTTCGCTACCAATCTGAGCCGTGTCCTCCACGTAATGTGCTTCTAGCTTCTTGCGAGCTATCTGCAGGGCTCGATGGGTTCTGGGCGTCCAGTTTTTGGCTTTACATATAGCTTCTGCTCTCTCTACGTCCTCCTGTAAGATCTAGCGAGTCTGGTTCTTCTTTTTGTGATAGGCCGCTCCTTGGGAGATTAGGACCCCTCTCACAACTGATTTCATTGCGTCCCACGTGTTGGCTGGTGAGGTGTCCTCGCTCTTATTTTCTTTGAAGTAGTCTTTGATGGCTTTCGCTACCACATCCCTTAATGACATGTCATTCAAGATCGGGTCGAATAGGGACCACTTGCGTTTAGGGAGTGGATCAGGGTCATGGGCTCTCAATGTTAGCATGACTGGGGCATGATCCGATAAGATTCTGGGACCTATGGTCACCTCGTCGGTGTAAGCCAGGACTTGGGGGGGGAAGCCAGCAGCAGGTCGATGCGAGAGTAAGTTCTGTGTACATAAGAATAGAATAAGTAGTCGAGGACCTCTGGGTGTAAGACTCTCCATGTGTCGACCGCATCCAAGGTGCGGAAAAGTTTAAGCAGAGCTGTTGCCACACTGAAGTCTTTACGAGCAGGGGGGTGAGATTTATCTTTGATTGGGTCAGGGGGTCCGTTGAAGTCTCCCCCTATTATCGTTTGACCCTCCACGAATGGTCGGAGGGCATCTTCCAGAGCTGAGTAAAACTCTTCCTGCTTATCATTCGGGGCGTAGATCGAGATAAGGGAGCATAGCTGGCCGTAGATCCGGCATTTAATTGCTACGAAGCGGCCATCTGGGCAAAGCAAAGCGTCTAAAATTTGTGGTCTAAGTGTCTTAGCGAAGAGTAAAGCTGCTCCATTTTTTTGGTGCCGTTCGATTGCCAGGAATTGTAACGGGAATTGTTTGTCGCGGAGCCTTGTGAAATCTGCTGGAATCAGGTGAGTTTCTTGAAGGAATACTTCTGAGGCCTCTTCGTTCTGTAGGCGCCGTAGCATAGATTTCCTCTTCTGCGGCTTGTTTAAGCCTCTGACGTTGAGGGTTAGGAACTTCACTTTCAGGTGTGGTTGAGGGTCATCGTGGGCTTTCCTCGACGGCTGGGGTGGGCTCTGTGAGGGAGAGTCATGAGTTTCAGGCATCATCCAGGAGCTTGGTGACAATGCGGTTCTCTGGTGGTCTGGTGGTCTTTTATAACCTCTCCAACGGGAGGGCAAACTGAAACGGGAGGGTGAACATGGATGTGTGTGGGGGGCCGGGGTTTTCCGTGCGGCCTTCTCCACAGCCAACAGGGCCAAAACTGTTTTCCCCGCCAACAGGGCCGGGGTAGAACCATTGCACTTGGTACGCCTCCAAGGGTGAGTTGATGAAATACTCCTCGGAGTGGGGTGTGGGCCGCTCGGGGCCCGCGGCATAGTTTTGTTCCGCTTTAGTTTCGGGATTGGCTAGATCACGATAGAGGGGTATGACTGGATCATCGTATCCTCCGGCGTCTCTGTGCTTTAGACCAGGATTGTTGTTGCTGTCTTTGGGGTGATTGGTCCGGTTCTTCTGGCAGGAGGTGGGGACTGGAGGAGAGCGAGGCCTCCGGGGAGTTTGGATGCAAGATGGATTTTGTGTCCGGAAGATGGCTGATTTTGCGTAGGGTTCCCTGGTATGTGAATTGGAGAGTGGAAGAGAACAGCCATCGATAGCGGATCTGCTGGCTTCGGAGGAACAGGGTCAAGGGCTTGAGGGCTCTTCTTTTCTGAAGGGTCATCAGGGAGAGATCCTGGACTATCTGAAGTGGGGTACCCATGAATGAGAACTCGTCCTTGGAGCGGCTTATCGCCGAGATTGGCCTCTTTGGTGGCGTAGAAATGGACTCTAGTGATTACATCCGGGGGCCATCTGAGTCTACTTCTCGCCTCGGGCGCAATCTGTGGGTTCGGTCCAGGACGAGTTGAGCTTTGTCTGTGAGCGGGAGAAGGGCCTGGAAAAAATTGCTTATATATTCTGGTAGTTCTCTGTCTTGGACAGACAACGGGACCCCTTGGATGCGCAGGTTATTCCGTCGTGCTCTATTCTCCAGGTCCTCCTGCTTAAATTTGAGCACTTTGCTTCTAGTCTGGAGCGCTTGAATCTCGCGTCACATTTCTATTAGCGTTGCGTCATGGCTCTGGGTTAAGTCCTCGACTTTTCCTAGCCTCTGTTCGGCTTCTATGAGTCGTTGATCTGTCTGTTCTAGACGTGTGGTGAGCTCGGTCATGCAGGACCTAAACTCAGCTTTGATGTCCCGCATGAGGCCGAGCGCCTCGCTCACTCCGCAGGGCTGATGCTTATGGGGGATGGGCTCACCTCTCTTTAGTCGCCGCTCTCGGGTGCTCCAGTCCTCGGTTCGGATCTGGCTCTGATGCTGCTCGCTGGTCAGCCACGGAGAGGGGAGCCCTTCGTTTTCATGGCTCCGTCCGCGTCAGTACCCTGGAAATCTTCGGAGCGAGCCGCCAGTGACGGGGCGAGGAATCTTTCCTCACGGCTCCACCTCCACCTCCTCAGCAGGTCCTGTCCGCCATCTTGAAAACGATGCTGCCGGACTGCGAGCGCGGGGGAGTTCGATCCATTTCAGAGCTTAATAGGGGAATAATGGAGCCTTACTGCACATCGGCGAGTGCCTCAGCATATCAGCTTGCCATAGCTCCATCGGTCGATTTGATCCGTTCGCTAGGGGTTGATTAAATGCTAAATGTCGCGGGTTTCGGGCGGAGGCCCTCAGGGAAGCAGCCGCATTGCTGGCGCTCCAGGACACGCCCCCGCAAGGATTATATTTACGGTGGATGAAATAACCAAAACCATTGGCTGTAACCAGGCACCTGTACCTGACAATGTTCCGGATGATTTGTTTGTCATGGTTCTGGATCTGTCGGTCCCGGTATTGACCCAGGAGTTTAATGCTATATGTGCTGGGGGTGTGGTACCTCTATCCTAGTCTCGCGCCACCATCTAGCCAATATACTAAAAGGGGCCACAGGAAGCTCCTGCCTCATATAGGACAATATTGTCACTGGACTCTCTCTTTAACATTTTCAGCCGTGCTATTATTGCTAGGCTAGAGGAGTGGGTTGCGGGTAGTGGGGTTCTCTCATTGGTGCAATTGGGATTCCAGCGGGGTCTGGGTATTGCTGACCAGTCCCTTAATCTTTATATGGTGATTGTTCATGCTATCTACATAAAGTAGGAGCCAATTTACTTGCCATTCATGGATCTGAGTACAGCTTTTGACATGGTCAATCTTGCCAGGTTATGGGATGTGCTCGTAGTCATTAATTGTCCCCCAGTTCTGGTGAGTCTCCTGGCCAGACTGCATGACTTGACACAGGCCAGTGTCGGGAGAGGTGTCAATGGGAGATGCACAGGTTCTTTTTCAGTGGAGATAGGGGAGTGCCAGGGCTATGTCCTGGCCCCTCTTCTCTTCTGTTTGTATATCACAGTTTTGTATAAACATCTATTGAGATCCACGCCCTCTATGCAGATGACACTGTTTTGATGGCGTGCACCCCAAGAGCTTTACATGGGCTCATTTATAACTATGGGCCTCCATACGAGTTTGCCGGTAAAACCACCCAGTAACCGGCGGGTTACCGGCAACCCTGTAACACTGCTACCTCTGTCTGACATCCTGGTGTTATCGGGATACAGGCGGCGGCAGCGGTACAGTAAGTTCCCATTTCCATGGAGTCCAATGGGACTCCATGGAAATGGGAAACCTGAAGCACCGGCACTGTTAGTAACAGCTGTTAGTAACAGTGCCGGTGCTTCAGTGAAAAGCCTACTGGTAGGGGCCTGACCTCCCAGGAGGTCAGGCCTGCCGGGAGATCCGTGGCCCCTATCGGCAGACTCAAAATGAGCTGTTCCCGAAAAGGTGCCAGTGACTTTTTACCAGCACCTTAATTTCCGTACTGGCTCACTTGTAATGAGGGCCTATGTTTGTTTTATGGACAGCTTGGAACTGGTGGTAAATGCTGAGACGTCAGCTGTGATGGCCTGTTATAGGGGGAGGTGCACTGTGAAATTTAGGGCAATGTATTGCAAGGGTGCTGTGATCCTCAGAATCTACAATATCAATTACTTGGGGGTCAGCTTCTCTTCAAACTTTGGGCCTATTCCCTATGTGAGCAAACAGGCTGCTCGATTTAAGTAGGCAATGGGAGGAGTCATCAGGTCTATGGGCATGTTCAGACCAGTTGATTTGCTGTTGTGGGGTGATAATACACAATTGTATCTCCTCAACCTCTTTGTACCCCTACCAATGGGGAACTATTATGTTGTTCTTCAACTGTATTCTTAACAGGTATTCAAAAGTGTTGATCACAGTGTTGCGGTACTGTCAGGGATGGGGGTCAAGGAGTGCAAGCGTTGCATGTTGTAGGGAGAGCAGGGAGTTCAAGGGACCAGCCAAAACCAAAAAGACGACAAAAACAAAAGCACTGTAAGAGAAGAACAATCAAGCCTTATCAGAGGCTTCTCTGCCCTTTCTGCAGGGCAAGCGCCTATAAGACTGCAATTCTCAACAGCACCTGGGTCCAGAACTACAATATGCAAGCCGCGTTGGGAGCAGAACACAGGGCTTGTGCTCAAGACTTCGACCCAGCAAGACGCACAACAAGCAGCTCCAGCCATGAGCACACACGCGAAGGGCCACGTCCTCCAGGATCATGAACCCGGCCCCTCGCCATGGTAAGATATGTCCTGCAGTGCTCTCTAATGCCCTGGCAAACAGGGGAATCGGGCAGGGGGCCCAGTCCCACCACATCTCTGGCCCCTGCTTCCTACTGAGCAAATTGCTGCACCGGCTACCGCAGGTGCCCCCACAGAGCTAATTGAACGCATTAACCCCGCACCCGACCACGCACAGACCATAGGACAGCGTATAAGCTGTCCCTACGATCATGGACAAACCCAGGGGAGTTGTTAGGTCTGGAAAAGATCTGGGGCTACACCGATGTCGGAACTGGGGCTAGCTAGTGTTTTGGCTGTAGCTCATGCCATTCTATCCGGGGCTACAACCAAAAGATCAGGGGCTATAGCCCCCTTAGCCCCCCCTAGCAACGCCCCTGGACAAACCTTTGCTTACATGTAATAAGCCACGGCATCCTGCACCTTGAGACTATATGCAAATTAGCCACGTGCAGCTCCTATTAAAAAAGCTGCATGTAGGAAGCCGCATACGGCTCCTGCAAACCCCTGCATGTCATTAGCACATGAAGTCACGTGCGACTACTAACGTTAAATCCCCCCACTGCCCTAGAAGTTTGTAACAGGCATGCAGCAAGCCACATGCAGCACTATAACGTGTGTACTAATTCTGCTTCTTTTTGCAACATTTGAACTGCTGCTGCAATGCAGCCTGGCTCATGTACACAAACAGGAGAAAATAGGGGACGCCCCAGCAGCCACACCCTGAGCTTTGCGTTTTTTTTAAAAACTCTTTTTATCGAATTTTACATGTCAAAAGAAAAGGAAACTTCCCTCCCACCTCTCCTCCCTTCCCACCTCCCCCCCAGTAACGAGCATTCAAATCCTAAATCGCCTTTCTTCCGGGCAGTCCCTCCACATTCATTGTAGGTCTAGTAGTCTAAAGCGTTGCGGGCACCACATCACTCTAAAATCATCTTTAAGGAAATTCATTATTTCCCCCCAGTCCGCTGTAAAGTTCTGCACTTTGTCGTCCATGGCATAAATTGCCCATTCCAAAGCCACTATTTCCCAAATTTTCCGAAGCAAATCCTGAATCATGGGAATCTCGGGGCTCCTCCATCTCTGAGTTATTAACATCATAGCCGCGAGAGTTAGTATCACTTTTGCTTTTTCCATTCCTCTGAGTCCCCCTACCTCTGAGGCTTCACGAATGCCCAAGAGGATGTATCTGCGTTCGTTTGTCTCCCGGGCCAAAGGCCTGTTCTTGCGCCCTCTGTACCTCTCCCCAAAAAGGTTCAATCTTAGGGCACTTCCACCAGATATGCTCCGCCGTTCCTGCCAAACCACAGCCCCTCCAGCAACTCCCTGATCTTGCGGGAAACATTTTATGAAGCCGGGCAGGGGTGTAGTGCCACCCAATTAAGATCTTATATGATGCTTCTTGTAGTTGAGACGCTTTAGCCAGTTTAGGTATCCTCCTCCATAGCCTTTCCCACTCAGCCCTACTGATTTCTCTCCCTAGGACCTGTTCCCATTTCTGCATATAAGCCCACTGAGGACCTGTATGTGATGTATCTAGAATCTTATATATATTAGAAATGAGGCCCTTCGTTCCGGCATTGGTTAACAGTATGCTCTCAAAATGCATTGGTTCCCTTGTCGCCGCCATTCTAACCCCAGGGTGTAGTACCCAGTGCCTTATCTGTGCGTATCGTATTCTTTCCCCCTCTTGTATTGTGAATTCTCGCTTACAGTCTTCAAACAACAGCAGTTCTCCTCCCCGAAACATATCACATAGCTTCCCACAGCCCCCCTCCTGCCATCTCTCAAAAGCACCTTTCACCAGGCCCGGGGTGAAAACTCCATTGCCAAAGATGGGGGTAAATGGCGACGGGAACGTAGTAATTCCCTTAGATCCTGCCAACTTAGCCCAGGTATCCACCATTAGCTTAGTTATTGAGCTTTCATAAAGATGCGGGGGACTGTGCACTTTAGGCAGCCAGAGCACTTCCGCCAGGTTGCGGGGTGCCACCGCCCTCTCCATCCTTCGCCAAAGTTTATCTTGCTGACCTTGTTCACCTTTCAACCATTCCCTAATGATACGGAGATGAGTTGCTTCGTAATACCGCAGAAAATTTGGTAACGCTAAGCCTCCCTACCCCTTGGGTGTCATCAGTAAGCTACCGCTCACCCTAGCTCTTTTCCCTTCCCATAAGAATTTTTTAGTCAGAGTTCCCAATTCCTTAAAAAAGCTTGAGTGTACCGGCTGCGGAATCGCTTGAAATAAATACAACAGCCGCGGAAGTGTTACCATCTTAACCGCTGCGATCATCCCCACCCAGGACACTCTAAGATCTCTCCACTTTTGGAAATCCCTCTTGATTGCTTTAAGGAGAGGGGGAAAGTTTGCCGCATACCACCCAGCTAAAGTTGCTGTGATTCTCACCCCCAAGTATCTAATCCCTCCCGGGCTCCACAAAAGATGAGTACCCCCCTTTAGCTCATCCCGTTCCCTTCTCCTTAGCATTAGGTTTAGGACCTCAGATTTGTTAGCGTTGATCTTTAACCCTGCGACCTCCCCAAATTTTTCCAGCAGGGTCATGCTAACCTGGATCGATTCGCTCAGTGCTGTCAACATGAGCAACATGTCATCAGCAAAGGCTGCGACCTTCTGTTGCTCCCCCACAAAAGGAATGCCCCGTATCCCCGCTGCCTCCCTTATTGCTTGCAAAAGGGGTTCCAAGTAGATCGCTTAAAGAAGTGGGGATAGCAGGCAGACTTGTTTTGTTCCCCTCTGTATATTTACCTGTCTAGAAGCTGTCCCATTCACCATTATTCTAATGGACGGGGCTTGGTAATTAGCCTGAACCATTGTCATGATTTCCCCCCTAAAGCCCATCTTTTCCATTACTCGGAACAGAAAGGACCACTCCACGCGGTCAAAGGCCTTTTCCGCATTGAGTGCCACCAAGACCGCAGGAGTGTTCATTCTCTGCATCTTTTCAACTTAATTGGCCACCCGCCTGATATTGTCTGCAGTTTGGCTGCCTCTGACGAAGCCTGCCTGATCGGGGTGTATCAAAAGCGGGAGAATGGCATCAAGTCTATTTGCGAGTATCTTTGTATATATCTTGGCATCGGTATTGATCAAAGCTATGGGAGCGATAGGCTGCTCTCTCTTCTGGATCTTTATTTGGTTGAAGGACAAGGGTCACCTTTGCTTCCTCCATGGACGGGGTAATTCTACCAATCTGCTGACGAATTAAATAGTGAGGTCAATTGCGGGGCCAACTGCGAGATAAACAATTTGTAAAAGGCTGCAGTATAGCGATCCATCCCCGGGGCTTTATTTACTGGGAGAGCCCTGATTACCCCTCAAACCTCCTCCTCCGTGATCTCCCGGTTAAGGACCTCCCTCGTTTCCCTTCCGATGTCCCGCAGCTGTACCGATTGTAAAAACCTTTCCTGGATATCACTACGGGGGTATTGGGAGGCATAAAGGGAGTCATAGTACCCCGCCAAAGCCTCCTGTTTTTCTTCCTGCTTTGTGACCCTTTCCCCAGAGCGCAATTTCAAGGCCGTAAGAGCATTTTTCGCCCTCTTTCCCCTAAGTAGACGTGCCAATGGCGCGCCTGCCTTATTCGCCTTTGCGTAGTATTTCGGTCTCACTGCCAGTAGTGCTCCCTCTGCCTTTTTGGTACGCAAAAGTTCCAACTGCCCCAGCGCTTGCCTATATTCCTGCATAGCTACCCGGGAAGGGGTCCCACCGACTGCCTGTCTAGCCGCTTCCACTTCAGTCTCTAATTGGGCCTCGAAAGCTTTCAATTGTTTCACTCGATAAGCATCTGCTGCAATTAGGTCCCCTCTGATAGTAGCCTTGGATGCGTCCCACCTTACCTCCTCCCCTGTATCCTCCTTCCTATTAACAACAAAAAAGGCCTTAATCTTCTCTTCGATTTCCCCCCAGACTTCCGGATCCCTCAGGACCGCCCTTGGAAACTTCCAGCCCCACACTCCCCTCACTCTTCGACCCAGGTCCAGAACAGCCAAGACTATCCTATGGCCCGCAATCCCTATCGGTCCCGTATTCACCTCCTGAATGCCACCAACTAACCCCACGAGACCCATATATAATCTATTCTAGATTGCGAACCATGAACTCCAGATAAGAAGGTGTAACTCTCCTCTTCTCCCTTCAATTCCCTCAATATATCCCTCAATCCCATCCTACCGGTCTTATCCTTCAGTTCAGCCGACATTACCGCCCCCCCCCCTTATTCGTTTGCCATCTCTGTCCCTCTCCCTATCCCAAGCTATATTAAGATCTCCCATCAAAACAATCTGACCCCAAGATTGTTCTTCTGGCTGCAGTACCCGCAGCAAAAACTGCTCCTGACCGGAATTAGGGGCATATAAAACTGCTATTGTGTAAGGGGCGTCCTGATACTTCCCCCTGACCACTATATATCTCCCCTCTTTGTCCCTTGTTACCGTGTCAGTTCTGAAGTCAACCGTATTCCTGATAGCCAGGGCCACCCCCTTGCTTTACTTTAACCTGAGGCATGGAGACTCTGGTTGAATCCCCGCAGCTTCAACCTACCCTGATCCTTAAACATAAGGTGCGTCTCCTGGAGACCCATAATATCAGGCGTTTCCTTTCTCGTGAAGTGCTCCAACTTTTTCCTCTTTAGGGGGGTGTTCAATCCTCTCACATTATGCGTTTGCCACTTAAGAAGTCAGTACTTGAGACTTGGTCCTCACTATGAGCTACTGCCCTCCCGCCCCTCCCCTCTGTAAATGACTCATCACCTCCCACCCCCTGTCCCTTTCCCCTCCCTATTCCCCCTCCCATCCTCCCCTGGAAGGACAACCCCTTCCCGCTTGCTCTCCGCACCTAACTCGGGCATCTCTGCACTTTCCGTACCCAAAATGGTTGCTCCTCCTATGACCCATAACCTCAATTCTCCTTTTAGAGGCCCACCACCCCTTTTACCTCTGTCATGACTCAAGGGTCAGCAAATGTTCCGTTCCTGTCTTCACTTGAGTTTCCTTTTCGCTGCAGATTCCCTTCTTTGAATCTTCTTCTCCTTTTCTCTCCCACTGTCGTCCATTCCCAGGGTTTCGACCTGGATCGACCCATCGCGCCTTGTGCTCCTGAGCTTGAGGGGGTTGCCTCCAAATCTATTCTAAGGAGATCTGCCCCTTCCTGTAGAGATGTGATACGTTTCTGGGTCCCCTGCCATTCAAAAAGTAGGCCAAATAGGAATGTCCATTTGTATCGTATACCCTTCTCGTTTAGCACCTTTAACAATGGGCCCATTTGTTTCCTTTTCATGAGCGTGCTGCTTGCCAAATCTTGAAATAACGCAATCTGCTGTCCTTTGAACATAATGGGCTCTCGTTGCTGTGCTGCTCGGAGGACTGCCTCCTTCTGGACGTACCTAGTAAATGCTGCTAGGACGTCTCTAGGCCTCGCCATCTGTCCTTTGGCCATCCGCCCAGTTCTTTGCACTTGATCCAGCTCAATCTTCTTGGGGTTCCCCTGGTCTAGGATATCGGCAAAAATGCCTTGGGTTACCGCTTTCAAGACCTTGTCTAATACCGATTCCGGCAACATTTTCACTCTGATATTGATCCATTCTCCAAATCTTTCATTTGAATTTTGAGATTTCGAATTGCCACATCCAACCTCTCCATAGCTTCACTGTTAGCTGTAGTTTATCTACTTCTTGGAGGCCTTTTTCCAGAGTGTCTGTCCTTTCCCCTAATTGCTGCATTTCTTGTCTTATCTCCCCTAGGGCTTCGTTTAAATCGGCTTGCATCAGTTGAAATTGTTCCTGAAAAGTCTTTGCCAAATTCGACTGTAAAGCGTGCAGCTCCCCCAGGAATTCCTGTCTAGACATTACAGCCTGTTCCTCCGACCCCGGGGGTATGCACCGGCCAGCTCGCGGGGAGTGTGCCCAGGGTGTCCCCCGAAGTCTGACCTCTTTACCCCCTTTCCTTTGGTTTTCGTGGTCATGGTGCTCACTTCCCCAATCCTTTGTGTCACTATAGCTGTCAAAAACTACAGTTACCTCCCATGTGTCTCCTCACTTGAGGGCTCCGGGGGGTGGACTCTAGTGGGTTCTTTCTCTTTTCTTCTTCCCTTCTTATGCGCTCCTGATCTTCCTCAGCCTCTACGATCTTCTTTCCCTTCCTCCGTTCGTAGAGATAAGGAAGCTCTCCACCTGGCGCCACCTTGACAAGGTATGACAACCGCCAGGCGGACCCAAGGGAGCAGGCCCCAAGAACAGGGAAAAAGCTGATGAAGGCAAAAAAATCCTGCAGTGTTGATGCGGAATCAGCAGATGGAGGTCTTGGGAGGTGCTGCTTGTTTTCAGAATTGGTAGCGGAACAATGAGTAGTCGCTTGACGCTGCTGAGGATAGTGTGGACAACCCCACACAGTACTGGAGAGAAGGAATACTGGACCGTGGTGCACAATAGGAACTACAAAGGAAGTCCCCGGTAAAGGAAGAAAACAGGAAACAACTGAATAAGAGTGAAAGGAAAGAGGAGACCAGAGGACGTCCCGGTAAGTAGATAAGAACTACAATTTGGAAAGGACCGGGAAGGAAATATGCCAAGAAAAAGAATATTGAAGTATGAGAGGAGCAGAACGAAAGGAGAGTCCGAATCATAGGGAGTATAGAAACAGACTGTTCCAGGGGGAAGAGAGCAGGACAACAGCATGCGTCCGGAGCTGGACACGGGACAAGGCAAAGGCGAGCGTCGACTGAAGCGGGCGGCAGAGGCTAGCGAGGGGGAAAGCGATAGGGAGAAAGCGAAGGAGAAGGATCAAGGAGGCACGGAGGGTGCAATGAAAGTCAGGAGACGGGAAACAGGAACAGATAGAAGCAAAAGGCAGGAAGGGACCCAGGAGAACTGGGGCTCCCTGCTGAGAAGGCTGAAGGGCGAAAAGCAGGGGAAAAAATACGAGGCACGGCAGAAACGCTAGAGCTGTTCAAAACAACAAACAGGAAGAGTTACAGTGTGTCCGAGAGGGGGCGTGGCCGCCATAAGTACTCAAGCCTCAGAGAGGCTAGAGCGTTGCTGCTGATCCCGTAACGGCTCAGTGAAGCCGCCATCTTTGCCACAACTTCCACGGTCGAACCGTGACGGCATGCCCTCTCCTCATCAGGACTCCTCCGGGTTGCCCCGGTGGAGACGATGAAAATCTCTGAGCTGTCTTGGGGCGTGAATGTGGCTCTTTGGCTCCCAGGTACGTTCCTCTTCAGGATATCCTTTCCAATGAACTAAATACCGGAGGGTACCATGTTTGTATCGAGAATCCACCAGTCTCTCAACATCATACTCTTCTGGATTTGGGTCCGTGTAGTTAACAGGATGGGATTTTTTGCAGCCAAAGAGATCGGGTTTGTATGCCTTCAGAAGGGAGGTATGGAATACCGGATGAATCCTTTTAAGGCAAGGTGGTAATTTCATGCGAAAGGCTACTGGGTTGACTTAGGACTCAATTGGGTAAGGACCGATATAGCGGGCCGTAAACTTTCCTGAATGCGTCCACCGTGGGAGATATTTAGTGGACAACCATACCTTAGTACCTGGAGACCAACTAGGATTGGGTAATCTCTTGCGGTCAGTGTGTCTCTT
This sequence comes from Ambystoma mexicanum, assembly GCF_040938575.1. Lineage (NCBI taxonomy): Eukaryota > Metazoa > Chordata > Amphibia > Caudata > Ambystomatidae > Ambystoma > Ambystoma mexicanum. The sequence continues at coordinate 1,045,979,773 of NC_090926.1, forward strand.
ATATTGGGTTCTACTGGCTTCCAATTTCATTGTTGCATCCTTTTGAATGCACCGCAAGTTCTCTAGATGTTTATCGACTGCTGGTATGGTAGTGGTTGGCAATCCAAAATAAGGTATGTGTCTAGGATGGTACCCATAGGTGAATAGAAAGGGACTAACACCAGTAGCAGAATGCTTTGAGTTGTTATAGGTGAACTTGGCCATGGATAGATACGATGCCCATCTTTCTTGTTGTTGGCTACAGAAACAACAGAGATATTGTTCTAAGTTGGCATTTAAACGTTCGTCAATCCCTTGCTCTGGAGATGGAAGCCAGAAGAGAGGGATCGTTTAATACCTAGAGATTTGCACATGGCGGACCAAAACCGTGAGGTAAACTGTGTACCCCTGTCTGATATAATGTGTTGGGGTAAGCCGTATAACCTGACCACGTCTCTCAGAAATATTGCAGCAGCCTCTGGAGCTGATGGAAGGCTTGGAAGCGGAGAAAAATGTGCCAATTTACTCAAAGAATCTACCATAACCATGATTGCCGTAAATCCCAAAGAGGGCGGTAGATCCACAATAAAGTCGGTAGATACTAGCTCCCAGGGTTGAGACGGTAATGGTTCTTGTTTGAGGAGACCTAATGGTCTTGACCCTGAATGTTTACTAGAGGCACAACTGAGCACCCTGCCACATACTCCTTAGTATCCTGGTACATGTTCGGCCACCAAAACTGCCTTGAAAGTAGATCTAGCGTGGCTACTTGACCCTTATGTCCAGCAGAAGGAAGATCATGACACCAGGACATAGCTTGTGTTTGAAGGTCCTTCGTAGGAAGAAACAATCTACCCTGGTATAAGCGGAAAGGACCTCTCTTTTCCATATCAGGCAGTTGTTGTGAAGGAATTAGTGTCGCCTTAGAGGCCTGTTCCACCTCCTGTAAAAAAATAATTAATGGTTCCAAGAAATCTTTTCCTGGACAGGACTGTTTTGTGTCTCTGCGGATTCTTGGAATGTTCCGCTTCTAGACTTCGGGATAATGCATCTGCTAACACGTTTTCCCTTCCAGGTAGGTAGGTGACTTCGAAGTCATATTGAGCGAAGAAGTATGCCCAACGTGCATGCCTAGAATTGCGGCACTCCATCTGTTGTAGTACCTTCACATTACGGTGGTCTGTACGAACTAGGAAAAGATGGATTGATCCCTGTAATAAATGTCTCCATTTAATGCAGGCTTGACGAATGGCCAGAAGTTCCTTTTCCGAAACGGAGTAATTCAGCTCACTGGGAGTGAGCGTTCTGGAATAATACGCCACCGGGTGTTCCTCTCCATCCTCCCCTTCTTGCAATAATGCCGCGCCTATGGATCCTCCAGAGGCATCAGTTTCCACTATAAAGGGCAATGATTGGTTCAGTTGGATCAGGATAGGGGCTGAGGTAAAGGACTTCTTGAGCAGATGGAATGCTTGATCCGCCATCAGATCCCATTCAAAACGATTCCCTTTTTACAGCAACTGAGTGATAGGCAATACTATTTCTGAAAAGTTGTGAATGAATCTTCGATAGAAGTCGCCAGACCCAGGAACCCCAGACGTTGGATGTCCTTCACGTTCCTCGGGGTTGGCCATTGTAAGACTGCCTAACCTTCTCAGTGTCCATCTGGATTCCGTCCTAAGAGAGGCTGAAACCCAAGTAGGAAATTGAGGGTACCTCAAAGGCACACTTCTCAGGTTTCACCAACAGTTGGTTGTCTCTAAGCCTTTGCAGCACCTCTATGACATGTCTTCGATGTTCCGTAGGCGATCTGGAGAAGATTAAGATATCATCTAGATACACCACTACTGATGAATACAACAAGTCTGAAAAAATCTTGTCAACAAAACGTTGGAAGATAGCCGGGGCGTTTACTAGGCCAAAAGGCATAACTCTGTACTCAAAATGCCCTAGTGCGGTACGGAAGGCCGTCTTCCATTCGTCGCCTTCTCGGATTCTTAACAGATGGTAAGCCCCACGCAAGTCTAATTTGGTGAAGACACTGGCTCCCTCAACTGCTTCGAGGACCTCCTTAATTAAAGGCATAGGATAACGGTAACGTATCGTCTGGCTATTGAGACCGCGATAGTCTATACAGGCCCTTAATTCTGTGGCTCCTTTCTTTGGGATGAAGAACATGGAAGCTCCGGCCGAAGAGTGAGATTCCCGTATGAGCCCATTCTGCAGGTTGGCTTCTAGATATTCCTTGAGCGCTTTTCTTTCAGGAAGAGACATGGGGTACATGAGGCCATACGGTTCCGAAGCACCCGGTTCCAGTTCTGTGTTACAGTCTTCGGCCCGGTGAGGAGGCAGAGAGCGAGGTAATTTATCCTCAAAAATATTAGCAAACTGTTGACAGTAGGAAGGGATCAATTGTACTGCTGTTGGTGATACCTGTACTGTACAGTTGGATGCAGAGGTGGACTGAGCTTGAGGCAGACAATGAAGGCTACAATAGGGAGAAGAGAAATAGATGGTATTAGCTGACCAATCAATCTGGGGATTATGGTGACGCAGCCAAGGTATTCCCAGTATTACGGGGAAATGCACCACCCTGTTGACAACAAAAGAAAGTTGTTCCTGGTGTCGTAACAGGGACATACCGGCAGGACCGGTTTCTTGAGCAATGGGTCCTGATGATAGTGGGGATCCATCTATACCTTCCACAGGAATTGGACTGTTCTTTTGGTGGAGCGGGATACGATGCTCCCGTGCCCACTGGGTGTCAATGATATTTCCCACTGCTCCACAATCCAACAGGGCAAGTGATTCTAAAGTCAGATCTGCCACAAAGGTTAAAGAGACTGCAAATATCATAAGGCGATGATCTTCTGTCCTGTTGACAAACATTGCAGGCACTCACCGTCTCTACCCGGATCCTTTCCCTGCTCAAGACCGGGGAGATACGTTTCCCGAACGTCGGGGATGCACCTCAGGACAATTTTGTAGCCGATGCTTCGATGATCCGCAATACATGCAAAGACCCTGGTCCTTGCGATGCTTTCGTTCCTCTGGAGTTGAAGGACCTCTAGCGGCCCCTATCGGCATAGGTTCCTCGGTTTGTGTGCGTCTTGGAGGACCCCCAGTAGACATCCCGGAAGAAAGGGGTATTCTAGTTCTTCGTCTTTCTTTTCTTCTTTCCTGTAGACGATATCCCAACTGGAGGGTGAGTGTTACCAACTCCTGGAAAGACGCAGGTCGAGCCACCCTCGCTAACTCATCTTTTAGGTCTTCATGTAGCCCTCGGCGAAAAAGGGTCTGTTGGGCAGAGTTGGCCAGTCAGCTTCAGTCGCCAATTTACTGAAGGAGGAGGCGTAGGTCTGGACGTCCTGTGACCCCTGTCTGATATCAAGAAGAGCCTCATAGGCGGAGTATTGGACCTCAGGTCGTCCAAATCTCGACTTCAGAAGCTTAGTAAATTGAAGAAAGTCGTTAATAGCAGGATCATTCTGAGTGATTAAAGGAGTTGCCCAGGCCAAGGCATTCCCCATCAAATTGGATACCAAAAACCCCACCTTGGCTCGGTCCAGTTCGTAGGCCTTGGGGTGGAAAGTGAAATAAACTGTACAAGCGTCCAAGAACTCCTTCAGCAATTTAGGGTTACCATCATACTTGCCAAAGGAGAACACTGGGGGGGTAAGTCACCATGTGATTCCTCCCTTGCTGTTACTTGCTGCTTTAAGGACAGGTTTTTGGTACGAATATTCTGGACTTCGGCTTGAAGGCTCTGAATGGCATTCACCATCTCTTGGAATTGTTTAAAGGAAGCCATGGCTGTCGTTTGGCACTGCAAGCTGTCAAAAACTGCAGTTACCTCCCCCTGTGTCTCCTCACCTGAGGACTCCGGGGAGTGGACTCTGGTGGGTTCTTTCTCTTTTCTTCTTCCCTTCTTATGTAGCTTCTGATCATCCTCAACCTCTACGATCTTCTTTCCCTTCCTCCGTTCGTAGAGATAAGGACGCTCTCCACCTGAGGCCACCTTGACAAGGTATGACAACCGCCAGGCGGACCCAAGGGAGTGGGCCCCAAGAACAGAGAAAAAGCCGATGAAGGCACAAAAAACCCTGCAGTGTTGATGCAGAATCAGCAGATGGAGGTCTTGGGAGGTGCTGCTTGTTTTCAGAATTGGTAGCGGAACAATGAGTAGTAGCTTGACGCTGCTGAGAATAGTGTGGACAACCCCACACAGTACTGGAGAGAAGGAATACTGGACCGTGGAACTACGAAGGAAGTCCCCGGTAAAGGAAGAGAACAAGAAACAACTGAATAATAGTGAAAGGAAAGAGGAGACCAGAGGACATCCCGGTAAGTAGATAAGAACTGCAATTTGGAAAGGACTGGGAAGGAAACAAGCCAAGAAAAAGAATATCGCAGTAAGAGAGCAGCAGAACGAAAGGAGAGAAAGAGACAGCAGATCAACAGAAGGTAAGTCCGGATCAGAGGCAGTATAGAAACAGACTGTTCCATGGAGGGAAGAGAGCAGGACAACAGCATGCAGCCGGACCTGGACACGGGACAAGGCAAAGGCGAGCGCCGACTGAAGCGGCGGCAGAGGCGAGCGAGGGGAAAAGAGAGAGGGAGAAAGCGAAGGAGAAGGATCAAGAAGGTGTGGAGGGCGCAACGAAAGTCGGGAGACGGGAAACAGGAACGGATAGAAGCAAGGGCAGGAAGAGACCGAGGAGAACTGGGGAAGCCTGCTGAGAAGGCTGAAGGTCGAGAAGCTGGGGGCAAAATACGAGGCACAGCAGAAACGCTAGGGCTGTTCGCAACAACAAACAGGACGAGGTGCAGCGCGTCCGAGAGGGGACGTGGCCGCCTTAAGTACTCAAGCCTCAGAGAGGCTAGAGCGTTGCTGCTGATCCGCCATCTTTGCCACAACTTCCACGGTCAATCCGTGACAATAGCACTCTTGTAAGTAAGTCTATGGACAAACTTCGATCCACTGGTCCTCCTCTGAGCCTGAAAGATTGGGGTTTTGCTGCCCCAGAGGGTGGGGGTTTTATTGTCTCAGAGTTCCACTTTGGATGTTTGGGTCGCTGTGATCTGCAAAGGGGGTGCAAGGGGGTGCATGGGTTTACTTGGTGCTGCACCTTTTGAATCCTCAGCAGGAACCCCCTAGAATGAGCCTGTTCTGGCTTCTCTCCCAAATGGTCCGCTCCAACACTTTCTTAGCCCCCCCAAGAGCAGCAGGGGGGCATTTCAGTCCTGTAGCGATCGCGCTCTGGGTTCTTTTCCACTTCAAAAAGGGAGGGTGCCGGGGTGAACCATTCGGGCTCAACACCGCGACCACCTTAATTCCACATCTCTCAGTGGTCTGCACCCCCGCCTCACAGTGCGTCCCCCAACCTCTCCTCCAACTGCTGCGGGATTTGCAGTTCTCCGTTTGTCGGCGGGCTGTGGACTAGGACGACCCCCTCCGGTGCCAGGTCCAAATTTCCCTACCCTTCACAGGCTTACTGGCCCCAGGCCCAGCCGCCGTTGGCCTCCCCCGTCTCACTGGATTCTTCAGCACTGCTCCTCTCCACGCACCGTGGGTAGTCCCAGCGCAGCAGGCCTCTCAGCTGCGCAGCGCCACGCCGCAGAGGGCGGACGGCCACAGAGCCGCGTCCGCCGGCTCATCCGCTCCCGCTTCTCGCCTCAAGTGCCCCGCCATGACTCTCCCTCCGCGGGGTACCTTCTCTTCTTAGAGCCTCTCAGCGCCTCCCGGCACCGCACCGCCGCAGCCCCTGCAGGCGTTCCTTTCACATGCGCCACTCCGGAGAGAGCAGGCGGATCACAGAGCCGCGTCCACTGGCTCACCTGCTCCCGCTGCCTGCCACCAGTCCCTCCGTGGGGCACCTTCGCTTCTTTGAGCCTCCCGGCTCCTCAGGCGCTCTTCTCGCTGCGGCCTCTCACCCGGCCGCAGCTCCCTCCTTAGCGGCGATGCTACCGAGGACCGCCACAGTCAGACACGCTGCACCGAACTGCTCCTTGTCTCTTCCCCGCTCCCCAGAGGGCTTTCTTGTCTTATACAGTGGCATGCTGATTGGGCGGTGGGCACCTCTCACCAGTCGGGTCCGGAGAGCGCCGTCAGCATGTCTACACAGTACTGGCGGCCATCTTGATAAGTGTTTTTTGTTGTGAGTTAGCACCGCGCAATTATTCCATCTTGATGTGTGCATAGCTTTGTTCATTTCTGGGGCACGTATGAGTGTGTATCCAGGTGCATGTACAATGTTTGTGAGATAAACCTACCCTGTGTCCCCCTACATCTCCATAACCTCTTCCCGGTTTCCCCCTTCTTAACCATTCATTGCTCCCCTAACCCTCCTTCTCTGCTGGTGTTGTGGAGCCCTGTGTACACTCAGACTGTCCCAAAACCGCAGTTTGGGTGGTTGGCTTGTGCCACTCCTGCGCCTCGGAACTGTGGACCCTGTCAGAAGCACAAGCCCACGTGTTTTCAGGCGCCTGAGTGGCTCGACCAGGCTGCGCTATGGAAGACATCACTAAGGCCATACATGAACTAAAGGCTGACTTGACAGCCACAAGACAGGACTACGCCACTTTAGATACCCAGGTATGCGGCCTAGCTGTGCAGAATGCCCCACTACCCAGTTGTGCCTCATCAGCCACGGTCCCTGTTCAAGTTCAGGCCCCCCTGATGCCGTAGTTCCTTTAGTACCGTCCGAGCAGTATGCAGGGATCCACTAAAATACCAGAAATGTCTTACCCAATGTCGTTTGCATTTCCTCACAAAACTCACAGCATTCAGAGTTACACAGCCCAGGACAGCTTTCTTGATTTTCTATCTCAGTGGCAATGCTGCAGCATGGGCAAATCCCCTGGTGCAGAGGGACGAGTAATACGGGAAAATATTCAACAGACAAGCAGCAACAATGTGTAAAGATAGGGAGTTGCTGACCCTTCAACAGGGCAGTTAAGAGCTGGTCACGTATGTCACCCAGTTTAAACGTTTGGTGGCCGAGGCAGAGTGGCCAAGGGAAAAAAGGATGTTGTTGTTCTTTCAAGGTCTTTGGGATGGACTTAATTGCACAAGTTGATCTGCAACCCATAGACTGTACGGCTACGATAGACTTGGTGCTGCGCCTGGATCATTGGCAAGCAGAAAGATATAGTGACAGGAGACAGGGTGATTTGCGACCAATCACGTTGTTAGATTAGTCCCGCCAATCACAAGCACCAGATAAACAAGGCAGAGACGAACCTTTGCAAATCGGGTCCACCTGGGCTCCGCTCACAAAGGAGGAGAAGGAGCAGCGAGCAAAGAGGGTCTGTGCATGTACTGTTGTGGTACAGGGCATTTTGTGCGGGAATGCCTGTCCAAGCCTAAGACCCAGGGAAACGCCTCTGCTCAGCCGTTTTAGGGGTAACACCAATGCCAATTATGCACCACAAGTTACCCTCTCTGGTCTGTTGTATTTCCTTGGTCAGAAGATTACGGTCGTATGTTGATAGACTCTGGAGCCACAGGGAATTTCATTGATACCATGTTTGCAGCAAAAATAGGGGTTCTCTTGTGTCACAAGTGGAAACCAGAAGCTGTTAGCGCTGTGGATGGCACCATTTTATGCTCGGGTTCTATAACCCAGTGCACACAGACCATGACATTGCAGTGTGGAAACAGCCATCGTGAAGAGATCCGTTTTGACCTCATCGCTGCACCACAGTTTGGTATAATACTTGGACTTTCATGACTCAGAAAACATGATCCACAGGTTCAATGGCTGAGTGGAACAGTCTTTTTGACCTCCCAGTACGGCCTAAGACATTGCATACAGAATGATGTGACTGTGGAAGCAGGACACTCGATACAGGGTGTCGAGGCCAGCCTGACCCCGACAGAGGCACTAAACATTAGCAGTCTGCCACACGACTGCCAGGACTTCCGTGACGTGTTCAGTAAAAAAGCAGTAGAAATGTTACCGCCTCATCGCCCGTTTGATTGCTGTATTGATTTAGAACCCTGTGCGGTATTTCCGTGTAGTCGTGTTTATTCTCTGACCGAGACTGAAACCGAACACCTATGTGAGTACATAAAGACAAACCAATTTAACTGTTTAATTGAACACTCAAATTTTCTGGTGTCTTTGCCTCCCTTCTTTGTTCCAAAGAAAACCGGAAACCTACGCATGTGCATTGACTACCAGGGTATTAACCGCATAACAGCGGAAAATGGGATTCAACAATTGAAGAGAGCGTTTACCACTACTCCGGTCTTAAGACATCCGGATCTAGCACAAACATTTGTTGTGGAGACCGACACGTCTAGTTACGCACTGGGTGCTGTCCTCTCACATAGAGACCCGCAAACCGGCTTGCTTCATCATGTGGGTTACCATTCTTGCAAGCTGTTACCCGCTGAAACCAACTACACGATAGCCGACCGTGAATTACTACTGGTTAAATCCGTGTTCGAGGAATGGAGAAACTACCTCTTGGGGCACGTCATATGGTTGCGGTAATGACAGACCATTGTAACCTACACTTTATCAAGACAGCCAAAACCCTCAGTCCATGGAAGCTCAGCTGGGCGTTGTTTTTTCCTGACTTTGATTTCCTTATCACTTACAGAGCAGGGATGGATAACCGGTAGGCAGACATACTTTCCCGATACCTAGAATCTTGTTTAAGAGAACCTAAACACCCGCAAACTATCATTATGGCAGCTCAGATACATGGGAGCTGTAACCAAAGCAAATGTTTTCGAGGCTGTACAAAAGGCCATGTCAACGCAGGAATGTGTGACTGGTGTACCTTAAGTGCCCAAAACAAGTTGGTAGATGGGCTCCCTTATCATGCTTATTCCCTGTACTTGCCTACGAAGGAGCTACAGAGGGGTGCTCTGCAATAGTGCCATGATTCCTCTCGGACTGGACACCTGTGAATTGCTAAAACACAAAAGTTGGTGGCTCAAAATGTTTGGTCACCAGGACACGAAGCTTTTGGTATCCGACTGCGAGACATGTTTTAGGTAGAAGGCTGCTAGGAAAGATTTAATCAATGTATAATTTTCCCTCTATTTGTGAACCCCCCAAATGTTTTGCTTTTGCTTGGCTATGCCATCCTGACTTTTGCCAGTGGAGCACAGCCTTCAGTTGTGCTCCCCTGGGCTTTTGCTCACTTGTTATGGGGTAACTGACACATCCTTCAGACTGTCAGTACTGGGAAACTATGTTTCCCATAGTCTTTGACTATGTTGCAATTTCTTGGCAACTTTTTAACAGTGCACAATGTACCTTCCAGTACAGTGTGCTGGGGTCCTTTTTGTTTTATGGCCCTAGAAAACCTCAAAGGATTTTTTGGTGATTGTACAAGGGCGCCTAGGACGAACTGGTGGCAGCAGTTACTTTTTAAAAGTGTTTTTCTTCTTTTTACGGAATAATATCACGTTTACCACATTTGGTTCAAGACTGTGGCCAGGCCGAGCCACAAAGTCTTTTTGTTCTGTCCTCTGGCCATTTTGTCCCTTGCCTTCAACCAGGTCGAGTAAGCTGGGTTTTCCTTATTTGGGCATGCATCCTCCGGCGAAAACCGGTCTCTTTCACGGGCTTCTGCATGTCACATGTGTGTGCCCATGAAGCGGGTTGGGACTGTCTGATCCCATTCCACACTACGGGTGCCATGATGTCTGGAATGGCTGAATGACTGGGACCACCGTGGGCCGTGATAGGTCCATGGCTGGTATGCCTGCATGAGAGCAGATCTTCGATTGAAAGTCCTTGATTTTGGCGCAAAGCTAATCTTGGGTAAGAGAAGGGGCTCTGCATCCATTCCAGGTCGATCACCTGAGTACTTCTCGAACTACAGAAGGAGCCAAGTATCCTGCAACAAAGACACAGACTTGTGAATCCGCCGGTAACACTTTGGAAGGTTTGGCACCCTTCAGCCTCTGTTGTCCCGTTGGACACCTGTTTTCTTCATTGATCAAGAACACCTGCCAGGGCGCTTCACCCCTTTGGAGTATTGGAACAACTACTGTCGGTGCCTCCTGCTTATCCACAGAAGGGGCCCTTTTGGAAGTGTTCCTAGGCCAGCCAGTGACCTGTCCAGCTCTCTCTCAGGGTATCTCGTAGAACCACTGCCCTCTCCAGTTGAGACACGGGACTTGTGATATCGCTTGCTTGTGGTCCGGTGCCCTCTCCTGCCATATTTTGTAGGCCTAGCTCCTCTGGGTCCCGAATTAGGAGAGTGCATAACGCTGCACACATTTGTGATTTCTGCATCACTACTTGTTGATGACTGTCGCTGTAGGTGTCTTGCTGACCTGCTCTCCTATGCCCTGAAGCCTGCTGCACCAGAATTTTCTTTGTTTCTCCTTCGGAAGCTGAGAAAAGGCAACTGTCCCGTCACGGCTGATTGTTCTATCCCGCAGCCGCTGAGAGCCAGAACGCCTCAAAACTGCAGGACTCAAACCTACTAGCAACCTTGACTTAACTGGCAAAGTTTGGTCCAGACTGTGCCCAGAGTCGGTGAGTACTTGCATCACTTACCGGTGGCCCCCTGGCACAACTGATCTCTTTTACGCATGAATATCCCTGAAAAGGAATTCACTTTTGGCTGAGATAGCCTGCGCACCCTAGCTAGTCCCACCTTTTGAAAACTGCTCTGCCGCCAAGGGTAGATCCTACTTGAATAGTGGGAACCAATTCTTCATCACCTCAAGCCCCTTCCTGACTCGCTGCTGCCTCCTCAAGAAGAATCACTTTTTGTTCCATCTACGCGACCTTGCTTTTTTACGCACAACTGTACTGTTGAGCACAAGGCTCCCCACTTCTTAGGGCTGGACTTGAAAGCTAGGGAACAACTCTGAAGAATTGTCTAATGCTCCTAGTGTGTTAACTCACCCTTCTCTTTACAGGTTGTGGCTGTGTTTTACTCCTTTGTTGCATTAGGAAACGTATTGTATATATATATATTATCTAGTATAGGAATTGTGTGGTAACTGTTTTTATATAACTAAAGTTTACTTGTGTCAATCCGGCCGACAATAAATGTATAGATATTTTCATATACTCTTGTCTAAAAGTAATTTGTGGTTTGTTTCTGTGTGTGCTCATTGTGGGCCTCCGATCGCTCTCACTCCTACTGAGACTTGGGGCCTCATTACGGGTTCGGCGGTAACCCTGTCAGTAACCCTGCCGGTGCCAGCAAATTGGAAGTTCCCATTCCCAGGACTCTATGGGAGTGGGGATATGGAAGCACCGGCACTGTTAGCAACGGTGTCGGTGCTTACGTGAACAGTCTGCCTACCGTGGCCGCAGCGCCTGGCAGGGTCATACCTGTCGGGCACAGCAGCACAGCAGGCAGACTCTGAGTTTGCTGATCCAGAAGCAAGGGTGCCAGTGATCTTACCGGCACCCTTGTTTCTGGACCGGCAAACTCGCAATGAAGCCCTTAGTCTTGACCGCCTGCCAAGCTACCTAGATTGGTCTGGCTTGTCCAAAAGGGTCCCCTGTTTCACTAAACTAGGATGGCCTTCTAAACCTCTCCCCACCATGTCAGAGTTTAGAAACCCATCTTACCAAAGGCCTGTAATCAAAGTCCTGCAAGGATTCTCCAACCACTACCCATACCATCTGTGCCTTGGCACATGGTCACTATGGACCTCATAGTAGACCTACCACCTGTTCTGAAATATACCTCCATACTCGTAGTCGTGGATTCACTAACCAAATTGAGCTATTTCATCCTATGTAAAGGTGCCCATACTGCAGGGGAGGTCACCAAGTTATTCTTGCAAAACGTGGTGCAGGTACACAATCTACCAACTTGTGTCATCACGGATAGAGGTCCCCAGTTTACATCCCTATTTTGGCATTCGTTCTGCAAGAAAAATGTCTTCCTTTTTTTTCTTCCTAGGCTGCATTTTTCTGCAGCTGAGGAGACATTACATAATCTAGACGTTGGAAGAGCTCTTACAATTTATTTATACAGGACCAAACTGTTCAGGAAAGCAGACCAGCTCTACCTTACTTACATTGGTCCACCTTCAAGCAATAAAGCAGCGAAAGCTTCCATCACAAGATTAGTTGTCTCCTGCATCTCTAAGGCTTATGATATGAAAGGGCTTGAGACTCCGCAGAGACTTCAGGCTCATTCCACAAGAGCCAAGGCAGCATCCGTAGCCTTTAGTAGGCATGTTCCCATTGTAGACATCTGTAGAGCTGCTACCTGGGATACCCCTCTTGCCTCTTACAAGCACTATGCCATGGATACATCCTCTAGAAATTATGCTAAATTTGGCCAAGAGGTGCTCCACAGCTTACTTATTCTAAGGCTTTTCAGTCTGGTCCCAACCATTTTGGAAGGAGGGAGAGCCAGGATGAAAGCGAAATGAAAAATTACCTTCATGGTGATTCAGGTTCTCTTAGTCCAGGCTCCCTCCTTCACAACACCCACCCAGCCATCCACTATAGTAAGCATATACTTAAATTATACCGCAGTCGGCAGAACCACAGGAACTGGGTGTGGAACGTCGATGACGTAGGGATAAGGTATGGGCCTGGCTCATGGAGGGACGCACATGTGACGTAGGCCCTACACCTTTAATTTTCTTAAAGTGACAGCTATCTTTTACAGCCAGCTTTTTCCGAACCGCCTGTGGACCAGTTGTGAAGAAGGGAGAGCCTGGACTAAGAGCACCTGAATCACCATGAAGGTCATTTTTAATTTATTCTTCAATAAAAGAACTATGTTAGCACTGAAGATAGTGTGTGGACATTCCATTGTGTGGACCTTGGGGATTTACTGTATTTAAGAACCAGCCTGCATCACCTCCCTTGAGTCTCAGCCTTGGCTGCTTGTCCATTGCTACCAATTGAGAGCCTTGGCTGGGGCGCCTCTGTGCCTCTAGTCCAACCATATAGTGGGTTGCAGTACCGACAACGCCCCTCCAGTCTTTACAGTAGTCCAGACTTATTGGATGTCATGGTTGCCAGAACACTGCCCAAATAATCCCTTGCCTAGCAGGAATAATTTATAGTATTTGACAATTGTGTGCACTTGCCCAGCCTGTCTTTGCTCTTCTCACTAGCCAGCTGGTGCCTTACTCCTGCATCCTGCCCCCCTTTCCTCCATATTCTGTTCATCATTCCTTCTATTGGAGGCAGGGCTGGACCTTGCTGAGGAGCAGCATTACTAATATGCAATACAAAATGGTTTTCATGTACAGCCCTTCACTCAGGCCACCTCCCTCATGCATGCTCCAATGCCCAACCGCCAACACTTTGCTTATTGTTTACGCCCTATTTGCTTCTCTTTTATACCCACCCTCTTTTATGTGAGAATCATTTTGCCTTAACAAAGCAACCTCGCATTGCTTAAGACCGGTTTTGGCCTTACTGAGTTTTCTATGACACACTTACGTGTTGTTCTTTCTCTTAAAAGTTAATGCTCTGGGAGGAACTGCTTCCGGGACCTTTCAGGAGGTGTTTAGTAAGTTTGTAATCAGTGAGCCAAGTAAGTCAGAAATGTCTTTTATCATATGATCTCCTGCAAGGGTATATATATTCCCTGTGTGTCTCTAAGTCAGAGGAGTTGGTACCATAGTTCGCTAACAGACTACCGTCTGAGTTGCCAAATAGACCTAATACCAGCTCATGGACAGAGGGACCCCAGACCCTTTAGAACTGGGTACACTCTGAGTTACTGCCGCAGCGGGATAATACCAGTTGAAAGGTGAATGTTTTGTGTGGTTAAAGAACAGGAAGAGCAACACCAGTTACCTAGATTTCTCTGGCAACCGTAACAACTTTTTACGATTTTAATAGTACCTGTACCCATGAATGACAACTTGTATTACATTGATTTCACACAGTTTTATGCCTGTTCCATTGTAATCAGGCCAGAAGCCTTCCCTACACGTTAGGGTCAGCCCCATCTCCGACTCTACAACCGTTGACATTTGGTAGTTTGGCTGCGTTCAGACCTGCTTTCCAAGTTATCGTCATAAGTGAAGGAGATGAGGAGGACATTTCATGCAGGATTCACAACTTTCATAAAACAATCCTTGGGTTATCGAGTTTCTGTGTTAGAGTTACAAGAATATCTGTCGGAGGGCGCAGGAGTCCTATTAGCAGGCCAAACAGTTGAAAACAGGCATCCTGATCCAACAGGTTGTTTTTAAAGAGACCAAAATGATTTGGGCGTCACTGCGACAAACCAGTGTTTCAATGCCAAATTTCAACTCATGCTTGAGGAAGCTGTGTGTAAGGGCAACCCCACCTCCTCAATCGGCTGTGGTGGCGCTGCTTTCCAAGTTAAGGAGCTCTTTAACATCTCCTTCATCATCATCCTTCTCCTATGACTCTGGGAGTAAAGGTAAAAGAAACTCTGTACTTCTTGGGTATGGAAAATAACTATTTGAATAGTGCCCACCATCACAAGCAGGCAAACAGCAAAGTCATTCTCACAGTTTGTAATCTCCTTCCACAGATTGTGGAAGGAAATTAATAATCGTGCTGAAGTCGTTCCAGCAGATAAGAAGGATGAATTCCCTGCCGGCATTTTAAAAGCTAAAATGTTCTCACTCGACATGTTTGAGAGTGCATCTGGGCATGTAGGCACAGATTCCAATGCTATGTGCTTTGGCCCAGACATTGGACAGACCAATTGGCTCGGGAGCACTAAGCTCCTTCCGCAGGTTCAGTAAAAAGTAAAGTGCCTCCTGTTTGACAGGACCAAGCACTTTTCCATGAGATGCTAACAAAATAAAATGCATTTTCAAATGGCCTAATCCATGTCAGCCATATCAGAACAATCATTTGTAAAGATAAGGGCATATCAGATCAGGGCATTGGGGCTTTCAGTCTAGATCCCAGGATAGATTAGAGTGTAGAGACTCTCTTATTCTTCTCAAGCAAGGAAGAAACAACATACCACTAAGGGGTTTGAACCCCTTCTCTTCTCCAACCACAGATATGTCTGAAAATTGACAGGATCACATCCGGAGAACACACTTCTCCAGCGCGTAGCATCATAAGTTCTTTCATATATCAGTGGAAGTCTATCACACAGGATTGTTGGACCTTATCTGTCATCATGTCACCTGCCTCTTGCCCACACCACCCATTTTACCCAACAGCCTTCATTGAATCACTGCTGAGAGATATAGAAACTCCTCCACTTAAAGGTTAGTAGAGAGAGTACTTGCACCAAGGGACTTGCAGGACTTTTATTTGCAAGCCAGAAGAATAAGAACGTGGGCTTCACATCATTCTGGACAAGTCAGATTTCATTAGACTCCTGGCTCACAAGACCTGTAAAATGGGCACTTCATCACAGATTATGAAAGCCCCAGTGGATGTGAACTAGCTCTGTTCAATAGATCTTTAGGATACACCTATGCATATTCCGATCTGGAGTCATGGGTTGTTTTCATTTCGAAGTGCTGCCAGCGCCCAAGGTCTTTACCAAGGTCATATCTGGTATGACTTTTTTTCTTCACCAGGCCCAGAGATCTATTTTCTTCTACATCCCAGCAAGTAGCAGTTCTTTCACTGGAGACATTGCATAAACTGGTGTATTGCATGGGGCTATCTGTCAGTTGGAAGAGGTCTACCCTCAAACCTACTCAGAATCTTAAATGCATAATGTTCTTGTGGGACTCAGTGGATGGTATTCTGAGCAGAGAAAAGAAAACTGGATATTGTAAGTTTGGGGGCCACTTCATGCAGGGCAGATGTGGTTCAGGCATTCTAGTAGCAGAGACTGTTGGTCCTGAAGATTTCCTGCATCTAGGTGGTTCCTTTTCCCAGGCTTATGATGAGAACACCATAGTGAATACTTCTGGAGTCCTGGTATCAAGAGCGCTAGCCTCATTTAGCAGTGATAACGGTTTCTCATCAGGTAAAAGTGGAAGTGATCTGGTGGCTGCAGGCTCAGACTGCAAATCTGAATGTTCCTTTTTACAGAAGATGAACGATTTTCCTGGGACTTAAAGCTTTCTTTCCTTTCAATATAAAAGGGCCAGAGTATTGACTCTGATGGTGTCAAAATGACAGACAGGTGTTATGTGAACAAACCAGGAGGGGCCAAATTGTGCAGATTGTGCAGTCTACCACTAGATCTCTGTGGGTGGGTCCTCCACAAACAGATTCTTCCCTGTTGCTTCCCCTCTATCAGGAACTTTAAGTATCAGGGTAGATGCTGTAAGTAGTGTCCCCCAACTCGCCCATTAATGGGAAATTCAAAAGTAGCTCTGCTCCAAATGATTGAGAGCTGGGTTTTACCCTTCATAACAGAGCAGAGCAGAATGTTCCCTTTATGTGCCTCATGGATGGGCCGAGGAAAGAACTCTCTAGTGGGGTGCTTTCCTTCTACCTTAGTGAAGCCCATTTCTTTACACTTTCCATCCCTTTTCTCTGATTCTGAACATTTTTCAGACGCTCAAATGGTCATGAAAGTGTCCAATGGTATTGCTGTCTCCTGCTTGGCTTCAGAGGATCTGGTTTCAGACCTACTTCAACTATCAGAACTTCTTCAACTATTGCCACAAGAGCATAGACTTCTCACTATAAGGGGGATCCTTCTGTTTTAGGAGAAGGGGTTGGTTCTCTATTTGTTCCTCAGTCCATTTCCTTGATGATATCTGAGGTGCTAAGCTCTTCAGCACTTTGCCTTTCGCATTAACATTTCTAAGGGCGCAAGAAAAGTCCAGGAGTAAATAATTTGACTCGTTTCTGTCTGGATAATGAAATTAAGCTGTTGCGTTGTTACTTCATTTCTTTTTTTCCCCCCAACTTTATTTAATAAAAATATACAATACAATTAAATAACCTCAAAAATATCAGAGTGAGAATAAGCAAAAAATCACACCATATACAGCAATTCATTGAATAAAAGGAAATCATAGATCATACCCACCGACCCACCCCAAATCAAGACAGAACAACACAAGACAAAACTACAAAACCAACAACTACACAAAACAAGCACCCCTACCCACCTCCCCAGTCTCTAAATCCATTGACAAAAAAAACATAAACTACACCTCAACCAACAAGATCACAAAATGACCCCCACCTCTCCTCATATTCAACTTCCCTATGATGCCGAATTGCCTGAGTCTTCTCATACCAAGAGAGCTTACGCATATCCGCCACCCAATTTTCACAATGCTGCTTCTTCCTAGACTTCCACACCTTCATTATCTGTTTTATGGCCATCAGCAATGCCCTATCAATCCAATCAGAACAGTCCCACAGCTCCATACTCCAACCATCAGTTTAAAGAAAGATCACTGATAAAAAGGTATGAGGCAATAACATACCAGTTACCATATCAATGCAATCTATAACCTCTCGCCAAAAGTCAACCACCCTACTACATTCCCAGAGCATATGCAAATAAGTCCCTCTCAAGCTTCCACACCCCCAGCATAGGTCCACATCAGCCAAACCTCTCCCTTTCAACCTCACCGGTGTCCAGTAAATGCGTCCCAAAAGACGTTGGTGAATATATCCCAGGTTTAAGTCAACCTTGGCCCTCACTGAAGCCCTCCATCTATTGTCCCACAACTTCTTAGAAAGGTCAGTTCCCAACTCGCACACCCACTTCATTCACAACTGGTCCCAGGAATTCCTCATACAGTCCTGCAAAGGCATCAACTGAACATACGAAGAAACCGTCTTCATTTCTGATCTAGCACAATCAGGTATAACGTTGGATTCTTGCTGCATTTATTTGTTAACCCTCTGTGCCTACCCTTTGACTAGCCGGAAAGGGTTACCAGACATTTGGCCGAAAAAAATTAGTCGACCAGACAAATGGTCGAACCAATTTGGTCGAAAACCAAATGGTTGAATTTTTTATTTTTTTTTTATTTTCACCCCTTTTTTGGTTTTTTTTGGGGGGTCCCCCAACCACCTTTTTTTTCTAAAAACCCCTTTTTTTAAAAAACGAAACCCCGAAATATATATATATAAATAAAAAAAAGAATTCGACCATTTGGTTTTCGACCAAATTGCGTCAACCAAATGTCTTTCGACCAGTTTTCATTTGGCCAAATGCCTGGACCCCGCCGGAAAGACTACTATTTAGTTAATCAGCACATTAAAAGACATTTGTATGGTTTGAGGAAAATGTTCCTACAGATTAGACAGCCTCAACCTACTTAGGGCCTCAATATCATCTTATCAGCATTTGTGCACAAACCATTTGAACCAATTGCCCCGAATGACATCAGATTTTTTAATTATAAATCAGCTTTCGATTGGATTGTATCCTCATCTTTGACATCTCCTTCCAGCCTCTGCTGCTTGGGAAATTGAGTTCTCTGCAGAGGCCGCTGGGCGTCGTCGACTCAAAGTCCCTGGACGGCCTCTGTCCGCTCTCGAACATTATATCACTGACTGTACAAATAACATGCATCGCACCCGTTCCTTCAGTTCCTTTTTTTCCCGCTGCATAGTTTGCTTCAGATACAGTGCGTTGTCGTCGTTTCGATGGATATTTCTCAAAAACCTTAACTCCAAAAATTGGAAAAATCACGGACTGTGGTGCCAAGATGTCCATTACAGACCCACACAGTGCTTGCCTCTGGTGTCTTGGGCTCGTGCAGAAGGCAGAGGACTGCAGTTCCTGTCAGTTCATGACAAGAAAGGCGCTTAAAGAGAGGAATGGGAACTCACCAGGTGTAGGTCCCCATGTAAATGCCCATCAATAACTCCTTCAAAGAGGATATCTTCCAATGAGAGGACTTCGAGAGGGGTTCAGCACAGCAGAAGCGATCCAAGTAGCGCTTGCAATCTGAAAGTGGTTTCCACCATTCGTCGTACTCTGCTTCTCGTAAGAAGGCCAAAAAAAAGGCATCACAGATCCAGCTCAACGTCTTCTGAATCCTCTCCCGAGCGCAAGGTTTCTTGCCCATGTGAGTCGGCCTCCAAGGTCAAGTGAGAGTCTTTTCGTCTCTTGAGTAGGCGGCTTCTCCAGTACCTTCTAAAGAACTGAAAAATTCTCATAACCCCATCGCGTCTCGTAAATCAGAGAAGACGTCTTCCTTCTTCAATCTCTCGAGCCCAGGCTCTAAACCGTTGACCCCTCAACTAATTTCGAAACCTCAAATCAAGGAGAGGCCTAAACCTCATTCCTCTAAGACTCCATTGGGTCACAGGCTGAGATCTTCGATGTAGAAGACTCTGGTGTCGATGTCATCGACGGAACCTGCAAAGGTTTATAAGCCCTTACCGAAGAAATCTTTTTTTTTAAACATTAGATTTTATTTGTATAGCTAACAAAATGATCATAAACAAGCTTCTTACAATGAAAATGCACACCGATACGACAATGTGGATCCCATAAAGAAGCAATACAGTCATGCCTGTCATTTTCAAACTTTTTTGTGTGCAACTTAACACAAATTATACTAAAACTTCTTGAAGCAGTTGCTCAATATTTGGAGGTTTAGTTGCATTCTATAAACAAACAAAAATAAAAAAATAAACTTCCCCTCACCCCCCCTAAAACCTAAATGGGACAGAAATGTAGCTGCTGTCCCAAAACCGGGGCTTGTGGTACTGGTAAATAAACTATTCAATAAGGCATTATATCAAATAGAGTTTCTCCTGACACGTCAGGGGTCTTTCTGGTATTTCCTAACTATTGTATCTCGTTAGGGACGGCAGTGGTGTAGTCAAGAGCCATACAGGTGAGTCAGTATCCAGGCTTCACTATGTCTTCAATGCTTTAGACATCCTGTGGCTTGTCCCTGGACACCTCCTGTTCTCTCTTTCCTATAATATTCCATGAAGGGGAGCCACTCAGCATTAATATGTGTATGTATGTCCATGAGAGTTGCAGCGAGACTCTCCATTTAATTAATGTCAAATGCTTTGTTAAGCCTTTCTAGTTTGGACGGGAAAGTGTTTCTTTTCCATTGTTGAGCTAAACATGCTCTGGCGGCCAAAAAAGATTCAGAGGCATGTGGGGTAGCAAAAAATACCCATTGTCTCTCCTCTCAACCCAAACAGCAGTAACAAAGCTGCATACTCTGTTTATCTTTTCAGTTGTGTGAATCCAGCCCAGCACCTCTTTCCAGTAAATCTGCGTTTTTGGGGAACTACACCATTGGTGCCAATAATCTGAGACCTGCGTACAGCACCTCCAGGAAATCGGGCTAACCCTGCATACATTTCCGAGAGCCTGAGCGGTCAGGTGCCAGCGGAACAGGAGTCTACAATTTAACATTTTATACTGCATTGAAACTGTTGATGACCAAACCTGTGCCAAATGGGCCAAAACTCCACTTCACCCTGCAGCTCTAAGTATTTTTCCCAGCTGACCTGAGCAGGAGGTGGGGGGTGAAAATGACCTCTTGTTAGAAATGCAGTATATATATTTGTGACATCAAGCCCTTCGTGCCCATATGTGTATCAAGGAAGCGCTCAAAGGGGGTTAAAAGCCTCTTCAATTGGTCTTTCCAGCGATGATCAATTAGAAACCATGTAAGCTGTAGGTACATTAGCAGGGGAATACTTTGTATCTGCATCACTTGTTCCAGAACAGTTTTGGATTTGAACACACCTTTGCCCCACATTTGACCCTCCCTGGTCAGTCCTGCTTCATACATTTCTTGGACACATTTCAGGTCTACCATTAGGTCTCTTATTGGGGGTGCCCATGTGCAGCTCAGTTGGGACGGCCATGAGGTGATACCCTTCATGTCTGCTCCTGGTTGCCATAATGCCCAGAAAACCGCTAAGAAAGGATGGGTTCTAATTCTTTTAGTAAGCCTGCTCTGGGGGATCCAGAACCATTCACCCATCGTGACCGGGGCAAAAAGTATGTTCTCAAGAGTAACCCATTCTTTCTCTCTCTTTTCCCTCAAGTGGTCCACTATTATTCTTAGTTGGTCTGCCTTGTAGATCTCACTTATGTCTTGGTAGCTCATCCCGCCTTCTTTCTTGTGGAGAATAAGGGTTTTGTACGCAATTCATGGCCTTTGTCTCACCCAGAGAAAGGCAAGAAGTTCACTTTTCATCTTTAACAAAGCAACCTCGGGAACTACAACAGGCAGGGCTGGTAAACGAAAAATCAATCTAGGGAGTATGTTAATTTTAACAGTCGTAAACCGTACAGCCCATGTTAAAGTCATTTTTGACGATCTTTTGAGTTCTCGGGTGATAGCAGACCACAGAGGCGGGTCATTTGCTGCCCTGTGAGGGTTACACCTAGTTATCCGATGCCAGCTAAACTAATTTGTAAACCATGATGTTGTATGATGTGTTGGGAGTGGATATTGTTTGGTGACAAGGTCAGTACCATGGTCTTATGGATATTGATTGAAAACCCTGAGTACAGGCCATAATTATTAATTGTTTGCTACAAGGCCGGGATTGAAACATCGGGGGCAGTGATTTACGCAAGTATGTCATCCACGAACATGGCTAGTTTGTATTCATTACCGCTAATCCAGAAACCTCTTACATTGGTGTTGTGGTGGATTTCCTGCACTAATGGCTCGATCACAAGGACGTATAGTAATGGGGATAACGGGCATCCCTGCCGAGTGCCCCTGCTTAGTTGGAAGCTCTCTGATGTAACACCATTTACTACTACCTGGGTAGATGTGTTTCTGTATAATGCTAATGCTCCTGTGATCCATTGCTCCCCCAGGCCTGCTTTTTTAAGGACTGTGCTCAGGAATGACCATTCCACCCTATCAAACACCTTTTCAGCGTCAATAGAGATGAGACATGGTCTATATCATCCTCGCTCAAACCAGCTATACAGTCTAGAGATTTGCAGATATTGTCTGAGCCTTGCCTTCCCTGGACATATCCTGTCTGATCGTTATGTATGAGCTTAGGCATATATCTTTGCATTCACATTGATCCGAGAAATTGGGCGATATGAGATGCAATCTGCTAGGCGGTTTGTTAGGATACTTGCATATATCTTTGCATCCACATTGATTAAAGAAATTGGGTGATATGAGGCGCAATCCACTTTGTCTTTCCCTTCTTTTGGTATAACTATGATTCTGTCCTGAGTGAAGGATGTTGGCGCTCTTCCTGTTGCCAATATGTTGTTATATAGTTGACTAAAAAAGGGGTAGGGATTGACCAAACATTTTGTAAAAGTCTGGAGTATAGACATCTTGGCCGGGTGGTGACCTGGGTTTGAGTTTGGAAATTGCCTGCAAAACCTCTATTTTGTTAATTGGTACATTCAGAGCCTCACGGTCCTCAGGGGTGGTCAACTTAAGCAGAATACTCACTAAATATTGATGTGTGCTTGTGGGATCATCTTGACTTTCTGATTTATATAGTGTGGCATACAACTGTACAAAGCGATGTGTAATTTCTAGGGGGGAGACTATGCGAGTTCTTACTGAGCACTTAAACTCTAACACCACTGTGCTCTTTGCCCTCTCAGTTTAGCCGATAACATGGAATGAGCCTTGTCTCCTTTTTCATAGTATTTTTGCTTCAGATAGCAAAGATGGGTCAAGACTTTCCCCCTACCTAATTCGCCTAATTCTTTCCTAAACTGTTCTATTTCTCTGAGCTTTTCTTCGGGTGGATCTACTCGTTTGTGTAGCGAGGCCTCCTTACTCCTAATTTCCTGCTTTAGTGTTGGCTCCTGTAACATGCAGATCCTCTTTTTTGCTGATCCTTCTGCTATCAACGTACTCCAACAGGTTGCTTTTGCTGCTTCCCAAACTATGTTGAGTGCTGTTTCCCCCATGTCATTGATAAAAATAAATCAATAAGGTTCTCTTGCAGCTGTGTACGAATGAGTGGATCTCGGCTGAGGGTGTTGTTACATATCCATCTATGGTCTGACCATCCCATAATCACCATGTCTGTAGAGATGAATTTGTAAGAACATAGTCTATGCAGGAATTTGTCTTGTGGGGGGGGGGAGTAAAATGTGTATGCTTTGGCAGAGGGATGGAAGTGCTGCCATGTATCAATTAAATGTACCTCTTCTAACAATCCTTCAGAACACCTTTGTGGGGGATGAGTGGTGGCTCAGTATCCAGGCTCTGTGACCTCCACTCCACTGAGGGACCTGCTATCATGTTGAAATCTCCTCCACATATTAGTAGTCCTCCCCCCCATTATCCCAAGAAGTTTAAGACCGATCTGCAGAAGGAGAATTGTTGTTATTAGATATGTATACTGAAACCGGTCCGACCATAATGCAGCCGATTGAACCTCTTACTGCCACATATCTACCTTCCTTGTGCCTAAAGATGTTAGTGATTGAAAGACCCAAGGAAGCTTTGTACAAGATGCCTACTCCCCCCTTTTTTACCGAGTTAGAGGCCTAGGTTGTCCTTAAGGTCAAACCCTCTTTTCTACCTAAGATTTATCGGAATACCATTTAGCACAGCTTCCCGTCTTCTATCCTCCACCTCATCCTGGCAAGGAAGAGGAAGGATTACATAGACTCGATCCAAAGAGTGCTCCAAGATTTTATGTTTCAAGGAAGGCAAAGTTGCAACAGCACAACTAACTTTTCATTGGTTATACAGGTCACAAACTAGGACTGTCAGTTACCAAACAAACCCTATCCAGAGGGATCATACTGGCTATTTCAGAGTTCTACAGGCTAGCTGGCAAAGATCCTCCAGAAGGTTTAAGGGTTCATTCCACAAAGAGCATGGCAACTTCCTCTGCCCTTCAGAGGGGAGTTCCAATAAAGGATATCTGCGAGGAAGCTACCTGTTCCACCTACCACACGTACACTAGACATTATTTTTTAGATACCTCTAACAATGATGGAAGATTTGGGAAGGCAGTTATATGCTCCATTCTGGAGAAACATGAACTCTCAATTCTTACTCTCTCCTCCAAAAGAACCTAATGCTGCTTTGGTAGTCTATCATAAGATTAGGAATACGTGGTAGGCCACAATCCAGTCGAAGAACAAGTTACCCCTGGTAACGTTCTTTCGACTGGATGTTCCTCCCATGTATTCCTCATCGCCCTCCCAACCTACCCCGCTGTAGAATTTCAGAGCTTTAGACCGTGCGCTCTTTTAGGGTCAAATAATTTAAAGGCACTTATCAAGGCTGGTAATTCTGCATATGGGGGTGAAAAAAGAGAACTGAAACCACCTGAAACCAACGGGCGCTGTGCGTGGTCTATGTACTCGACGATGACGATCGTCTCGATGCACAGCGCCCTCTGCCGAGAGAACCAATTTTGCAAAGCAGCTGAAGCTGGAAGCAAAGATATCATAAGATGAGGAATACGTGGAAGGAACATTCAGTTGAAAGAACGTTACCAGGGGTAGGTAACTTGTTCTTCTATTCTTTGATTGATTGATACACCACCAACCCCAGGGTCTGCCTTTTGCAAAAACTACAATCTTTGTCTTAGATAAATTTACTGAGAGTTTGTGACTTTTGAAAAAGTAATCTACATATTTGAGGCTCTGCTGTAATCCCCCTTCAGTAAGATCAATCAGGGCTGTATCATCAGCATATAGGAGGGCACTATTTAGGACCATTTTCAGTTTTGCTGGGATCACCTTAAAAGGGGAAATTATGTGGGGTAAAATCACATAGGAACAATGAGAATAAAAGCGGGGCTAACGGGCATACCTGTTTAAAGACCATATTTGTATTAATATCTCTAGAGGATTTATTTGACTCTGCGCATCGGATCGCAATAGAGGTATTGCTATAAACCAGCTGTATTACCTGCTGCAAACCAAATAGAATGCCTGTGTTAGTCATCTTACCACATAAAAGATTCCTATCAGTGGAGTCAAATGCTTTAGTTAAGTTGACAAAAGCTACATATATTTGACTACTTATAACCTTTAAATATTTTCAGTAATGGTTGCAATACAAAACAATGGTCAAAGGCGGCAAAACCTTTCATAACTTGATTTTCTGGTAGCTTATTATTATCCGTTGCCCAGGACAGGAGCTGGGAGGCCAAACATCATGTAATTATTTTGCTTATGATGTTAGCAAGGAGATGGGGCGGTAACAATGAGGGTCCGCCGTCTTGCTTTTTTTAAAATCAGAATTAATAGGCTCCTATTCCACGAGCTTGGACACATCCTTTTCGATCTATAGCATTAAAGACCTGTGTTAACAAAGGTGCCAACAATTGTGACAGCCATGAATAGATTTCCGGTCTTATTTTATCGGGGCCTGAAGCTTTGCCTGTTTTTAATACAGAGATGTGCATCTTAATTTCTTCTTTACCAAATGTTAAATTATCTACTTGTTCAAGGGCTGTATCTTTTCTACCTATTTTATCTGTCTCTAGAAATGTGCAATCCAAATATCAGGGGCAATAGAGCCAATAAGCCTCCCTCATTTTCTCCAAATCCCTTTGTAACTAGTTTCCAGAACGCTTTAACATTGTTTTCTTGAACAACCCTATGTAGATGATCCCACTGTTTATTGATAAATTGGCGTTTCTTAGCTTTTAGAAGCTTTTTATATACGTGTTTTTTCTCAAAAAGAGCTGTAGCCTTGATAGTACCCTCCCCAACGTCCTTATGTACGTTCCACTTTGCAAGTCTGCATTCAGCATCAAACCACTGGGCAACCCTTTTGCTCCTTTGTCTGTTATATCCTGATTTTCCGAAGAATACCATTAGTTTGCCTTGGAGATAACCCGTAAGGCACTCAGAATCCGATATAATCCTTGTACCGTCAGTATGGTTGTGCCGTCTTGTGCTTATGCTCTGCACCTCAGTTTCCTGCATAGGGTGAACCAACTCGTCCCTCTCTACTTTCCTAGTCTGTTCAATCAGGATGAGCACTGGCTGTTGCATAGAAGATATCTCCTTCCCTTCATGTATCTGACAATCCACTATCAGTGGATTGTGGTCACCTTCCGACCTCTCCACAATCTCAAATTAATTTACTTTGTTAAACGAGAGGCAATCCAATATGACATAATCAATGACTGATTTCCTCATGCCAAGCTTAAATGTAGCTTTAGATGGCATATCCTCTTACAACTACCGTTTAATTCCACTAGCTGATGTAGACAAATTAGGTTCCCCAGAGCCCTACCTCTCACATCATGAGTTTAATTGGATAACTTCCTACTTGGTATACCTGAAATATCTTCTAAACAGGCTTGCTGCACTCTTCGCTTCTGATCATCCCCAATTTTAGCATTAAAATTCCCTAATAGTAAGATGCTGGGCTCCAGTGCTATATCAATAACTGACAATAGGGGCATCCTTTCCCTGCTTTACTAAACTCTGTCAGATTTGGAGGAATTTTTAACATTTAGGACCGAAAAGGATCTGTTTCTCCATCTTTTCCGATCTAGAAATTGCAAGTTTGAGAGTGTAATTGTTGACCTGTACACATTTCACCGATAATCCCTTCAGTAAATTGCGCACCAATGTAAATAGCCCCCTTCTCCATCTACCTGTCAGGGATTTAAGTGCATTCAATACATAAATATGAAATGCAGGAAACAGTTCCCTAAGAGTACAGTCATCCTTAAGCCAGGTTTCTTGCAGGCAGATAATATCTAAGGAGCCTACCCGCTGGATCCATCCTGCATTCCCTGCTTTGTTTTTTAGCCCAGATATATTACAACTGATTAGCTTCAGGTTCCCTGTCTTTTGAGAAACTCCCTGTACCGAGTTAGACCCTCTGTGCCGCGAGACTCATTGTACCCCAGATTCAAAGCACGGTCCGTCCATCTCACCCTGGCACTGCTGATGCATAACTCTGTCAGGGACAGATCGGACGGGCATGATCCCTACAGAGGCAGAACTTCTCTGCTGCCTGTTGATAGAGCATTTTCTGGATTTCGCCATCAGCAAGTACTCTAGTTCTGCCCTCAAACAGTCTAGGAATAACTCTTTGGCAACCAGGGCTGGATGATGCACATTTGAACCTTCAGGGGACGGTTGGGCTAGGTGAGGCTCTGTGAAGGGTGTGTACCAAGAGTCGTGTAAATCACAGATTTTAGTCCTCGTGCACCATTATCCCTCTTAATGCAAGTGTGCAAGTGCTTCTTTACAGTTTAAACTACATGTCTTCACGTCAGCAGCCCATCTGACCAGGACAGAGAATGTTGTTGCAGATGCCCTGATCCGGTGTTTGTTGGTCTCCAATGGTTGTTACTTTGTCGTGAAGTACTGGAGAAGAGCTTCAACTCTTAGCTGACCCTTTAAGTTGACCTCTCCACCTCCCTTGTTAACCATGCGTGTGAGAGATTCCGCTACAGGGAATTTCCCCCACAGGGAGCTCTAGGAGACACATTGAATGTATAGTGGAACTTCAGTCTCTCCTGTGCATTCCAATAAACTCTAGAACACTGTCTTCCAGTTGCCACTGACTGTGCAGAAGGATGTGGTACCCGGATATTCTGGACAAGTCTATATGTTCTCCCTGGACCTTCCCAGCGAGAGTGTACCTGCTCTCCTAGTTAAAAGGCAGAGGCCTCCCTCTGAGTCTGAGTAATCTCAGCTTTCTTTCCTGGCTGCTCAGAGACTGAAGTACAAGAAGAGGGACCTGTTTGAAGGCCTAGATGTGCTCCTTTTAGTTTGGAGGTGGGCTATCAAGTACATCTATGCCTGCATTTATCGACTGTTATCTGGTTGTTGCTACAGAAAGCATATGTTTCTATTTTTTACTTCAGAACCTCTTCTTTTGTGGAGTTTCTGCTTTATTTGCCTGAAGAATGCCTTCACATTTGCACTATGAAGAGGTACTTCGCTGCTTTTTTGGTCTTTAATTAAAATCAAGAACAGGGCTCCTCCAGGACTATATTAATATTATGCTGTTCTTGAGAGGGCTAACTTACCAGTTTTCACCACTCCCCTTTGTTGTTTCTGCATTGGATTTTGGATTGCCGGAAAATCTTGCAAGTCCGGCGGCAGCCTGCCGGTTTTACCGGCACGGCTACCGCCAGACTTGTAATGAGCCCTATGTCTATAAGCTCATAGACGTAAGAAAGGATGTCCAGCTCGCCATCAGCTTTGATGGTGCCCTGCCTTGCACTGTAACCAAACAGACCATATCTAGGTAGATTGTCATCTGCATTTTGGAATGCAACAATCTGCCCAACAAGGAAAAGCCTGCTGGACTCAGGCCTCATCTACCAGAGGTTTGGCTCTGCTGTGCAGGTGTCCCTGTTGTGTCTGGCTGTGGACATCTATGCACACATTTTCCAAGAATTACGGCCTGGATTCCTAGTAAGGTTGGGATGATAAATGAAGTACAGTGCTCCTGAGTTTCTGGTGTAGGAAATTGTTCCTGGCTCTCTTCATCTCTAGGTGATGTATTTGCAATTTTTCTAGGATGAGGAATCTATGGCAGGAAGGAATACATTAGAAAAAATATGACTTACATTTAGGGATATACTTTCTGATGGCTACATCCTTCTAGATGTTCCTCCTTGCCTCCCCAAATTACCTCTCATACGGAATGCTCTTAACCCCAGCTGCAATTCGGCAATTCCTCAACCTCGGAGTTCTGCAGCAAAATGGGCAGACCTGAGATCATGGCACCATATATACCACCCATGATGTCACATTTGGCATCATGGGCAGCAACAATACCGAGCAAAGGCGACACACAGCCACAGTGTGCCCCCGGTGGCTGAAAACGTTTCTGAAGTCAGACGTGCACCCATAGGCTATTTCTAAGGTGCAGAACATGTGGGAGTAAGGATTAATCCATAATTACCAGAGGTAAGAAAAGTGGTCTTTTATGGTTTCTAATAGGAAGAATGTGGGGCTTCCTCAGCTGACTTCCTAAGATGAATAATTTAGGTAGACTAATGTAGTGGAACGAGAAAAGCCTGAAAGAAAATCGCTGCTAAGAGCCATATTAAAGAAATACTTCAGTTTGCAGGTTATACTTTTCTTTGATTAGTTATTTGTATTCTGCTTGAAAGCAAATACCCAGGAATGAAGAAGATTAAACTAATATTAACAGCTCACTAACTGAGATTTTGACATTTATTGTGACAATCATTGACTTGAGATATGCTAGCCATCTAAGACCTCTAGATGTTATATGTGTTTAAATGGTTTCTGAAAAGTAAAAACAATAGCATCATGAATAGTAATTATGCACTGTTATTATGCTTTCTAGTCCAACACTTCTCCGTTATTTGAGGTGCACATGGAACTGCAACTTAATGAATCTGTTTTTCGGCCACCTCTGGACTTTGGTGTGCCAGATGGCTTCAGCAGTCTGGTAGAGAACCTAGTCAGTGATTTGTATAATGCAGCTAAACTTGTACCACGTCTGGCAAAAGAAAAGCGTAGCTACAATGTGAGTACTATTGCTTAATCTGGCAATTAGATGTATTACTTAAGAATTTCTGTGTTTTGTGTTTCTGTTTCGGTGTCATGTGAATGCACATTTTTCTTCAAAAAGGTTATTTGTCTTGACTCAAATCCTACATTCCGTACAGATGGAACTTGAAGATAATACAGAACTTTCAGCAATGAAAGATGACGTCATGTCACGAGTTGCCAGTGTCATGAAGTCAGCTCAGGATTATCAGGCCTCTTTTGAGAAATATTCATATTTGTGGATGGAAGACCAGACAGAGTTTATGCAACAGTTTCTTCAGTATGGACTTGGATTCTCTTTAGAAGAAATGGAGTCACATGTGGATGATGTGTTACCTCCTAAACCCCCTACACTTGAACAGTTTAAACAACAGGTAAGTGCCAAGCAAAGAAAGCTGAGTATATTTGAGTCATTTAGTCATGCCTAATTCTTCTACAGATCATCCTAACCGTCACAAAGCTTTTAATATAAAGTAGTTCTGATTTCCATGAGAGGGCTTCAAACATGTATTTAAAGTCTTCAAATTTCAGCAGAGCTTTCTCTTTTCGAAGGGCATGAGCTAATTGAAGCGCCTAAATTGTATTTTTTAAATGTTCAGCAAGGATGTCTGTTAACAAGTGAGCCTGTTATAGTTTTTTCAACTTTAGTCACATTCTTTTGCATACTTTTGTTTTCAGTCACTTAAGTTTTTCTTTGCTTTTGTTCATAATGGTGCAACTCCTTTTCCACTGACTCATGGAACATATTTTCAGCAATGTATGTAAGTTTATAATGGCTAAGTTGGAGAAATTGTAGGAGGGACTTTTTGGTTCGCTTTGACCTGGAGGGATTAGCCCACTAGGACCTTACACCTAAGGGCCTGATTCATTTTCTTAAATCATTGGTAGACCTTATCAAGGGAAAGTTTGTTTCGGCACCCGTGATGCTGGCAGGATTCAGATCATTCATTGAGGCAGGCATTGTTTACCACCTAATTAATATTGAAGTAGTAAATAATCATAGGATGATTAGGGAACTATGACTGGTAGTCCAGACTCCCCTAGGACCACCCTATTAAAGACACACTTGCCTTTTTCAAATGTGTCTCTGATTGAACTGTTTGGGGCTGTTGCTGACGTAAAAAGCCTACATGTCCATGCAAGAATTTCAATGCCTTCCTTAGACCACTGTCATCTTTTCTATCATCTCAACTGGGTCATCAAAAGGAGCTGTTTTCCTGAGATACCAGGTTCCAATAACAAATGCATGTGTTTGAAAGAACAACATATGGTTTCTTTCATTAAACTGACCCCTTTTCACCATACCATACCGTGTGTGTGAGTGTGTTATCGTATTAAGACGGACCCATGTGAGGCGTCACTTCGACATGCTTTGGCTGGGAAGGTAATTGAAGGGCAACACGCTTGTTAACACGCAGGAGTTCGAATCCCAGTCTTGCACTTAGAGGCTGGAATACAGCATGAAGACTTCCAACGTTCGAAAAAGATTTAATTTCAGTCTGAGAGCCTTAACACAAAAATCCTTTGAAGGATGTTTTTCCAGATATGGAGCTAACACATTAAAACTTTTTATGTTCCATACACAATGGTTGTTAAAACATCTATAGTTCATCAAAGTTTCTCTATTCTTAATCCATTAAGACAGTTGTAACATTAATGTCACCCTGTTAGGATAGCATAACAATTCCACACCTGTAGCTTCTATCCTTGACAGTATTGCCTCACATTTCCTCTGCCAAAGATTTCATGGTTTATATGTATAATTTTCCAATTTGTGACTCAATTTAATATACATAGATGCCCCAAGGGTTGCCTAACAAGTGCATAGGTCTGAAGCACTTTCCATTCCACCAACGATCCCAGCAGCAGAAGACCCAATTAATTCCTTATGCCATGGGGACCAAATTTGCCAACTGAAGAACTCTCCTCTACAAGAGGGATGCTAATTTTGATTAGTCTGTAATTACATTCTGATTTTCCACCCCAAAAATCAATTTAGGTGCAATCTTCTGTTTGTATAGTTTCGGAATAGGCACTGTAGAGAAACAGACACATTTGTGGTAAGATATTCTGGTTTTATGTCTTTTAAACATTTCCATTTGGGATTTACCCAAATTAACCAGGCTGCCAAGGTATTTACATTTCTTCACCACTTACAATGTTTGGCATTCTATAGACCACTTGAAGGACTTCCATTTGTTTTTTGCTGAATTCCGAATCAAGACTTTACATGTGGTTACATTGGGCTTGAGATCCAAATTCAGGATATATTTGTGAATCCTATGTAGGGCATGTTGCAGACCAATTAGGGTGCTATCGAATATGATTATATCGTCTGCATAGTTTAAGTATAGTTTAAGTATTGCCCTTTTGTTTGGCCTAAAGCCGGTGGATTGGTTCGAACACCTTCCGAGCACAGACCCATATCTCTTAGATACAAATTGAACGAAAAAGTTGTCAATACACAACCTTGGCGTAAACCTCGACTGATATCAGTCCACAGAGTGTTTGACCACTGCATATGGAGCCTGACCCTAATTTTTGTATCTTTATGCATGGCTGATAGAACATCAATTAGTGCAACTGGACACCCACATCTAAATAACTTTGCCCATAGGCACTCCCGATTAAACCCATCAAACACCTTGCTTGTGTGTAGGAAGGCTAAATAGGTCGGGAGATTACAGTCCCGAGCCTGAGAGTCCAGCAAGGAGACCACAATACAATTTAGATCCGTTCCCACACCTTTCTTAAACTCAGCTTGGTGGATGTCCAGATTGTTTGAGTTAACCGCCCATTTTGTTAATTCACACAAGAGAAAATCTTGCAAGAGGAGTCCAACAATGAAATTGGCCTGTAATTCAGGTGTGAAACTCTGTCCCCTCCCTTAAATATTACAACCACAGTTGCCAGCATCCATGATGGTGGAATCAGCCTCCACTGCAAAACAGAGCTGAGATTATCCCTGCCCATAACCTTGTATCTGTTTTCAAGGTCATGGCGGATAATCCATCCGGCCCTGGAGCATTTGAAGTTTTACTGGTTCTAATAACTACCATTATGTTATCCATATCCGAGGATACTGCCCCGGCCCAACTGGTGGTGTACTGGGCCGGGGTCAGCACTACAGCTGCTCTATACATCTTCCCAAAGTACTCTACCCAGGGAGTCTCCAATATTAATTGTACCTGCAAGTATAGGTCTGTCTCCTCTGACCTTATCAGTCACCAAAAGATGTCAGGCCGGTTACCTGACATACACACTAGCATTTTTTCAGCGTACTTGATGGACATAAGAAACCTGTGTCCCCAAATCCAATTTTTGTATTTCATCTTCACCGCTCTAATTTCTTGTGTGCACTCAGCCGTCTTTTGCTTCAATGCTCTAATGGTCTGTCTATCGGCCCTCTTATGCACCATTATCTCCCCATCAAATGCAGGTGTATGGGCATTCACATGCGTTCCAATTAGCAGCAGCTTCGATGAACACATTATACCCAAAGTTGATCTTATAGTGGTTCAAACTCAATTGAACTACATAGTCACACACAGTTTTCTTCAAACCTTGCCTCTATTAAGCCATTAAATGCAGATGCAAATCTATATTGCTAACGGAGACTGTGATTCCTTGGGTTGACACTAATAGGCTCCTTCCCACGGTTCAGGCTGGATTCATCATCAGGGACTCGTATATCATAATTGAATGATCACTTAGTTCAGAACAACATATGTCCAATGCACCACCCATAGCATACAGGTCTGATGAGACAAAGACATAATTTATGGTGGGGCATCAGGATGCATTATGCCAGGTGAATTTTGGGGTTATATCGGGTTGCAACACACCATTTAGGGGCACCAAATACCAGTCTTCCATTTCCTGCCGGATCAGGCTTCAATTAAGTAGCTTTTTTGTGGAAACCCCACCTCAGCTCTGCTGCTGATACCACTTCGCATCTAGACATTCTGAATTAAAATCCCCTAGTACAATAACATATGCACCTGCCTCCGGAGTTTCTCCCAGCATATAATATGAAAAGTCACCAGAAAGTCTTCCAAAGCAGTACAGTTTGGGTTAAAGTACATGTTAAATAAGAGGCATTTCGGGAGCTTACCTTCTTTCTGTGGCCTCCAGGAAAGTATTTGACTAGCATATCCTTTCTTTCTGTAATAATCTGGGCCCCCACAATTCCCTGATTGTGCTTGCCCGCTGTTAATATCCCCCCATATGGCCGTCCAATTGACCCTTTTTCAGCCTTAACCGTGAAAATCTCATATCCATCCATGATGGGTCGCTCAGTCATAAATGTTTCCTGAAAGCACACAATATTGATGGCACTCAGCCGATCCTCACTTTTTGCTATGTTGCCAAACCGCCTCGAGATCCAAGACATTGTGGTCAACTTTTCATGCTTCAGACTCATTGGCAGGAGGAGCATTGTGCAATGATTGTATAATCCTGCTCCAATCATAATTTGTTTCTCTAGCCCCCTCAGGGTGAGTACACTGATCCTTATGAAACCTTGCCCCACGTAAGGGACCGGCACCGTTCATTCCGGGCCACCCCATTACGAGGTCTGCAGCGGGTCCCGCTCAGGACGCCTGGCCAGACCAGACATCCTTAGCGGGACCCGCTAGCAGACCAGGATGCTAACAACGGGCCCGTCATTAACGGGCCCGTTGTTAGCATCCTCCCCATTCCCATTGAGCCCTAAAAGGGCTCAAATGGGAATGGGGATCTAAAGGGACCGGGTCCCGGGAAAGGGAATTACTGGGCCCTCCAAGGTCGGAATGGCCTGGTAATTCCCTATTCCCGGAACCTGGTACCGGTACCCGGTACTCGGTATGGGGGTAGCCATGCCGGTAAAAGTGGCATGGCTACCTCCATACTCGTAATGAGGCCCAGTGTCTCTCTCCTTCATACTTCACTTATTTTTCTGCTCTTTGGCCATTGTACCCTTGCTTCATGTTGAATTGGGGGCCTCCACATCCCCTTTTATCACCTTGAAGTTGTGCCGTTTGCTCCGATAGCCCATTAGTTTGATCTTTTACCAGAGCCCGTTCTGCTGACGTCTTTCCTTTCTCTTCCATAGATCTGAACAGAGGAAAGTGCTTTAATGTAGTACCCGCTTGACCAACCTTTGATTAGTGAACATAATTTGCGGCAGGTTGCACTAGGGGGGATTTTGTTCCCCTAGAGTGTGACTCTTCCCCTTACCCAGTATAGACCAGCTTATCGCTCCACCACCAGACCCAACTTCAATAGCCTGTTCCGCTTCACATTCCTCCACACTCAGCTGACTAGGATATACCGAGATATCACTCAGGTTCAACGATTTGTTATTTTTAGGTAACAAAAGCAGGTGATCATTTCCTGGTCTTTAGGTACAGTTTTAGATATGGCACCCTTTCTTTGAGGAGTCCCTCCTTTTGTACCTGTTATTTTCCTCTATGTAGGTTTTTTCGCTAATGCTCCTGAACTGCCCAGCAACGTATCCACCTTTATTTGCAAATTGCGCAAAAACTTCCTTGACCCATTGTTTGAACGCTTTTCTACATTTGTACTATTTTTTTTGGGAAGATTTTTTACCTTACCCTCCGGAGCTTTATGACTACTTTTAACTACTTGGGGGGGATCAAGGATTACCTCCGCCATACTACTGTTCAAGGTGCCCACTTACCCCCTCCCATGCCGCAGGAGCTGAAATCCCCAATGTAGAGACCGTTGGGCATATCTGGTTCCCTACCGTCTGAACAAATAATATCTCCTCCCCATTATCCTGATCAGCCTCCATATCTGAGTCATTTTCACCCGGTAACGGGGTAGCAAGCCACATATTAGGCACCAAGTTGGGCTCCTTTAACCAGGGCCAGGGTGGGATCTGTAGAGGGAGGTCACTCGCTTTTTGATCATGCCCATTTTCCATCACTTTGATTGCACAAAAAAACCTTCAGTTATATTAACCTTAGTGCATACATCTTTCAAAATAGACTGCACCTCTCTTAACTCAAAATGCAAGGTCTCATACCCACGGTCCATAGTCCAATAGGCAGGATAGAACTGGGAAGGACAGTTCATCTACCAACATAGCTTCCTGCCAATATTCCAACTCACTCGACCCCTCTAGCTTAATTACCTTCTGCACCTATCAGTCAGTTATTTCATGTGCAAGCGTTTTGACATGACTACCATGCCCCAAATTTACAGCCAACAGGGTTTGATCGTAAAGTACTATGGGAGAAGTTTCTGGCCTGTTGTATTGTACAGAGTCCGTTGGTCGGTGGAACATAACTTCTGTAACTTCTTCCCCACCCTCAATTGGCCCTGGGAGAAGCCATTGATTTGATTTAAAATCAAGGGAAAGTCACACACATTTCCCAACTCATGGCAGATGATGGCAACCAGAATAGATACATCAGCCACAAGGTCCTGCCCCGTGATCACTTCCTGTTGTAGGAGCTCCACTCTGCCAGGTCTTGGAGTACCTGGTAGTCCCCCCATTTGGCTAGCGCCAGGGACTTTGTCTGCAGTATTTTACATTGTCACACAAACAGCAGTGAGCGTACCGTCAGCTGCTGCATTCTCGCTCAAGGGCTCTGGTTTTACCACTCCCAGTTCTCGGTGACCCCTGGAGACGGGCACCACTCCATCATGCACCTCAGTAGGTACCTTGTTTTCCACCATTTGCAGGCCAATACCTCTACCCTTGCCCGTCCTGACCCCTTTGCCAGTAAACTTTTCCGGGCTTTGGACAGTATCTAGCCCAGCAGTCGGCGGCAAAGTCTCCAATGCTCCCTGCTGAGCCAGAATCTTACTGTGCAATATTGCAACCATGCTCAGAGTCTTTCAAGAACCCACCAAAGAGGGGTTCCTGGCTTGGCTGAAAGGCAGTATTGCAATAGTTACCCCACTTCACGGCAGCAAGCCAAATACTACCCGCAAACAGTGATTCAGAGAAGGAGTTAAGCGAGCGGTGTCTGGGAATGGCTCCTGCTCTCGACTGTGAGGCCGATCGAATTGACAAAATAGCAAGGTAACTTATCACTGATAGGCTTTTCTTTAGGCGGTTTGGCAGCGGCAACCGGCATAATTTATTTATTTTATTTCTAAGGCATGGGCCGCACAAATACACAAGGACAACAAGAGGAAGACATGACATTTCAGATCAGTACAGTGTAGAAATGGTTGAACTATGGAAGCCTATTATTTGAAGAAAATCTTTTTTTGCGCTTTCCGGAAGGTGGACAGGTTTTCCTCACGTCTCAGTTTAAGGAGAAGGGAGTTCCAGAGCTGGGCAGCACGAATTGGAAAAAATCTTTCTAGACCTCTAGAATGTTCAAATGCAGGACAAGAAATTTGAATAAGGTCAGACGAGCGTAGCAATCTAGGTGGGGTGTAACGGTAGATGGCAGATTTCAGGCAGGAGGGTGCAAAGCCGTTAAGACAGCAATGGACAAGAGTGCAAGTTTTGAAATTAATACGATCTTGTACAGACAGCCAGTGGAGATCTTTCCTGTGCTGCGATATGTTTTCTTTCCATGTAATGTTTTTGATAATCCGTATGGCGTCTTTCTGGATGCGTTGGTATTTTTTAGACAGGAGGTGTTGGCCCCTAGTAACAGGGCGTTACAATAATCCAGCCATGATAGGATGGTGGCGCGGGCGATGTTGGCACAATTTGCCTCCGTTAGGAGGGGCCTGATGTTTCTTAATAATCGAAGGAAATGATTGCAAATTCTACTAATCAGATGAATGTATTCATCAGCATTAAGAAAGGATTCCAGTACGACTCCTAAGGTGTTTACCTTACTCTTGACTGGAATGATGTAAATGTTAATAAGAAAGCTGTAATATTCTACATTAAAGGAATAGTGCGCTACGAAATATTATTGGCAAATAAGATGGGCAATAATCAAAAAAAATCTCAAAAATATTTTTTTTAAAAGTCCCTATGAAAAGTATTGAGCAAATGAAGCTCAAACTTTAAAATGGGAAGCACTAGGAGGAATCCATTTTGTGAAATGGATGCCACCTGTGCTTGCCCTTGTGGCACTAATGAAGCAAAAGCCAGCCAGCTGTAGTAAACAAAAGCTACCACTGGGTGGCTTTCGCTTCATTGGTGCCGGAGGACTGGAGACCAGAGACTGCAGGCAGGAAAGCTGCATCTCGGTAAGTGCTAAT
The DNA here is from genome assembly GCF_040938575.1 of Ambystoma mexicanum. Taxonomy (NCBI): domain Eukaryota; kingdom Metazoa; phylum Chordata; class Amphibia; order Caudata; family Ambystomatidae; genus Ambystoma; species Ambystoma mexicanum. The sequence continues at coordinate 1,046,017,219 of NC_090926.1, forward strand.
TTCTTTTTTTCAAATAAGCACTAGCTGTGTTTTATTTTCTACGTTTTCCGGGCTGGAGGAGCCCGGAAAACATAGAAAGACAACCGCAGCTTTTAAAACGTTGTATTTATGTTTGCAGGTAGCTTCAGCTTGGAGCCCTCTGGGCTCCAAGCTGAAGCTACAACAAACATACATACAACGTTGTTGTATTTAAAAACTCTGCTGGTTTCTTTCTAAGTTTCTCGTGCTCCTCCGAGCCGGAGGAGCCCGTGAAACCTAGAAATAAAAACCGCCGCGTTTTTGAAACACAACCGCGTTGTGTTTATGCCTGCCGTGGCTATCACTTTGGGTCTCCGGGGCTCCATGTCTGCAACAGAGATCGGTAATAGGGAAAATTGCGCAGAGGCACAATGATACTGTGTGTGGGCTTCCGCTTAGTTTCAAGGATGTTTGAGCAATTGAGACCTTGTCCTTGGCCTTATCAATGTTGGCTTTCAATGCTACCTGCACCTTGACACAATCTGATGCTGTGGGTGCGTGAAGAGTGGAGAGTGCTTTAGTTTTTTCCAGCGATTTGAAAATCTGAAAAGGTTTTCCAGATTTATTTGATGCTTTTTCAATTTGAGTATTGAAAAAGTTCTTTTTTGTTTCTATTATTTGAAGTTTATAGCATTTGTCTTGAGCTTTCCATAGCTCCTTATTCTCATTAGTTGGATGTTCAACGCCACTTGGCTTCGAGAGTGCGTTTGGCTTTTTTAAGGGCACATATTTCTGGTGTAAACCAACTTTGATGCCTAGGGTTGACTCTAGTCAACCTCAATGTGAGCGGGAAATCCAATCAATCATTTCCTGAAGAGCGGTGGAATAGGAATTTACTAGGGATTCTGCCAAATCTGAATCAAATGTGGAAACATTCTGTTCTGGCTACCCGAGCAATTACTTCTGTGGCCTATTTATGGAAAGCCTACCCGCAGGCAGGATTATTAAAACCTTCTCCAAAAGAAATTTGAAGACTTTTAGACTAGGGCTTAATATGTGCGATCATCCCTCCACGTACCTGCCCCTGCCTTCACCCGTTGATTAGCAACCAACACCTCGGAGTTCCTGTTTTTATGCCTATGTCATTGGACTCATTTTTCCCAGAATTCGTTGTTTTCTTCTTTGTACTGTCTGTCCGCAATGAGGGTCACATTTTTCAATTCAAATGGTTATATATTCCTTCTCGTGCATGCCACTGACAACAGGCTTCTAGTGATTCATTGGATGTGGTAAGCACTTCGGTGACGGACCCTCACAGTGACTGGGTCACCTCTCTTGCGAAGTTCAATCCACTTAGTCTCCTTGCTGAAGAAGGTTCTGGTATCACAAACCACCGTGGACGTTGTGGAGGGATGGAAGCTTTTGCATCCTGGCGGTAAGAGGGAATCGGGACCTGCCTCTGTTTTTGGCTTTTTTTTGGCTTGGCATCGCCTTTCGGTACTGGTGTTGAGGTCGCCACCTCAGATAGATCCAGGGAAACTTCCACTGCCCTTTCAGGCATTCTTTCCAGGCACACACACTTGCGAGTATCTCTCAGTGGGAAATCAACAAGTCACAAGAGGCTTGGCCTTTGGTATCGAACAACCTTGTCACTGCACACAAGGATCAGAAGGTACCGTAGAACAGTTTGAAAGCAAGCTCCCCCAATGTATGCGCTTTTCACAGGTATCATAAATGAAGTAAAAAAAATTGTTGCTTAATACATTAGTTGCATTCAACAGTAGTTTCTTTTTATAGGTTAGTTTTAGAAATCTTTTCCACACAAAGACCTCCTGCTTGGCCCAATCCAGATTAACATCCTTCTCCTCCACCCCATATGACATTTTTGGGACAATCACTAGATTATACTGTTTTATAGAACGTTAAAATGAAAAGCGGCAGTATTTCTTATCAAGTACACTGAGTTGGGCTGCCGCTGAAATAGCACCAGTTCTTAATTCATCTGTCACCAGGGACATGGCTTGTTTAGATCTGAAGGTAACACCCAAGTATTTAAATTCAGACACTATTTGTAATCTGGTTCCATCAATGTGCCATCCAAAATCAGATCTCCCCGCTACAATCTTTTTCTGGTTAAAGATCAAAATCTTGGATTTTGTGACATCTATTGCAAGACCCAGTTCCATAAAGAAGTTCTGCGCCCGCACCAGGGATTTTTGTAGTCCAACTGCTGTGTAATCAATTAAGACAAGGTCATCTGCATACAGAAGGTATTGAAGAACAACTTGGCCCAACTTTGGAGGATTAACCCCTAGCCTCTCCAATGCAGCCCTCATTCCCAGATTAAAAAGAAAGGGGGCTAAAACACACCCCTGTCGCAGACCACGGTCAGCAGAGATCCACCTTGAGTAACCACCCCAGTTATCCAATTTGACTTTTATCTTCAGATCCTTGTGTAAGTATACCAATAGGGATATCAAGACCTCAGGGCAACACCATCCTCAACATCCCCCATAGCTTGGTGTGGTCCACGCAGTCAAAAGTTTAGATACGTCAAGAAATGAGAGGTTGTCCTTTTTGTTTGGAACGCCTGTTTTTTTAGGACCTGCAAGAACAGGCAGTTAAGTGCAGTGCTTTCCCCTTACAAAAGTCAGACTGGTTACAGTTCAACTTGTTGGCAGAGATCACCCATCTTTCCAGGGCGCTTGTTAAAGAGCCCCAAAAACATTTGTAGGGGGCATCCAAAAGGGAGATGGGGCACCCAATTCACAGTGTTTTCCCTATCCCTCTTCTTATATATTAATACAACAGTAGCCTCTCTCCACGAGTCCGGGCACAAAAAACACCCTACCACATTATGGAAAAGCTGTATTAAGACCACAGCCCACTGAGGTACATCTGATTTGAACGTCAAATTGGATAGGCCCAGGCCGTTGGAAGACTTAGCCTTCTTTATTGCAGTTAGAATACCCAATAAATCAATGTCCACAAGGGCCCATAGAACATCCCCTGAAATACCATCCGTTTGAATAGTAAGACATACAATAGTGGAGGCTTCAAGAGTATACAAGCTAGTAAAGTAAGCCTCCCACTGCTGACATGAAATAGAGTGGTGCTGTAGTGACAGTTGCAGCCCACCCTTACCCAGATACATTAAGTCTAGCAATAATATATGCCACATTTGTGCCCATTTTTAAGGTTTCCTTTATCTCCCTTCTCATCCTTCCCTTCTTTAAACGGATTTCCGTGTTCTACATGTGTCTAGGTGTCTCCTGACGATGTTCACTTGTAAGATTCGAGGCTGCTATAAGAGCAGATCAGATACTCTGAAGGTGGGGAGAAAATTACCTAGGACACAGCTCTACAAAGAGACCCCTCCCACAAGATCTGCGTCAATGGTAGCATTAAATCTAATTGCATATTTGGGTTTCCATATGATTGCATAATTACGAGGATTGATTTCCAGTGCGTCGGAAGCAGTTCGGGGGAATTACAGTAATCAATGCCCCTAAAACCAGTCCTGTGGCACGAGTGGTCACTCGCATTGTCAGCTTCCACATTGAAATAGTCAATAAAAGGGAGAAGGGAAGAGGATACAAAGACAAAGGGCCTCATTCCAACCCTGGCGCAAATAGCGCCATGGTTACCTCCAAACTCGGAATGAGGCCCAAAGTCTAAAGTGGATTTCAACTGATCACTTGACCTGGCATAAGAAGGAGGAGTATCCCTGTAAAAATGACCATTCAAAGGAACACGGTCCAGACCATCCAAGAAGGCTCGTAGTGCCAACCCACAATTTCTTGCATATTGGGAAAAACATGTTTGAGATGCCAGGTGGTACCACTTAAAATCTAAACTTTCTGAATTAAAATCGCCCAAAATTATAAAACAAACATTAGATAATAAGACCTGTGCTTCAAATATATTAGTAATGGCTGCTAGAAAGTCAATTAAGATAGTTGTTGCAGAGTTAAAATAAACATTTAAAACAATGAAAACACAAACAATTTGCCTCAGAGGATCAAGCCATGTTATTTTGCAGCCTAGCATGTCTGACCGGCCCACTTGTATGTCGTCGATCTTTGGAGTCAGGTGAGATGCGGCAGGCACAAAATAAACCACTTTATGGTGGGCCTTGTGGATTACCATGAATCCATCAAACAAAGGGACGTCAAGCATAAGAGATTCTTGAACCCAGATTAATTTAGCTTCCAACCAAAATTTAACATTGAGTCGAAGATGGTTAAACCCTTTAGAGATCCATGACACTAATCTCACCGGATATGTACAATGACAGCCCCTTTGCACTGGGTTGTGATAGTGCAAAGAATTAATAATATGAGACCAATCATAGGTCACAGAATGATTTGTCGAGAAGTGTTAGGAATTTTTTGCCCAGCATCCAAATCTACATAGATCTTCAGGGTGTACTGGGGGTTGATTTCAGAACCCACATCCGCCCCCGCCCCTGCTCTGGCTAGATGGTTCTAAGACCTCCTGCAGCCAATTTTTGGAAAGCGAATAACCCATATTAAAGAGACACTACACTCTCCCTCAGCCATGACTAAGTTGTAAACCAGTGCTGAATAAAAAAATGTTCACCATATCAACCCAGAAAAAATCTAAAAAGAAAATTCTGGTTATGTCTTTAGAGGAGAGAGATTGGAGGCTAGTGATTTGCCCAAAAAAGGCCAGAATATATTGATAATTCAGGGGATAAAGTTCTTTAACCTTGAAATTACGGCTCAAGCATACATAGCTCAGCTGGTACCCCAAAGCCAAATATGGACTACCTGGACGGCCAGAAGTTTGGCCCTGTGGGCTTTTTCAAGGCACTTTGGCATATACAGTCCTACTCATTTACTGTGTGAGAATCCTAAATTCTCTGTAATCTCTTTAGAGTTCCTTTTATTGGTTGGTTTGGATAACAGTGTCCAAAGTTACTGGTAAGGAGAGGTTGGCGGGTACAATGTCAATAATCATGCAATACAAATTATATTCCAATTAGTTAATTGGCGATAAAAATGAAAATACAAGCAAGGTGTGCAAGGAAGGAAAATAATAGAAGAAACAAAAAGGGAAAAGAAAACAATCATAAGCTATGTGTTAGCATAAAACATTTATAATTTTTAAATCATGCATATAAATGTTCTTATTCATGGTGATTGGGGATCATGTCAGCAGGTCCCAGCACAATAGGTCCAAGCATAGGGCTATCATTTCTTAGCGATACAGCTAATTTGGAATTTGGTCAAACCTAGCCATGTGGCTCTCATGCTTGAGTTGAAGCATCAATTGAAATACAAGGCCTTGTGTGACAAGTTAGTGGTAGGTTAATCTTATCTAGGGTTGTGGATCTAAATTAGTGGAAAACAGTGCTTCTGCCTCAGCACTGTCCCAAACAGGCAAAGAATCCTCTAAGGACTGCAAGATCTCCAAGAAGGTGAGGTCTAGCTCCCTTATTTCAGAGGTTGAGCCTAACTCCCTCCAATATTTCGTACCAGTGGGTCAGCACCAACGGTTCCTTCAGTACAGAGAAATGAAAAACTGGGCAAACCCTCTTCATTTTCCCCATCAGAGTAAAAACCAGAGACCACAGTCAGCATTGGCCTCAACACTGATAGTCTGCTTCTAATCACAAGAAGCATAAACATAAGTATAAACATTCTGAATGTGATAGGAGTGGGCACAATTCGCCTTCAGAACTTATTTACGTTTCTGATTCTGAGGATGATCATTTCGATCCATCCAAAAACTCCATGGTTCCAACCGAGGAGCTTTTTCAGATACCTTTGCATGAGGATATTTCTCCAATCCCGCAGTTCTCACGTGAGGAGGGTTTTCCTTCACCCTCTGGTACCAATTTTTCTTACAAATGTTCAGACACCTAGAACAGTGGTGGCAATGTGTACCATAATACAATTAATGCATCTTTAGCACTTTCATCACACAGAGCTGATTTACCAACTTCAGTGGACACTTCTACATCTCCTGTGGCTTCACTAGGGGAAGAGGTTGTTCCAGGGTCTTCTGCGCCATCTTTTGCATTCATCAAGTCAAATTGGGCCTCATTACAAGTCGGTCAGTGTGGCAAACATTGGTGGTAATGCTGTGCTAGCTGCACCGCTCAACTTTCATTTGGCGGTGGAGTGGAGGAAAAACCTGCTGGAGGTAATTCTGTCATTTTACCAGAATTTGAGCGGAATTAACGCTGCTGGTAATACTGCTGATATCCCCATCCTATAGACTCCATAAATGGGGACTAACACTGCTATACCGCCACTTGTGATCTGGCAGTAATTCCGCCGGGCCAAGTAGCCTTACCAGTAAATTTGTTGGTATTTCGAGGGATATAGAGGTCCCAGCAGTCGCTGGAAAATAAAATGTCTCTTTGGTACCTATCGGATACTGTGTGCTTGTCTAGTAAGAGTGCAATCATAACCCCTTTGTTTTGTGAACCAAGGTGTCGAAGAACGGGTGCGAGAGGGTGAAGTCAATTTTGTATCTAGCAGAGGATTAGCTGACAGAGAACTGAACCCTGTTTTACACACCTACAGAGGGTTTCAATGTTTTAAGTAAACCGTGCTTGTTGGGGGTGGTTGGAAGTTGCCTTTATTTGTGTTGTAATGGAGGATGCACCCAAATTATGGGACGTCCCCTCACAGAGGCGCAATGCCCAATGACTGAGCAAATACAGGAACCCGCCGGCAAGATGGATGAGGTCAATTACACTGGCACTAATGTCTCCGTGTGTTTATTCAGAATACTCACACATCCCATTGGTTGTCAGGAATGGCACTCTGTCAAGAGTGGCACAGGGTACCCAGGTAGGTTTTGGGTGGCTGTGCTGATGTAAGGTAGCAGATAAGCACACACAGCAGGAAGTTCAACAAGAAAGAAGAGTAGGAACCTGTAGCTGTGAGCCAAAAGATACAAAGGTACAAACAAACTGGATTCCCTCTTGGGGTGTATGCTGAAATGGGAAAGAGTGTTCCACGAACCTTAGGAAACTCCAGCCTTCTGCACAGATTGCTATAACAGAGGCCCACGCTGTATGCTCATGGCTGAGAACAACAGCAGTGGGTGTCTGTAACACTGAAAACGCGACAAGGGAAGGGGCAGAGGTTGCCTGCCGGAAACCAACAGGCAAGCTCTGTACAAAGGGATTACATAAAACACATGAGAAGACAAGAACAGATATATCCAGCGAAAAGTAAGTCAATAAGCAATCTAGCAGAAGGAAATGAAGGAAAGGCAGTTAGACTGGAGTAGATAACCTAAGGCTGAGTACAGAAGACTCAAGAAAGAGAACAAGGGAGCAGCAGTCAGGAAAACAGAAGGGCTGCAAAGTAGGAAGCGGGTTTGCAGTCAAGAGTGGGACTAGGTGCAGGCAAACTGTAGTGGACTTTCGGAGGACTGTAGTAGGCTGCAAGGCAGGGAGTCCAGAAGAACAGGACAGAGAGAGATTAGTAGTAGGCGACAGACAGAGAGCCCAAAAGAACAGGGCCGCGAGGTAGGGAGCCCAGAGGAGCAGGGCTGTAGGCAGCGAAGTGTAAAACAGGCTGTAAGGCAGAGGAGTGTAGCAAGTTGCAAGGCAGGGAGCCCAGAGGACAAGGGCTGTAGGCAGCGGAGGGAGACAGGCTGCAAGGAAGGAGCCCAGAGGACACGGGCTGTAGGCAGCGGAGGGAGCAGGCTGCAAGGAAGGAGCCCAGAGGACAAGGGCTGTAGGCAGCGAAGAGGTGCAGGCTGCAAGGTAGGGAGCCCAGAGGACAAGGGCTCGGAGACAGCAGAGGGTTGCAAGCTGCAAGGTAGGGAGCCCAGAGGACAAGGGCTGTAGGCAGCCAGAGTGAGGCAGGCTGCAGGGCAGGGATCCCAGAGGACAAGGACTGTAGGCAGCCGGAGTGAGGCAGGCTGCAGGGCAGGCAGCCCAGAGGACAAGGACTCTAGGCAGCCGGAGTGAGGCAGGCTGCAGTGCAGGGAGCCCAGAGGACAAGGACCGTAGGCAGCCGGAGTGAGGCAGGCTGCAGGGCAGGGAGCCCAGAGGACAAGGACTGTAGGCAGCCGGAGTGAGGCAGGCTGCAGGGCAGGGAGCCCAGAGGACAAGGACTGTAGGCAGCCTGAGTGAGGCAGGCTGCAGGGCAGGGAGCCCAGAGGACAAGGGCTGTAGGTAGAAGGCAGCGGAGCGTGATCGGCTGCAAGGCAGGGAGCCCGGAAAGGGTACTGGATCAAAACAGGATAATGCAGCAACAGGAACAGCATACAAAGTAAAGGGTCAAGGCAAACAGGAGCGGGGAGAACTCAAGATGCAAGACACTGTGCTCCTGCAGGCAGCTGCTTATATACAGCCCTGCCCTGTTCTGAGGCAGGCTAATTGACAGCACCTGGAGCAGCACACCTGAAGACAATCTGCCTCCTCCCTCTCTGGTCCTGAGCAGGTGGAAGTCACTCTGGCCGCTAGGGCTTCTGGGGATTGTGGTCCCAATAATGATGAATGAGAATAGCCAGGAATTGAGGACTGTAGCAAGGTGCATTGTGGTAAATGTAGTTAGTTGAATAAAATAAGAAAGAACCAAAGTCGAGCAAATGGAAATTAAAGACCAAGGCGTGAATAGGAGTTGTTCAAAGACTATTAAGAGGATAAATGAGTACCAAGTAGTCCATGATGGTTGCCAATGTGTGTGTCAGAGGTCCGGGCATGACATTGGTAATACTCGGCTGGGTTCTAACTCGCTGCAATAGAATAACTGGCAATGAGGTGGACGTTGGTACTGCCGGTGCAATTACATGGCAACACCCAGTAACTGTATCCAGCAACACATTTTCTGTCTGAACACTAAAATTTGCCACGGGCTTGGCCGGTCCAACACCACAGGACCATCGAGGTGAGCACATGGCTAGCAGCCCCCCCAAGGTTCTTGTGCAGCCATCACTTGAGTTAGCAGCTCCAAGAAAAAGTGTTACAAAAAAAAAAAGAAGTAGAAGGGGACACAAATGCTCCAGTAAGGTGTAAGACAGTTTGAGGGAGGGAACACACACAGCCCCCACTCCACTCATGCTCAGTAGTTGTGACCAAGGGGAGATGGTTGAACTGTCATCAGCAAGAAAGCCCCATATTAGGAGATCCACACATCAGGCTGGAGCACAACAGCACAGAGTACCTTCTGTAAACAGCTGTCCGATCCCAGAGTTTGACATCCATGGTTCTGCGACAATACTAGACCCTGGTGGGACCTATGGATAAAACAATTGGAATTGTTTTTCACAGCCACATGGAAACGAAGGATGCAGCCAGACAATCAGTGCTCCTGTTCTACCCGGGTGCAGAAGTTACCAAAATATTCAAGATGCTCCAGAGGGATGATGGATCGTACGAAGCTGTGAAGAACGTGTTGCACATATATTTCAGCCCTATTATAAATAAGGACTATGAATGTTTCAATCTATTGCAAGCCACCAAAGGACCATGTGAATTCCTGGACAAGTTTCATGCACGTTTAAGACAGCTTGCAATGCCATGTGCCCTGGCAGATGAGGAACAAGAAGCCTGGGCATTAATGCTACTCTTCACAACTCAGCCGGCATGGGAGCCTGATATGTTGCTGCAACAAATCCTGGAAATAGGAAGAGCTCATGTGCTTGCCACCGTAAAGGCCTCTTATATCGAAGAAGCAATAAAAACACATCACATCACATTAATAAAGGCGTGCCTCTCACCAAGACAACATAGAGGGCGAAGTGACTGACCAGGGGGTAAGAATCAAAGAAACACAGAAACGCGCAAAGTTACCTGTGACTTCTGCGGAGGCAGCCTGCCTCACAACCAGTGCGGTCTGGGCAGTGGGACAAACATGTGGCAGATCTGGAAAATAAAAGCACTTCACCAAAGTGTGTATCGATCTCCACGGCCAACCCAGAATCAGCCCAGACCGGCGGTCGGTAACAAACCAAAACAAATTAGACTGACAGCCATACCCCAAGACGACCAGGAATCTCTGTTGAGTCAGGACCAAGACAAAGATGTATTAGATGTATTCTTTATTTTGGCAGTATGTCAAGGCATAACAAGAAAAAGGAGATAACCACACTGCATAGTTACTATCGCATCAGACAATGTCCCAGTGCTCATAGGCACAGGAGCATCAGAGAATGTGATGCTGGTAGAACAATTAAGACATCTTCATCTCGCTACTCACTTCGAACCACAAGAAATGTGCATTTTCACTTACGGAGGATCAAAGCCGCTCCCCCTCGAAGGAGCATCCTACACTCAGGTGGCCTTGGCCAACAGTTGACACCAGCCACCTTCTATGTCTTGGCATAATCCAACGATAAACTGAAGAGCTTGGTTCAGTGCACTTTTTTCTGGAGGAGGTAAAGAACCTTGTCTAGTCATAATTTCAGCTATTCATCGCAATTTTCTCTTTTAAAAGGCAAGAAATGCCACTCTATATAGACCAAATGGGTCAATTAGTGGCTCTGCAAACCATCATATCTCTTTCCTGATGCGAAAAAAAGTTGAAGCAGCCCTCAAACAACTAGAGGAAGAAGATATTATATAGAAGGTACAAGGCTCCACTCCATGGGTATCCCCTGTATTAAGAGCAAGCAAAACCAGGCAACCAAAAACGTGTGGACCTGCGTAGACATGTAGATACTGGGCAAGCCAATTGCATAGGGAATACATCCATGTTAGACAACATAATTGCAAACCTGTATGGAGCCACGATCCTCTCCACAATAGAAAAGTCTGATTATCACCTGGACTCAAAGCATATCACAGCGTTCTCTTCACACATATGCCCCTCTCCCTACTCTTGTCGGCAGCTGAAATGGTCCAACACACAATAAAAAGGGTACTGTCAGGACTACCAGTGGGTCATTAACATCAGTGATGATGTGTTAATCTCCTCAACCTATAAAAAAGACAAAGTTAATCAATTAATTGCAGTTTCATCGAAGGCTACAACATCATGGACTCACTTTAAGTACAGGTATGTGGTAATTCATGCAAAGAAAAGTCAACTTGTTCAGCCGCATTTTTCAAGAGCAGGGCCTCTAAGCAGACCCAAGAGAAGTGGAATTTCCTGTCTTAACACTGTCACAGGACACCAGCATCTCAAGCTTTTCTCCAGGGCTTATGGAGAGTAAGAACATGATTGTCTGCAGGTACTGAAGGCTGTTGCAAGACTCATGTTTAATCTTCCCACCAGAGCTAGTATCAAAAGTTATCTAATTAGCCCCTATAGGCCATCAGGGTGGCACTAAATGAAAAGTCCAGCTCAGAGAAAAAGCATGGTTGCCTGAACTGGAAAAAGAAGTACATTTGTTCTTGCAAGGATGTAGATTGTGCCAAGTATTTAGCACTCTACAAAGGCTGCCAACCATCAAATTCTCTGAGAGAAGTAATGTCCCATGGGAGGACATAAGCGTTTATTTTTGGAACTTTCTCTAATCAATATATATCCTGGTTGTACTAGATACATTTTCCAGATCCCAGAGGTGAAGTCCCTCCTATCTACAGCAGTCCTAGAAGATCTGAAAACGGATCACCATTGCAGGGAAAAGAATTTGAAGCATTCATGAGATTCTATGGAATCACCCACAAAAGAATAACTCCATGCTCTCCTACACCAAAGGTGGTACTGAAAGGTTCATGAGAATGCTCAACAAAGCATTCTGCATAGCCCATGAGCAAGGGGAAGCATTAGATCCATCACTGATGTCATTCCTCATGGCGTCGCGAACCACGCTGCACACTGCCGTGGGAGTAGCCGCTGTGGAAGGTTCGGTCCATCATCCAGGAGCAACAGTCGAGCTCAAGGGCCCAGATCGATACGAAACACTTGAGGCAGAAACAAATAGAGATAAACCGCAAAGAAAGTACCAAACGATGTCTCATCGAGACACCAGTGTTTTCAGTGGAAGATCAGCTATTGGTCCATAACCATAATTCTAGGCCACAAACTATACCTCCCCTGTGGAGCAAATCCTTAGAGAGTTATCGTGAAACATGGCTTTATGGTAACGATGTTAGATGGACAGACCTGAGTGACCTGGAACATTAATTGGTTTAAAAAAATAAGTACAACGAGGATGGAACAACTTGAGGAGAACTATGAAGGAGAGGAGACAGATGAACCTAATAAATCTCGTGAAGATGAACATCAAGGAGGGGCGGAGTCATGTCTCAGAGTAGAAGTGACCAGCATGGCCCAAGGAAAAGTCAAGGAGTTCCCACAAGAGTAAGTCGAGGTATCTCTGCCCATTTGAAGGTCTCTGGGCCTCAATATAAGTTCTGCAGTGCGGGACAAAAAGTGGTAGTAATTACATTACTGTCACTTTTTTGGGCAGTAACTGAATTACCGTCATTCATACCACACTGCTGACCTATAGGTTTGGTGTTAATGTGGAGGATTTTCTCTTTAAGGCCACACATCTACAGAATTACAGCAGTTGAAGACCTCCAAAATCCCCATGGTGTAAAATGGACTCCAAAAATGCAGATTTACAGCACCATATGGCCAGTTGTAATCCCGAGGTAAACCCACGGGACCCAGTGGTGGTGACGCATACAAGATACAGTGTTCATCCCCCACCTTCATTGGCTGCCGCCTATTTACACATTACCAATTACATATAGACCCCCAGTTTATTGGCCACATCATCTTCGACTCCAACTCCTTCCCACATGGGTTTCGATCACTTTACCTTGGGTTGCTGTTAGATGATTGGTTAAGTTACTGAGAGCACTGCCCTGCCCTAAGGCCTAATCACATGATGTGCATCTGGCCATCAACATGAGCTCAGTGGATAACCTTGAGGTCAGTCTGGTCTTTGCTAATAAAGCAACTCTTTTCCAGTGGTCGAAGTGCACGAAAAGAAGTAGTGGAGCTATGATCCCTGCCAGCCTGCTCCCACTCCCCACAAACCCCATCATCACACCGCCTCCCACACACAATACAAACCCCCAAACACATGCACCTGTTGTTTAAGGGAACGTTCAGTGTGGTGCACTGAAAGTGCAAGTCTCAACTTCTTCTGACACTGTTATTTTAAAACAAAACCGTTCCGGAAAGGTTTCTTTTTAAAATAAAAGTATAGGAGCTGTAAAACTTAATTAAAAAAGTAGAGGAACACCGCTCCCAGCAGCTCCCGCTCACTTCGACCACTGCTCTTTTCTCATCCCAGACACACAGGCAACCCCTCCATGCCTCCCTGTTGCAATCTTATAAGAGTTGGCATCCCATTTTGCTCTCCCTGGTATAAATCCATAGGCCTTGTTGTCCTCTGTTTTCCCCTTATCCGCTGCTTCTTCTGAGGGCAGGCCTGGTTATCCAGCAGGTCCCACTAATCTATTTAGTGAAGGATTTAGGAGTTTTGCTCATGGGCATCTGGTAGTTCAAATAGGATTTCCATTATCCTATGGGGCGCTGGTGTCCTAAAGGTGTAGCCCTAGCACGGTTCACTGCTCCTTGCTACCCTCTCACAGCTTGCGCTTGAGCCGCTGACCTCAGAATGGTGACATTGGCTATGTCACGGTATGTGCAGTGTTTGCTCGACGGGTGTTTTACCGCTATTCCCGGATGCCTCATCTCTGTTTTGTAAGTCGAATTTAGGTGTTTTTGCCTTTCTGTTGCCACCACCTGAGGAATTGACTGACAGCCAATTGCAGGCTGCAACAGGAAAAGATCATCACTGCTGTTGTGAAGGTAAGCCCTGCCTTACTTCTCGTCAAAGAGGAGCTGGCAGGCGTAAGCCGCCCCCTCGACACAAAGGCCCACCAACTAGGGCCCCTGTCTGGTCCTATGCAGCGCTGGAGCCTTGAAATGTCCACCGCCATGGACGAAATGCACTCTGCGGAGGTTGGGTACACCCGGGCGACGGTCCCGCGGGGATTCGCTGTTCCGGGCGACTGACCTTCTCGCTGGGTTGAATCCTTTGGGCGGACTGCACGGATCCCACCCGTTTACCTCTCGAGGTTTCACGCCCCCTTGAATTCTCTCTTCAAAGTTCTTTTCAACTTTCCCTTACAGTACTTGTTGGCTATCAGTCTCGCGCATTCAAAGGGATTGTGTCCTCCGACGTATTCCTTATCTTTGATAATACGTTTCCAGCTTGCTGGCCTCAGATTTTTTTTCTTTAGATGGCACTGCGCGTCGACGTCCGCTGAGTCGATGTCCCTCGACGGCCACCGTATCAGCGCCAACGTCATCATGCCCATAAATAGCCACGCGCTGCGTCCATTGCTTAGTTCCGTTTTTCCGCGCTTCGTGGGGCCTCGGAACGTCGTTGCTCAGTTCAGTCAGGATAACTACTATATCTACTTGAATAATACCTTCTCGTTCTCGATGGCATCTTCATCGGAACCGACAACGCCGCGATCCGGCTTCAAGAAATGTCGAGACTGCGGTAAAAAAATGTCGATAACGGATCCACACAGGATCTGTTTGTGGTGCTTGGGATCCGAGCACCATTGTTCGGAGTGTGAGGACTGCTTGTCCATGACGGCGAAAGCCTTGAAGGAGCGCAAGGGGAAGCTCGAGAGAGGTAAGTCAGTCAAAACCTCCTCGAAAGTTTCTTCGGCTGAGTCGAGGAATTCGTCTCTTCGCCGTCGAAAACATTCCCATTCTAGATCTTGAAGTAGCTCCCACCATTCGTCAAGATCAAGACACTCAAAAAAGAGACGTCGAAGATCCCCTTCCTCGTCGTCTTCTGTGTCCCCAGAAAGGGTCTCCTGTCCCACTAAACACAGCTCTCAAGCTGAGTGGGAGGAATTCAGAAAGAAAATGTTAAGCGTCTTCAAGAACGTGGCTTCGACCCCCTCGAAGACAGCTCAGGGTGATTCCCCGGGTGAAAAACCCAAAAAATCAAATCGCCGCGAGTCGCAGGAGCCGGCAAAACATTCCACCCGAGAGCGCCACGAGCCATCGGGTAAGAAGGCACCATCTTCGACGCCGTCGTCGAAGATTCCTTCGATGCACGGATCGACGCCATCGACGCCGTTGTCGAAGGGTTCCTCGACGCATCGGTCGATCGACTCGACGCCATCGTCGACGCCGACATCGACGACGATGAAAGAGAAGACCAAGGCCACTCCACAGCCAACGGTGATTCCAAGGGCCTCCGGCACGACGCTGAGACCGTTGTCGATGTCCTCGAGTAGGATCCCGATCCTCTCGAGTTCTTCGAGACCCCTTCCAGTTTTTTCGATGCCGTTCTCGGCGTCGTCGAAGCCTGTCACATCGGCGTCGACGACATCAACATTTTCTCGCCCAATAATGATGAGTTTGGCTCCTTCTGCCTTAGACATGGGTTTTACACCATTTCAGAGATCAGAGTACCTGGATTATCTTCAATTTATGAAGAGGGGGAAGATTCTGACCAGGAAACATTTGGCTTACAGAGGACCACACTGCAGAGGATTTCACCTCTGAGGAAAGAAGGCTGAAGGACCTACAGGAGTCACTACATGAGGCAAGTGGGCTGGACACTTCCCCAGAAGTGGAATTTGTTAAACCAGACCATGGGGAAAATGCCGAAACACCCTACAGAACCCTTATGGCAAGAATTATTGAATTTATGGGTTGGTCTGCGCCTTCACCTGTTTTTCAACAGGATGACCTTACAGACATATTAGACAAAGGTCCACAAGAGGACCCTGTGGTCCCCTTCCATGCAGCCTTACAAAGGAAAATTACATCTAATTGGGAAACTCCTGAAGTTATCCCTGCGGTCAATAAAAGATTGTCAGCCAAGTATAGGGTAGCGGCTGTTGACCCTGAATACTTATCAAAACACCCGACTCCAGAGAGCCTGGTGATTCAAGCGGCAACTTCATCTAGCAGTAGGACCGCTTACCCTACTGTCCCACAGGATAGAGATGACAAGAGGTACGATTCTATGGCGAAGAAAGTCTTCTCTGCTTGTAGTATGGCGTTGAAGTCCATCAACGCCACCTGTAGGCTCGCCAGGTTCAGTCACACACTATGGGGGTGTGCTTCATCAGCGGCTGACTGCATACCCGAAGGAGAGGAAAAGGAAGCCTTCCTTAACATTATTAAAGATGGCAAAGATGCCGTGTGCGAATCACTTCAAACTGGCATCGATTCCGCTGACAGTATCTGCAGGGCCATGGCAGCAAGTACAACAATCCGCAGGCATGCGTGGTTGTGAAAGTCTGGCTTTGCTCCAGATGTACAGGCTAGACTTTTGAATATGCCCTTTGACGGCTCTTCACTATTCGCGAAAAAGGCTGATGACAGTCTGGAAAAGTTGCAGACTTCTAAAGCAGCAGCAAAATCTTTAGGAGCTGCTATCCGCCAAACTCCTTTTCGCCCCTCAGGAACCTCTGGGAGAGGAAAGTCCTTTCTCTATTATTTTGCATTCGGGAAAGGCAGAGGACAGCCGGCTCAAAGAGACCAAAGGAGATCCACCCGAGGTGGACGGGTCAAAAGTACTAAGGCCGCAGCAGCAGCAGGTGCCTCTTTACCCTCGGCATCTGCATCAGCCGCCCCCAAACCACTCTGAGGCCTTCCCACACAATACACCTGTAGGGGGCAGGTTAACTCACTATCTGACGGAATGGCAGGCTATAACGTCAGATGCTTGGGCATTGGAGACAGTTGCCCAGGGTTACTGCCTACCCTTTCTACACACAATCCTCAGAGTCATCCACCGGGGAACAGCTCTCTAAAAGTTCCATATCAGCTCCTCTTGCAGGAAATTATAGACCTGCTAGAGAAAGGTGCCATAGAACCGGTACATGTAGCGGACAGGAACAAGGGCTGGTACTCCCCCTACTTTCTCATACCAAAGAAGGACGGAGGACTGAGACCCATCCTGGACTTACGAGAATTGAACAAGTTCCTCAGGAAGGACAAGTTCAAGATGGTAACTCTCTCTCAGATCCTTCAGGCCCTAACTCTCTCTCAGATCCTTCAGGCCCTCCAGCTCCAGGACTAGCTGGTATCTCTGGACCTTCAGGATGTTTATTTTCATGTGCCAATCCATCTCAAACAGAGGAAATACCTGAGGTTCGCAATTGGCGACTCTCATTATCAATTTCGAGTTCTGCCATTTGGGCTGACCTCCGCCCCGAGGGTCTTCACCAAGCTGATGTCGGTAGTGGCGGTGAATCTAAGGAGGGAAGGGATCCACGTCTACCCCCACCTTGACGATTGGCTGATCAGGGCTGTATCTTCAGAACAGGCCCAGGCCCAGCTAGATTATATCTGCCACTTCCTTCACAAACTGGGCATCTCCCTCAATTTAAAGAAGTCACAGATGATACCATCACAGAGACTCCAGTTCATTGGAGCAGTCCTGGACACTTCCCTGGGAAAAGCCTCGCCACCAGAGGTGAGGGCTCAAGATATTCTACAGATGGTCACCAAGTTTCAAAATGCCCAACATCTCCCAGCCTTCGGCTTTTTGAGGTTGCTAGGCCTCATGGCATCCTGCATATTCCTTGCGCCAGAGGCTCACCTGAGAATGAGATCTCTTCAGTGGGCACTGAGAAGTCAGTGGTCGCAATTCTCAAGGAGAATGACAGATCTCCTCCGGATTCCGGACAAGGTAGCCCACGACCTTCAATGGTGGCCCTATCCAGAGAACATCTTGAAAGGAGAACTGTTTTGGCAACCATGGCCGGAGATAACAGTAGTCACAGACACCTCACTCACGGGGTTGGGAGCCCATGCCAACGATTTCACCATCAGCGGTCGTTGGTCTCCATCGAAGTCCAGACTACACATCAACCTATTGGAGCTGAGAGCGATCAGACTAGCGCTGAAAGCTTTTCTGCCATCAGTACAGGGGAGAAATGTCCTGATAATAACGGACAACACGGTGGCCATGCACTACCTCAACAAGAGAGGAGGCGTAGGATCACTGCCACTGTGCAGAGAGGCGATGCAGCTCTGGTTTTGGGCAATCCAAGAAGGAATTTCTCTATCGGCAGTCCACCTAGCCGGAGAGAAGAACTTGACAGCGGGCGCTCTGAGCAGGCAGAGCACAGTCTCCCACGAGTGGGAGCTAGCTCAGGAAGTCCTTCAAGAGATCTTCGCCCTTTTAGGAACCCCTCAGGTGGATCTGTTCGCCACAAGCACCAACAGGAAGTGCGATCTGTTCTGTTCAAGGGAATTTCCCCCGAGAGGAGCTCTCGGGGACGCGTTCGTAGTGGACTGAGAGTTTCCACTCCTTTACGCATTTCCACCAGTCCCTGTTATTCCTCAAATGATCAGGAGGTTGAGAAGATTCCGGAAAACCATGATCCTAATTGCCCCGGACTGGGCCAGGAGAACGTGGTACCCGGACCTTCTAGGGTCTAGGGTGGGTGATGTCCATCTGCCCTCCAATCCGTCTTCCACTCAAAGAGAATCTTCTCTCGCAGAAGGGAGGTCAGGTTCTCCATCCAGACACCAGAACCCTCAACCTTCACGCTTGGCTTCTGAAAGGGTGAGGTACAAGGATTGGGATCTCCCTGATGATGTCATGGAGGTGTTGCTTTCGGCCAGGAGGCCAGCAACAAAGTCTTTATACCGCTGCCGTTGAAACACATTTTGCAGCTGGTGTAGGGAAGAGAATATCGACCCTTTTTCATGTGGTACACAAACAGTGTTATCGTTTCTACTCGGCAAACTCAGGCCTTCAAGTTGGCACTGTAAAAGGCTATCTCGCAGCGCATTCTATCTTCAAGAGCACTGCGGAGGAACCATTGTATTTCAAACTTCCTCTAGTGGTACAATTTCTCAAGGGATTAACTAATGTTTATCCTCTAAAACCATTCCAGGTTCCCTTATGGGACTTAAATTTAGTCTTAAACTTCCTAATGGGCACTCCATTCGAACCACTTCACTCTTGTGCGCTGAGATTTCTCACACTTAAAACTGTCCTATTGGTAGCACTAACGTCTGCTAGGAGGGTGAGTGAGCTACAAGCTCTCTCCTGTAAACCCCACATACAATCTTCCACAAGGACAAAGTTGTCCTACAGGTGAAGCCTAATTTCCTCCCAAAGGTGGTTTCTGAATTTCATATTACTCAGAAAAATTACCTTACCTTCGTTCTACCCTCCTCCCCATCCGGGGAAAGAGGAGGAAAGGCTACATAGGCTGGACCCAAGACGAGCTCTCAGCTTTTACATCAGCAGAATGGCTAGGATCAGGCAAGCAGACCAACTGTTTGTAGGATACTCAGGTCACAAGTTGGGACTACCCATAACAAAACAAACCATCTCCAGGTGGATTATTTTGGCCATTCTGGAATGTTACAAACTGGCAGGGAAAGAGCCACCCCAAAATCTCAGGGCTCATTCAACCAGGGGTATCGCAGCCTCTTCCGCTCTCCAAAGAGGGGTACCGGTCCGAGACATATGTGCGGCTGCCACATGGTCGTCCGCACATACATTCACAAAATTTTACAATCTGGATTCCTCCACTACTCTAGAGACCAGATTTGGCAAGGCCATATTACATTCGGTCCATCCCTAAAGGGATACATAACATTCTCACTCCCACCTCCAATTACATGCCACTGCTATGGGAGTCTATCAAAGATAAGGAATACGTTGGAGGACACAATCCCTTCGAAGAACAAGTTACTTCTTACCTTGTAACGTTCTTTCGACGGGATGTTCCTCCGACGTATTCCTTATCGCCCCTCCCAACCATCCCTGCAGTGATACTTCCCTTGTGGTTGCAGCTTACGATCCTTCAAGGTCAATAACCAATTCAGGCATGATTTTTCATATGCTACAAAACGGAACTGGGCAACGGATGCAGCGCGTGGCTATTTATGGGCATGATGACGACGGCACCGATAGGGTGGCCGTTGAGGGACATCGACTCGGCGGACGTCGACGCGCAGCGCCCTCTACAGAAAAAAATTCTGAGGCCAGCAAGCTGGAAACGTATTATCAAAGATAAGGAATACGTCGGAGGAACATTCCGTCGAAAGAACGTTACAAGGTAAGAAGTAACTTGTTCTTCTGCTGCCTACCTTTGCCTAAACTATTTGCCCTCCTCAAGAGAGCCTTAACATTGTTGGGATAAAGGCACTTCCAAATATGGCAAACACCATATGAACTGATATAATATACAAGGGGGGAGTGATCCACTTCATTGGGCATTGTAATGCCACTCTATAGAGACACTAAAAATGGCCATTACCATTGACTCCATTTTGTGTTAGGCCCAGGCAGGGTAAACTGCAGGCTCGCTCTGTTCACATTCCTGGTTCACAAGGCTAAATTCCTGCGCAACCTGATGGCTACGCTTGAGCCCTGTTCCCATGGAAGTCCATTTCCCTCTCGTCCCTTCAGTGTTGTGAATATTTTAGTATCTTTCACCGGAATGTGCCGTGCCAGAGCGCGAGACAGCACTAGGCTCCGTGCTGCGTTCATTCATCTCCACTAACCTGCATGGGAGGTCTCTCACTCCCACCCAGCCAGGCCAGAGCCAGCCTCGCCCCATCGCCCTGACCCCCATACCTTTGCGCTTATTGACATGAACGCGACCCCTAAGTCCTAACCCTTACCAAGTGCCCACAGGAGATCTAAGTATGCGCAGCAATATTTCTTCTAAGCAATGACATATAACCCCTGTAACATGAGGTACTAGGAGGGATAAATTAGATATCAAACCCCAGGGTGTGGACCTTCAGTAGGGGAACTGCGGTATCAACAAAGCCCTGAATGTGTGGGCCAGAATTACTGTATTTTATCCTCCATTTCCCTTGGCACCACTTCCTGTGCTGCCCAGTTGCCTGCCACAATGAGTTAATATGCATGCTTTGTATGTTTAGTTTAGAGAGAAACAAAATGTAATGTGTGACCCGAACTTCACTGCGAGGATGTGGATGCTGATCGACGGGACAAGAACTAACCAATTACGGCCCGGCATCCCTTATGGAGCAGACCCATGTGTAAGGCCCCACCAATCGGTGGCACCAATTTCTACTGTATACGATGACGTAATGTGACTTCTTAAGCTGATTTTCGTAACTGTTAGAGCCAGAGCGCTCTTGGGCATCAGAGATTTTTGCTGGCATTTGTATTCTGTATCTTTAATCCTTGTTACGCTACCTCTTGGCCTAGCGGGTTGTTTTTACTCTGGAGTGTGTGCATAAAGGAACCTGCCTTCATTTGGTGACCCCTATGACGTGATTCCACAGCTCGCGTACTTCTGACTGTATCCAGGCGACCTCTCCGGAAGGTCCGTGCCAACCTACAGTGACCAGTCCCCCATAACGCATATGCAGCAGAAGTGCCCCTTGCAGGTGCCGTCTTTGCAGAATTTCCACCTGCTCGTTGGAGTGGGGTGCAGCCCCAGGGAGAGGCCCTGACCTGTTGTGGATTCCCCGCGAACTGAGGCTTTCGGAAAAACATGGACATGTGATTATAGATAGCAAGGAATAAAAATGTTTGGGGGAAGGTATGCAGCTGTATGAAAGGGGGAACACAGAGTGAATGTAAGCGAAAGTATAGTTTGCCTTGTTGGCTGTATGATAGTAGTTTCTTTTTTATATATGGCCATTTTTCTTAGTTTCATTTTTTAAAAATATATATATAAGAGATAAAAGGAGGAAGGAAAGGGAGCCTCCCCAAGAGAGGGGAGAAGGTGGATCCACAGTGCACTGTCTCGACCAGTGCGGGAAATAAAACTAAGAGAAAAGTAGAAGCTCGGTATAATTAGAGAGCGCAGAAAAAGTAATGGTTGTTGTTTTAGCTTATTATTTTAGTTGGTTTTGTTATTGTACCTTTTATAAGTGTGGAGTAGGTTCAGGAGGGTCGTGTATGTTGTGTGTGTGTGTACCCAAGAGGTGTGGTATAAGAGTGAAAGAAGGTGCTCTAGGGGAAGGGGGTGGGAAGAAGTGAAACAACTGTTTTATGTTTGCTATGAATGTTTTGACTGCACTGACTGAGCACATTGATATGACCAGAATATATGGGCTCTAAAGGGTGACGGGGAGGGGATAGAGCAGAGTGCATTGGTTCACCTTAAGTGATGAGCACTTATACAAAAACATTCCTGACACGACACAGACTAAGGGCCTCATCACCCAACCTTCTGGCGGTATTACTGCCGGATCACAGGTTGGGCGGTAACTGTAATTCCCCATTGGGTCCATTTTCGGCGCAGTTACTGCCGGCTGTATTACCGCTGGCGCTATTACCGCTTAGAGCTGGAGGTATATGCTGTCAGCCTGAGATTGGGCGGACACTTAAATGCGTCAGTAATAGTGTTACCGGCGCATTTAAGGGCTACCGCCCAACTCGTAATGAGGCCCTAAATATCAGAATGGGGACTGATACATCACTAGAACACATATGTAAGGCTTTACCCCTATATTTTGATAAGATAAAGAAATAACACAATCAATAGGTGTCCGAAACTAAAGGAAAAGGGATGCCTCACTCCTGGCCAGAGGGGGGTCCTTTGGTAGATGTGCCCTGGACCATATGTCTAGGTACCTGACTGCCAAATATAAGAGGAGGTCACTACAGAACAGACAAGAAATATTGGACCTCTATTGGAGAATGTCTGAGGAAACAGAAGCCCCCAAGAAAGATGGGACTCCAGGCACTAAAGCAGTGACTAGCACAGTGGAAAAAGAGAGGGTGGGGGAGAAAGCAAAGGGGCTTTATCCGTTATTGACCCGTCATGCAGGAGAATCAGACCTCTGTATCTGGAGGGACGATTTTGGCAGACAACAGCACAGCCCCCGTCCCCCGGACATTGCGCCCCCAACAGTGTCCACCCACACAGGGGTTAGATCTAGAGACCTAGAAGTGGCATTGGCCACCACCCATGCAGAATTCGTTAGATTACGAGCAGCTTGCAAGACAGCAAGTGCGACAGAGGTCCCTATGCTGCTTCCCGGTATCCCTGCCATTCCACCTGGGGAGGAGTGGAAATCAGGTGACTTACTGTTTAGGATTGAAAGTGCACCAATACGAGCAGTGCATGTAGAGCGGGAGGGGGAGGTAGATAGGCTGGTGTATGAGAATATAGAGTCCCGGAGAGGGGACAAGGAGAACTGGAGCGATTTTGAAGATACCGAAGAAGGGGCAACAGGAGGGGCAGACATGTACCCCTGAACACTCCAAGAGTAGAAAGCCTGTGGGATGGGAGGTTAAGGGAACGGTTTGGGAAAATAGCATTGGCAAAGAAAACAGGAAATGGTGTAAAAACTGGGAAAGTGAAAACAAAACTGCGAAGGCCCCTGATTCACAAAAGCGCAGGACACCCTCATTATGTCCCCTGGGCGCAAATGGACAAAAACAATCTCCTCAAGGCCCTCTCCCAACTCACTGCGGGGGCGGGTAAATGGATTTCCGTCTTTGAAAAACACACTGCAGGGGTGTCCCTTGCTTTAGGCGATATCAGAAGCTTGCTAGGATCTGCAATGGGAGACCAGGCAGAATCGGTGTGGGTTACCCGGGAGTAACATTAAGTAATGATTCCCACAATGGGGCGTCATTTAACAATATCAGGATGCGCATATGGGATACACTGTGGAGGATCTTCCCGAACACCCCCGATTTACAATCATAATGCAATGCAAAATGGGTGATGAGGAAGATGCTGTTCAGTACATTCTTTGGGTTCAGGAGATGTGGAAAGCAGAGCCAGGCAGCGCCTGGGATCAATCAACTTCCTTGTTTAATTTTATTGTGAAGCGGGGGTCCCTAAGGAAGTACAGAAAGCGCTTGATAAAATAGCTGGAGTGGAAGCCAAAGGTTGGCCTGAGATTCAAAGCATCATAGTGCACCATTGTAGAAGGATCAAAGAGCGTGAAAAGGAAACTATCCAAAGGAGTCAGGCAGAGGAAGCAAAACTAGTTCAAAATAAGTTAGTGAAGGTAGCAGCGGTATCAGTTGTACTGCCCCAGAACAGGCAGGAGAAGAAGGGTGTTCCTCCGTTGCCACACAGGCGAGGATGGCAGCAGTGTGGGCAGACAACGGGCAAGGACAGTGGGGAGGAAACCAACACTATATGGGACTTCAATGGATAGGAGGGCCGCCAAGAGGACGAGGTGGGTTCCGAGGGCAGAGAGGAGGAGGAGGATTCGGGGGCGGGGCCAAGAGGGGTGGGCAAGGACAGTGTTGGTAATGTGGGAGGTAGGGACACTTCTCCAGAGAATGTTGTAGCAGACAGGGGGGGCTACAATTACAATCAACAGCCCTATGGAATCCCCCAACGCGGGAGCCCACAGGGGCCCATTCATGGGTCGACCATGATCCCAAATGAAATACAGCAAGCATACACTCTATTACTGTAAGATCAAGCAAACAATATCGAGGCTTAGTACCAACAAAAATTGGGATCCACCAGTCACAAAGTCAAAAGTTAGGAATAACTTTATCCTGTACAGATTCAAATATCAAAGCAGATAGCTATCTGGCTCCCAACACCTCACAGTGTGTGTACCAAGAAACACTGTGAGGGGAGTGAGTCCTGGTCATCACAAAACATGCAGTATTTATACACAGTCCTGGTCATAGCACAGCCCATCTCCAAACAAATAGGTTACAAATTTGGTTTTGTGCCCAGTTCACATAACAAATATACAATATTGCTCTGTACTTTTGACATGTTGTCCCATCCTTGAAGATTCAATGGTGGTGTTGGGTCCCCAGCTTAGGTTGATCCTAGTTTCAAGAAACAAATTCAATAGCTTATGGCTAAGGTACATAGTTCTAGTTTGTCTAACATTCATTTCTTATGTTTGAATATGGCTGAGGCTATTGATGCAGAAAACACTTTAAATTGAAGTTCACTTTGGCTCGAAGGTTCCTTAAACATACTAACAAACTTTGTTTTCATCAGCAGTGTGGATCTTTAGCTTTTTAGAGTAAATTATGTTTCAGGAAATGTACACAGGATTCCTTCAAAAACACACAGCATTAGTTTGCACATAATTTAAATCTCTGTTTGAGGGAGGATGAGTTTTGTAGACATAGATAACACTTTGAATGAGAGTTCATTCTGACTACAAGGTCTGTTTGCACAGGACAAATAGTCTGCTCTGCGAGCCCTAGTGTTGACATAGGCTCAAAGGTCGTTTCTGTTCTGGCAGCTGAAAACATAGTTAGTCATTACTGAAGAGAGAGCAGAAGTTGGAATCAAGATGGAGGATTCTTCCAAGATGGCGTTTGAAGTCATTTCTAATTCGGAACTTTGCAACACGGTTTTCCTCGTGGAGCGACTAGGCTTAGGCCAATATAAATATAAAGGAGACACTATACATTTTCCGTTTCACAAACCCTCCTTTTGGCCTAAGCCAAGAGCTTTACTAAAATAGTCACTCTACTCGTAACACCATGTCTCAATGTCCGTACATCCTGAATCAAATTCATCAGATCTATGGTAGTAATATCCTTCATCACAAATACATTAGTCATCTTCTCAGGTGTGTGCATTTTCGGTCCTAATGTTCCCATAGTTTGTGCACAACATCCTCCTAACATTGAACATATGGCAGGAAGACATTGTATACAACAGCCAACAGAACAACAGAATACCAAGAATTATTATTAAAACTGAGAGAAGCTTCCATCCCCAAGACCAAAAGAAGTCCCAGAACCAAGTAGTAAGATCCCAGTTTCCCTCGGAAACATGCACTTCTGAGCTCAAGACGTGCAGGTTTTGTATCGCCTTAAATATGGTCGGGGAGGAATCAGGTGCGAAAACACAGCAAGCGGACCCCACTAATTTGCATACCCCACCACGCTCAGTCAGGATGACGTCTAACACCATCTGGTTCTGTAGAGCTACTAATCTAATAGCTTTTTGTTTTAGAGTCATGTTATAGAGTATGTCAGTGGTCCGGTTGATGGTTTTCTCCAATACTCTTGCTAGTCTCCTAATATCTTAAAAATTCAGGATCTGCCCCTAAAATGGTACAAAGGATTTTGCTACATCACCCAGAACTCGTGAAGGAGTATCACCATTCCCGTCCCGCCTTGGACGAGCCCTAGAGATCTCAGTTGTACTAGTTACATATACCCCTGGTAGCAGAATACCCAAATAACAAGTTCCCTGCCAATCCCTATGTAGCCACGGACAAGCCTCATTACTGCAAACGAAGTAGACAGGTTTGCCTACATACACTGTCTGTCACTGTCTGTCCTCTCTAGTCAAGTTTGCAATATTAGTACAACCCTCGAAATCGCCACTTGACTGAGTACCATTCCTTTGTATGCAGAAGGAGACAGAGGTGGGACTATAATTGATAGTGTAGGAAGGTGGCTTGGCATCCCGGTTACCTACAGGAGCCATTTTGAAAGAAATCAGAGATTGAAAAGTTCGAGATAGTCTATCAGAAGGCCTAATAGAAGCAACGTTAAGCTTGCTCCTATTTGCAAAAAGTGAGCATCCCAGAGGCATCAGGACTCGCCTTTCAAATTAATTTAAATTAGTTCCATCAAAGTTCCATGAGATGCTATCATTCCAACGGCCAAAGAATAGTGCCCCTAGAGAGGCATAACATACAGTAGTTAAAGGCAAAGGATGAATATACCAGCCCAAACCTTTTCCCCATGCTGAGGCTAGTGCGAACAGATCCAACAGTTTGTTCCATTCAAAATCGCATGAGTTGCATTCATTATTAACAGTAGTGTATTGTTATGATAGCTCTGTTTATGTTGGGAGTCCCTAGGAGATAGAGTGTGCAGATGCACGAAGGGTGTAGATATAGTAGGAACACTCTCAGTAGGCAGAAATGTTTCAAGTGGGTGCACCTCTTCAATATACCAAAATGCAAAAGCAATCAGTACTGTAAGACTGGTTAATGCAATTACAAGAAGACAATACGTCTTTAAAGACCATGCATTTGATCGTCCAATGCCATTGTTGGCCACACAATTATTAGATTGTTCCGCACGAGTAGGGATAACGACAGGCATCGTTCCTTGAAGCTCTTTTCCGAAAAGTTCCTGTGAAAATCTCCATAGTCCATTTGCTGGTGATCTCCTGATCATGTGGTTTCTTAGTCTTTCCCCAGTCCCCAGCCACCTACTTTCCTTCAGTGCAAAAGAGTGGCAAAGGACAAGCTCTGTGGTTGTTCCCCTGTGGGCACAGTCAGATTTATGCAGTGAGACTAGTGCCGTGAACGCAGATTGTACCTTGTAATTCCTAGTACCGTGTGATCTGCGAACAGTGTGTTGTTGCTTCCTGATGAAAGTGGTGAATTGGCAACAGAACCGGACAAAGGTGCAAAAAGATCTGTAGAAGAAGAGTTCGGAGACAAAGCAGCAGTTTCCCCAGGCCCTGCAGTCTCAGGGAGTGTCTCCAGAACACGCTTGGTGCTATTCATGGCTGATTGATCGTCGGGAACAGAGGAAGTAAGTTTCTTCATGTCTTCCCTGTCGTGTGGCAAAGGGAAAGGTATCCTCTTGACATGCGTAGTGGGGATCCAGTGGGCCTGGCTGTTATCGGGGTCTTTCAGCCGCTTCTGGCGAGATGAAGTTTTGTTAAGTTACGCCCACGGTGATGTATTTCTTTCTTTGACTTCTTTATGTTTTCTGTGATCTATGTCCATGTGAGTTGTATGAGTTATTTCTATGTACCTGTAAGCTTTGAATAAATAGCCGTAAAGAGCTGATTATCTTCTAAAGTGTGCGTGGCTGTGAATTATTGTGTCTGTTTTTGGGTTGAAGTATTTGCTCTATAATTGCACTGGTGATTTATGGTAGTTCCGTGCACTTTTCAGAGGAGAGCAATACATTTTTGGCGACGAGGATGGGATATTTGTGATGAATTGCTCCAAATATTAAAGAATCTGTCTGAACGCAGAGATATTTGTGATGAATTGCTCCAAATATCAAAGAATCTGTGTAAGCAGGGTTATTTGTAATGAAGTGTTCCAAATAATCTGTTTGAACGAGCGAAAGGTTGTTTTAATTGGGTAGTGAGTGTTGAACTGTGTTAAGCTGTTTTGTTTTTTTTCCTTTTCCCTTGCTGTGAAATGACGATTGTGTGAGAGAATGCAAAGCAGGCTGTCGCCTTTCCTTGGTCGTCTCACTGCAGCTCTGAGACAGCCAATAGACAGCACCTTTTGTGTTGGCCTGCCGCGGCCGATAGCATGTGTGGTTGAGATCTTGCCCCGTCAGTAAAGCAGTCGTGGCTGACTTACTGCGTGGAAATGAAACCAAGGAGCCGAAAAGCAGTCTGCAGAAAGGAAAAATGGCTATGTTCACAGTGCTCCGATGAATGGTTAAGAAAGATTTATGTTCAATTAGGAAATAATTTTTTCATGCGGTTTCCCTTGACAAAGTTGCAAAGTGAAAGCTTGCTCTATTTTGGCATGAGAGCAGAGAAAGAAAACATTGCAAGTATTTGATAGGCAAATTGTGACTAGTGTTTAAACATTAAACCTTGTTATTCAGCCCCTGTGTGCTAGCGAGTGGGGGGCTGTAATATAAGGAGGCGAAGATGCGCCTTTCTTATAATGTATGCTTTTGAAGTGTTCACATTCCTGAAGATAACGTGGGAATGAGCAGTGTTTAGGAGAAAGAGTAACATCAGTGTTGAAAGCTTAAAGGGTTTGTTTTTGGCAACTGCAAATTCCATGTGCTGGTGGTGCATTCTGTTTAAGGAAACACACGGAAATGGCTACATTGCATTTTAGCTGTGCCATGTTTGCAAGGGGTGAGAGACTCACTTGATGAAAAAAAAAAAAGTGAGTGAATGGCATTTGAATTTTCGAATTTTGTGTATTGATTTGAAATTGCAGAAACAGTTTGCACTGGTTTGGGAGGAAAAAGACAATTTATATTTTCTAAATTGCCCCTAGAGTATTTTGACTGTTCGCACGCTATACCATGGATTTGCTGCTAAAAGCAAAAGTACTGCTGTTATTAAGGGATGTATGTTTTATACAAGACAAGGACAAGTTGATTGTGATATATAGTGATAATGGCGTTGACAAATTAACGGCCCACAAGCAATATAGAGTGTGGGTTGCTTTTGTAGATAACGTGCAGGGAGCTGCACTACACATGACATGTTTTAAATGCACTGACATAAGTGGTTATATTCTGGCAATGGTACAACAGAATGAAAAATCTGTGTGTGATAAGACGGCACAAAGATTTAGTGGGTTGCGGGTTCTTTTTAAAGATCGCACATTGCATTGGAGTGAGTTTGTGAAGCCAAACTACAAGGTTACGAGGAAAAAGAAAAACATATGCCTTTAAATGGGACATCGGTTTAAACAGGCTAAAAGACATTTTGCGAAAATTACATGAAGTTGAATCTGATGACAAGAAAAAGTGTCTCTTTTGAACATAAGAGTCTTGCTGTGCAGAGCTTGTGGCTTGAAGATAACAGGCACTGGGCCTCATTAGGACCCAGGCGGTAAGGGGTTTACGGCGGCGTAAACAGCGCCGACCCTTACCGCCTGATTCCGAGGTCCCTTAGCGCCATGGAGGATTTAACACCTGCTTTTAGCAGGTGTTAAAATCCATGGCGCTAAGGGACCTTGTTGTTAATTACGCCACCGTAATTTACGGTGGCGTAATTAACGCCTTCCCCACTCCCATTATGCCCTATGGGGCAAAAATGGGAATGGGGAAGGGTAAATGGGGATTGGGGACTTACCGCCCCGCCAACCTCGGAATGGGGCGGTAAGTCCACCAACCACCATGGCGTAAACGTAGTTTACGCCATGGTGGTAAAGGTACGACCCAGGCGGTAACTTACCGCCTGGGTCGTAATGAGGCCCACTGTCTTGGGCGAAGTGCGCGAAAAAAAAAAAAACTGTTGGAGAAAGGCAGAAAAGCAACATGCTGCGCTCCTGTTCAGTGAAATGGTGTTTACAGAAGCTGGCAGATATGGGAGCTTTTCTGAGTTGCTGCAGCAGCGCAGAAAACAGTTAATCTGGATGAACTGTCTGAAACGAGTGCCTTCCATTGAAGCCGCCCCAGCTTAAGAGTTATAGGCCTAAGAGCAAAGAGATAAGCTTGCTGCGCGAAAGATAAACAATGACATTCCTGCATTCCATCCCCTGTGAGAGACACCATCAGTGTGAGCAAAAACTGAGGAGGGGGCTGCGAAGCCAGAATGCTGAAACTGAACTGAAGGCAATAATTGCTGTGAGTGAGAAGATGAAAAAAAAAAGAGCGCAATCTACCGTACACATGCTGATGTACGCATGCTTTCTAACACTGGCATGCAATAACAGAGCTGATCAGAAGCAAGGAATTTGCCCAGTATCAAATGGCAGACTGGGCGCATCGCGCATCTGAACATTTGGGGAAACTGGGCATCTGTGAATGGGCTAAGAAAAGACAGCTGCCCATTTCAAGAGGCATTGCCGTGCAAGCTGCATCCCAGTACCCCATGTGATGTGAACTGAAGTAAAGCGCTGTGCTCTGAAGAAGAAACCTCTAGGCGCTTTGAGAAGTGAAAATACACAGCCGGCAAAATGCAAGCTACATTGCCAGGGCTGGAGTAACTGACAAAGACATTATGGCATTCCAGATGAAAAAAAAAACTGACAAAGGTAGCCGTTTTGCAAGAAACAATATGCAGAGCGGGGCTTTGGAGTATAACACGAACACTGCACATTAGCCATGATCCAGAAGCCTCACGGCTTAGTGCAAGAATGAATGATTTGTTGAAGCAAATAAAGGAACTGACTTAGACTATCGCTCTCAAAAGGGTGGCCCAAGAAATCAGCAGACACCCTTTGGGAAAATGACAAGTGGAAAACCAGAGGCTTTAAAGACACTGCCTGTATGGAGAACTGGAGAGAAGATAAACAAAGCTGCTTGTGCAATTGCAGGCGGTATTGGACTGAAAGACTTTACCTTTGAAAAATGGAGTGATGCCAGCAGGGCAACCTAAATCAAGATCATGAAACACTGGAAGCAAGTTGGCGCCTGGCATTCGTGATCGCTCTGTTGACAAAGAAAAGCATTGATCCATTGAGAAGTGCGACCTGGGTACTTATTATATGGCTATTGTAAAATCACAGATCAGTCTGAGGTACCATTGACCAACTATGATCGCATTGCACAAATGAGTTTGTAACTAGGCAGTTACACCCTGTATGGTTAAGTGCAAATAAGCCCCCAGTAACATGCAGAAGGGTGGTGTTAAGGGAAGTGGTGGACAACGCTGATATTGAAGTTTTGATGACATTCTAATGTGGATAACACTGATAGTGTACCTTTTGATGAAATCTTAACCTTTCTGTTTGTATTTTGCCTAGGCAAATAACCAAGAAAGTAGCGTGCCATGATTGGGGGGTAGACGTGTGCAATTGCCGGGTGACACTGATCAGTCAAGCAGATGCATTCTCAGAGAAAGCGAGTTACTGCGAGATGCTATGTCAACTTTGAACCTGTCCTGCACCGCACTCAATGATACCTACGTGCGTGATGTAGGAGGACATTTGTTCTGCAACCTGTGAGAAGTGTCCAACAAAGTAATAACTTTTGCTGAACTGTCACGGTGCGGACTTGGCATATTGTCAAATATTTGATGCTGCAGATTCAAATGATTCAGTGGACGGTTGTAATGACCTTATTGATATGTTCTGCCTTTTTGTCTAAATAACTGTGGACAATGAGTTGTGGACTGTGACATCATGCACCACAAACAGCTGTGTGAAACAGCACTTGAATTCCAACATGTTGAAACCTGATTCTTAAATGCATTTTGAGATTAATCGGTTGAAAAAAAAAATGATGAAATATTTTGGCCTTCCAACTGAATTGCCTCAACCCAAGATGTTGATGTTTTGCCTTTTCCAAAATTACTACATTGCATGTAGCCAGAAAAATGATTCATGAATTGTTGGGGCAGCAGGGTTGGGCGAGCAGGAGCATAATATATTTTGAGACAAAAGGAATGCGCACACCAGAGTTAGCTGTGCGTATGTTGAGGCCTTTGATTTGTAGTAATGCTGCCAAGTGTGTGAGCTCTAATTAGAGATTGTTGAATTTGAAACAGGATGGCTATTTTCATGTGGTAACATCACTGTGTGTGATAAGACGGCACAAAGATTTAGTGGGTTGCGGGTTCTTTTTAAAGATCGCACATTGCATTGGAGTGAGTTTGTGAAGCCAAACTACAAGGTTACGAGGAAAAAGAAAAACATATGCCTTTAAATGGGACATCGGTTTAAACAGGCTAAAAGACATTTTGCGAAAATTACATGAAGTTGAATCTGATGACAAGAAAAAGTGTCTCTTTTGAACATAAGAGTCTTGCTGTGCAGAGCTTGTGGCTTGAAGATAACAGGCACTGGGCCTCATTAGGACCCAGGCGGTAAGGGGTTTACGGCGGCGTAAACAGCGCCGACCCTTACCGCCTGATTCCGAGGTCCCTTAGCGCCATGGAGGATTTAACACCTGCTTTTAGCAGGTGTTAAAATCCATGGCGCTAAGGGACCTTGTTGTTAATTACGCCACCGTAATTTACGGTGGCGTAATTAACGCCTTCCCCACTCCCATTATGCCCTATGGGGCAAAAATGGGAATGGGGAAGGGTAAATGGGGATTGGGGACTTACCGCCCCGCCAACCTCGGAATGGGGCGGTAAGTCCACCAACCACCATGGCGTAAACGTAGTTTACGCCATGGTGGTAAAGGTACGACCCAGGCGGTAACTTACCGCCTGGGTCGTAATGAGGCCCACTGTCTTGGGCGAAGTGCGCGAAAAAAAAAAAAAACTGTTGGAGAAAGGCAGAAAAGCAACATGCTGCGCTCCTGTTCAGTGAAATGGTGTTTACAGAAGCTGGCAGATATGGGAGCTTTTCTGAGTTGCTGCAGCAGCGCAGAAAACAGTTAATCTGGATGAACTGTCTGAAACGAGTGCCTTCCATTGAAGCCGCCACAGCTTAAGAGTTATAGGCCTAAGAGCAAAGAGATAAGCTTGCTGCGCGAAAGATAAACAATGACATTCCTGCATTCCATCCCCTGTGAGAGACACCATCAGTGTGAGCAAAAACTGAGGAGGGGGCTGCGAAGCCAGAATGCTGAAACTGAACTGAAGGCAATAATTGCTGTGAGTGAGAAGATGAAAAAAAAAAGAGCGCAATCTACCGTACACATGCTGATGTACGCATGCTTTCTAACACTGGCATGCAATAACAGAGCTGATCAGAAGCAAGGAATTTGCCCAGTATCAAATGGCAGACTGGGCGCATCGCGCATCTGAACATTTGGGGAAACTGGGCATCTGTGAATGGGCTAAGAAAAGACAGCTGCCCATTTCAAGAGACATTGCCGTGCAAGCTGCATCCCAGTACCCCATGTGATGTGAACTGAAGTAAAGCGCTGTGCTCTGAAGAAGAAACCTCTAGGCGCTTTGAGAAGTGAAAATACACAGCCGGCAAAATGCAAGCTACATTGCCAGGGCTGGAGTAACAGCTGTGTGAAACAGCACTTGAATTCCAACATGTTGAAACCTGATTCTTAAATGCATTTTGAGATTAATCGGTTGAAAAAAAAAATGATGAAATATTTTGGCCTTCCAACTGAATTGCCTCAACCCAAGATGTTGATGTTTTGCCTTTTCCAAAATTACTACATTGCATGTAGCCAGAAAAATGATTCATGAATTGTTGGGGCAGCAGGGTTGGGCGAGCAGGAGCATAATATATTTTGAGACAAAAGGAATGCGCACACCAGAGTTAGCTGTGCGTATGTTGAGGCCTTTGATTTGTAGTAATGCTGCCAAGTGTGTGAGCTCTAATTAGAGATTGTTGAATTTGAAACAGGATGGCTATTTTCATGTGGTAACATCACATACACTTATATTCCAGCTAACATTTCTGGAGGTCCATGTGCTTTGACTCGATTAGGACTAATGATGTTTCCTTTACACTCAGTGATAACTCGAGGTAAAAGGTCAACCTTTGAATGCATGGGATTATCTCCTGGCTGTGATTCACATGTACATTTGCTATCAGAAGCTGAGGTTTGAGCATTAACCCTTTCATTAGTAGGTGTTTCGGGTTTAGCTGCTGGAGGTTACAAATCTTTGATGAAATTATCGTGTTTAGTAGTTAAGAGTCTTAATCATACTTCTCAAGCTTTAGAAGAGTTACTCCTTGACAGCAAAGTTATTAGAAGAGTTACTTTGCAGAACAGAGCTGCTGTTGATTACTTATTGCTAAAACTTAATTTAGGGTGTAACGCAGTTGAAGGGATGTGTTGTTTCAATTTAAGTGACCAGTCACGATATCCCAAGATCATACTGGAAATTAGTGGGATTGGTTATTTTCATGGGTTTCTGATATTGGAGGTACACTGCGTTATGCTTTTGCGTGCATTTGTATTATATTAGCTATCATAATAGCTTGTTGTTGTTGTATTCAATGTATTCCCAACTTGGTTCTAATATTGTGTCGGTTTCAAAGACCGCCTCCTTTGCCACTGGGCTATGGAAAGTAAATATCCAAGGGTGGATTGTGATGGTTGAGCTAAAACATGGCGCTGGTGCGCAGTGCATTCTGGGAGCACTCAGAGCCATAATGGATATTTAACCATGCCTCAGTGGAAAGCTACACTTGCTTTGCGAAACAACATGTTTTCAACGTTATTCGCTACTGGGCTTGGAATGCAGGCCTTCTCAGCCAAGGACACGGCTCTGTGAAAGCTAAGATCCGCAAGTGCCGGCTGGTACCTGATAGCGAAGTTTGTTTTGGTTTGCTATGCCTGCGCCAAGGTTTTGAGATGAGTTATGGAATTGTTTTCCGGGGCGTTTAGGAGAGAGAAGCG
This sequence comes from Ambystoma mexicanum, assembly GCF_040938575.1. NCBI lineage: Eukaryota > Metazoa > Chordata > Amphibia > Caudata > Ambystomatidae > Ambystoma > Ambystoma mexicanum. The sequence goes on from NC_090926.1 coordinate 1,046,051,911, forward strand.
CTTTGCTCCTTGAGGTTACTGTCGGTTGACCCAGCTGGCAACCAGCAGTCACCCATCAATGCGCAAGCGCATTGCCAGAAGGTTTGAGAAGTTGCCACCCCTTGTTGAGGAGGGCATGTATGCGGAAGCCCTCAACGGTCAGACGGGATAAGCACAAAGACCTCAGTCGGAGACTGAAAGAGGGCACACTAATCCAGTGGACAGCCAAAATAATGACTAGTTTTAATGATCTAAAAGATGTAATTTCAACAGCCCCAGTTCTAGCTACCCCAGACTACACTTTTACATTCAAATGGCACGACACAGAAAGGTTTCATGGGGCACAAGCCTTTGGCATACTACAGCAGCACGCTCGATTCAGTAATGCAGGGACAGTTCGATTGCGAACAAGCCCTTACTGGCGCAGCCTTCTCTATTGAAATAAGTTCCACTATCGTGATGGGGTGCTCAATAACACTATATGTCGGTCAAGGTCCACCCTGACTACACAAAGAGCATCTGCATATGAAATTATCTTGTCAAGCCCCGATATCCATGTGATGCGATGCAGAACAGTAAATCCAGCCACGTTCACAGAGCCATGTACCGTCAAAGACATGCAACAGTATGACTGTGCAACATATGAAGGGGAAGGAGATGACATCCCAAAAGCAAAAGATAGTGCCTTAGCAGATGGAGAAAAACTTGTTGTTGATGGGTCAGCATCCATTGCTCAGGACATGGGGAAAACCATGTTTGGGCAGCGGTGGTAAGATTGGTGGAAGGATAGTACAAAACACAGGCATTATTTGGCACAGGCTGCAGAGCTTGTAGCACTGACAGAGGCCCTGAGAGCATAAAAGGGGTGTTGGGTTCAGACTCTGCATACGTAACCACAATGGTATGCAGGTCTATCCCGATGGCATAGGAGGGGATTCAGGAGGGCAGATGGTTCTCCAGTACAACACGCATATCTACTTAACACATTGATTTCGGCACTTGCAGAGCCTTCTGTGGTAGTGGTCGTGAAATGTGTAGCTCACACCCAAAAAACAGATGAAATATCATTGGGAAACGCTGCTGCTGATGCGGCAGCCAAGGAAGCAGCATACCTTCCGATCCATACAAGTGCAGAATATGTCCTAACTACACCTGTAATGCCCCAAACAGCATACGGCTTACACCGCCCTTCCTATAGCACAAATTATTGACTTGCAGCGCAGGGCACCAGTGGAAGAAGATCTATGGCTCAAACGTTGATGCATCCAAACACCAACAGATCTCCTTTGGCGACAGCAGGCAATGGAAAAGGTTGTCATGCCTGTCGAGCTATTGTACACAGCATTTGAACAGCTACATTTTCCATCCCATAGCTTGAAACAACACATTGCTGCAGACCTCCAAGAGGATTGGTTTATTCCAAATATGCACGAACACCTAACACACATGGTGTTCCAATGTACCACATGACTATGCAGACATGGGGGAGAGGTGCAATGGGGCACGATACCTGATTGTGGTGGTGTATCCGTTCTCTCAGTGGGTGGAGGCAGGATCATGCACCAACCCTAATGCCAAGTGTGCTGCAAAGTTCCTTTTTAGAGAGGTTTTCCCCCGATGGGGAGTGTGCGATGTCCTACGATAAGACAATGCAACTCACTTTTTCAATGAACTATTCAAAGACGTGACTACCCTTTTGGGAATTAAACACAAAATGTGCTCCATTTACTACCCACAAGTAAATGGAGTAGTAGAAAAAATAAACGGCCCACTCAAAAGCAGACTTTCTAAACTATGCAACACCCTGAAAAAGAATTGGGTGTACTGCTTGCCCCTAACATTGTTTCAGTTGCGCACACAGCCCGCAAGGACCACCACCTGTCCCCCCAGGAAATAGTGACTGGCCGATGCATGCAAAAGCCACTGTCACCCGTAAGACGAGCATCAGATGCTCACAGAGCTGCCACAAACCTAGGGGAAGAATTCAAACAGTACCTCACGCAACTTACACGTGCGATAAGATGCATTTCAAAACAGATCGCACCACCTTACACAGAAGACAGGGAAACTATAACTACCTCACTACCTGACACCACCCCAACCCAAATTGCCGGAGGAGTGGATATACATCAGGAGATTTGTCCGAAAATGGAAACTCCCAGGTTCCATGGAGCCTATGAAGTTCTGTTTTCAACCCCTCTTGCAGTAAACGTAAAGGGGATAAGGTATTGGATACACCTCTCAGATGATTGCAAAGCCCCAGAAAATACTGCACAAAGCACACAAACTGAGAGCAACACAACTACCTTAACATAAGTAGCTCTACGCCAACAATATCTGTGCATTTGTAAATGAAAACAGAACATGCATTGCTGCCAGAGCATGAGCTACAGAAACTAAAAACTCTCTCTCTCTCCCACTCTCTCTCTCTCTCCGTTTCTCTCTTTTTCCCTCTGTTCCACACCCCTAAACCCCTTTCTGCCCATCCGGTTCTTTCCTTTTCTGCAGGTACAACGATTACGGAGATGACACTGCTGGGAGACTCTTCAAATGTAGATACAAACAGGAGTAGAGTTACATTCACGAGAATGTACAGCTATGATTGTGGATTGCAGTTTACCGCTATTTTATTCACCATTCTAATGTTTGCATTAGTGATTTATTGGGGAACATCTTTTATCTGGGCTGGTCATATAAAAGGGGGGAAGAGGTAAATGGATATGGGATGTACATAAGTGGGCCTGGAATGCAAGCACACCCCTGAACCTCACAAGATTACATCCAAATAAGACAAAAACGGTCCTATTATGTCATCCAGAAATGCAAACATAATGCAAATAGAGGCTCCAAATTCCACCCACACCACCTCCCTGGTGTCTAGTTCCCAAACGCCCACCTCATGCCCTGGGATGGTCAAAACGTCTTCTTCTGACTTGGCCCTGAGTGAAAGAATGAATGAAAGCACACCTGCAGTGGATAACGAACAACCCATTGTGAGAGCAAATCACACAATGTATAATAATACCAATGTTACCTGTGGCAGTTCCCAATCCGCACTATGTAATATTATAATGTTTCAACTACTAAAACCATGCATACGACGATTGCTATGCAACACCAATATCTCTCAAAAAACAATGTTGGTGGGGAGAAGGTTCCCTTGCGCAGTAATGGAAGGAAAAGGCAAACACACCAACGTAAATATGACACCTATCACGGCTTAGGATTTGATACAGTGGAAGACCTTTGCTATCCTGAGCACTCGAACAGCTTATAATCTGATGCAATGGGAAGGCGAACGACTAATGGGAGTTGCTACGTTTGTTCCTTAATACTGCACGCCTCTGGGACACGCAAGGTCTTAGTACTGCAAGAGGTTTTAAAGTTTGTGGAAATGGAAGGTCACCTTAGAGGATATGCGCACATCTGTAATGTAATAGAATCTCGTATACAAGGAAAGGTGTAAACTGGCTGCGGCCGTGTTGTGAGTTAGGCGATTTCCCACTATTGCCTATATCAATTGCAAGTAAGAGAAGATACTGACCTCACAGACTGCACCATTTAGTCATTTATGTGTATGATAAAGTATTAAAGGAATGGTTCACCCAAATTTTTTGATTTCAATAATAGATAGGCAATATTAAAAAAATCGATTGCCAATTTTTTTTCCAAGTCCCTATGTAAATTTTTGAGCAAATGAAGCTCAAAGAAAGCACATGAGGACATCCATTTTGTCAAATGGATGCCCGCTGCTGTGCTCGCTTTGGCTTTTTTTGCGGCACTAATGAAGGAAAAGCCAGTCAGCTGTAGTAAACAAGAGCTACCACTGGGTGGCTTTTCCTTCATTGATGCTGTACGCGGAGGACAAGGATCGGAGACTACAGGCAGAAAAGCTGCAGCTGCATCTCGGTAAGTGCTATTTTTTTTAAATAAAAGTAAACACTAGCTGCAGTTTTTTTCTAAGTTTTCCGGGCTGGAGGAGTCCGGAAAACTTAGAAATAAAACCACAGCTTTAAAAACGTTACATTTATGTTTGCGGTAGCTTTTGAAGCAACCGCAAACATAAATACAACGTTATTATGTTTGAAAATGCTGCGGTTTTTCTTTGTAAGTTTCTCAGGCTCCTCTGGCTCCCCCAGGAGAGCACCGGAGACCCAAAGTGAAAGCCACGGCAGGCAGAAACACAACACGGTTGTGTTTGAAAACACTGCGGTTTTTCTTTCTGAGTTTCTCACTTTGGGTCTCCGGTGCTCCCCCAGGAGAGCACGGGAGACCCAAAGTGAAAGCCAAGGCAGGCAGAAACACAACACGGTTGTGTTTACATGCCGCAGTGTTTCTGCCTACAGCTGATTTCCCATTTGGGGCTCTAGGGCTCCCCATGGGGAGCTCTATGGTGCTCCATGGGGAGCCCTAGAGCCCCAAATGGGAAAGCACATTTAGGCAGAAACACTATGCAGTTGTTTTCCACAATGCTACATGCTGCAGTGTTTCTGCCTAAATCTGCTTTCCCATTTGGGGCTCTAGGGCTCCCCACGGGGATCCGGCTTTCTGTAACTGGTCCCTTTCTTTTGGTCCAACTTCTTTCTGAACCTTTTCGAGACTTTTGTGCACTTTTTAACCGTGTGACCTTGGACACATTTCGTTCTGATCCTCTTAAAGTGGATCCGACTCTGCCTTCCTCTCTTGCTGTGTTCTTGTGAAAGTGTTGGGATCTGTTTCAATTTATATCCTGCTTTTCTCTCACTTTTAACATGAATGATTAGAGTGCCATCTGCGTTAAGCGCTCACCGCTGTCTGGAAATAAGTGGAGCTTTACTTAAGACTTGTCTAATATTCTTTTAAGGGAGTGTATATCTTTTAGTGACCATGTTTTTGAAGTGCTTAATATTAGTGCCTGTGTGTTTTATTAGATGTGGTTTTAAATAAATAATTATATCTCTTTTACACCAAGCTCTGGTCAGTGTTTGCTTGTTCTACTATGCCCTTTTGACCTATTGTGAATACTCTGTATACTGCCTAACTCTTCTTGAGGGAAGTCTGACTGCTCAGCCACAGCTACCAAGTGAATCTGTGTGGTACAGACTGCTCCCAAGTGGGTTTACTGCCAACCACCTGTAGTCTTAAATCTTTTGCAGTGGTCCCAGAGGGAACTGCACAGGTTTCTGCCTAATATAGAGTATTGGACTATCATTTTTGGATTATTAATACTTTATCATACACAGTATGATAAAGTACTATTCTCTTACAGTACTGCAAGAGGTACCCATGTTAAAAACACAATGGGCCTCATTACGAGCATGGCAGTAGCCGTGCCTGTATGGCAGGCATGGCTACCGCCATGCTCGCTACCAGCACCACCTCCCGCGATTGGGCAATAACCGGCCCATTACGAGATGAATGGGCCGGTAATGACCCATTTGCGTGTGGTGGTATTGCCGTGCTCCCGATCCCCATTCTGCCCCATGGGGCAGACTGGGGGTGGGGAGCATGGTTGCACCGGCACTTTTTATAACGATACCGGTGCAATCATGACTTCTGCTCGTGGATGTCAGGAACCCGTGAGCAGAACTCGTAATGCGGCGGGACGGTATGAACGGTGCCGGTGCCTCACCGCCACCGTTCATACCGCCACCACCACCCTTATAATGAGGCCCAATGTCTAATTCGTCTTGCACTATAGGATCAAAAGCACCTTTCTGGCACGCAGACACATAGAGCTTATCGATCCAGACCCTTGAAAATGCAAAACAAGCCCAAGTAACCCCAAGTGCTTCAAGGAACCACACCACCACATCGAAGGCAAACGATATGTCAACAGTGAATGGCAAGAAGCAATGTATTTTGTAAGGCAAAAGGACTATTGGGGGGACATGAAGAAATAGCTGCACTCATCGTGCAGACAGAGCACATCACAAAACGAACATGGGTCATGGACCTCGAATAGCCCATAAAAATACACCTACCAGAATCAAATGAACTGTGCTTTTTCAGCGAAAGGACAACCGCGGTCAGATCAAACACACAATATAACCGAACTGTCATGATCCCAGATCTCAAGAAAAGTACAGCTGCCATAATGGACTATTATTGTATTTGAAGGTAGAGAGCGTATTTGCACCTACCACCTTCCTAGAAGGGCTATTATTCTCTGTCAACATTGCTCTCAGCCCTGCTAGTTGCACCTGAAGAGCATTTAAAGGGGGGGGCTATGCTCGTAGAGTCCCATTGCTCCCAGCACCAAAAAAACCTCCAGCAGCAGAACAGTTACCAACAACTCTTTATCTGCCCCCAAAATGAAACACCATGGGCAGTTGCAATGACCGAAAAGATTAAATTACATATCCAAAGATTCATCCAACCTGCTCTCACAAATACCGGATGAATATAAATTCTATAACTCATCAGAGAAATGTTTTGCATCCCTAGTGCCGAGCATCCAAACAAGAGCCAATGCTAAGTGGCTCCAGATTGTTCGCTGGGAACTGATTCTGCTGGCCAATGATACAGAAGAAGGATTCAACGTCATCGAGGTGGAACTAAGGGCCAACTAAGGATGCAAAATCGGTAACTCCTTGACTTCCTGACAGCGATGGAGGGTGGTATTTGCAAAAAGATCAGGAGTTCATGTTGCACGTTCGTACCTTCTGAAGACACTAAAAATGGGACACTGGCACATGTTATTGCAGCGGTGCATGAACTCTGGTGAAAATGAAAAAGGAGGCTATGATCCAGGAAGAAGATTGGTTTACGATGACTTTCAGTTGGGTCCCATCATGTCTCGAAACACTGGTAAAGAAGTTGGTGCCTAACCTCGTGGTAATCTCGGTGATTTTCTGTATGTGCCAATTGGGTCTCCATTATTGTGCCAGTCGTACCTAATAGTGCAATGATGATGGTGACAAAACAAGACGATGGCCCCAAATATTGCATGATCACTCTCCCCCTTAACGACGAGGTAGACACCCTGAACCACATGACTATTGTGCCTCTCTCAGCCCCTGAAAATTACAAAGAGGTATGGGTGGATTTAGCAGGGGATGGGGGATGTATATATATGACCTGCACACCTGAACAGTATGCGCAGCATGGGGAAAGCCTAAGAAGTGTATGCCGAGCATGGATGCCCATAAAAGGGACACCCATGTGGGATGAGGCAGAGAGGCACGCAAATGAACGGAAATATGGGGGAGAAGAATTTGTTACTGTAGAAGTAATGCAAGGGGGGGAATGTTGGGATAGAAATGAGCCTATCCCACACCCCCTAGGCGCTTACAAATACAGCGACCACCATATGAACTGATATAATATACAAGGGGGGAGTGATCCACTTCATCGGGCATTGTAATGCCACTCTATAGCGCTTAGCAGCAGGTACAAAACACAAAAAATGCCCATTACCATCAACTCCATTTTGTGTTAGGTCCAGGCAGGGTAAACTGCAGGCTCACTCTGTTCACGTTCCTGGTTCACAAGGCTAAAGTCCCGTGCAATATGATGGCTCTGCTTGAGCCCTGTTCCCACAGAAGTCCATTTCCCTCTCATCCCTTCAGTGTTGCGAATATTTAGTATCTTTCACCCGAATGTGCCCTTTCAGAGCGTGAGACAGCACTAGGCTCTGTGCTGTGTTTGTTAGGCTCACCTGGTATCCACAGAGACACCACCCAGCCCTTTACTCGCTGGTATACTTCTCAGCTTTGCCCTGATGTGGTCTGCGGGGAAGGTTCTGCCTTGTGGTAGAATTAGGCGTGCTCTCCGTCCTGCCTTCTTTGCAGGGGCGCGTTGTCTTTCATGGGCGAGTGCGGTCCAGTTACTTCACTGACGCCGACCCGTTTGATATTGTTCAGGTAGGTCTTATTGCTGTTCTTTAGTTTTGTTGCTATCCTGCATGCCTTTCTTCATTTAAAATGTCTCTTTTTTCTCCCTTAGGTATGCGGAGCTTCAGCGCGGCGAACTGGCTTGGTTGAGCCCCGCTGGTAAATGATGGCACATCAAGAGCGCTATGATGCAGTACGTAAGCGCTATGCGCAGCGCTGTGAAGTCTTGCCTTTGCTAACCTGTGTTTTCCTTCCTTGTAGGTCGCAGTGTTCTTCAGCACGAGTGGAATGTCCGGAGTGGTGCCAGCCGAGAGGCGACCAGCCAGGTAAGCCTTTTGAGCAGTTCGTAATTTGTAAATGTCTCTACTGCTTTCTTTAATGTTGCCTCTATCTTCCTCTTTCAGGTCTTTCTGTCCGGGAGGCGTGCAGATTCTAGGAAGCTGTTCTCAGTAGCTGCAAGTGTTTAAAGATGAAGACTGCAGGTAAGATGCTGCTGCTAATGATGTTCCTTTTGTCTCCTTGCAGGTTCTGCTTCTCCGAGGTTCGAGGGAATAGCTGGACACGTTAAGCGTCACGTTGCAAGCTGCAAAGTAACGCGAAGTGTGTTGTCTTGCTCGGGTGTGGTTAAAATAGCCACAACAAAATAGTCCAGGTAACGTAGTCCCTAGGCTACCACACCCAAAACAATAGACCGGATAGCTTGGTTCTTAAGAACCAAGCTCTGTGGATGCCTCCATGTTAGCTGACAATATAATTAAGTAGTTCCCAAGCACATTGTTTTTCATGGTGTATGAGCCTGGCGCCATAGGCGCCAGGACTGGCCCCCTGAGGGCTTTTGAAGAGGATGCCAGGCTCTAGAGGCCCGAGTCCTGACTCCACCTGGCCAATGGGTTTGCCAGAGGGGGTTTTGTGCGAGGGTCGTGACTGTTTATTCATCTCCACTAAACTGTCAGGAGGCCTCTCACCCCCACCCAGCCAGACCAGAGCCAGCCTCGCCCCATCGCCTCAACCCCCATACCTTTGCGCTTCTTTTTTTTTTAATAGGTTTTTTTCAGCATTTTCATAAACGTGATAACATTAAACATAATGGCCGATCCCCCTCCCTCCCCCTCCCACCCTGTGGTTTTAGAGTAGTCCGGTAGTTTAGCAGCTATCCAGGTGTTCAGCTCCTGCGGTCAGCACCCTGTTGTGCTCCAGGTAGTTGTGCCCGTCAAGGTTGTTTTGGATCCTCATATGTCACCCTCTACGGGGGGCTCTACTATGCCCAAGAGCCTCATGGCTCGAGGGCACCACGGCAGCCTTGCTCCGTCCTTCAAATTTTTCAGTATAGATGACCAGTCCGACATGAGTCTTACATGGTCTCCTTGAATTGAGCACGTGAGCCACTCGAGTACTAGCAGGTTCCACATTTTTGCCACCCATTCGTGGTCCTGCGGAGGATCCCTTGCTTTCCATTTGCAGGCCAGGACAAGAGCAGCTGCCATCATCATTATTGCATAAAGCTTGCAGCCCGCGTTGGTCTTAATTATGGGCAATGATCCCCCCCAAGCCTATCATCGCAAGGCCCTTCTTTCCCCTGTAGTTGAGATCCAAAACTTGGTTGACCGCCCCCAGGATCCCCACCCAGTATTTCTCGATTTTAGGGCATTCCCACCATATTTGCTCCCATGTGCCCGCTGCTCCACATTCCCTCCAGCAAAAGTGGGAGGTCTCTGGGTATATTCTATGAAGTTTCGAGGGGGTCATGTGCCACTGGGTCATCAGTTTCAATCAGATCTCCCTTAGTTGGAGGGATCTTGTTCACTTGGGTATCTTTGTCCATAACCAGATCCAGTTTTTCTCCTTAGTTGTGCACCCCATGGCTACCTCCCATTTCCTCATATAGGGCAGTGTTGGGGGATTCTCCCCTGCTTTCATGTGCTTATATATTGCTGTGATCAAGCGCTTGTCGCCGGAGTCCTTGTTAAGGTACCTTTCAAAGGGGTTTAATTGTCAGTTTGCGGCTTGCAGCCGTGTGGGATGGCTAAAACAGTGCCTGAGTTGAAAGTATCGAAACATTTCCCTTTCACCCAGAGTGAATTCTGCTTTGCATTGTTCAAACTGCTTCACCTGTCCTTCCCCAAACGTATCCCATACCATCCTGCATCCTACCTGTTGCCATGCTTCAAATGCTGTCGTATTGCGTCCTGGCGTGAACTGCGGATTGGCGAATAGTGGGGTATAGGGTGATGCGAAAGTTGTTAGATGGGCCTGGTGCACTGCCTCATCCCACGTTCGGCCACCAGCTCTAGGATTGCGCTACTGTTCAACCGGGTCAGCCTGTCCGGTTTAGGCTTCTACAGGACTCTAGGTCCTCCCCCAGGACCGCCCTATCGATCGCCCTCCATATTTTCCCCTGATTGTCTTTTTGCCAATCCCGGAGCACTTTCAGTTGGGCTGCCCTATAGTATGCCCTGAAGTCTGGTTGACCCATGCCTCCCAGATCCGTAGGGGTTCTCATCACCCTAGCTGTGATCCTCGAGGGTTTGTTGGCCCACACAAACTTGTTGGTCATTTTGTTCAAGGCCCTGAAAAAGGTTGGTGAAATATTCACCGGTAGAGACGCAAAACAATACAGAGTTTTGGGAACACAACCATTTTTAGAGCGTTAATACGTCCCAAACATGAAACCGCTAGGGGGCCCAGTCTATCAACTTATTCTTAAGCTTCTCCAGCAGGGGTGGGTAGTTAACGTGGTACAGTTAATCGATTGTTGTGGACAGTTTTATACCTAAGTAAGTGATAGAGTGGTCAACCCATCGATAGGCCCTCAAGGAGTTGGCTGCTGTCGTCGGGATAGAGAGGTTAAGGATTTCCGTCTTGGAAGAGTTGATATTCAGTCCCGCCACGCTGACAAATTGGGTTAGCTCACTTTCTAACGCAGTTATAGCGGTATTCAGGAGAGTCAGGGACAGTATCATATCATCAGCAAACGCTGCATTTTATGAGTTCCCCCCGCAAAGGGTAATCCTGTTATATCCCGATTGGATCTCACCGCTTCGAGGAAGGGTTCCAAATGCAGCACATACAAGATTGGAGAGAGTGGGCACCCCTGCTTTGTGCCCCTCTCGACAGTTACAGAGTCTGATAAATGGCCATTCACTGCTAAATGGAGAGTTGGATACCAGTAGTTGGCCCTGATCGTGTCCATGAAATTCGGCCCAAAGCCCATCCTATGCATGGTTGCAAAGAGGAATCCCCACTCCACCCAATCAAACGCCTTCTCCATGTCAATTGCAATGAGGAGAGAAGGATTCCTCTTTTGTGGGCCTTCTCTATCAGATGGGCCAGCCTCCTGACGTTGTCGCTAGTCTGGCGGCCCCTGACAAAGCCAGATTGGTCCGGGTGGACCAGTTTAGGGATTATATGATCTAGTCTTGCTGCGAGAATCTTGGCGTGTAACTTAGAGTCTACGTTAATTAGCGCTATGGGGCGATAGGAAGTGCATTCGGTCGATAAGGACGACTTTCGCCTCCTCCGTTGATCTCGTAATGGCGCTGTCCTGCCCAATTTGGTTGAAAAGAGCGGTTAGGATTGGGGTCAGTGTTTCCTTATGCGTTTTATAGAATTCTGCCACATACCCGTCTGAGCCCGGCGATTTAAGGTTAGGTAGGGATCTGATTGCAACCCTAACCTCATCCTCTGTGATTTGCCTTTCCAGCGCTTCTCTCTCCTCTTCAGATATGCGGGGTAGATTGACCTCATCTAAGTATTTTGTTTGGCGAGTCTGTGACAGGTTGTCGGATGCATACAGAGAGGAGTAGAAGTGGGTACATTCCCTTGTGATGTCCTCATTCTTAGAGCTAGTACCCCCTCCCGTGACCTTGATTTTCAATATTGTTTTCTCATTCTGTTCCCTTCTAAGCATTCTCGCTAACAGACGATCCTCCTTATTGGCTTTAATATAGAATTTTTGCCTGAGATATAATAGGTTCTGTTCCGCTGCTCGGGTCTGGATCAAGTCAGTTGGCCACGGATTGCCCTGTATGCTCTTTTGGTGGCCTGGGTCTGATTTATTCCGATTTTAGCCATTATCGCTTTAAGTTGTTCGTCTAGTCGTGCCTTCTCTAGCTTCAATTCCCTCTTCCTTCTCGATTTGATTGCTGTTATTGCGCCCCTCAGGGTAGCTTAAGGGCGTCGCACCTAACCTGGAGTGTCATGTCCCCTGCAGTATTATCCACGAAGAAGCATTCAATTTCCTGCTCGACGTCCCGGGCCAATAGCTGATCCTTAAAAAGGGGTGTCGGGTAGCGCCATTTCCACAGGCCTGGGGTTCTCCCCTTTGCTTTCAGGGTTATGGTTAAGGAGGCGTGGTCAGAAAGTATATTAGTGCCAATGGAGGTATCTAGGGCCCTTCCAAGGAGGGTGGCTAAGAGACAGATGTAGTCTATTCTTGAGTGGGAGCAATAAGCGTGCGAGTAGAAGGTGTACCCCTCTTTCTCTCCTTGTGTCCCCCTCCATGCATCAACTAATGCCAGGTTACTGATTTCCCCCTTTAGTTCATGCATTGGGCTCCCCTGTGGGCCTGCCCCCCCTGTGCTCCTATCTTTCGCCGGATCCCATGTGATATTGAAATCACCAGTAAGGATGATGGGAAATTTAGTGAACCTCTCAAGCTTTCCTATGACACTTTGTATGATCTTGTGCTGTATTTGGTGCATATAAAGTCGCCACCGTGAAGGGCTGTCCACTGCCATCCAGAGATACTGCCAGATACTTTCCTTGGTCGTCCGAGTCCTTCCCTGTAATATGCAAGTCTACCTCGTCCCTGATGGCCCATAGGACCCCTGCTTTCTTGTCGGATTGGGTGGCTTGAATTGTCCTGGAGTAGCCCCATAATTTGACCCTCCCCATGTCTAGTGAGCGAATATGGGTATCTTGCTGCGTGAGGATATCAGGCCGTTTGCGCCTGATATAGCACTCTAATTTCTTCCGTTTGACCAGGGGGTTTAGGCCATTCACGTTGAGGGAGAGGATCTTCATTACCCCACTGCTAGCCCTATCGAGTCGTGAAGGCCTGGAATGATTTCGGACCCACGCGACACAGCATCAAGTCGACCTCCCTGGTGCTCCCTCCTTCCACCTGGGCTCTAAGATCTGATTCTCTTCTGGTGCACCGGATATCTCGAACCCCCCTCCCCCTCCCAGCCCACCTCTCCTTTGACAGGGAGGAACGACTGGCCATTGGCCCCCCTCGAATCGGAACCTTGAGAGTCGTCCCTCTGAATGCCCCCCAACTGGTCCAATGCAGATTGTCCCAATCCTATTCTAAGTTATGAGTCTCCCTTCCCTCCCCCAAGACCCCTCTGCGTGCCTTTAACGAATAGCCATGGCCGTCAATATCCTCTCTTATGCTCTTGTGCCCTCCCCAGGCGTCCTCTGTCTGATCCGCCAGCCTCACCCTCTGTGAGTCATTTCTCTCGGTGGTGCTCTATTCAGCTCTGGGGCACCTGTTCCTTCCTTGACGGCGGCCTCTTGGATGTGATTGGGCGTCATTCTTTCTTGATTTTTTTGACCGAGCAGTAGACCATTCCCAAGGTCTGTGGCAAGCCCGTTGAGTAGAGAATGGGGTGGGTGGCGGCGGGACCTCCTCCTCCAGGCCGGCAAGGCCCTGTTCGCATGGGACTTTCCTTTCCAGTCGAATGTCAGGCCAAAGGGGTGTACCCATCCATACCGTATATCTTGAGCCCTTAAGTAGGTCAGCACTGGTACTATTCTTCTCCGTTTGATTAGGGTTGCTTGGGCTAAATCCTGATATAATAATATCTCTGCTCCATTATAGGTGATCTGGCCGGCCTTCCGTGCTTTCAAAGTATCTGCTCCTTCAGGACGTAGCTATGCTTTGCCACCAAGACAGCTCTTGGTCTTCTGGGTCCTACTCTGTGTATTCTATTGAAGACCATGTCCACCGCCCCCTCGCGTCCAGGAGATCAGCAAAGATTCCCTTTACCACTTGGGGCAGATCCTGGGTGTCCTCTGGAAGAGCCTTAATTCGAATATTTGAGCACTTAGACCTATTTTCCAAGTCTTCCACATGGAGTTCCAGGTTGTATGTAGCTGTCTCCAATGTGTCCAATAGGGAGTCGGTCTTCCTGGCGTCCTCAGCCAGGTCCTGGATCACCCTCTCGTTCGTATCAACTATTTCCTCTATCTTTTTAATATCCCTCTTATCTCCTGAAGGCCTCCTCTAGATCCTCTCTGAGAGCGTCCATTTGCTTCTGGCCAGTTGTACTGATCTTCTCGACTATGTCAGCCAGCAGGTGTTTCAACTCTGATTGTGTTACCGGTTGTTCGGGGTCCTCCCGGTCCGCGGGGGATCCCCTGTAGACCATTCACTAGAGCATGCTCCCTGGAGGTCCTATGTGTCCTTGGCCCATATCTTGGCCAGTGCGCCCTCATGTGCCATGCTGGGTGGACTCTGGAGTGTTTGGGCTTCCTTGGTTTTATTCTTAGAAATGTTATTGGTAATCTGAGGTCCTGTTAGCGTGAAGATCACCCTCTGGGGCCCTTCCGGAAGGATATTTTCCTGGTGCGGCAACCCTGTCAGTTCTCCTTGCAAAGGGGTATGCATGTCAGCACTAAATGTCCGAGGTGGGCAGGGGAGGGAGTCTAGGCGAGGTAATGGGTCTGCTTGAGCTCCTGAAGATCTGGATACTAAAGCTCTGGTACTCGCCAGGCTGGACTACTGTAACAGCCTCCTCTTTAATTTACCCCCTACTCTCGCCGCTCCTCCCCTGATGCACTTAGTGGTGCGGGTCCAGTTCCCCACCCCTCCGTTGCAGAAGTGCTTTGGAAACTTCTCTCTTGAACACCCATGAACAACTGCTTGCATCTCTTAACTCTAACACACCTGATGTTCTTATTCTACTCGATCTCTCCTCTGCTTTTGATATGGTCATCCACTCCATCCTCATAAAACAGCTCCATGATAACCTTGGTATCTCAGATTGGACACTGGACTGGCTGACCTACTTCCTCCCAGGTTATCTTCGGTTCTTTCTCCTCTCGCACCTCTATCTCCACTTGTGGCGTTCCCAGGGCTTTAACATCCCACCCTGAATCTTTAACATCTATCTCGCCTGCTTGCTCACCTTATCTCTACTTTCTCCCTGCATTTCCAGTGTTATGCAGTGACACCCAACTCTTCTTCAAACTTCCCTCTGAAACACTTCTTTCTTACTCTACACTTCCTGGCGTCCTATTTGCTATCCAGTCCAGATGTGCCTATAATGATCTCTGTCTCAATGCCAGCAAGACTGAGAGCCATCCTATTGTTACCCCTGCTCCTTCTTTCCTACCTTCATTCTGGACACCCACTATGGGCTCTCCCCCATCCCCTTCCTCTGAAGCTAGAAACCTTGGAGTCATCTTTGACTCCTCTCTCTCTTTCCTTCTTCACATCCTGGACCTTGACAAGAAGGCCCATTTTCAACTCCACCTCCTCAGAGGTATCCTCACTTTTCCCCATAAGCTCAATGTCTCTAAAGCGCTGCTACTCGCCAGGCTGGACTACTGTAACAGCCTCCTCTTTAATTTACCCGCTTCCTCTCTCTGTCCCCCCCAGCTTATCCAGAATAGGGCTGCAAGACTTATCCTTGGCCTCAAGCCCAGGCACTGGATCTCTCCAGCCCTAGAATCTCTCCACTGGCTCCCGGTTGCTGCAAGGATTAAATTCAAATCCCTCTGCATCACCCATAAGGCTGTCTGGGGCCAGGGACCCCACTATCTACAACTTGCTCTCACCAAATACTCTCCCTCCAGATCTCTCTGATCTTCTGGCTCCAACTCTCTGCGTGTCAAGCTCTTCTCTAAGCAGCGAGTGGGTTGCCAATCTGTTACCTCGGCTTGCTTTCTCCTCTGGAACAGCCTCCCCCTTACTCTCCGTTTTGAGACAGATCTCCTCAACTTCAGATAGCTCCTCTAGACTTACCTCTTCTTGTCCTCTTTCTCCCTCTGCCTCTGGTGTTAAACCCCAGTGTCGCTGAGATTGGTGGCCTGGGCCCTTATGTGTCTTTCTGGATCCTGGCTTTCCATCCAATTGTCTTCAGCCACCTCCCTCTCCCTACACCTGCCTTTGGGTGCCCACTGGCCTGTCCTATCTCACAGGCCTGAAATTATTGTACTGGCAGGTGACCACTATCTATCAAGTGGTCTTTGTCTGGCATTTACCTGTTGCCCTGCAACGGACTTTCTGGCATTTCCCCCTTGTGGAACCTCTAGCACGTATCCCCTTCCCCTGTCCCTACTCCCTCTCTGCACTTGCGTGTTCCAAATGTTTACAAGGCCTAGGAGGACTGCCTATGTGTTTGCTCATCATTGTTATTTCGTTTGTGTTCTGTTCCCTCCTCTCTGCCTTGTGGGCGCTTTGAAACACAATTTCGAAGGGATTGTGTCCTCCGACGTATTACTTATCTTTTATATATGTTTCCAGCTTGCTGGCCTCAGAAATGTTTTCTCTGTAGAGGGCGCTGCGCGTCGACGTCCGCCGAGTCGATGTCCCTCGACAGCCACCATATCAGCGCCAACGTCACCATGCCCATAAATAGACACGCACTGCATCCGTTGCTCAGTTCCGTTTTTCCGCGCTTCGTGGGGCCTCGGAACGTTGTTGCTCAGTTCAGTCAGTTAATCTATATCTAATTCGATGAATATTCCTTATCGTTCTCGATGGCTTCTTCATCAGAAACGACGACGCCGCGATCCGGCTTCAAGAAATGTTGAGACTGCGGTAAAAAAATGTCAATAACGGATCCACACAAGGTCTGTTTATGGTGCTTGGGGTATGAACACCATTGTTCGGAGTGTGAGGACTGTATGTCCATGAGAGCGAAAGCCCTGAAGGAGCGAAAGGGGAAGCTCGAGAGAGGTAAGTCAGCCAAAACCTCCTCGAAGGTTTTCGTCAGTCGAGTCGAGGCATTCGTCTCCTCGCCGTCGAAAACACTCCCATTCCAGATCTCGAGCAGCTCCCACCATTCGTCGAGATCTAGACACTCGAAAAAGAGACGTCGAAGGTCCCATTCCTCGTCGTCTTCGGTGGCCCCAGAAAGAGTTTCCTGTCCCAACAAACATAGGTCTCAAACCCAGTGGGAGGAATTCAGAAAGAAAATGTTAAGCGTCTTCGAGAACGTGGCCTCGACCCCCTCGAAGACAGCTGAGGGTGATACCCTGGGTGAAAAACCCAAAAAATCAAAACGCTGCGAGTCGCAGCACCCGGCGAAACATTCCACCCGAGAGCGCCATGAGCCATCGGGTAACAAGGCACCGTCTTCGACGCCGTCGTCGAGGGTTCCTTCGATGCCGTCGTCGAAGATTCCCTCGATGCACGGGTCGGCGCCATCGACGCCGTTGTCGAAGGGTTCCTCTACGCATCGGTCGATCGACTCGACGCCGACGTCGACGCTGATGAAAGAGAGGACCAAGGCTCCACAGCCAACGGTGTTTTCAAGGACCTCCGGGAGGACGCCGAGACCGTCGTCGATGCCTTCGAGTAGGATCCCGATCCTCTCGAAATCTTCAAGGCCCCTTCCAGTTTTTTCAACGCCATTTTCGGCGTCTTCGAGGCCGGTTACATCGGCGTCAACGACGTCGACATTTTCTCGTCCGATAACGACAAGTTTGGCTCCTTCAGCCCTAGAGATGGGCTTTACTCCATTTCAGAGAGAATACCCTGCTCTTTCTTCAATTTATGAAGAAAGAGAAGACTCTGACCAAGAAACCTTTGGTTTACAGAGATCCTCATTGCCTGCTGCAGAAGATTTCACCTCTGAAGAAAGGAGGCTGAAGGAACTACAGGACTCACTTCATGAGGCCAGTGGACTTGACACTTACCCAGAAGTGGAATTTGTAAAGCTAGACCCAGGGGAACATGCAGAAACACCATACAGAACCCTGATGGCAAGAATAATTGAGTTTATGGGTTTGTCTGCGCCTTCACCTGTTTTGCAACAGGATGATCTAACGGATATATTGGACAAAGGCCCACAGGAGGACCCGGTGGTCCCCTTCCATGCAGCCCTACAAAGAAAAATTGAGTTTTATTGACTCCCGAAGTCATCCCAGCAGTCAATAAAAAAAACTGTCGACAAAGTATAGGGTAGCGGCTGCTGACCCTGAATACCTGTCAAAACACTGTACCCCAAAGAGCCTGGTGGTTAAAGCGGCAACTTCATCCAGCAGTAGGACTGCTTACCCTACTGTCCCACAGGACAGGGATGACAAGAGGTACGACTCTATGGCAAAGAAAGTCTTCTCTGCCTGTAGTATGGCGTTGAAGACCATCAACGCCACCTGTACGCTCGCCAGGTTCAGTCACACATTATGGGAGTGTGCTTCATCAGCGGCTGACTGCATACCCCGATGGAGAGGAGAAGGAAGCCTTTCTTAACATCATTCAAGATGGCAAAGATGCCATGTGCGAGTCTCTTCAAACTGGCATCGATTTCGCTGACAGTATCAGCAGGGCCATGGCGGCTAGTACAACAATCCGCAGGCATGCGTGGTTATGAAAGTCTGGCTTTGCTCCAGATGTACAGGCCAGACTTTTGAATATGCCCTTTGACGGCTCTTCGTTATTCGGAAAAAAGGCTGATGACAGTCTGGAAAAGTTACAGACTTCTAAAGCAGCAGCAAAATCCTTAGGAGCTGCTATCCGCCAAACTCCTTTTCGCCCTCAAGAACCTCTGGGAGAGGAAAGTTATTTCGCTATTATTCCGCATTCGGAAAAGGCAGAGGACAGCCAGCTCAAAGGGGCCAAAGAAGATCCACCCGAGGTGGACGGGTCATAGGTACTAAGACCGCAGCAGCAGCAGGTGCCTCTTTACCCTCGGCATCTGCATCAGCCGCCCCCAAACCACTCTGAGGCCCTTCCACACAAGACACCTGTAGGGGGCAGGTTAACTTACCATCTGACGGAATGGCAGGCTATAACGTCAGATGCTTGGGCGTTGGAGACAGTTGCCCAAGGTTACTGCCTATCCTTTCTACACATCCCTCAGAGTCATCCACCGGGGAACAGCGCCCAAAAAGTTCCAGATCCACTCCTTTTGCAGGAAATTATGGACCTGCTAGAGAAAGGTGCCATAGAACCTGTAGCGGACAGGGACAAGGGCAGGTACTCCCCCTACTTTCTCATACCAAAGAAGGACGGAGGACTGAGACCCATCCTGGACTTAAGAGAATTGAACAAGTTCCTCAGGAAGGACAAGTTCAAGATGGTAACTCTCTCTCAGCTCCTTCAGGCCCTCCAGCTCCAGGACTGGCTGGTATCTCTGGACCTTCAGGATGCTTATTTCCATGTGCCAATCCATCTCAAGCACAGGAAATACCTGAGGTTCGCAATTGGCAACTCTCATTATCAATTTCGAGTTCTGCCATTTGGGCTGACCTCTGCCCCGAGGGTCTTCACCAAGCTGATGTCGGTAGTGGCGGCGAGTCTAAGGAGGGAAGGGATCCATGTCTATCCCTACCTAGACGATTGGCTGATCAGGGCCGTATCTTTGGAACAGGCCCGGACCCAGCTAGATTATGTCTGCCTTTTCCTTCACAGACTGGGCTTCTCCCTCAATTTAAAGACTCCAGTTCATTGGAGCGGTCCTGGACACTTCCCTGGGAAAAGCCTCGCCACCAGAGGTGAGGGCTCAAGATATTCTACAGATGGTCACCAAGTTTCAAAATGCCCAACGTCTCCCAGCCTTCGACTTTTTGAGGTTGCTAGGCCTCATGGCATCCTGCATCTTCCTTGTGCCAGAGGCTCGCCTGAGAATGAGATCTCTTCAGTGGGCACTGTGAAGTCAGTGGTCACAATTCTCAGGGAGAATGTCAGACCTCCTCCGGATTCCGGACAAGGTAGCCAACGACCTTCAGTGGTGGGCCTATTCAGAGAACATCTTGAAAGGAGAACTGTTTTGGCAACCATGGCCGGAGATAACAGTAGTCACAGACGACTTGACCATCAGCGGCCATTGGTCTCCATCGGAGTCCAGACTACATATCAACCTATTAGAGCTGAGAGCGATCAGACTAGCGCTGAAAGCTTTCCTGCCATCAGTACAAGGGAGAAATGTCCTGATAATGACGGACAACACGGTGGCCATGCACTACCTCAACAAGAGAGGAGGCGTAGGTTCACTACCACTGTGCAGAGAGGCAATGCAGCTCTGATTTTGGGAAATTCGGGAAGGAATCTCTCTATCGGCAGTCCATCTAGCCGGAGAGAAGAATTTGACAGCGGACGCTCTGAGCAGGCAGAGCACAGTCTCCCACGAATGGGAGCTAGCTCAGGAAGTCCTTCAAGAGATCTTCGCCCTTTGGGGAACCCCCCAGGTGGATCTGTTTGCCACAAGCACCAACAGGAAGTGCGATCTGTTCTGTCCAAGGGAATTTCCCCCGAGAGGAGCTCTGGGAGAAGCGTTCGTAGTGGACTGGGAGTTTCCACTCCTCTACACGTTTCCACCAGTCCCTGTTATTCCTCAAATGATCAGGAGGTTGAGAAGATTCCGGAAAACCATGATCCTAATTGCCCCGGACTGGGCCTGGAGAACGTGGTACCCGGACCTTCTAGATATGTCCATCTGTCCTCCAATCCGTCTTCCACTCAAAGAGAATCTTCTCTCGCAGAATGGAGGTCAGGTTCTCCATCCAGACATCAGAACCCTCAACCTTCACGCTTAGCTTCTGAAAGGTTGAGGTACAAGGATTGGCATCTCCCTGATAACGTCATGGAGGTGTTGCTTTCGGCCAGAAGACCAGCAACAAAGTCTTTATACCGCTGCCGTTGGAACAAGTTTTGCAGCTGGTGTAGGGAAGAGAATATCGACCCTTTTTCATGCGGTACACCAACGGTGCTATCGTTTCTACTCTACTTGGCAAACTCATGCCTTCAAGTTGGCACTGTAAAAGGCTATCTCGCAGCGCTTTCTACCTTCAAGCGCACTGCGGAGGAACCATCGTATTTCAAAATTCCTCTAGTGGTACAATTTCTCAAGGGTCTGACTAAAAAACCATTCAGGTTCCATTATGGGACTTAAATTTAGTCTTAAACTTCTTAATGGGCACTCCATTCGAGCCACTTCACTCTTGCGCATTAAGATTTCACACACTTCAAACTGTCCTACTTGTAGCACTAACATCGGCTAGAAGGGTGAGTGAGCTTCAAGCTCTCTCCTGTAAACCCCCACATACAATCTTCCACAAGGACAAGGTTGTCCTCCAGGTAAAGCCTAATTTTCTCCCAAAGGTAGTTTCTGAATTCCATATCACTCAGAAAATTACATTGCCTTCATTCTACTCTCCTCCCCATCCGGGGAAAGAGGAGGAAAGGCTACACAGGCTGGACCCTAGGCGAGCTATCAACTTTTACATCAGCAGAATGGCTAGAATCAGGCAAGCAGACCAGCTGTTTGTAGGATACTTAGGTCACAAGTTGGCACTACCCATAACAAAACAAACCATCCCCAGGTGGATTATCTTGGAATGTTATAGACTAGCAGGGAAAGAGCCGCCACAAAACCTCAGGGCTCATTCAACCAAGGGTATTGCAGCTTCTTCGGCTCTCCAGAGAGGGGTACCGGTCCGGGACATATGTGCAGTTGCCACATGGTCGTCCGCACATACATTCACAAAATTTTAAAACCTGGATTCCTCCACTGCTCAAGAGACCAGATTTGGCAAAGCCGTATTACACTCGGTCCATCCCTAAAGGGATATATAACACTATCACTCCCTCCTCCAATTACATACCACTGCTATGGGAGTCTATCAAAGATAAGGAATACGTCGGAGGACACAATCCCTTCGAAGAACAAGTTACTTTCTTACCTGGTAACATTCTTTCGGCGGGATGTTCCTCCAACGTATTCCTTATCGCCCCTCCCATCCATCCCCGCAGTGATAACTTCTCTTGTGGTTGCAGCTTTCGCTCCTTCAAGGTTACTAACCAATTCAGGCATGTCTTTCTTATACTACAAAACGGAACTGAGCAACGGACGCAGCGCGTGTCTATTTATGGGCATGGTGACGTCGGCGCCGATACAGTGGCCGTCGAGGGACATCGACTCGGCGGACGTCGACGCGCTGCGCCCTCTACAGAGAAAAAATTTCCGAGGCCAGCAAGCTGGAAACGTATATCAAAGATAAGGAATACGTTGGAGGAACATCCCGTCGAAAGAACGTTACCAGGTAAGAAAGTAACTTGTTCTTCTTGATGTATAAGCACCTTACAAATGCACAATAAATAATTAACATGTGTTTTGGCAGCTCAAGACCTCTGCCCTGTCTTCCATGGGTTTGTCCTACCCGACAGCCCGCAGCCCTACTCATATTAGGCCATTCATATTCCTATCTACTTTTGCAAAACTCTAATAGGGTGCATTTGTGTGTACGCTCTCCCTAAATTGCCTGGGGTGAGGGTAGAATATTCGAGCATGAGGCCCCATTGTTCTGTGTTTCAAGCACAGCCTGACAGGATTCAGGCCTACCTTCGGATATGGTGTCCCTTCTACATTTTTCGTCATTGTCCAGGGACTCATGTCAAGTGTGACGTGCACATGCAGTATATCTACCTAACACTCTATAAAGCTTGTTGTTAGTTTGAGTAAAATCTATGTATAAGTCCTACAATGAAAGTACCCTGCACCATTCACCTATACCCACAGGACTCCCACGTCCCCCCGTACCCACTCATGTACATTTCTGGCATTTCAGTATATTTTCTGTAGTCTAAATCGTTTGGGAGTGGATGGGACCGGAACATGCATTCCAAAATTACCCCTTTAATTAATCCTCTATTAACTAATCCGTCCTTCTCTCTCTCCTCCTATCCACTTCATCCTTAGGGACCCAGGCCCTAGATACATGGTTTAAACGTTCCCCATCTCAGGTATACTTCTCACAGGGTACACATGAGGTAAATACACCCTTCTTCTCCCGCTAAATAAACCCAGTGCTCTGTGTAGCTCTGTGGGTCTGGTGTGGGCGAAGTCAGGGTCCGAGGAGGGTCCATAAGTCTTTCAATTCTGACCATATGTGGCTTATTTGGGTCCCCCGGCTGCACCTGCCTATCGTTTGTACTCCGTAGAACCATTCCTGCCCCAATAGTAACCATCATCATTGCAGTGTTTGGGATAGTCTTGGTACAGCATTGATGCATCATTTGGCAGGTGCAGAACAACACCAATAGAAGCACCACAATCAGGACCAATATCTTCACCACTGCTCCAAGCCATATCAGCAGCCATGAGAATAACGCGGCAAACCAACCTTGATCCTGCACCACTGCTTCACTTTCCATGCCAATCTTCCTCTTATGCAGGTCCCTATAATATGTGTCAGGGACCAGTTATCTGCATCGTACAGCAAGACAGTCCTATTTATTTAAATACGGCCCATTCCATCGCCGTGAAAGGTCCAGAACATTCTGGTTCTGGATGGTCATCAACCGGATAACCCGCAGCTCACTCGATAGTATTTAGGCCTTGTTCTGTACCATTTGCCAGCTGGATTATCTCTCGTCTCACAATATGCAACCATTTTGCATTTGCTGCGGCCTGAACCTCTGGAATCAGAAGGGAGGTGAAGAACGCCTCCGTCTTGGTGTACAGGCAGTATCTTTAGACAAATAATTCAATCTCTTCTGCATCTTCTGCATGCTTTCTTCCTCTTCGCCCACGGGTGTTTGGTCAGAACTTGGTTCTGTTGCTGAATAACAGTCTTCGATGCAATTGTTAAATGAATCTTCAGGCCCCACAAGAATAGCTGAATGCAGTGTTGTCAATGCATAGGTGTCTCGCCAGGATGATGGGAGATGCAGGTATGCTTGCTGGCGCACACCCAATAGATGTCCATAAGGGCTGCTGTTCCTTTTACAAGATCTGGAATTAACAGTGTTTTATTGCTATTGGCTTTGGTTCCAATGGGAACTGTCCCATGCCGTTGAAAACAAAACTCATAGGGCCTCACCACGAGTTTGTGCGGTAGCCCTTAAATGCAGCAGTAACACTATTACTGCCTGGAATACCGTCCGGCCAATCACGACCCTGCAAAATGAGTGCCAGACCCAAAAATTGACCCAGCGTTAATACAACCGGCGGTATCACAGCTGACGTTATGACAGCCAGCGGTAATACTGCCACCAATACAGCACATAATCACAGCGATAATACAGTTGGAGGTAAATTAACCGACGTTCCGGGAATAAAGCCACTGGTACATTCAATGCATACCAGAGGGCTACAAAAGACCCACCCAGGACACAAACACATTTTCCAACACCATGCTGCCATTCTCTCCTGGGAGCTTTGACATGCAGTTCCATTTGCTGCACATGGAGCTACAGATGCTGGACAACCAGGGCAGGGCACAGGGAGCAAAGGTGTTTGGGGGTGGAATGAGTATGATGAGGAGAAGTAGGAGACCTGCCCCAGCAAAGCATGCACCCATCCCCATGGTCAGGCTATCAGCCTTGGCCCTCAGTGACACCCAGATAGTATCACTGAGCTGCTGGCCATGATACAAAATGACATTAGAGGCAGGATTGCCATCCGCACAGCAGTGCCCCCACTGGTCAAGCTGGTGGCAGTACTGCAGTGCCTGGGAATGGGCACCTTCCAGCACTCTGTCGCCATGATGCATGGCATTGCCCAGTCGACATTCAGTGCAGTCCTGGACCAAGTCCATCTGTATTGCATTGGTTTCGGAACTGCAAGCACTATCACTCATTGAATGTGCAGATGACCTGTGGGCCTGACCTAATCATCAGCCACTGCTGTTCCTGCTACCCTCGATCCACCCACAAATCCATGGTCGTACGCAACAGCACGCTGCAGCCTACATGGATTGGCACAGGGGACAATGGACCTGGATAGTGGGTGAGTACAAGCCCAGATATAAATGCATGTTTAAGAACAAGTAAAAAAGGGGGGATATATCAACAGGAAGCATTGCATGATATTAGGAGGCAGCGTCCGCACCACTAGAGCACCTGCATCATTAAGTGAGGGGGCATCCAATAGCACATGCACACCGCCACCACACCTGGGCCCACACATGGTGATGGACACACATCGCTGCAAACACAACACATCAAACCACAATGACCAGAATGCACCTGGAATGTGCTGCAGTGCAAATCCACACCCCATCACCCAACAGTGAGTAAACATAGGGCCGCAGATAGTAATCCGAAGTGAGAGAATACCGCTCCCTATTCCCTAAAGTACTGTGTGAAAAGAATACCGAGGTATAAACATGTACATCAACATCACAGAGAGAGTATCCCATTAGTGCATTAAAACATGTATCAACTGTTAAACCTAATTGTTGGTGTAATGAACATTTATCATCATCTAGTGCTACAGGCACCTCAAAAGATCAGGCAGTCATAACAGTAGCCCCATCCTGTAGGACTCCATGCACCACTGGCGCAACCATATCCAATGAGCGGTGCAGGTGGAACCCGGGGCACAAGGCTCCCAGTATCCCTTGCACAATAATTGAAGTGAATATTCCTACACCCTATTATTAGTCTGAAATGTGCCTATTCATGATGAGTGAAGAGGCCCATGCACCCACTTACCTGTCGGGCTGTGTCCACCTGTGCCACAGTAGCCAACCCATGTGTAGTCAACCGTCAACCACCACAGGAGAGCCACCTCAACAACACAGGGTGTATGTATAGGACTAATAATGCATGACCTGACATTGGAAGGGCTGACACCCATCACACATACGCATTGTTACTCACAGGAATGGCCACGGTGTCTAATGGCTTAATATCCTGAATCTGCAGACTCATGCATGGTACAAATGCCTGAGGTTGTCATCCCATCCCATGCAGGTGACTCAGGATACCCGCAGCTCAACTGGCTGATGACCCCTGTGTGTAACCCTAAAACACCACATGACCATGCATAAAACCATGTCCACAGCCGGGCACACATCTGCAACGAATGTGCTTTTGGACTTTTGAAGGCATGATTCAGGTGACTGGATCGCACTGGAAGGGCCCTTGTGTATGCCCCGTTCAAAGTTGGCAAAATCATCTTTGCATGTGCAATGCTGCACAACATTTGCCTCAGGCGGCTGTGCCTCTAGCCCCCCGATGCAGACAGGCAACCCCCAGAGGCTGATGATGACGATGACCATGTGGCGCAGTACAGTGGAACTATTGGCTAGCATGTACTGCATATACTAAAGTCAAGTAAGAAGGAGGTTTAAGTCTTCCAGTTGCATTCCAGGAAGCCATTACTGCCCCTACTCCACCCCTCTATAATCATCCAGGTTGTAGTATCCCCCAAAAGGCAGAGCAACACAACTAGGATGGGAGAGTGAAATGCTTGCTAAACAGAAGGTACAGTTGCAAGGTACCACCACCAACAGCAAAAGAAAGTTCCCTATTCAAGGGAAAACAAGTAAAGATGTCTCCTGATTAAAAAAGACAACAGTGCTTTGTCATGATCTACATCATACCCTTCATACCACAGCATGACCATCACCCCAAATGTGGTCTAAATTCCCACGTGAAGCTATGGCAGGCTATTAGACCGTATTGCTGTACGAGAATGACCCTCTGGTAGTTGGTCACTGCAGTGCAAGAGACACTACTACCCCTGAGAACCCGGCAGACTTACTTTTGGACAGCAATATTGTTTTGGGTCCACCTGCTGTGTGAATATATATATTATGATTTTTACCCATTTGTTGTTTTTTTGATTAACATTAGATGCTATCAGTATTTTCGCTACAGTTTGAGTAAACTTGCATTGTAGTGGCTTTTATACTCAAATAGAAAAACAATAAAAATGCTCACTTTTCTTTAGTATTTATGTATATTTATTAACTTGTAAAGTTAATGTATGAGCATTAAGAATGGTATAGTCAAATACAAAGTTCACCTATTGGTAAAATTAGCAAGTAGTTACCCAGCATCCTACTCTTCTATTTACTTGGAAAATATTTAAACTACCAAGCAAGATGTGTGTGGTGCCATAGCCCAGTAACACTTCAACAAATCAAACTTATAATAGTGCTTCTGTGTATTGGCCAGCCAGGAGAACAGGTGAACTGTTTTCATTGCAGCAACTTACCAATGCAAAATGTATTTTTACGGATAACAGTTTGTTTAATACATTCATCTGCAATGGCTTCAACATCCAGATGTGCAGCTTCATCTTTGTGTCTATGTAGCAAAGCAACAGCATTTCATCAAGCTTGCCCCATCGTAGCTCTCAGATATGCTTTGATGCGCTGAAGGCAAGAAAATTAACGCTCCGAAGAACAAGAGGATACAGGGATAGTTACTGCAATTTGAAGTAGCTGTGCCAGTTCTGGGAACAAATTGGGCATAGGAGGACCCCTTTCGCCTTGGAACAAGTCAAAGACATCCTGAAAACACATAAACTGAGTCTTATCCCTCACTACAAGTTCAAGGAACATATTTCTATGTAGCTCTAGGTTGCATTCATGGAAGTCAGTTTTATAAGTCGTTCCCTGTAACACATGTTTCTGTTTAGTTTAGTTTAGTTTAGTTTAGTTTATTTATTTGTAAAGTGCACCAAACTCTGGTCTGGGGTAACTGGGCTCTGGAACTTATGGTAGAGTTACAGGCATACAAAGGATTACAACAAACAAAAAAGTGCTGATCGACCGGTGGTTACAAGATGGTCGGGAGTGTAGATAAATACAAGTGAGCCTATAGAGGAGTCGCCGGAGGTTACAGTTTGGGCGACAGTGCCAGGCAGACAGAGGTACAGAAGAGTTTTTTGCAGAAGAATTGAACATGCGCATACATTTTTTTTGCAGAGCAGATAAGTTAGTGTTTCTTATTGAAGAGCCAACTCTTTAGCTCTGAAGGTCCAGAAAGAGGGTTCCATTCTGATGGTTGGAGGAAGGGAGTTCCAAGTTTTGGTGGCTGGTGCCGGGAAACTAGCTCCTCCAGCTCTTTTTAGATTGAATCTCGGAATAGTGAGGCAATGCAAGTACAGGGCTCTGGTAGGCCAGAGTTTGACAGGCATTTGTGGGTAATGACTAAAGTGCGGAGGGAGATTCTATCGCGCACTGGGGGCCAGTGGGCGTCCTATCTAAAGCTGGGGATGTTCAACGCAGATCCCAAAGTGTTATTTTGTAAGACCTGAAGTCTATTGAGGTTCAGTTGTGAGG
The DNA here is from genome assembly GCF_040938575.1 of Ambystoma mexicanum. Taxonomy (NCBI): domain Eukaryota; kingdom Metazoa; phylum Chordata; class Amphibia; order Caudata; family Ambystomatidae; genus Ambystoma; species Ambystoma mexicanum. The sequence continues at coordinate 1,046,079,894 of NC_090926.1, forward strand.
AGCCTAGAAAAAGGGTGTTGCAATAGTCGATCTTGGAGAGTACTAAGGCCCTGGCTTGCGTAGTATTAGGTGACAGAAATGATTTGCAAGCTTTAATAAGCTTGTTGGTGTAAGCAGTAGTGGAGGCGGTGGCACTCACTTGCTTCTTGAGACAGAGGTTGGAGTCTAAGTAGACTCCTAAGGTTTTGATTTCCTTGGCAACTTTAATAGAACTCAATGTCGAAGGGCGTGTATAGAGGGCCTAGTTTATTTAGCTCCATCTTCTCATCGTTGACACATAGGCTGTGGTTTGTGGTTTGCCATCCATGCCTGTATCTCCAAGTATATGTCATTAATCATTTTAGAATCATCTTCATAGCACCCCGTCAGTGTGATGAGAACCTGGGTGTCGTCAGCGTAATTCATGTATGTGACCCTCAAATTATCAAGACGGTCAAAGAGGAGCTTTGTGAAGATGTTATAAAGCGTTGGTGAGACGCAAGAGCCTTTGCGAGCCGCCACAGTGGATGGGGAGTGGGTCGGCGGAGGCAAAGGGTGCGAAGACCCTGGTCGTTCAATTAAAGAGCAATGACTGTATCCAGTTAGAAGCATTGCTGGAGAATGCAGCCGATGTGGTCAGATGATCAGTGAGGATCTGGTGATCAGCAAGATCAAATGCTATTGATAGGTCTAACAGCAGGAGCATGGCCAGGTTACTATTATCCTTGGCCTCATCCATTTGGATTTTGAGGTCCAAGAGGGCTGTTTCTGTGCTGTGCCTTGGCCTGAAGCCGGATTGTCTGAGGCCAAGTAAATTATTGCCCTCCAGGTGTTTCTGGATTTGTAGATAGACCACTCTATCTAGTATTTTTAAGAGGAAGGGGACAGTGGTGATAGGCCTATAATTGGTAGGTATATTCTGGTCTAGGTTGTTTTATTTTTTAAAGAGGCATAACCCAGGCCCCCTTGAGGTTGTTGGGGACTGAGTTGGTTTTGAAAGAGGAGTAGCAATGAAGGGTGCCAAGTCCGAGGCACCTTCCTGAATGATTGTGGCAGGACAGAGATCTCCTTGACATCTTGTTGGTTTTAGACCTTTGATGATGTTTTCAACTTCTTTAGGTGAGACTGCCGAGAAGGAGAAAGGTGGGCAGAGAGGGGCGAGAGGGTTCAGTGAGGGGGGAAGTATTGGAGCTGTTGACCAAGCTATTCTTTTTTGACTCAATTTTAGTTTGTAGCAGTGTGATTTTGTCAGCGAGCGCTTGTATTTTGGTGTACCTGTCTGCGTCTTTCACACAAGCTTCGGTGGTTGGGGCTGGAGACTCCAATTCCCGTAGGATGCTAAAGAGCTCCTTGGTCCTGGATTTGGCATTTAAGATTCTACTTTTGTAGGTTTCTTTTTTAGTGTTATGAATGGCAGATTTATAGATGGAGGCAGCAGAGGTGAATAACGTCCTGTTGATAGAAGTAGGTGATTTTCATGTAGATTCAGCCGCTCTATTGGCATTCCGGAGGATGTGTTTTTTTTAATTTTTTTTTATTTTACACATCTCTTTATTAACTCTTTTAACAGGTTCACATCACCAACACAAACCCAGGCATTTTCACCCCAATGAATTACAAGCCCATCTGCTGAATAACAACAGTTACCTCCACATAACCTTTAGGGTTATCTTGGCACCCCCACAGATTGTCAATCACACCCCACTACTCCGACTCCAGGCCATCTGAGTAGCCCCCTACAACCCCCTTTCATCCATGTCCTCATCTCTCGCCAGCAAATACGCCGTCAATGGGCCCCAAATGTCTTTAGGTCTATGCTGCAAACTGCACAGGGTGGCGTAGTCCTTATCGGCATCACTCAGCAAAAGTAGGTCCTTCAGCCACCCTTTCACCTTCGGGGGGGAGGACTGCGTCCATTTCATGAAGATACATCTTCTAGCTACAATCATACAGGATGCCAATAGCTTACTACACTTTGTGGGTATATCCGGAGACCATCCCAGCATGCCACATAACATTGTGCACGGAACATTCTGCCCCAAGATGTCCGTGACGACCTCGATCACCCCTTCCCAAAAGAGGCCCAGAGCAACACACTCCCACATTATATGGATTATGTCCGCCTGACCCTTCCTACACCTTGGGCAAGCAGCAGACTTTGTTGCATCAAACTTATGCGCACGCTCTGGTGAAACATAGGCCCTATGGAGTGCCCATCAATTGCAGCCTTGAACTGAACGCCCCGGTTTGTGTAAGTTCACATAGTCTCCCCCATTGCTTATCTCCAAAAGTGACCACGCTTTCTAGCTCCGACTGCCCTTTACTTGGGGGAGGGGGTTCCCGGTGCGTATCCGCTAGTATCATTTTATATAATGTTGATACTACTCCTCTGAATCCCTGGGAATTCATTATATAATGCAACAGGGGCGTTGTGTGAGGGACCTCTGGGAAAACCGGTGACCACTCTTTAAAAGCCGCCCTCAACCTGAAGTACTGTAAAGTGTGGTGAAGGCCAGTGCCCAACAAACCCCCAAGTACCTCTCGTGGCATAAACTTCCCCTCAGGGTACATATCCCCAAAGTTTCAATCCCCATCTATTATGAATTTGTCACACGTGGGCGCCAGGGCCTCAATCTGCCACAACCGGATGCCCGGGTCAAACAGGCGTTGCACCCCTACCATTTTCAAAACCCGCCTCCAAGCATGCACAGTACATGCCACTGGATCGAACCTTCATTTGTCAGTCACACTCCCCGTAACCAGGGGTCCTTGCAGTGAATACGGGTGTACCGAGCCTCTTTCGATGTGTACATGTGGTGGCCCCCACCCCCCACACACCCAGTACCTAGCGAAAGACAGCTGAGCTGCCAGAAATTATGCATCAATATCCGGAGCTCCAATCCTTCCCTGCTCCCATGGAAGAGTCAATGTTTCCCAGTTTATCCACAAGGCTTTGGCATACCAAGTCAAGTGAATCAGTTGGGACAGCACTTCACAAAAGTAACTCTTCCCTGGCCAGACTGGTATATTAGCAAACATGTACAGAAGCTTAGGGACAACTAGCATTTTGGCAATGGCCACACAACTCATTAGTGACAGAGGAAGCTTACACCATCTATCTATCTTTACTCTCAGTGATCTTAAGTATTATCTGTGGTTCATATCAAGGAGGGACTGCGCATTCCTACTAGCACACACACCCAGGTACGAAACCACTTCCTGTTCCCACCCAAACCCCTCCATACTAGACGGAGGGGTCATTGCCTTATTCAAGCGAAAAAGGGAGGACTTGACCTGGTTCAGACCTGAAAAGTCACCAAACTCAGCTACTTCCTGTGCGAGGGGCTTTAGATTGATCTCAGGGTTCCATATAAAAATGATGGCATCATCTGCGTACAAAGAGATCAACTCTCTCGGCCCGCCCATTCCCAACCCCCTATGGCCATGTAGCTTACGGAGTCTGCCCGCTAATACCTCTATGGCTACTGTAAAAAGCAGTAGGGAGAGCAGGCACCCCTGCCTTGTCCCCCTCCCAAGCAGAAATAGCTCCGACCAGACCCCACCCACACTTATCTGAGCACTACAGCCCAAATACAGCAACTTCACGGCCTTGACAAAATATGGAGAGGCAACCACCCGAACCAGCACCTCAAATAGATACTCCCATTCCACAGAGTTAAATGCCTTCTCCATATCTAATAGAGCAGCTACTGCCTGCCTCCCCAGGTCTATTTGGGCCAAAATCGCAAACAGTCACCTAAGATTTAAAGATGTCGACCGGATTGGTCCCTGCGCACTATTTGCGAAACACATGGCAGAAGACGATCCGTCAGGACCTTAGCAAAGATATTGGCCAGTACGATGCGCAATCAAGTGGACCTTTGCCTGGCTTTGGAATCAGCGGGATAACAGCTTCCCGGAGCTTGGGAGGAAGTTGACCCCTGTCCATCCCCTCCTCCCAAACCCTCAGCATATGGCTGGCCACCTCCGGGCCCCACTCTTTATAAAACTCAGCCGTTATTCCATCTGTACCCGGTGCCTTCGCAGTGGGAAGGGCCTTTATCGCGCCCAGCACATCCTCCACTGTTATTGGCCTGGCCAGGGACTCCACCGCCCCAGCATCCAACCTGGGGAGTTCTGCACCCTCGATATACTCCCGCAATACAGGACCCGAGGGAGTGCCCCTCTCGGTATACAAAGATTTGTAGAACTTGCGGAATTCCCCTGCAATCTCACAGGGCCTCACCAGGATCAATTCACTACTAGATCGCACTGCCGTTATGTTCCCAAATCCCCCTCTCCCTCTTGATCAAGGCTGCAAGATATCTGCCTGGTCTCCCCTCTTCACCGTATTTACGCGCTCTGGCAGGCCTTGCGAAGTACTGTACCTCCCCCTCTGCGAGCGCCCGAAACCTGTCCAGCCAGTCCTTCAATTTGGCCAATGACTGAGTTGAACCCTGGCTCCCACCTCCCCTTCCCACTGCTTAATCTCCATTTCCACTGCTTTAAGATCTCTCCGTATTGTCCTCAACACCCCAAACTCTGCAGATAAATACCATCCTCTCAACACCACTTTAAACGTTTCCCAGAGCGTTCCCTTGCTCTGCACCAAGCCAGCGTTTTCTTGGAAGTAATGCTTAATCAAGCTATGTATGTCACTCTTGAAGGCAATGTCTAGCAAAGCTGCAGGTTTAAACCTCCACCTAGACCGAGGCAGTGGTTCTCCCAAGTCCCCTGACCACAGGATAGGAGAGTGATCAGACAATGTCCTAGGCAGCATCTCACAACCCACCGTGCTGCGAATAACATGGGGACAGCCCAATATATAATCTATCCTAGTGGATGTGTTGTATACTGTGGATTGATGCAAATATCTTGCCAGGTCCAGATGTAAGACCCTCCACACATCCCCCTGCGTAAGGACATCCATAGCCCCCAACACCGCCTCCGCTGCCCTTGTGGGTTTCCGCGTTTCCTTCTCCCCCCCGAAGAATCCATCCCCGGTTCTAAAATGACATTCTGATCCCCCGCCCACAAACCATAGGTGTTGCAATACTTTAAGCATTTGTCAAGAAGCCCCTCATAGAAACTTGGATTGTCCACATTAGGATGGTATACATTAACCAGCGTCAGCATTGATTGACCCAGACACCCCGAAACAATGACATATCTCCCATCTGGATCAATCTCAGTCCCTCTGACCCTAAACCCCAATGATTTGTGAATCAAAGTCATTACCCCTGCTGAATAAGAGGAGTAAGTAGTAAAGAACTTGCATTTACCCCACCCGCGAGCAACCCCTTCATTCCCCTGTCACTTAAGATGAGTTTCTTGCAGTAAAACAATCTCGGCGCCATGCCTCTCTCAATACTGTACTACCTTCCTAGCTTTGCGCGAGTCATTCAGACCCCGCACATTCCAGCTCAGCACCTTATACACCATGGCTCAGGTCGATACATCTCTCGGCGCCATCGTACCTTGCTCAGGAGGCCCTGCTTAGACATATGCCACGCATTGTGCCCCCCAAACCTCTCTCCAACCCACCCCCCACCCACACCCCCCCCAAATTGCAGTGATCCTCCCTCCCCCCAAACAGATCCCTTTAAACAATATCCTGGGCCACTGCCCAGGGGCACTGGACACCACTTTCCAAGCGGCCGTCCACTCCTTAACAGCAGAAGAGGATCAATCAACAAAAGTAACATAAGAGAAAAGCATTCGAGCAAGCCTCTGGACTAACTAGGTACATAATTAGCTATATTCCAGCTTGACCCTCCAGGGCTGGAGTCCTAATTAACCCCACTTCCCTTGACCTCCTTCCCTTGGCATAGGAGCACCTGATTGCACACCTCCTCAAGCGCAGTCTAACGGGCCTTCTCCTGGTCCCTTGTCTTCTCGCTGTGGCAAGTTCTCAATAAATTAATGCGCAGCTCCCATTATTCAGCACCCTAAGTTTGGATGGGTATTGCATGGAGTACTGCATCCCTCTCTCACGTAGCCTCCTTTTCACAGCTGAAATTTGACATACAAGCTTTCTGAACCGCCGGGGTGAAATCAGGATAGAAGGAGACTCTACTTATCTCATACACGAGGTCCCCGAGCTCCCTCGCCCGTCTCAGTATGGCGTCACGGTCCCGGTAGTTAAGTACCTTAGCTATGACCGGCCTCGGACTTTGCCCCGGTTTCGGTACCACCTGCGTTATCCTATCCGCTCTCTCTACTAGAAATTGTGAGGATAAAGCCGGCCTCTGCAGCACATCCTTAATAAACTTCTCCATAAACTCTTGCAGGTTCCGCTGGGGAACAGTTTCCGGGATTCCAACCACCCTTATGTTATTTCTTCGCAACCTCACTTTGAGATCCTCATTTTTAACCCTAATGGTCTGTACTACTCTTTGCAACTCTTGCACCACCTGGGCCGTCTCACTACTAGAGTCTTCTAGCACCCCCACCCTGGTCTCCAACTCTGAGGTTCTGCTGCTTTCCTTGTCAATCCTCTCTTGCATCCTGTCCACCTTATTGGTGAGTCCATCCAGCTTAGAGTTAATGGCAGCAAACCTGGACCACACCTCAGCCAGGATCACATTCAGCTGCGAGGAGGGGGGTTCCTCACCCAGGACCTTCAACGGCGCCACGGGGTGCTCTGCTTGCGCCATATTGGCCTGACTTGCCCCCAGCACAAGTGCTTCCCGATCTCTCTGGGATCCTTCCCTATGCGTAAATGGCAAGCAGGTTTGTTTCTTGCCATCCATTGCCAGCACTGACTTCCCAGCTGCCGGCCGCCATGCAACCTTCAGGGTCCCAGGGGCCTCAGACCGTAGCCCTACCTTGAGGTGAATCCAGGAGTATGGCTCCAACTCCATCCAAATTGGCCCAGCACCCAAGCAAACACACACACAGGTGCCAGCCCCACTGCACAGCCAAGATCGAGCTTCTGCTCCTCACTCAGTCTTCAAGGTGTTCCAAGTCCCAATCTTGCAGCTGGCACCAGCTCCCTCCTGATCCCCGACCTTGCGATCCCGCTGTCCTTGGCTGCGACACCCCCACCTCTATCTGCTCATCCCCCTGCGGCAATCGCCTGCAGACTACTCCCCCATGTTTAAAGGGTGTCAAGGCCTCAGAGGGGCCATGGGGGCACAAGCAGGGGTCTATTCTCCGCCCGGCAACAGTCAGCCCCAGGCTGTCAGAGCACAACCGACCTCATTAGGCGCCACAAGCACTGCCACCTCCCAAGCCCGAGGCCTCCGCGCTCTGCTTCACTGCCAGTCCAGGTCTTCCCGGCTTCACCCTGCTCCGCTACCGGCTCCAGGCACCCTTCCTCCACTCCTCTCCAGGCCGCGACCGGCCACCCTCAGCTCCAGAAGACGGGGGGTACATCCTCCATGACTGATGCGCGCGGGCCTCCGCTCTCCACCTCCGTGTTACCGGCTTCCCCCTTTCCCCTCTGCTGCTGCACTGTCCCGCTACCATGGCCGGCTGGACTGCCGCTGCCCAGCCGCCACTGCAGCCACTCCTGCCGCTGTTACTCCAGCCCCAGGGTTCAGGCCACCAGTTCCACGCAAGGTCTTCTGCCGGATGCCTCCTTCAGCGGCAGGCGCACCTCCGCCTCGTCCACCCGGCAAGGCTCCGCTTGTGCCACGCTCCGCGTGCTCCCCTGCCAGTCCCCAGGCCCGCACCACAGGGCTGCTGGCTGTGATTGCTCCTTCGTCTCCACGCACCTCTGCTATGTGGCTTTGCGAACACTGCCAATCAGGCGGCGCACAGGCACCCGGGCCGGGACAAAGCCGAGCCGCACGGCCCATCCTGGGCTTTCCTTTCTTCACCACTACTCGGCCGCCTCTTCGGCCCCTCAGGCCTCTTCCCCACTTGCGCTGGTTCCGTTTCACCAGGCGCCCGGACTGCATCAAACGCTGCCCCGGGTCTCCCGCAACACTTCCCCTCGGACTGGTGCAGTTATGGGTTCCGGAGGGTCGAGTTTCGTCCTCTGCTGCTGGGTTACAGAGAGCTCACAGAGACCCTGCCATCTTGGTCGTGGGCTCTCTAGCACCCCATTCCGGAGGATCTTTAGTTCAGGGGTGAACCATTTGTCGAGGTGGGCTATGGGTTTGGCTTTTTTTTAGCTTGATGGGGGCAATGCTGTTTATGGCGGACTCAAGTGTGTCGTTGTAGAGGCCAACTGTGTGAGTCTAGGGCCCTCATTACAACTCAGGCGGTAAGGGGTTTACGGCGCCGTAAACAGCGACGACCCTTACCGCCTGAGTATCCATGGCGCTAAGGGGCAATGGAGTTAATTACGCCACCGTAATTTACGGTGGCGTAATTAACGCCTTCCCCACTCCCATTATGCCCTATGGGGCAAAAATGGGAATGGGGAAGGGTAAATGGGGATTGGGGACTTACCGCCCCGCCAAGGTCGGAATGGGGCGGTAAGTCCACCAACCACCATGGCGTAAACGTAGTTTACGCCATGGTGGTAAAGTCACGGCCCAGGCGGTAACTTACCGCCTGGGTCGTAATGAGGGCCTAGGTCTTTGTAGTTAGATGGGTCCGTGATACTGTGGATCAGTGGGCGTAAGTTATGAAGTGTTATGTCCCGGTTGTTTCTAGATCGAATTTGGGGGGCGATGGTGGGACTTGGGTTAGGGAATGCGTTCTCCTGAATGTCAAAGGAGATGCAGTGGTGGTCAGACCAAGCAGTGTGTTCGTTCTGGAGGATGGCATTAGAGCAGTTGAGATTTGCCAGCCAGTCCAGTGTTCGACCTTTGTTGTGCTTAGGTTCCATGGTGCAGTGATTTAAACCAGCTGGGAAAGTTGAAATCTCCAAGCATGAACATTTGCGAGCCTGGTTTAGTATTATTTGTTAGCAGGTCTGTGACATCTTCCTCAAAGGAGGAGATGGAGCCTGGGGGTCTGTAAATGAGATGCAGTAGGATTGTTTCGGTAGCTGAGAGGGAAAGATTAACTAACAGAAGTTCCGCTGACAGGAAGCAAGCATGGTAGGTGGCTCTAAGACCCAGGTGCGTTTTAGCTATGCAAGCTACTCCACCTCCTTTGCCGTAATCTCTATCTGTCCTTATGAGCACATGCAGTTGTATTGAAATGTTCTGACAAAGCTACCAATGTACAATTCATGAGTTCCTAATAACCTTGTTTATAGAGGACTTTGGGAGAATGGAAAACATGGGGAACTGACCCTTCATCCAGGCGATTATGGGCTTAAGGTATTCAACCATAACCGATGCTTCATGGAACCTTAAATTGACCTTCTGTAGAGCAGTGTTTACAGTTTCAACACAGGAAATACCATGTAAAGAAGATGAAGACCTAGAAAGCTTTTCAGTTTATGGAGCTGCAATTGCAATCTGTGGGCTTTTGCTCCGGCTTCATTGTGGGCACCGGCTTCAAGTCCCAGAAATTCTATTAGCGAGCACACTCTTCAAAGATTTTGCTCAAACTGTCCATCGGGTAGGACAGAATGGAAGCAGTTTGACAACGTATAAAACAAGCAAGGCATTTTGGGGAATTTCGAATGAACACAATCATGTCCCTTACAAAAATCAATAGATCCCTGAACTTGTCAATTCCCATAGCTACATCCTGAACTATTAAGTTCAGATTGTGTGCAAAGCAGTGCACATAAATTGCTTGTGGTGCCACCTCCTGCACCAATGTCTGCAAACCATGTCTATGTCCAGCCATATTAGAAGCACCATCATATTATAGCCATTATAGTCATTTTCCATTTTATAGCCAAACCTCAGGAGAACATCTTTTAAAATGGCAGAGTTTGTGATGGAGTGCTAGACGTTTGATAAAAGCCCAAAAAAATCTCCTCTACCCGAAGATCCTCTTTTGCAATGCGAAAGACTACAGAGACCTGCTCTTTTATTGACACACCAGCAGTCTCTTCTAAAATAATGGGAAAGAATTTTGCATCATGAATCTCTTTGATCAGGCCACGGATCAAATTATGTGACATAATTTCCAGCATTTCATTTAATATGTCATGCAACATCCATTTGTACTCTGTTCTTTGAAGCCAAGTTTGCAGTTCGGGGACATCTCTGCCACGAAGCGAAAGAATTACCTTTAGATTAGAGTCCTCATCAGTATGGCCCGAATTGCAAGACCTTGTCGGACTAAAGCCAACAATGTGGTCAAGATATTCACCAGCGCACCTCTGTTATCTCTCATCTGCTTGAGATGGCCCAATGGCAAAGCTGCTGCAACATTCATACCCCTTTTCACAGATGCTAGCGCCATTGCAGCCGGCTGATGAAGATTTGAAGTCTGATGGCTGTTACATCTCTCAATGGCCTTCCTGAAATTGTTAAAGTCATGTTTAATAAAAGCATTCCAGGCATCCTTATCACGGCTACTTTTTGGCGATGGCAGACCCTTTTTATTAGCACGCTGGCATGCCTTACAGACATTTTTTTTAACAGACTCATATGTACGACAATTATAGGTTTCTAACCATTTCTTTTGAAAAGTGCCGTCCTGCTGGGACTTAAAACCATTCGATTCACTAATGTTTGGGCAGCATTGATGTGTCACATTGCTGCTGCCAACATCACTGACTGTAGGCGCATCTGGTAAACTTTCTGCGCATTGTGTCTGGCAGTTTGATTCAACTGTGGAGCTTGAAATTGCTACAACTGTTTTGTCAGGCACATGTGACCTCTGCTTTGGTTTAGCAGGGGTTAGTGTAATAAACCTCTCCATGATCACTTTGGGGTTTCAGATGCATCTTTTCCAGAGGACTTGAGTGAAGCGGTCGCTGCTAGGTATAAGGTCTCAGAAATGGTCTAACTGGCATACAACTGCAAGGAAGAAAATTGGTTGCTGTAATCCATGCAAAATGTATTTCGAAGGGATTGTGTCCTCCCACGTATTCCTTATCTTTGATAGATCACTTCCAGCTTGCTGGCCTCGGAATTTTTTTTTCATTTGAGGGCGCTGCGCGTCGACGTCCCTCGAGTCGTTGTCCTTCGACAGCCTCCGTTTCGTCGCTGACGTTATCATGCATATAAATAGACTTGCGCAGCGTCCGTTGCTCAGTTCCGTTTTTCCGCGCTTCGTGGGCCTCGGAATCTGCAGCTCAGTTTGTTACTCAAAGTATATTATGCTTATTCCTCGAGTATTTCTTACTCGCTTCGATGGCTTCCTCATCTGAACAGTCGACACCACGGTCCGGCTTCAAAAAGTGTTGAGATTGTCGAAAGAAAATGTCGTTGACGGATCCTCGCAGGATCTGTTTGTGGTGCCTGGGATCAGAGCACCAGTGCTCAGAATGCGAGGACTGCATGTCCATGACGGCGAAAGCCTTGAAAGAGCGTAAGCGGAAGCTCGAAAGAGGTAAGACTCTTAAAACTTCTAAAACTCCTTTAAAATTTTCCTCGGCAGAGTCGAGACATTCGTCTCCTTGCTGTCACGGTAAACATTCTCGTTCGAGGTCTCGAAGTAGTTCCCATCACTCTTCGAGATCCAGACATTCGAAAAAGAGGCGTCGAAGATCGCCCTCTTCTTCGTCTTCTTCTGTTTCCCCTGAAAGGGTCACCTGCCCCACAAAACATAGCTCTCCAGCCAAGTGGGAGGAATTCCGAAAAAGGATGCTTAGCGTCTTCGAGAAAGCGGCCTCGACCGCCTCAGAGACGGCTAAAGGTGATACCCTGGGTGAAAGACCGAAAAGTCGAAACGCTGCGAGTCGTTGCACCCGGCGAAAGAAACCGCTCGAGAGCGTTCTGAACCGTCGAGAAAAATTAGTAAGACACATAGATCGGTCGAATCGACGCCGTCCTCGACGCCGATTTCGACGCCAATAAAGGAGAAACCTCGACTGTAACTACTTCGCAGTCAATAGTCATACCGAGGGCTCCCATCATGACCTCGAATGTCGTTGATAACCTCGACGACTCTGAGTAGGATTCCGATCCTCTTGAGTTTTCCGAGGTCACTTCATACCTTTTCGACACCCTTTTCGGTTTCTTCGAAGCCTTTGACTTCTGCGTCGACGACGTCGACGTTTTCTCAACCAGTTACCATAAGTTTAGCCCCTTCTGCTTTAGAAATGGGTTTTAAGCCTTTTCCAAGGTCAGATTATCTCAATGTCTTATCCTCCATTTATGAGGAAGGTGAGGATTCTGATCAGGAAAGACCTTTTGGGTTGCAGAGAACGGCAACACCTGTACCAGAGGAATCTATCTCTGAAGAAAATAGGTTGAAAGACTTGCATGTTTCCTTGCATGATGCAAGTGGGTTGGATACTTCCCCAGAAGCAGAATTTCCCAAATCAGACCCAGGGGAACACGCTGAGGCCCCTTATAGAACTTTAATGGCCAGAATAATAGAATTCATGGGTTGGTCTACACCTTTACCTACTTTTCAACAAGATGACCTGACAGACATCTTGATTAAAGGCCCACAGGAAGATCCTCTGGTTCCATTCCATACTGCATTGCAGAGGAAAATATCGTCCTACTGGGAAACTCCTGAGGTTATCCTGGCAGTTAACAAGAAACTATCGGCCAAATATAGGGTATCTGCTTCTGACCCTGAATATTTGTCAAAACATCCAACTCCAGAGAGTCTGGTTGTTCAAGCAGCAACTTCATCGAGCAGTAGATTTGCATACCCTACTGTTCCACAAGACAGGGATGACAAGAGGTTTGATGCTATATCAAAACAGGTATTTTCTGCATGTAGCATGGCACTTAAATCCATTAATGCTTGTACGCTCTCAAGATTCAGCCATACACTTTGGGAGTGTGCTTCATCAGCGGCTGACTACCTCCCGGAAGAAGAAGAAAGGGAAGCTTTCTTGAACATCATTAAAGATGTTAAAGACGCAATGTGCCAATTCCTTCAAACTGGCATTGATTCTGCTGACAGTATCAGCAAGGCCATGGCGGCAAGTACTACAATTCGCAGGTTTGCATGGTTACGAAAGTCTGGTTTTGCTCCAGATGTTCAGGCCAGACTTTTGAATATGCCCTTTGACGGCTCTTCTTTATTTGGTAAAAAGGCTGATGACAGTCTAGTGAAGTTACAAACTTCTAAGGCAGCAGCAAAATCCCTAGAAGCTGCAATACGTCAAACTCCCTATCGCCCCTCAGGAACCTCTTGGAGAGGTAGGTCCTTTCGTTTCTATTCCGCATTCGGAAGAGGAAGGGGACAGCAGGCTTAAAGAGGCCCAAAGAAATTCACCCGAGGTGGACGGGTTAAAAGTACAAAAGCCGCAGCAGCAGCAGGTGCCTCTTTACCCTCGGCATCTGCATCAGCCGCTTCTAAACCGCTCTGAGGACTCTCCTCACAAAACACCAGTAGGGGGCAGGTTAACTCAACATCTGACGGAATGGGAGGCTATTACGTCAGATGCTTGGACATTGGAGACAGTTGCCCAAGGTTACTGCCTGCCTTTCCTACGCACCCCTCAAAGTCATCCACCGGGGAACAACTCTTTGAAGTTTCCAGGTCCGCTCCTTTTGCAGGAGATTCTAGACCTGCTAGAGAAAGGTGCCATAGAACCGGTACCTGTAGCGGAGAAGAACAAGGGTTGGTATTCCCCCTACTTCTTGATACCGAAGAAGGATGGAGGAGACCCATATTGGACTTAAGAGAATTGAACAAATTCCTCAGGAAGGACAAGTTCAAGATGGTAACTCTCTCTCAGATCCTTCAGGCCCTCCAGCTTCAGGGCTGGCTGGTATCTCTGCACCTTCAGGATGCTTATTTCCATGTGCCAATCCATCTCAAGCACAGGAAATACCTGAGGTTCGCAATTGGCATCTCTCACTATCAATTTCGAGTACTGCCATTTGGGCTGACCTCCGCCCCGAGAGTCTTCACCAAGCTAATGTCAGTAGTGGCTGCAAGTCTAAGGAGGGAAGGGATCCACGTCTACCCCTACCTAGACGACTGGTTGGTCAGAGCAGTATCTTCAGAACAAGCTCAGATCCAACTAGATTATGTCTGCCACTTCCTTCACAAACTGGGCTTCTCCCTCAATTTAAAGAAGTCACAGATGATACCATCACAGAGACTCCAGTTCATTGGAGCGGTCCTGGACACTTCCCTGGGGAAAGCCTCGCCACCAGAGGTGAGGGCTCAAGATATTCTGCAGATGGTCACCAAGTTTCAAAATGCCCAACGTCTCCCAGCCTTTGACTTTTTGAGGTTGCTAGGCCTCATGGCATCCTGCATTTTCCTTGTGCCAGATGCTCGTCTGAGAATGAGATCTCTCCAGTGGGCACTAAGAACTCAGTGGTTGCAATTCTCAGGGAGAATGACAGATCTCCTTCAGGTTCCGGACAAGGTGGCTCGAGACTTTCAGTGGTGGGCCTGTCAGGAGAACATTTTGAAAGGAGAACTGTTTTGGCAACCATGGCCGTAGATAACAGTAGTCACGGACGCCTCACTCACGGGGTGGGGACCCCATGCCAATGACTTGACCATCAGCGGTCGTTAGGCTCCATCGGAGTCCAGACTACATATCAATCTGTTAGAGCTGAGAGCAATCAGACTAGCGCTGAAGGCTTTTCTGCCATCTGTATAAGGAAAGAATGTCCTGATAATGACGGACAGCATAGTGGCCATGTACTACCTCAACAAAATAGGAGGCGTAGGATCACTACCACTGTGCAGAGAAGCAATGAAGCTCCGGTTCTGGGCAATATGGGAAGGAATCGCTCTATCGGCAGTTTACCTAGCCGGAGAGCAGGACACGGTGGCAGACGCTCTGAGCAGGCAGAGCACAGTCTCCAACAAGTGAAAGTTAGCTCAGGAAGTCCTTCTGGAGATCTTCACCCTTTGGGGAACCCCTCAAGTGGATCTGTTCGCGACCGAGGTAAAACGGAAGTGCAAACAGTATTGCTCAAGGGAATTTGCCCCGAGAGGAGCTCTAGGAGACGCGTTCGTGTGGACTGGGAATTCCCACTACTGTACGCGTTTCCTTCAGTCCTCGTGATTCCTCAAGTAATCAGGAGGTTGAGAAAGTTCAGCAAAACCATAATCCTAATTGCTCCGGATTGGGCCAGGAGGACGTGGTACCCAGACCTTCTGGACATGTCCATCTGCCCTCCAATACGTCTTCCGCAAAGAGAGGATCTTCTCTCACAAGAGGAAGGTCAGGTTCTCCATCTAGAGGTCAAGACACTCAATCTTCATGCATTGTTTCTGAGAGGTTGAGATACAAGGATTGAGATCTTCCAGATGATGTTATGGAGATTTAGCTTTCGGCCAGAAGGCCAGCAACAAAATCTTTGTACCGATGTCGTTGGAACAAGTTCAGTAACTGGTGCAAAGACAAAGATGTGGACCCTATTCAATGTGGTACCCCAATGGTGCTTTCTTTCCTATTGAATCTAGACAATCTGGGGCTCCAGATCGGAACAATTAAAGGATATCTTGATGCGCTGTCCATTTTCAAGTGCTCCTCGGAAGAGGGTTCCTACTTCAAAATTCCATTAATCATTCAGTTCCTGAAAGGATTTACCAATGTATATCCACCAGTACCGTTTCATGTCCCAACTTGGGAATTTAAACTTAATTCTTACATTTCTAACTTGTATAATTGAGCCTCTGCATTCCTGTCCGTTGAGGCTTCTAACACTAAAGACTGTCCTTCTTGTGGGATTAACATCAGCCCGCAGGGTTAGTGAACTACAGGCTAGCTCATGTAAACCTCCATATATCATCTTTTACAAGGACAGGTAGTTCTTAAGGTTAAACCATCTTTCTTACCGAAAGTAGTTTGACTTCCATTTGTCACAAAAGATTATTTTACCAACATTCTATCCTCCTCCTCATTTGGGTAAAGAAGAGGAGAGATTGCATAGACTGGACCCCAAAAGGGCCCTCAGTTTTTACATTTCAAGAATGTCAAAATGACATCAAGATGACCAACACTTTGTGGGTTATACAGGTCGTGAATTGGGATTAGCTGTATCAAAACAAACTATATCCCGCTGGATCATTCTGGCTATTTTGGAATGCTACAGATTAGCAGGAAAAGACCCACTGGGTCGGCTACGGGCTCATTCCACTAGGGGAATGGCTACTTCTCCGGCTTTGAAGAGAGGAAACCCTGCAAAAGACATCTGCTCGGCTACAACATGGGCATCAATGCATACCTTCATCAAGCGTTACTCTTAGATGCTGCCTCCTCCTCCAATGAGGGTTTATTTGCCAGGGCGGTACTTCATTCCGTCCATGAAAACAATAACTAGCACTCCCACCACCAAATTGATCACTGCTATGGGAGTCTATCACAAGATGAGGAATACTTGGGAGGACACAATCCATTTGAAGAACAAGTTACTTACCAACTGTAAAGTTCTTTCGACTGGATGATCCTCCCACGTATTCCTCATCGACCCTCCCAGCCTACCCCACAGTACAGTTTATGTTTTCTTACACTTTCCTCTCACAATGGGCCTATCAGTCACAGGACACGCCTGGGTGTTGCACGAGTATTTCCTCGAAAAAACAGAACTGAAGCCAACGGGCTCAGCTCGAGCTATTTATACCAGCAGTGACGTCGACACGGAACGGAGCCCGTCGAGGAACAATCGACGCTACGAGCTCAAGCACAGCGCACTCTGCCAAAAAAAAGATTCCGAAGCAGTGAATCTGGTGATAACAAATATATCACAAGATGAGGAATACGTGGGAGGAACATCCAGTCGAAAGAACGTTACAGTTGCTAAGTAAAATGTTCTTCAATAGGATAAGGGCTCTGGCCAGGGGAGTGCAGCTGTGTTTGGAGAGGAAGGGCTTGGCAGCTCTAATTAGCTTACAAGTGTAAGCAGTGGCGGGGGCCATGGAGTTGACCTGTTTGGTGAAGGAGAGGGTGGCGTCTAAATAGACGCCTAAAATTTGTACTTCTTTGGCAACTTTGATGGTGTTGCCATCAGTGTTGAAGCTAGTGTATTTGTGGCCAAGTTTATTAAGATTGGGGGTGGTACCGAGGATGATGAGCTCAGTTTTGTCATCTTTCAGGCATAGACCACGAGTGGCCGTAAATCCTATTCACCAAGGCCAAATCCTTGTCGTAATCTCCAGTCAACAGTGTGAGGATCTGGGTAATATCTGCATCGTTAGTGTAGGAGAAACCTAGACCATCCAGATCATTGAAAAGGGGCTTAGTGACTTGGGAACAAGAAGCTAGTACATAGCATCCCGCAAACCGTGCATATCAATTTGTCCATTGTTTATGACCTCATATACTTTAAATGTTGTACAGATGCGCCCTGGCTGGCCCCTCTTGTATTAACCGACTATAAAGATGCTGTGAACAAGTGACATTTGCTAAGATGTTAGTTCTGGGTCACCAAATTCGCAAATAGAGTTAGGGATGTAACTTTTTCTTAACCTCTCAATGGACACATCAGATGTTCCTGATGAAGTATAACGCATTCACGTGTGGTTTGAGTCTTGCAGGAGAACGTTAACTGCTTTTAACATTGTAGTTTACCAGAAATTCTGGTAAAGTAGTGTACAATGTTAAAAGCAGTTACCTAGGCTCACCTTGCGCCCAGGTGATGTTTGGGACTGATGGAAGCCATTGCGTCCAAAATTTGTAGCCATGGGCATCTCCACTTTTTAAAAACACCCACTTTCCTGGTTTTCAACATTCATTTGAAACACCCCTTATTCAAAAAATTAAGGAGTCAGTAAAATAAGTACACCCCACTTATGCTTAATAACGTCTTACCTTCCAAAAGACAAGCATACACCTCTTTTTACTGCCTTTTTGTTGTTAGGCAGAATCCTGTACAGTTCCCTTGGGGAACACTGCAAAAAGATTAAGACTACAGGAGTAAGCAGTAAACCCAATCGGTAGCAGTCGGCACCACCCAGATTTACCTGGTAGCTGTGGCTGAACAGTCAAACTTCTCTCAAGAAGAGTAGGGCAGTATGTAGAGTATACACAATAGGGCCAAAACACAGTAGAACAAACAAACACTGACCAGAGCTTTGTATAAAAAGTATATCATTATTTATTTAAAACACACTTTATGGAATATACTAGCACTCTCAATCAAAAGCAAGTTAAAACACAGTCAGGTAAAGTATACACACCTCCCTTAATAGTTATCAGTCAAGTCAGGGTTAAAACACTACTATTTGTTAGAACAGATGTGAGCGCTTAACCAAGATGGCACTCTGATAATGTAGGTAAAGGGAGAGAAAAAGGCAAAGCATAAAAATAAAACAGTTCCCAACACTTTTAAGAATTCAGAGCAAGGGGAGAAAGGCAGGTTATACTGTAGAGCCATGGTTCATGGAGTCTATGTTTGGGGGTCACTGTGACACTCCTGTGGTACTGCACTGAGGGTGATGTGTACCACACATACAGAAAAACAGATGATACCCTATGGAGTAAAAAGAAACCCCATAGCCCATAAGCACATAACAAGTCAAAGCCATACCTCAAATCATGCCTAAGAGTGGGAGTAAAAGAGTTTCACTCTTAGCAGGAGAAGAAAACAAACCCCAAAAATCCAGCAAAGCTGCTGGGGGACTCACTAGGTTTGGGAATTAGCCGCCTTATAAGAGAATTCTCCCTAACACTTGTATTCACAACACAGAAGCCACTGTTTCACACAAGCATCTAGAGAAAATATGAGGCATAAAATGCATTGTTAACACAGTTTACATATCCACAAATTAGACACTCACAGACTAGACATTGGTAAATTAAAAAGACACGGGCCAACGATTAAATTGTGGAAAGGCCGGGGGACCAGGAAATACAGGCATGCGAAGGGGAGAGCTTTCTGACCTCACAGGGGTGGTTTTAGCACTTTGAAAATATGCAGGTAACATGACAATTACAGAATTAACGGGGGAAAAAACATTGATTTGGCTCAGCCCGGACATTCAAGCACTGCCAGTTTCCCCAAGTCACAGCTATGCAGACATAAGTGTCCGTGGCTCTGCAGATGGTTAAGGAGCACAGGTTTCAAACACATTTCTTTTATCTGTGGCAGAACCTTTCATATACATGATGGACATTTCCAACTGAAAGAGCTTGCAAAGCGCCACCTTGCAAATCTGTGATAGATAAAGTACGGTGCACAGATGTACAAATACACCAAACCCAAAACAATTTTACCTCTACATCTGTGCACCCCTCTTGCTTTGCAACTGTGCCCCCATTTTTGAAATCGTTTTGGGTTGGGTGTACCTCTACATCTGCGCACCCCTCTTGCCAAAAGGGGTGCGCAGATGTACAAATACATCTAACCCAAAACGATTTTTCGAAATTGAGGGACAGATGCAGAAGTGGGGGAAAGGAAAGGGGGTGTTGGGTTAATAAAATAACGGCTGGGGAGAACAAAATGTAGCAGGGGTCGGGGGATAAGGAAAAAGAGCTAAAAAATGTAAACGGAATTTAAAAAAATGTACCTGCTGCTGCTGCTTTCCGAACGTGCTGCTCTCTGCTTTGGCTGGTGACTTTGTGTCCCATGTGCGTCCCGTGTGTCTGGCCTGCTGCTCCTTCCTGAAACACTGGCGAATCGGAAGCAAAACAACAGAAACTTCCAGCGGCCCCTAAGACCTCCCATCCTGGACTATCCACCAGTATGAGGGCTAGAGAGGAGGGCTGAGTTAGAAATGTTTGCTGCTTTTACCCGTGCCAGAGAGAGACACAGTATGGATGGAACAAAGGGGCCTCCATACTGCGTCTCTTCTCTCCGTCCTGGGGGGCTCAGCCATGACTTCATTCTGCCGGCAGGTGCTTGGGTCCCGGAGCACCCACGTACTCAGCGCCCCAGCAGCACACAATCCCCTCGGACCCCCACCCACCACCAACTCCCCAGCACACAGTCCCCCCACCCACCACAAACTCCCCAGCACACAGTCCCCCTCCCACCACCAACTCCACAGCACACAGTCCCCCCCGCCCCCACCCACCATCAACTCCCCAGTACACAATCCCCCATGCTCCCACCCAACCATATGTCCATGTGATTGCCACTCAGGCCGTCAGTGCACAGTCCTTTCGCTGGGTACATGGCCATTTCCCATGTGCACCGGATTCAGGAGAGCGATGTGGCAGCCTGCGCTGTGCCCTCTGCCATGGGGTTACCTGTTGGGACTCCTTGGTGGGGGTGGTGGAGGTAGATAGGATAGAGACAGGCATTTGGATTTTCTGGCGGAGGAGTTTATTTCTTTCCCTCATTTGTTCTGCAAATGCGAGAGCCCCACGCATAGCTCCCTTACCCTATGCTCGAACCCTGTGAGGGATGCTGTGCATGCCTCTACCACCATCCTCGTGTGGGCATTGTCCCTAGCCATGGTCTTCGTAACACCCCTGATGGCACGGCTGGTGGCCTTCACATGCCTATTGGATCCTCTGGCAAGGCCCTCGATTCTCAGCTGACGAGCTTCTATAAAGTCCAGTCGCGCCATCACAGTAGCCATAGGACCAGTAGGGGGTGTTGGTGTGGGGCTGCAATGCTTGGGGCCTGGGGGGCTGTCCTGCCTGGTCTGGCTGCCTGATTATGAAGAATATGAGGGTGTGTACGCGTCAGCCACTGGGGAGTAGGCACAAAAGCGGCTTGCCCAGCACTGTGGTCTTGGGCTGTGCACCTCCGCACAGTCATGGCTCTCCGGTAGTGTGCTCATTTCTGGCACATGCATGTCTTCTGCTGTGGGGACCGCAGCAGCCTGCTGGTCCTCGCTGCTTGCCCCTCCCTCCTCCAGGGCGGTTGATATTGGGGATGCTTCAATGGTCTCCTCCTGGTCAGCCCTGGAGGGTTTGGCCGTTGGAGTTGCCGTGGCCCTGGAGGCTTGGGCCCATGGTGGTGGCATGACCCCTGATGGTTTGGCTGTTGGTGTTGGCATGGCACGGGAGGGTTGGGCCCTTGGTGGTGGTGTAGCACTGCTGCAGTGTGGAGTGGAGGGGTGGGTCTTCCACCTTGGTGTGCCCTGTCAGCCCCTTCTCAGGATGCTGGTGCTGGTGGAGCTGTGGGTGGCCACTCGATGGAATAGCCCAGCTACCTCAACCTTCCTGGACGCCTCAGGTGGTGCCTGCGTGCCTGTAGGGGATATAGGGGATGGCATTAGGTCACATTCGTTGACGTGTTTTGGCATATATAGCAGTACCTACAGAGGGGGTTGTACAGGGCGGTCGGACTCATTCACGGGCCTGGCCTGCTTGCATTTTGCAGTGGGTTGGTATGTATGGGGCATGATGCGGGAGGAGGGATACACTTGGGAATGTGGCTTCCAGGTGGTGGCATGGCAGGAGTTGATTGTTGGCGTAGGCATTTATTGTCTGGTGAGCATCTGGTTTACACTGCCAGCTGGCAATGGTGGAGTGTTGTGCCCACGCCATGGCTGTGTGTTGCATGGCACTTGGAGATGTCCCTTGGCTGTCCTCCCCACAGCTCAGGCTCGCAGGGACGGCCTAGGTGCACTGGCACATGGGTGCTGCTGTGCGTGCCTGTGGTGGCTCACACACACTGCACCTAGTTACAATGCCCGGCTCATGGGAATTCTCACTGGGGGATGGTGGACTGGGATGTTCACATTACATTTGTTATTTGGGGGGACTCACCTTCAACCTCCTGGGTGGCAGCGCCTGCCTCCGCTCCTCCGACTCCCTCTATAACTGCCATGTCTATGATGCTGCTGCAGCGCTCCTCCCATGGCATGAGCTCCGGTGGTGGTGATCCTCTTCCGGATACCATGCAGTATGTCTGGTGCTGGGCTAGGATGCTCTGCACCAGACCCGCAAGTAATTAAATTGCTTCCTGCAGTCTTCCCCACCCCTGGGGACACGGCTGACTGCAGACACCTTCTTGCTGATGGTGACAAGGCCCTTCAAACAGTTTATTTTTTTGTGTGCCCCATACAGCTCCTGATAGTGGCCTATCACCTCCTACACAAGTATGTTGAGCTCAGACTGTATACATTTCAGATTACAGATCTGATCCTGGGCTGACTTGTCCCTTGCACGCTCCTGTGACATTTCTTGACTTCAGTTGCTCAGGATGTCTGCCAGGGGCTCCGATGTTTAATGGATTGTGATTTCAAAAATGGCTTCCGCGTTGTTTCCCATTCCGGCAACGACGCATTTCCTGCACACTATTAACACGCGATACTACCGCACGATGTTACAGCACGATATCGGCTTATGCTGGCGCTAGCGCTATTAAGCCTGGATTTTGGACTTTAGTATTATTTGGGTTGAGCGGTATTAGTGTTAAAACTGGGGACATTGTGCGCGGGTCCGCCAACTCGTTATTCAGTGGTTTCTGCGTGACTAATCCTTACATTAACGCTCAATGGTAATTACGCACAGATACCGCCCAACTCGTGATGAGGCCCTTACTCTTCAGCTGCTTGGACCTTCAATGAAACTTCACATGTCTCAATCCATGTCAATTTTCATACATACGTGGCCCATATTGTAAAACAGATTTTATTGACGTTCCATATCACCTCCTCTCTGAACCCTGCCGCACAGCTCATCATCGCCTTTTCCCAACTGTTGTGCATTTGTCAATTAACATGTACACATGCCACACATATGGGCAGTCAAAGTGCTTGGAGGCTGTCGGAGGCGGCTGCAACTCGTTGCGGCTTGATGTATTCAGGACCTTATTGGGTCCTTTACTCTAATGTTTTCCTTTCAGTATAGCGTGTGGGTCGGAGGTTGCCGCCGGAGCTCGGTAGCCGCTCCAGTTGAAGCATCCTACGAGGGATACATTGTTGCTCACTATCTTCAGGTCGTCAGGCGCAACGCTTTCCACACAGCACTAGAAGCCCCTGAATCAATCTCTGTGCGGAGCCCTCCATGTCCTTGTCATTTTAGCACTTGACTTGTTTTGTACTTAAACTTGACCTGCCCTCACTTTCTGAGGAGTTTTAAGCCCCAGCTAGCTTTGTATAGTAACGTGACTATTGACAAAGATTCTGTATGAGCAGATTCTAATAGTGAAGGATACCATTAATAATAGCGCAGTGTGTTCCTTCCCTCGCCCGCTCCGAGAAATCACTTGAACCTCTTCATGGAGGTCCGCAACAAGCATGGCTTTCTAAGCCCACTGCCTAGTAGTCAGACATTAAATTATCTCATATCTGAGCCAAGGGATGTTATCTCGTGGTCAGGACTGGGATTGGCAGCCGCCTCCCCCCTCTCTAATAGGGACCGTGTGACAGAGGTCCATGCCCTAAGCTCTCATAGGATACAGAGGTTGCACGGGGCAATCTTAGCACGGTCCCGGACTCTAAGGCACAAGACTCCACTTGCAAGAATCTTAGCAGCGACTTGGGCAGTCCGTCAACAAGGCCTAACACTACAGTAAAATTTGAAGATTGTGGATCCGATATATAAGGACTGTGCGCTCATGACTACTCTTAAAATAAATATGTAAGATGAAGAAAAAATAAGAATTCAATTGAATTGGAAGGGATCACTCTTAACCCTCCAGCTCATCCAACAGAGTTGGAAAAGTATAACAGTCTAAATAAATGTGATGGGAAGGTGAGTCGCGCTCAAAGTACAGTCAGAGTCATTCATTGATGAATTGATTTTGTCCCAATATGAATGTTTCCACAGCCAACAGTTTTGTCAATGAAGATATTTATTCAGAAGGTTGGACAGCCGACACGTGTTTCGACCAACGGGTCATTCTGAAGGCTGTATAAATTCCATATAACAGATAATGGCAGACATAATAAGTCACAAGTAGAATGTATCATCCATTTGTGTATACATTAAAACACATTTCCAACGACAGAGTGAAGTTAAAAATCAATCATGAGTAGAGAATACATATGTTATCAGTTATTATGCAAAGGTAAGCATCATCAAGAATCAAGTAGGCACATACCAGATTTTGATTGCAGGAGGGAGAGTTCAAGGAAGTGATGCACAACGTTGGTAAATCAACAAGTTAGGAGGAGAAAGAAAAGTAAAACCAGACACAATAATAGGAACTAACAAGCGTAGGCAAAAATGAAATCTCTCATAATTGCAGCCTAAATCCCCTACCAGGACAAAGTATTATACTAAGAACCATTCATGTGTGTGTTGAATGTATTACTGAGGATTGGCCAAATTGCCAAAACCGTGTCCAACTCAGTTTGCCACCAGAAGAGCCAATCCATTGTGCATTGTGTGTGGGTAGCAGAAAGGATTACTAGTTAATAAAAGCTACCAAATCTATTGCTCCAAAACATCCTTATCGCTAAGATTCACCACAAAGATAATCTTCTAAATAAGCACCACTCCCCACGTGTGGCAGAATTAAGGTGATATACATAAAGTCTTACCCTAAAGTACATTCATAAAGAGCCATTACCTGCAAGAGAGTGGAGGAAAGAGAAGTGATAAGACATACCGTGAAGATTAAGATTTCCCAATAATAACCAGAAATGCATCCACGGAGCACACCTGGAAGTCGATGCTTATCCGTGCTCCACAAGAAAAATTGAAGGTTGAAATCCGCATTAATGCGTCAGTTATCAAATCATTGGTTAAATTAATGTAACCCAATAATGGTTCATCCGTACGTCTTTGATGAGCAAGAAGTATATACCTTAGTAGAAAATAGAAAACATGTCCTAAATTAGATTGTACAAGATGAAAGAGATAGATATTCATAAAACAAAGTCCCATACTAGGTTTGCAGAATACGGGAGTATTTCTGTATTATTCTGTTAGTAAATGACCAACAATTTAAATTAAGATGTAGGTCATAGTAATTGCACACATACATGACAAAAGAAATAATTTCAGGAGCCATGTCTCCTAATTAGTATCAAGGCCCCACAAAGAGATACAATGTCTAAAAATGTTGTAATATGAAAAGTGCATAGCCAATTACAGTGCAACAGTTACCTGACCAATCGGGAAAGTAAAGGATAAAGGGGGCAGATCCCCGCGGTTCGTGTTGTGGAAATACAAACCGCCTTTAAGCATTGAATATATTTCACCCTACGTCGCGAAGTGATGTAGCAGCGTAATGACGCAACACATTAACGGCGTATGACGTTAGATAGTAAACACTGCTAGTTGATAAACAGCCAGGCAATATGACAATGAATCATCCTACAAAAACGGTGTGTGCCGTTGGATTGTAAACATAGCTAAATGCTATACAGCCATGTAGTTTGGCTATGAAAGGGAAAGGCCTTGCATGTGGAAGAAACAAATACAAAAACAACTAATTCAATTAAGTTAAATTGCCAGTATTAACAGCATACAAGAAGAAAGAAAAACAACTAACGGCACCGCTAGGGATATGTGAAAATATTCGCAATTAGAGCAACCAAAATAGGGACACAGGAAAAACTTGTTATATTTGATGAATAGCAAAATAATAGTATGACCATAATTGACAACAGAAATCACTATGGAGAGACTAGAAGAAGAGCCCCAAACGATGTCCACCAAGGGTAAGTATCCTTGGCTAAGACGTATGTCCATCTTCCTGGGACATCAATGTGGTATAAGAAGTGCTAGCACATCAACCCTTTGAACCCATGGCTTCAGTGGACATTTAGTTCATAACCTTGAAAACTGTGCTACTAGTGCCCTTAACATGAGCCAGGGGGGTCAGCGAAATACAGGCCTTAGCTGCGTCTGAAGCATACACTAAGTTTCATAGGGACAAGGTGGTCTTGCGGGCACACCCCTCCTTCTTAGGCAAAGTAATAACTGAGTTTCACACTAATCAGGAGATAGTCCTTCCTACATTCTTCCCTTACCCTCAATGTCAGGCAGACATTGCTTAGATGTTAGAAGGGCTCTTGAGTTCTACATGGACAGATCCAAGTCATACGGGAAATCTGATGCCCTGTTTGTTACCTTTGGTGGGCAGTCTCTGGGGAAGCATGCTTCTAAGGTAACCATAGCCAAATGAATGGTGTCTTGCATAACAGAAGCTTACAGAGCACAGGGTATATCCCCTCCAGAGGGCATTCAGGCACATTTGGTAAGAGCTACAGCAATCTACCTTAGGATGCAATTATCAAGGCATCAACATGGTCTACTCCTTCTGGTTTCTGCTGTCATTACTGTTTGGCTGTTAGCTCACGGCAAGCTGCAGCTTTCGGCCAGGCAGTTCCCAGAGAACTTTTTGCGTAAAGTGATGGTTATCTCCTCCCAAATTCTGGGGCTGCATTGGAATTGCCCATACAGTATGGAATAAAGGGGACGGGACGTAGGAGTACGAAGTTACTCACTGTGGTGACTACTGTACTCTGGGTCCATTCGCCCCTCCCTCCATCCCCCTCAGGTCTTAAATGCATAGTTAGGGCTGTTGTTCCCGACGCGCATCACTGGGGACTGAGGTGTGGCACCATGGGGAGGGTTAGCGTATGCAGTTATGCCTGCTCTTGTCCCTCTGCATGCATAAATGAATTCCCTTAAAGGGGAAGTGCTAATTTTTTTGTGGGGCAAAAGACTCACAGGGACGTCCTTACAGTTCCTCTGAGGCCTATGGGCGTGTAGCGCTCTACAAGAACTAAAAATAAATAAATTAATGGAGAAAAGGGTACTATGGACTAGGGGCAGAGTAGTCACTAACGGCGAATAACTTGTTCTTTAGTCAGGTTTCCCAGGTTGAGTATATAACATTTTGTTTTCTGTAATATGTGTGGGAAGTGCTCAATTATGCCCATAATGGCCCCTTAAATGACAATAGAAACTCACCTGAGGCTGAGTGCAGTACAGCCGTATAATGTTTTCTCAATTGTGATATTTTCAGATCAATTCAAATGAACAACTTTGTCAGAAATTTCATTTTAGGACAGGATATGTCCAAATTAAATAATGTCACATAAAAAAGTTTGTATTTAGAAAATAGTTTTCACCATATGGTATATCATATTCAACATAAATCATATTGTTTTCAGCAGTGACCCTAAGCTTCTCACAGTATGAAATAGTGCACTTAATAGTATATTTTGAATGGATTGTGTCATCCAACGTATTCCTCATCTTTGATATCTCGTCCAGCTTCGGCTTCTTTCGGAAAACAATTTCTCTGCAGAGGGCGTCGTCTGTCAATGGCGATGAGTCGATGTTCCTCGAAGGCCTCCATCGAGGGTGACGTCATCTGGTGTATAAGTAGCACGTGCAGCACCCGTTGGCCTCATTTCCGTTTTCCGCAAACGTGTTTGCTTCTGAGACCCTGCACGCCTCGTTACTATTTACTTACTATGCAGTTTTTCAAAAATCAAAATAAATCATCGAAGACATGTCTTTGTCATCGACCCCGACTAAACCTTGTTCGGGTTTCAAAAAGTGCAGAGAATGCGATTTGAAAATGTCCATCATGGATCTGCATCGCTCATGCCTGTGGTGTTTCGGGGAGGCCCACGGCACACATTCCTGCTCGAAATGTCAGGCAATGACGAGACAAGCCCTGTGAAAAAGGAATGGAAAATTGCAGGTAGGCCGTAAAACTAAAACTGATCATTCCTCAACCGTCGAGTCTGGAAATCATTCTCCTCGACGCAAAAAGGACAAAGTTCCTCGACGAAACGATTGAAAAGACGGCACCATCGGTTGCCATCCTGTTCATCATCGTCGGACTAAGCCACAGAAAATATAAGTGCCCCACAAAACATTCTTCATCTGCAGAGTGGGAGGCATTTCGTATCAAAATGTCAGAAATTTTTGAGAAGGGCAAGCCTCCATTGGCGCCTTCTTCGGAAGCTGGACGAGAGCTGTCCCGTTCCGACACTCGCATGCCCTCGATCCCGGATGATCGAAGAAAGACCCATCGAGAACCTTCTATCTGATGAATGAAAGTCACACGAGTCATGACGGGCACTCGAGTACATCAACGCCATCGAAGACTCCACATACCTCGAAGAAGAAATCTTCAAAGACGACCGTTGCACCCTCAAAGCTGTTGGCGCCATTTCCATGAAAGCCAACAATGCCTTTGTCGATGTCGACACCAAAATCATCTGCGCCAAAAATCACTGTCGCTTCAACTCAGCCTTCTGAGCATGTTAAAACTGGCAAATCTAAGCCCCCCCCAAAGCCTACATCTTTGGTGGTTCCTGACAAAGTTTATATTCCTTTGCCTAGAAAGGAGTACTTTAAATCCCTCTCTTTGATTGTTGAGGAAGAAGAGAGGTCTGAGGATGAGAAGGTTCCCTTTGGCCTTGAGTTTGGAACTCCTAATGTGCCAGATTGTTTAATCTCAGAGTAAGATGAGAGATCCTGTTGACACACTGCACAATGCTAGTGGTGTTGACACATCACCTGAAACTGAGTTCGGTAGACCAGAGCCAGTGAACACGCTGATTCCTTGTATCAGCACCTGATGTCAAAGGTAGCTGAATACCTAGGTTGGGCTAAACCACCAGCTCAATTCATCCAGGATGACCTTACTGATATTCTGGACCAAGGACGACCTACAGACCCAATCTTACCCTTTCATGTGGCCTTACAAAATAGGATGGCCAAAAATTGGGAATCCTCAGATTCTATTCCTGCGGTGGATAAATCTCACAAGAAAATACTGCCCTTCCATTAGCGACCCCGGCTATCTGTCCAAACACCACATTCCTGAGAGTCTGGTGGTCCAGGCAGCCACAGCTACATCTAATAAAGAGGCATACCCTACCATTCCTCTGGATAGGGATGACAAGCGTGTGAATGGATGGGCGCACAAGGTATTTTCAGCTGGGTTAATGGCCTTACTCCACATGTGCCTTAGCCACATTTTCATACACTCTGTGCGAGTGCATATCAATGGCGGCCGAGCACATTCCAGAAGGGGAGAAGGGAGGATTCCTAGCTATTGTTAGGGATGGCAAAGAAGCCATGCAGGAATCCCTTTAATCTGGATTGGACACTGCAGACACTGCACAGGGTATATCCCCTCCAGAGGGCATTCAGGCACATTTGGTAAGAGCTACAGCAATCTACCTTAGGATGCAATTATCAAGGCATCAACATGGTCTACTCCTTCTGGTTTCTGCTGTCATTACTGTTTGGCTGTTAGCTCACGGCAAGCTGCAGCTTTCGGCCAGGCAGTTCCCAGAGAACTTTTTGCGTAAAGTGATGGTTATCTCCTCCCAAATTCTGGGGCTGCATTGGAATTGCCCATACAGTATGGAATAAAGGGGACGGGACGTAGGAGTACGAAGTTACTCACTGTGGTGACTACTGTACTCTGGGTCCATTCGCCCCTCCCTCCATCCCCCTCAGGTCTTAAATGCATAGTTAGGGCTGTTGTTCCCGACGCGCATCACTGGGGACTGAGGTGTGGCACCATGGGGAGGGTTAGCGTATGCAGTTATGCCTGCTCTTGTCCCTCTGCATGCATAAATGAATTCCCTTAAAGGGGAAGTGCTAATTTTTTTGTGGGGCAAAAGACTCACAGGGACGTCCTTACAGTTCCTCTGAGGCCTATGGGCGTGTAGCGCTCTACAAGAACTAAAAATAAATAAATTAATGGAGAAAAGGGTACTATGGACTAGGGGCAGAGTAGTCACTAACGGCGAATAACTTGTTCTTTAGTCAGGTTTCCCAGGTTGAGTATATAACATTTTGTTTTCTGTAATATGTGTGGGAAGTGCTCAATTATGCCCATAATGGCCCCTTAAATGACAATAGAAACTCACCTGAGGCTGAGTGCAGTACAGCCGTATAATGTTTTCTCAATTGTGATATTTTCAGATCAATTCAAATGAACAACTTTGTCAGAAATTTCATTTTAGGACAGGATATGTCCAAATTAAATAATGTCACATAAAAAAGTTTGTATTTAGAAAATAGTTTTCACCATATGGTATATCATATTCAACATAAATCATATTGTTTTCAGCAGTGACCCTAAGCTTCTCACAGTATGAAATAGTGCACTTAATAGTATATTTTGAATGGATTGTGTCATCCAACGTATTCCTCATCTTTGATATCTCGTCCAGCTTCGGCTTCTTTCGGAAAACAATTTCTCTGCAGAGGGCGTCGTCTGTCAATGGCGATGAGTCGATGTTCCTCGAAGGCCTCCATCGAGGGTGACGTCATCTGGTGTATAAGTAGCACGTGCAGCACCCGTTGGCCTCATTTCCGTTTTCCGCAAACGTGTTTGCTTCTGAGACCCTGCACGCCTCGTTACTATTTACTTACTATGCAGTTTTTCAAAAATCAAAATAAATCATCGAAGACATGTCTTTGTCATCGACCCCGACTAAACCTTGTTCGGGTTTCAAAAAGTGCAGAGAATGCGATTTGAAAATGTCCATCATGGATCTGCATCGCTCATGCCTGTGGTGTTTCGGGGAGGCCCACGGCACACATTCCTGCTCGAAATGTCAGGCAATGACGAGACAAGCCCTGCGAAAAAGGAATGGAAAATTGCAGGTAGGCCGTAAAACTAAAACTGATCATTCCTCAACCGTCGAGTCTGGAAATCATTCTCCTCGACGCAAAAAGGACAAAGTTCCTCGACGAAACGATTGAAAAGACGGCACCATCGGTTGCCATCCTGTTCATCATCGTCGGACTAAGCCACAGAAAATATAAGTGCCCCACAAAACATTCTTCATCTGCAGAGTGGGAGGCATTTCGTATCAAAATGTCAGAAATTTTTGAGAAGGGCAAGCCTCCATTGGCGCCTTCTTCGGAAGCTGGACGAGAGCTGTCCCGTTCCGACACTCGCATGCCCTCGATCCCGGATGATCGAAGAAAGACCCATCGAGAACCTTCTATCTGATGAATGAAAGTCACACGAGTCATGACGGGCACTCGAGTACATCAACGCCATCGAAGACTCCACATACCTCGAAGAAGAAATCTTCAAAGACGACCGTTGCACCCTCAAAGCTGTT
The DNA here is from genome assembly GCF_040938575.1 of Ambystoma mexicanum. Classification (NCBI taxonomy): domain Eukaryota; kingdom Metazoa; phylum Chordata; class Amphibia; order Caudata; family Ambystomatidae; genus Ambystoma; species Ambystoma mexicanum. The sequence continues at coordinate 1,046,110,686 of NC_090926.1, forward strand.
GGCGCCATTTCCATGAAAGCCAACAATGCCTTTGTCGATGTCGACACCAAAATCATCTGCGCCAAAAATCACTGTCGCTTCAACTCAGCCTTCTGAGCATGTTAAAACTGGCAAATCTAAGCCCCCCCAAAGCCTACATCTTTGGTGGTTCCTGACAAAGTTTATATTCCTTTGCCTAGAAAGGAGTACTTTAAATCCCTCTCTTTGATTGTTGAGGAAGAAGAGAGGTCTGAGGATGAGAAGGTTCCCTTTGGCCTTGAGTTTGGAACTCCTAATGTGCCAGATTGTTTAATCTCAGAGTAAGATGAGAGATCCTGTTGACACACTGCACAATGCTAGTGGTGTTGACACATCACCTGAAACTGAGTTCGGTAGACCAGAGCCAGTGAACACGCTGATTCCTTGTATCAGCACCTGATGTCAAAGGTAGCTGAATACCTAGGTTGGGCTAAACCACCAGCTCAATTCATCCAGGATGACCTTACTGATATTCTGGACCAAGGACGACCTACAGACCCAATCTTACCCTTTCATGTGGCCTTACAAAATAGGATGGCCAAAAATTGGGAATCCTCAGATTCTATTCCTGCGGTGGATAAATCTCACAAGAAAATACTGCCCTTCCATTAGCGACCCCGGCTATCTGTCCAAACACCACATTCCTGAGAGTCTGGTGGTCCAGGCAGCCACAGCTACATCTAATAAAGAGGCATACCCTACCATTCCTCTGGATAGGGATGACAAGCGTGTGAATGGATGGGCGCACAAGGTATTTTCAGCTGGGTTAATGGCCTTACTCCACATGTGCCTTAGCCACATTTTCATACACTCTGTGCGAGTGCATATCAATGGCGGCCGAGCACATTCCAGAAGGGGAGAAGGGAGGATTCCTAGCTATTGTTAGGGATGGCAAAGAAGCCATGCAGGAATCCCTTTAATCTGGATTGGACACTGCAGACACTGCACAGATTTGCGTGGTTGCGGAAGTCTGGTTTCACACCAGATGTGCAGGCCTGTATTCTAAACATGCCATTTGACGGATCTCATCTTCTTGGCAGCAAGGCTGATGAGAGCCTTGAGAGGTTGCAGACCTCGAAGGCGGATGCCAAATCTTATGGGGCCGCTGTTATGCAACCTCAGCCTTTTCATTCTTCAGGACAACCTATCGTTACTACTCCTCATTTACAAAGGCGAGAGGAATGGCCAGTCAAAGAGGCCAAAGAAAAAATCCTTGTGGTGGACGAGGTAAGAGTGCAAAGCCAGCTGCAGTTACAGCATCCTTACCATCAGCAGCTGCAGCAACCACCCCAAAACCTCTTTGAGAGCTTGCGTCACAAATCACCAGTGAGGGGAAGATTACCTCAGCATCTGCAAGAATGGTGAGCCATTACTTCAGATGCTTGGGCTCTGGAAACAATAGCTCAAGGTTACTGCCTTCCATTTATAATGCAGCCTCACAATAATCCACCGCTCCTTGTGCAGGAAATATTAACCCTGCTAGAGAAAGGTGCTATAGAACCAGTACCTGTAGCAGAGAGGAACAAGGGTTGGTATTCCACATATTTTTTGATCCCCAAGAAAGACGGGGGACTGAGACCCATCTTGGACTTCAGATACTTGAACAAGTTCCTCAGGCGCATCCTGGAAGTGCATTGCGAAAGTGCAACAACTGTTGGACTGGTCGTGCTGCTTTCGTCCTGTTCGTTTTTCCCAGAGTTGCCGTCGGCAAGAGGAAGCAACTTGTGCAGAGAAACCCGGACTGTGTTGTCTAAGGACTTACTTTCTCCAGCATCGGGTCTGGCATGGATTCACATGCTCATGAATATTCCCTGTCGTCTGGCTGGGAATCCTCGGTAAAGAAAAAATCAGTTTCAGTTTAATTTCTGAACTGTCTTTCTACTAGTAACCAATCACTGGTCTATGGGTCATACTGCCCCCAGCCAATGACTGCCCTCTACCTAAGCCCCTCCTCTGGCAGCCATCGTCAGATTTTTACCGCACATTCAAGTGTTGGGATCCACGTGCTATAGCTCTCGAGCTTTTACTGCGTTTTGCGATTTTTCGAAGAGTTTAATCTTATTTTCTTCGGTCAATCGAGCCTCAAGCTCCACCTATTCTACTTACGATCAACGGGGACCCATTTCGGAATTTTTCTACGCCCCTCAAGGGCGAATTTTCATTGAGTTTTCGCTTCTTGGAGGATTCCGGAAGAATCTTTGAGGCTTACCCCGCATGGACATGGCCCAGGACAAAGGAAACACGACGCCTGGATCCAAGCTGTTCAGGAGCTGCCCTGGATGCGGATTACAGTATGTCTTCAAGGAAGATGAGCACTCTCGGTGCCTCTACTACCTTCACTATGACAAATCGCACGTGGAGAAGGACTGTGCATTTTGTAAGAACATTTCAAAGTGATTGTGTCCTCTGACGTATTCCTTATCTTTGATAATTCGTCTCCAGCTTTCTCTGTAGAGGGCGCTGCGTGTCGACGTCCGCCGAGTCGATGTCCCTCGACAGCCACCGTATCGGCGCCGACGTCACCATGCCCATAAATAGCCACGCGTGGCATCCGTTGCTCAGTTCCTTTTTTCCGCGCTTCGTGGGGCCTCGGAATATCATTGCTCAGTTCAGTCAGATAAAACCTCTTATATTTACTCGAAATACCAACTCGTTCTCGATGGCTTCTTCATCGGAACCGACACCTCTGCGGTCCGGCTTCAAAAAATGTCGAGACTGCGGAAAGAAAATGTCGATAACGGATCCTCACAGGATCTGCTTTTGCTGCTTGGGAGTCGAGCACCATTGTTCGGAGTGTGAGGACTGCATGTCCATCACGGCGAAAGCCTTGAAGGAGCGCAAGGGGAAGCTCGAGAGAGGTAAGTCAGTCAAAACCTCCTTGAAAGTTTCTTTGGCTGAGTCGAGGCATTCGTCTCCTCGCCGTCGAAAGCATTCCCATTCTAGGTCTCGAAGTAGCTCCCACCATTCGTCGAGATCTAGACATTCAAAGAAGAGACGTCAAAGATCCCCTTCTTTTTCATCTTCTGTTCCCCCAGAAAGGGTCTCCTGCCCCACAAAACACAGCTCTCAGGCTGAGTGGGAGGAATTCAGGAAGAAAATGCTAAGCGTCTTCAAGAAAGCGTCCTCGACCCCCTCGAAGACAGCTGAGGGTGATACCCCAGGTGAAAAACCCAAAAAATCGAAACACCGCGAGTCGCTGCACCCGGCGAAAGAGTCCACCGAGAGCGCCACGCGCCGTCGGGTAAGAAAGCACCATATTCAACGCTGTCGACAAAGATCCCTTCGGCGCATGGATCGGCGCCATCAACGCTGTTGTCGAAGGGTTCTTAGACGCATCGGTCGATCAAATCGACGCCATCGTCGACGCTGACATCGACGCCGATAAAAGATAAAAACCACTGCTACTTCACAGCCAACGGTTATATGAAGAGCCTCCGGCACGACGCCGAGACCGTCCTCGACATCCTCGAGTAGGATCCCGATCCTCTCGAGTTCTTCGAGGCCTCTTCCAGTTTTCTCAACGCCTTTCTCTGCGCCTTCGAAGCCTGTCACATCGGCGTCGACGACATCGACGTCTTCTCGCTCAATAATGACGAGTTTGGCTCCTTCTGCCTTAGAAATGGGTTTTACACTATTTCCGAGGTCAGAGATCCCCAGATTATCTTCAATCTATGAAGAAGGGGAGGATTCTGATCAGGAAACCTTCGGGTCGCAGAGGACCACACTACCTGTTTCAGAAGATTTTACCTCTGAGGAAAGAAGGTTGAAAGACCTACAGGAATCATTTCATGAGGCAAGTGGGCTGGACACTTCCCCAGAAGTGGAATTTGTCAAACCAGACCCAGGGGAACATGCTGAAACACCCTATAGAACCCTGATGGCAAGGATTATTGAATTTATGGGTTGGTCTGCGCCTTCACCTGTTTTTCAACAGGATGACCTGACAGTCATACTAGACAAAAGGTCCACAGGAGGATCCTGTGGTCCCCTTCCATGCAGCCTTGCAAAGGAAGATTTCATCAAATTGGGAAATGCCTGAGGTTATCCCCGCAGTCAATAAAAGATTGTGAACCAAGTATAGTGTAGTTGCAGCTGACCCTGAATACTTATCAAAACATCCGACTCCAGAGAGCCTGGTGGTTCATGCGGCAACTTCATCAAGCAGCAGATCCACTTACCCTACTGTCCCACAGGATAGAGATGACAAAAGGTACGATTCTATGGCAGTCTTTTCTGCTTGTAGTATGGCGTTGAAGTCCATCAACGCCACCTGTACGCTCGCCAGGTTCAGTCACACACTGTGGGAGTGTGCTTCATCAGCGGCATCGATTCCGCTGGCAGTATCAGCAGGGCCATGGTGGCAAGTACGACAATCCGCAGGCATGCGTGGTTGCGAAAGTCTGGCTTTGCTCCAGATGTACAGGCCAGACTTTTGAATATGCCCTTTGACGGCTCTTCCTTATTCGGTAAAAAGGCTGATGACAGTCTGGAAAAGTGGCAAACATCTAAAGCAGTGGCAAAATCTTTAGGAGCTGCAATCCGCCAAACTCCTTTTTGCCCCTCAGGAACCTCTGGGAGAGGAAAGTCCTTTCGCTATTATTCCGCATTCGGGAAAGGCAGAGGACAGCCGGCTTAAAGAGACCAAAGGAGATCCACCCGAGGTGGACGGGTCAAAAGTACTAAAGCCGCAGCAGCAGCAGGTGCCTCTTTACCCTCGGCATCTGCATCAGCCACCCCCAAACCACTCTGAGGTCTTTCCACACAAAACACCTGTAGGGGGCAGGTTAACTCACCATCTGACGGAATGGCAGGCTATTACGTTAGATGCTTGGGCATTGGAGACAGTTGCCCAGAGTTACTGCCTACCCTTTCTACACATACCTCAGAGTTATCCACCAGGGCACAGCTCTCTAAAAGTTCCAGATCCGCTCCTCTTGCAGGAAATTATAGACCTGCTAGAGAAAGGTGCCATAGAACCGGTACCTGTAGCGGACAGGAACAAGGGTTGGTACTCCCCCTACTTTCTCATACCAAAGAAGTACGGAGGACTGAGACCCATCCTGGACTTACGAGAATTGAACAAGATCCTCAGGAAGGACAAGTTCAAGATGGTAACTCTCTCTCAGATCCTTCAGGCCCTCCAGCTCCAGGACTGGCTGGTATCTCTGGACCTTCAGGATGCTTATTTCCATGTGCCAATCCATCTCAAACACAGGAAATACCTGAGGTTCACAATTGGCGGCTCTCATTATCAATTTTGAGTTCTGCCATTTGGGCTGACCTCCGCCCCGAGGGTCTTCACCAAGCTAATGTCGGTAGTGGCTGCGAGTCTAAGGAGGGAAGGGATCCACATCTACCACTACCTGGACGATTGGCTGATCAGAGCTGTATCTTCGGAACAAGCTCAGATCCAGCTATATTATGTCTGCCACTTCCTTCACAAACTGGGCTTCTCGCTCAATTTAAAGAAGTCACAGATGATACCATCACAGAGACTCCAGTTCATTGGAATGGTCCTGGACACTTCCCTGGGAAAAGCCTCGCCACCAGAGGTGAGGGCTCAAGATATTCTGCAGATGGTCACCAAGTTTCAAAATGCCCAACGTCTCCCAGCCTTCGACTTTTTGAGGTTGCTAGGCCTCATGGCATCCTGCATCTTCCTTGTGCCAGAGGCTCGCCTGAGAATGAGATCTCTTCAGTGGGCATTGAGAACTCAGTGGTCGCAATTCTCAGGGAGAATGACAGATTTCCTCCGGATTCCAGACAAGGTAGCCCACAACCTTCAATGGTGTGCCTATCCAGAGAACATCTTGAATGGAGAACTGTTTTGGCAACCATGGCCGTAGATAACAGTAGTCACAGACGCCTCACTCATGGGGTGGGGAGCCCATGCCAACGACTTGGACATCAGCGGCCGTTGGTCTCCATCGGAGTCCAGACTACACATCAACCTATTAGAGCTGAGAGCGATCAGACTAGCGCTCAAAGCTTTCCTGCCATCAGTACAGGGGAGAAATGTCCTGATAATGACGGACAACACAATGGCTATGCACTACCTCAACAAAAGAGGAGACGTAGGGTCACTACCACTGTGCAGAGAGGCAATGCAGCTCTGGTTTTGGGCAATTCTGGAAGGAATCTCTCTATCGGCAGTCCACCTAGCCGAAGAGAAGAACTTGACAGCGGACGCTTTGAGCAGGCAGAGCACAGTCTCCCACGAGTGGGAGCCAGCTCAGGAAGTCCTTCAAGAGATCTTCTCCCTTTGGGGAACCCCTCAGGTGGATCTGTTCGCCACCAGCACCAACAGGAAGTGCGATCTGTTCTGTTCAAGGGAATTTCCCCCGAGGGGAGCTCTAGGGGATGCGTTCGTAGTGGACTGGGAGTTCCCACTCCTTTACGCGTTTCCACCAGTCCCTGTTATTCCTCAAATGATCAGGAGGTTGAGAAGATACCGGAAAACCATGATCCTAATTGCCCCGGACTGGGCCAGGAGAACGTGGTACCCGGACCTTCTAGATATGTTCATCAGTCCTCCAATCCGTCTTCCACTCAAAGAGAATCTTCTCTCACAAAAGGGAGGTCAGGTTCTCCATCCAGACATCAGAACCCTCAACCTTCATGCTTGGCTTTTGAAAGGGCGAGGTACAAGGATTGGGACCTCCCTGATGACGTTATGGAGGTGTTGCTTTCTGCCAGAAGGCCAGCAACAAAGTCTTTATACCGCTGCCATTGGAACAAATTTTGCAGCTGGTGTAGAGAAGAGAATATCGACCCTTTTTCATGTGGTACACCAACGGTGTTATCGTTTCTACTCTACTTGGCAAACTCAGGCCTTCAAATTGGCACTGTAAAAGGCTATCTCGCAGCGCTTTCAATCTTCAAGCGCACTGCGGAGGATCCATCGTATTTCAAACTACCTCTAGTAATACAATTTCTCAAGGGATTAACTAATGTTTATCCTCCAAGACCACTCCAAGTTCCCTTATGAGACTTAAATTTAGTCTTAAATTTCCTAATGGGTACTCCATTTGAACCACTCCACTCTTGTTCGCTGAGATTTCTCACTCTTAAAACTGTCCTATTGGTAGCACTAACATCTGCTAGGACGGTGAGCGAATTACAAGCTCTTTCTTGTAAACCCCCCCACATACAATTTTCTTAAGGACAAAGTTGTCCTACAGGTGAAGCCTAATTTCCTCCCAAAGGTGGTTTCTAAATTTCACATCACTCAGAAAATTACCTTACCTTCGTTCTACCCTCCTCCCCATCCGGGGAAAGAGGAAGAAAGGCTACATAGGCTGGACCCAAGGTGAGCTTTTACATCAGCAGACTGGCTTGGATGAGGCAAGCAGACCAACTGTTTGTAGGATACTCAGGTCACAAGTTGGGACTACCCATAACAAAACAGACCATTTCCAGGTGGATTATTTTGGCCATTCTGGAATGTTACAAACTGGCAGGGAAAGAGCCACCCAAAAATCTTAGGGCTCATTAAACCAGGGGTATTGAAGCCTCTTCAGCTCTCCTAAGAGGGGTACCGGTCCGAGATATATGTGCGGCTGCCACATGGTCGTCCGCACATACATTCACAAAATTGTACAACCTGGATTCCTCCAGTAGTCAAGAGACCAGATTTGGCAAAGCCGTATTACATTTGGTTCCTTCCTAAAAGTGATACATGACATTATTACTCCCACCTCCAATTACATGCCACTGCTATGGGAGTCTATCAAAGATAAGGAATACGTCGGAGGACACATACCTTCGAAGAACAAGTTACTTCTTACCTTGTAACGTTCTTTCGATGGGATGTTCCTCCAACGTATTCCTTATCACCCCTCCCATCCATCCCCGCAGTAATACTTCCCTAGTGGTTGCAGCTTACGCTCCTTCAAGGTCAATAACCAATTCAGGCATGACTTATCTTATGCTACAAAATTGAACTGATCAACGGATGCCATGCGTGGCTATTTATGGGCATGGTGACTTCGGCGCCGATACGGTGGCTGTCGAGGGACATCGACTCGGCAAACATCGACGCGCAGCGCCATCTACAGAGAAAAAGTTTCCGAGGCCAGCAAGCTGGAGACGAATTATCAAAGATAAGGAATACGTCGGAGGAACATCCCATCGAAAGAACGTTACAAGGTAAGAAGTAACTTGTTCGTCCGAACGGCCAATGAAGGATCATCGCGTTCGACTCACCAACTGGCTGGAGGGGAAAAGCCCAGCAGCAGGTGAGAAGAAGAGGAAGTCTGAGCAGTCTTCTAAGACCTTTGAGGGCGCTCCGGCGACGGGGGGCCAACAAAAGGCAAAGCCCCACGAGTCCGCGGGCACCGGGAATGCCGAGGGTTCGGGCTGCCAGGCTGCCAGGCAGGGCACAATGTAACCGATGCCATCAACCATGAGCCAACGCTCTGGCTCGGTGAAGAGGAAGTCGGAGAACCCGGGTAAGCTTTGGGAGAAGCCCCTGTAGATCCCGACGGCGGCAGAGGGGAAGTGAGGCAGCAACCCTCGCCCAAGGTGAAGGCCTCTGGCACGCCCAAAGTCACGAATTCCCTGATTCACCCGGCTAAGGCCTCTTTCGAAGGAGTCGTGGCAGCCCTGGCGAAGCCTGTGGAGGCTACCCCAGTGGAGACGACTTCCGGCCCTAGAATTTCCATGCCACCCCAGAGGGAATCCTCTTTTCAGCCTATTGATAAGACCCCCATGAAACCTCAGGTGGAGAAAGGGGGGGGGGCACGTTAGCCATAACGGACACTGACACCACTTCTGAAGATGAGCTGGTTGGCGTTGCAAAGATCCTGGACAAGAAGTTCGAGGAAGTCTGTTCCTATGGGAGGGATCCCAACGAGGTGGACGTAGAAAGCAAAGGTGGAGCCAACGAGGAGCCACAGATTGTGGAGGAGACGGAGGAACCTACTCCCCAGCCGTCGCCCCCGTCGCAACCGGTGCCTATGCCACAGGACAACTGAGGAGCATTCTTGATCGCTATCCATGCCCTGTGTACGGAGATAAGGACAAGGTTGCCCTTAACCCCAGCGGACAATCCAGCGGCTCCTGGACCGACGGGAAGCCCACCGAACAAGCGGAGGTGAATCCATCCTCCCCCTCCTTTTCAGCCTTCACCTCCTTCCTCTCCACTGAGGGATGAGACAGGAATGGTGACGGACGACGACGGTAGTGACGACGGGACTCATCTCCCATCACCACCTCCCCGGGCCTCTCCGCCCGACGAAATTGGCTCCTTTCACGCCATGATCGCCAGGGCATCCAAGCTCTTCCAGCTCTGCCCCGAAGAACAGAAGAAGGAGGGCTTCCTCTACCAATGACGGGAGGCCAAGAGAAAGACTGTCCTCTCAGTCCCTTTACTGAACGACATCTGGGATGAAGGGTTGGCACTCCTGCTAAGCGAGACCGGTACGAGAAGAAGTACCGGGACTCGGATTCTGCCCCTATGTGCCTCAGGGCACAGCCGTCCCCGGACTCAGTGGTCTCCACGGCGGCCAAGAAGAAAGCGGCGTGGGCGACGGCCTCAACTTCTACATCCCCCTGGGCGGCAAGGGGAAGAAGCTGGACGCCATGGGACGACGGGTCATCTTGTCGGCGGCGACGACTATTAAAGTGGCCAACGCCCTTGCGATCATGGCATGCTACGACAGGGAGCTGTGGCTCAAGATCTCGCCCCTACTGGACTTCCTCCAGGACGACAAGAGGGCTGAGGCCCTGGAAATCCTACAGGAAGGCGAGGTGGCGTCAGACCACGCCATTACAGTGGCCACGAACATCGCCAACACTGGTTTTCGTCAGATGGGCAACAGCGTTTGCCTTCGCCGGCGCGGTTGGCCTTCGACGGGGACAACCTGTTTGGCATGACAGTGGACGAGTCACTGCAGGCCATCAAGGCGGACACCGAGACGGCTCAAGCCTTTGGTGTTCTTCAACAACGACAGCCGTCCTTTCGGAACTCCGGAGGCAAGCAGGGTTCCTCGTCATACCGCCAAACTGTCCGCTCCTCGTCGCAGGAAGCCTACAGAGGACGCGGCCAGACAGGAGGGTAGCATCGTCGTCGCCAAGGAGGCCAGGGCGGCAAGGCTGTGACGAAGCAAGACTGAACCGGCCGTGGCGTCGGGCCCCCACCCAAGCACCCCGGTGGGAGGCCGGCTGGTGAAATTCGTCGGTGTGTGGGAGTCCATCTCCACCGACCGTTGGGTGCTGGATACCCTGGCCCACGGGCACACTCTGGAATTTCAGGGAAGGTGTCCCCGTATACCACCCTTGGCCTGGAAGGAAAACCACGTCCCACAACTACTCCTGGAGGTACGAGCAATGCTAAGAAAAGGGACCATAGAACTCGTCCCAAAAAGGCTCCAGGGCTCCGGAGTGTACTCGGGGTACTTCCTCGTCCAGAAGAAGACCGCGGTTGGCGACCCATCCTGTACCTTCATCGTTTAAACAAGTACATTAAGTCTCAGAACTTCCGGATGGTCACCCTCCAGCACATGCTGGGACAGCTGGAGGAAGGCGACTTCCTATCGTCGCTGGACTTGGAGGATGCCTACTTCCACATCCCCATTCTAAAGAGACATCGCAAATTCCTACGATTCGTGGTCGAGGGGCAGCATTATCAGTTCAAGGCCCTTCCCTTCGGATTGAAGTCAGCGCCCAGGGTATTCACCAAGTGCCTGGCACCAGCGGCAGCGCGGCTGCGCCTGCAGGGGATCCACGTCTACCCCTACCTGGACAACTGGCTCATCCGAGCAAAGTCAAGAGATCTTGCCGTCGATCACACAGCAAAGACCATCCAACTGCTCATGGATCTGGGATTCTCGATCAACTTCATGAAATCCCACTTGGTACTGTCGCAAGTCGCCCTGTTCCTGGGATCCAGACTCGACACAGTGTCACGATTGGCTTCTCCGTCGGAGGAAAGGATGAAGGCCATCCTGGGCAAGGTACAACGGCTGTTGACCATGGACGTGGCCAGGGCGAGGTCCATCAAGTCCCTATTCGGGATGATGTCCTTGTGCATCTACCTTGTGCGCCTATGCAGGCTGTGGATGTGACCACTGCAGGAGTTCCTCGACGCCCGCTGGATGCAAGCGGCGAGCAGTTTTGAAGACAGGATCTCACTCAACGAGACTTTCCGCCAAGCTATCCGGTGGTGGGGCACCCGCGCGCATCTAGCAGCGGGTATGGACTTCCAGTCCCTGGCACATCAGGAAACGGTGACGACGAACGCCTCCCTGGAGGGATGGGGAGCGCACAGCGGAGATCTCCGTGCAAGAGGCCTTTGGCTCCCGGATGCGAGGTCACTACACATCAATGTCCTGGAGCTCCGAGCTGTGTTCTGTGCCCTCAGGTAGTTCCTTCCATCCCTCAAGGGCAAGGTGGTAAGGGTCTTCACTGACAACACCACCACGATGTTCTACATCTGGAAGCAGGGGGGCACCAGATCCCCAGCCCTATCCAAGGAAGCACAGGATCTGTGGCACTGGGCCATCGCACAAGGGATGTTTCTGGTACCCTTTCATCTGGCAGGAATAAAGAACACCATCGCCGACTCACTCAGCGGGGAACTGCGCTCGTGCCACAAGTGGGAGCTGCGGCAGGATCAAGTGGATCTCCAATTCCGACGATGGGGCAATCCCCAGATCGACCTATTTGCGACGGCGACAAACACCAAGTGCCGTAGTTTCGCCAGCAGGTTTCCCCAGCCGAGGAGCATGGGTGATGCCTTCTCATTCCTCTGGGACGGCCTATTTGTGTATGCTTTCCCACCGTTGCCATTGCTGCTGCGACTCATCAATTGTTAAGACTGATTTCCTATACTCTGGCCTGGTGGACAGATGTATAGAAGGCCAACCTATATTGTGACAGGGGCAACTCTCGGAACCTGTAGTCAAAGTGACAGGAGGTCTAGGCTAAGATCTTCACAGGGGTGAGGTTGTAAAGGGTCCACAATGAGGTAACACAATGGGAGTCCCAAATTACCCTTAAATCGGATGTATAAAAATACAGTTATTTGATTATGGCCAAATATACTATAAGAAAAAAATACACAAGCACGTAGACTTATCAACCAATACCATCAAACTAAAATACATATATATAATCACAGGTTCAAGTGCATAATACAACTCAAGATACTCCTGCAAGGGAATGAATAGATGAGTATTAAACACAAAAAGGTCCACAGAGAATTTACCCCTAACTAATATTGTCCAACCCTAAATTGCCTGGGGCCTTGTGCCCTCTTGTTCAGGATACAAAGATACAGCACTCGGGAGGCAAGAGAAAATGTAGGTAGGGCCTCTGGGGTCCAGTGATGGATTCTTGGAGCCAGGGTTCAGGATAGACAGTGTCCAAAATTCCCCCAACAGTTAGAAGTCTTGCCAAGGCAAGTATTGGCAAAGCCAACAGGTTTAAGGTAAATAATATTATAAGTCCATTGACTTAAAATGGGAGTGTAGGGGTATGTTAAAAGCTCAATAACTTACCCCCTCACTCTGAATTTTCCCAAGACTTTCCAGAACAAAGGGTGTCCTGGTTTGCTTTTCGCGACGAATTCCACGGTCCACGATTTTCACAGGTTGCAGGTTCGAGTGATTCTCCGGTTAGGATCTTTTGCTGGTGCAAGGACTCTGGATGGAGACAGCCAGAAACAAACAATGCAGAGCCCTTCTCTGGACTGGAGGCGGGTCAGAAAGCAGGTTTCGGACCGTGCACGCCGCGCACAGCGATGCAGCAGGACTCAGTAGCTGCAGTCGGACTTTCCGGTCTTTCTCGGGTCCCCTTGGTGCTAGGACGCTTGTAGTGGCAGCTGAGGGTGTACCAAGTTTCAGGCGGAAACTCGGAAAGGCAAGGAAGATAACCCGGAAGCACAAAAACGAAGCTGGTCAGCCACAGGACGATTCCCGGGCACTTCCAGAGGCGGTTTTTGCATTGGGCACCGAGTAGGCTTCGGGACTGGATGGTCCCTCCAATCCAGGGGTTGTAGAACCTTCGCAGACCTACTGGAGATCAAGAGACAGACAGGGCTCCACCAGGACTGCAGCAGAAGTTGTTTGCCAGGCCTCCTTCAGACAGGTTACAGATTTCTTTGCGGGTCTTCTCAGCTGGACGGATTCTTGGCTCCTTCAGGTTCTTCCAGGATCTCTGAGAATTGCATCCAGGGCCCCTCTCCTTATCCTAAAAGCCAGGACTCCCACTAGCCAATGGCAGAACTAGCCCACACGCACACCCACAGTGATCCAATCAGGTCCACTGGCAGGAACACTCATGCATATCACTCAGACACACAGAAACCAGGATGTGTATTGGGGTCAGACTGACCCAGTCCACATCCTGCCTGCAAACACACAAAGCCCTCCAGTAGCCCGCCATAAGCTCCTGCTTTCCTGGGCACTGGAAGTCCTTACAAGGATCTTTCTGGCCTATGAGGCCAGGAAGAAGTCTAAACAACAAGATGCAAAAAGAATGGGCGAAAACCCCCTGGTGGCACAGCCATGTTTGGCCAGTAGCCACAGTAAGTAGCCAAACGTGGTAAACGCGGTTAAGCTAAAACGAAATTCCCCAAAAAGTGGGGAAAAGTCACTGCTGCCACCAGCCCATCTTTTAAGAACCTCAGAATAACCAAACAATCCTTATAGTGTTAGTCTAGGGCAACATAAAAATGAACCTCATTGCACTGCAGTGTAAGCTGCTGTGTGCAATGATTAAAAAATGGCCACATGTGATACAAAAGTAACCACAAGTAGCAACATAGTCACAAGACTAAGGGAAACACTGTTTCCCAGTACTGATAGCCTTAAGGGCATATCAGTTTCCCCATAACATGTGAGCACAGGTCAGATTGAAAAATCAAAGCAAAAAAGTTTGGGGTACCATAAAGATGGAAGGAAAGGTGCAGTAAAGAGAATCTTTCTTAACACACGCCCCCCTCCTCCCAGACTAAGGGAAAGGGGGAACTAATCCACCCCTGGATGGGTCCTCTGTTCCAGTCGGTTAACCCTGTTGGACAGCCCATCAACATTGCTAAATTTGGGATCTGGCCTATGCCCAATAGTGAAGTCCAAGGCCTGAAGACTCATGAACCACCAGAGCCACTTTGGATTCTCTCCCTTAACAGCTATCAACCACTTCAAGGTTTGAGGGGGAGCATACACGGTGAAGTGAGTCCCATAGAGGTAGGACCTCAACTTCCCAAGGCACCATACAATGGAAAAGCAACTCTTTTCCATCTGGACCCAACTGAGTTCTCCACTCCTAAACTGGTAGCTGACTAGACATATAGGGTGTTCTTCACCCTTGTCATTTAGCTGTGAAAATCTTCCAACTATCCCAGTGTCATAGGCATCTGTCTGCACTATAAAAGGTCTCTTTAAATCAGGTGCCCTTAGACCAGGGGCCTGATTTAGGGATTCTTTCAGGCCAGTAAAGGCCTTCTCACACTCAGGAGTCCATAACAACTCACAACTCTTTAGGTCCCCTATGAGTAGTGAGGGCAGTCAGAGGGACAGCTATATTTGTATAGGCTGCCACTTTACTCCTGTATTTCCCAGTGAGGCCTAGGAAAGTCCTCACTTGGGCTTGGGTAGTGGGGGTTGCCCAGTTCTGTACATGAAGTACTTGACTGACAAGAGGTTGCATCTTGTCCCCACATACACCAATTCTTGAGTCAGACCCAGTTCCTCTCAAGTCGGGGTTGAATCTGCCATGCCATCCAGACATGTATTTCTGAGATCCATTTTCCCCATTCAGAACCGGGGCTAAGCTCATTTGACAGGTGTCAGTTGCAGCCACCAACCTAGAAGACCCTACACTGAAGTAGGGCTCTGAAAAGGCCGAAACTGCTGTCTCCTCCTCAGCACAGACTGACAGGGATATCTTGCCATATCCTGAGGAGAGATCATAACAGCCTCTGTACTTTGCATTACAGAACTGACCCACTAAGGTGTTACCCTTTAGTGAAGAGTGTGCTTCTGTCTTGGGGACAGAACCCAGAGCTCTAGTGTCCATTCTTAATCCAAACCTGGCTTTACATGTATATCCCTCCAGTTCCTCAGAACTGAACTCTTGAAAGCTAGAATCCTCAGACACTCTTTTTTCCAATACAGGCTGGATCTCACACCAACTGTCAAAACTTTGTCTTGGTTCTGAACCACCACAACACCCAATCTTGGTGTGTTCACTTATTCCCAGTATACAGTCTGGTTCCCACCATCCTGTTATAAAGGGTGTCAGTGACAACAAGGGGGGAGATTGCCTCAGCAAACTCTCCATCTCACCTTGCTGATGTGGGGTCAGGTGAGGAGACACTAGGCCATCCTCACTGAAGTCATTTGAAAGGCTGCTTTTACACAGGGTAGGGAGACAAACAGATTTCTCTGGCTCCCACTCTATATCCATAAGCAGGCCTCCAATTTTATTTCTCAAGATAAAATCCACCATACTATTCACAGGAAACTATATGAATGGGCGTAATTTTAGGGGGGACGGGGGTGTTTGTCCCCTCCCAACTTTCAGGGCACACTATTTTGTCCCCATTCATTTGATGGGGCACCTTTTTTTCAAAGGTCATGTCCCCCCCAACATTTTCCGCAAAGTTTCTCCACTGACTATATGGCAACCTGTCCAGGTTCGCCAAAGCCTTGAGAATAGTTTACCTTGCCAAGCTGTGGACAGGACAAGGCCCAGACCACTGACAGGTAGTCAGCGATTTGTAGAACAGATTTGACAGGAGAAGGTCCCACCTACGTCTCTGGGGCTCACAGAGAGATCCAATCAAACTCCTGAGAGATCTGACGGATCTCTCTCTCAGACCATCCTGTGGATGACAGCTCAGTGACACTTGACAGGTCACTTCACCATCCCTCCACTGGGTCTGATCACTACTGATGACAGCAGAGGAGCTACGTCTGTAGCTGTCATTCAGCATGGTGTCAATGACTGACTTGGCAGTCATCCCCTGTGGGTTGGCATAAGGGCATATGGGACTATGATCAGTAATCCCTGATTGCAAACTATAGCCTGAGGTCTCCAGAGTAAAAGGGCTGATAAAATTAGGCCTTGTTTCTGGTAATAATGAGTTTACTCCTAAAAGTGAACCCTGGAATAATTGAATTCTTGTCTCACTTCTGTCAACCTGGTGATAGACAGTGAGACCCCTACATTGGTTTTCCTCTGGGACCCCCATCATGGGCCAGCAGGAATATGTGTTAGACCACACAGGTGATATCCTGACACTAGGATGCATCACAAGGGAATGTAACACACCAATTGTAGGAGGAAGGACCTCACAACCTGAGTAACCTCCAACCTCTCAAGGTTTGCTCTGGTGGGCTCTGTGGGCTTACTTTGCAGTAACCCACCTTCCTGGTGAATTATTTGCTTCACTGGAGGAGAACCCTCTAATTGGAAGCAGGCCTTTCTCCATAGGCCTAACCATGATGGTTTCCTTTTCTGTTGGCCCATACTTCTTGTTCTCCTAGGACTCTCCTCTAACTGTATACTAGGCAGCTGAGGAGGCCCATAGGATTCAAGGTTTTCTGGGGGTCCATCTTCCAAACTAGGAGTGGGGACACTTCCAGCTACCTCAACATCAGTTGTAGGTAAGGCAGGGGGAATTTTCTCCTTTCCTCTGCCTGTTCTTCTGACTCCACTGGCCATGGGTTTCCCCTTAGGCCTAGGCTTTCTCTTATTCTTGGCTAAAACAGCCTGATTCTGAGACATAGTGCTTGAAGGGTCTTCTGAGGGCCTATCAGGACCTAAGTCTTGAAGGCTCAACTCACCCAGCACTCTTCTAGGAACCACTCTACTGACATTGACAGATGCCCTGACCATTTCTCTATTCACAGCTTGAATGACAGGTGCTACTGGAACATTAAGAGAGGGTATACCAGCCAACTGAGTATCCCACACAGGAACTCTGGCAAGAACTGGTGGGTTTACCATGAAGGAAGCCTCTTCAGTAGGACTGGGTCCCGTCTTCCCTAACAGTAGAGGTACTTACACCTAGTACATGAACACTATCCTCAACAGAATTATCACTATGCAATAGGACAGGAATACTTGCTTGGGAGGGTTAGTCCCACTACCCTGACCTGATTCTGATGACTTCCCCTTATTAAACTTTTTGTGGGCCTTCTTGGACATAGTTTTATCAGGATCCCCACCCTCTTTCTGCTTCTTTCCCTCCTCCTGCTTACCTGAAGCAGGCTTGTCCTTATGGGACACTCTATGTGAAACCCATAAATCAGCAGCAATGGCTAGCCTCTTTGGATTTAACTCCTTTGAGTCAGCCAAATGCTGCCTAAGCTCTGGGGAACAAGAGGCAAAAATATGTTCAAGCATGACCAAATGAATCATGCCCTCAAAGGTGGTTACCTGATAGCCTTCTCCCCAGCCACTCAAGTTTTTCAGAGAATCTGCAACAAAACTTACATATGTCATACATTCTTTCTTTCTATATTCTCTAAACCTCCTCAAGTATTGGGCAGGAGTCTTCCCCAACCTGAGGATAAGATATTTCTTATGTTTTACAAAGTCTAACCTATCAGCCTTTGACATTTCCATAATGGCACACAAGCCAGAATGGGGCAGTCTGCTGATCAGCCATGCAATTCTGTCAGCATCACGCACTCCTTGTACCTTACAAGCATATTCAAAAGTTACAAGCCAGTCAATTATATCATTATTTTCCTCATACATACTCAGGAGATCTTTAGGAAACTTAGGATGTGAAGAGGACCCAGAGCCACTTCCAGATCCTCTGGAAGAACCTTGTGAAGCCTGAATCTAGGCAAGCTCCAGCTGGTGATCCCTATCTTTCTGCTTCTCAACCCTCTCCAGTTCCAATTTGGCCATGGCAAACTCAAGTTCTTTTTCCTTGAACCCGAGGGTGTCTGTCTTCAAATTGAACAATGCCTCAGCATTAGAGTAGGCCTGAACCAGAAGTTCAGAGGATACACTTTCTCCCTCCTCA
Organism: Ambystoma mexicanum; assembly: GCF_040938575.1. NCBI lineage: Eukaryota > Metazoa > Chordata > Amphibia > Caudata > Ambystomatidae > Ambystoma > Ambystoma mexicanum. The sequence goes on from NC_090926.1 coordinate 1,046,128,690, forward strand.
TCTACAACACCAGGCACTGGAGTGACAGAAATGACATTACTGGTGCTGGGTCTACCCCCAGCTCCACTATCAGAACAATTAAATAAGATAGGCACAACTTTGTTTCTTTCTAAATCCAGAATTTTTACAATTAACTCAGCTTTTAAGTCAGAGACTGTCAAGCCACTATCAACCCATTACATTCTCAACTGCTCCACTTTTAAGGTGCTCAAAGTGGTGAAAGTGATTGTTTCCATGATACTTAGTTTAGTAGGTGACTTATATCCACAAGGCAATCAAATATTATAGTGTCTTGTATAAGTATTATCTGGTCACACCACCAGTGATCTACACTGTGGCACCCATTCATCACCCAGACTCAGAGGAACAGGAGCAGTGCCTTTCTCTCTGCAGAAGCAGTGGTGGCCCCACCAACGGAGCCATCATGATGCAGGCTATCAGCTTGCTCACGCCACAGCAGGTATGCCATAGGGCTTAACCTCCGCTTTTCTTTCATCCTCCTGACATCTCCTCCTAAATCAGGGGATCGTGCCTATATAGCACGCATTGCTGCCCGATCTTCGCTGAACCCGTCTGCTACCTCGACGGTGCCAGACATCTTTGTTTTTTACCGTGCCACCTTTACACGGCACGCAGCATCCACCGTTCCAAGATGGCCGCACCTATCTCAGTGTGAGCTGCCCGAGCTCCTGAGACTCGCAACTACGAACAAGCAGCCGTGTGATTGGCTGTCCGCACCTTACTTCACCAGCCTATCATCAACCGTGAGGCGCGAGCCGTCCCACGTTCAAAGGACTGCGTTCCAAGGACTACACCTGTCCTGTGCCTGTCCGAAGGCGCCTACGCCGCTAGCCAGGACCCCTGGTCGACTACCTCCAGACTCTGCAAAACCTTTCAAGGTAACCGACCCCTGAGTTACACACTTTGCTATCCCATATGCACTAGTGGCACAAATTGTCCTCACAAAGCCACCTTCCCATTTGCATGCAAACGCACAAATCGCAACCCACTGTAGCCTCGCCTAACGATTGATAAGATACGCGCAAATATACCCTCCGAATTATCCTACTTTGCGCCCCAAAATGTTATGCTGCAACGTCCCACACTGCGACGTTATTGATTGACATTATCCCCGTGATCTGCACTTCCATTTCACTGAACTGTATTATCTCCGTGATCCGAACGGCCACGTGATCGAATATGCATTTTGCCATGCCTGAATTGACCTGCAAGTAATTGAACTGCCTTCTCCTCTGTTTGAGCGGCCACATTATTGATTTGCACTGTGCCCTAACCTGAATTGAGTTGCACGTGATTGTATTGCATTTCCCCCTGTTCTGAGCGGCAACATTACTGATCTGCATTTTGCCCTGCTCTGAACGGCCATGTTATTGAATTGCCATATCACTGAATTGCACTATCACCTGCTCTGAACTGCCATCTCACTGTACTGCAGTACCCCCGTGATCGGATCTGCAATGCCACTGCGCATTGAATCTAGCCATTACTGCACCTCTGAACTCCACTGACTTGCAGCTGGACATTTAAACTGTCACCCTACCCTTTTAAACCTGCCTATACCCTATCTCCTAGATAGCATCTACACTGCTATTCCCGCTTTGCTCACACAATGCCAGCGCTGATTTGCAGAAAATGCTAACTGTATTACTCACCTTCTGTGCGATGGCCAAGCTCGCATCCACTGATATTCCCACTCAGGATACCGATTCAGGAGCCCCCCCTTTCAGTTAGTCACCAGTCCTCTTAATGATTCCTACATAGCCAGCCATTATTGTGACCCTTCCTGCCCAAGGTATCATCACAGGTCAGGACCAACAACCCCTGCCTCCCGGCCTTGCCCTACCACCGAAAGAAACAACAAACTTCGCGCTAGACTCTCTAAACTAAATGAGCCGCCCCAAAGACTCCTCTCTGATTCCAAATACGAAACCATAGGCTACCATACTAGAAAACCCATCGCCCCAAACCACCCGTCTGCCCCACATACCACCAAAAGTCCCGCCATCCCCAGAACTAAGTCCAAACTAATCTCTCATACAAACTTCTCGGTAAAAACGGAAGAACACTCCTATAAAGGAGCTCTCCTTAATACAAGATCACTGGTCGCACATGCCCTTGATATAGCAGACCTAATCATTAAAGACAAATTAGACTTTATTGCTCCAACTGCAACTGGGCTACACAATGCAGCAGGCCCGTCTCTAATGCTGGCCATCCCAGATGGTAACACCATATCCAGGCAGGACCGGGTGGGCAACCGTGGCGGCGGCATCGCCATCATATCCAAAGAAAGTTTAGCTCTCAGACTAGCCCCGACTCAAACCTTGCAATCATGCGAATCCCTCACTGCCAAACTCCCTATAAATAACACCCAATCCCTCACCATCCACCTTGTCTATAGACCACCTGGTACGCTCGGGACTTTTGAGGAAGATTTGCATAGCCCACTTACTAACAACGCAAAAACCACCTCACAACTACTGCTACTAGGTGACTTCAACCTAGGGTTTAACGATCCAGCAGACATACATGCCTCCACCATAGCCAATACTATCTCATCACTCGGACTCTCACAAAAAAGTCAACCTACCCACTCACCTGAAGGGAAGAACCCTAGACTGGGTTGCTGATGCTAACTGCTCAGCGGTCATCTCCTCTACCACACCACTACCTTGGACCGACCACTCCCTGGTCTCATTTAACCTACTGACCTCCAGACCACCTACCACAACTGTGTCACTAGCACCACCCTGCCTAACAAGAAACAGGAAAAATATAATAGTAGATAGAATCATCCCAGCCATCCATCCAACGCTAAACGCACTGCCAGACAATCTAGATCCCAACACACTAGCTCACGAATACAACAAAATTATGTTAAATACCATGGACAAAATTGCCCCACTTAAACTTCGCACCAGCAAGCCCAAAACCCATCTAAATAAATGGTCACACCTGAACTCAAAGCCCTCCGCCTAAAAAAGAGGAAATGTGAATCTGCTTGGAAACTATGCCCTTCCAGTGAAATGAAAGCCACTCTAGATACGATTTCTCGTCAATACAAAGCTGAAATCTGCCTAGCTAAACAGAACTCCTACAACAACCGCATTGCCAATTCCAACTCAAGCATGAAGGAGCTCTTCTCCATATTGAAGGAACTTGAGTCACCCATTGCCACACCCGACACCTGCACCAAGGACCAGACCTGGTGCGCAGACATCCAACAGGCTTTAGCAAATAAAATAAACACCCTACAAAATAAAATTCAACTAAAAAAAGACTCCTTAAACCTCACCAACCCTCCTACACCTCCGCCTAATGTTTTACTAAGCACACACACTAATTCATTTTCCTTCTCTAAAACTACCACCCTGGAGGTCGAGAAAATCATACTCTCTCTCAAACCCTCAAACTGCAAAGGCGACATCTGCCCTGCACACATAATCAAGGACGCAGCCAGAGACCTATCGCCCTTCATTTCCAAACTTATAAACCCATCTTTCTCCTCAGGTAGCATCCCCTCCAACTTAAAACAATCCTGGGTTCTCCCCCTCCTTAAAAAGCAGACGCTTGATCCTCTCATCCCCACTAACTACCGCCCCATCACCACGGTACCCTTTCTACTGAAAATCTTGGACAAAGCGGCCTATGTCCAGATCCAAAAATATCTAGAACTACACAAATTACTAGGCTCCAGACAATCAGGTTTCCGCCCACTACACTGCACGGAAACAGCCCTCATTGACTTGAAGACCCAAATTGATGATCTGAGGGAGAAGGGAAAGACAGCACTCTTCCTCCTACTTGACCTCTCCGTGGAATTCGACCTTGTCGACCACAAGGTCCTCTGCAGACACCTGGACTCAGCTGCTCATTTCTCCCCAGAAGCTATCAGATGGATTGAATCCTTTCTGAGCGAGAGAACAATGAGAGTCTTCTCCCCATCAGCAGCAGCAGACCCCTCTCCTATTACTTGCGGAGTCCCGCAGGGCTCATGCGTCTCCCCCACATTATACAACATCTTCACCAAACCTCTGTTCGACGATCTGGATCATCTGGGTGTCACCTACACCAACTACGCAGATGACACTCAGATTCTCCTCCCACTTTCAGGGGATCACAGCAAGGACAGAGAGTTGGTGAACAGAGTGTATCTCATCATTCAGGCATGGATGGCATCTCATGGCCTATGCCTGAATGATGACAAGACAGAGCTCATCATCCTGGGTACCCCCGCTAATATCAACAAATTAGGCCTTGAATATGCCGAAATCAACATAGACGGCAACATTATCAAAGTATCCAGGGAGGTAAAAACTCTCGGCTTTTACCTGGATGCCACTATGTCATTCACCAAGCAGGTCAGCACTGCGTACACCTGCAAATTAATAAGAGCAGGCAGACCATTCCTGTCCAATGATAGCTGTATGATCCTGGCAAGAGCACTCATACTCTCCAGGCTCGATTATTGTAATGCCCTATATAGCGGTGCTAACAAAGCCATTACCCATAGGCTACAAATCCTACAAAATAATGCCTTGAGAGCTGCCCTCAGCATTAATAAAAGAGAACACATCTCCACTACCAGACGCCAACACAATTGGCTCTCCACCGACAATAAAATCAAACTCAAGTTGGCCTCCCTAACCCATAAAGCCCTCAACAATGCCGCCCCCAGTTATCTGATGGACAAAGCAAAGAGAAAGTCATCCATCAGACAAACAAGAAGTATCAATTCCAACTGTCTGATAATTCCCAGATTTAAACTCTCCACCATTGGAGGTAACAGCTTCCCTGTGAAAGCTGCTACATCTTGGAATTTATTGCCACACAACCTGAGAGCCGATCAACCCTATTTGCACTTTAGAAGGAATCTCATCAGTCATTTGAACTCCAACAACCCCCTTATTTAATTATACATTTTACACCTCTGTATAGATACGGATACTTTCTGTTTGAGGCCTTTGCTCTCGCCATAAACAGCCCCTGTACATATCTGTATATTTCACTCCTTTGTATAGATATTGATATTACTATGTGTGAAGATTTGTATATTCTTTTCCCTGTAATCCTTAATTGCAAATGTATGTAACTTTATCTCAACTGTATATTTCTGTAACATTGTAAGCCTCGCATATTCTTTCTGCCTGCGCCTTGCTGCCCCTGGGTATGGTGCGCCATAGAAATAAATAAACAAATAAACAAACAAACAAACCCAATGCTGATCCTGTTCACAAAACACCCAGATGTTATGTGTAGAGGGTCTTCCCACCGCTGTACACCAATTTGTTAAGACTGATTTCCTATACTCTGGCATGGTGGACAGATATATAGTAGGCCAACCTATATTGTGACAGGGGCAACTCTGGGAAGCTGTAGCCAAACCAGTTTAAGGTAGCAGTGACATGCGGTCTAGGCTAAGATCTTCAGAGGGGTGAGATTGTAAAGGGTCCACAATGAGGACACACAATGGGAGTCACAAATTACCCTTAGACAGGATGTATAAAAATACAGTTATTTAATTATGGCCAAATACACTATAAGAAAAATTAACACAAGCACGTAGACTTATCAACCAATACCATCAAACTAAAATACATATATACAATCACAGGTTCAAGTGCATAATACAACTCAAGATACTCCAGCAAGGAAATTAATAGATGAGTATTAAACACAAAAAGGTCAGCTCCTACATCAAAATACAAACTACAGAATAAGGTTGTCTAAGGATGGGGTTGTGACGGATTCAATAGCTACCGAGATCGGACTCAAACAGGGTTGCAATCTGGCCGCAGTCCTCTTTAATTTCTACTTAGCGGACTTAGACTCTGGTTGGAGTGAGGCAGTTATATACCCGGTCAAATTGGGTAGATTAGCATTAAATTGGATTGGCTTTGCGGACGATTTGCTATTTTTAGATCGTACCCCTTTTGGCCTTCAGGCCAAACTAAACTTGTTTCATAGCTACCCTGCCAGGCACAACCTTCAAGTAAATCCAGATAAATCCTTCATTATCTCCTTCGCAGATGGTAAGAGAAAAACATCCAAATTTACTTGGTGTCTCGATGGAGCTTGTATCCCCCAGACTTATTGTGACGCTCACCTGACTCCCACAGAGGCGCTGGCCTGGTTCGCGCTGCTGTGACCTCTTCTAAGGTGATGTGCAGGGTTCGGAAGACGGACTGGACCGGGCCCCCAAATCTGGCTTGTCTGGTTCGCAGAAGTATCCTTCTGTAGGCGAAAATAGGGGATTAACTGTCTGCGGGGTAATGCAATCGGCCTCCCACTTTCCCCTCTCACCCTCCTCGAAACCTTTCTGTGATTCCCCGTAGCGTCTCACCTTAGGGTCTGGAAGGACGAGCTCTCCAGCCTGCTTCTGATGCAGGGGCGCGTTGGTATCCAGTTACTTCACTGGATTTTTGGATTGGTGAGAACCAAACTTGCTTGGCTTCCAGGTAAGTTTTTTGATAAGAGGTTCCCCTTGTGTCCATGCATTAATGTACTAATGCTAGTGTCTTTTTACCCATAGGGGCCGGGGTACGGAATGCCGGGGAACAGGCACCGACCCGAGATGAGAGGTGAAATCCTTGTAGAAATCAGGTAAGTCTTTAATGAGCTTTTTTGGTAATGTCTTTTCATTCGCTCATTAACGCTGATGTCTCTTTTTCCCCTTAGGGGCCGGGGTCCGGAAATGCCAGGATGCGGCGCGGACCCGAAATGAAGAGGGAATGAATCAACAGGTAAGTCTTAACATGGAGATTTAGCTTTCCTTATTCCCTTCTCTCTCTCACCTTTTGTTCTTGTCTTTTTCTCCCTAGGCGCTGGGGCGTGACGGCGAACCCGGATGATCGCTGCTGAACATGGAGGCGCCCTGTAAAGGTGAGTGAAATGCGGCGCTGAAGCGATCGACGCGATGAGCTTTTAAATAAAAGTCTTCCTTTTCAGGATTGTCTGCGAGATGTCTCTGGGATGCGGATTTAGCAGGTAAGGACTTTTCCTTCTTCTGTTCTCTTCTTCTCTTCCTTTGCAGGTGATCCAGGATGCTGGCAGGCGTTTCAGAAGTCAGGATAGAGGAGCAGACACGGTGAGCGTCCAGCTGCTAGATGCAGAACAACGCGAAGCACGTGTGGCTGTTCGGGTGGGGTTTAAATAGCCTTGGAAGAAGTTCCAGGTATGTATCCTTCCTCCAATCAGGTATGCATCCTTCCCTGACCACGCCCGGATGGTAAAGTAGTCCCACAGGTAAAGTAGTTCCTTTCAGGCCTCAAGGAGGCCGGGATCCTGCAGCGTGGTCTGCATCAGGTAAGTGCACCCAAGCACTCCCATAATGAGCCTGGCGCCTATGGCGCCAGGACTGCTGTCTTTTATGAGCCTGGCGCCATAAGCGCTAGGACACTGTCCAAAGGGCCCCTATATGGGGTTGCTGGGTCCTTCCTTGGGGACTGGATGTCCGCTTTCGGGGATGCAGGGCTTGAACCGGCTCCCCGGGAGCAGGCTTCATGACACTTATTCGATCTGTTATCTTGGCTACAGGCTTTCTAGCAGCTATTCTGTTGCTATATGGAAGGAGGTGCTTAGTGATAAATTGAAGTCGCTGACCTCCCAGATGAAGATCATTTTACATAAATATGGTAAATTTTCATTGCTGCCCAGTATTTAATTTTATCTCCTAAAAGTGAAACCAATTGTATTATATGCCCTTGACATCTGCACCATGGAGATAGAGGGATTTTTGGATTTCATATAGGGAAAGCTGTGGTAGCATGTACTTGGCTTAGCGCCTTCGATTCCCAAATATTCTCATCTGTCATGAACCTGGTTTATTGCCCTTGTCTGCCAAATGGCACTGGCGTATGCTCAACAATTACACAAAAATGCTTGCTCCACCCAAACGGTCATTATATGAAGATCTTGCTGTTATGTTAACGGAGGGGCGTCTCCCTTCCATCTTGAAATTCAAAAATAAAATGGATGCAATACTAGATGTAACGCTGATCTCTAAATAAGACCTAGTAGCTGGTCTTCCATCTTGTAAAAGAAAATTTCAGCGTTATCAATAGTGTATATTGTCAGAGAAAATAGGCAATAGCAAAGCCTATTATGAATATGCCAAATTTGTGAGAAAATGGGGTGAGCGGGCACGATACCTAGAGATCTTTCTGTACAATAAAGCAAGAAAAGCTTACTTTCGATTCAAACTTAATACATTTATGACAAATGAAAGAGTGCAATATTGGAATCATAGTGTGCTGAATTCCCCAACTGGAAGATGTTGCTTTTGTAGTGATACCAATGAACTTGAAACCCTGGAGCACCTGGTTATATAATGTGAGTTTTTTGAATCACAGAGGGTTGTGATTTTTGGATCGTATCTGTCCCCTTCATCTTGGTTGTGTAGAGAAAACGTATGGGCAAGATGTATGTGGAGGAACAGTCATAAGCTATTGCTCAGACTAACAAATTTTGTATATATCATTGAGGAGAATCTTCTACAAAAGAGAATTATGCAAAGTGTTGAGACCTGATTGTGTAGGTGGAAGATGATGGCGGGTATGCGTCAAACCTCAAATGTAACAATGTCTAGGATGAGACATGACCATGAAATGTTCTTATTCCTGAGGATATATTTTATTCATACCCTGATGAATTAACCTAATGTGTTTGATTATGTTTTGTGGGGTAGTTTTGATGGGATTTCGGGAGTCGTCTTTTTATTTGAAATATGAATTGTGAAATGTAATAAGAAGTGTTTTAATGTTTTTATGAAGTTTTTTGCAAAGCTTTTCGAAACAAAATACAATTTAAAAAAAAAGGACAAATTCAAGATGATCACACTTTCTCAAATCATCCAGGCCCTCCAGTTACAGAATTGGTTGGTGTCATTGGACCTTCAAAATGCATATTTCATGTGGCAATCCATCTCAAGCACAGAAAATACCTAAGGTTTGCTTTTGGTGGCTCGCACTATCAGTTTCGAGTCCTGCCATTCGGGATGACCTCCGCCTGAGGGCCTTCACCAAACTGATGGCGGTGGTGGCAGCGCATCTCAGGAGAGGGGGGATTCATGTGTACCCCTACCTGTACGATTGGCTGATCAGGGCACATTCTTCCGAACAAGCCCTGGATCATCTCAAAGTCACCTGCCACTGCCTTCACAGATTGGGCTTCTACCTCAGTTTCAAGAAGTCACAGATGACACCTTCTCAGCAGCTCCAGTACATCATAGCTGTATGAGATACATCCTTGGGAAAGAGCTCGCCACCCAAGGCAAGGGCTCAAGACATTCTTCAGATGGTTACCAAATTCCAAACTGCCCAGAATCCTCCGGCCTTTGATTTCTTGAGGTTGCTTGGCCTCATGGTATCCTGCATTTTTCTGGTGCCACAAGCCTGCCTGAGAATGAGATCCCTTCCATGGGCTCTAAGAACTCAATGGTCACAGTTCTCAGGAAAGATGACGTACCTACTTCAGGTTCCAAGCAGGGTCGCACAGGATCTTCTGTGGTGGGTCTGCGAGGACAATATTCTGAAGGGAGAATATTTTTGGCAGCCATGGCCGGAGATTACAGTAGTGACAGACGCCTCACTCATGGAGTGGGGAGCCCACACCAACGATCTGTCAATCAGTGGTCTTTGGTCTCCATCGGAGTCCAAACTACACATCATCCTTTTGGAGCTGAGGGCAATCAGATTAGCGCTGAAGGCCTTCCTGCCCTCGGTCAGGGGAAAGAATGTCCTGATAATGACTGACAACACAGTAGCCATGCATTACCTCAACAAGAGTGGAGGTGTAGGGTCACTCCACTGTGCAGAGAGGCAATGCAGCTCTGGTAGTGGGCAATTCAAGAAGGAATATCCTTATCAGCTATCCACCTAGCCAGGGAGGAAAACACGGCGGCGGACATTCTGAGCAGACAGGGCACAGTTTCCCACGAGTGGGAAGTAGCTCAGGAAGTCCTTCAAGAGATCTTCCCCCTTTGGGGAATCCCTCAAGTAGACCTGTTTGCAACCAGAGCCAACCAGAAGTGCAAAGGTTATTGCTCAAGGGAATTTCCTCCGAGAGGAGCTCTAGGAGACGCGTTCGTGGTGGATTGGGAATTCCCACTACTTTACGCGTTTCCACCTATCCCCATCATTCCTCAAGTAATCAGGAGGTTGAGACGGTTTGGAAGCCGCATGATCCTAATTGCCCCGGATTGAGCCAGGAGAACATGGTACCTGGACCTTCTAGATATGTCCATCTGTCCTCTGATTTGTCTTCCGCAGAGAGAGGATCTTCTCTCAAAAAGAGAGGGACAGGTTCTCCATCCAGAGGTCAACACTCTCAGCCTTCACACTTGGTTTCTGAAAGATTGAGATACAAGAATTGGGACCTCCCGGATGACATCATGGAGGTATTGCTTTCGGCAAGAAGGCCAGCAACAAAATCTCTATACCGTTGCCATTGGAACAGGTTTTGCGACTGGTGCAGAGACAAGAATTTTGATCCTTTTCTATGTTCAACTCCAGAGGTGTTATCTTTCCTCTTATCATTGGCACAAAGGTCTCAATGTTGGGACCATTAAAGGTTACCTGGCAGCGCTCTCCATTTTCAAGCGCTCTTCGGAGGAATGCCCCTACTTTAAAATTCCCTTGGTGATTCAATTTCTGAAAGGTCTCACAAACGTATTCCCACCTTATTCTTTTCAGGTCCCAGTTTGGGATCTTAATCTGGTTCTAAAGTTTTTAATGTGTGCCCCATTTGAACCCTTGTACACATGTCCATTGAGGTTGTTGACCTTTAAAACCATATTGTTGAATGCATTGACATCTGCTTGTAGAGTGAGCGTGTTGCAGGCACTTTCCTCTAGGCGATCCTATATTGTATTCCACAAGGACAGGGTTGTGTTAAGAGTAAAACCCTCCTTCCTACTTAAGGTTGTACCTGATTTCCATCTAAATCAGAAGATAGTTCTGCCAGCGTTCAACCACCCACTGCATCCCGGTAAAGAGGAAGAAAGGCTCCATAGGTTGGACCTTAGAAGAGCTTTAAGCTTATATATTTCTAGGTTCTCCAAACTCAGAGTGGATGACCAATTCTTTATTGGCTACACCGGAAGGAAATTGGGTTCAGCTGTTTCAAAACCGACATTATCAAGGTGGATTATTCTTGGCATCTCAGAATGTTACAAATTGGCAGACAACACCCTCCAGAAGGCTTGAGAGCTCATTCTACCAGAGGTGTAGCCTCTTCTGCAGCCCTTCAAAGGGGCGTACCTATTAAATCTATCTGTGATGCAGCAACTTGGTCATCCCTGGATACATTCACAAAGCATTACTGTTTAGATGCTTTCCACTCTCAGGATGTTGCCTTTGGTAAGGCGGTACTTTATTCGGCCTTATAAAATGCCGACAATTTCAAATTCTACTCAAAATTCTGCATAATGCTTTGGGAATCTATCAAAGATGAGGAAAACATTGGAGGACACAATCCATTCGAAGAACAAGTTACTTACCAACTGGTAACGTTCTTTCGACTGGATGTTCCTCCAACGTATTCCTCATCGCCCTCCCAGCCTACCCCTGCTGTAGAATTTCCTATGCATTGCAGCTTCCGTTTTCGCATGGCTAACTACTGCTTGCCTAAGCTGACAGCACAACACGAACAGGTGGGTAATACAGTACTGAGGCCAACAGGTGCCGTGCGTGCTACTTATACATCCCATGATGTCACCTTTGACGCAGGCCTTCGAGGGACATCGACTCTATGCCATCGACGCACAGCACCCTCTGCCGAAATTCTTTTTCTCCAAGAGCAGCCGAAGCTGAACGAGATATCAAAGATGAGGAATACGTTGGAGGAACATCCAGTCGAAAGAACTTTACCATTTGGTAAGTAAATTTTTCTTCTTTTCATTATATAAAGCATAGTCATTTTCAGTCTATGATAGCACAATTCCACCATGCAATTTCAGTGTTTCCTTATGTGATATGAACATTTTATCCTATGGTAGGAGAAATGTACTATAAGATATATATGCTTAATTAAATTATATATACTTTTTTTGTATATTACTTGTGGTTTTCTGTAACTGAAATATGTGCCCCTAATGGCTCCTTATAAGACAATATAAAACACATGTTTGACTAAGTGCAGTACATCTCTTGCAATATCATTTTTCTCAATTATGATTGTTTTCAGATGGATTCTTATGAGCAACTTTTTCAAGAAGTATCTAATCTTGAAAACACTAAAGTGTTCAACAGTTGGTTTCAGGTAGACGTTCGTCCTTTCAAGCAAGCTTTGCTAAATGTCATCAAACGTTGGAGCCTCATGTTCAAAGACCATCTGATTAACCATGTAACTAACAGGTAAGACTATGGTAGCCCTTCTAATATTTGGTGCTATTATTTGTGATTTTTGTAATGCTTCATATATTTTTTCCAATCAAACCACAGTTATCACAGACAGATCGCTGTTTGTAAAATACTAAAAGTAGATCAGCCTTCAGTAAATATTAACCTTTATTTAACTCCTCTGTCACGTACCCCTTCCTCCATTCTCTTGGGACCTCCCGTCCATGGAGAGATTGGAACAGAACCATTTCCCAGAAATAAATCCTGACACACCTTTTCAACTTGCAGTTGTACAGCGTACGTCCATGCCCACGCACCCATGCCCCTCCAGTTACCCACCTCCCCCCACCCACAGCCTTGCCCATCTGTCCTTTTCTCTGCGGCAGATGGTCAGGCACCTCCGGCGCATGGTGTGGCTTTCGAGCCCCTTTCTTTTTCTAATTTTTTCTTGATTCATTATTTTGTTGTTTCTTTTCCTTTTTTCCCACAGTGCCAAATGTCACAGATATCTCGTACTTCCCTCTTTTCCCAGGTCAAACTGGATTTGGTGCCTTTTGTCAATTGTGACCTGCATGTTACCACTGGTGGTGGCCGAAAATGGCTAATAGCTTTCTGCGGGTAAATTTCACCCAAACCGCCAATTTCGCATTCACAGAAGAATTGACAGTTTGTGGGCTCTTTCTTCCCAAAATTTGTTTTTTTTATTCTTTTTTTTATTAAAAAATTTTGTACGGGCAAGGGGTATTTCGTTTTCACTTAAGATTGTCTTTTTTGGCTGTTTCCACTGCAAAAGAATCTTGCCATAAGTGCAGTGGAAAAGGTGGAAAATTGCCCTGCTGGCAGAATGGAATTGTGGTGAATTTCGCCAATTCCGTTTCGTCAGACGGAGTTTCGCCCACCCCCATTTATCATGATACACCTCCACTCTCTCTTTCTGGAGAGCCTAGGGCTGGAGCAAAAGAAAAGAGGTGCTGGCTGGAAGGTTTTGAATTAATCTGAACCTCTGGTATTGCAACTGCAACCCTCCAGACCATTGTTCTTCACCTGCCAATCCATTACAAAAGGGGAAAAGCCCCATACAAATCATGCTTGGGCACACCCCAAAAGCGGCAGTCCAGCCTGAAGTGCTTGGTAACATCCTATCGGGACAAGACCACAAGCATCCCCAAACATGTTTCAGCCTTGTTGGGCCTCATCAGTGAGGAGTAGATTGGGTCTGTAGGCCCAGCAGGCCCAGGACCCGAGTTTGGGCATACCCACCCCACTCGGGGTGACTACAGCAAAAAAAAAGAGGTGATGGCAGGAAGGTTTTGAATTCATTGGAACCTCTGGCATTGTTCAGAGCAACCCTCCAGACCATCGTTCTTCGCCTCCCAAGCCATTAAAAAAAGGGAAAGACCATATGCATATCAGACCTGGTACCACCCCAAAAGGGGCAGTCCAGCCCGAACTGCTTGGCTTCATCACTTCTGCACAAGGCCACATGCATCCCCAAACATGTTTCAGCCTTGTTGAGCCTCATCAGTGAGGAGTAGCTTGGGTCTCTAGGCCCAGCAGGCACGTGACCCACGTCTGGGCATACCCGTCCCACTCGGGGTGACTACAGCCAAACAAAAGAGGTGAGGGCTGGAAGGTTTTGAATTAATCTGAACCTCTGCCATTGCTCTGAGCAACCCTCCAGACCATCGTTCTTTGCCTGGCAAGTCATTACAAAAGGGGAAAGACCATATGCAAATCAGGCCAGGTCCCACCCCAAAAGGGGCAGTTCACGCCAAACTACTTGGTCACATCCCTTCTGCACAAGTATCCCCAAACATGTTTCAACCTTGTTGGGCCTCATCAGTGAGGAGTAGCTTGGGTCTCTAGGCCCAGCAGGCACGGGACCCACGTCTGGGCATACCCGTCCCACTCGGGGTGACTACAGCCAAACGAAAGAGGTGAGGGCAGGAAGATTTTGAATTAATCTGAACCTCTGCCATTGCTCTGAGCAACCCTCCAGACCATTGTTCTTCGCCTGCCAAGCCATTACAAAAGGGGAAAGACCATATGCAAATCAAGCTTGGTCCCACCCCAAAAAGGGACAGTCCAGCCAAAACTGCTTGGCAAACATCCCCAAACATGTTCCAGCCTTGTTGGGCCTCATCAGTGAGGAGTAGCTTGGGTTTGTAGGATGTGACCAAGCAGTTCGGGCTGGACTGCCCCTGCCCCTGCCCCTTTTGGGGTGGGGCCAAGCCTGATTTGCATAAGGTCTTTCCTCTTTTGCTTGTCCTGCAACGCTCTGAAGTGCAGGTCCATCACTGTGCTTCAGATGTGCTTCAGATGTGGGAGGAGATCTTTGATTGGCCTCATCTGCCGCATCTTCATGATTACATAGGAGCAAAGAAAGAGATGGCAGGTAAGTGACCTTACTTCCTTCAGGGCATCTGAGCCTATGGGCTACTTCTCAGGCATCACGTAGTCTAGGAGGGACCCTACTTATCTTCGGATTGGTGAGCAACCCTGAGGTTCCCCGCACAAGAGCAACAGCCAGACGAGAGACCCAGGTTCACCTCAGTGGGGCTAATTCCCGGCCAGATCCCCAAAGATGGGCTGAAGTCAGAAAGAAGTCTGGGGTTCCCCTCTTAAAGGATGAATCCAGGCAAGGGTCTGAAGATTCTTGCTAAGGAACTGAGTTGGTCCACAAAGTGTACAAGGTTCTCCATAAACTGGAAGGATCCTACACTTTGGGTCCACAGACCTTGCCAACCACCTCAGTGCTGCCAGTGACCTGTTTGCTGAATTCAATATCCAGGGTGAGGATGCAGAAATGTCATACATAATGTCTGTCAGGCAGGTGCAGCTGCCATTTCCTCACCTTTATAGATGATGTAGGACACATCAGGACCATCAGTTGTTCATCTCACGCAGGGGTTCAGTGCTGACTCACATGACCCTGCTTTTGTCATTGAATTTACCTGCGGCCTCCTCGCAGTTGGTGTACTCACACCACTTGCTGTCTGGGGAATGAGGTCCTTTTTGAAACCATTGTCAACAGCCTTTTGGGATCTGACTCCTTTCTGGCCACAGCAGCCCCATTCACACAACCACTATGTTGACACATTCCGGGCCATCACAGAGCGCCAGTCTATGAAGGAGTACTTTATTGACATCATTAGCGAAATACCCCTCACCCCTAGTCTCCTCCTACAATACTAGTTGCTGCCTTTCAGACCTCTCAAACATATACCATCCTCCCAAAGCCTGTGGTGGTTGGTGCCTCTGCCCTCTCTGGGGACATCCTTTGTGGGTTTGGGGCAGCTCTTCCTCCGTTGCCACCACCACCAGTGCCTGAGCAAAATCTGGTCCCTGCTGCTCCACCTCCACCTCATTTTACCCCACCCATTATGCCAGAAGCACCTAATCAGTGGGATGTGGAAGACACTTGTGGCGATGTTCATGACAAGGATATGGAGGAGGGTTTGCCTTCCATGGCCAGAACATTCCACGAGGGAATTGTTGGCCTGCTGGAATTCTGGTTATCGTCATTTCAGAGGTCTAACAGTCAGAACCAGAGGTGCTGTCCACAGTGCTTGCTTCTCACAGTTACAAGCACATCGTAATCCCAATCCATGAAAACGTCATGGTAGAGGTCAACATGCCCTGACAAAAACCACACTCTGCCTAGGTGATAAACAGAAGGGGCAACATTTAATGCAATACTTTACAAACTGAGATGAGCCTGTTTTAGCATCCACTGCCAGTGTCTTTGGTGGTGCTGGCTGCCACTCTCTTGTGTGAGGCTTTGGCAAGTGTTTCATCCTTGTCCGTATAAGGTAAGGAGGAAAGGCTTTTGGATGATTTCGTCAAAAAAACGGTCAGAACTCTGCCTTCCATTTATGCTAGACCTAAGCCGACGACCTGCATATTTGCATATTATTTGCATATTATGGAAGGAACTGCCAGAATTTGAGCAGTTTCTCCCACAGTGTGAGAGAGGTTACTTCAGCACAGGACTTTTCATGGTGTGCCAGGCAGCAGAGGACTTTATGGAAATATCCATAGATCCTATTGACGGTGAGGCAAGGGGCATGCTTATCAGGATCTATGTCAAGGGACAAGCTTACAGGAGGGTAACAACATTGATCACAGATGTTTGGGATAGAATTTTGGATTTGCAATTAGATCGATTCGGAAGATGGAGGGCACCAACCAGACAGTGAAGTCTCTATCCGCTCTGGCCAAGCTGAACAAAAGTCCTTTGGGGCCTCAAGTGGTTCTAGGAATGCCATCTAGGGCAGCCAGACAGGTCCCCTCCTCCCTCCTAATATAGTTTCAACATTCCACTTCCTGTATATTCTTCCATGGCTCTTTTGCCTCATCTTCATCGGAGCCCAGGGAAAAGCATTGACAGGTTGGTTCACTGCCACGCCTTGTTTTTTTTTTAACTCAAATGTATTTCATCTTTTTCTGATATTTTACAAACTTAACAAAATGATAAGGTCTATGTTTCAAAAAGGCTACATGGTCTGCCAGTAGGTTCCAGACAAGTTAAACTCACAAAATGAAGTGGGAGCCAAATGGCACTCCAGAAATTTAAAAGGGAGGGAAAGACAAAGTTAGACAGAAATTGAGTAACACCAACAGGTAAGTAAGCAGTGCAATCTAGAAAGAGGAATTACAATGATGGAAACAAATCAAAAAGGCTTAAGGCCAAAGTCAATAGGACAAAAGTCTTTTGCTCAAGATCAGGGTAGTTTGCGGTTAAGTCTTTGCCAAGAGTTCCGGACGAAGTTGGTGGGCAGAAAATTTAGGTTAAAGAGTAGAGAAGGACAAGCCCTCGGATTGGAGAAAGATTCCACACACTTTCACCGCGGCTGAACGAAACGAACAACCGGATTTGAACAGTACCTTTCAATGGAGAAGAAGCTGTAGCTGAGGCAGACATTCCTGGTAGTTCTTGCAGGCTCGCGGTTCCTGAAGCGACTGTCGGACTGACACGAAGTAAGAAGACTGGAGGGCTCTGCACTACCCAGGGAAGAAACCAGCAGCAGAGCAAAGCAACAAATAAAAGGTGCGCTCCTTAAAACCCAAGCAGGGTCCGACCTTCCTGGCTATCCGGCCCACTGTAGCTCTCTACAGCCAATTCGACCCGAGGAGGCAGTCCTGGCTTGCAGTTTGGGCGAACTGGTTGGTCCCACCAGCTCAGGGGAAGAAGATTCCTGGAGGATCTTCTCTGTCGTTGGAGTTCGAGGATTCAGATCAGCAGCCGGGCTTCACCGGGTGGTTCAGTCGGGGTAGGGGTCCTCTTCCGTCTGCTCCTCTTCGGTTGTTTCGTTCCAGTGGCGACTCTGCCTTTCCAGACCCAGAGATCTGCTTCTTATGCAGTTTTCCCCCATTGACACAGCCTGGCTGTCAATCAGACAGTAGGGTGGCTGTCCCGCCATGACAGTCACCACAGCCAATCATTTCAGAGTGCGACATGGGTCTCCAAGGAGACCCTGTGCAGGGAGTCCTAAACTGCTCCCTCACTTCCTGTCCCCTCCAGACATACAGGTGCCTAAGGAGGGCTTCTGTGTAGAAGCCTGCGAAAAGACGGTGAACAAAGGAGCCAAACCTGGTTTGGCCCGCAGAGTAAAACACGAGAAAGACATTTTCAAAAAGAAATGTTGAATAAACCCAGCCAGAACCGAAATAAAACATATATGGTCTAGCGGGTTTAAGTTCGAGGCTACCAAGCCTAAAACAATACCAAGGCTATTTAAGATAAACCAGGGTAGAAAAATAGGGTAGTTACCACTGCCACCAGCCAAGTCTTGATGAAAAAGGGATCGAAACAATACTCCAAGAGAAACAGACAAAAAGGGATAAGTATTAACCCTTTCCAGTACTCCATGTAAGATGGTTTGTAGTGGGTCTGTGGTTTTACAGAGGCCAATAAAGTTAATGGCAACTTTATATGTTCTGGGAGACAGTAGTCACTCCGAGAAAATGGAGTCTGAGTTGGGAAGTCTAAAAGACAACCCTGTGTCACTGCACTGAAGGTGCTGTGTAACACACAGTAAAAAGATGATGCCTGTGGAGTAGGTGAGGCTCCATAGTCTATCACACAAAATGTTAAACACACACAGCAAAACACATGTAAGAATGGGAAA
This sequence comes from Ambystoma mexicanum, assembly GCF_040938575.1. Taxonomy (NCBI): domain Eukaryota; kingdom Metazoa; phylum Chordata; class Amphibia; order Caudata; family Ambystomatidae; genus Ambystoma; species Ambystoma mexicanum. Next base: position 1,046,147,180 of record NC_090926.1, read on the forward strand.
AAGGCTCACACTCTTACCAGGTGAAAAAAATAAATCCTAGAAATCCAGCAAAGCTGCTGAGGGACTCGGTAGGTAAGGGAAATTAGCCATTCTGGGGAATTCTCCCTAACAGTTAGGTCGAGCGGTTCTGCAGAATCTTTTTGCTTAAAGTTAGCTTCCAGCTATCCAGAGGGAGTATTGCTTTGTAATCTCCCATAATTAAGGGGGAAAAGGGACAGGTCATAGGAGCAAGAAAATGTTACTCGCCATAGTGACCTCTGTACTCCTAGCCCATTTGCCTCTATATGCCTTACACAATGTCTCTCCTAGCCTCCTGGAAAAATAAGTTGTTAGGCAGATGTCCTGTTTAGCGCTCCAAGGACTGATGTGTGTTGCCGGTTGACAGAATCACAAGGCTAGCCATGCCCACGCTGATTTGCCTCCTGCGCATTACAAAATTCTTAAAGGGAAATTCTCTGCTGTGCAAAAAGTGTTCCATTCCCATCCCCAATGACGAACACCTATAATTATGGCAGAAAGGGGATTATGGACTCGTAATACAGAAGTCACTATGTTGAGTAACTTTTTCTTTTTCTTTTTTGGCTTGGTGCCAGGGAAGGAATCTGGTCCCTTTTACCTGCTCCACATCGTCTGTTCCGAATGTTGTGCTTTCTTTGGCACACAGGTCTGCAGATTAGAACTATGAAGTGATATCTTGATGGCATTTTTTGTTTTCCAAAGGACCCCAGAGCAGGGCATATTTTTCATGATCCCCACGGTCATGACATTCCTGAAGGGTCTTTGTAATCAGGTTTCCCCTCACCATTCTGTTGCAATATGGATCTGATTATTATAATTTAGTGTTAGTATTCTTAATGGGTGCTCCATTTTAGGCCCTCTATTCTTGTTCATTGAGACTACTCACACTTAATGTGATTTTCCTGCTCCCCGTCACTTTCTCTAGGTGGGTGAGTGAGCTGCAGGCATTGTCCATTAAACCTCCATACATGGTTTTCTCCAAGGAGAAGGTGACATTGAGATTGAGGCTGGCTTTCCTCCTAAAAGTGCTCTCTGATTTCCATCTCTCTCAGAAGATCCATCTTCCTGGCTTTTTTCCTCACCCTTCCAATGCAGAGGAATGTTTCCATCGGTTAGATTCGATTCGGGTCCTCACCCATTCTTTTCTCATGTGACAGAGACCAGGAAGGATGGCCAGCTTTCATTGGTTATTTGGTTATGCTGTTGCTTGTGCTGTCAGAGCATCACCAAACAGATCCTGTCAAGGTGGATCATTCGCTCCCTCTATGAAAGATTTGATCTGGCTTGTAAGGATGTGCCTGGGGGTCCCAAAGTACATTCCAATGCAGGACTGGCTTCCACCGTGGCTCTGCAACATTGAGTCCCTTTTCTGGATATTTGGCAGGAAGCTAAGTGGGCTCTTTGCACATGTTTGCTAAGCATTAATACTGGGATTCTCAGTCCTGTCAGCATGCTTGTTTTAGCAGAGCTGTTTTCTGGTTTAGGTGGTGTTCCTTCTCCTCCAGATTTACATACTAGTATGGGAGTCTATCAAAGATGAGTAATCCATGGAAGGAAGGAATCTATTAGAAGAACAAATTAGTTCTCGCTCTGTAATGATTTCCCTTTTGAATGTTCCTCCCACAGATTCCTCATCACCCTCCCTACCTACCTCACTTGGCGGAAAGTTAGTACACCTTTGTTCTACGGTCCCTCAACGTCAGAGTGCTGGGGGAAAAGGGTGGAACTAAGGTCATGGATAAGGTGCCACTCTATTGACTGGTCTGACATCATGGCAGGTGAGGGGCGCATAGAGATGTCAGGTGGAGCAAATGCAGAGCCACACTGCGTTTCCTCTTGGCCAGAAAGTTTTCCAAAGAGTAGCTGCTGGGAGATATATATCAAAGAGGAGGACTACGTGGTAGCAAAATGCATCAGAAAGAAAGTTAGCAAGAGGTGAGTAATTTGTTCTTTTATTTCAAACAGTCTTATAATTATTTACCTGAACTTTGGCTTCACATTTTCTCTAAAAATGCCTGATTACACAACATACACATTTTGACATGCATCCATTCTGGCTGTGCACCCTAATCCTTGCCATGGCTTTGCTTTTCTTTCAGCATTAGTGAACTGCAAGATTTCATGAAAACTATTAATACAAACTTGACTAAACCAGTGAAGGAAGGGGACCTGCAAGGCCTGGCTGACGTGATGGCAAACTTAATGAAAGTAAAAGAGAGACAAGCTGCCACTGACCAGATGTTCGAGCCCCTAAAACAAACAATTGAACTTCTGAAAACCTTTGATGTAGAAATGCCAGAAGAAGTCCATGCGCAGTTACATGTATGTTCTTATGTTGCTAGCCGTAACTTTAATGATGATTTACTATGCGTACCTCTTTATTATGTGTTTTATATTTAACTATCTTAATATGGAACCATTTAATATGTTCTGAAGCATGTTTAGATTTCTTGTTACGTTTTTCTTGATCAGAAGATTGTCACTGATGGCATAAGAATCACCCCACGTCTCAAGGGGGGATCATGTCTTTGAGTGCCCTAGCACCATCCCTCCATCTTTCATGTTAGTGTGACCCTGCAGTATAACCCAGGCGACCCTGATCACAGGTTAGTAGGTATGAAAGGTTAACCTCTACTCTGGAAAGTCTGTCTTGTCCAAGTGATGTGGCCCTATATACCAAATGGCCTTTTCTATCTAAGGCTCTCTAAGGGACTTTTCTAGCATCCCTACTCTATCCAAAGATTAGTGCTATAATGGGAATTGGGATGGTGCCTTTCTATTACGCTATTTTGATTTAGACTGTTCTACCATGCTTATTCTCACTTCTTCCTTTGCACTCTTACTGCTGCATCCCTCCTTCTGTCTCCTGCCACCTTTTCTCTGTCCCTGTGATGTTTCACTCCACCTAGGCCTTACCTCCTGCTTTTCATGTTTCTCTTCCTCCCACAACTGCTACTCCCATCTCTCCACTACTCCACAACTCTCATCTCTACTCCCCTCCTCCACACTACTGCTTCCCTTCTCCACACTGCTACTGCCCTCCTCACACTACTTTCGTCCACCAAACGACTTCTCCCCTACTCCATACTACCACTCTCCTCCTTCCTACTGCTACTTCCCTCCTCCCTACTACTCCCATGCGCCACACCACTACTCTCCACCTCCCTACAACTGCCCCCTCGTCCACACTATTACTCATCTCCTCCATACTACTGCTTCCCTCCTCCCCCCAAACTATTCAATCATCCTCCTTTCACTCTTTAACGCCACTCTTTTCATTAGTTTTCAGCACACTAGCCACACAGACAGGCCCACTCACAGTGCAGTACCACTTACGCTTTCTAGCCAGTGCCTCACCTGCTTTATAAATAGTCTCAGGGATCCACTGCTCCTTCCTCCTGCCTGCTGATTTCCTCATTGTCTTCCAACTTGGACCTTCCCCCAATAACCCACACGTCCTGTTTCCTGTTCCTCCCTTTTATTTTCCTTCTGTCCTGTGATTGGTCTTATTACCCTGGCCAATATGGCCTTGTGTTCAGGGACATCTTTTCACCAAAATGCCAGGGGTAGGGAATGTGTCATCACACAACCCTTGACCTCTGATGACACCACAGGAAGTGATGTCATTTGACCCCACCCCCAAGTGACATTATGGAAAGTGATGGCACCCGGTTTTGCACCCCTTGACAAAACAGGAAGTGGCATTGCAACGCATTGTTGCAGTACACCAAGAAAAATATGGATACAATGGGCCTCATTACGACCCGGGCGGTAAGTACCGGTCATTACCGGCATGGCGCAAGTACCGTGTCCGTGCTGGCAATAGACCGCTAAAAGCAGCCTATTACGAGAACGCGGGCACAAGCTTTGCGCCATGCCAGTAATTACCCCACCGCCATGCCGCAAAAGTGCGAAAACCCCCCCTTTCCGGCACCGTACATAGTGCGAATAGCTCCTCCGGCATCCAAGCCATCGGCATTAGCGGTGACCACTATTAGCAGTCACCTCTAATAGCGGTAACCGCTATTAGCGGTCACCGCTAATAAGCGGAACCAGAAATAGCGTCATCGCACAGGAACGGGAAAGAGCACAGCGGCCATCTTTAAAAACACAATCCATTGCCAACACCACAACCAGGAGCCACCTGACCTCCAGAACTCTCTCAAACCTCCAACACCACCTGCTGCATCTCACCATGCCAAAAGTTGTTAAAAAATCCACCGATCGTCTACGCAAGGAGCGCTTTTCCCGAGAGGAATTGACCATGCTGGCAGAGACGTTGCAGGAACACGCTGATGTCGTGTTCTCCAACGACATGTCTCGACCTGCAGTGCAGCACAAGAAACAAATATGGGAAGAGGTCGCCCAGAAAGTAAGTGCCGTTGGCACCACACCCCGCACTCCCAAAGATTGCCTTAAGCGCTGGGACAATCTGCGTTTGCGTATGCAGAGCATCCTCTCCGCCAACCGCAACCTGGGGATGGCGACAGGCAGAGGTGCGGACTCCCCCTTCAAGTTGCAACCATAGGAGGAGATATGCGCCAGCACCATAGGAGCGGAGGCAGTTGAGGGAGTGGGGGACATGGAGCGAGGAGCCCCGTCATCAGTCGATGCAGGTAGGTGTCCCAAATGACACAATGTTAATACCACCACGATGATATCCACCTGAAATGATGTAGAGCAGGGTCCACCAGACACATATGTACAAGACTGTCAAGAGGCAGTGCACAGCATCATCTTGTCCACATGCATAATGCACCCCATATGTGATACAACCCAGACGCCACCATGTATCACCCACCCAAAAGTAAAGCAACCCGAATGTCACTCCCCCAATGTTAACCATCTACCATTCCATATTAATGCAGCCACCCCAATGCATGCCCGATGCCTGTAGACCCATCACTAACCCTCTCCCTCTATTGGTCCCCCACAGGCACACATTCCGACAGCGGTGACGAGGACGCCAGGGAGAAAGATGCCACACGACAGAAGAAGGCCAGGGCCAAGGAGGGAGAACACCTCCACTCAACCTCAAGGGGCAGAGGCCAACCTGCACCACTGCGGAAGGCCAAGAAAACCACAGAGGCCACAGACCCAATGTGCATCACGGCACCCATTGGCTTCCAGAAGCACAGTCAGTGAGACAGCTGCCACAGCAGCCATATCGGACGATGAGGCAGACGTACAGCTGCATGGCGCAACACCCGCCACAGGCCACCTGCACTCACCACAACTATCCCCATGCAGCGTGCAGGATGGCAGACCGGGCTGTCACCTGGTGATTCATGGCCGGCAAGTTTCAGCCCCACGCCAACTGTGCCTGATGAACAGAGCATGGTGGAAACCCCTCACACATCCACCACAGTTACAACCAGCCAAGAGGGGATCAGGGCTATTCAGAGGCGCCAGGAGGAGCTCACAGGGCTGCTGACGCAGCATATAACACAATGTGCCCGGGCAAGGGATGACATTCGGGATTGTGCTGCATCCCTGAAAACAGCCATCGAGTCCACCTCGAAGGACATTTGCACCGGATTGGCAGCAGTGCGGCATGTCCTCTCGGAAATGGTGGCAGCAATGTGGGCCATGCATCCACCACAGTTGCCAGGACAATCTGGAACATCATCTAATGCCAGCTCAACTAGAACCAGCCCCGTGCGTAGGTCTGGCAGGAACATGTGCAGATCGGACAGGGGCGCACCTGGTGCTGGTAGAGGGGGAGGGCTGTAGGTACAGCCAGCCATACTGGTCCCATGTGGACTAATGGTGCATGCCAGTGCACACCATGTTTGGGGAAGTCAAGGGGGGGGGGAGGGTGTGTGGGGGAATTGAGGGAGGGAGAGGGAGGGACAGGGTGTGTGGGGGAGTTAAGGGGGAGAGGGTGTGTGGGGGAGTTGAGGGGGGAGGGGGAGAGGGTGTGTGGGGTGGAGGGCTTGTGCACTTTGTTATATTTCTTTAATACACCTTTTGGTAACTCATGATTCACATGTGTGGACATTGCTTATTGCGTATGTGTGCTTTATTGGTGAACAGTCTACAGTGTCCATGTCCCTGACACACCCAGTGCCCTGAGTGCCACCTCCATGTCACACTCCCCATCCATTGTGCTAGAAACATTGGTTTATCAGAGTCTGATGCATGGCACGTCCCTCCTGTGCATCGCTGCCTCCTGAGGTGCTGCCCCATCCCCACCCCCCTCATCCTCATCGTCAGATGGTTGCAGTTCAGCGTCAGGGGGCAGGGGCACATTCCGTCTAATGCACATATTGTGTAGCATGACACATGCCATGACGATCTTGTCCACCTTCTCATGGAGGTACAGGAGTGCCCCACCAGACCTGCTGAGGCAGCGAAACTGTGCCTTCAAGAGGCCAAATGTCTGCTCAGTCACCACACGGTTACGTGGATGTGCACGATTGTAGTCCTCCTCGTGCCTGTTCTGTGGGTTCCGGACTGGGGTAAGAAGCCACCTCTTCAAGGGATAGCCTGCATCACCTGCATGAGGGCAACAATGTATATGTGTAAATCATCACATCATATGGGACCTGTATCAATGACACCATAGCATGCATTGATTTCCTGATTGCAACCACATTCCCATGCATGAATGGAGACACACAATGTGACTGCTATATGTGTATTCCTCTTATGGACTAGTGTGCGTGCCATCAACTAGTGGGCGCAGGGGGGTCCAGTTCCTTGTGAGTGCTCATGCACTGTGTTAGTCCACGCCGGTTGTTTCCATGATCTGGCAAATGTCCAGTCATTTGTGTGCTTTCATCCTGGCATCGTTGATGTCAGCCTCATGATGATCTCACTATGCGCAAAAATGATGACATGCACTTTTGTTGGACCTCTGTGTCAGTGTAGTGGTGTATTAATGTATTTGGCCCTCATGTGACTCCTTTGTACGCAGTAATGGGGGACTGTCCTTTCAGTTGATGGTATTTGGTGCTGTGTATTGGCCATAGTAATTGCTTGTAGCTGCGCTGTGTTGAGGGGGATACGGTCTGATTAAGTACAGTGCACATGTAGATGGCTATGGAAAGGTTGTGACACTGCATCATTTACATGGTAGGGCAGCTTTCATCTTGCATTATGTGGTCAGATGTCAGGTCCGGTCTGGCCTGCTTTGGGGTATGAGCATGGTCCATTCTCTCAGGCACTCGCAGCCTGGTGAAGTATGCATCTGCCCCCACCATCCCCCCCACCATCTCAGCCAGGTGAAGTATGCGTCTCCCCCCCCCATCTCAGCCAGGTGAAGTATGCATCTCTCCCCCCATCTCAGCCAGGTGAAGTATGCATCTCTCCCCCCCATCTCAGCCAGGTGAAGTATGCATCTCTCCCCCCCCCCATCTCAGCCAGATGAAGTAAGCATCTCACCCCCAATCACCTACCCACATCGCATTTCCATGAGCCTAACATGCGACACACCGAGAAGCCAGGATCTCTGCCCTGCATATAGCTCCATGTAGCGTGGTATCATGGAGTTCCGCAGGACCATTGAATCATGGGTTGATCCGGGGTATCGGGCACAACAATGTGTGATGATTTTGTTTGAGTCACATACCATTTGCACGTTGATTGAGTGGTGTAGCTTACGGTTGTGGTACGCTACCTCCATGGCATGTGGGACCACCAATTCCACATGGGTGCAGTCAATGGCGCCAATGCAACCAGGGATGCCGGCCGGTGAATGGAAACCAACTTTGGTGTTTGAGATCTTGTGGGCAGACCGTAGTAAGGAAATGTGGTCACCTGTGTGCTTCAGGAGGGCATCAAGCACTTGGTTCAGCATACGTGAGAATAATGGTTGTGATATGCCATGCATGTGCCCCACTGTGTGCTGGTAGGTGCCTGTGGCCACCAAGTGGAGCACAGACACCACCTTCAGTAGGGGTGGGATGGCGGTGCGTGATTCATTCAGGCTGACAATGTCGTCATGTATCATGTCCACAAAGGTGGTGATGGTGTCCAGGTCCAGACGCTACAGGGTGTGGATCTGCTCAGGGGTTAGGTTGAATGGACTGGCTCTGATGCGAGGGATTGGGGGCTGCCTGCGTGGTGCCACTGGCTGCACTGGTGAGGCATGCTGGGCCTGCCTCGCCCTCCTTCTCTGCCTGTGTCTCCTCTGTGCTGCCTGTTGTTGTTGTTCTTGTTGTTGTTGCAGCAGTTCCACTGCAATCATGTCCTCCGGCCCCAGCATTGCTAGTAGTATTGGAATCATTCTGGAGTGTGAATGGGTGTGGGGAGGGGTGGGGTGTGCTCCTTTTGTGCTGGCCCAGTCTGTTTTGCCTCCACCTGTGCTGATTGTGTGCACCTGTGGCAGTTGGGAACACTGCACATGGCCGTTTACGGGTGGTCCACGATGCCGGTATTTCCTCCATGCTGGTAAGGTACTTTTCGGGCTTCAGTAGGGCGTTATTTGCATGTCTGCCTGACTTGTGATGTTCCCCTGTTTGCGCCATGCCGGTATTGGCGGCATGAAGGGTCGCGTGACCGCGCTAATAGCGGGTTGGCTTGTCCTAATCATGCAGAGCGGTAAGCGATGCCGGTAATCCTTTACCGGCATCGTTATTCACTTACCGCCCGGGTCGTAATGAGGGCCAATATCATGATATGCATTTAATTCAAGAATGGATCACCATAATATCAGTGTGTATAGCACCAACAACTGTAAGGCAATAAAGCACTGTCAACCGGCCGGTGGCAAACTGCTGGAACGGAAAACAGTGTATGAACAACCAATATAGCGAGAAACACTGAGATCAATATATGCCCAGAACAAAAAAATCTTTAAAAGCTTTTTACAGCCTGTAAACTCAGCTTCTGCTCAAAGAGAATACAGAAGTTGATTCCAGATTAGGATGCACTGTGTCGCCAGGCTTTAACAACTACTGATAACAGACCTGCCAGTCAAGTCTCCCGCAACTCGCGGGTGTCTCCATCAAAGAGTCTGTCTCCCGTACTGCCGCAATTTAACTTAATTCTACAGCAAAAATAGTCCAAAGGGAACCTTCCTGTTGTCCAAGCAAATCTTAGTCTTTCTTGGGATAAGTTAAAAGACTTCCACACTTAAACACTTCTATGTGCTAAAAAAAAGTCTTGTGATGATTTTGCCATACAAAATGGTGAAGGTGAATGCGACTTTAATCTCGGAAAGGGGCATGGAGTTAATCCGACACATTCATATTGATGGTTTAATTTACTATGAACAAAGTACAAATGGGATCAGAAATATTAACATGGACATCATTGGCATGTTGCTAGGACCACTTTTCCCTCGTCTTGAAAGGTATTTCAAGTGAGATCTTAGAAAGTGAGGTCCGTCCTTAAACAATGGGACGTTCTAAACTTGTTGGTGGCCATCTTAATGACATCATCAATCCTACAGACCACACCATAAAGCAACTCCTTGGAAATGATTCATCTATTGGGATTTTCTAACGACACAAGACCAGTTCCACCTTTTCCTCACTGAAGCTGTCATGAACGTACAAATGCTCTCCTCCTAGCAACGTTTATGCTAGGAGGATCAGTGTTTGCCCCAAGGAAATGTGATGGCCTCCCAGAACATCCATAGCTCTGCCTAAATTAAATGAGTTTACAGTAACGACTCATATAGTGCTGAGGCTAATTTTTGTGCTGGTTTGGGGTGATGCATTTAGTTTCTCCTATAGTGTTGGGTTATACCCCATTTATTATACTCACTAGGAACTAAGCCTGGTTGTGGTCATTGCTGCCAATATATAGTAGTCCTATTTGTTTCAAAAGCAAGAGCACTACTTGCTTCTTCCCTGCCATAAAGCAACCTCTTGATCCATGTTTCCTCTCCTTAATGTACTTCCCTGTTTAGGTTCCCCATAAAAGTACTTCGAAGCAGGGACAGCGTCAGGGCCTTTCAACCTTTTTCAAATGAAAGGGGTTTCGAGCCTCAGGCTTTTAACCCTTTGAAATGAAAGGGGCCTTGAGCCTCAGGGGCCCCTGTAAAAACTGCTCTCATGTTGCCAGTCAGCAGTCTTATAATAAGGCAATAGATTTGTTTCTATATTATTTTCATTCTGGGGCTTAAAATATGCAGTTTCCAATTTCACTTTGCCTGATCCAGCTCTATGCTAATTGGGAGCCCGCCTCTGCATGCATAGTAGATCATCAACCATAACCTCTCCTGTTTGTGTTCCAAGGGTTTAGGAAAATACGCTGGCTGACGTGGCTGAAGTATCTGTTTTTCAGCATGGAAAAAACATTGACATGCCTTCTACACACATCTATGCAGTACGTACATTACTTGTGTACTGTGTGTTTATTATGTTTGCATTGGTAGACCATGTGTTGCACACAGGTCTCACCTTTAGGGGCCTAAACCCGCTCACCTATCTCGTTTTCAATCTGTAGACTGCACACAGGTTTCTGCCAGCCAATGAAGTGGCATGAGCAATTTATTAGCACTTTGCCAGCCTTTTCCAGTTTCCAAAATGAAAGGGCCCTCTGAAGAAGTTATCACATTAGTGTAAAATATGTTCTCAAGCAGCCTTCTGCCGCTTAGCATCATGTATTGTGCACCAGATGCTTAAAGGAATAGGGCGCTCTAAAATATTATTGTCCCGAGCGTTCGGGCATGTGTTTTTAAGCATACGTTGATCGTTCGCATAAACATTTCTTATGTACCTTACCATAGTTTTACTCACTTTTACACATGTGAAATAGGCAGCAGGGCGCGGCCATATTGTGCTAATCTTATCCTTTGCCGTATCGCCCTAAGGTGAACTGCCCAGGCGGCACTAAATCAAATCCCCAGCCCCCGAGGCTGACGTCACTAGACGTGTATGGCCCATTTCACAGCGCCAATGCAAGTCTCATGTCAATGTTCTCTGTGCTCCAGCTAATGACGTGTCTCCATGGAAATGGCAGGACGCCTCTTTCCTCAATAAGTATAAACAGACCCCTTCTCATCAGACAACATCAGATTTGCTTTTCCAATCGTTTCACCATCTTTTTTTGTGTATCCTGTGGCTTGTTTCTGCTCTGTGCAGCTATCTTCGTTGTTCGTAGCCCGTGCAAACAGATACTGGTACTATCATTACTATCTATTTTAATTTTGTCGCATATTGTCAACAATACAGCCCTACCCGTACAAGCGGGAGTATTCCGAGGTGGAATTACTCGGAAGAGAAAGTTGCGGAAACATTGGGGCTTCGGACAACAGTTGGGTGGACGAATCATCAGATCAAGATCCTGAGCCTAGTCGCATGGACAACGTCTCCACCTGATGTACCTGCAATCAGTGTGAGGTAATGCCAAGGAGGAGAACTGCTGCTGCCAAGAAAACTCTGGATGCTTGTCCTACATATCGGAAGATGAGACACGGCCGCAATGCGTTACCGAGCTGCAGCACTTCAGGGCAGCCTGCCTTACACGGTCCGTGCTGAGGATTATGATGCACAAACTTCGCGCAACAGTTCGCCCTCGCAATCCAAGTAATGAGTAAGTGTACTGTAGATGTGAAGTCACTTAGGCCACTTACATTATACTTTTGTAATGTGTCTACACTTTAAAGCCCAAGTTGATTGATCCGTGAAGTAACATTTGTACTGGCACCAATGCCATAGGATACAAGATTGCATTTTCAACTACGGTTTGATACACTGGTCTTGTTTATTTAAATACAGTTTGTATCTTTATCTTCCACAGGTAGTACAGGCTGGTGGCCTATCGTGCGTTTACATGGTGGCTTCATGAGAGGCTTGGACACCGCGTTCAACGAGTAATACCCTCCTGTGTCGCTGGTGCCATTAGAGACACATTCCCCAGTGACAGGAGTAAGTACAAGGGATTTTCCCATACTGTGCTGCAACCCAAAGTATACAATGTGCAGTACATTTGTGCCATCAACATCAGCAACAAAATAAAATACAATTGAACTTTAATGAATGGTTGTAATTTTTCAGTGAATCAAGGACACGCTCACTTGTACTGGCAAGGCTGACTAGGTGGGAACGGCCGAGATGCCATAGACCATGTACACTTCAAATGTATCTTACGCGCAGAGGCCATTGTTCACATGGCCTCCCCAGACCCAGTCTCTCCAGGCAGGCTCCCCTGAAGCAGACCGCGCACGATGCAATCCACATAAGTGTGTCTCTCCCTTCAGCTGTGTTCAGGGCCTTGTCTGCACGCCTCATGCCCATCCATCCACCCTCCATTATCAACGTAGTTCGCACCTGTGGATGTGTGCTGCCAAGGATGGGAACGGCCGAGGTGCCAAACACCATGTACACTTTAAAGGTATCTTCAGCGCAGGGGCCATTGTAAACATGGCCTAGCCAGACCCCGTGTCTCCATGCAGGCTCCCCTGAAGCAGGCCGTGCCCCTGCATGCCACATACGTGTCTCTCTTCATTGAGCAGTGTTCCGGCCCTTTCCTGCATGCCTCTTGGCCGTCCATCCCCCCCTACCCTATCAATGGCAGTTCGCACCTGTGTCCATGCCCTCACAAGGGGGCTCTCAGGGTGGGAATGGCCGAGGTGCCAACCACCTTGTACACTTCAAAGGTATCTTCCGCGCAGGGGCAGGGTATACATGGCCTAGCCAGACCCCGTCACTCCATGCAGGCTCCGCTGAAGCAGGCCGTGCCCCTGCAATCCGCATAAGTGTGTCTCTCCATTGAGCAGTGTTCTGGCCCTTTCCTGCATGCCTCTTGGCCGTCCATCCCCCCTACCCTATCAATGGCAGTTTGCACCTGTGTCCATGCCCTCCCAAGGGGCCTCTCACAGTGGGAACGGCCGAGGTGCCAAACACCATGTACACTTCAAAGGTATCTTCCGCGCAGGTGCCATTGTACACATGGCCTATCCAGACCACATGTCTCCATGCAGGCTCCCCTGAAGCAGGCCGTGCCCCTGCAATTCACATAAGTGTGTCTCTCCCTTCAACGGTGTTCCGGGCCTTTTTTGCACGCCTCAGGCCCATCCATCCGCCCTCCATTCCGCGCATGGGACATTGTTCACATGGCCTCCCCAGACCAAGTGTCTCCAGGCAGGCTCCCCTGAAGCAGGCCGCGCCCCTGCTATCCACATAAGACCACGCCATATACACGCCACTCATTCACATACACACCCACTTTTCTAATTCTTTATAAACCCCTTGATATTTATCGAGAGAACATCTGTGAGCACTGCAAGTCAGCTCGTGTTCGTACTACCTGAGAACATCTGTGACCACTGAAAGTCAGCTCGTCAGCATGCTACCTGTGAACATCTCTGAGCACTGGAAGTCATATTGTGATCGCGCTGCCTGTTCTTCTGCTACTAACTACCCTGCTTGCTAAATCTAACTGTTTGTTGGTCAAGGTAAGGGCAGGTCACCTAATCATCTCTTCTTGAGCTCTAAATTTCTATCTATTTTGAACGAATATACCCAGTGGTGTAATGTTCATTCATCTAATTGCCATTACCATTGACTTCTGTTTGATTTGTTTTGTTCTCAATATATAGCAATTATCATCAATTTCAATTGGCGTAGGATTGCATCCTTCCCAGACCGTGTCTATAAGCATGTTTCCTTTTGATGCATTATAGTACATTCAAGGAACGAGTAACACGTTACGATTTGCGTCACTTCAATCAATTGTGTATAAAAGTTAACCTAGAATACAGTCGGCGATGCTACACAGGTTTTGCTTCTGTGACCAAAAAAAACATTGCATAGAAAAATGTATGATATAATTCCATCTTTCTCACGCATTCATGCAAAATAATTTTAACGATTTGGACTTTTTCTTTACAGATTTTTCAAAAATGCCTGCTTGTATGGTTTACGGTTGCCGTTACCAAATCTAAAGGCACAATAATGCATATATTCCTGAGGAATATAGATCTAATAAGTGAATGGATCAGATATTGTAGATTTGCGCTGGAAGAGCTTGAAAGTAGAGCCCAGGATGTCTTGGGGGACTTAAGGGGTGATCGATTCCGCATCTGCAGCCTGCACTTTACTTGGATTATGTACGACCAATCGCTGTACACAAAGAAGCATCAAATCAAAACGTCTTGTAAATTGCTTTCAAATGCTATTCTAACTCTATTCATGCACACGCTGCCTCAGGTGAGCCACGGTTTATAATTTAGCTGTAGGACTTGGGGTACTGAACAGGTAACTACATGGATGGATTGTGCTTTTGGTGTAAATGTTTCTTACTAAATTTTTCATATTTACCAGATTGTATTGCTCTATAACCATACTCCATTTTGCTAGACATCTGTCCCTTGTTTTAGGAGCATCATAGAAAATTATTTATGAACACAGAAAACTATGCTATAGTGCTCTTCGAAATAAGTACAGTCTTTTCCTAATCGGTTGCTTCATATGTCAATTTTTTAGGTTTAGCATATTCACTGAAGCACAGACTATCGGTAGTGACAACATCACCAACACGTCCAGTATAAAATTTGTGAGCCATACAGACTTGTTGAAGTTCATATTCTTGAGATTTTGATCTTCCCACATATCTAATGCAAATCTAATTTTCCCTTTACCACTTCATGACAATGCACTGAAAATGAACAAGCGAGATTCTGCATCCATTTCTTTCCCGCAGTCAACAACAACTTCGAGTGCCTATCAGGTAGTTTTATTTCGCTATTCAATTACGGAAATGTAATATGCATGTAATTCTAGATAATATGAAATAGTTTACGTATCCTGTCATTTGTTTACATAATGTTTCATTTACGGGTTTTTATTGATATGTACCATTGACTACTTCCGATTGTGTCTGTTCAATTTCACTATTTTCATCCAAACTAAAACAAGTACTGTGCTACAGGGGGATGATGGAACTTCAACTACAATTATATCATCCTTTGGAGCTGGTCCAGAGCATGAGGTAAGCGTACTAACAGTTCTGTTGAATGAAAAAAAGTATATCCTACATCTGACAGTGACATTATTATAAACAAGCAACTTTTCAAATTTTTACCATTTCAGTTCTAACGTTACAATTTCTACCCTAATTCCGAATACAATGCAAAATGCATGAGTGCAACATTATAAACAGTGGGTTTCGCATAGTGATCTCTGATCGAGTACAATAGCCATCAATCAGGTGAAATTCGAAATGTATATTTTGACTAAATGACGTACCCAGTTTACGAGGGTATGTATGTCAGCAATGTGTGCGCGGAAAGAATTTGATTTAAAAAACTATTGACTTTTTTAAATGACTATTCTATTCAAGGGATGTATACAAAGTCAGGAATTAGAAGAGGCAGCACATGGATCAGTGGTGTTGGACCAGCTTGCTGGTGCGGTCGTTACAGTGAAGAACACAGTTTCACGGAAAAGCAAGAAAACAAGGGTAAATAACAAACAATTTAGTTTACTAAAAGTGGTTTGGGCTGGTATTGTCTTCATAACATGTTTTTTTTAAAATCTAAAGTGCTATATACTGTATGTTGGATCTACATTGAACATGTTTTTACAACCCATCTCCTAGAGGCCCAGAAGAAAACGAAGTATGAAGACACAGACAACAAATGAAACCAAAGATGATGCTTGCCAAACAGATTTCACCATGGAACAACTTATATTTGAGGTGTGGTGTAGTCCAGTCAATAAGCAGACTTGAGATGCATATGCCCAATGGCCAGAAAATTAATTTTGGACCATTGCTACAATGTGAGAACTCGACAAGATGAAGAAGAAACTGAATATAAGGAAGATGCTTTTGAATTACTCAGTGACCACCTCACACAATCTACACCCGCAAAGAATGGCCACCAAATAAACAATCAACATTGATGGTTTCTCCAAATTGTGTGCAAATAACACAAGCTGAAATAACAGATGATGAAGCCTCAACACAATTGATCGAGGAACTAGCCAAAGACCTCGACTTCAGTATGTTCTGTTCGTCCGATATGTCTACCACAGTTGAGTCGCAAACCACATTCATGCAGGACGATAGTCTAATAAAGGAGCATAAATACATTGTATTCGACAGCTGCCTGGTACAGATTATACTGATGCTGAAATGTGTCCATCCAGTGAGGGGGGGAAGTATGCGGGCAGCAATTGGTGAATGTGACTCGTGTATCACAAGGCACAAAGCTGAAAATCCAAGTCACATGTGGCCTGCTGCATGTTACATTTTCATGGTCCACTCAACCGATGCTGGGCAAAGTGCAAGCTGGAAATCTACTGTGTGCAGCAGCTTTACTTGTCAGTGGCTCTACTTTTAGTAAGTTGTCCTCTTTCTGTCAATTTGTGGGAATCCAGTTTCTTTCTAAAACGCAGTACTACAAATATCAACGAGAATATTTATTCCCTGCTGGTAGTGAAGCTTGGAAAATTGAACAAATGTCAATTGAAAGGACATTCTCTGACAAACGGTTCAGGCTAGCTGGCGATGGACAGTGTGACAGCCCCGGATTTTCAGCAAAGTACTGCACATACCACTTTCAGGACATGGAAACTAAAGAAATTGTGAGTTTGGTGGTCGTGTAGGTATCCTCAGTAGCCATGGAGAAATATGGTTCTATAAAATCCCTGGAAGATCTCCAATCGAGGGGAATGCAAATAGACCTCATAGCCACCGACAGACATGTTTCACTAGCCAAGGCCATGCAAGAGCAGTTTCCAAACATTCACCATCAATTTGATGTATGGCATGTTGCCAAATCAATCAATAAAAAATTCAAAGCTGCTGGAAAAAAAAGGTTCTGAAAATATTTTACAGTGGTCCCAGTCTTTGAGCAACCATCTTTGGTGGAGCTCGAAAACTTGTGGTGGTTCTGTGGAAATTCTACTTGAAAAATGGCGCTCATTGATGCACCACTGTTCCAACGTTCACGCATGGACAGAGAACCAACATTTTCACCAATGTGCACATGGAGTTTTATCGGAGGAGCAGGAATGCAAGAAGAAGTGGTTGGTTCCATTGTCACCTCCACACAAAGCTCTTGAGAAGATTTTGTTTGATAAAACTCTATCAAGAGAGCTGAAGGGACTCACAGAATTCTTTCACATGGGAGATTTGGAGGTGTTCCACAATATGTGCCTAAAGTACAGGCCCAAGAGATTGCATTTCGGCATAGACGGGATGCAATATCGGACATTACTAGCGGTTTTAGAGCATAACGAGAACGTGGGGAGAGAACAATCGAGGACTGCAGGAAACTTTGGGATGCTTTGTTACACAATGGCCTTTACGAAAAGAAGCAAAAAAACGGGTGGTCAAGCCAATATACCTGGAAATGGAATTCGATTTTGTGAAAGATCTCACTTTGACTGTGTTGGACATACATACTCATGGAAACGCTCATGATTTTGTTCCTAGGACACATACATTGCCACAAAACATTGCAAACGTGCCCTGCCCACCGAAATCAGACCTCGTGGAACAGTTCACTTCCCGGTTCAAATGATTAGCAACTATTTATTTGTTCAACAATGTTTATATAAAGTGTCAAAATAAAGCATCTAAATTGTCTTTTGAAATGTATCCTCTTTGTCAATTTTTTTTGCAAGAAGTGCCTTTTGGAGGATGCCATACATTGTAATGCTGTGCTTTCACACTTCCCGCTTTCGTAGAGCTCTTGTGGGTCCTTCACTGATCGGGGGAGGGTCAGATGGATATCAGCATGAAAGCAACTTTGGGGTTCTGGGACACCTCTATCAGTAACACTTGGAGGAGTCCCCCCCCTAGGGCACCTGGATGATTGGGCCACATGTGCCTAGCAGAACACTGGGGAGTCTGAGACAGTGCCCATTCTGACAGTAAATTGGAGAGTGTGAGGGGTGTACCGGAGGCACCTCTTTTGGTAGCAGCAGGAGGATTGGAATATAAGTGCCCGGCAAATGCAGGGTGAACACCACCCTCCACCCCAAGGAGACTGTAAGACATTGGCTACTGGGGAACACAGGAGGAGTAGTCTGCCCGGAATGGGGGTTAGGGTTGGGGGGGTGACAGTGGAAAAACACAGTTAACCCGGCTGGCGGCACACACAATAGCACTGTAAGCCACGGCCTGCACTAAGACCAAATCATCTAGGAAAAGGCCAAACTACGAGTATCCAGGCCTTTCTAAGGAAAACCCATACTCAGTCCTTGCAACCTCTGACGATGGAATGTAGTGTGGGTAGTGGAGGGGAGGGGCGACCTCCCAGCGAAGAACCACAACTTACACCTGAGTTTATTCCATGCTCTCTCGACGCACTCAGAAGAGATATTAAGGAGTCCCTGTACACAGCGATTTCTCCTCTACGTCTAGTAAGAGGACGGAGGGGTGCCCTAAGAGGACGGAGGGGTGCCCCTTCTGCTTAGGGATTTGGGGTTTAAGCACACCGATACCAAAGGCGATACTGTCGGCAGATATATTATGATTTGGTTTGAAATCCATGGGTGCCTGGTAACACTGCTTTCTTTCTGCGCTTCTAACACAGGCAAGAGTCTTTTATGCAGCAAGTCTTGGATAAACTACAACTGAGGGGTAGGGGTGACCTGATAGTGGTTGGGCACATGAACCTGGCTATGGATGTGGCTAAAGACTAGTTGGGCCGCTCGACAAATGCCTTTACTGGAGTAGCCTCAAAGTTTCTCAGAGCTGTATAACTGCTTGCAACATCATCGACATATGGCGCACCCACCACCCCACTGGCACTGCCTTTACCTATAGGTCTCACGTACATACCTTACATGAATTTGGCCAAACTCAAGATGTCTAAAACAACGCCCTTAGGGCAGCTACAGGAACCTCCAGGAAAGATCACATCTCTGAATTTAGAAGGCAGGCCCATTGGCTCCCAGTCAAACAGAGAATTGTCTTCAAAACCCTGGCCATCACGCACAAATGCCTCCATGAACTTGCACCCCCGTACCTGCTCAGAGAATCACCAATCACAGCGCCACAAGACCCCTCAGGAAGTGCTATTCCAACATGATCGTCACTCCCAAAACTCGAAAAGCCCGTGCTGGAGGATCTAGTTTCCCCACCCTGGCAGCCGCCCACTAGAATGCACTTCCCTCTCACCTAAGAATGATTGACTCTCACCAAGCGTTCCGTAAAGCCATCAAACCCAAACTCTTTATCTGAAAACAAAATGTCTTCATGCAAGCTGTAAACTCACCCACTGTTTATATGCATTTGCCTGTAACCTTGCTCTTCGCTGTATCGCACACTGTTTATGCTTTCTGTAACCATGGGACTTCTGGTCGCCTGTAACCGTAATCAAAAGTTCTTACCTAATCCTGTAACAGCGCCTCAATGCCCACGGGATGCAAGTGCGCTATACAAATGCAAATAAATAAACAAAAATAAATAAATGACCATAGCGGACCATGGAGGTGCTGCACTTACAGGCAAGAGGGAGGTCTTGGCGTATAGGTCAGTGGAGGATGCCCCCGGTTGTCCTGCGTGACCCAACTTGTTTTGGAGGACCTGAAGGGTACCATACAGGACTTCCTGAGAGATACCCATAAGGGGGACACCAGTGATGGCATAAAATGGGATGACCTAAAAGCGGTGGCTCGGGGGAGCATCGTGGCCAACACAGTGGCATTGAAGCGTGTTATATTGTAAGTAGTTCATCTTGTCTGTTGTTCATGTTGGAACAAAGTGACTGTGATGTAACGCCATTCCAAGTGGAACACATCCATTGGATGCCATTAGGAACCTGGAGACCCAAGAAAGTTTATGCTAGAATGTGTTTCGAGTTATGTGCCTCCCCAGAGAATGGAGCTGCAGCCTATCCTGAGATCTTAATAAAGTCCCTGTTACCTCCCTCATAGTTGTGGATTATTGGACTATAATATTGGCGACGAGGATTGACCACTGCCAGGCAGCAGCTGACTAGGGCATAGTCTGGATTGGACTCAGTGACATTGAACCCAGTGGATTGATAGAGGTCAAGTGAACTCACCGGCGAGCGAGTGTGTGGCTTTGCCACTACGATGTGGGACTCCGGGTGGAGCGTGATGCCTCAAGACAATAACCTGTATAATGTGTGGGGAGAAGCGCGCTCAACAGTGATTGTCACCACGCACAATGCAACCATTACATAGCTCCGGCCCACTACGCAGGTGAAGGGTGGAGGCAGGGGCAGACAAGAGGGAACAGAGCAAAGGTTTTTTCCTCCCTGGCGCGACGGCCCACATCTGCCCAGTAACAATAAGCGTAGTAGCAGAGCAGGCCTCCGGCATTGCAAACGACTCAGAGGAAAGGACCTCTATACATTGAAACTGTGTGGTGGCCATCTTGGTTGCTGTGACAACAAAATAAACAAAGGCCCCTCTGCAATGTGCTCACATAACGGAGTGCGAGTAATAAGGCACAATTGACACCAGCAACCTCAAGCAGCACACAGCTGCGGAATCAGAGTCATTCCTTACAAATAGCACATGCACAAACAAAAACAAAAAGGGGAAAGGGAGTAGAGAACAGGACTGGGGTCAACCCCATTTGACTGTCAATGGCAAATATACCAGGACAGGCAATATTTCTCCCTCAAAGTTGTGGTGAACCAAGGATTAAACGGAGGGAATGGAAAGAATATTTTTTTAATAAATTCACTTTGGCAGTATATGTCTGAACTATTCCATTGATAGGAAAGATACTTTGCCGTTTCACTGTCTAGGCCATGGTGGGCAAGAAGTGCTAACTAGGCTGCCTGAACCGTCAGAAGAGGAACAACGTGATTTAAATGTGTCTGATATCAGTATGCTGAAACTTGACAAACATTTCGAAGTTAAAGAAAAGAAAATATTGGAAACTATAGACTCGCCACAAGGGAACAGAGAAAAGTTAAAACCATAGAGGAGTTTCGAAGGGATTGTGTCCTCCGACGTATTCCTTATCTTTGATAATACGTTTCCAGCTTGCTGGCCTCGGAAATTTTTTCTCTGTAGAGGGCACTGCGCGTCGATGTCCGCCGAGTTGATGTCCCTCGACGGCCACCATATCGGCGCCGACGTCACCATGCACATAAATAGCCACGCGCAGCGTCCGTTGCTCTGTTCCGTTTTTCCGCACTTCGTGGGGCCTCGGAACACCGTGCTCAGTTCAGTCAGATAACTAATCTACATCTACTCGAAATATACCAACTCGTTCTCGATGGCATCTTCATCGGAACCGACAACACCGCGATCCGGCTTCAAAAAATGTTGAGACTGCGGTAAAAAAATGTCGATAACGGATCCAAACAGGATCTGCTTGTGGTGCTTGGGAGCCGAGCACCATTGTTCGGAGTGTGAGGACTGGATGTCCGTGACGGCGAAAGCCTTGAAGGAGCGCAAGGGGAAGCTCGAGAGAGGTAAATTAGTCAAAACCTCCTCGAAAGTTTCTTCGGCCTAGTCGAGGCATTTGTCTCCTCGTCGTCGAAAACATTCCCATTCTAGATCTTGAAGTAGCTCCCATCATTCGTCGAGATCAAGACACTCAAAGAAGAGACGTTGAAGATCCCCTTCCTCGTCGCCGTCTGTTTCCCCAGAGAGGGTCTCCTGCCCCACAAAACACAGCTCTCAAGCTGAGTGGGAGGAATTCAGGAAGAAAATGTTAGGCGTCTTCGAGAAAGCGGCCTCATCCCCCTCGAAGACAGCTGAGGGTGATACCCCGGGTGAAAAACCCAAAAAATCAAAACGCAGCGAGTCGCAGCACCCGGCGAAACATTCTGCCCGAAAGCGCCACGGGCCATCGGGTAAGAAGACGCCGTCTTCGACGTCGTCGAAGATCCCTCCGACGCATGGTTTGGCGCCATCAACGCCGTTGTCGAAGGGTTCTTCGATGCACCGGTCGATCGACTCGACGCCATCGTTGACGCCGATGAAAGAGAAGACCACGGCTACTCTTCAGCCAATGGTGATTACAAGAGCCTCCGGCACGACGCGAGACCGTCGTCGATGTCCTCGAGTAGGATCCCGATCTTCTTGAGTTCTTCGAGGCCTCTTCTGGTTTTCTCGATGCCCTTTTCGGCACCTTCGAAGCCTGTCACATCGGCGTCGACGACATCAACGTTTGCTCACCCGATAATGACAAATTTGGCTCTTTCCGCCTTAGAAATGGGTTTTATACCATTTCAGAGGTCAGAGTACCCTGGATTATCTTCAATTTATGAAGAAGGGGAAGATTCTGACCAGGAAACCTTCGAGTTGCAGAGGACCACACTAGCTGTTTCAGAGGATTTCACCTCTGAGGAAAGAAGGTTGAAAGACCTACAGGAGGCATTACATGAGACAAGTGGGCTGGACACTTCCCCAGAAGTGGATTTTGTTAAGCCAGACCCAGGGGAACATGCCGAAACACCCTATAGAACCTTGATGCCAAGAATAATTGAATTCATGGGTTGGTCTGCGCCTTCGCCTGTTTTTCAACAGGATGACCTGACATACATATTAGACAAAGGTCCACAGGAGGATCCTGTGGTCCCCTTCCATACAGCCTTACAAAGACAAATTGCATCTAACTGGGAAACTCCTGAAGTTATCCCTGCTGTTAATAAAAGATTATCAGCCAAGTATAGGGTAGCTGCTGCTGACCCTGAATACTTATCGAAACAACCAACTCCAGAGAGCCTGGTGGTCCAAGCGGAAACTTCATCAAGCAGCAGGACCGCTTACCCTACTGCCCCACAGGATAGAGATGACAAGAGGTACGATTCTGTGGCAAAGAAAGTCTTCTCTGCTTGTAGTATGGCGTTGAAGTCCCTCAACGCCACCTGTACGCTCGCCAGGTTCAGTCACACACTGTGGGAGTGTGCTTCATCAGCGGCTGACTGCATGCCCGAAGGAGAGGAAAAGGAAGCCTTCCTTAACATTATTAAAGATGGCAAAGATGCCATGTGCGAGTCACTTCAAACTGGCATTGATTCCGCTGACAGTATCAGCAGGGCCATGGCGGCAAGTACAACAATCCGCAGGCATGCGTGGTTGCGAAAGTCTGGCTTTGCTCCAGATGTATAGGCCAGACTTTTGAATATGCCCTTTGACGGCTGATGACAGTCTGGAAAAGTTGCAGACATCTAAAGCAGCAGCAAAATCTTTAGGAGCTGCTATCCACCAAACTCCTTTTCGCCCCTCAGGAACCTCTGGGAGAGGAAAGTCCTTTCGCTATTATTACGCATTCGGGAAAGGCAGAGGACAGCCAGCTCAAAGAGGCCAAAGGAGATCCACCCGAGGTGGACGGGTCAAAGGTACCAAGGCCGCAGCAGCAGCAGGTGCCTCTTTACCCTCCGCATCTGCATCAGCCGCCCCTAAACCACTCTGAGGTCTATCGACACAAGACACGTTTAGGGGGCAGGTTAACTCACCATCTGACGGAATGGCAGGCTATAACGTCAGATGCTTGGGCATTGGAGACAGTTGTCCAGGGTTACTGCCTACCCTTTCTACACATCCCTCAGAGTCGTCCACCGGGGAACAGCTCTCTAAAAGTTCCAGATCCGCTGCTAGAGAAAGGTGCCATAGAACCGGTACCTGTAGCGGACAGGAACAAGGGCTGGTACTCCCCCTACTTTCTCATACCAAAGAAGGACGGAGGACTAAGACCCATCCTGGATTTACGAGAATTGAACACGTTCCTCAGGAAGGACAAGTTGAAGATGGTAACTCTCTCTCAGATCCTTCAGGCCCTCCAGCTCCAGGACTGGCCGGTATCTCTGGACCTATTTCCATGTGCCAATCCATCCCAAACACAGGAAATACCTGAGGTTCGCAATTGGCGACTCTCATTATCAATTTCGAGTTCTGCCATTTGGGCTGACCTCCGCCCCAAGGGTCTTCACCAAGCTAATGTCTGTAGTGGCTGCGAGTCTAAGGAGGGAAGGGATCCACCTCTACCCCTACCTGGACTATTGGCTGATCAGGGCTGTATCTTTGGAACAAGGTCAGACCCAGCTAGATTATGTGTTAGGGAGAATTCTCTCTTTAGGCTGAATTTCCTAACCTAGTGAGTCCCCCAGCAGCTTTGCTGGATTTCTGGAGTTTGATTTTTTCGTCCTGCCAAGAGGGAGACTCTTTTTCTCCCACTCTTGGACATGATTAATGGTATTCCTTTTGATTGGTAATGTGTTTTATGGGCTTTGGGGTCCTTTACTCCATAGGGTCTCATGTGTTTTTCCTATGTGTGTTACACAGCACCCTCCGTGCAGTAACACAGGGGTGTCGTAGTGACACCCCACCATAGACTCCATACCCTGGGACTGACTACTGTCTCCCAGGGCATGTAAAGTCACCATTGGCTTTACTAGTCCCAAATTATTAACAGAAACCAGTACAAACCATCATATTGTGGATGTACTGGTCGGGGCAATTTGATTGCCCCGGGGTCTGTTAGTCGAGGGGGCACATCTCCGTCCCCCCTGATCGAGTTTTGGCTGGTGGCAGTGGAAACTACTTTTTATATTCGACCGCAAATATTTTCCTATGGGATTTTCCCATTGTTGGAGGCTACCAGCTTTCATTATTTAATTCTCATAGCCTCGAACATACCGCCGGTTTATTTAATTAATATTAATTCTCTGGTTGGTATTTTTTGCCAAGACTCGATTCTAAAATGGCGTTTGTGTTCTCTTCTGTGACTCCAACCTAAGTCGAGTCCTTTGTTCCACTCTTTGGCGGGCTTCTTCACAGAAGCCTCCAAAAGTGGTGCCACTCTGTCTGGGTACCACAGGGGGTGTGGGAGGGGGTTTAGGCACCCTGGACTGAGTTACCGTGGTAACTCAAGTCGCACTCTTGTGTGATTGGCCCAAGTGGTGAGCCGGCCGGCTCACCACTTAGCATGTTTGAGTGACAACTAGGCTGAGTGAATGGGGGTTTTCTGCATAAAAGCAGGGCTTTGGGGACTGGAACTTCAGAAGTCGCCACAGGACCTGAGAATCCGACGAGGGAGAAGCTGAGCTGACCTACCACGACGACACCACCGGTGGAGCCCTGCGGAAGCGACTCACCACTTCCCGACGACAGAGAAGATCTGCCGGCTGGAGAGGCTTCTTCCCCTGACTGGTGGGCACAACCAGTTTACCTTTCTTTCTTTGCACCCCAGCCCCGTTTGTGGTCGAACTGGCCGTGCCAAGCACCCCGGCGGCCGGATAGCCACTCACCACTGAACCGCAAATCAACGGACCGCTCCTTTTACCTGAGAAACTCTGCGGCTGGCTTCTTCCCTGGCAGTGCAACGGGCCCCTGTCTTCCTCCCCGACGAGATCCTCTCTTCCTCCGGACGAAGCACCCACTTGCATCCGCTTCCAGGAACAACTGCCCCCGCTGGAGCGTTCTCACCACTTCAAGGTACCGTGTCCGCCAGGCCTCCCTTTCTAAAGATTGCAACAAAGTAATAATAACTCCTTAACCTTCTGGACTGGGCTGGCCGCCTTGACCCTCTAACTGGTCCCTTTTCTTTGATCCCACTTCTTTTTGAACCATTACAAGACTTTTTGTGCATTGCAACCATGTGACCTTGGACACATTTCGTTTGGATCCTCTTGAAGCGGATCCGGCATACTAACTCTGAATTCACGGTTTTACTTTGCCTTCCTCTCTTGCTATGTTCTTGTAAAAGTGTTGGGACCTGTTTCAATGTGTTCTCTGGTTTTCTCTCCCTTTTTAAAAACGAACTATTAGAGTGCCATCTACGTTAAGCGCTCACTGCTGTCTGAAAATAAGTGGGGCTTTACTCAAGTCTTGTCTAATATTCTTTTAAGGGAGTGTATATCTTTTAGTGACCGTGTTTTTGAATTGCTTACTATTAGTGCCTGTGTGTTTTTCTAGATGTGGTTTTAAATAAATAATTATATCTCTTTTACACCAAGCCCTGGTCAGTGTCTACTTGTTCCATTGTGTGCTCTTGACCTATTGTGAATACTCTGCATACTGCCTAACTCTTCTTGAGGGAAGTCTGACTGCTCAGCCACAGCTACCAAGTGAATCTGTGTGATACAGACTGCTACCAAGTGGGTTTATTGCCAAACACCTGTAGTCCTAAATCTTTGAAGTAGTCCCAGAGGGAACTGCACAGGTTTCTGCCTAACATTATGTCTGCTACTTCCTTCACAAACTGGGCTTCTCCCTCAATTTAAAGAAGTCACAGATGGTACCATCACAGAGACTCTAGTTCATTGGAGCGGTCCTGGACACTTCCCTGGGAAAAGCCTCGCCACCAGAGGTGAGGGCTCAAGATATTTTGCAGATGGTGAACAAGTTTCAAAATGCCCAACGTCTCCCAGCCTTCGACTTTTTGAGGTTGCTAGTCCTCATGGCATCCTGCATCTTCCTTTTGCCAGAGGCTCGCCTGAGAATGAGATCTCTTCAGTGGGCACTAAGAACTCAGTGGTCGCAATTCTCCGGAAGAATGACAGATCTCCTCCGGATTCCGGACAAAGTAGCCCACGACCTTCAATGGTGGGCCTATCCAGAGAACATCTTGAAAGGAGAACTGTTTTGGCAACAATGGCCGGAGATAACAGTAGTCACAGACGCCTCACTCACGGGGTGAGGAGCCCATGCCAACGACTTGACTATCAGCGGTCATTGGTCTCCATCGGAGTCCAGACTACACATCAACCTATTGGAGCTGAGAGCGATCAAACTAGGGCTGAAAGCATTCCTGCCATCAGTACAGGGGAGAAATGTCCTGATAATGACGGACAACACGGTGGCCATGCACTACCTAAACAAAAGAGGAGGCGTAGGGTCACTGCCACTGTGCACAGAGGTAATGCAGCTCTTGTTTTGGGCAATTCGGGAAGGAATCTCTCTATCGGCAGTCCACCTACCCGGAGAGAAGAACTTGACAGCGGACGCTCTGAGCAGGCAGAGCACAGTCTCCCACGAGTGGGAGCTAGCTCAGGAAGTCCTTCAAGAGATCTTCGCCCTTTGGGGAACCCCTCAGGTGAATCTGTTCGCCACAAGCACCAACAGGAAGTGTGATCTGTTCAGTTCAAGGGAATTTCCTCCAAGAGGAGCTCTGGGAGACACGTTCGTAGGGGACTGGGAGTTTCCACTCCTTTACGCATTTCCACCAGTCCCTGTTATTCTTCAAATGATCAGGAAGTTGAGAAGATTCTGGAAAACCATGATCCTAATTGCCCCGGACTGGGCCAGGAGAACGTGGTATCCGGACCTTCTAGATATGTCCATCTGCCCTCCAATCTGGCTTCCACTCAAAGAGAATCTTCTCTCGCAGAAGGGAGGTCAGGTTCTCCATCCAGACACCTGAACCCTCAACCTTCACGCTTGGCTTCCGAAAGGGTGAGGTACAAGGATTGGGATCTCCCTGATGACGTCATGGAGGTGTTGCTTTCGGCCAGAAGGCCAGCAACAAAGTCTTTATACCGCTGCCGTTGGAACAAATTTTGTAGCTGGTGTGGGGAAGAGAATATCCACCCTTTTTCATGTGGTACACCAACGGTGTTATCCTTTCTACTCTACTTGGCAAACTCAGGCCTTCAAGTTGGCACTGTAAAAGGCTAGCTCGCAGCGCTTTCAATCTTCAAGCGCACTGCGGAGGAACCATCGTATTACAAACTACCTTTAGTGATACAATTTCTCAAAGGATTAACTAATGTTTATCCTCCAAAACCATTCCAGGTTCCCTTATGGGACTTACATTTAGTCTTAAACTTCCTAATGGGCACTCCATTCGAACCACTTCACTCTTGTTCACTGTGATTTCTCACGCTTAAAACTGTCCTATTGGTAGCACTAACATCTGCTAGGAGGGTGAGTGAGCTACAAGCTCTCTCCTGTAAACCCCCCATGCAATTTTCCACAAGAACAAAGTTGTCCTATAGGTGAAGCCTAATTTCCTCCCAAAGGTGGTTTCTGAATTTCATATACTCAGAAAATTACCTTACCTTCGTTCTACTCTCCTCCCCATCCGGGGAAAGAGGAAGAAAGGCTACATAGGCTGGACCCAAGGCGAGCTCTAAGCTTTTACATCAGCAGAATGGCTAGGTTCAGGCAAGCCGACCAACTGTTTGTAGGATACTCAGGTCACAAGTTGGGACTATCCATAACAAAACAAACCATTTCCAGGTGGATTATTTTGGCCATTCTGGAATGTTACAAACTGGCTGGGAAAGAGCCACCCCAAAATCTTAGGGCTCATTCAACCAGGGGTATCGCAGCCTCTTCGGCTCTCCAAAGAGGGGTACCGGTCAGAGACATATGTGCGGCTGCCACATGGTCGTCCGCACATACATTTACAAAATTTTACAACCTGGATTCCTCCACTAGTCAAGAGACCAGATTTGGCAAGGCTGTATTACATTCGGTCCATCCCTAAAGGGATACATAACATTCTTATTCCCACCTCCAATTACATGCCACTGCTATGGGAGTCTATCAAAGATAAGGAATACGTCGGAGGACACAATCCCTTCGAAGAACAAGTTACTTCTTACCTTGTAATGTTCCTTCGATGGGATGTTCCTCCGACGTATTCCTTATCGCCCCTCCCATCCATCCTTCAGTAATACTTCCCTTGTGGTTGCAGCTTACGCTCCTTCAAGGTCAATAACCAATTCAGGCATTACTTTTCTTATGCTACAAAACGGAACTGAGCAACAGATGCCGCGCATGGCTATTTATGTGCATGGTGACGTCGGCGCCGACACGGTGGCCGTCGAGGGACATCGACTCAGCGGATGTCTACGCGCAGCGCCCTCTACAGAGAAAACATTTCCGAGGCCAGCAAGCTGGAAACATATTATCAAAGATAAGGAATATGTCAGAGGAACATCCCGTCGAAAGAACGTTACAAGGTAAGAAGTAACTTGTCAATTTAAACCCTGCTGTAGAGAAGAGCATCTGTGAGACCAACTCATGATAAAATACATTGAGGACAAAATTCGAGAGGAATTTTGGAAAGAGACACAGACCTTGATAGAGCTGTTGAGATAGCAATGAATATTGAACATACTACCACCTGCATTAAAGAATTGGCAAAAGAAAGTAAAATTACGGACTATGAAAGGAAGAGTCCAGAAAGGTCAGAGACTAGTGTCGTAAAAATAGAAAAGTCGAACAATGCAATACGAGGAAGAGGAACATTTAACAGAAACAGTGACAATGAGTATACATCTCAAAGAGGATGATGGAGAGGACTTCAGGTACACAACAGAGGAACATCTGATGGCCACATCCTCAGAGTAACCAGTGGATGCTACAGATGCAGCAATACCAACCACTTTTTTATTTTTTATTTTTTTATAGCTTGATTTACAAACTTTTTAAAACAATATCTCTCTCGTCACAGTTCCTTGATTTTAAATTCTCAAGTGGCAATTTCGTTAGGATCCTTTAGGATTTCGTCCAAGAAGTCAATGACTCGACAAGTCAGCATCACATTGTTTCCACCAAGAATACGAAACCACCATTCTTCCATATTCGAGTTTTCTGGTGCATATTTTCCAAGATGAGTTGATCTTTGGAGCTTTAAGTCCATGCATTCAATTGTAAGGTGTTTGATTCAACTTTGCCCCTACAAAATCTGCATAGGTTGTCGATCGTGTCATTGGCGTGTATCCTGAATAGCAGTTCTTTTGTCCTCAAGGCGTTTAGATGCAATTTCATAAAGTAGTCTCGGTGGTGTCTTGATGGAAATTGTTTAAGGTACCTGGGTAGCAAATCAAGACAATTTGCAACTGGGCCCAAGTATAGTGCCGAGTCCAAGTTGTTATAATGTTCTAGGTTTAAGATCCATTGCCAATGTTTTATTTTCTTTTTTGCATTTTGCGGATGATTTATTAACATGTCCAAAGATGTATCTGCATGAGACAAGATCTCAACAAGTTTTAATTGCCATTCATTTATCAGGGAATTCGAGCATCTTTTGTCACAATTTTGGAAAATTTCGTACGCCGGTTCCGGGGAACTTAGCTTCATTTTCCTAAGTAGGGACAATGATTTCCATAGAACAGTTCCTTGGAGGGGGTTTAATGCGAGTTCATTTCTGATCTTGATAACTGATACATGTTTGGGTAGCCTTAAAACCTTTCTCCAAAATTGAGCTTCTAAATACGTCCATATTCAATGGTTATCTAACGCTGCTAGAAGCCTTAAGAGGACGATCCGGGTTTGGTCGACAAGGGCTATGTCGTCAGCGTATGTGACTCCTCTTATTTCATTGCCGTTAACTTTCGGAGGGAAACAGTTAACTTGATTTCGTGTGAATGGAATATCGGCAATAAACAACTTGAATAAGAGCGCAGCAAGCAGGCAGCCTTGTTTCACGCCTGTGTTTGTCTCTATAGGAGTTGTTAAATCGCCTTGCTGGTTCAACCGTACTCTGATTGAGGTATTTACGTGAAGGGCAATTATGGGCTGTAGAATTTCTTCTGGACAAGACCAGCTCCTTAGTTTCTTCCATAGTAGTTCTCGATTGATGGAGTCAAATGCTTGACGCATGTCAACAAATGCCAGATGTAAGTTCTTTTTTTGTTTTAATGCTTCAAGCTTTAGTAGGTTAAGGATTACAAGATTTACTTCTGTCCCGACACCTTTAGTGAACCCAGTTTGACGATGGTCTAGACAGTTTGATTGTACAGCCCAACTTGCTAGCTTCTGTTGTAGAAAAGAAGCCATTATTTTCCCAATCGTGCTTACAACGCGATTGGCCGATAGTTATTTGGGTCTTCACAAAGGCCTTTTTTATAAATAGGCACTATAATTGCCGTTGTCCATGATTGCGGCAAAATTCTTCTTTTTGTGATTTGCTTGAATAGAATTTCAATGAAGGATTCTAGCCTTTTCTTCTTTAACATTATATTACTAATGCCATCCGGGCCTGCTGCTCTAGAATTTTTCAGCTTTGCGATTTTTGTGGCTATGTCGTCAAATTCTTCAGTTCTGTCCCACTCCACTTGTGCAACGTGGTTGCCAATTTGGCTGCTTTCTTCTTTGATGAAAAAAAGCTTGGCAAAGTGTTTTATCCAAGTCACCTCGGCTACCCCATTTGATAACATTGCATTCTGCGGTGGAATTTCGTTGTTTAATATTGCCCAAGTTTCTCTTGAATTTTGGGTCAAGATTAATTTTAGCATCAGGGCACCTCGTTCTTGGTCTCTCATTGATTCGAAGGTTTTTTTCCTATTTCGAAATCTTTGTTTCCTTGTTTTATTTTTAAAGTCGTTGATGCATCAGGGTTTTTCTTTAGCTTCCTTAAGTCTTTCTGTAGTAACTTTTTCTCTTTACAAATCGTGGCACTCCACGTGTGTATGTGTTCTACATTGTTACTTTTTAGACCACCTTGAGGAAATCGGAATTGCATCAGCAAAGGAGTATAATTTACCTGTGAATCTGTGTCGACTTCATTAGCTCGTATTGAATTAGTAATACTTGTAATGTGTGTTTTATTTATTCTCAGACGATTTCCAGCTTGGTTTGTTGCCAGGTTCCGTCCAGACATCTTTTTTGCATTGTTTTGTTCAATTTGACAGTGCAGCACTAAAGCGTCATGGTCACTTCTTGTCATTGGGGTTATAGTTAAGTCTTGGACTTGAGCCCAAAAATTCGAGGAAACCCAAATGTAATCCAGGATTTCATGTACACCTGTGTTGTGCCAGGTAGAATGAGGTGGAAAGTCACTAATAACATTACCATTTGTCATGACACAATTGCGCATTTCGATTGCTTGAGTCCAGCTTTTACATCTCGTCGAGGCAGTTTGCCTTGTCACAAAACTTTCATTTAATTGCGATGTTGTGTCAATTAGTTCAGCAAGATTTAAATCACTGCAAGTTATATACTGAAGGTCAGTACATGCCAACTGACCTTGGTCAATTAGGGTTGTTACTGAATTAATTACATTTTTTGTAGAGATCTTAGCTGGATTCCAGTATGCGTTAATAACCAACATGTATTTTGGTTTCCCTGCTGCATTGGCCTTCAATTGTAACAATGTACCTTGAACAAAGGGGTTTGGATTCGTTGATTGAATCAATTCCCAGCCCTTTCCTTGTTTAACCATGGTAATTAGCCCTGAGAACGGTCTCCCTAGACTATTTTTAACTGCGTGGTTTGCTAGAATCAAGTAACCATCTCTCGTGGGGGTCTCTCGCAGCCACGTTTCTTGTAGACATATGATCAGATTTGTAGCCAGGTCGAGGAAAAACTTGTTGAAAAGGTGTACGAAACCCCTGGTATTCCAGGATATTGTTGTTGAGGGGTCCTTCTTGATATCAATTCATTGCTAAGCGGGGTCCTTGCCGATCGGCGGTCGGAAGTACCCACTTTTCTTATAGAATCATCTTTACTTCTCTGGTCGCCGGAATTTATAGAAGATTTCATTGTTGCCCTGAGCTTCTGTCTTGCAAGATCTTTGGCCCGTTCATTAATTGGCGAAATATGCATGTCATTTGTAGAACTTTTTGAGGCCATCGCCTCAGATTTTACCTCAAAGCCAAAGAATAACAATTCCTCAGTAGCCGCAAGTATAGCCTGTCGTACTGCATGAGATTTAATATGTAGCAGTACTATGTCAGTACTGGTCTCAGACGCATATTCGACTATCTTGATGTCATCTTTGGTTATAGTCCGCAGAACTGGCACACTCTGGAGTAGCATCAAGATATTTCTCCGGTTCAAATTCATTGAGTCATTATCTGCGAGCACATTTTCAACTCGCAGTTTGCCCAAGGAATCGTGCACCACTTTTGTTGGTTCTATGGTCCTGAGTTTGTCAGTTTTAGCTCTTTGCGCCGCTGTGTATTTTGGGTTTAAATTTGCGCCATTGTGTACTGACGTGGCGGCGGCTCTGGTCGGTGGTTTTTGCTTCGTTTGTTGACCTATGCCGTCATTGCTGTTACATCTTAAAGGCTTCGCCGAAAAGTTGTGCTTCTGACAGCCTTGTACTATTGAGCTCGGGGCCTGATTCGTGTTTGAGGATTCATCTTGTTTTCTTTTCCGGTTTATTTTTGATAGTTGGTCAACACGGTCAGGCGTTTCTGCTGTATTTTCACTCTTGTTTCGGTCGTTGTCAGGTGACAGCGTTTGATTTAGGTCATCAACCGAACTGACTGAATATGTAGACAGATCTTCAAGATCAATTGATGAGTCTACAGAGTGGGTTGAACTACATCCCGATTCTCGACGAGCACTTTTTTTTAGGATTTCCTTTACCAGGTACAGGCAGCTCATTTGTATCGTTTGATGGTTGTTGCTTTTTCTTTGCCTGCATCGTGGGGTTATGGTGCTCACGATCAAATTGCCCGGGTCTAATAGGCGTAGTTAAGTTTCTTATAAATTTTCTAGAACTGGTCGTTTGCTTTTTTGCATCTGCCTTTTTATTATTTGTATTCTTCTTTCCAATTTTCGCATTTGTTTCTTTTGTTTCTTTCCTTGGGAGTAGTTGAATCGTTTTTGCTGGGCCTTTGAACATGTCGAATGTCGAGAGGGCTTTTTTGTTGTTTCCAGCCACATCTGACGCGCCAATGAGCGGGACCGCTGCGGCCGCCAATGCTGGCAATTGTTGAATCAAAGTCGTTGTATGATGAGCTGTTAAAGGTGGAGCGTTGATCTCAGACATACTCGGCAGGATTGTTCCATTTAGGTCCTCTGTCGCTGTATTGGGACCTTTATCTCTTGTGCCTGTCACATCACAGCTCAAGTCGGCTAGCAAGCCAATTTCAGATAATGTTTGGGTAATTGCATTTACCAAGTTTTTTTTTTTTGAGCCTCGGGTTTGTGAGAGCGGCACAATATTGGTCAGCGAGTCGGCTGGCTTTGCTCCTTTAGTACCAGGAATTTCAATCGACTCCCTATGATGCAGCCATTTCATGCATTTCATCACGGCCTCCATCAATTTTGCTTTCTCGTGGTTATCTCTCATTGCGAGGTCACATAACCTTGATTGCCAAGCAATTGTGTGTTCTGCTTCCTTTTCCATGCGTGATACAAGTTGAGTATATACCCTTTCCATTTTGTTTATTTTTTCAGTTAGATTGGATAAAATGGAACTCTGTGTCGTGATTCCGTCACTAAGTGTTTCATATAACTTGGTGAATGGAATAAGAGCCAAGGAAGTGGCAGCTAGAACGTTGTTATGAATTTGTATCGCTGCTGCTGTTGATATATTTGGGTTGGAGGCTTCCTTTGTTTTGCCATCAAGGGAGGCTGCGCCACATTGATCGTTCTTTTATTTTGCAGGTGTGTCGCTGTTTAAAGACTTCTCCATTACACTTGTGCTTTGATTTATTTTTGGGAGGGAGTTTGTGACGTACAGAGGCAATCTCTTGCTTTTTTGACAGAAGGACGAAGAACTTCATCGGTCTGAAAGTATTGAAGCACTGTTTTCCAAGTTTGCCGGAGTATCTGATGCCCAGTCTCCTAGGCTGGTGCGTTTTTCCTTTTTATTTAGCTTCAGATATGCTTCTGATCATTTATCTTTCATTAACTCGAAGTCTTCTTTCATTCTATTCATTAGACGCATTTCTCGCGCGGCTACCGCATGAGTCGATTCCTACGCGCTTCCTTGTCTGGGGACAAGCCCAGGTTTTGACGCGTAAAGACCAGAGTTGTCCGCTTGCAAGGGGCTCGGAGTTGTCACGAGCAGGGCTGTGTGCTCAGGATCTGTTTTGCCAGTAAGGTCAAACACATTACTGTGTGTTATATTTGCCGGAGAGGCAAACTTGCTTTCATAATTTTGTTTCCATTTCAATTTTGCTAAGGCCATCTTGGCGAGCCGATCAGTCGTGCTTATGTTAGGTGCCGATTTTGACAACTTTGTTGTTATGTTCAATGGAGCAGTCGTTTCACCATTTTCTAAGTTGGAGATGTCGAGTTTCTTCATATAGGATGTGTAAGAGTCAGAAGCATGTTGTTTTAAATTTACGTCGCTCTCCAAAGCAACCAAGTCAACGATTTCTTCCACCATCGGGTGGCTCTCATTCGTAAGTCTCGAGGGAGACAAGGCAGCTGATGCTTCAACCAAATCACTATCGGATTCGTCTAGTAGAGGCCGCCTAACACATGCACTTTGGTTCAGGGCGGACGTGTCTTGGTTTATTGACATGTCAGCACACGAAGTGCTGCAATGAATGCCTTTATTTTTCGCCGATGCTGTTTGCATCGATAGTAGCGGCCTCCACTGCAAGGGCATGCTTTTTTCGTCATAAGTTGTGTGTTTGTCTGAGAGAGACCTTTGACCATTCGGGTCGTTTCGGTCAGATGCTAGTTTTGCAAACGCCCAATTGTTTATGCAGGCAATCACTAGTTTCGAAAGCCGTTTGATCTTGTCGTTATTAAGTGGACTAATTTGCGCGCCCCTCGCCACTTGCGCTCTCAAGGAGTCGACTAGTGTGTCTGCTGGCTGGGCAGTTGATAACTGTGCAGCCTCGCTGCTTGTCGATGAGTCTACAAGTATGTGTTTGCTGGTTTGAATTGGAGTGTTGGTCGAGCAATGTTCGAGTGAGCAGTTAATGTTTATTGTTCCAAAAGTGCCCGTTGTGTGGCGTTTCATTTGCAAGGATGGAAAGCCACTGTTATTGCTTTGAGGGGTCAGGGAGGCTAATGGCACCATTGTCGTGTCAGGTAGAGGAGTCTCTGGATTTTTCCCCTGGTTTATTTTTGCTTTTAAACGAGTCTGGGGGCCAGAGTCTTGCATATCACTCACCTCTCCTGTCCTCATCCTCGTCTGCGGA
This sequence comes from Ambystoma mexicanum, assembly GCF_040938575.1. Classification (NCBI taxonomy): domain Eukaryota; kingdom Metazoa; phylum Chordata; class Amphibia; order Caudata; family Ambystomatidae; genus Ambystoma; species Ambystoma mexicanum. Next base: position 1,046,182,824 of record NC_090926.1, read on the forward strand.
CTGCAGACTGAACTCTGGCGAACTCCGCGCGCGCTCCGTGCTCTTCTGGAGTTTTTAAAGGTGCTTGGGCTTGATTTTCTTAAAGCCACACCAGCACCAATCTGTTTACTGGGAAGAAAACACAGTAGCTGCAGCTCCTCTCGCCACCTCAGGTTTCTGCAGACTGAACTCTGCCGAACTTTGCCAGAGACAAAGAGGGTACTGCCAGATTTGTGGAATGCAGGCAATGTGGCATAAGGAGCCACATCTCTAGGTGTTGCAGATTTTGGGGTGGTGAAGTAGGAAACATTGAGGTTGATTGTGAGGATGACGTTGAAGTATGTGAGGGATTCAACATTGTGCAAGTAGTAGATGCTGTCAATGCGGTTGATGATGTAAAAGTCAAGAAACCCAAAACAGTTATTAGAGTAAATGGAACTGACATTGAAATGCTAGTGGATAGTGGTGCAGATTACACACTTAAGTAAGAAGACGTGGCAGGAATGCTTAAAATGTTGTACATTGAAGTAAGCGAATATTAAAGCAAAAGCATATGGTAACAATCCCATTTTTATAATAGGAGAACTTGATGCACAGATAACCTTCAAAGGGAAGACTATAAATTCCAAAGCATATGTATCAAATGTGGGTGGAATCTTACTTTTACAGAGCTGCCAAGCAGGTCTGGGGATAAAATTGGATCCTAATCATGAGGAATAAGTTTCCAATTAATGTAATGTGATAGATAAGGCCTTCAAAAAATGATACACATGTTAATGGTAAAGAGTGTGATAAAAGTGAAATAGAGAAGTGGGCACCCAAAGTGATTCAGAGTGGGGTTCGATGCTTGAACACATTTGTACATAAGATAAGCTTACAAAAGAATACAGTACTGTTTGCTTCCAAAGTCCGGCCAGTACCCCTGGCATTTCGAAAAGAAGTTGAAATAGGAAATTGAAAGAATGTTGAAGGATGGAATAATTTAGAAAGCAGACGCGTCAGAGTGGGTTAGTCCCATTGTCATTGTTAAGAAGGCCAATAGACATGTGATCACAGAAAGATTCCCCTTATGAAAGATAGATGAGATGATTACTGATCTGAATGGTTTAGATTTATTAAGTAAGAATGCATCCTGCATCGTATGATATCCTCATGTTTATTACTCACTTGGGTCTTTTTATGTGTGTTAGAATGCCTTTTGGCCTCATCTCAGGGGCCAGTTAGTTTCCGCGTGTCATGAATAGTATTTTGGGAGGGATGAGTAGTGTCAAATTCTATCAGGACGACATCTTGGTGTGGGGTGGAGATGTCAAAGAACAAGATGATAGACTCAAGCAAGCTAAGGAAGTTAGAAGTTGTAGTTTTTATTGTATGTTTTTTTATTATGACTTAAAATGGTTTACAACATTGAAAACCGTTAGTCAAAATGGGTGCACATTGCGCAAGACTAAACATTCAAAACTTAATAAGACTAAACAAAAATCTCAGTAAAATATTTCTTAAATCATATATCAAATTGGCATGCGCATGCAGTTTCTAATGTTCTGAAGAATTAGATCTAGTTTCTCCAGAACTCTTCTTCTGATCTCATATTATTTAACCACACATGTGCCTGATGGTCTCTTTCCTGCATTTTTAGAGTCTTTATGTCCTATTCTTCTTCCTGATCCCTTGCTCCAGACGCTTCCAATTTTACAGCAATTGCTAACAGGAATATTGCCAACACAGGCAGTTGATTACTAGATGTTTTAATGTGTCTGCCTCGTTAGGTTGTTGACGTAGTCTGCATGTGCGGCATTTTTATTGTCCTTTCCTCTTTCTAACCATCTAGATTACATTCTCAGAAACCAGTTCAGCAAGATTTGTAGGTATTTAGGTATTTCATTCAATTTGCATACTCCGGACCAGAAATCCTCTTGATGTTTATATTTATAGATCTCTTCCCGCGTGTTTATCCAATCATTAATATATCGTTTTTTCTTGATCTCCTTTGGCTCTCGGCCCATTGTTTCTTCCGATTCAGTTAAGTCTGTCAATGTTAACTGGCATCTGGTTTGCCATTCCTTGAGAAGCTTTTCTTTTGGATCCTTTCTCTTCTAAATATGGCAATTGGTGTACTTTTTGGCAGGCTCAGCACAGTACGCCAAGAAATACCTTCCAGTTTTGGCCAAATATTCTCATCCAAAATAAAAGCCCCATAGGTTAATATTGGGGGCACTTTCAATCTGTAAAAGGAGATTAGAGGTATCAGCGAGAACCTGCAGTATTTTTTTAATATGTGTTTTCCTAACGCTGGCAGATTTTTCGTATTGCTTTGGAACACTGCAATCCGTGGATCTTCAGTGATGCTTGTGTTGATATTAACTCGTAGGTATAAGCAAGATTTAACTACTTTTATCTTTTGGCCTTTCAAATACCATGTTGGCTCTCTCTTTACTCTTCGTCTCTCTTGTTCACCAAAAACCATAATCTGCAATTTCTCTGGATTGATTATTAGGTAGTTTGATTCAAGATAACTTTGCAGGGCATCAAGCTGTCTCTGTAACCCTATTGGGGTCTGATCTAAATTGACAATATCGTTGGCATAAAGTAGTCTTCCGATATCAGTATCAGCCAACTTTGGAGGAAAAAAACGAATTTGTAGGAAGGCATTATCCATGTCCGTTGTAAACAGGTTGTAGAGAACTGGAGCCAACGGACAACTATGTTTAACCCCTCTGTTTATTGGGATAGATTCTGACAAATGCCCTATATTATCCAATTTAACTTTGACCTATCTTTGTGCAGGCCTTTGTTGTTGTTCAGGATGATCTTCGGACACCTCCATGCCTCAGGTTTTTCCCATAGTAGAGATCTTTTAATTGAGTCGCAGGCTTTCGACAAGTCTATAAATGCTATGTAGACTTTTTTACCTTTGCTCTGTGCTGCTTTTGCTTTTAAGAGGTTTAATATAAAGATGTTAGCAGAGGTGCCAATACCCTTTACGAACCCCGCCTGCCATTTATCTTGATGACCCGTTCTCTCACTCCATTGTGACAAAGCTTTTAACAAAATGGACCCAAAGATTTTTCCGAGCAATGCAATTGGGCATTAGTGGCCCGTGTCCGTTCTAAGTCACTTTTTAAAAATCGGCACAACTACTGCCGTCTTCCATGTCAGAGGGAGTTGCGCCTTTGTCAGTATCCCTCTATATAGATGGTGGAGAAAAATGCCCCATAGTTCCGGATCAGCTGCATATTCGTCAGGCCATCTGGGCCTGGAGCCCTGGAGTTCTTCATCTTCCTTATTAAATCTTCAATTGTTGCTATTTCCAAGTCCAACAGCTTTGTTCCATATTGAGGCAGAATGGCTGTAACAAATCTGTGTGTTCACTTTGGGGTATCTCCTCCTCCTCTTCTTGGGCATCTGTATAATATGTGACCCAAGACGTTGCCGGAATTGGATTAGACATCAGAGCATCTTGTGGGGCATCCATTTCATTTATTGTAGCCCATATTGATGTGGTGTTCTTGGTTTTTATGTTATCTAACATGCGTTGTGCATCTTGATTTGTCATTGTTTTTTATGTACCTTTAACCAATTTCGGTATCTTTGTTTTAATTTGTGTGTTCCCTCAGTTTTATTATTTAATTTGCTCTGTTTTACACGTGTTATTTCTTTTTGTAGGAGCTTCTTCTTTTCCACGATCTGTATGTTGTATGCATGCTTGTGTGACATCGATGGCATCCGGTCACCCACTCTCTGTTGTATTCTAAATTCTTGAAATAACGGGGTATAGCTTATGCCTTTCTTGGCTTTTCGATCAACTCTGGCAATGTGTTTTGTTTGATGTTAAGTCTATTTCGGCCGGGATTTATCCTCACGTTTTCTTCAAATATCACTGGTGGCACTTTATTTATGTTATTACAGACCATTCTTAGTTGATAGTGGTCACTCTTCTTGGTTTCATGAACCTCCATGCTGTCAATAATCCCGCTCATGTTTGAGGAAACACTGATGTAATCCAAAATCTGCGAACTCATGGTTCCCTTCCAAGTCGGTTTCCCTGGAATATCACCTTTCATCATCCCATTCAGGATAACACAGTCTCTAGATTGTAGAGCCTGTCTCTAGGTAATTCCACTGTTTACTTTATTGGATGGTGATGAAGATTCTTCAGAAATTGGCTTGTTATCCCTATCAAGACAAGAGCAGTTTAAGTCGCCAACAATAATTATGAGCGGATGTTAGGAAGAATTCTCTGTTTAGGCTGAATTTCCTAACCTATTGAGTCCCCCAGCAGCTTTGCTGGATTTTCTGGGTTTATTTTTTCTCTCCTGCCAAGAGTGAGACTCTTTTACCCTCACTCTTGGGCATGTTGAAGTGTGTTTTCTTGGTTAAACCTTGTGTTGAATGGGCTATGGGGTCTTTTACTCCATAGGGCCTCATGTATTTTTGTGATGTGGGTTACACAGCACCCTCTGTGCCGTAACCCAGGGGTGTCCTAGGGACTCCCCAACATAGACTCCATACCCTGGGACTGACTACTGTCTCCCAGGGCATGTAAAGTCACCAAAGACTTTACTAGTCTTAAATCCTGAACAGAACCAGTACAAACCATCATATGGTGGACGTACTGGCTGGGGCAATTCGATTGCCCCAGGGTCTGTTAGTCAAAGGGGCACGTCTCCGTCCCCCCTGATCGAGTTTTGGCTGGTGGCAGTGGAAACTACTTTTTATATTCGACCGCGAATATTTTCCTATGGGATTTCCCATTGTTTTAGGCTAACACATTTAATTATTTATTTACGGTAGCCTCAAACATACCGCCGGTTTATATATTTATTATTATAACTCCGGTTGGGATTTTTTGCCAAAACTTGATTCTAAAATGGCGTTGGCGTTCGCCTCTGTAACTCTGACCCGAAGTGGAGCCCTTTGTCCCACTTTTGGCGGGCTTCTCCACAGAAGCCCTCCAAAGTGGTGCCACTCTGTCTGGGGTACTTAGGAGGGGTGGAGGGGGATTTAGGCACCCTGGACTGAGTTACCTTGGTAACTCAAGTCGCACTCCGTCCTGATTGGCCCAAGTGGTGAGCCGGCCGGCTCACCACTTAGCATGTTTGAGTGACAGCTAGGCTGGGTGAATGGGGGTTCGCTGCATAAAAGCAGGGCTTTGGGGACTGGAACTTCAGAAGTCGCCACAGGACCAAGAATCCGACGAGGGAAGAGCTGAGCCGACCTGCTGCGACGACACCACCCGGTGGAGCCCTGCTGAACCGTCTCACCACTTTTCCCAACGACCGAGGAGAACTCTTAACGGAGTGGCTCCTTCCCTTGACTGGTGGGGACAACCAGTTTTCACCTTCTTTTCGCTTCTTCGAGGTATCTCGTGGCCGCCTTGCCCGTGCCAAGCACCCCGGCAACCGGAATACCACATTTTTACCACAACCGCGAAAGTCGGTACAACCCTTTAACCGGAGGACTCCGCGGCTGGTTTCTTCCCGGGCAGTGCAACGACCTTCTTCTTCTGTTCTTCAGCGAGAACTTCTTCTCCCCTGACCGACGTCGAGCCTTGCTGCCACTGCCTGGAACAACTGCCACCGCTGGAGGATCCTTCCCATCTAAGGTACCGTGTTCCGCCTGGCTTCCCTTGCCACCGACTGTACGGGGTAGTTTTAGCCCCCGGCTTTCGAACCTGGGAGTGCCTGGGACACCCTGGCTAAACTTTCTAAGCCTCTCTAAACTCCGTCTGAACTCTTTGCAAGACTCTGAATCCCTAATAACAGTGTGATCTTGGGCACATTGTCGCTCTGTCTGCTCTAAGAGTGGGCCCTGCCTAGTGACTTTTGCTCACCTGTGACTTTATGCTTCTTTGAGCCTATTGAAAGTATTCTTGACCTTAGAGTGGTGTGTTTAGCCTATTCCTGCTTTTTCTCTCCCTTCTTTGAACCTACTAGAGTGTCATCTAAAGTTAAGCACTCACCTCTGTTTGAATTATGTGATGTTAACCTAGAGTTGTCTAGATAGGAATAAGGGTTGGGACTGCTTTCCATATAACTGTGTTTGAAGTGTTTTACTATATATTGCTAGAGTGTTTTCAACTTATGTGTTCTTAAAATAAATAACTATATACTTTTGAAACCAAGCTCTGGTCAGTGTTTGCTTGTACTATTGTGTTTGAGTACCTATTGTGTATACTTCGCATACTGCCTAACTCTTCTTGAGGGAAGTCTGACTGCTCAGCCACAGCTACCAGGTAAATCTGGGTGGTACAGACTGCTACCAAGTGGGTTTACTGCTATACCTGTAGTCTTAAATCTTTTGCAGTGTTCCCTAAGGGAACTGCACAGGTTTCTGCCTAACAGCGGATCTCTCCAATTTGCTCTTTCTTCATCAATCAGGCGCACCACATCATCTGGCATATTCTTCGTTCTTGCATCTGCCGGATTCCAATAGATGTTCACTACTGTTAGGGTTTTACCCTTTTCTGCTGGCACATTCGGACGACTTATTGCTACCAGCTGCACGAACGGTGTGGGGTGGTGTCTATATATTAATGTCCACTCTATCTCATTTTTTATTGCTACAATCAATCCACTCATCGGGCGTCCCAGCTGGTTTTTAAACACAGGGTTTAATACCACCCAATACCCCTCCATTATAGGAGTTTCTTGTAGCCACACTTCCTGGAAACACAGTATGTCTGTTTCTGAAATTATCTCATCGCTCCATTGAAAAAAGAGAGACAAACCTCTTGTGTTCCAGCTCAGAATGGACCATTCCGTTTTCGTTTTTGGTATTGGATGCTATTGTTATTGCATTTTCTCCGCCAACAGACCAGCAAACCATCTCCAATTTGCCTCATCTCCATTGGATGCTGAATTATGATGATCTGTCCTTCTCGAGCTTTCTCCTCTTGGACTTCCTTCTTTTAACCCATTTCCAACATATTTTGTTTTTTGTTCATCTTCTCCTCTTTCTTTTTTCCCTTCCATTAACTTACTGATCTTTTCCTCTCAACTTTCTCTCAGGTCAAACCCCATGGGTCTCAGATGGTGTGCTTCCTCCAACAGCTGCTGTTTTACTAAGTTATAATAGCAATTTATCTGTTTCCTTTTTATATGGGAACTCTACCAGCCTCAGGTCTTTAGTTGACACTTAGAGTCTCTACATGATGGAACAGCCTTATCACATTTGCTCTATTCATTATTAATCCATTGTCCTGATAAGGCAAGTGGAGTGTTAAATTGGTCTTATTAGCGAGATCATTTTTTTTTCTGCACCTCCTCGCTTCTCCCCATTCGTTACTTTTATTTTGGGTGGTAAAATTAGGGACACCTTTATCCTTGGCTGAGCATCTTTGAACCTTCTTCGTTTTCAGAGGTAATCTCACTCTGAGCTTTATCTACTGCAGAATTTTGTTAGCTAGCCTTTTCCTATCTGCAGTTGTCTTTGTTTTTGACTTTCTTTCAGACTGGACTTTCTTTCGAGCCGCTTCTTATATTGCCACATGTTTCTCAAGTCGAACCCCTTATTCTTCTCACTTTTTCTTAACAATTCCATCTGGAACCGGCAATGCCTTCCTGTTCATTCGCACTATCCTCGTCTTTCGCAGAGGTCTTGGCTTCCGAGTCTTTGTACCTAGTGGGATATTTGGGTGCTGGGCTATCCTCCAGCTGACTGCTCTCTTCTGAAATACTATAGGTCGAAAGATTCATCAGGTCACCTTCATCCGAAACTACTATACTGATCTCTTCCTGCACAATGCTGATGGCCCGAATGGCTTTCTCCATATTAGTTGTTATTGTCTCCTTGTTAGTTTTTCCTACTAGCGCTCTTGTAGCCAGACTCGGAACCGAAAGTTTTTTAATAAAAGACCAACTACTATTAGATTTCAGTTTTGTCAAAATAGTCTGGTTTTTTATTTCTTCTTCAGCTCTGTCTTTTTATTGATCACCTTGTTCCTCAGGACTGCTTATTTGGTTTCATGCTCACTGCCTTTCCTATTCTCGTTATATCGCTAGACGTATTAGGCACTTGAGTGTTTTTTGTAAAAATTTGCAAATGTTACGTACTGGAGTATTCATTTGGCCATGTCCCTTCTTCCCCTTCACCCTGTTTACTAGGTGCCAATTCTTCATCATTTTCACCCCCCACGCCCTCTGTCCAGGTCGTCTCCATGCAGCCTCTTATTGCCAGAGTTTGCCTTCACATTTATTGGCCTAGCCCTTGAAAATCCTTCTTCCTGCCCCTTATGCGAGGGCTGCTGACTTTCTTCTATCCTTTGATTTACATTGCCTTTATTTTGGGTGCCTGGGTATTTCACAATACCTTCCTCATTTCGACCTGACTTTGAGGGTCTGGGGGCAGCAACCAGCCTTTTATTGCACTGGTTAATTGGAGCCATGCTTGCATTACTTTCCATTATAGGGTCAGCTGTTTTATCTTCTTCTGGGTGGAAGGGACCCTGTCCAATTGATGATCTTGACAATACTCTTTCTGTTTTCTCCTTTATGATTGGATCGAAAATGTCATGCAGTAGGTGGGTCACACCAGCCAAACTATTTTCTAGATTTTTCTGAATCACCGTAATGAAGCCCTTCACAAATGTCAATTTAGAATTGGTCATCGCTAACAATGTGGAGTGATCTTTGCGAATTTCATCTAGTCTCTGTAGTTCCATAAATGGTGACATAATTGCTGTTAATGTTGACACCAAATGAAATTCCTTTCATTCCATGGCAGCTACAATGTTTGGTCGATCTGACAAATCCCTCTGGTCCTCTTTTGGCTCCTCAGTCATGGAAGCTGCATCTTTTGTCAGGTGACTTTTCCTCTTGTTTATGTCTGATTCCTCATCCCCCTCTGGGGCTTGTGTTCCCAAGGACAAGACATTAACTGACGTATTCATCTCGCTGTACATGTAACTATGCCTAATGCTCTCACCAAGAGTATTCTGAGCCTCATTTGTCATTAATTCCGAGGTTTCCAATAGCAGTTTATCTGGTATTTCCGTCTCCAGCCTGTTACTGCAGCAAAACGCCAGCTCAGCGATCCTTTTCACCGCTTTCGGCTGATTAGAGTTAAAGTAGAAATGCCTCCCACTTATCTCTCCACCGAAAGCCAGGGAGGCCGGTTTCCAACTGTTCTTCTCTGGTGCGGCACCTCTTGGTTTGTTATATACTGAGGTACCCAGACTGAAGTTATTGGTGCCATTATTCTGCCACCAGCCAAGCTTTCCCCAATCCGTCTGGGATTTACCCTCAGGCTGTTTATTTTGATCTGTCTGTAATTTAATTCTCTTTTCATTTGAGTTTTTTTCCTCTTCTCCAATGCTCCCTGGTGCTGGTCGCTTATCAGTGGGGGACTTATCTGCCGATCCCAACGCCTCTGCTTGATTCGCCTCTCTACTTTCTTTTCCTGCAAATGTTTTACTCCCCCCCTACCTCCATGGGGGTACTAGTTGCAGGTGCATTTTCCATCATGTTACTCCTGTTAGATTCAGTTTCTTGAAGGTGCGGAAAGTATGATCTTGAAGGCCTTATATCTCCTACTGTCCCTGTGTAGCCCTATGGCCTACCTACACCCTGGCCTTCCTGAACGTGCATTGGCTTTGTGTACTCCAGGGTACCAAGGCCAGACCCACTCTCATTACATTTGGTTACGGTGTTGCGATTTTCATTTGCCGTCATAGCTTGTGGCGTTGGTGCGTTGTTTAGTCCGATGTCTCCATCAGCCACTTTCCCCCTTTACAAGGGGGCCCGTAACCAACATACCACTTTCACAATCCACACCCTCCTTTGGGCGATCGAGGTACGCCTCCCCCACGCACCTTCTCGGCATGCACATCTTAATGGACGATGCACTCCTGGGCGGTGCCCCCCATACGTGGGCTCCGTTTCACTGCCTTGCAAGGCCACTGGCACTGTGTGCAGCGCCCGATTTCAACAATATTATTTATGGGTACATTTGAGTCGGGGACACCAGCGCTGCCAAAGTCCCTATTGGGCGCTGGATTTGCCTGCCGGAAGTCTCAGGGCTCCCCAGGTCTTCCCCCACTTCTTGTTTCCTCAGTGGTATCTCGTGGTGGTTGTCCCATATCGCGGCCACATTCAGCAGCGGGGGTGATTGCTGAAAGAGTGCACGTTCCAACATTACTTACTGCTGCTTACTATTACAATAACTATTACATACCGCTCGCACACCGCAGAGGGCAGCACCACACCACCCACCAACAAGTTGCAGTTTTGACTTTGACTTTAGAGAAATGCAAGTTCAGGGAGTAACAAGTGGATTATCTAGGTTGCAGTATTTCAGGTGAGGGCTTTAAACCTAAGAGTAGCACAGTGTAAGCAATCTTGAATATGCCTGCTCCAAATAACAAGAATGAGGTGTATACCTTCCTTGGTTTTATTGAATATTGTGAGAAGTTTGTTGGAGGTTTAGCAAACAAGACCATGAACATGAGAACATTTACAAGAAAAGGTGTGACATTTGAGTAGAGTGAAAAGTGTGAGAGAGAGTTTGATATGGTGAAGGAGGATATAAAAAGAGCTCCAATTTTGTGAGGGTTCAGAGAAGAATCCACCACTATTGTTTACACAGATGCATGAGAGTTTGGTCTTGGTGCCGTTTTAATGCAAGACGTGGATTTGATGTTGTATACCGTAGTGTACGAATTGAGGTCTCTTAGAGATGTCGAAAGCCGCTATTCAGTTATCGAACAAGAAGCCTTAGACATTCTGTGTGTGATAATGAAATTCAGAGTATACCTATATGGAAGGAGGTTTGTGGTGCATACCGATCATGGTAAACCCCTAGTGGCGATATTTAACAAGAATGGCCTGGATGGTGTGTCTAGGCGGATTTCAAAATTGATCACGAGACTACAAGAATTGGAGTTTGTTGTGGAACATGTGAATGGTAAGAACAATGTGGTGGCAGATGCCTTATCCAGTAGACCAGTGTTAGAGAGTGATGATGTAGAAGTCCTTGTGGATGAAAATATCAAAGATATTTTTGTTGTTGAGGAGTCTCTTCAAGAGAAAGAGTGGCTTGAGGAGGAGGATTCTGTGTATCAGGAGCAAAGGTGAAGACCCCCATGAGATGGAATTGTGGGGTTGATAGCAGCATAGGAGAGAAGATTGTAGAGTATAGGAGAGTGAAGGATGAACTGTGTGTAATGGATGGGATGTTGTGTAGAGGCCAGCGCCTGGTAGTGCTGGAGGTCATTTGTGAAAAATGTGTGGATCTGGGGCATAAGTCCCATATGAGGATTAGTAGAACCAAAGCACACATTAGGATGGATTTCTGGTGGCCAGGAATGGACAAATCCATTGAGGTGAAGATAAAGGAGTGTGAACAATCTAAAGACAGTGACAAGGTTTCGAATACATGTAGTGCCTCCCATTGTAATCCCAGAGATTCCCAAGACGGTGTGGGATACATTAGCCATTGACTTGTTGGGACTGTTACATGTTTGTGGCGCGCAAGATGGCTAAGTGGTGGTGGTGATAGATTTACTCACAAAGTGGCCGGAGGTTGGAGTAGTGAGATACATTACCTCAAAGAATGTTATTGCTTTTCTCGAAAACATATTTTGGAGGGAAGGTCGGCCTGCCGTGGTTGTGTTGGATAATGGCCCTCAATTTTTTTCAGATGAGTTTCAAAAGTGGATGGTCGGAAATGGTATAAAACATAAAAGGACAGCACTTAATCACCTGCAAAGAAATGGTAGTGTGGAAAGGTTCAATAGCACGCTTATGGATGGGATACGCATGGCGGTACAATTTGGAAATAACTGGAAAAAGGAGATGAGCTGGAGAGTGTTTCAATACAGGATTACCCCTCAACCAGGCAGTGGCATCACTGTATTTGAGTTGATGCGGGGTCGCAAACCCAATACCGTGCTAGTTCTTGTTTGGATGGGTCAGGGAAAAACTGTGGGGTTGAATCTCCAGTTTGTGAAAGAGAAGGTGAGATTGAAGGGTGAGGAATGGACAGACAATATCAAAAGGAATCTCCATCTGGTGGACATCTGGTGGACAAGGCTGGTCCGAATGCGGCACACTCTCTTATTGGCATTGGACGCCAAAAAAGCCTATAAGCGGGTCGAGTGGGGCTTTTTGAGGGCGGTACTCGGCAACACTGTTACAGTCACCCAGTATGAGGTATAGCGGATCCATCAGAATTTCTACTTTCAGTATCCCTTTGAACCTAGATCACACTTCCAGCCAGTATCATTGTTTAATGTTGCAAACCCAGAGAACATTAAGTAGAGTGCCTTTGTGTTTAGCGGATGTCCAACATAACTGAGGTGGCTTTTTTAACTCCACAGAGGCTCTCTGGTATGAGGTAATATCTTTGCTTGGTTCTCAGCTAAATGCGTGCAGAAATATGTGCTTTTCATGTGTTTGCACATTTTATGGCATTCTTCTAGCTCTGTGACTGTGCCGAAGTCCTTTTCCCATCCATTACAATATAAGCTCTGCTGGGAGGCCTGTAAGGATAGCTCAGGGGCAATGTGCAAGACGACGCGGAGCAACAGATCCCTGGGTTTGCGCTTAGAAACCTCTATTTCAGTTGCAATTGCATTGCCATTGAGTATTGCATATAGAGGAGTAGAGATCAACCCATTAGTGTAAGTAGGCAGCAGGAATATGTTTACCCATGCTGTTGGGGATCCTGACACCAAGGGCCACACTTAGGAGGCTGGAGGACACTGGTGGCCCCACCCCACCTCTTGTAAATGAGCACTTGATCGCTCCTGGATCTTCTCACCACACTGGTAAGACTACCACCTTCCGCCAATGTTGATATCGAATGTAGCACAACAATATTTATCCGCTTCTTCAACCCTCACACCCTGGATCTGCTGCCTCTTCTGCTCTCTTCACTGAATATTTTGTCTCCAAGCCGGCCGATTTCATGGCCCATCTTCCGTTACACCATCTCCTGCATGACCTCATCGCAACTCAACGACTCCCTGCTGCATCCTGTGCCCATCTTACTAACCCTTGACTTGTACCTTCATCCAAGCACATTCTCATCCTATACACCCCACCCCTGCCATCACAGTGACTCACGTTTGTGCCCTAGACCTTGCCACCCAGCTGTTAAGGTACATCATTCACCACATCATACCTGCATTTGTACCTACCACGCCACCTGTTGTACTACCTGCATCAACCTTTATTCGTTGTCCTGTGCATGCTTCTGGCAACATGTGGTGTAGCCTTGCTATTCTCCAGCATTGGATCTTTCATAGATTCAGATGCTTGAATATTCCCCGTCGTCAGACTGGGAATCCTCGGTGATAAATTTAATAATAAAAAAAAATCTTTTTTTTTTTTTTTTAAATATACACATACTGCTACCTAGCAGTGCATGTACATAGCCCATTATGGCCTATGAGCCATTTCATTGTGTAGTCCCTCCACCTCACTTTGGTCCTTTATGGCCCCAGCCAATGGGGTGGCAGGGCTTAAGCTCCGCCCCCGGCAGCCATCTTCAGATTTTTCACCGCAGTCTAACAGACACAGGGAATCCTCAAGCTCTCTGAGCTTTTTCAAATTCTTTCTACTTTTGTGTGGAATATATTTGGAAAAATATATTCCATCTTGTTCCCCTTCTTAGGGGCTTTGTTTTCAATTACCCTTGGAGACAAAACTTGTTGTTTTCCTCTCAAAATCGTCGACTGAACTTCTCTTCAGAAATGGAGGCACCTCAGGCTGTCAGGAAGCCTTCCCTGTTCAGGGACTGCACGAGGTGTAAGAAGAAATTGGTTTACTACAAAGACCCCCACGAGCATTGCATTTATTGTCTGTACCCGCATGACATTAAAAAATGCGAGATTTGTAGAACTTTTTCCACCAAGACCCTTCATGACAGGCATAGAAGACTCCTTTCATACCTGGAATCCAGGGATCAATCTTCGGACGAAGAGTCTGTCAGAACAGCTCCTGTCCAATCCAGCACTCCATCTGAGAGACAAACTTCAAAGAGAAGGGCCTCTTCAGTGGAAAGGAGTTCCTCTCCCAAGTCCAAAAAGAGGAAGCTGGAATTGATACCCTTTCTGCCTCCAGTTGACTTACCAAGCCAGAAAAAGTCAGCAAAATCTGCCTCCAGAGGTAAGGAGGAGTTTGCAAAAAACGGGGGGGGGGGGGCAGTCGTCGGCGGGTAAACCGTCCACGAATGAAGGGAAAGGTAAAGGCCCGTCATCGGCCATACCGTCGACGAAACCATCATCGACGACGACGACGCTTAAGACATCGTCGACAATTAGATCATCGTCATCGGACATGTCGACCACGAAGCAATCGTCGACGAGCAAGAAACACCACTCGTCCACGAAGCATTCATCCATGACGCAGTCGTCCACGGAACATACTCCACATTCGTCAACGAAGCCTTCGTCGACGGGAAAATGTCAGTCGTCGACGAAGCCCTCGTCGACGGGAAAATCTCAGTCGTCGACGGGGAAATCTCAGTCGACGGCGAAGCCCTCGTCGACGGGAAAATCTCAGTCGTCGACGGGAAAATCTCAGTCGGCAGCGAAGCCCTCGTCGACGGGAAAATCTCAGTCGTCGACGAAGATAGCATCGTCCATAACACCTTCAGAGGCACCACAAATTTCGGCAGTTACGGAGGAATTACTGCTGTCCACATTTGAAACTCCTGTCATTGAAAGCAATATCATTGAGAAGAATACTGAGACTGAACCACTGGTACAGCAATTTTCACCTTTGGGGCACATGGCAGAACTTCCGGATGTAATTCTTCAGGAAGAATTCTCTGATGCGGAAGTGGTGGAAGAGTCCATCGGTCCCTTACCGAAACAATACAGCCCTCCTTGGCACCCGTCCATGGGAGAATCCGAATATCCTCATGACCCGATACTCATGTTATCCGTGCAGAGGATTGTAGAAGAATTTTACAAACGGCAAAGGGAGAAGCAAATCCCGATTAATCCCTTAGAAGCAGGAATTATTCCTAGAGAGTCATCTCCGATTCCAGGCACATCTGGTTGCTCTCCTCACAGGAGTAGACCGCAAAAACGGATGAGATCACCTGCTCGAAGACCGAGGAGCAGCACCCACAGTGCTTCACCTACAAGAGTCCCGTCACCACAGTCATCGCACAGACCGCGATCTCCGGACGTGGATCCTACGATGGTACCGTCCACCATCTCGGTATCAGACTGGCAGGAGGATCCTTTTGGAGAATTCTCGGAACCAGAAGAAGGAGAAATAACACAGGAGCCAGACGCACCCAGTGAGTGGGATGACTACGTAGTCGGATGACTACGTAGTCGAGAAGCCCAGGAGGAGAGACTCGCCGGGCAAGGCCTCACCGCCGGATGATCTCGTCTCTTTCCACACCATTATAGGTAAAGCCGCAGAATTGTTTAAAATTCAGGTTTCTTCGGAGGAAAGGCAATCAGTGCTCTATGAGCACAGGGACAAACGAAGGAGGACAGTGACCGCAATTCTTCTCCTCGATACCATCTGGGATTCCGGATCCAAGATCCTATCCACGCCCTTATCGACTCCGGCGTTGGTGTCCAGGCCAGAAAAGAAATATAAAGCTCCGGATTCGGCACCGCTTTGTTTGAGGGGTCATACGAAACCAGACTCGGTTGTTACAGTGGCGGCCAGAAAGAAACTCGCCAACCCCTCCTCACCGTTGTCGGCACCACCGGATAAGGACGGACGTAAACTGGAAGCCATGGGCAGGAAAGTATCATCTTCTGCATCCCTTACAATCAGAGCGGACAATGCGCTGGCCATGACCGCAAGGTTCGATCGCGAGCTTTGGCTCCGCATGTCTAACTTGGCGAAGCAATTACCACCGGAGCTCCAGGAGGAGGCAAAATCGATAATCGCGGATGGTGAAGCAACATCGGATCACATGATCGACGCAGCGGTTGATTTGGCCGAATCAGGCTTCAGGCAGATGGCGCAAGGCACAGTGCTCAGAAGGCAGGCCTGGATGAAGGCTACTAACTTTAGACCTGAAGTCCAGGCGCAGATATTAGACATGCCGTTTGATGGCCAAGATCTCTTTGGAAAAAAGATAGACGACCAAGGCAATCAAGACAGACACGGACACAGCCAGAGCCATCAGTTCTTTAAAGGACAATAGTAAGGACCATCGGTCTTTTCGTCCCTTTAGAGGTTCATCTTCCAAGTTCAGAGGATACGGTCGTTCCTCCTATGGTCAAAAAGCACAACGCGGCACGTACCAAGACAATAAATATCAGTCATCCAACAGATACGCCCATAGAGGCAGACGTGGCTCCGCCCAAGGGAAGTCACAAGGCAAGCAAAACTGACGACCAATTTCCCACCCCCCTTCACCACACCCCGGTGGGGGGAAGGGTGAGCCAGTTATTCCAGCGCTGGCAGTCAATTACATCGGACAGATGGGTGTTGCAGGTGATCCGAAAGGGTCACACCTTAGAATTTCTGGACCAACCTCCTTCTCTGCCTCCAACATCTCGCAGAGTGCATATGCTAAAACAGGTCATGTCCGAAGTGCAAAAACTGCTCCAGAAGGCAGCAGTAGAACCAGTACCTTATTCTCAGAGGGGAAAAGGTTTCTACTCCCGATTCTTCCTCGTCAAAAAGAAAAACGGTCAATGAAGACCCATCTTGGACCTGAGGGCACTCAACAAATTCATCAAGCGCATAACATTCAAGATGGTAGCTTTACAAGGGGTGCTACCTTGCTTAAACAAGCACGACTTCTTGGCCACTTTAGACTTGGAGGACGCATACTTCCATATTCCGATCCATCCAGCGCACAGACAGTTCCTCAGGTTCACAGTGGGAGAGCTCCACTTTCAGTTTCAAGTGCTCCCGTTCGGGCTAAAATCGGCTCCGAGAGTTTTCACAAAATGCTTGGCACCGGTAGCGGCAAGTCTCAGGAGGGCAGGAACGGACGTTTTTCCATACCTGGACGATTGGCTGATAAAGGCAAGTTCCGCTGCAAAGGCTCGCTCGGCAGTGTCGAGGACTGTCAACCTCCTAAAAGAGTTAGGTTTCTCCATAAACCAGACGAAGTCCTGCCTCGTTCCCAGCAAGGTAGCTCTCTTCCTGGGAGCCGAACTCGACACCAGCATTCCCAGAGTGAGGCCATCCACAGAAAGAATAGCAGCGATTCTACGCTCAACTTCGAACTTCCTACAGAAAGAGACAACATCCGTACGCTCTTACAAATCCCTATTGGGCATGATGTCATCATGCATATTCCTCATACCGAACTGCAGGCTTCGCATGAGACCGGTTCAGGAAGCTCTGGACCACCAATGGAAACAAGCTTTCGGATGCTGGGAAGACATTGTCCAGATTCCATCGACGTTGCACAAGGCCCTTCGATGGTGGAATGTTCCGAGGAATCTTCTGCAGGGAATGCCGTTTCAAGCACCGACATCGACCCTCCTGCTGCGGACGGACGCTTCCTTATCAGGCTGGGGCGCTCATCTGGCGGACCTCCAAACCAAGGGATCTTGGTCGGCACAAGAGTCCCAGCTCCACATCAACGTGTTAGAGCTCAGGGCCGTAAGGTTAGCGCTGAAAGCTTTCCTACCGGTTATAGCTGGTCAAGTTCTTACAGTCCAGACAGACAACACGACCTCCATGCACTATACAAACAAGCAGGGAGGCACGAGGTCTCAGATCCTGTCGCAAGAAGCCCAACAGCTATGGGCATGGGCCTTTTGCTACGGGATACAGATCAGGGCAGAGCATCTTCCAGGAGTGGACAATGTCCTAGCGGACAGACTAAGCAAAGAGTACACAGCGTCACACGAGTGGGAGCTGGACGAAAAATAAACCCAACGGATCTTTGCCTTATGGGGCCATCCGCAGATCGACCTTTTTGCCACCAGGAACAACAAAAAATGCAAGAGATTTGCTTCAAGATACCCGGAGCACCAATCACTGGGAGACGCGTTCTCAGTGGATTGGTCGGGGAAGTTCCTCTACGCCTTCCCACCCATTCCCCTCATGTCGAGGGTACTTCGCAGGGTAAAAGAACAGGATTGTTCTTTGATTCTTATTGCACCGGATTGGGCACGGCAAGTCTGGTACCCGACGCTGAGGCACCTATCCTGCCGACCCCCGATTCGTCTCAAGTCACATCAATATCTACTGACACAACAGAACCGCAAGGTCCTCCACCACGACCCGAGGAGCCTGTCTCTCATAGCATGGTTCCTGAGCAGCGCAAACTGATGCACCTAAAGTTACCATCAGAATGCTGGGATATCATCAGGGCCGCTAGAGCCCCGTCCACGCAACTTACCTACACCAGGAAATGGACCAGGTTTTCCAAATGGTGCGAGACCTCTGCGATCGATCCCCTCTCGGCCTCGGTTGATCAGATTCTGCCCTACTTGTTGCACCTGGCTAAGTCAGGGCTCTCACTGTCCTCTATCAAGGTCCATCTGTCAGCCATAGCGGCCTACACAGTAACCGCGGAGACGCAAGCCTTACTTTCCTTACCAGCGGTTAAGATCTTCCTGAAAGGACTGATGCGTACTTATCCGCCTACACCTACACCAGTTCCAGACTGGAGTCTTAACAGCCCTCATGCAACCTCCCTTCGAACCCATACACAGATGCGATATGAAATTCTTGTCCTGGAAGACATCTTTCCTGATAGCCATCACTTCAGCCAGAAGGATCAGTGAGTTGCAAGCTTTGTCTTCAGAACCTCCGTTTACTCTGTTCCAGAAGGACCGCGTCATCTTAAGGCCTCACCCGAAGTTCCTCCCCAAGGTACTTTCGGAGATGTCGTTCACTGAGCGCATTGTTTTACCAACCTTCTTCCAGAATCACGCTTCTGAAGCGGAAAAGACATTACATTCTCTAGACGTTGCTAGAGTGTTGAAGTTTTACTTGCAAAGAACCAAGGAGTTCCGCTCCTCAAACCGGCTATTCATTTCGTTCTCTGGCCGTACCAAGGGTCAGCATATATCTAAACAAAGTCTGGCACGCTGGGTATCGTCCTGCATCACCCACTGCCATCAGTTGAAAGGCGACCCTTTAACTAGACCGCCATCTGCGCACTCCACCAGAGGAAGAGCGGCGTCAACAGCATTCCACGCAGGGGTGGCCTTGAAGGACATATGCAGAGCTGCCACGTGGAGCACTCTGCATACTTTCGCGAAACACTACTGCCTGACTGAAGATACCAACAAAGAAGCTGCAGTTGGACAGGCAGTGCTCCGCCATCTCTTTGTATAAGGTAGGATCAGCCTCCTTTCCCACCTTTCCCGAAGTATGTAGCCGTTGTGTTGCTGCATGGTAAAGGTTTGACCAGAAATATGTTTTTCTGTATTTATGCATATATGTATATTATGGTGGCATGTTTTAACTGCTTGGTATTCTATTCAAGCATCTGAATCTATGAAAGATCCAATGCTGGAGAAGTCTTAGTTATTTACCTGTAACTGTATTTCTCCAGCATTGGTATCTTTCATAGATTCACATGCGCCCGCCCGCCTCCCCTGAGAGGCTGCTCCTATGCTCGGCATCCATCATACTGTAATCTCTACGGTTCAAAATCTGAAGATGGCTGCCGGGGGCGGAGCTTAAGCCCTGCCACCTCATTGGCTGGGGCCATAAAGGACCAAAGTGAGGTGGAGGGACTACACAATGAAATGGCTCATAGGCCATAATGGGCTATGTACATGCACTGCTAGGTAGCAGTATGTGTATATTTTAAAAAAAAAAAAAAAAAAAAATGTATTATTAAATTTACCACCGAGGATTCCCAGTCTGACGACGGGGAATATTCAAGCATGTGAATCTATGAAAGATACCAATGCTGGAGAAATACAGTTACAGGTAAGTAACTAAGACGTCCGTGTTATGCACCTTACTATGACCCATAAACACATCCTGATGTAGCTCCCTGCATCAATAGGAGTAGATTTGCCACACTGTATTATGCACCTTACTATGACCCATATATGCATACTGATGTAGCTCCCCGCAACAAGAGGATTAGCTTTGCCAGACTGTATTATGCACCTTACTATGACCCATATATGCATCCTGATGTAGCTCCCGCAACAAGAAGAGTAACTTTGGCAAACTGTATTATGCATCTTTCTATGATCCATATATGCATCCCGATGTAACTCCCTGCAACAAGAGGAGTAGCTTTGCCAGACTGTATTTTGCCCCTTACTATGACCTATATATGCATTCTGATGTAGCTCCCCGCAACAAGAGGAGTAGCTTTGCCAGATTGTAATTATTCACTTACAGTTATCTTTATATGTACCTTCTGCAACTAGCATCTAGATACCTCAGGGTTTTGTGTGCTGTAATAAATGCAAAAATAAAATTAAAAAAAGATGTCCAAAGCAAAAATGTCCTGTGTCCGAAATCCTATTCTAGCCCTCACATTCTATAAGTACCTTTAAGGTTTTAAGGGTAATATGTCTTTGGCCTTGGAAGTGCACAAATGTTCAAGTTACAAATTCCCAACAGATAGTATTCACTGTTTTAGGGAATGGCTCCCTTCCCAGGTTTTTCTTCACCAATAGGATAGATCAACAAGACCATCAATGTTCTTTAAAGCCTAAGAGGATCTCTCCTTCCTCTTGGCGTTGCAGTCTACTTCTAGAGAGAATGTCACCCTTCCTCAAATCTTCTCAAACATTCACAGTCCTAACGGTGTGAGCCTTCCTTGGGATTCTTTATTCATCTTGAAAGGAAAACCAACTTGGACTTGGGCTCTATGCCTGCAGGACTGCTGGCATACTCCCCTGCCAGGGTCTTTCCACCCTTAAAATGCAATTTGAGTCTCAAACCTATCTTTTCCTGGTATATATTTTCTGCCAGGCTTTTTCCATGTGGTTCACTTTTTACATTCGGAAACTTGACTTTGCCTGGTACACTCTGCTGCCAGGAATTTCCCATGTGATTTCACTTTTACACACTTGCAAACTTGACTTTGCCTGGTATACTCTCCTGACAGGTCCTTCTCGCAAAGTTCACTTTATACTATCTTGACAGTTCTTATTTCTTACATTCACCTTTGGTATTCTTCCTTTTTAAATATTTCATCTCAAAGCCCTTTCATTCACTTTGGTTGCTCTTTTCTTTGCTTAATAGCGTTGACCAAGTGCACCGGTGTCCAAGCTTCCGTTCCTAGGACTCACCAGCTTTTCGTGGCTTTCTACAGTCCTCTCACCGTAAACGTAAAGCCGCTCTCCGGCGTCCCGTCTCCACTTAAAAGGCTCACCGGTTTCAGTTAGCAGCTTCCACATCCTTCGTGGCTCCCGTTTTGCTATTGAGCCCCTCTCTGTGTTCAGGCAGTGTTGGAACTGCTTCCGTCAGGAAGACTTCACTTTGCTTCCTGCTACGATTGCAAAACAGCAGACCTATTTCTGCAGTCCTTCTTCCTCTGCCGACTTCCCGAGACTTTCAGCTCCACGGTCTCCTGTACGGCTCAGCTGTCCCTCAGTCAGCACAGAGAGGATGAGGCTTCTTGCAATAGCGTCTCACTGCTTCATGCTGGTTTGGAGTTATAAATGTTGCGGCACCTATCATGTGATCGCAACCACTAGAGCGTGTCGTGGGCTTCTCGGATTCCCTGATCTTCATTGCTCCATTCAGCCTCCTCGTTCCAGTGTTGCAATACAGATGGGAATACTAGGCAGTCTGGGCATTTAATTCCCAGAATACTGAAAGATGTTATTAACAGGTTTTATGGTTGATTGAAGGGGTCTACCACGGTATTCCATCTGATGATGCCGGTTCATCCCCCTGAGGGTCGCCTCCCCCCATGTAGTTCTCCCTAATATAGCTGCCCCTAGGTTCAGGATCAGGTAGTGACTGCAGTCCCTTGGCCACATGGGAAGAGGCTACCTCTGGGAAAGGAGTGATGACATCATTGAATTCATCACACCACCCAATCCCAGGGTTCCATGGATGCCTTCATAATAAAACTACAATAGAGGCCAGGGGCTCTTAAATGTTTAGGCCAGCAAGGGTTGTGTCCACAGATACTTCCAGATACTGACCGTTCAATGAACGCCCATTCTTTGTCAGTAAATGTTTGCACCCAATCTAGAATAGTTCTAATTTGAGCTGTTCAATAATAGTTCAGTAATTTCTAAAAGGCTACACCACCTCTGTGTTGGATGCAAATAAGGTGCGTCTACTAACCCTTGGATCTCCCACGTCCCATATGAGTTTGAGTAGCATATCCTCACATTCTTTCAGTTTCTTCTTGGGTTGTGGGATTGGCACCGATTGAAAGAGTAATCTCTGTATTTTGTTCAGTTTAATTACTGCCATTCTACTGGACCATGAAAGGCAGAATTTACTCCACCAAGCCATGTCTTTGCTGATCTTGGTCTGCAAGCTCGGATAACTAGCCATATACGGGTGTCCCAAGTCAGCTGTCACTCTAATTCCCAGGTACGTTACTCCTTCTTTTGCCCAAGTGAAGCGGAAGCGGGAGTTCAATCTCTCCCTATCTCTAGGTGGGACATTAATATTCAGGATTTCAGACTTTGTTTTGTTTAATTGGAATCCCAAGGCCATACTGATATTTTAAATCTCAGTTTCCAGGTGTTCCAAAGAGGTGTGGATATTGGTGTTCAATAATGTCATCTGTGAAGTTATTCAACTTATGTACAGTTTTTGAAAACGTGATGCCCAAATGCCTTTTGTCTGATCTAATCCGAGCTGCAGAGGCTCAATTTCTAAGGTAAACAGGATAATTGTTAGAGGGCTCCACTGTCGGTTACCCCTCGACAGATAGTTTTCAATAGGTTCCTCTTGACTTGTATCTGGACAGATGGTTTCCTGTAGGTAGCCAAACTCATAATTAATCAATGAAATAATTCTGCCACAGTTGAATTAGGAGAAAGTTGCCTTTAGCAATCTCCAGTCCACCTTGTCAAATGCTTTTTCAGCATCCAAAGTTAATAGCACAGAGTAGACTGGGGACCTTTTTGGTTGATCTAACAAATGCAGGACCAGCTGAATGTTATCTGTTATTCCTCTACCCAACACAAAGCCCAACTGGTCTGGATCTACTAGCAAGAAGATGTATTGCTCTAATCTATTCACCAATATTATTATAAATATTTGTTCATTTAAATTCAATAGACCTATTGACATATATATAATGCACACATTTAAAGATATTTGCCTGCTTTTGGAATCAGATTTATTTGGGCTCCCCTTACAGAGGCCAGAAGCCCTCTCATATTCCCTCTAATAGTTGAAAAGCTTTGGCAATGGAATTGCAAATATTTGGCTTAGTAATTTAAAGGTTAAGAGTTAGACCATCAGATCCTGGGGGTTAATTGGGCTTCAATGATTTGATTGCAGTAATGACATCACAAGTCAATAGGAGACGCCACATAACATATTTTCGTATGGATTGTGTCCTCCCACGTATTCCTTATCTTTGATATTCTAATATCTACCTTTGCTGCTTTAGATTTTTTTTCTCAGCAAGTGGTGCTGTGTATTGATACCTGTCGACTCGATGTCCCTCGGATGCCTCCCTCTCGATGTCGACGTCACCGAAGGTATATGTAACACGGCCAACACCCATTGGCTTCAGTTCCGTTTTTATGCGTGTACAATTCGGAATCGGTAAGCTTTGTTCTCTGAGAGAAAATCTTCGATCATTTCTTCGAGAAAATGTCAGATCTTCGATTGAGTTTGATAGTATGGCTTAGTCATCGGCGTCTTCCACTTCCAAGTCGGGTTTCAAGAAATTCTGTGACTGCGGTGCAAAGATGTCCGTTACAGACCCATATAGAATATGTCTGTGGTGTCTGGGGTCGACTCATCAGAGTGTGAGGACTACCTGTCAGTGACGGCAAAAGCTTTGAGAGAGTGCCGAGGGTAGCTTGCAGCAGGTAGGTCCCAAAAATCCACTTCGACCCCATCAAAAAAACAAAAGTTGGACGAGTCGAGAACAGTTTCTCCACAACTTAAAAAGACCAAACGATCCCGATCATGCAGTGGGTCACATCATTCATCGTCGTCTAGGCATGGAAAGAAACAGCGCTATAGATCGCCATCTTCCTCGTCTTCTAGTTCCTCACCAGAATGAGTGTTTTCCCCACAAAGTCTGCCTCTCCCGATAAAAAATGCTTAAGGTGTTGGAGAACGCAGCCTTGCCCTCCTCGACTACACCCAAGAGCCATGCTCCGGTCGAACGACCTCACAAGCATAAGAGCTATGCGTCCTTGTACTCAGTAGCCAAAACTCGAGAGTGGTCAAAGGAACCCTCGAGTTGAGGAATATGCCCCTTGTGGACAGAGCCATCAATGCCGAAAGACTTGACTCCATCCGGGTGGGAAGATGTGCCATCACCGCCATCAGCGCTGAGAACTGACGAAAAGACATCAATGCTTCGAGTTCCTCAACGCCCAGTCCTCGTCACTCCTCACATAATAAGGAGGTTAGAAGGTTCAGGAAATCCATGGTTCTAATTGCCCTGATTGGGCCAGGAGGACGTGGTACCTGGGCCTTCAGGACATGTCCATCTGCCCTCCAATATGTCTTCCGCAAAGAGAGGACCTTCTCTCTCTCTCTCTCTCTCTGTCTCTCTCTCTCTGTCTCTCTCTCTCTTTCTCTCTCTCTTGAGAGAGGAGGGTCATGTTCTCCATCCGGATATCAGCACACTCAGTCTTCATGCATGGTTTCTTAGAGGCTGAGATACAAGGATTGGGACCGACCGGACGATGTAATGGAGATTTTGCTTTCGGCCAGAAGGCCAGTAACCAAATCTCTGTACCACTGCTGTTGGAATACATTCTGCAGCTGGTGCAGAGATGAGAATGTTGACCCATTTACATGCGGTACACTGATGGTGTTATCCGTTCTATTACATCTGGCTAATCTGGGCCTCCAGATTGGTACGATCAAGGTATACTTGGCGGCAGAATACATTTCGTACTTTAAAAAATCCCTTTAATAGTACAATTTTTAAAGGGACTGACAAATGTTTTCCCTCCAATCCCTTTGCGATCTCAAACTAGTGCTAACGTTCATGATGGGACCTCCTTTCGAACCATTAAACTCCTGTGCCTTGAGGCTACTAACTCTGAAAACCATCTTTTTAGTAGCGATTACATCGGCCCGAAGGGTGAGTGAGCTACAGGCTTTATCCTGCAAGCCTCCTTACACAATTTTTACAAGGATACGGTAGTGTTTCAATTGAAACCCACTTTTCGGCCCAAAATAGTCTCTGAGTTTCATCTCACACAAAAGATAACTTTACCATCCTTTTACCCTCTTCCACATCTTAGGAAGGAAGAGGAGAGACTACACAGGCTTGACCCTAAGTGTGCACTGAGCTTTTATGTATCTAGAATGACAAGATTAAGACAGGATGACCAATTATTTGTGGGTTATTCAGGTCATAAATTGGGTATGGCTATTATCAAGCAAACACTATCCAGATGGATTATTTAGGCAATATCGAAGTTTTACAGATTGGCAGGCAAAGATCCTCCAGAAGGCTTGCAGGCTCATTCACCCAGAGGCATGGCAACTTCACCTGCTTTGCAGAGGGGAGTACCAATCAAGGAAATATGCGCAGCTGCCACATGGTCTTCTATGCACACCTTCGGTAAACATTGTAGTTTAGACGCTTTCCCAAGTCAGGAAACTGCATTTGGCAAAGCAGTGATGCACTCCGTGCACACACCCCTATGAAAACTTCTCAAATGTTATATAAAATTCTAACTCCCTCTTCCAAATTCTTTAAACTGCTTTGGGAGTGTATCATAGATAAGGAATATGTGGTAGGACACAATCCATTCGAAGAACAAGTTACTTACCCCTGGTAACGTTCTTACGACTGAATGTTCCTCCCACGTATTCCTTATTACCCTTGCCAGCCTCCCCTGCAGTAGAATTTCCCTTGCTGTTACAGTCTGTGCTCTCCCAGGAGGAGTATCTGTCAGGTACAAGATAAATCTTTCTCTCGTAAAAACGGAGCTTGAGCCAACGGACTCTGCATGTGCTACATATATCTTCAGTGACGTTGACATCGAGACAGAGGCCTCCGAGGGATATCGAGTTGACAGGCAACGACACACAGAGCCCCCCTGCTAAAATATGTTGTCTATAAATATCCGTTGTTGGGCTTACCTTGTACTCTGTCTCCTTTGACTTTAGTTACTCCAGGAAATACTGTTCTGTCAGCCTTTGAAGGCACTTCATAGCCATGGAAAACACTATCGGCGTAATCATTACCACTGCTTTAAGGGCGTCCCACTAAATCTCCAGCAGAGTATCTTCAGTTTTTTTAAGCGCCAGGTATTCCATTATTGCGTCCTTAAATTCTTGAGCACATATTCGTTCATTTAGAATGCCTGATGGTCTGTGTCAAGGACCCCTTTTGTCGCTTACCCCAAGGTTCATGCAATGATGTATCACCATGATGTGTTCTGTGAGGATCCTGGTTTCAAAGTCCACTTAGTGTCTTCATCCAGCTTGAGGAGATAAACATGTAGCCAATCCTAGAGAAGGATTTGTGCACTAGCTTGTCTGATCACTTCCTTTGTGCTGTTGGGGGCATCAAAGGTGGCTATAGTTAAGGTATTACCCCTCAGGATGGCGTGCACCATTATAAACCTCCCCTCTAGATCTCTTTTTCATCCCTGGGTTATAAATGGGGTATCCTTGTAAAACAACAACACCACTCCTGGGGGATTGAGTGTACGTGCACCGGGAAGTCTCTGCTCCAGAGCCTATACTGGTCTTTTTTTTGTTGGGTCTCTGTTGTGCTACGATTTGTATTTGCAATCTTTTCACTTCCCTTAATAGTTGTACCTTCTTATCGGATGAATGTAATTAGTTTTTTTGTATCAGTCATTGTCAGTATTTTTTGCCAATTTCGCATGGCTACTGTGCTGTGTGATCCCAAGGTGAGTATAAGGAATCGTTGGCGATATATCGCTTCAATGTACCCGCACCAATCCAAATTTTCCTTCCAATCCCCTCAAAGTTCCTCAAGACACAGCACTGTTTTATGTATGACCTATAACCATTAGACGCTTTCTAAGTAACATCATTGTGTATGCTAGATCAAGGTGTACTCTGCCTTCTCCCCTACTCTCCCTTCTCCCCAGGCTTGCACAGTTTAGATGCTCCTTTTCTATATATTAGCATTTTATAGCTAAACCTTGTCCCCCATGGTTGACCTCCTACTCCCAAGCAACAAAGTGAGCCATTATAACTTTTAACTTTTAAAAATCCTATGTAACATACATTTCGAATGGATTGTGTCCTCCTACCTATTCCTCATCTCTTGATATTTCCTTCCTGTGTTAACTGCTTTGGACATTTTTGTAGTGGTAGAGGGTGCCGTGCTTCATCATAGTCTACTCGATGTCCTGCGAAGGCCTTCGTCCCCTCTGGAGGTCGAGGGTATAAATAGCACATATTGCGTCCGTTACTTCAGTTCCATTTTTCCGCTAAAGCTTTCGCTTCGGATATGGTGCAGTTTGTTTCTGACAAAACGTTTATAGAAAATGCTTTCTTCCTCTACCCCGACAACCAGGTTAAAAATAATACATCAATGGTGGGTCGAAAATGTCCATAACCGACCCTCATCACATTTGTTTGTGGTGCCTTGGCACCGACCACAGGATCCATGGCAGAGAGGCCCCTCAAGGAATAAAAGGGAAAGCTCGCTGTAGGTAGACTCCCCCAGAAATCCCCTTCCACGACATCTTCCAAGAGACGTTTGTTGGACGAATTGAGGGGTGAGTCATCGCTGAGAAAACAATCCAAAAAACATTCACGTTCCCGAAGTGGTTCTCGCCATTGCTCTTGGTCTTAAAAGAATCAAAGAAAAAACATCACAGGTCTCCGTCCTCGTTTTCCGACTCCTCGCCTGAACGCAGAGTAGCCTGCACATGTAAGTCAACTTCGAAAGCTGAATGGGAGGGCTTTAGGCTTCAAATGATGACTATCTTCGAGAAGGTGGCCCGACCCCTTCGAAAGAAAAGATGAAAAGCCACGATCCAGTCACGCCTCCCAAGGCCAATAAAGGGGCAAAAAAGCTAAAATGTGCATGCCCATAAGCCCAGGTGAAAAGCCACAGGGCCATCGAGAGCCCTCGAGGTCTCGAGGAGAGGAGTGTCCCAGTCCTCGACCCACAAAGATTCCTTCGAGTTGTGGGTTGAGCCCGTCGAGGCCAGTGCCATCAACTACGAAGGTGTGGAAGCCTTTGACACCCTCAAAGGAAAGTGAAAAATCTTTCATGCTGCTACCAAAAAAGCAATTTTAAAAATCCCTTTCCTCTATATTCGAGGAACATGAAACCTCAGACCACTAAACTCCATCTTGTTTCTTGGAATACAGAACACCCAATGTTCCTGAGGCTTTAATATCTGAGGAGTCAAGAATGCAAGCTTTATTTGAAAATCTTCAGAGTGCAAGTGGCCTTGACACGTTCCCTGAAATTGAGTTTGGTAAATCAGACCTGTCTGAGTACGCTGAGGCGTCTTACAGACAACTTATGAATAAGGTAACCGAATACCTGGGTTGGGGGAGATCAGCTGCACCCTTTGAGCAGAATGACCTGAGGGACATCTTAGATAAGGGTCCGCAAACAGACCCTGTTTTACCTTTTCATTCAGCTCTTCATAAAAGGGTAAAGGTTAACTGGCAGTCCCCTGATACAACCCTGGCCGTCAATAGGAATCTCACAAAAACATACTGTCCCTCAAGTATTGATCTGGAATATCATTCAAGGCATCCTACCCTGGAAAGCCTTGTGGTACAAGATGAAATTTATACATCAAGTCAGGCAGCTTATCTTACCATACCACCAGACAGGGACGACAAGCCTTTCGGCGCACTTGCTATAAAAGTACTTTCAGCCAGTAGCATAGCTTTAAAGTCTATCAATGCCACTTGTGCTCTAGAAAAATTTCCCCACACCTTGTGGGATTCCATTTCAAATGGATTGTGTCCTCCCAAGTAGTCCTCATCTTTGACACTTGTTCTCCAGCTTCAGCTGCTTCTGAAATTTGAATTCTTTTCAGCAGAGGACTCTGTGCGTCGATGGCATCGAGTCGATGCCCCGCGAAGGCCTCTTTCGAGGGTGATGTAATCAAAGGCATAAATAGGATGCGCACCGCCCATTTGCTTCAGTTCCATTTTTCAGAGACAGCGATAGCTTCGATGAGATTTGGTGCGCCTCACATCTTGTGATGTCTTTGTTTTGAATCCCCGAAAATATGTCTTCATCATTGACACCAATGACTTTGAAGTCCAGTTTTAAGCAATGTCGAGATTGCGGATTGAAAATGTCCCTGACGGATGTGCACCGTATTGGCTTGTGTTCCGAGAGTGAGGCCCCTGACACCTCCGACTGCTCAAAATGCCAGTCCATGACTGAAAAGGCCTTGAGGGAACAGAAGGGGAAGCTGAAGGAAGGCAAAACCCCTAAAAAATCCCCTACCCGATCCGTAAGGGCTTCGACTGACGAGTCGAGAGGAGACTCTCCTCGGACGAAGAAGGCCAAGTGGTCCTGGTCGAGGAGTGGTTCACACCATTCTTCTTCATCCTCGAAGAAGTCGAAAAAGCACCAGAGGTCTCCTTCGTAGACTTTGTCGTCAGACGCTTCCCCCAAAAGGGTTGCTTGCTCAACCAAAAAATCCACTCCATCGAGTGGGAAGCCTTCAGGGCTGAAATGTTTAAGATTTTTGAAAAAAGCCATGCTCATACCTAGCCTTCGAAAGAAGCTGGAAAGGAAAGGTCTTGTCCAAAATCCTGCGCCCCCTAAAGCCCAGGAAAAAGGCCTGATCCACACTGTGAGCCTTCTTGGCCTCAATCCGATGTTTCATCGAAGGATCACTGGAGACACAATCAGTGCCTTCAAAGCCCGCCAAACCCTCTGCATCGATCCCGAAGACTTCGACGCTGTACCGTCAATGCGAGCACCCCTCCTAAATCATTGGCGCTGACAAAGAAAACGTTGATGACCACTTCGGTGTCAATTATGCTAAGACCTGTCATTCCAGAAAAGACCTATGTTGTACTGCCTAACAAAGATTTTTTCAAGTCTCTTACTTAAATTTTTTAAGAAGAAGACAATTCTGATGAAGTGGCCCCATTTGGCCTACAATATGGTATACCCGATGTACCCGAGAGCTTCATTGCTGAACAGTCTAGGATGAAGGACCTTTATGAAAATTTGCAAACTGTAAGGGGGGTAGATACCTCACCTGAACTTGAATTTGGAAAACCTGAGGCTGCGGAGCATGCGGATTCCTCCTATAGACAGCTCATGTCAAAGGTGGTGGATTACATGGAATGACGTAGGCCCCCATTGCCATATGAACAAAACGACCTGGCTACAGTTATTGTGGGATGACAGTCTAAAAATCAAATTACTTCCTGTCCTGAAGATGGCCAAAAATATCAAACAAAGATGTCACGTATGGCATCTAAATCAGCGCAGTGTTGCTTTTGGCCAGAAGGCCAGCAACAAAGTCTTTGTAACTTTGCCGTTGGAATGTCTTATCCTGTCTTCTATCTTTAGCCAATCTGTGGCTCCAGATAGGAACTATTAAAGGCTACTTGCCAGCGCTGTCCATCTTTACGCGCTCATCAGAGGAATGTTCCTATTTCAAAATTCCACTGGTGACACCATTTCTAAAGGGCCTCACCAATGTGTTCCCCCAATCTCCTTTGCAGGTTCCAGTTTGAGATCTTAATCTGGTTTTAAAATTCCTAAGTTTGTTAACCTTTGAAACAATTCTATTGGTTGCTCTAACTTCAGCCCGTAGAATGAGCGAGTTGCAGGCACTTTTGTCCTAGACACCCTTTACTATCTTCCACATGGATAGGATTGTTTTAAGGGTCAAGCCTTCATTTTTGCCCAAAATAATTTCTGATTTTCATATAGGTCATAAAATGGTTCTACCTTGTTTCTATTGTCAACCTCATCCTTAAAAGGAAGTGGAAAGACTGCATAGTTTAGACCCTAGAAGAGCGTTAAGCTTTTATATGTCAAGAATGTCTAAGTTACGTATTGATGACCAACTGTTCATTGGATATAAAGGACATAAGCAGGGTCAGGCTGTTACTAAATGGATAATTCTGGCAATATCAGAATATTACAGGCTGGCAGGGAAAGACCCTCCTGAAGGCTTAATGGCCCATTCCACCAGGGACATGGCTACCTCTACAGCCCTGCAGAGGGGTGTACCAATTAAAAACATTTGTGAAGCGGCAACGTGGTCTTCCGTCCACGCATTTAATAAGCATTATTCCCTGCAATTTTCCCATGGTCAGGATAGTACTTTTGGCAAGGCAGTCCTGAACTCTGTTCATGAAAATATATGAATTCAAATTCTACTCCCTCCTCCAAACCTAATACTGCTATGGGAGTCTGTCAACGATGAGGAATACTGGGAGGACACAATCCATTCCAAACAGACCCTATCTAGATGGATAATTCTGGCAATATCAGAATATTACAGGCTGGCAGAGAAAGACCCTCCTGAAGGCTTAATGGCCCATTCCACCAGGGACATGGCTACCTCTA
The DNA here is from genome assembly GCF_040938575.1 of Ambystoma mexicanum. Classification (NCBI taxonomy): domain Eukaryota; kingdom Metazoa; phylum Chordata; class Amphibia; order Caudata; family Ambystomatidae; genus Ambystoma; species Ambystoma mexicanum. The sequence continues at coordinate 1,046,214,345 of NC_090926.1, forward strand.
CAGCCCTGCAAAGGGGTGTACCAATTAAAAACATTTGTGAAGCGGCAAAATGGTCTTCCATCCACACATTTAATAAGCATTATTCCCTGCAATTTTCCCATGGTCAGAATAGTACTTTTGGCAAGGCAGTCCTGAACTCTGTTCATGAAAATATATGAATTCAAATTCTACTCCCTCCTCCAAACCTAATACTGCTATGGGAGTCTGTCAACGATGAGGAATACTGGGAGGACACAATCCATTCGAAAAACAAGTTACTTACCCCTGGTAACGTTATTCCGACTGGATGTTCCTCCCACCTATTCCTCATTGCCCTCCCATCCTACCCCTCAGTAGAATTGTGTGTGCTGTTACAGATTCCGTTCCATCAATGCAGAGTATGGTCACTCATGTTTTTAGTGGGTATCTCTGCTTTTAAAAGGGGAAAAACAGAACTGAGGCCAACAGGCACTGTGCATGCTATATATGCCTTCAATGACATCACCCTTGATGGAGGCCTTCGAGGGACATTGACTTGATGCCATCGACGCACTGCACTCTCTTCCGAAAATTATTTACATTCGGAAACTTGACTTTGCCTGGTACACTCTGCTGCCAGGAATTTCCCATGTGATTTCACTTTTACACACTTGCAAACTTGACTTTGCCTGGTATACTCTCCTGACAGGTCCTTCTCGCAAAGTTCACTTTATACTATCTTGACAGTTCTTATTTCTTACATTCACCTTTGGTATTCTTCCTTTTTAAATATTTCATCTCAAAGCCCTTTCATTCACTTTGGTTGCTCTTTTCTTTGCTTAATAGCGTTGACCAAGTGCACCGGTGTCCAAGCTTCCGTTCCTAGGACTCACCAGCTTTTCGTGGCTTTCTACAGTCCTCTCACCGTAAACGTAAAGCCGCTCTCCGGCGTCCCGTCTCCACTTAAAAGGCTCACCGGTTTCAGTTAGCAGCTTCCACATCCTTCGTGGCTCCCGTTTTGCTATTGAGCCCCTCTCTGTGTTCAGGCAGTGTTGGAACTGCTTCCGTCAGGAAGACTTCACTTTGCTTCCTGCTACGATTGCAAAACAGCAGACCTATTTCTGCAGTCCTTCTTCCTCTGCCGACTTCCCGAGACTTTCAGCTCCACGGTCTCCTGTACGGCTCAGCTGTCCCTCAGTCAGCACAGAGAGGATGAGGCTTCTTGCAATAGCGTCTCACTGCTTCATGCTGGTTTGGAGTTATAAATGTTGCGGCACCTATCATGTGATCGCAACCACTAGAGCGTGTCGTGGGCTTCTCGGATTCCCTGATCTTCATTGCTCCATTCAGCCTCCTCGTTCCAGTGTTGCAATACAGATGGGAATACTAGGCAGTCTGGGCATTTAATTCCCAGAATACTGAAAGATGTTATTAACAGGTTTTATGGTTGATTGAAGGGGTCTACCACGGTATTCCATCTGATGATGCCGGTTCATCCCCCTGAGGGTCGCCTCCCCCCATGTAATTCTCCCTAATATAGCTGCCCCTAGGTTCAGGATCAGGTAGTGACTGCAGTCCCTTGCCCACATGGGAAGAGGCTACCTCTGGGAAAGGAGTGATGACATCATTGAATTCATCACACCACCCAATCCCAGGGTTCCATGGATGCCTTCATAATAAAACTACAATAGAGGCCAGGGGCTCTTAAATGTTTAGGCCAGCAAGGGTTGTGTCCACAGATACTTCCAGATACTGACCGTTCAATGAACGCCCATTCTTTGTCAGTAAATGTTTGCACCCAATCTAGAATAGTTCTAATTTGAGCTGTTCAATAATAGTTCAGTAATTTCTAAAAGGCTACACCACCTCTGTGTTGGAGGCAAATAAGGTGCGTCTACTAACCCTTGGATCTCCCACGTCCCATATGAGTTTGAGTAGCATATCCTCACATTCTTTCAGTTTCTTCTTGGGTTGTGGGATTGGCACCGATTGAAAGAGTAATCTCTGTATTTTGTTCAGTTTAATTACTGCCATTCTACTGGACCATGAAAGGCAGAATTTACTCCACCAAGCCATGTCTTTGCTGATCTTGGTCTGCAAGCTCGGATAACTAGCCATATACGGGTGTCCCAAGTCAGCTGTCACTCTAATTCCCAGGTACGTTACTCCTTCTTTTGCCCAAGTGAAGCGGAAGCGGGAGTTCAATCTCTCCCTATCTCTAGGTGGGACATTAATATTCAGGATTTCAGACTTTGTTTTGTTTAATTGGAATCCCAAGGCCATACTGATATTTTAAATCTCAGTTTCCAGGTGTTCCAAAGAGGTGTGGATATTGGTGTTCAATAATGTCATCTGTGAAGTTATTCAACTTATGTACAGTTTTTGAAAACGTGATGCCCAAATGCCTTTTGTCTGATCTAATCCGAGCTGCAGAGGCTCAATTTCTAAGGTAAACAGGATAATTGTTAGAGGGCTCCACTGTCGGTTACCCCTCGACAGATAGTTTTCAATAGGTTCCTCTTGACTTGTATCTGGACAGATGGTTTCCTGTAGGTAGCCAAACTCATAATTAATCAATGAAATAATTCTGCCACAGTTGAATTAGGAGAAAGTTGCCTTTAGCAATCTCCAGTCCACCTTGTCAAATGCTTTTTCAGCATCCAAAGTTAATAGCACAGAGTAGACTGGGGACCTTTTTGGTTGATCTAACAAATGCAGGACCAGCTGAATGTTATCTGTTATTCCTCTACCCAACACAAAGCCCAACTGGTCTGGATCTACTAGCAAGAAGATGTATTGCTCTAATCTATTCACCAATATTATTATAAATATTTGTTCATTTAAATTCAATAGACCTATTGACATATATATAATGCACACATTTAAAGATATTTGCCTGCTTTTGGAATCAGATTTATTTGGGCTCCCCTTACAGAGGCCAGAAGCCCTCTCATATTCCCTCTAATAGTTGAAAAGCTTTGCCAATGGAATTGCAAAAATTTGGCTTAGTAATTTAAAGGTTAAGAGTTAGACCATCAGATCCTGGGGGTTAATTGGGCTTCAATGATTTGATTGCAGTAATGACATCACAAGTCAATAGGAGACGCCACATAACATATTTTCGTATGGATTGTGTCCTCCCACGTATTCCTTATCTTTGATATTCTAATATCTACCTTTGCTGCTTTAGATTTTTTTTCTCAGCAAGTGGTGCTGTGTATTGATACCTGTCGACTCGATGTCCCTCGGATGCCTCCCTCTCGATGTCGACGTCACCGAAGGTATATGTAACACGGCCAACACCCATTGGCTTCAGTTCCGTTTTTATGCGTGTACAATTCGGAATCGGTAAGCTTTGTTCTCTGAGAGAAAATCTTCGATCATTTCTTCGAGAAAATGTCAGATCTTCGATTGAGTTTGATAGTATGGCTTAGTCATCGGCGTCTTCCACTTCCAAGTCGGGTTTCAAGAAATTCTGTGACTGCGGTGCAAAGATGTCCGTTACAGACCCAAATAGAATATGTCTGTGGTGTCTGGGGTCGACTCATCAGAGTTTGAGGACTACCTGTCAGTGACGGCAAAAGCTTTGAGAGAGTGCCGAGGGTAGCTTGCAGCAGGTAGGTCCCAAAAATCCACTTCGACCCCATCAAAAAAACAAAAGTTGGACGAGTCGAGAACAGTTTCTCCACAACTTAAAAAGACCAAACGACCCCGATCATGCAGTGGGTCGCATCATTCATCGTCGTCTAGGCATGGAAAGAAACAGCGCTATAGATCGCCATCTTCCTCGTCTTCTAGTTCCTCACCAGAATGAGTGTTTTCCCCACAAAGTCTGCCTCTCCCGATAAAAAATGCTTAAGGTGTTGGAGAACGCAGCCTTGCCCTCCTCGACTACACCCAAGAGCCATGCTCCGGTCGAACAACCTCACAAGCATAAGAGCTATGCGTCCTTGTACTCAGTAGCCAAAACTCGAGAGTGGTCAAAGGAACCCTCGAGTTGAGGAATATGCCCCTTGTGGACAGAGCCATCAATGCCGAAAGACTTGACTCCATCCGGGTGGGAAGATGTGCCATCACCGCCATCAGCGCTGAGAACTGACGAAAAGACATCAATGCTTCGAGTTCCTCAACGCCCAGTCCTCGTCACTCCTCACATTATAAGGAGGTTAGAAGGTTCAGGAAATCCATGGTTCTAATTGCCCTGATTGGGCCAGGAGGACGTGGTACCTGGGCCTTCAGGACATGTCCATCTGCCCTCCAATATGTCTTCCGCAAAGAGAGGACCTTCTCTCTCTCTCTCTCTGTCTCTCTCTCTGTCTCTCTCTCTCTTTCTCTCTCTCTTGAGAGAGAGAGGAGGGTCATGTTCTCCATCCGGATATCAGCACACTCAGTCTTCATGCATGGTTTCTTAGAGGCTGAGATACAAGGATTGGGACCGACCGGACGATGTAATGGAGATTTTGCTTTCGGCCAGAAGGCCAGTAACCAAATCTCTGTACCACTGCTGTTGGAATACATTCTGCAGCTGGTGCAGAGATGAGAATGTTGACCCATTTACATGCGGTACACTGATGGTGTTATCCGTTCTATTACATCTGGCTAATCTGGGCCTCCAGATTGGTACGATCAAGGTATACTTGGCGGCAGAATACATTTCGTACTTTAAAAAATCCCTTTAATAGTACAATTTTTAAAGGGACTGACAAATGTTTTCCCTCCAATCCCTTTGCGATCTCAAACTAGTGCTAACGTTCATGATGGGACCTCCTTTCGAACCATTAAACTCCTGTGCCTTGAGGCTACTAACTCTGAAAACCATCTTTTTAGTAGCGATTACATCGGCCCGAAGGGTGAGTGAGCTACAGGCTTTATCCTGCAAGCCTCCTTACACAATTTTTACAAGGATACGGTAGTGTTTCAATTGAAACCCACTTTTCGGCCCAAAATAGTCTCTGAGTTTCATCTCACACAAAAGATAACTTTACCATCCTTTTACCCTCTTCCACATCTTAGGAAGGAAGAGGAGAGACTACACAGGCTTGACCCTAAGTGTGCACTGAGCTTTTATGTATCTAGAATGACAAGATTAAGACAGGATGACCAATTATTTGTGGGTTATTCAGGTCATAAATTGGGTATGGCTATTATCAAGCAAACACTATCCAGATGGATTATTTAGGCAATATCGAAGTTTTACAGATTGGCAGGCAAAGATCCTCCAGAAGGCTTGCAGGCTCATTCACCCAGAGGCATGGCAACTTCACCTGCTTTGCAGAGGGGAGTACCAATCAAGGAAATATGCGCAGCTGCCACATGGTCTTCTGTGCACACCTTCAGTAAACATTGTAGTTTAGACGCTTTCCCAAGTCAGGAAACTGCATTTGGCAAAGCAGTGATGCACTCCGTGCACACACCCCTATGAAAACTTCTCAAATGTTATATAAAATTCTAACTCCCTCTTCCAAATTCTTTAAACTGCTTTGGGAGTGTATCATAGATAAGGAATATGTGGTAGGACACAATCCATTCGAAGAACAAGTTACTTACCCCTGGTAACGTTCTTACGACTGAATGTTCCTCCCACGTATTCCTTATTACCCTTGCCAGCCTCCCCTGCAGTAGAATTTCCCTTGCTGTTACAGTCTGTGCTCTCCCAGGAGGAGTATCTGTCAGGTACAAGATAAATCTTTCTCTCGTAAAAACTGAGCTTGAGCCAACGGACGCTGCATGTGCTACATATATCTTCAGTGACGTTGACATCGAGACAGAGGCCTCCGAGGGATATCGAGTTGACAGGCAACGACACACAGAGCCCCCCTGCTAAAATATGTTGTCTATAAATATCCATTGTTGGGCTTACCTTGTACTCTGTCTCCTTTGACTTTAGTTACTCCAGGAAATACTGTTCTGTCAGCCTTTGAAGGCACTTCATAGCCATGGAAAACACTATCGGCGTAATCATTACCACTGCTTTAAGGGCGTCCCAATAAATCTCCAGCAGAGTATCTTCAGTTTTTTTAAGCGCCAGGTATTCCATTATTGCGTCCTTAAATTCTTGAGCACATATTCGTTCATTTAGAATGCCTGATGGTCTGTGTCAAGGACCCCTTTTGTCGCTTACCCCAAGGTTCATGCAATGATGTATCACCATGATGTGTTCTGTGAGGATCCTGGTTTCAAAGTCCACTTAGTGTCCTCATCCAGCTTGAGGAGATAAACATGTAGCCAATCCTAGAGAAGGATTTGTGCACTAGCTTGTCTGATCACTTCCTTTGTGCTGTTGGGGGCATCAAAGGTGGCTATAGTTAAGGTATTACCCCTCAGGATGGCGTGCACCATTATAAACCTCCCCTCTAGATCTCTTTTTCATCCCTGGGTTATAAATGGGGTATCCTTGTAAAACAACAACACCACTCCTGGGGGATTGAGTGTACGTGCACCGGGAAGTCTCTGCTCCAGAGCCTATACTGGTCTTTTTTTTGTTGGGTCTCTGTTGTGCTACGATTTGTATTTGCAATCTTTTCACTTCCCTTAATAGTTGTACCTTCTTATCGGATGAATGTAATTAGTTTTTTTGTATCAGTCATTGTCAGTATTTTTTGCCAATTTCTCATGGCTACTGTGCTGTGTGATCCCAAGGTGAGTATAAGGAATCGTTGGCGATATATCGCTTCAATGTACCCGCACCAATCCAAATTTTCCTTCCAATCCCCTCAAAGTTCCTCAAGACACAGCACTGTTTTATGTATGACCTATAACCATTAGACGCTTTCTAAGTAACATCATTGTGTATGCTAGATCAAGGTGTACTCTGCCTTCTCCCCTACTCTCCCTTCTCCCCAGGCTTGCACAGTTTAGATGCTCCTTTTCTATATATTAGCATTTTATAGCTAAACCTTGTCCCCCATGGTTGACCTCCTACTCCCAAGCAACAAAGTGAGCCATTATAACTTTTAACTTTTAAAAATCCTATGTAACATACATTTCGAATGGATTGTGTCCTCCTACCTATTCCTCATCTCTTGATATTTCCTTCCTGTGTTAACTGCTTTGGACATTTTTGTAGTGGTAGAGGGTGCCGTGCTTCATCATAGTCTACTCGATGTCCTGCGAAGGCCTTCGTCCCCTCTGGAGGTCGAGGGTATAAATAGCACACATTGCGTCCGTTACTTCAGTTCCATTTTTCCGCTAAAGCTTTCGCTTCGGATATGGTGCAGTTTGTTTCTGACAAAACGTTTATAGAAAATGCTTTCTTCCTCTACCCCGACAACCAGGTTAAAAATAATACATCAATGGTGGGTCGAAAATGTCCATAACCGACCCTCATCACATTTGTTTGTGGTGCCTTGGCACCGACCACAGGATCCATGGCAGAGAGGCCCCTCAAGGAATAAAAGGGAAAGCTCGCTGTAGGTAGACTCCCCCAGAAATCCCCTTCCACGACATCTTCCAAGAGACGTTTGTTGGACGAATTGAGGGGTGAGTCATCGCTGAGAAAACAATCCAAAAAACATTCACGTTCCCGAAGTGGTTCTCGCCATTGCTCTTGGTCTTAAAAGAATCAAAGAAAAAACATCACAGGTCTCAGTCCTCGTTTTCCGACTCCTCGCCTGAACGCAGAGTAGCCTGCACATGTAAGTCAACTTCGAAAGCTGAATGGGAGGGCTTTAGGCTTCAAATGATGACTATCTTCGAGAAGGTGGCCCGACCCCTTCGAAAGAAAAGATGAAAAGCCACGATCCAGTCACGCCTCCCAAGGCCAATAAAGGGGCAAAAAAGCTAAAATGTGCATGCCCATAAGCCCAGGTGAAAAGCCACAGGGCCATCGAGAGCCCTCGAGGTCTCGAGGAGAGGAGTGTCCCAGTCCTCGACCCACAAAGATTCCTTCGAGTTGTGGGTTGAGCCCGTCGAGGCCAGTGCCATCAACTACGAAGGTGTGGAAGCCTTTGACACCCTCAAAGGAAAGTGAAAAATCTTTCATGCTGCTACCAAAAAAGCAATTTTAAAAATCCCTTTCCTCTATATTCGAGGAACATGAAACCTCAGACCACTAAACTCCATCTTGTTTCTTGGAATACAGAACACCCAATGTTCCTGAGGCTTTAATATCTGAGGAGTCAAGAATGCAAGCTTTATTTGAAAATCTTCAGAGTGCAAGTGGCCTTGACACGTTCCCTGAAATTGAGTTTGGTAAATCAGACCTGTCTGAGTACGCTGAGGCGTCTTACAGACAACTTATGAATAAGGTAACCGAATACCTGGGTTGGGGGAGATCAGCTGCACCCTTTGAGCAGAATGACCTGAGGGACATCTTAGATAAGGGTCCGCAAACAGACCCTGTTTTACCTTTTCATTCAGCTCTTCATAAAAGGGTAAAGGTTAACTGGCAGTCCCCTGATACAACCCCGGCCGTCAATAGGAATCTCACAAAAACATACTGTCCCTCAAGTATTGATCTGGAATATCATTCAAGGCATCCTACCCTGGAAAGCCTTGTGGTACAAGATGAAACTTATACATCAAGTCAGGCAGCTTATCTTACCATACCACCAGACAGGGACGACAAGCCTTTCGGCGCACTTGCTATAAAAGTACTTTCAGCCAGTAGCATAGCTTTAAAGTCTATCAATGCCACTTGTGCTCTAGAAAAATTTCCCCACACCTTGTGGGATTCCATTTCAAATGGATTGTGTCCTCCCAAGTAGTCCTCATCTTTGACACTTGTTCTCCAGCTTCAGCTTCTTCTGAAATTTGAATTCTTTTCAGCAGAGGACTCTGTGCGTCGATGGCATCGAGTCGATGCCCCGCGAAGGCCTCTTTCGAGGGTGATGTAATCAAAGGCATAAATAGGATGCGCACCGCCCATTTGCTTCAGTTCCATTTTTCAGAGACAGCGATAGCTTCGATGAGATTTGGTGCGCCTCACATCTTGTGATGTCTTTGTTTTGAATCCCCGAAAATATGTCTTCATCATTGACACCAATGACTTTGAAGTCCAGTTTTAAGCAATGTCGAGATTGCGGATTGAAAATGTCCCTGACGGATGTGCACCGTATTGGCTTGTGTTCCGAGAGTGAGGCCCCTGACACCTCCGACTGCTCAAAATGCCAGTCCATGACTGAAAAGGCCTTGAGGGAACAGAAGGGGAAGCTGAAGGAAGGCAAAACCCCTAAAAAATCCCCTACCCGATCCGTAAGGGCTTCGACTGACGAGTCGAGAGGAGACTCTCCTCGGACGAAGAAGGCCAAGTGGTCCTGGTCGAGGAGTGGTTCACACCATTCTTCTTCATCCTCGAAGAAGTCGAAAAAGCACCAGAGGTCTCCTTCGTAGACTTTGTCGTCAGACGCTTCCCCCAAAAGGGTTGCTTGCTCAACCAAAAAATCCACTCCATCGAGTGGGAAGCCTTCAGGGCTGAAATGTTTAAGATTTTTGAAAAAAGCCATGCTCATACCTAGCCTTCGAAAGAAGCTGGAAAGGAAAGGTCTTGTCCAAAATCCTGCGCCCCCTAAAGCCCAGGAAAAAGGCCTGATCCACACTGTGAGCCTTCTTGGCCTCAATCCGATGTTTCATCGAAGGATCACTGGAGACACAATCAGTGCCTTCAAAGCCCGCCAAACCCTCTGCATCGATCCCGAAGACTTCGACGCTGTACCGTCAATGCGAGCACCCCTCCTAAATCATTGGCGCTGACAAAGAAAACGTTGATGACCACTTCGGTGTCAATTATGCCAAGACCTGTCATTCCAGAAAAGACCTATGTTGTACTGCCTAACAAAGATTTTTTCAAGTCTCTTACTTAAATTTTTTAAGAAGAAGACAATTCTGATGAAGTGGCCCCATTTGGCCTACAATATGGTATACCCGATGTACCCGAGAGCTTCATTGCTGAACAGTCTAGGATGAAGGACCTTTATGAAAATTTGCAAACTGTAAGGGGGGTAGATACCTCACCTGAACTTGAATTTGGAAAACCTGAGGCTGCGGAGCATGCGGATTCCTCCTATAGACAGCTCATGTCAAAGGTGGTGGATTACATGGAATGACGTAGGCCCCCATTGCCATATGAACAAAACGACCTGGCTACAGTTATTGTGGGATGACAGTCTAAAAATCAAATTACTTCCTGTCCTGAAGATGGCCAAAAATATCAAACAAAGATGTCACGTATGGCATCTAAATCAGCGCAGTGTTGCTTTTGGCCAGAAGGCCAGCAACAAAGTCTTTGTAACTTTGCCGTTGGAATGTCTTATCCTGTCTTCTATCTTTAGCCAATCTGTGGCTCCAGATAGGAACTATTAAAGGCTACTTGCCAGCGCTGTCCATCTTTACGCGCTCATCAGAGGAATGTTCCTATTTCAAAATTCCACTGGTGACACCATTTCTAAAGGGCCTCACCAATGTGTTCCCCCAATCTCCTTTGCAGGTTCCAGTTTGAGATCTTAATCTGGTTTTAAAATTCCTAAGTTTGTTAACCTTTGAAACAATTCTATTGGTTGCTCTAACTTCAGCCCGTAGAATGAGCGAGTTGCAGGCACTTTTGTCCTAGACACCCTTTACTATCTTCCACATGGATAGGATTGTTTTAAGGGTCAAGCCTTCATTTTTGCCCAAAATAATTTCTGATTTTCATATAGGTCATAAAATGGTTCTACCTTGTTTCTATTGTCAACCTCATCCTTAAAAGGAAGTGGAAAGACTGCATAGTTTAGACCCTAGAAGAGCGTTAAGCTTTTATATGTCAAGAATGTCTAAGTTACGTATTGATGACCAACTGTTCATTGGATATAAAGGACATAAGCAGGGTCAGGCTGTTACTAAATGGATAATTCTGGCAATATCAGAATATTACAGGCTGGCAGGGAAAGACCCTCCTGAAGGCTTAATGGCCCATTCCACCAGGGACATGGCTACCTCTACAGCCCTGCAGAGGGGTGTACCAATTAAAAACATTTGTGAAGCGGCAACGTGGTCTTCCGTCCACGCATTTAATAAGCATTATTCCCTGCAATTTTCCCATGGTCAGGATAGTACTTTTGGCAAGGCAGTCCTGAACTCTGTTCATGAAAATATATGAATTCAAATTCTACTCCCTCCTCCAAACCTAATACTGCTATGGGAGTCTGTCAACGATGAGGAATACTGGGAGGACACAATCCATTCCAAACAGACCCTATCTAGATGGATAATTCTGGCAATATCAGAATATTACAGGCTGGCAGAGAAAGACCCTCCTGAAGGCTTAATGGCCCATTCCACCAGGGACATGGCTACCTCTACAGCCCTGCAAAGGGGTGTACCAATTAAAAACATTTGTGAAGCGGCAAAATGGTCTTCCATCCACACATTTAATAAGCATTATTCCCTGCAATTTTCCCATGGTCAGAATAGTACTTTTGGCAAGGCAGTCCTGAACTCTGTTCATGAAAATATATGAATTCAAATTCTACTCCCTCCTCCAAACCTAATACTGCTATGGGAGTCTGTCAACGATGAGGAATACTGGGAGGACACAATCCATTCGAAAAACAAGTTACTTACCCCTGGTAACGTTATTCCGACTGGATGTTCCTCCCACCTATTCCTCATTGCCCTCCCATCCTACCCCTCAGTAGAATTGTGTGTGCTGTTACAGATTCCGTTCCATCAATGCAGAGTATGGTCACTCATGTTTTTAGTGGGTATCTCTGCTTTTAAAAGGGGAAAAACAGAACTGAGGCCAACAGGCACTGTGCATGCTATATATGCCTTCAATGACATCACCCTTGATGGAGGCCTTCGAGGGACATTGACTTGATGCCATCGACGCACTGCACTCTCTTCCGAAAATTATTTACATTCGGAAACTTGACTTTGCCTGGTACACTCTGCTGCCAGGAATTTCCCATGTGATTTCACTTTTACACACTTGCAAACTTGACTTTGCCTGGTATACTCTCCTGACAGGTCCTTCTCGCAAAGTTCACTTTATACTATCTTGACAGTTCTTATTTCTTACATTCACCTTTGGTATTCTTCCTTTTTAAATATTTCATCTCAAAGCCCTTTCATTCACTTTGGTTGCTCTTTTCTTTGCTTAATAGCGTTGACCAAGTGCACCGGTGTCCAAGCTTCCGTTCCTAGGACTCACCAGCTTTTCGTGGCTTTCTACAGTCCTCTCACCGTAAACGTAAAGCCGCTCTCCGGCGTCCCGTCTCCACTTAAAAGGCTCACCGGTTTCAGTTAGCAGCTTCCACATCCTTCGTGGCTCCCGTTTTGCTATTGAGCCCCTCTCTGTGTTCAGGCAGTGTTGGAACTGCTTCCGTCAGGAAGACTTCACTTTGCTTCCTGCTACGATTGCAAAACAGCAGACCTATTTCTGCAGTCCTTCTTCCTCTGCCGACTTCCCGAGACTTTCAGCTCCACGGTCTCCTGTACGGCTCAGCTGTCCCTCAGTCAGCACAGAGAGGATGAGGCTTCTTGCAATAGCGTCTCACTGCTTCATGCTGGTTTGGAGTTATAAATGTTGCGGCACCTATCATGTGATCGCAACCACTAGAGCGTGTCGTGGGCTTCTCGGATTCCCTGATCTTCATTGCTCCATTCAGCCTCCTCGTTCCAGTGTTGCAATACAGATGGGAATACTAGGCAGTCTGGGCATTTAATTCCCAGAATACTGAAAGATGTTATTAACAGGTTTTATGGTTGATTGAAGGGGTCTACCACGGTATTCCATCTGATGATGCCGGTTCATCCCCCTGAGGGTCGCCTCCCCCCATGTAATTCTCCCTAATATAGCTGCCCCTAGGTTCAGGATCAGGTAGTGACTGCAGTCCCTTGCCCACATGGGAAGAGGCTACCTCTGGGAAAGGAGTGATGACATCATTGAATTCATCACACCACCCAATCCCAGGGTTCCATGGATGCCTTCATAATAAAACTACAATAGAGGCCAGGGGCTCTTAAATGTTTAGGCCAGCAAGGGTTGTGTCCACAGATACTTCCAGATACTGACCGTTCAATGAACGCCCATTCTTTGTCAGTAAATGTTTGCACCCAATCTAGAATAGTTCTAATTTGAGCTGTTCAATAATAGTTCAGTAATTTCTAAAAGGCTACACCACCTCTGTGTTGGAGGCAAATAAGGTGCGTCTACTAACCCTTGGATCTCCCACGTCCCATATGAGTTTGAGTAGCATATCCTCACATTCTTTCAGTTTCTTCTTGGGTTGTGGGATTGGCACCGATTGAAAGAGTAATCTCTGTATTTTGTTCAGTTTAATTACTGCCATTCTACTGGACCATGAAAGGCAGAATTTACTCCACCAAGCCATGTCTTTGCTGATCTTGGTCTGCAAGCTCGGATAACTAGCCATATACGGGTGTCCCAAGTCAGCTGTCACTCTAATTCCCAGGTACGTTACTCCTTCTTTTGCCCAAGTGAAGCGGAAGCGGGAGTTCAATCTCTCCCTATCTCTAGGTGGGACATTAATATTCAGGATTTCAGACTTTGTTTTGTTTAATTGGAATCCCAAGGCCATACTGATATTTTAAATCTCAGTTTCCAGGTGTTCCAAAGAGGTGTGGATATTGGTGTTCAATAATGTCATCTGTGAAGTTATTCAACTTATGTACAGTTTTTGAAAACGTGATGCCCAAATGCCTTTTGTCTGATCTAATCCGAGCTGCAGAGGCTCAATTTCTAAGGTAAACAGGATAATTGTTAGAGGGCTCCACTGTCGGTTACCCCTCGACAGATAGTTTTCAATAGGTTCCTCTTGACTTGTATCTGGACAGATGGTTTCCTGTAGGTAGCCAAACTCATAATTAATCAATGAAATAATTCTGCCACAGTTGAATTAGGAGAAAGTTGCCTTTAGCAATCTCCAGTCCACCTTGTCAAATGCTTTTTCAGCATCCAAAGTTAATAGCACAGAGTAGACTGGGGACCTTTTTGGTTGATCTAACAAATGCAGGACCAGCTGAATGTTATCTGTTATTCCTCTACCCAACACAAAGCCCAACTGGTCTGGATCTACTAGCAAGAAGATGTATTGCTCTAATCTATTCACCAATATTATTATAAATATTTGTTCATTTAAATTCAATAGACCTATTGACATATATATAATGCACACATTTAAAGATATTTGCCTGCTTTTGGAATCAGATTTATTTGGGCTCCCCTTACAGAGGCCAGAAGCCCTCTCATATTCCCTCTAATAGTTGAAAAGCTTTGCCAATGGAATTGCAAAAATTTGGCTTAGTAATTTAAAGGTTAAGAGTTAGACCATCAGATCCTGGGGGTTAATTGGGCTTCAATGATTTGATTGCAGTAATGACATCACAAGTCAATAGGAGACGCCACATAACATATTTTCGTATGGATTGTGTCCTCCCACGTATTCCTTATCTTTGATATTCTAATATCTACCTTTGCTGCTTTAGATTTTTTTTCTCAGCAAGTGGTGCTGTGTATTGATACCTGTCGACTCGATGTCCCTCGGATGCCTCCCTCTCGATGTCGACGTCACCGAAGGTATATGTAACACGGCCAACACCCATTGGCTTCAGTTCCGTTTTTATGCGTGTACAATTCGGAATCGGTAAGCTTTGTTCTCTGAGAGAAAATCTTCGATCATTTCTTCGAGAAAATGTCAGATCTTCGATTGAGTTTGATAGTATGGCTTAGTCATCGGCGTCTTCCACTTCCAAGTCGGGTTTCAAGAAATTCTGTGACTGCGGTGCAAAGATGTCCGTTACAGACCCAAATAGAATATGTCTGTGGTGTCTGGGGTCGACTCATCAGAGTTTGAGGACTACCTGTCAGTGACGGCAAAAGCTTTGAGAGAGTGCCGAGGGTAGCTTGCAGCAGGTAGGTCCCAAAAATCCACTTCGACCCCATCAAAAAAACAAAAGTTGGACGAGTCGAGAACAGTTTCTCCACAACTTAAAAAGACCAAACGACCCCGATCATGCAGTGGGTCGCATCATTCATCGTCGTCTAGGCATGGAAAGAAACAGCGCTATAGATCGCCATCTTCCTCGTCTTCTAGTTCCTCACCAGAATGAGTGTTTTCCCCACAAAGTCTGCCTCTCCCGATAAAAAATGCTTAAGGTGTTGGAGAACGCAGCCTTGCCCTCCTCGACTACACCCAAGAGCCATGCTCCGGTCGAACAACCTCACAAGCATAAGAGCTATGCGTCCTTGTACTCAGTAGCCAAAACTCGAGAGTGGTCAAAGGAACCCTCGAGTTGAGGAATATGCCCCTTGTGGACAGAGCCATCAATGCCGAAAGACTTGACTCCATCCGGGTGGGAAGATGTGCCATCACCGCCATCAGCGCTGAGAACTGACGAAAAGACATCAATGCTTCGAGTTCCTCAACGCCCAGTCCTCGTCACTCCTCACATTATAAGGAGGTTAGAAGGTTCAGGAAATCCATGGTTCTAATTGCCCTGATTGGGCCAGGAGGACGTGGTACCTGGGCCTTCAGGACATGTCCATCTGCCCTCCAATATGTCTTCCGCAAAGAGAGGACCTTCTCTCTCTCTCTCTCTGTCTCTCTCTCTGTCTCTCTCTCTCTTTCTCTCTCTCTTGAGAGAGAGAGGAGGGTCATGTTCTCCATCCGGATATCAGCACACTCAGTCTTCATGCATGGTTTCTTAGAGGCTGAGATACAAGGATTGGGACCGACCGGACGATGTAATGGAGATTTTGCTTTCGGCCAGAAGGCCAGTAACCAAATCTCTGTACCACTGCTGTTGGAATACATTCTGCAGCTGGTGCAGAGATGAGAATGTTGACCCATTTACATGCGGTACACTGATGGTGTTATCCGTTCTATTACATCTGGCTAATCTGGGCCTCCAGATTGGTACGATCAAGGTATACTTGGCGGCAGAATACATTTCGTACTTTAAAAAATCCCTTTAATAGTACAATTTTTAAAGGGACTGACAAATGTTTTCCCTCCAATCCCTTTGCGATCTCAAACTAGTGCTAACGTTCATGATGGGACCTCCTTTCGAACCATTAAACTCCTGTGCCTTGAGGCTACTAACTCTGAAAACCATCTTTTTAGTAGCGATTACATCGGCCCGAAGGGTGAGTGAGCTACAGGCTTTATCCTGCAAGCCTCCTTACACAATTTTTACAAGGATACGGTAGTGTTTCAATTGAAACCCACTTTTCGGCCCAAAATAGTCTCTGAGTTTCATCTCACACAAAAGATAACTTTACCATCCTTTTACCCTCTTCCACATCTTAGGAAGGAAGAGGAGAGACTACACAGGCTTGACCCTAAGTGTGCACTGAGCTTTTATGTATCTAGAATGACAAGATTAAGACAGGATGACCAATTATTTGTGGGTTATTCAGGTCATAAATTGGGTATGGCTATTATCAAGCAAACACTATCCAGATGGATTATTTAGGCAATATCGAAGTTTTACAGATTGGCAGGCAAAGATCCTCCAGAAGGCTTGCAGGCTCATTCACCCAGAGGCATGGCAACTTCACCTGCTTTGCAGAGGGGAGTACCAATCAAGGAAATATGCGCAGCTGCCACATGGTCTTCTGTGCACACCTTCAGTAAACATTGTAGTTTAGACGCTTTCCCAAGTCAGGAAACTGCATTTGGCAAAGCAGTGATGCACTCCGTGCACACACCCCTATGAAAACTTCTCAAATGTTATATAAAATTCTAACTCCCTCTTCCAAATTCTTTAAACTGCTTTGGGAGTGTATCATAGATAAGGAATATGTGGTAGGACACAATCCATTCGAAGAACAAGTTACTTACCCCTGGTAACGTTCTTACGACTGAATGTTCCTCCCACGTATTCCTTATTACCCTTGCCAGCCTCCCCTGCAGTAGAATTTCCCTTGCTGTTACAGTCTGTGCTCTCCCAGGAGGAGTATCTGTCAGGTACAAGATAAATCTTTCTCTCGTAAAAACTGAGCTTGAGCCAACGGACGCTGCATGTGCTACATATATCTTCAGTGACGTTGACATCGAGACAGAGGCCTCCGAGGGATATCGAGTTGACAGGCAACGACACACAGAGCCCCCCTGCTAAAATATGTTGTCTATAAATATCCATTGTTGGGCTTACCTTGTACTCTGTCTCCTTTGACTTTAGTTACTCCAGGAAATACTGTTCTGTCAGCCTTTGAAGGCACTTCATAGCCATGGAAAACACTATCGGCGTAATCATTACCACTGCTTTAAGGGCGTCCCAATAAATCTCCAGCAGAGTATCTTCAGTTTTTTTAAGCGCCAGGTATTCCATTATTGCGTCCTTAAATTCTTGAGCACATATTCGTTCATTTAGAATGCCTGATGGTCTGTGTCAAGGACCCCTTTTGTCGCTTACCCCAAGGTTCATGCAATGATGTATCACCATGATGTGTTCTGTGAGGATCCTGGTTTCAAAGTCCACTTAGTGTCCTCATCCAGCTTGAGGAGATAAACATGTAGCCAATCCTAGAGAAGGATTTGTGCACTAGCTTGTCTGATCACTTCCTTTGTGCTGTTGGGGGCATCAAAGGTGGCTATAGTTAAGGTATTACCCCTCAGGATGGCGTGCACCATTATAAACCTCCCCTCTAGATCTCTTTTTCATCCCTGGGTTATAAATGGGGTATCCTTGTAAAACAACAACACCACTCCTGGGGGATTGAGTGTACGTGCACCGGGAAGTCTCTGCTCCAGAGCCTATACTGGTCTTTTTTTTGTTGGGTCTCTGTTGTGCTACGATTTGTATTTGCAATCTTTTCACTTCCCTTAATAGTTGTACCTTCTTATCGGATGAATGTAATTAGTTTTTTTGTATCAGTCATTGTCAGTATTTTTTGCCAATTTCTCATGGCTACTGTGCTGTGTGATCCCAAGGTGAGTATAAGGAATCGTTGGCGATATATCGCTTCAATGTACCCGCACCAATCCAAATTTTCCTTCCAATCCCCTCAAAGTTCCTCAAGACACAGCACTGTTTTATGTATGACCTATAACCATTAGACGCTTTCTAAGTAACATCATTGTGTATGCTAGATCAAGGTGTACTCTGCCTTCTCCCCTACTCTCCCTTCTCCCCAGGCTTGCACAGTTTAGATGCTCCTTTTCTATATATTAGCATTTTATAGCTAAACCTTGTCCCCCATGGTTGACCTCCTACTCCCAAGCAACAAAGTGAGCCATTATAACTTTTAACTTTTAAAAATCCTATGTAACATACATTTCGAATGGATTGTGTCCTCCTACCTATTCCTCATCTCTTGATATTTCCTTCCTGTGTTAACTGCTTTGGACATTTTTGTAGTGGTAGAGGGTGCCGTGCTTCATCATAGTCTACTCGATGTCCTGCGAAGGCCTTCGTCCCCTCTGGAGGTCGAGGGTATAAATAGCACACATTGCGTCCGTTACTTCAGTTCCATTTTTCCGCTAAAGCTTTCGCTTCGGATATGGTGCAGTTTGTTTCTGACAAAACGTTTATAGAAAATGCTTTCTTCCTCTACCCCGACAACCAGGTTAAAAATAATACATCAATGGTGGGTCGAAAATGTCCATAACCGACCCTCATCACATTTGTTTGTGGTGCCTTGGCACCGACCACAGGATCCATGGCAGAGAGGCCCCTCAAGGAATAAAAGGGAAAGCTCGCTGTAGGTAGACTCCCCCAGAAATCCCCTTCCACGACATCTTCCAAGAGACGTTTGTTGGACGAATTGAGGGGTGAGTCATCGCTGAGAAAACAATCCAAAAAACATTCACGTTCCCGAAGTGGTTCTCGCCATTGCTCTTGGTCTTAAAAGAATCAAAGAAAAAACATCACAGGTCTCAGTCCTCGTTTTCCGACTCCTCGCCTGAACGCAGAGTAGCCTGCACATGTAAGTCAACTTCGAAAGCTGAATGGGAGGGCTTTAGGCTTCAAATGATGACTATCTTCGAGAAGGTGGCCCGACCCCTTCGAAAGAAAAGATGAAAAGCCACGATCCAGTCACGCCTCCCAAGGCCAATAAAGGGGCAAAAAAGCTAAAATGTGCATGCCCATAAGCCCAGGTGAAAAGCCACAGGGCCATCGAGAGCCCTCGAGGTCTCGAGGAGAGGAGTGTCCCAGTCCTCGACCCACAAAGATTCCTTCGAGTTGTGGGTTGAGCCCGTCGAGGCCAGTGCCATCAACTACGAAGGTGTGGAAGCCTTTGACACCCTCAAAGGAAAGTGAAAAATCTTTCATGCTGCTACCAAAAAAGCAATTTTAAAAATCCCTTTCCTCTATATTCGAGGAACATGAAACCTCAGACCACTAAACTCCATCTTGTTTCTTGGAATACAGAACACCCAATGTTCCTGAGGCTTTAATATCTGAGGAGTCAAGAATGCAAGCTTTATTTGAAAATCTTCAGAGTGCAAGTGGCCTTGACACGTTCCCTGAAATTGAGTTTGGTAAATCAGACCTGTCTGAGTACGCTGAGGCGTCTTACAGACAACTTATGAATAAGGTAACCGAATACCTGGGTTGGGGGAGATCAGCTGCACCCTTTGAGCAGAATGACCTGAGGGACATCTTAGATAAGGGTCCGCAAACAGACCCTGTTTTACCTTTTCATTCAGCTCTTCATAAAAGGGTAAAGGTTAACTGGCAGTCCCCTGATACAACCCCGGCCGTCAATAGGAATCTCACAAAAACATACTGTCCCTCAAGTATTGATCTGGAATATCATTCAAGGCATCCTACCCTGGAAAGCCTTGTGGTACAAGATGAAACTTATACATCAAGTCAGGCAGCTTATCTTACCATACCACCAGACAGGGACGACAAGCCTTTCGGCGCACTTGCTATAAAAGTACTTTCAGCCAGTAGCATAGCTTTAAAGTCTATCAATGCCACTTGTGCTCTAGAAAAATTTCCCCACACCTTGTGGGATTCCATTTCAAATGGATTGTGTCCTCCCAAGTAGTCCTCATCTTTGACACTTGTTCTCCAGCTTCAGCTTCTTCTGAAATTTGAATTCTTTTCAGCAGAGGACTCTGTGCGTCGATGGCATCGAGTCGATGCCCCGCGAAGGCCTCTTTCGAGGGTGATGTAATCAAAGGCATAAATAGGATGCGCACCGCCCATTTGCTTCAGTTCCATTTTTCAGAGACAGCGATAGCTTCGATGAGATTTGGTGCGCCTCACATCTTGTGATGTCTTTGTTTTGAATCCCCGAAAATATGTCTTCATCATTGACACCAATGACTTTGAAGTCCAGTTTTAAGCAATGTCGAGATTGCGGATTGAAAATGTCCCTGACGGATGTGCACCGTATTGGCTTGTGTTCCGAGAGTGAGGCCCCTGACACCTCCGACTGCTCAAAATGCCAGTCCATGACTGAAAAGGCCTTGAGGGAACAGAAGGGGAAGCTGAAGGAAGGCAAAACCCCTAAAAAATCCCCTACCCGATCCGTAAGGGCTTCGACTGACGAGTCGAGAGGAGACTCTCCTCGGACGAAGAAGGCCAAGTGGTCCTGGTCGAGGAGTGGTTCACACCATTCTTCTTCATCCTCGAAGAAGTCGAAAAAGCACCAGAGGTCTCCTTCGTAGACTTTGTCGTCAGACGCTTCCCCCAAAAGGGTTGCTTGCTCAACCAAAAAATCCACTCCATCGAGTGGGAAGCCTTCAGGGCTGAAATGTTTAAGATTTTTGAAAAAAGCCATGCTCATACCTAGCCTTCGAAAGAAGCTGGAAAGGAAAGGTCTTGTCCAAAATCCTGCGCCCCCTAAAGCCCAGGAAAAAGGCCTGATCCACACTGTGAGCCTTCTTGGCCTCAATCCGATGTTTCATCGAAGGATCACTGGAGACACAATCAGTGCCTTCAAAGCCCGCCAAACCCTCTGCATCGATCCCGAAGACTTCGACGCTGTACCGTCAATGCGAGCACCCCTCCTAAATCATTGGCGCTGACAAAGAAAACGTTGATGACCACTTCGGTGTCAATTATGCCAAGACCTGTCATTCCAGAAAAGACCTATGTTGTACTGCCTAACAAAGATTTTTTCAAGTCTCTTACTTAAATTTTTTAAGAAGAAGACAATTCTGATGAAGTGGCCCCATTTGGCCTACAATATGGTATACCCGATGTACCCGAGAGCTTCATTGCTGAACAGTCTAGGATGAAGGACCTTTATGAAAATTTGCAAACTGTAAGGGGGGTAGATACCTCACCTGAACTTGAATTTGGAAAACCTGAGGCTGCGGAGCATGCGGATTCCTCCTATAGACAGCTCATGTCAAAGGTGGTGGATTACATGGAATGACGTAGGCCCCCATTGCCATATGAACAAAACGACCTGGCTACAGTTATTGTGGGATGACAGTCTAAAAATCAAATTACTTCCTGTCCTGAAGATGGCCAAAAATATCAAACAAAGATGTCACGTATGGCATCTAAATCAGCGCAGTGTTGCTTTTGGCCAGAAGGCCAGCAACAAAGTCTTTGTAACTTTGCCGTTGGAATGTCTTATCCTGTCTTCTATCTTTAGCCAATCTGTGGCTCCAGATAGGAACTATTAAAGGCTACTTGCCAGCGCTGTCCATCTTTACGCGCTCATCAGAGGAATGTTCCTATTTCAAAATTCCACTGGTGACACCATTTCTAAAGGGCCTCACCAATGTGTTCCCCCAATCTCCTTTGCAGGTTCCAGTTTGAGATCTTAATCTGGTTTTAAAATTCCTAAGTTTGTTAACCTTTGAAACAATTCTATTGGTTGCTCTAACTTCAGCCCGTAGAATGAGCGAGTTGCAGGCACTTTTGTCCTAGACACCCTTTACTATCTTCCACATGGATAGGATTGTTTTAAGGGTCAAGCCTTCATTTTTGCCCAAAATAATTTCTGATTTTCATATAGGTCATAAAATGGTTCTACCTTGTTTCTATTGTCAACCTCATCCTTAAAAGGAAGTGGAAAGACTGCATAGTTTAGACCCTAGAAGAGCGTTAAGCTTTTATATGTCAAGAATGTCTAAGTTACGTATTGATGACCAACTGTTCATTGGATATAAAGGACATAAGCAGGGTCAGGCTGTTACTAAATGGATAATTCTGGCAATATCAGAATATTACAGGCTGGCAGGGAAAGACCCTCCTGAAGGCTTAATGGCCCATTCCACCAGGGACATGGCTACCTCTACAGCCCTGCAGAGGGGTGTACCAATTAAAAACATTTGTGAAGCGGCAACGTGGTCTTCCGTCCACGCATTTAATAAGCATTATTCCCTGCAATTTTCCCATGGTCAGGATAGTACTTTTGGCAAGGCAGTCCTGAACTCTGTTCATGAAAATATATGAATTCAAATTCTACTCCCTCCTCCAAACCTAATACTGCTATGGGAGTCTGTCAACGATGAGGAATACTGGGAGGACACAATCCATTCCAAACAGACCCTATCTAGATGGATAATTCTGGCAATATCAGAATATTACAGGCTGGCAGAGAAAGACCCTCCTGAAGGCTTAATGGCCCATTCCACCAGGGACATGGCTACCTCTACAGCCCTGCAAAGGGGTGTACCAATTAAAAACATTTGTGAAGCGGCAAAATGGTCTTCCATCCACACATTTAATAAGCATTATTCCCTGCAATTTTCCCATGGTCAGAATAGTACTTTTGGCAAGGCAGTCCTGAACTCTGTTCATGAAAATATATGAATTCAAATTCTACTCCCTCCTCCAAACCTAATACTGCTATGGGAGTCTGTCAACGATGAGGAATACTGGGAGGACACAATCCATTCGAAAAACAAGTTACTTACCCCTGGTAACGTTATTCCGACTGGATGTTCCTCCCACCTATTCCTCATTGCCCTCCCATCCTACCCCTCAGTAGAATTGTGTGTGCTGTTACAGATTCCGTTCCATCAATGCAGAGTATGGTCACTCATGTTTTTAGTGGGTATCTCTGCTTTTAAAAGGGGAAAAACAGAACTGAGGCCAACAGGCACTGTGCATGCTATATATGCCTTCAATGACATCACCCTTGATGGAGGCCTTCGAGGGACATTGACTTGATGCCATCGACGCACTGCACTCTCTTCCGAAAATTATTTACATTCGGAAACTTGACTTTGCCTGGTACACTCTGCTGCCAGGAATTTCCCATGTGATTTCACTTTTACACACTTGCAAACTTGACTTTGCCTGGTATACTCTCCTGACAGGTCCTTCTCGCAAAGTTCACTTTATACTATCTTGACAGTTCTTATTTCTTACATTCACCTTTGGTATTCTTCCTTTTTAAATATTTCATCTCAAAGCCCTTTCATTCACTTTGGTTGCTCTTTTCTTTGCTTAATAGCGTTGACCAAGTGCACCGGTGTCCAAGCTTCCGTTCCTAGGACTCACCAGCTTTTCGTGGCTTTCTACAGTCCTCTCACCGTAAACGTAAAGCCGCTCTCCGGCGTCCCGTCTCCACTTAAAAGGCTCACCGGTTTCAGTTAGCAGCTTCCACATCCTTCGTGGCTCCCGTTTTGCTATTGAGCCCCTCTCTGTGTTCAGGCAGTGTTGGAACTGCTTCCGTCAGGAAGACTTCACTTTGCTTCCTGCTACGATTGCAAAACAGCAGACCTATTTCTGCAGTCCTTCTTCCTCTGCCGACTTCCCGAGACTTTCAGCTCCACGGTCTCCTGTACGGCTCAGCTGTCCCTCAGTCAGCACAGAGAGGATGAGGCTTCTTGCAATAGCGTCTCACTGCTTCATGCTGGTTTGGAGTTATAAATGTTGCGGCACCTATCATGTGATCGCAACCACTAGAGCGTGTCGTGGGCTTCTCGGATTCCCTGATCTTCATTGCTCCATTCAGCCTCCTCGTTCCAGTGTTGCAATACAGATGGGAATACTAGGCAGTCTGGGCATTTAATTCCCAGAATACTGAAAGATGTTATTAACAGGTTTTATGGTTGATTGAAGGGGTCTACCACGGTATTCCATCTGATGATGCCGGTTCATCCCCCTGAGGGTCGCCTCCCCCCATGTAATTCTCCCTAATATAGCTGCCCCTAGGTTCAGGATCAGGTAGTGACTGCAGTCCCTTGCCCACATGGGAAGAGGCTACCTCTGGGAAAGGAGTGATGACATCATTGAATTCATCACACCACCCAATCCCAGGGTTCCATGGATGCCTTCATAATAAAACTACAATAGAGGCCAGGGGCTCTTAAATGTTTAGGCCAGCAAGGGTTGTGTCCACAGATACTTCCAGATACTGACCGTTCAATGAACGCCCATTCTTTGTCAGTAAATGTTTGCACCCAATCTAGAATAGTTCTAATTTGAGCTGTTCAATAATAGTTCAGTAATTTCTAAAAGGCTACACCACCTCTGTGTTGGAGGCAAATAAGGTGCGTCTACTAACCCTTGGATCTCCCACGTCCCATATGAGTTTGAGTAGCATATCCTCACATTCTTTCAGTTTCTTCTTGGGTTGTGGGATTGGCACCGATTGAAAGAGTAATCTCTGTATTTTGTTCAGTTTAATTACTGCCATTCTACTGGACCATGAAAGGCAGAATTTACTCCACCAAGCCATGTCTTTGCTGATCTTGGTCTGCAAGCTCGGATAACTAGCCATATACGGGTGTCCCAAGTCAGCTGTCACTCTAATTCCCAGGTACGTTACTCCTTCTTTTGCCCAAGTGAAGCGGAAGCGGGAGTTCAATCTCTCCCTATCTCTAGGTGGGACATTAATATTCAGGATTTCAGACTTTGTTTTGTTTAATTGGAATCCCAAGGCCATACTGATATTTTAAATCTCAGTTTCCAGGTGTTCCAAAGAGGTGTGGATATTGGTGTTCAATAATGTCATCTGTGAAGTTATTCAACTTATGTACAGTTTTTGAAAACGTGATGCCCAAATGCCTTTTGTCTGATCTAATCCGAGCTGCAGAGGCTCAATTTCTAAGGTAAACAGGATAATTGTTAGAGGGCTCCACTGTCGGTTACCCCTCGACAGATAGTTTTCAATAGGTTCCTCTTGACTTGTATCTGGACAGATGGTTTCCTGTAGGTAGCCAAACTCATAATTAATCAATGAAATAATTCTGCCACAGTTGAATTAGGAGAAAGTTGCCTTTAGCAATCTCCAGTCCACCTTGTCAAATGCTTTTTCAGCATCCAAAGTTAATAGCACAGAGTAGACTGGGGACCTTTTTGGTTGATCTAACAAATGCAGGACCAGCTGAATGTTATCTGTTATTCCTCTACCCAACACAAAGCCCAACTGGTCTGGATCTACTAGCAAGAAGATGTATTGCTCTAATCTATTCACCAATATTATTATAAATATTTGTTCATTTAAATTCAGTAGACCTATTGACATATATATAATGCACACATTTAAAGATATTTGCCTGCTTTTGGAATCAGATTTATTTGGGCTCCCCTTACAGAGGCCAGAAGCCCTCTCATATTCCCTCTAATAGTTGAAAAGCTTTGCCAATGGAATTGCAAAAATTTGGCTTAGTAATTTAAAGGTTAAGAGTTAGACCATCAGATCCTGGGGGTTAATTGGGCTTCAATGATTTGATTGCAGTAATGACATCACAAGTCAATAGGAGACGCCACATAACATATTTTCGTATGGATTGTGTCCTCCCACGTATTCCTTATCTTTGATATTCTAATATCTACCTTTGCTGCTTTAGATTTTTTTTCTCAGCAAGTGGTGCTGTGTATTGATACCTGTCGACTCGATGTCCCTCGGATGCCTCCCTCTCGATGTCGACGTCACCGAAGGTATATGTAACACGGCCAACACCCATTGGCTTCAGTTCCGTTTTTATGCGTGTACAATTCGGAATCGGTAAGCTTTGTTCTCTGAGAGAAAATCTTCGATCATTTCTTCGAGAAAATGTCAGATCTTCGATTGAGTTTGATAGTATGGCTTAGTCATCGGCGTCTTCCACTTCCAAGTCGGGTTTCAAGAAATTCTGTGACTGCGGTGCAAAGATGTCCGTTACAGACCCAAATAGAATATGTCTGTGGTGTCTGGGGTCGACTCATCAGAGTTTGAGGACTACCTGTCAGTGACGGCAAAAGCTTTGAGAGAGTGCCGAGGGTAGCTTGCAGCAGGTAGGTCCCAAAAATCCACTTCGACCCCATCAAAAAAACAAAAGTTGGACGAGTCGAGAACAGTTTCTCCACAACTTAAAAAGACCAAACGACCCCGATCATGCAGTGGGTCGCATCATTCATCGTCGTCTAGGCATGGAAAGAAACAGCGCTATAGATCGCCATCTTCCTCGTCTTCTAGTTCCTCACCAGAATGAGTGTTTTCCCCACAAAGTCTGCCTCTCCCGATAAAAAATGCTTAAGGTGTTGGAGAACGCAGCCTTGCCCTCCTCGACTACACCCAAGAGCCATGCTCCGGTCGAACAACCTCACAAGCATAAGAGCTATGCGTCCTTGTACTCAGTAGCCAAAACTCGAGAGTGGTCAAAGGAACCCTCGAGTTGAGGAATATGCCCCTTGTGGACAGAGCCATCAATGCCGAAAGACTTGACTCCATCCGGGTGGGAAGATGTGCCATCACCGCCATCAGCGCTGAGAACTGACGAAAAGACATCAATGCTTCGAGTTCCTCAACGCCCAGTCCTCGTCACTCCTCACATTATAAGGAGGTTAGAAGGTTCAGGAAATCCATGGTTCTAATTGCCCTGATTGGGCCAGGAGGACGTGGTACCTGGGCCTTCAGGACATGTCCATCTGCCCTCCAATATGTCTTCCGCAAAGAGAGGACCTTCTCTCTCTCTCTCTCTGTCTCTCTCTCTGTCTCTCTCTCTCTTTCTCTCTCTCTTGAGAGAGAGAGGAGGGTCATGTTCTCCATCCGGATATCAGCACACTCAGTCTTCATGCATGGTTTCTTAGAGGCTGAGATACAAGGATTGGGACCGACCGGACGATGTAATGGAGATTTTGCTTTCGGCCAGAAGGCCAGTAACCAAATCTCTGTACCACTGCTGTTGGAATACATTCTGCAGCTGGTGCAGAGATGAGAATGTTGACCCATTTACATGCGGTACACTGATGGTGTTATCCGTTCTATTACATCTGGCTAATCTGGGCCTCCAGATTGGTACGATCAAGGTATACTTGGCGGCAGAATACATTTCGTACTTTAAAAAATCCCTTTAATAGTACAATTTTTAAAGGGACTGACAAATGTTTTCCCTCCAATCCCTTTGCGATCTCAAACTAGTGCTAACGTTCATGATGGGACCTCCTTTCGAACCATTAAACTCCTGTGCCTTGAGGCTACTAACTCTGAAAACCATCTTTTTAGTAGCGATTACATCGGCCCGAAGGGTGAGTGAGCTACAGGCTTTATCCTGCAAGCCTCCTTACACAATTTTTACAAGGATACGGTAGTGTTTCAATTGAAACCCACTTTTCGGCCCAAAATAGTCTCTGAGTTTCATCTCACACAAAAGATAACTTTACCATCCTTTTACCCTCTTCCACATCTTAGGAAGGAAGAGGAGAGACTACACAGGCTTGACCCTAAGTGTGCACTGAGCTTTTATGTATCTAGAATGACAAGATTAAGACAGGATGACCAATTATTTGTGGGTTATTCAGGTCATAAATTGGGTATGGCTATTATCAAGCAAACACTATCCAGATGGATTATTTAGGCAATATCGAAGTTTTACAGATTGGCAGGCAAAGATCCTCCAGAAGGCTTGCAGGCTCATTCACCCAGAGGCATGGCAACTTCACCTGCTTTGCAGAGGGGAGTACCAATCAAGGAAATATGCGCAGCTGCCACATGGTCTTCTGTGCACACCTTCAGTAAACATTGTAGTTTAGACGCTTTCCCAAGTCAGGAAACTGCATTTGGCAAAGCAGTGATGCACTCCGTGCACACACCCCTATGAAAACTTCTCAAATGTTATATAAAATTCTAACTCCCTCTTCCAAATTCTTTAAACTGCTTTGGGAGTGTATCATAGATAAGGAATATGTGGTAGGACACAATCCATTCGAAGAACAAGTTACTTACCCCTGGTAACGTTCTTACGACTGAATGTTCCTCCCACGTATTCCTTATTACCCTTGCCAGCCTCCCCTGCAGTAGAATTTCCCTTGCTGTTACAGTCTGTGCTCTCCCAGGAGGAGTATCTGTCAGGTACAAGATAAATCTTTCTCTCGTAAAAACTGAGCTTGAGCCAACGGACGCTGCATGTGCTACATATATCTTCAGTGACGTTGACATCGAGACAGAGGCCTCCGAGGGATATCGAGTTGACAGGCAACGACACACAGAGCCCCCCTGCTAAAATATGTTGTCTATAAATATCCATTGTTGGGCTTACCTTGTACTCTGTCTCCTTTGACTTTAGTTACTCCAGGAAATACTGTTCTGTCAGCCTTTGAAGGCACTTCATAGCCATGGAAAACACTATCGGCGTAATCATTACCACTGCTTTAAGGGCGTCCCAATAAATCTCCAGCAGAGTATCTTCAGTTTTTTTAAGCGCCAGGTATTCCATTATTGCGTCCTTAAATTCTTGAGCACATATTCGTTCATTTAGAATGCCTGATGGTCTGTGTCAAGGACCCCTTTTGTCGCTTACCCCAAGGTTCATGCAATGATGTATCACCATGATGTGTTCTGTGAGGATCCTGGTTTCAAAGTCCACTTAGTGTCCTCATCCAGCTTGAGGAGATAAACATGTAGCCAATCCTAGAGAAGGATTTGTGCACTAGCTTGTCTGATCACTTCCTTTGTGCTGTTGGGGGCATCAAAGGTGGCTATAGTTAAGGTATTACCCCTCAGGATGGCGTGCACCATTATAAACCTCCCCTCTAGATCTCTTTTTCATCCCTGGGTTATAAATGGGGTATCCTTGTAAAACAACAACACCACTCCTGGGGGATTGAGTGTACGTGCACCGGGAAGTCTCTGCTCCAGAGCCTATACTGGTCTTTTTTTTGTTGGGTCTCTGTTGTGCTACGATTTGTATTTGCAATCTTTTCACTTCCCTTAATAGTTGTACCTTCTTATCGGATGAATGTAATTAGTTTTTTTGTATCAGTCATTGTCAGTATTTTTTGCCAATTTCTCATGGCTACTGTGCTGTGTGATCCCAAGGTGAGTATAAGGAATCGTTGGCGATATATCGCTTCAATGTACCCGCACCAATCCAAATTTTCCTTCCAATCCCCTCAAAGTTCCTCAAGACACAGCACTGTTTTATGTATGACCTATAACCATTAGACGCTTTCTAAGTAACATCATTGTGTATGCTAGATCAAGGTGTACTCTGCCTTCTCCCCTACTCTCCCTTCTCCCCAGGCTTGCACAGTTTAGATGCTCCTTTTCTATATATTAGCATTTTATAGCTAAACCTTGTCCCCCATGGTTGACCTCCTACTCCCAAGCAACAAAGTGAGCCATTATAACTTTTAACTTTTAAAAATCCTATGTAACATACATTTCGAATGGATTGTGTCCTCCTACCTATTCCTCATCTCTTGATATTTCCTTCCTGTGTTAACTGCTTTGGACATTTTTGTAGTGGTAGAGGGTGCCGTGCTTCATCATAGTCTACTCGATGTCCTGCGAAGGCCTTCGTCCCCTCTGGAGGTCGAGGGTATAAATAGCACACATTGCGTCCGTTACTTCAGTTCCATTTTTCCGCTAAAGCTTTCGCTTCGGATATGGTGCAGTTTGTTTCTGACAAAACGTTTATAGAAAATGCTTTCTTCCTCTACCCCGACAACCAGGTTAAAAATAATACATCAATGGTGGGTCGAAAATGTCCATAACCGACCCTCATCACATTTGTTTGTGGTGCCTTGGCACCGACCACAGGATCCATGGCAGAGAGGCCCCTCAAGGAATAAAAGGGAAAGCTCGCTGTAGGTAGACTCCCCCAGAAATCCCCTTCCACGACATCTTCCAAGAGACGTTTGTTGGACGAATTGAGGGGTGAGTCATCGCTGAGAAAACAATCCAAAAAACATTCACGTTCCCGAAGTGGTTCTCGCCATTGCTCTTGGTCTTAAAAGAATCAAAGAAAAAACATCACAGGTCTCAGTCCTCGTTTTCCGACTCCTCGCCTGAACGCAGAGTAGCCTGCACATGTAAGTCAACTTCGAAAGCTGAATGGGAGGGCTTTAGGCTTCAAATGATGACTATCTTCGAGAAGGTGGCCCGACCCCTTCGAAAGAAAAGATGAAAAGCCACGATCCAGTCACGCCTCCCAAGGCCAATAAAGGGGCAAAAAAGCTAAAATGTGCATGCCCATAAGCCCAGGTGAAAAGCCACAGGGCCATCGAGAGCCCTCGAGGTCTCGAGGAGAGGAGTGTCCCAGTCCTCGACCCACAAAGATTCCTTCGAGTTGTGGGTTGAGCCCGTCGAGGCCAGTGCCATCAACTACGAAGGTGTGGAAGCCTTTGACACCCTCAAAGGAAAGTGAAAAATCTTTCATGCTGCTACCAAAAAAGCAATTTTAAAAATCCCTTTCCTCTATATTCGAGGAACATGAAACCTCAGACCACTAAACTCCATCTTGTTTCTTGGAATACAGAACACCCAATGTTCCTGAGGCTTTAATATCTGAGGAGTCAAGAATGCAAGCTTTATTTGAAAATCTTCAGAGTGCAAGTGGCCTTGACACGTTCCCTGAAATTGAGTTTGGTAAATCAGACCTGTCTGAGTACGCTGAGGCGTCTTACAGACAACTTATGAATAAGGTAACCGAATACCTGGGTTGGGGGAGATCAGCTGCACCCTTTGAGCAGAATGACCTGAGGGACATCTTAGATAAGGGTCCGCAAACAGACCCTGTTTTACCTTTTCATTCAGCTCTTCATAAAAGGGTAAAGGTTAACTGGCAGTCCCCTGATACAACCCCGGCCGTCAATAGGAATTTCACAAAAACATACTGTCCCTCAAGTATTGATCTGGAATATCATTCAAGGCATCCTACCCTGGAAAGCCTTGTGGTACAAGATGAAACTTATACATCAAGTCAGGCAGCTTATCTTACCATACCACCAGACAGGGACGACAAGCCTTTCGGCGCACTTGCTATAAAAGTACTTTCAGCCAGTAGCATAGCTTTAAAGTCTATCAATGCCACTTGTGCTCTAGAAAAATTTCCCCACACCTTGTGGGATTCCATTTCAAATGGATTGTGTCCTCCCAAGTAGTCCTCATCTTTGACACTTGTTCTCCAGCTTCAGCTTCTTCTGAAATTTGAATTCTTTTCAGCAGAGGACTCTGTGCGTCGATGGCATCGAGTCGATGCCCCGCGAAGGCCTCTTTCGAGGGTGATGTAATCAAAGGCATAAATAGGATGCGCACCGCCCATTTGCTTCAGTTCCATTTTTCAGAGACAGCGATAGCTTCGATGAGATTTGGTGCGCCTCACATCTTGTGATGTCTTTGTTTTGAATCCCCGAAAATATGTCTTCATCATTGACACCAATGACTTTGAAGTCCAGTTTTAAGCAATGTCGAGATTGCGGATTGAAAATGTCCCTGACGGATGTGCACCGTATTGGCTTGTGTTCCGAGAGTGAGGCCCCTGACACCTCCGACTGCTCAAAATGCCAGTCCATGACTGAAAAGGCCTTGAGGGAACAGAAGGGGAAGCTGAAGGAAGGCAAAACCCCTAAAAAATCCCCTACCCGATCCGTAAGGGCTTCGACTGACGAGTCGAGAGGAGACTCTCCTCGGACGAAGAAGGCCAAGTGGTCCTGGTCGAGGAGTGGTTCACACCATTCTTCTTCATCCTCGAAGAAGTCGAAAAAGCACCAGAGGTCTCCTTCGTAGACTTTGTCGTCAGACGCTTCCCCCAAAAGGGTTGCTTGCTCAACCAAAAAATCCACTCCATCGAGTGGGAAGCCTTCAGGGCTGAAATGTTTAAGATTTTTGAAAAAAGCCATGCTCATACCTAGCCTTCGAAAGAAGCTGGAAAGGAAAGGTCTTGTCCAAAATCCTGCGCCCCCTAAAGCCCAGGAAAAAGGCCTGATCCACACTGTGAGCCTTCTTGGCCTCAATCCGATGTTTCATCGAAGGATCACTGGAGACACAATCAGTGCCTTCAAAGCCCGCCAAACCCTCTGCATCGATCCCGAAGACTTCGACGCTGTACCGTCAATGCGAGCACCCCTCCTAAATCATTGGCGCTGACAAAGAAAACGTTGATGACCACTTCGGTGTCAATTATGCCAAGACCTGTCATTCCAGAAAAGACCTATGTTGTACTGCCTAACAAAGATTTTTTCAAGTCTCTTACTTAAATTTTTTAAGAAGAAGACAATTCTGATGAAGTGGCCCCATTTGGCCTACAATATGGTATACCCGATGTACCCGAGAGCTTCATTGCTGAACAGTCTAGGATGAAGGACCTTTATGAAAATTTGCAAACTGTAAGGGGGGTAGATACCTCACCTGAACTTGAATTTGGAAAACCTGAGGCTGCGGAGCATGCGGATTCCTCCTATAGACAGCTCATGTCAAAGGTGGTGGATTACATGGAATGACGTAGGCCCCCATTGCCATATGAACAAAACGACCTGGCTACAGTTATTGTGGGATGACAGTCTAAAAATCAAATTACTTCCTGTCCTGAAGATGGCCAAAAATATCAAACAAAGATGTCACGTATGGCATCTAAATCAGCGCAGTGTTGCTTTTGGCCAGAAGGCCAGCAACAAAGTCTTTGTAACTTTGCCGTTGGAATGTCTTATCCTGTCTTCTATCTTTAGCCAATCTGTGGCTCCAGATAGGAACTATTAAAGGCTACTTGCCAGCGCTGTCCATCTTTACGCGCTCATCAGAGGAATGTTCCTATTTCAAAATTCCACTGGTGACACCATTTCTAAAGGGCCTCACCAATGTGTTCCCCCAATCTCCTTTGCAGGTTCCAGTTTGAGATCTTAATCTGGTTTTAAAATTCCTAAGTTTGTTAACCTTTGAAACAATTCTATTGGTTGCTCTAACTTCAGCCCGTAGAATGAGCGAGTTGCAGGCACTTTTGTCCTAGACACCCTTTACTATCTTCCACATGGATAGGATTGTTTTAAGGGTCAAGCCTTCATTTTTGCCCAAAATAATTTCTGATTTTCATATAGGTCATAAAATGGTTCTACCTTGTTTCTATTGTCCACCTCATCCTTATAAGGAAGAGGAAAGACTGCATAGTTTAGACCCTAGAAGAGCGTTAAGCTTTTATATGTCAAGAATGTCTAAGTTACGTATTGATGACCAACTGTTCATTGGATATAAAGGACATAAGCAGGGTCAGGCTGTTACTAAATGGATAATTCTGGCAATATCAGAATATTACAGGCTGGCAGGGAAAGACCCTCCTGAAGGCTTAATGGCCCATTCCACCAGGGGCATGGCTACCTCTACAGCCCTGCAGAGGGGTGTACCAATTAAAAACATTTGTGAAGCGGCAACGTTGTCTTCCGTCCACACATTTTTAATAAGCATTATTCCCTGCAATTTTCCCATGGTCAGGATAGTACTTTTGGCAAGGCAGTCCTGAACTCTGTTCATGAAAATATATGAATTCAAATTCTACTCCCTCCTCCAAACCTAATACTGCTATGGGAGTCTGTCAACGATGAGGAATACTGGGAGGACACAATCCATTCGAAAAACAAGTTACTTACCCCTGGTAACGTTATTCCGACTGGATGTTCCTCCCACCTATTCCTCATTGCCCTCCCATCCTACCCCTCAGTAGAATTGTGTGTGCTGTTACAGATTCCGTTCCATCAATGCAGAGTATGGTCACTCATGTTTTTAGCGGGTATCTCTGCTTTTAAAAGGGGAAAAACAGAACTGAGGCCAACAGGCACTGTGCATGCTATATATGCCTTCAATGACATCACCCTTGATGGAGGCCTTCGAGGGACATTGACTTGATGCCATCGACGCACTGCACTCTCTTCCGAAAATTATTTACGAGGCAGCTAAAGCTGCACAACAAGTGTCAATGGTAAGGAATATGTGGGAGGAACATCCAGTCGAAAGAACGTTACCAGGGGTAAGTAACTTGTTCTTCTATGGCAGCTGAGCATATCCCTAAAGGAGAGGAGAGAGAAGGATTCATGAACATTGTGAAGGATTGAAATGACGCTATGAGTGAGTCTCTCCAGTCAGGTTTGGACTCTGCCGATAGTGTTAACAGAGCCATGGCAGCGATGCGCAGTCTTGCGCAGATTTGCGTGGTTAAGGAATTCTGGCTTTGCACCTCATGTGCAATCCAGACTACTCAACATGCCCTTTGATGGCACTCAATTGTTTGTCCAGGACGGTCGGTCGATTTTATCTTGGTCGTTGGCAAGAACTTTAACAATCGTTTATGCGAGGTGGGACGTTTTCTTCGTTTGGCATATGTGGGCTTGTGTTGTGCGATGCGCCTCTGCACCAGTGGGGTATTATATGGTGGTTAAAAGTCTTGTACATGTGTGATTTGCGTCGACTCCGGGTCTGTGGATTGGTCTTGTCCTCGGCTTGGGATATATGTTGCGGCAAAGTCGCACCAGTTCGTGGTGTGCTGCTTTTCCATGGAGGGCTGTCGTGATTTTCTCCATCGTATATATGTTTGTTGCAATGTTTAGCCATTCTTTTTTTTGTGGGAGGTGTAGCGATTTCCATTTGATAGCTAGGCCCGCTCTTGCAGCTAATAGTAATGGAGGTGCGAGTCAACTTATCCTGACTAGTTTGTCGTCTTCCTCTTCTAGGCCGAACAGGGTGAGGAGGGGAGTTGCTTGTCTTTCAGTGCCATCTATTTGTTTTATCCATCCCAGCACCTCGGTCCAGTATATGCTGACCTTTGGACAGTCCCACCACATGTGCCAATAGTTAGCATCCATTCCGCATTTTTGCCAAAATTTCGGGCTGTTGCTCTGATACATTTTTGATTGTCTGTGGGGGTCGTACTGGCATCTATGTAATAATTTTATAGCGTGTAGCTTGTATTGTGTGGCAATTGATATCCAGGATGTTGTTTTGCAAATCGTGTCCCACGCTTGTTGGTCGAATTTTCTGTTGATGTCTTTCTCCCATTTCTCTTTGAGGCAAACATTTGAGTTCAGGTCCTTACTGATCAGGGTGCTGTACATGCGTGCTATGAGGTCTTTGTTCATGGTGGTTGTATCAAGGATGTTCTCGAAGGCGGTTAGTTCTCTTTGGATCTTGGATTTCCATTTGCATTTGGAGAGGACGCCTTTTAGGCATAGGTAGAGGAAGATTGGTATTGGGTGTAGCTGGAGGGCTTCCTCCAGGTCTGTGATTGGTATGAATTTGTCGTCTCGCCATAGCTGTCCAATCCTTTCGAGTCCGGCGTCAAACCAGGTTTGGTATCTGGGATGTTCTGGGATTGCTTCTCTTACTCATGGGGCCCACATGTGGCTCAAGGGCGGTGGCCATGTGGTAACTCCCTTCATTCCTTTTCCCTCCTTCCATATGTTCCAAATTGTTCCTAATATTGGATGGTCACGTAGTCTTTGTGTAAGTTGTGGTCTGGGGACACATAGCCATTCAGAGAGTGTGGCGGGAGTGAGGTTGTCGCTGTCGAGCTGTACCCATTGCAGGTCTTTTCTATCTCGCAAATGGGGAATAAGGACTCTTAGCTGGGTTGCCTGGTAATATTGTTCAATATCCGGGAGGCCGACCCCTCCTTGGTCTTTGGGTAAATTGAGAGTTTCATATGGTATTCTGGGTTTTTTCCCTTCCCATAGGAATCGGGTTATTACTTTTTTAACTTG
Organism: Ambystoma mexicanum; assembly: GCF_040938575.1. Classification (NCBI taxonomy): domain Eukaryota; kingdom Metazoa; phylum Chordata; class Amphibia; order Caudata; family Ambystomatidae; genus Ambystoma; species Ambystoma mexicanum. The sequence goes on from NC_090926.1 coordinate 1,046,250,054, forward strand.
TTTGAAGAAGTCTTCTGGGATCGACACAGGGAGGACTTGAAAGGGATACAAGAAGTGCAGGTGGCTGACCATTTTAATGGCATTCAGTCGTCCCATCCAGGAGATCGTAAGTGGTCGCCATTTTGCGAGGTCGGCTTTAAATGCGGCGAGGAGTTGAGGAAAGTTGGCTTCATATATATCCGCAACATTTCTCGTTAGATTGACGCCCAGATATCGAAGCATGGGACCTCCGACAGTGAGGCCTAATTGGTTGAATTCTTCTTTCTGGGTTGTGGTGGGTTCGTGTAGAGGAAAGAGGATGGATTTGATTTGTTGACTTTGAAACCTGATAGTGTGCCATATTCTTCTATGAGTTGCATCGCTCGGGGGATTGATGTCATTGGGTTCTGTATGTGTAGTAGTATATCACCGGCATATAGGGCCAGCTTGTATTCTCTTCCTTGGACTTGCATGTCTTCGACTTGTGGGTCTGCACTGATGATTTGGGCCAGTGGTTCCAGTGAAAGTGCGAACAATATTGCAGAGAGGGGACACCCTTGTCTCGTGCCTCTGCTCAGAGGGAACCAGCGGGAGTACTGAGAGTTCACTGTTACTAATGCCCGGGGTGCAGTATACACTGCTTTGATTCCTTGTCGGAGGACGGGGCCAAGGCCTATTTTTTTTAGTGTTGCTTCCAGGAAGTGTCATTTGACCCTACTCTATCGAACCCTTTCTCTGCGTCGATGGACAGTAGTGCGGGTGTGTTCAACATTTTCCTTGCCTCGTGTATGAGGTGAAGAGTCTTGTGGGTGGCGTCTGCTCCCTGTCTGCCCAGGATGAATCCGACTTGGTCGTTGTGAATGATAGCTGGCATGAGCGTTTCCAGCCGTGCGGTGATGACCCGTTTATAGATCTTGGTGTCTATATTTTGGAGGGAAATGTGGCGGGAAGAGGCGCATTGTTTGGGGTCTTTGCCCTCTTTAGGGATGACTGTGATGAGTGCCTCTGAAAATAATTCAGTGGCTGAACCGGTTTGGAGGATGTCGTTTAAAAGTTCGAACATAAACGGAAGGAGGATCTCAATGAAAGTTTTATAGAACCCTGTCGTGTAGCCATCATTCCCAGGAGCTTTCCCAGTTGGGAGTCTTTTGATCGCATCTTCTACTTCTTTATCTGTGGCGTCGAGGGCTTGTGCTATTTCCATTGTTAGAATTGGAATGGCCGCTTCATCCATATATTCTGTGATTACCCTCTCATCATGTGTGGTCTCCGAGGTGTATAGTTTTTCATAGAAGTCGGCGAAGGCTTCAGGGATATTGGGGTGAGATCCCTGTGGGGATCGTACTCTTTTTCTATGGTAGATACCCACCTTTCTTTGCGTTGTCCGCGAAGCCTGGTTGTGAGTAGCGCGTCAGCTTTGTCTCCTTTCTTGTAGTGTTTCTGTTTCAGATGTTGAAGTTTGCACACAATCTGGTCAGTTTCTAATTGTCGCAGTTCATCTCTTTTTCCTAGTTGCCTCCATTATTTTCTCTTCTCTCTGTGTGTCAGCCGTTTGGGCACTGAGGTCTAGGTGCGCTATTTCGTTTCTAAGCTTATTTTCTATCAACTGGTGCTCCCTTTTCTTTGCTGCTCCCTCTTTGATCAGTACACCTCTCCACGTGGCTTGCCCCGTTTCCCATACCGTGTTTCTTGAAACCCCTCTGGTATTGTTCCGCTCAAAGTATTCGTCAATGTCCTTCGCCAGTTGTTCTTGGAATATTGAGTCTTTCCAGAGCGTCTCGTTACAGCGCTATTTCAAGCTTTTACAGGGCAGCATTATCTGGGTGAGGGTGATCGTGACCATTTCATGGTTCGACCACATTATAGGAGATTTTTTGGATGTGGACAGTACCTTCATTAACTCTGGTGTGAGGTATATGTAGTCGATTCTGGTGTATGTGGCGTGCGGAGCAGAGTAAAATGTCTAGCCTCTTTGGTGGGGGTTCATATGCCGCCATTTATCTTTGAGTTTGTACGAGTCCATCATGTCTAATACTTCTGAGCGGCCAGCCTCTGGTGGATTGCTTGCCTTGGGGTTGCCAGCTTGTCTGTTTAGTGTCAGGTCTGCCCACATGTTGAAGCCGCATACTAGGATCACTTCACCTTCTGCTTCGATCATCACTTTTGGCACAGTGTGTCGGAGGAACCTTGATTGTCCAGAATTGGGGGCGTATATGGAGGCCAGTGTGACGGTCGTGCCCTGTATATTACCGACCAGTACGATCGCTCTACCGCTCACATCTGCCCAGGTTTTTTGGACTTTGAACTGAAGTCATTTGCTGATTAGGATGCCGACACCGGCCTTCCGGAGTGGGCTTGAGTCCCAGTGTTCAGTTCCTGACTTGGTATACAGAACATTTCTTTCTTCCCATTTGGTGTACCTAGTTTCTTGTAGGAAGAGTATATCGAGGTTTGCCCTTTTGAATTCCCTATTCAGTAATGACCTCTTGGTGGGGTAATTAAGTCCCTTGACGTTTAATGTTCCGATTTTAATTGTGCCGAGCCCATCGCTAGTAGGGTTGCAGTTAACGGCCATTAATGTGTTTTCTCTTTTTATTTGCTGGGTCCCATTCTATTTTGCTGGATATCAACAGGGTTAGAGTGTTTCGTAGGACGTGCCTGACCGTCATGAGTGACATTGGGCCTCTTTATACTGTAGGCGGTAAGTCACGGCCTTCACCGGCATGGCGCTAATAACGTTTCCGTGTAGGAAGCATACCGCTAATAGCGTCGCATCACGAGTACGCAGGCACAAGCTTAGCACCATGCCGGTAAGGACACTACCGCCATGCCGCTAAAGGCCCTGTAAAGGCTCTTAGCGGCACCGAGGAAAGCGCTGATAGCACTTCCACCCTCCCACAACACGGAATTAGTGGTGACCGCTATTAGCATGACGGCCATCTTTAAAAACACAATCCATTTCCATCCTCTGCCCCCAGGACCTGCAGTCACACCAGAGCCTTCCCAAATCTTCCAGAGACCCACTGAGAATGCCCAAGGCAATAAAAAAAGGAGCAGAGCGGCAGCAGAAGGAGCGCTTTTCTAATGAAGAGCTAATAATGCTAACGGACACGCTTGCTGCTGTAACGCCCACCTGGTTCCCACGGGGGCGCTGATCTAGTCTGGATTACTGCAGCCTCTTCTAGCGTGATGCGCAGGACCGGGAACACCGATTGGACAGGACCTCCAAATCGTGCTTCCTTGGCCCGTAGGAATATCCTTCTGCAGATGAGAAAGGGGATTAACAGTCTGCAGAATGGTGTGCTAGCTCCCCCCTTCCCCTCTCCGTTTCGCTCTATTCATCCAAACCCGGTTTAAGCTCACCTTATGGTTTGGAAGGTTGAACTCTCCATCCTGCTTCTGGTGCAGGGGCGTGCGTTCGTCCAGTTACTTCACTGGTTTTCAGAATGGCGCTGGCAAAATCCACTTGACTTTCCTGAGCAATGCGCCGTAAGTATGAAAGTTCAAAGTTCAAGTGAGGCCCCCTTTATGCTGTCTTTCTCACCTGTGATCTGTCCTTTACTTCAGGTGCAGAATGAAGGCGATGCGTCGAGGGGTTAACCTGCCGAGGTGAGTAGTTATGAGGACGATCCCTCTAGATGTCCTCATCATTCCTCTGAAATGTCTCTAGTCCTTTCCCCATAGGGGCCGGGGTACGGTACCTGCCAACGGGGCGGCGCCGACCCGAAATGTGGAAGAAAAGCCGGTAAGTATTATGGCTGTTAATCAGGCTTTCCTTCTGTGAGTCCTTCTGCTCACCTTTTGTTGCTTCCTCTCTCCCCTAGGTGCAGAGATGTGGCGTCCGATGATGACAGCCGCGATGGAGCCGGGAGATGTCTCGAGGACAGGACAGGTGAGTGAAGCGTGGCGCTGCAGCGAGCAACGCGATGCTTTTAAATTGAAGTCTTCCTTCAGGGATGCTGGCGAGAAGATTCCGGATGCAGGTAAGAAGCTTGAAATAATCCTTGGTTTTCACCTTTCTCTTCTCTTCCTTCCTTGCAGGTCTTCCAGGTTCAAGATGGGCGTGGCTGTAGTCCAGGAGCAGGAGCAGACACGGTGAGCGTTAAGCTGCAGGAAGCAGAACAACGCGAAGCATGAGCTGCTGTCTGGGCGTGGCTTAAATAGCCTTCAAAGAAGCCCCAGGTATGTATCCTTCCCCAACTAGGTATGTATCCTTCCCTGGCCACGCCCGAGTGAAAAAATAGTCCCTATGAAAAAATAGTCCCTTTCAGGTCTCAGGGAGGCCTGAAGCGTGCAGCATGGTCTGCATCAGGTAAGTGCACAAAATACCTCCCAATATTAGCCTGGCGCCTATGGCGCCAGGACTGATGTCCAACATGAGCCTGGCGCCAAAGGCGCCAGGACTGACTCGAAAGAGTCCCTATAAGGGGCCGCTGGGCTTTTACCCGAGGGCATGATGCCTGCTTCCGGGGGTGCTGGGCCTGGCCTGATGCTCCGGGGGTAGGCATCATGACAGCACTCCCCCCCAAGGGCCCTCCCAAGGTCGTTCCTTCTGGAGATTTCGGTTTGTTTGGGAAATTCCGATGGAACCTTTTTACCAGCCGAGGTGCATGTACGTGATCACTGGGTTCCCAAGACCTTTCCTGAGGCCCGTACCCTTTCCAATCAATTAGATAGAAAAGCTTTGATTTTAAGATTTTGGAATCCAAAATGTTCTTTACTTTGAATTCTGGCTCTCCATCTATCAGGATTGGGTCTGGTGGCTTTATTAATCTGGTTCCTGGTTGTACTGGTTTCAAAAGTGACACATGAAAAACGGGGTGAATCCGCATGTTGGCTGGTAGATCGAGCTTGACTGCTACTGGGTTAATTATAGCTTTGATTGAGTAAGGGCCTAAATATCTTGGATTAAAAGTTCGAGGTCCCTTGAGCGATAAGTGTTTGGTAGCCAACCATACTTGATCCCCAATTTGGTACGGAGGCGCCTCCTTTCGATGTAGATCCGCATCCTTTTTGTATTTCTCTTTCGCATGTTGCAAATGTGCAGTTGCATCTTTGAAGGCTTGAGTTATCGTAGAATGCAAATGATCCACTGCGGGCATTTCAAAGCTCGAAGGTGAGTCCAAGTCTGAAGTACGAGGGTGATGTCCATATAGGGTAAAAAAGGGGCTTTGACCCGTTCCAGAGTGTATCGAGTTATTATAAGCATATTCAGCCACCCACAGAATATCCTTCCAATTACCCTCCGATTGGTGCAACATACATCGTAGAAATTGTTCAAGGGTCTGGTTCATTCTCTCCGTCTGACCATCAGTCTGTGCGTGGTGGCTGGTCGAGAGTCTTACGTCGATTTGTGCGAGCTGACAACACTTTTTCCAAAAATGAGAAATAAACTGGCTTCCCCGATCGGAGACTAGTATGGAGGGGAATCCATAAAAACGGATGATATTCTCGAGGAATTCCTTGGCAAGAACAAAGGCTGAAGGTAATCCTTTCAACGGAATAAAGTGGGCCATTTTGGAAAATAAATCCACCACGACCAGAATAGTATTGTAACCATTACAAGAGGGCAGGTCCGTGATAAAATCTAGTGACAGGGTGTGCCAAGGTGCTTGTGGAATGTCTAAGGGCTGAAGAAGACCGGCGGGTCTTGTCTTTTGACCTTTGTTTTGGGCACAAACTCCACAGGACATCACGAAAGATTTAATATCCTTTCGCCAGGAAGGCCACCAGAATTGTCGTCTAACCTTTTCCTCAGTTTTGGCAATGCCAGGATGTCCTTCCATCAGGGTGTCATGATGACGGGAAATAACCAGTTCTTGCAATTCCTTTTCTGGCAAAAATAAGCGTCCTTGGAAGTAAGGTAAGCCATCCTTGACTGAAATGTTAGACCCCTTTTTGATCCAATCCTGCAAGGCTGAAGAGTCCAGGACTTGTTTTACTCGTGCTTGAATGTCTTCAAGGGTTTGTAAAGTGGTTATTCCCAAAATTCTTTGTTCAGGAATTATCGGCACAGGTTCTGAGTTTGTGTCTATTTCTTCCATTCCAATTCGGGATAGAGCGTCCGCCTTACCATTCTTAGAACCGGGGCGGTAGGTGATTACAAAATCGAACTCAGCAAAGAACAAAGCCCATCGGAGCTGTCGAGACGATTGGGCCTTGGCAGTTTTTAAATATTGTAAATTTCGGTGATCAGTGATCACAGTGATGGTATGCCGGGCGCCGAGGAGATAATGCCGCCAAGCCTTAAAGGCGGACTTAATGGCTAATAGTTCCTTATCAGTAATCGCATAATTTATCTCCGGCGGTGCAAACTTTCTGGACCAAAATGCTACGGGGTGCAGTTGGTTGGTTTCAGGGTCTCTCTGAGACAGGACAGCTCCCATGGCTAAGCTGGACGCGTCGGTTTCTACTATATATGGGAGATCAGGACGCGGGTGCTTCAAAATAGGTGCGGACGTGAACTTAGCTTTCAACTCCTGAAAGGCCTGTTCGGCTTCCTCGGTCCATTCAAAACGTTTATTTTTTCACAAGAGTGCAGTGATGGGTTGCACCACACTTGAAAACTCCGGGATAAACCTGCGATAAAAGTTGGCAAAACCAAGCATGCTTTAGACACCTTTCACTGAACTAGGTGATGGGCATTTGAGGATGGCATCCACTTTCCGTGAATCCATTCAGACCCCTTTAGGTGTCAGGATGAATCCGAGAAACTCAACCTCGGTGGTATGGAAAACACATTTTTACAGCTTGGCAAACAGTTTGTGCTGGCGCAGTTTCTCTAGGACGGCCCTGACATGTTTTCTGTGATCAGATTCCGAAGAGGAGTACACAAGAATGTCATCGATATACACGATAATACAGACATCGATGAGTTACCGAAGGACATCATTCATGAAGAATTGGAAGGCAGCAGGCGCGTTGCACAACCCGAAAGGCATCACCTGGTATTCGAATAGTCCATATTTTGTACGGAAGGCCGTTTTCCATTCGTCGCCTTCTTTTACTCGTACCAGATGATAAGCCCCCCGGAGATCTAACTTGGTGTATACGCAAGCGTCCTTCACCTGGTCAAGGAGTTCAGGGATCAGAGGCAGAGGGTAACGATTTTTAACATTTATCTGGTTCAATGCGCGGTAATCGATACAAGTCCTAAGGTCGCCCTCTTTTTTAGGCATTAAGAACAAAGCTGAAGATGCCGGGGACTTTGACAGGCGAATGAAACCATTGGCGAGGTATTGATCTAAATATTGTCTCAAATGCAGATTCTCAGGTTCAGTAAGGGCATAAATCCTGCTACAAGGGGGTTGTGCACCGGGCACCAGATCGATTTGGCAATCGTACGATCTGTGGGGAGGTAATGTGTTGGCCTGTTCCTTTTGGAAGACGTCCTGAAAGTCTTGGTACTCTGGAGTTAGTTGCACACGGACAGAGGTTACTGATGCTAGATTAATCTTTGGATTTTCTGGGTAGCAGGTTTGTGCACAATCCGGGAAGGTTATTCTCTTCGCTCGCCAATCAATTCGAGGATTATGTGTCTCTAACCAAGGGACTCCGAGAATAAGCTGAAACTGTGGAGCCTTGATCACATCAAACACAACTGCCTCCCGATGGCCATCCGGACCTACAAGTGTCACCTCAGCTGTGGAATGTGTTACCGGTCCAGAGGCAATTTCGGTTCCATCTACAGTGGTGATGACATCTTTGCTGGTTTTAGGACGCAGAGGGAGGTTTATCCTAGAGACCAATTCTCGATCCACATAGTTTCCTATAGCCCCGCTATCGATGTATGCCTTTATAGCATGCAACCGTTTTGGCTGTTCCGGATCTATGAGGACCATTGGCACAATGAAATGCGAGGTCTGAGAGTTAGTTTTCAAGCTCGGCAAGCGGACCCCTACGCTTGCCGGGCGTGGTAGTTTCCCGGTGCAGAGTTTCCATGGATTTTATCAGCGGCTCCTACCACCTTCTTGGGCGGCTTAACCGGGCAATCTCGTAGAAAGTGTCCTGAGGACCCACAATAAAGGCATAATTTCATCTGTCGTCTTCTTTCCCGTTCTTTTTGAGTTAGGGGTCCTTTAACTCCTCCGATTTGCATAGGCTCCGAGGCATCAGCCCCCTTGGGGTTAGCGTGGGTTTTGGCCCACACCCGGGTTTCAAACTTGGACCGATCTGCTTTTCTGTTTTGCAGCCTGTGATCCAACTGGACCACTAAGTCTATATATTCAGTGCATTCTTGGGGTGGATTTACAAGTTGTGCCAGGACTTCTTTAAGTTCTCCGCGTAGACCTCGATAGAATAACGTGATTCTTTTATCCTCTGGCCAACCAGTTTCCACAATTAGTCTATTGAAGTTTGCAATGTAGGATAGAAGGTCTTGATTGCCCTGTCGCAGAGATAGAAGTTCGTCATCCAGGGCCTGTCCCTGGGAATGTCGAGCAAATAACCTTTCCATGCTTGTTTGAAATCCTTGAAAATCACGAAGAATCGGGTCATCTTGAGTTACCAGTGGGACTGACCAATCGGCAGCACAGCCGCTGAGATATGACAACACAAAGGCTACCTTGGTCTGATCATTAGGGAAGGCCCCGGGTCTGCATAGGAAGTGCAAACGACACTGATTCATAAATACGGCAAATCGTTTGGGGTCCCCAGCAAAGCGTTCGGGTGGGGCCAGCGGCATGTTTGCAGGTAGATTAATCAGCACAGGGTTACTGGAAACCACAGGAGTGGGGTTCCCCCCGGAACCGGGTAAAGGAGTTTGTCCAGCTTGACCTTACAAAAGCTGACTAGCCAGGTCATCAGTCCTTTCCCTTGTTACAATCACTTCTCTTCTGAGGGCATTAGTCTCTTGACGAGCGGCGTGTACCTCAGCCCGTAATTCCTCCAGTAGTTGGGCCAGTTGGTCAGTCTCAGAAGTTTCCATAGCGCCTGGGTGGGAATTTGTAGGGAGGCTTCGTGTTCTGTAACGCCCACCTGGTTCCCACGGGGGCGCTGATCTAGTCTGGATTACTACGGCCTCTTCTAGCGTGATACGCAGGACCCGGAACACCGATTGGACAGGACCTCCAAATCGTGCTTCCTTGGCCCGTAGGAATATCCTTCTGCAGATGAGAAAGGGGATTAACAGTCTGCAGAATGGTGTGCTAGCTCCCCCCTTTCCCCCTCTGTTCTTCTCTATTCCTCCAAACCCGGTTTAAGCTCACCTTATGGTTTGGAAGGTTGAACTCTCCATCCTGCTTCTGGTGCAGGGGCGTGCGTTCGTCCAGTTACTTCACTGGTTTTCAGAATGGCGCTGGCAAAATCCACTTGACTTTCCTGAGCGATGCGCCGTAAGTATGAAAGTTCAAAGTTCAAGTGAGGCCCCCTTTATGCTGTCTTTCTCACCTGTGATCTGTCCTTTACTTCAGGGGCAGAATGAAGGCGATGCATCGAGGGGTTAACCTGCCGAGGTGAGTAGTAAGGAGGACGATCCCTCTCGATGTTCTCATCATTCCTCTGAAATGTCTCTAGTCCTTTCCCCATAGGGGCCGGGGTACGGTACCTGCCAACGGGGCGGCGCCGACCCGAAATGTGGAAGAAAAGACGGTAAGTATTATGGCTGTTAATCAGGCTTTCCTTCTGTGAGTCCTTCTGCTCACCTTTTGTTTCTTCCTCTCTCCCCTAGGTGCAGAGATGTGGCGTCCGATGCTGACAGCCGCGATGGAGCCAGGACAGGACAGGTGAGTGAAGCGTGGCGCTGCAGCGAGCAACGCAATGCTTTTAAATTGAAGTCTTCCTTCAGGGATGCTGGCGAGAAGATTCCGGATGCAGGTAAGAAGCTTGAAATAATCCTTGGTTTTCACCTTTCTCTTCTCTTCCTTCCTTGCAGGTCTTCCAGGTTCAAGATGGGCGTGGCTGTAGTCCAGGAGCAGGAGCAGACACGGTGAGCGTTAAGCTGCAGGAAGCAGAACAACGCAAATCTGCTGTCTGGGCGTGGATTAAATAGCCTTCAAAGAAGTCCCAGGTATGTATCCTTCCCCAACTAGGTATGTATCCTTCCCTGGCCACGCCCCAGTGAAAAAATAGTCCCTATGAAAAAATAGTCCCTTTCAGGTCTCAGGGAGGCCTGAAGCGTGCAGCATGGTCTGCATCAGGTAAGTGCACAAAACACCTCCCTTTATGAGCCTGGCGCCTATAGTGCCAGGACTGATGTCCAACATGAGCCTGGCGCCAAAGGCGCCAGGACTGAGTCCAAAGAGTCCCTATAAGGGGCCGCTGGGCTTTTACCCGAGGGCATGATGCCTGCTTCCGGGGGTGGTGGGCCTGGCCTGATGCTCCAGGGGTAGGCATCATGACAGCTGCCACCGCAGAGGTGGTGTTTGCCAATGACATGCGGCATCCCACCCTAATCAAGAAAAAATAAATCTGGACAGAGGTGGCCCGTAAAGTCAGTGTGGTGGGCTCCACCCCCCGCACTGTGAAGGATATCAGGAAGCAGTGGGACGAACTACGCCTCTATGTATGCAGCATCCTGGCTGCAAACCGGAGCCTGGCCATGGGCACAGGAGGCGGTGGAGGATCCCCAATAAAACTAATGGAGTGGGAGGAGACCTGTGCAAGCACCATTGGGGTTGAATCAATCGAGGGAGTAGGCAAAATGGAGCGCGGTGTGCCGACATCGTCAGATGGAGGTGAGTGTCCACAAAAAACACTGCACTGTGAAACGTGAGGTAATTCCCCAAATGTGACCCTAAAATCATCTCATGGATGTGGCCATCACACATACATGCACACAACCCTGCCCATATGCAGTTCACATCCCAACACACACATGCATGCAGCACCACAGACACGTGTCACCCAGACTCATGCATGAATGACCCACCCAACAGTCGTACGATCTGTATGGACAAACATGAAGTCCGCAGGCATAGAACAGCATGAACAACAGCATCTGCATGACGCATGTTAACCAATCACAAATGCCATCCCTCTCTTTGTCCCCCACAGGCTCACAAACTGACAGCGATGAGCAGGACACTGCGACGCAGGCCCCACCCGCTAAGAAACAACCCAGGGGAAAGGAATCTGGCAACATGGCCAGCACGTCGAGGGGCACAGGAAAGAGTGCACTCCCGCAGAGGGCCAAACCCACAAAGCCACCCACGTCACCAAGACGTGAACGTACGCCAGAACCAATTGCAGCACCCACTCGAGAAATCCCCCCACGCACGATCCACCCGCAGAAGGGACACTGTCTGCTGCCAATATCTCCATCGGCGAGGCAGCTGCCACGGCACCGATATCTGATGTGGAGGACACTTCTAACTCACCCATTCAACAACATACACCCAGCCCCCAGCAGTCAAAACAACCGAGCCCATGCCTGACATCACATTCCAGCAGCCATGGCCAGTCTGGGGATGAAATTGTGGCAGGGTGTTGGAGTCCACCGGTTTCATCACCTGATGCACCCACGGCACAACGCAGACATAGCCATGACATGGCCATCATCAGACAGCGGCAGGAGGACATCACTGCGCTGGTTGGCCAGCATGTGGATGTGGCTGCACTTGCGAGGGAGGAGTGCAGGGAGCATGCAAGGGACATCAGACTAGCCATAGAAGCCAGCACCAACAGGCTATGTGAGAAAATGTCACTTGTGAGGCAGGTCCTCACACGCATAGCAGATGCGATAGACAGGCAGAACCCCCCACCGGCACCGGAACAACCGTGCACCTCCTCCTCTGCCAGCTCAAGGCAGACCAGCCTCCGGGCCAGGTCCTTGCGGGCCATGTGGCGCTCAGCCTCTCAACCCCCCAATGGTGGCAGTGGGGATGGGAACTAGGGCCAGCCAGATGTTGCTGACACATGTACAGCTATGCAGCACTGATGTACAAGCCATTCATGGGAGTGTTGTGGGGGAAGGGTGTTTTGGGAGTGTTGTGGCGGGAGGGGGGAAAGGGTGTTTTGGGAGTGTTGTGGGGGGGGGTAAAGGGTGTTTGCGTAGTTGGGGCGATGCACTTCTTTTACTCAAAATACATAATACACACTGGTGACATGAGAAATGACAGGAGTGGACATTTTTCTTTATGTATGTGTGCTTTACTGGTGGACATGTCACAGTGTACATTTCACCACAAAACCCAGTGCCCAAATACCCACATCCATTGAACAATGTTCATCTATGTGTATTAGAAATATTGGTCGATCAGATGCTGGCGCACAGCACGTCCCTCCTGGGCATCGCCACCTGCATGACCTGCAGCCCCGTCTCCTCCCTCCTCATCCACATCATCATCATCCTCAGCAGGTGGTTGCAGTTCAATGTCAGGGGGCATTGGCACATTCTGTCTGATACGCATATTGTGCAGCATGACACATGCCATGGTGATCTTGGCCACCTTCTCATGCCTGTACAGGAGTGCCCCACCCGACCTGCTGAGGCACCGGGACGGTGTCTTCAACAGGACAAATGTCTGCTCATTTACCACACAGGTACGGGTATGTGCACAATTGTATTCCTCTTCGTGCCTGCTCTGTGGGTTCCGTATAGGGGTAAGGAGCCACCTCTTCAAGGGCTAGCCAGCATCACCTGCATGGGTGCAACAATGGTTATGTGTAAGTGTTCATATCAAGTGGAACCTGTACATATCACACAATTCAACTTTGCATTGTGAATGACATCCACTAATCCCTGCATGCATGGAGGCAATCAAAGTAACTGCAATGTGGGAAGGTGAGGTAGTCCTTGCAAGTGGACATGCACCGTGCTTGCCTACGGCATTTATCACCATGTACTGGGTGAGGTCAAGTCATTTGTGTCTTTTTTTGGTCCTGGCACCGTTTGTACCACACTGCTAGTTTACTGCCATTCCAAATTTGATGTCCCCATGCACTTATGCGGCACTTCAGTAGTGGTGTACGGGTGTGTATCGGTATAATGGCTAAAGAAGATCCCTTTGTATGCACTCAAGAGCGCATATCCGTTCTGATGCTGTTCAGCGTGCATTTCCAATGTCCATTTTGGCTGCATGTAGCTGCATTGTGTTGTAGAGGGTATGGTCTGATGTCCAATGTGCATGTGGATGGATACGGCATGTTTGAGGTAATGGATTCATTTAATTGTTGTGCAGCTTACTACTTGCATGTGGTTTTAATGCGTCAGGTCCATTGTGGGCTACCTCGGTGGACAGTGGTGTAAATCTGTATGTCCGTTGTTTATCCTGACAACTATTCATACCGAGTTGGAGTATGCATTTCCCCCCCCAATCACACCCAGTTGGAGTGTGCATCTCTCCCCCCAATCACACCCAGTTGGATTATGCACCCCCCAATCACAACCCACATCACACTGCCATGTGCTTGCCCTGCTACTCACCAAGTAGCCACAAACGTTGTCCAGCATGTCTCTCCATGTAGCATGGTATCGTTGAGTTCTGCAGCACCATTGAATCATGGTCTGATCCGGGATATCGGGCACAACAATGTGTGATTATCTTGTTGGAGTCACTACCATTTGGACGTTGATGGAGTGGTATTGCTTTCTGTTTCGGTAGACTGCCTCATTGGCATTTGGGACCACCAATTCCACATGGGTACAGTCGATAGCCCTGATGCAACTTGGGATGCCTGCCAGTGAATGAAAGCCAACTTTGGTGTTGGAGATCCCCTGGGCAGTCTGTGGCAGAGATATGTGTTCACTTGTGTGCTTCAGGAGGGCATCAAGGACCTGGTTCAGCATGCGTGAGAATACTAGTTGTGATATGCTGTGCATCTGCCCTACCATATGCTGGTAGGTGCCTGTGGCCAGGAAGTGGAGCTTCAGTAGAGGGGGGATGGCAGTACGGATGTCTATGAGGCTGACAATGTCGTTGTGTATCATGTCCACAATAGTGGTGATGGTATCCCGGTCCAGACGATACAGGGTGTGTATCTGCTCAGGGGTTAAGTTGAATGGACTGGCTCGGATCCTGGGGATTGGTGGCTGCCTCTGTGGTATGAATAGGTGCACTGGTGGGCCTTGCTGTGCCTGTCAGGCCCTCCTCCTCCTCCTGCGTCTCCTCTGTGCTTCCTGTTGTTGTTGCTGCTGCAATGCAATCATGTCCTCCAGCCCATGTAATGCTGCTAGTATTGGAATCATTTTGGTGTGTGAATGGGTGTGGGAAGGGGTGTGGTGTGCTCCTTTTGTGCTGGCCCAGTCTCCATTGCCTCCACCTGTGCTGATTGTGGCAACCTGTGGCAGTTGGGAACACTGGACATGACCCTTAACGGGTGGTTCGCGATGCCGGTATTTCCGCCATGCCGGTATGGGCTTTTTGGGCCTGCTCCATGCCACTATTAGCATGTCCGCATGTCTTGTGATGGACTCCTATTTCCGCCATGCCGCTATTGCCGACATGACGGGTCGCGCGCCTGAAAGCTTGCCGCTATTAGAGGCACTGTCCTTAACGGTGCCGCTAATAGCGGGTAGGCTGGTCGTAATTGGCAGGAGCAGTTAGTGATGTCGGTAATCCTTTACCAGCATTGTTTTCCCATGCCGCCTACCGGGTAATGAGGCCCATTATCTTCATTTCCCCTCCCCCCTCCCTTCCAACTCGATATAACAAATTAACATTCCCTTCCCTCCTCCCATGTTCCCCTTCATGCCCACTCCTGTCGCTGGCTTCCATCCTTGATTTGTGGCGTCCGAATCGGACTGAGTAAGAACTGTCAGTCCAACGTCGGACCACCGGTGGGAACCATTACCTCTCGGTCCCTGTGATAAATATAAACACTTTAACAACTAGAGCCCCCTCACGCCCCCTCATCCCCCCAATGCTTAGAACTGAACATTAACTTTCGTGAAATGATATACAATGAATCATGTCGTGTCGCGGTGTGTCTTTAGCTGGCCGTCCCACCGCTTTCCCCCAGGGTGGGTCTATCCATATTTTCAGCCTTGTGTCAAGGAAGCGTGGATTGTCTCGTTCTTGACGGTTGCTTGTGCTGTCTTGTTCCGACCCTGGAGTAATCAGTATGGGTGTCTGACACCTTGGTTTCATTTGTGATTGTCCGGTGTGGTGTTACCTCACCTATACTTTCTTGATCCCTTCACTCTTTTTCTTCTTGGTCCCTGGAGTTCCCATCTCGTTCCACTTTGTTCGGGTTCTCGTCGGTCATCTTCTCTTGGGCCTGTTCCGAGGAGTTCCACGATGCAGTCTCGGATCTCCTCTTCTGATCTTAGCTGTATTCTCTTGCTTCCGTGCTCTAATGTGAGGGAGAAGGGGTATCCCCATCTATATCTAGTGCCTTGTTCTTTGAGCCATTTCGTTAGTGGATTACAAAGGCGTCTCAGCGCCAGGGTGAGGGAGGATAGGTCCTGGAAGATATTTATCTGGGCTCCCCCAAGTGTGAGGTGGCCTCCGGTTCTAGCCTTTTCTAGAATCCTGATTCTGTCCTGGTATCGGTGGAATCTGGTGAGGACAGATCTTGGGCTACCAGGTGGTCCTCCAGCTCTGTGTATTCTCTCCGTTTTGGGCTCATCAATGACTTTGTCTTCTGTCAAGATTTTGATGATGTCGTGAATTGTTTTCTTGAGGTCTTCCTCTGTTTCACCTTCGGGCTCCGGAATGCCAAAGAAACATAGGTTGTTTCTCCACTCGCGATTTTCTAAATCGTCCATTTTTAGTTGGAATTCCTCCTCCCTCTTCTCGATTCTAAGGTCCATTTGGGTCTCGAGGGTGTCTATGGAAGCCTGATTGTTTTCAACCCCTTCCAGTCTTTCCTCAATGTTGTCCATTCTCTGTGTTATTTTGTCTATTTTACCTCCTAGGTCGGCCCCCATAGACTTTATTTCGGTCAGGAGGGCAGTAATATCACCTTTGGTGCTGCTCCAACAGTCTCGGAGGTGTCCACTGTCTCTTTGTCTTTGTTCCCTTGTGGTGACGAGAGTGGTTCGTAAGCGTACCTGGCTAACTTCAGCTTAGTTTTCATGGGGTGGTCACTGTGGCAGAGGAGACACACACCCCGGGTTCGGGGGCCCAACCCTCCGCACTACAGTATATTCGGATGACCCCGGAGTGATTTCAGGATGTTGGCCAAGGGTGGGGTTGACCATATGCGGCGGGGGTCTAAGAGGGGGGCGCAGGTCTCCTCGGCCAAGTTTTGCGCTGTCTGTTCGTCTTGTGGTCAAATGTCATTGAGATCATCTTTCGGTTCCGCGGTGGACAGTTTTAGCTGGGGATCAGTGTAGTGCCCCCTCCTGGGCGCCTTTCTTCATGTATTTGAGTGGGAGCTTTGGTCCTGATGTAGCGTTTCCTCCGGGTGCTGTGGTGTGCCCCATTTTGTTCAGGCGTTGGTGAGGGCTCCTTGGTGGGGGGCCGTGTAAGAGCTCTTGGTTGGCAATTTGGGTGATCTTCTTTCTGTATTGCTGATGCGGGACAGGATCTTAGGTAATGAGCGGGTGTTGTAATGTTCCGGTGATATCACTTTGTAGGTTCGCCAGGGGTGGCTTTTTGGGTGCAGTATGCCGACTTGCCTCTGCTTATGTCTCAATTACTTCCCATGAGAGACGTGGGCAGAAGGTGGGGACTGTGGTGTTATAACATCTGCACTTTAGATTCCTTAATCGCTAGTTATTTTGTCACACCGTCCTGTGAGCTGTCTTGGTTGGAAGACACCACGTAAGGGCTGCGTATGCGCCATGGATTCAGTGCGTGTAATGTGCTGGCAGGGTTGTGTGTAGTGGCTTTCAGGCCAGGCGACCAATGCTGCCGTCTCTATCCTTCCTCTGGCGCCGCCCCTGCTCAGGCGCCGCGCACGGCAGACCTGCTGATGGGTCTCTGTTCATTCGGAGAGGGAGTGTTGGGTAGCTGGAGCTGCGGGGGGCCCCTGGACCTCTGGGAGGGTTGGGGGTGTCTGCTCACGGGGTGCTATGCTGCCCGTTGGAGGGGGTACCTGGGCTTATCAATCATGTGAAGAGCGTTTGCTTACCCGTCAGCTGGGGCCCCGTTTCCAAGTCCTCAACACACGGCGGCAGAGATCCGCAGCAGGGGCATTCCTCTGGGTGTGCTGGGCTCTCCTTCCATGTACCTCCTCTCTGCTCGAACGGTGGGCGCAGAGGGGGGCGAGGGAAGGTGTCAAGCGGGCCGTTTATTAGGATGCCTATCCGTGGGACACCATGTTCTGGTGAGCGCGTTGATGTCGGCGAGTTTCACGTTTGCTTTCCACATTTCTTATGAGGCGCAACTTCAAATGCCAGTTTCGTTCCCTTTTTGGATCCGATTATCATCGCGTTTTCTCCTATGGGGGGGTCTTCAGGCGACCTCTCCTCTGTTTGTTTTTTGGGGGGGTCGTAAGACGGGGGCTCCAGTCTCGTCTTGGACCTGCGGTAGTGAAGGCCACACGGAGAGGCTGCTCATCCGTGCGCCCCCTGGTGGCCAACCTGCCTCCCTTTTTTTAAGAAGGCCTCTGGATCATCCCTCTGTGAGCCACTCCTGCAAAACTCAGATCCATTCCTCTTGCATGAGATTTCCAGTGTGCTCTGCTAGAGAAATGTGATATGGGATCAGTACCTGTGGCGGAGAGGAACAGGGGGTGGCTCTTCCCTTACTTTTTGATTCCCAAAAAGGACAGAGGATTGAGACCCATTTTGGACTTGAGATACTTGAACAAGGTCCTCTGGAAGGGCAAGTTCTAAATGGTTACCCTTTCTCAGATCCTTCAGGCCCTCCAGCTTCAGAATTGGATGGTGTCATTGGACCTTCAGGATGCTTACTTTCATGTGCTTATCCATCACAAGCACAGAAAGTACCTGAGGTTCGCTATTCGTAGTTCTCATGATAAGTTTCGAGTTCTGCCATTCGGGCTGACCTTTGCCCGAGGGTTTTCACCAAGTTGATGGCGGTGGTGGCAGCGAGTGTCAGGAGGGGGGATTCACATCTACCCCAACCTGGATGATTTGCTAATCAGGGCCGTTCTCCCGAACAGGTCCTGGAACATCTCAGCATAACCTGCCACTCTGTCCACAGACTCGGCTTCTCCTTCAATTTCAAGAAGTCCCACATGATACCTTCCCAAAACCTCCAGTTCATCGGAGCATTCCTCGATGCTTCCTCAGCGAAAGCCTCGCCAACCGAGGTGAGGGCTCAATACATTCACCAGATGGTCACCAAATTTCAGAATGCCCAGCATCTTCCGGCCTTCAATTTCGTAAGGTTGGTCGTCCTCAGGGCATCCAGCATTTTTCTAGTGCCATATGGTTGCCTGAGAATGAGATCTCTCCAGTGGGCTCTCAGGTCCCAGTGGTCTCAGTTTTCAGGCAAGATGTCAGACCTTCTTCAGGTTCTGAGCAGAGTCCCACAGGTGGAGTTGCAAGAACAATATTCTGAAGGGGTAACCATTTTGGCAACAATGGCCAGAGTCAATAACTGTAGTTATGAACTCCTCCCTCACAGGGTGGGGGGCCCATGCCATTGATCTGACAGTCAGCGGTCGGTTATCTCCATCGGAGTCTAAACTACACATCAACCTTTTGTAGCTGAGGGCAATCAGACTAGCGCTGAAGGCTTTTCTGCCCTCTGTATGGGGAAAGAATATCCTGATAATGACGAACAACACAGTGGCCCTGTACTACCTCAACAATAGAGGAGGTGTAGGGTCACTAACCCTGTGCAGAGAGACAATGCAGCTCTGGTTCTGTGCAATTGAAGAAGGAATCTCTTTATCGGCAGTTCACCTAGCCGGCGAGGAGAACACGGAAGCAGACGCTCTGAGAAGCTAGAGCACCATCTCCCACGAGTGGGAACTAGCTCAGGAAGTCCTTCAAGAGATCTTCACCCTTTGGGGAACTCCACAAGTAGATCTGTTCATGTCCAGTGTCAACCGGAAGTGTAAGATGTTCTGCTCCAGGCAATTTCCCCCGAGAGGAGCACTAGGGGATGCATTTGTAGTGGACTGAGAGTTTCAACAGCTGTACATATTTCCTGCAGTCCCCGTCATTCCTCACGTGATCAGGAGGTTGAGAAAGTTGGGGAAAGATCAGGAAGTTGAAAAAGTTGGGGAAATCCATGATCCTAATTGCTCCGAAATTGGGCAAGAAAGATGTGGTACCCGGACCTTCTGGGCATGTCCATCTACCCTCCAATTCGTCTTTCACAAAGAGAGGACATTCTTCCGCAAGAGGAGGGACGGGTTCTCCATCCAGATGTCAAGACTGTCAACCTTCCCTCATGGTTTCTGAGAGGTTGCGATATAAGTTTTGGGACCTCGTGCAAGACGTAATGGAGACCTTGCTTTCGTCCAGAAGGCCAGCAACAAAATCTCAGTATCGTTGCTGTTGGAATAAGTTCTACAGCTGGTGCAGAGAGAAGAATGCGACCCTTTTCTTCTGACCCACTTGTAGTATTATCTTTACTACTGCATCTGGCTAATCTGGGTCTCCAGATGGGCACTGCCAAGGGATAATTGGCAGCGTTTTTTATTTATAAGCACACTTCTGAGTAGACTGCTTATTTTGAGATGCCACAGGTAATTCGATTCTTAAAAGGGCTCACAAATGTGTTCCTTCCGGTCCCTTTTGTAGTTCCCGTTTTGGATTTGCATCTAGTGTTAAAGTTCCTTATGTGTGTTCCGTTTGAGCCACTTCACTCTTGCTCATCGACACTGCTGACATTAAAAACTATCTTTTTAACAGTGATAACATCCGACGCACAGTCAGCAAGTTGCAGACCTTGTCATGTAAGCCACAATTTACAATTTTTACAAAGAAAAGGTGGTGTTAAGAGTGTGGCCTACTTTTCTGCTGAAGGTGGTTTCGGATTTTCATATATCCCAAAAAATTGTATTATCAACTTTTTACACTTCACCTCCAGAGGCTTCGCCCCAAAAGAGCTTTAAGCTTTTATATTTCCCGTTTTGCTAATCTGAGTCAAGATGATCTACTATTTATTGGATACACTGGGTCTTGCAGTTGCATAGCAAACTTTATTCTGATGGATAATTTTATGCATTACCGAGTTCTATAGGCTAACCGGTAAAGATGCCCCGGTCAGCTTGTGGGCTCAATCCACAAGGTGTCATAGAGAAGAAGAGGTTAGATTAAGGAAGAGGCTATTACAGTACTCTAGAGAGAACCAGAGCTCTAGAAACATTGCGCTTCTTGGAGAAAGTGAGAAAGAGGAGAATTCCTTTGAGGAGGTAAAGTTGAAAGTGGGCCTTCTTAGCAAGCCCCTGAATGTGAGGGACGAAGGAAGGAGAGGCGTGAAAGATAACTCCAAGGTTTCTGGCTTCAGATGAAGGATAAGGGGGAGAGCCCATAAAGGATGGCCATAGTGAGGGTAAGAAAGAGGGAGCAGGAGTCCCAATAGGTTAGTCTTGCTGGTATTGAGGTAGAGATCATTGGAAGTGCACCAGGACTGGATGGCAGATAGGCAGTCAGGGCCTCATCATGAGTCTGGCGGTATTACGGTGCAATTTACCCTGATCAGAAATAGCATTACCGCCGGGTTCTGCAGCGGTATTAGCATTGCATCACAACCTGGCATGAACACGTGCCCCATTCTGACAGTAATGCTATTACTGCCCGGCAGAAACTGTGTCAAAATAAGGGTTACCACCTTAATATTGGCACTTGTAGCATTACTGCCGCCGACCATGGCACTACCGCTGCCAACCACAGCAATATTAACGCTGGTGTAAATTGCATCATCACCAGAGCGGGAAACATGGTGGCGCCCATCTTCAAAAACTCAGTCCATCCAGAATCTCCCACTTCCTGCAGCCATCCGGACCTGGAAACAAGCCTAATTGTCACAGGAGAGGACCAGAGGCAAGGTGCCTGAAAATCGCTTGAGGAAGCCAAAGTTCAGTGAGGCAGAGCTGATGACCCTCACTGATGAGATTGCGGCCCACTATGAGGAGCTGGATGGCAGTAGGCAGCGAAAAACCTCAGGCCAGCACAGGACAACCATCTGGTATGCCATCAGCCAGAAGGTGACTGCCGCAGCCAGCGTACCCTGTGACGGGAGGACTGCAGGAAACGATGAAATGACCTCAGGGTCAAGGATCCTGGACTCCTGCCCAACACCGCCAGTAGTCCCCGGCGACAAGAGGTGGTACCATGGAACCTCTGGTCCTCACTGCCTTGGAGTAGAAATGCAGCACAGTATTGGACATGGAGTGCATAGAGGGAGTTAGAGTTGCGGAGGAGGGTGCCAACAGTCAGAAGGTGAGTCAACTGCCCCACCCAGCACAAGTACATGCACAAATGTCAGTCTAGCACAAGATACCCCAGTGGACATGGACACATGTCAGCAGACCCAGAAGCTGGGCAGGCCAATCAGGGTGAAGTGACGGGGTGGCACATCAACCACCCTCCACAGCAGCCATGGGGCAGTATACCAAGGGCACCCCTGAGTGTTACAGCAGTGGGAATTGACCTATCCAAGTGCGATGCATACCACACCCCTTCTGGTGCACCCTGTGCTAGCGGGATTGTGGTGCGTGTGCAAACATGACACTGTGCAGCAGTCACACCAACATGTAGATGGTCCAGTTGGCCTGCCCCATGTTGGCACGGCAGACAAGCCACATAGAAGTACATGTCCCCCTACAACGACATGGGAGCAGCTGGCAAATCACTGTACACCACAGCGCAACACTGCTGGCTGCAGAGCAGCGCCCCATAGAGCCATGGCAGTGCCATAGAGGACGCTACCACATCCACTCCCAAAAGGTGTGTGCCACCCGGGGAAGGGATGTGGGGACATGAAGGACCACAAGCATGCAAGCAATACCTGAGCTGCCCCAGCATGAACATCCTGCCTTTCCCACAAACAGGCCAAAGGGCAACTGGCCATGTGTCACACACACTGCTGCACCCGTTCCCAAAATGCTGTGCCCACATGCAATGTCCCCTGACCAACCATGACCATCTGCCCAAATGTGTGGGATCCCACTCTGTACCATATCAAATGTTTCTTGTATGCCAACAAAATCAAAATGACGAAAATCAAATGTCCCCTACAGGCACTCACACAGGGTGATAATACATATGTATTACTTCCTGTCACAGTGTATAAATGACACAACTAATTACAGTAATAGACAACCATGCTGTGCAAGTAAGCACCCTAACATCATCTAGGCAGTGTAGATGAACATACCATGTACAATTTCATCACATCCTCATTTTACTCTTACTGACTCCTGTAACCTTTACCGTTGCGGGTAACTCTGAACACCCACAGCTCCTGTGGCTCATGACACCTGTGCGCAATACATGCACGCCACAGAAGGTGGCCTACTATCAGGTACACATTGGACCAGGATGTGTATTGAGCAGCCCTTTGGCCTACTGAAGGGATGTTTTCAGGTGCCTCCACCGGCCTCAAGGGACCCTCATGTACAGGCTAGGGACGGTGGGGAAAATCTGTGCCGCTGCCGCCAGATGTGGATCTGCCTCCCCCAGAGAGGACAGCAACACCCATGTAGATTATGAAATGCTGCCATGCCAACTGCAAAATAAGAGGCCAGAAATTATCAGGACGAGGAGCTGAGAGATAACCTGTCAATCCATCAGCATCAATGTAAAAATAGATTTATTATGTAACAAAATACAAAAGCAATTTGGTTTAAAAACATTCAAGTAAAAACATCACAACATGCTGCTATAAATGCAGGGTAATGTAACAATTTACATGGGTGAAATCAATGCCATTAGGACAATAGCATTGTCTGTTTGTCAAAGCAAAGTGAGTTTCTCGTACATCAGTCTATCAGATCACAGTGGTCAAATTGGTATTCTGTACTGAATTTCAAGCCTGTGAGCCTCATTACGAGTATGCCGGTCTGGTAACAACGGTGCCAGTAAGCTACCAGCACCGTTGTTACCGGACTGGCGTACTCTTAGTTCTGCGAGCGGGTGCCTTTCCGCCCGCCAGGTCTGACCTGGTGGGCCAAAAGGCATCTGCTTCCAGACCTTGACGGTAGCACCGGCACCATTCAAAATGGTGCTGGTGCTACCGTTTTCCCTATTCCTATTCCCATAGGATATTCAATGGGAATAGGAATAGGGAGGAATTTTTCCCAGTGCCTGGCAATGTGGAATTACCGGCACCGTCGGGGCTTTAATGCCCCGGTAATTCCCCACTGCCAGGTGCCGGAAAAAAATGACTCTGGTGGCAGTCATGCCGTTTTTACCGGCACGGATACCACCAGGGTAGTAATGGCCCCCTGTGTATCAATACACAAGTTACAATCTCAACATGTTTCTGTTTTTATATAATCAGTATTGAATATTCTGCAGGAGTTTTCACCAAATCAGCTTCCAATAACTACAGAAGTAGTGATTGCTGGGTTAGCACATGGCTTTAAAATTCTCGCGGCCTGTCATTAAGAACTAATAAAATAGTGTAAGTTCGGAATGCTTAAGTTCTATTAGGGTTCTACCATTGAATATTGAATATTGGTCTATGGGTAAATACCTGGGCTAGTTCTGTGAGGGCATACAACTTTGATATTTGTTGTGAAGGACTTCTTTATGGTCCTGTGGTGCCTGTTGCAAAAAAGCATAAAAAGATGCTTTTAGGATGCTACAATAGTGCTACTTCTCTCACCCTGCGCGGGCAAGAAGATCACAAACATTTAGAAATCGCATTGGCTGTTAGACCCTACCTGTTTTTGGAGTCTAGTTTGGGAATCACAGTTGTTTCTCCCGTGGATGTATCGTCATTTGGTCATTTGTTGCTCAATCCAGTACACAGACCTTGGTCCCGTCACTCAGTGAGGGCAATCCCTGTTGTAAAACGTGGGATAATGTCTTATAACCACACTTGAATGATTTAAGGGCTCTTCGGTATGTAATCGTTATGTTATGTTATGTTATTTTGCATTTATATAGCACCTTATATACCATTGGTATGGTCTGAAGGCACTGGTAGGTTGAACGCACTTGGGAACCGAAGTTCAGATCAGTAGAGGGAGTAGAGAGAGTCAAAGGTGTGTGTGGGCATCAGGTATGTGTGCAGGTTGTGTGGTATTCGTGTAATAGCTGCTTCTTAGTGGTAGGTGTGGAGATTGAGGGGTTAGGAATATGTGTTCGTTCTGGCAGGATTTATCCAGACTGGATGAGGCTGCGTTAGGCCTGAGGAGAACGCCTGGCTGGGGTTGTGAAACCAGCAGTGTTTACATAGAGTGATGTGGAGTATGTGGCGGTTGTTGGTATGAGAACAGTTATACCGAATGGTGTCATAGTATCTCTGAGTTCTATGTTGAGTGGTGGTGTGAAGGCGAGAGTAAGCATATAGTGGGTTATATGGTCATTCGAGCGTTTTCAGCATTCCAAACCATACTATGTACTTTACAACATCCGTTCCATGCACTCCTATCCACTCCATGCACCCAGTCTGTTACCCACATTCCGGTCTGCTCCACGCACTCATGCATTCCAGTTCGCCCTGCGCGTTCCTGTCCGCCCCGCGAGCTCCAGTCTGCCCCTGCGCGCTCTCTACGTAATCATCCGCTCTACGCAACTGGTCCGCTCTACGCAGCACGTCAGTTCGCTCCAGGTATTCCTTCGCTCCAGGCACTCCTTCGCTCCAGCCACTCCTTCGCTCCAGGCACTCATCCGCTTTATGCCCTTAGATGCACTATGTATTCATACCCTCTACGCACTCATCCCTTCCATGCACCCATCTCTTCCGTGCACCCATCCCCTCTGGGCACCCATCCCCTCTGCACACCCGTCCCCTCTGCGCACCCGTCCCCTCTGCGCACCCGGTACCTCTGCGCACCCGTCCCCTCTAGGCAGTCGTCCCCTCTAGGCAGTCGTCCCCAGTTAATATAGCGAACATACAAACTAAACTTGTTACCTTCGTTGGACGAAGGCCTCTTTTGTTCTCAGAAATGCCAATGTTTGCCTGTTAATTATACTGAAGTGTCTTAAATCTCCACGTTCGCCAACCTCTTTGTTTCGTACTTTACAAATGTGAACAACTGTTGTATAGTACTGCGTGTAGTGTTGCATGGACGGCATCTTCATTAAAGCTTAATAGTTACTCATAGCTCTCAACCATTTGTGTCGCAAAGGCGGGTGAAATCACCCGATTTTGTTTTTGGTAGGTGAGATGCCTATTGGAATAAATGGGCGTGCAGGAGGCTTGGCGGGTGAGTCAGCCCTTTACAAGGTGGGTGACACCTGCCAAAAGCATGTGAGTGGAGAGCTATGAGTTACCTTCAAGCAAAGTGGTCTGGACTTTATATAGAGATCTCGATCGCTGGTGGCCGTCTGGTTCAGCTGTCCCGTCACTGCGGGGATCGTATAATTTTCGACAGACAAGGTCACGTGATCGCGGCTATGTGGCGGTACTCAATATTGTGGACGCCACCTGGGTGATTGCCTAGGTGATTGAGGAGCGCTCTGACGGTCTAGTCCTTCATTGGAGGTTACAGTTCGAGTGTAACGCAAAGCGCTATGTTGGAATGGAGGGTGCATGCTTGTACAGCCAGCAAAAAAACTGGTACCCTCAGAAGGGGTATTGACCCAATCTGAAAATGTTGCCACAAAGCGGCATGACTAGTACCCTCTGTCTGGACATCTCTAAGTCTTCTGATCAATAGATCCATAGTGGATGGAAGTGATTGATATTGTTATAAAGGGTACCCTGTAGCAGTGGTGCATTCATGTTAGTGCCTCCCATAGAAGGGAGTCTAATTCCGCTCATGAATCTCCTTCAAAAGCAGGGTCCCTCTTGTGATATGGCTGTAGGGGATCCTCTAAGCGTTCTCTTGTGTGTTCTAGGAGACATTCTAAGGGTTACATAGGGTGGAGGCTCTCTACCATGAAATCCCTTTACGATGTTAATAATCATAGTCCTAGGGCTTATCTTCTTATCTTGTGTCATTTGATGGATTCATTTTGCCCTAGATTGTCACTTTTCATGGTATTAATCATTTCCTGTTCTCCCTTAAATATTATTTCGTCCAGTTGGGATGCACTGTCCCTTTTCAGGACTTGTAGTATCGTCCAAGTGAAATTTTCATGTCCGTAGCTCTTCATCAGAGGTGCTTTGTCTGTTTTGTTACGCAGGCAGCTTCGGTGTTCTATAATCCATGTTTTTATTTTCCTGTTGGTTTTGCCTACGTACGGTAGACCACATGGACATCTGATAAGGTAAATGACATGGTTGCTATTGTAATTTGAAAAATGCTTCTGTTGCCATTTTTTATTTGTGCCTATGTCTACCACTTTACTCTTGCTAGTCAGTTTGAACACTCCACAATTCCCACAGGGATGGTGTCCTGTGGTCGTTTCCATACCCCATAGTGATGTGATACTCTGGGTAGGGGCGTTGAAGGGTCTAAGTTTACTGCTGCTCACCCTATTCCCAATTGATATACTCTTTTTGTATGTGAAAGTTGGGGGTGGGATCTGAGTCTTCGTGGTGTTAAAAATCTTCCAATGATTCTGGATGATGTTCCTTATTTTGAGACTCTGATTTGTAAAGTGTTGATACACACTAATCTGTCTTCCTTGGGTTTATCGTTTTTTTCCTTTTAATAGTGCTTTGTTATTAAATGCCCGTTTTGCGGCTTTCTTTACCATCTTTTTTGGGTGACCTCTTTTTATTAGTTTAGCAGAAAGGATCTGTGCTTCTTATTCATATGTGGTATTTTCAGAGCAGTTTCTCTTTAATCTTAAAAATTGTCCAAATGGGAGATTATCCCCTAGATGTTTAACGTGATGGCTTGAATAGTCTAAGAGAGAGTGTTTGTCTATAGGTTTATGGTAATGTTTAACCTTTAGTAATCCATTTTGGTGAAATATAGTCAGGTCTAGGAAGTTGGTGGTGTGTTCACTTAAAGTTATGGTGAATTTCAAATGTGGATTGAGCGTGTTGATCCAGGAGAAGAATACATTGGCTGTTTCTTTGGACCCCTCCCAGATTATCAATATGTTGTCAATATCTGATATTTTCCTTGAAACGGTTGGTGTCACTACATATGTTCTTTTTCTCAAATGTCTCTACATATAGGTTCACTAGGCTAGGGGCCATTGTGGTTCCCATGGCTGTACCTTCTACCTGTTGGTAGAATGTGCCTTCAAATTCGAAATTGTTTCTTTTGAGTGCTAGCTCGATACACCACATGATAAAAGATGTGGGAACAGGATCTTCATCTGTTCTATTCAGAAGAATTTCTTCTACCGTGTCGATCGGGGCCTGCTGCAGGATGTTTGTGTAGAGTGAAATAATGTCCAACCCCATAAGTAGTGATGTCAAGGGATTGAATTCCAGTTTTTTAAATAGCTGGATGGCATCTGTGGTGTCTTTGAGATAATATTTCATTACTTTCAAATATCCTTTCAGGTAGTGAACTGTGAATTTAGACAGGGGTTTGAGCACTTAATTGATGCCCGAGACTATGGGTCTCCCTGGCGGTTTTACAAGGGTCTTGTGGATTTTTGGAAGGCGATGGAACGTTGGTATTGCTGGTTTCTTATTAATCATGTACACAGCCTATTGTTTAGAGATCCAACTTCTTTCCTGAGCTTTGGATACATTGTTTGCTATGAGCTGTTGCAATTCTTTTGTCGGGCCTTCACATAGTCGAGTGTAGTAATGGGTATTCAGGAGTTGGCTTTGGCATTCACTGATGTAATCTTCTCGGTTTAGGCTCACTATCCTTCCTCCCTTATCTGCTTTCTTGACCAAGATTTTTAAAAAATTCTTTCAGGTGGATCTTGCTCATGAATTTGTTGAAATCAATGTGGAATTCAAACAGGTTATGTTCTTTTGTAATTACAAACCCCAAGCCTTTATTAAGAACTTTTTCATCAGTTTCACTCACAATGTACTTGGACAGATTAACTAAAAGTGATTGCTGCTCCTTGTTTGTCTTTTGTCTTCGTCCCAGTTGTTTCTGTTTTGGCCTTGGTATAAAAAAGGGCATGTAGTGCTTTTTCGTCCAACGCTTCCTTGTCTTCTGTTTTTTTGGCCTTGGCCTCTTGTATAGGTTTTATTGGTTGAGGTGCCTTTTCCTGCATCTTCTAGCCCTCTACTGTTGTTCCGTGTACTATACTATGTGGCTCTGAATCTTACCCGTCTATTCCACTTGGTTTGGCCCATTTGTTGAAGAGAGTTGTTTTTGTAGTCCTTCTTGTTCATGGCTAAAGTGTGCTAGCTCTTTTTTTAGTCTTTGGATCCGTTCTTGCATGTTGTTAGATTAAAATTATTTCCTTTCTTGCTCTATTTCTTCTATTCTTTTCTTGTAGTTGTCCAGTGATAGAGGTTTTTTCATGTCATCTTCTGTTTACTTGAGGTCAATTTCTATTTTTTTCAGATGTTTCTTTAGCTGTGTCAGTGATGTCAATGATGTCAGTCCCTACCACATCTATTAGCAATGTAACTCCATTGCACTCTGAATTTTTTGTTATGCAGGAATAGTCTAGGCTCGTTTTGTCCTAACAGTACGTGTGGTAGTGATTTGTTCTTAGGATACTTAAGCATGACTGCACTGTGTAATTCGGTGCAGATCAGGCATTTCATTAGCTGTATAAGTTTGTCCCAATCATTAGGTTGTTGGTTGAGATCTCCTAGTTCACTGTTGTTCAAAATGGAGATTGCGTTCATGAGTGCTGCTGTGTAATCACCAATATATGCTAGTGTTCTTTTTTTCCGACATGTTTGTGGTTTCTTGCTGAGTGCTAGCGAGAGAGCAGGCTCTAAGTTTCCCACTCTATACAACTATTCCTGTGACAACTGCCACTGTGTGCATTATTGACAATGGAGGAATCCCGGTGTGCACTTATAAAGCCAGTAACAATGTGCGGTCTCTGCCTATTTCCGGTGGTAGACATAACAAAATAACTATAAGATAGAGGCCAGAAATTGACCGTGCAAGGAGCTGAGAGAAAAGCCATGCAAACTGCGTCATGATGGCAGGGATGACCGTCTGGTGCAACAAGAATTCATAGGCAATTATTTCTAGTCACATTTGGTAGCACTATGGGGTTGGGCCTATAATCTCCTTAACCCAAAACATACCCACCACTTGAGAAGCGAGTACACGGTTTTACATAAAGCAAGTTTAATGTCCAAAGCTCTGGGTGCGGTTAGATGGTGTTACAGGACCAAACTAACCCAAGTCTCAACAATACAACATTAGTTGGCATCTTATATACTGTTTGCAACAATTGAAAACACTCCCAGATACTTTATTACAACCCACCCCCCCCCCCCAAATATGATTGGATAAAACTTCTTCAAAGAAATCCCATCTTTTCCCAATTCTTCCATTTTGCCATGCCAGTCGTATCTTGATTATCATCTTCACATCATATTCAAAACACATCTCTTCTTGGGATGTGTCCATAGTGGGTCATGACGTCAGTACATGGTAAAATATTGGTATTGAAAGCATAATTAATTTTAGCAATAACTGACCTAAGGCCTTTAACTTTAAGTTTGATTGCACATGGTCCACTTATGAATTTTAGCAAATAGAGGAAGGTATGCATATACAGGATTTTGTTTGAACTACAACATGGTAAAACATTGGTATTGAAAGCATAATTAATTTTAGCAATAACTGACCTAAAGCCTTTAACTTTAAGTGCGATTGCACATGGTCCACTTATGAATTTTAGCAAATAGTGGAAGGTCTGCATATACAGGATTTTCTTTGAACTACTGATTGTGATCTCAATTCTGAGACTCCTGGTGTCTCAAAAAGGCCATGTAATTTATGTGGCCATACACAGCATCTGATGACCTGGAAAAAAACGTTCTCGCCGATACCCTGGCCTCGGGCCTCATGTTTATTACCGCCAAACAAATGACTAACCCCTCTAAATATTTTCATACAAAGGGCGCGATAACATCTTTTCCCTTGCAGGATGATAAACCTGGTCCTGTATGCACGCTGAAAAAAATAGACCTCAGGATCTTCCCACCAAGGCTCAACCAGGGAGGTACCCATGAAAATAAAGAGTCAATCCATGATTCGTTGGTGATCATGGCCTCAGTTTCCATGATCACTTTCAGTTTATGCAGGGCAGCAATAGTTCTGGTGAGCGTGCCATTTTCGGTGAGATTGGGAGGCACCAATGTGCAGCAGGCACTTCCGATTTTCTGGCGTACTCCGCCCTCCATTGCTGCCAAGAGGTCGAGTATGTATGGTAAAGTTATGAGCCTCAGTGCCTGTTAATCTTCCTTAATGGCTCTAAACGCTGACTCGGAAGTGTTCACGAAGAGCAAGAGTTCATACCTGGTCACCTGGACAGCAATAGTTCTGATGAGCGTGCCATTTTCGGTGTCATTGGGAGGCGCCAATGTGCAGCAGGCACTTCCAATTTTCTGGCATACTCTGCCCTCCATTGCTGCCAAGAGGTTGAGTATGTATGGTAAAGTTATGAGCCTCAGTGCCCGTTATTCTTCCTTAATGGCACTAAATGCTGACTCGGAAGAGCAAGAGTTCATACCTGGTCACCTCGACCCATTTGGCATTTGCAGCTGCTTGGACGCCAGGTGACAGAAGGGAGGTGAAAAAAGTCTTGGTGTGGCTAAACAGCCGATATCGATCAGGAGTGTTTGCTAAGACCTTTAATGATGATGCTGAGAGGTAGTTGGACATTTTCCTTCATTGTAATTGTCTGGGATTTTCGCCATCAAACATAATCACCGATTTGTCCATAAACGGTGGTGAAGGGGACGCAAGGGGCACAGGGGTTGAAGGGGGCACAGATGTAATTTTGGCATTGGATGGGCCAAAATCAGGTGCTCTTCAGGGATCACAAGGATGGGCACATGAAGGGAAGAGAGACTGCACACACTTCGGCAGGCTGGAGGCAACTGCCTGTATTCAATCTGTCCACAGAGCCAAAAGTTGTTGAGAAGGGCAGCCATATCTCCAGCCAAATTTGCAATTAGAGGGTTAACAGGTTTCTTGAGGCACATTAGTGTTAAGCTCACCTGGCTCCCACGGGGGCGTCGATCAGAACTGGGCCGCTGTTGTTTCCACCAGCGTGACGCATAGCGCCGAGATGACTGACTGGACTGGCCCACTCAGCCTAGTTTGTCTGGCTTGCAGGAATATCCTTCTGCAAAGGAGAAAGGGAATTAACCACCCGTGGAATCGAGCATTAACCCACCTTCCCCACCCCCGTTGTCTTCCCACTGTTCACTCTTGGTGTCCCCTCTTTAGTCTCACCTGATGGTTTGGAAGGATGAGCACTCCATCCTGCATCGAACGCAGGGGCGCGTAGATGACCAGTTACTTAACTGGTGTGGAGGAATTGGCGAGTTCCAGAACGGTATTGACTCTAAGAATCCAGGCAAGGCACCGTGAGACGGTAGGTAGAAAGAGTTCAAAATGTCTGATCTTTACTCTGTCCGATTCCTTGCAGGTTGCCGGTTTGCCGTCACGAAGAGTTCCACGTGGCAACCGGTAAGATTTAGGTAAGTCTATTGTGGAGATAGGTTTTCCCCTATAGTCCTTTGTTTTCCCCTTAGGGGCCAGGGTACGGCGAAGATGCAGTGTAAGCTGCGCCGACCCGAGATGAGCTAATTACCCCCTGCGGTAAATAAGGTGAGTCTTGGGGGAGTAGCTTGCCTTATTGTCCTTTTGTTTCCCCTTAGGGGCCGGGGTACGGCGAAGATGCTGTGTAAGCTGCGCCGACCCGAGATGAGCTAAGTACCCCCTGTGGTAATCAGGTAAGTCTTTGGGGGGCAGCTTGCTTACTCGTCCTTTTGTTTTCCCTTAGCTCACCTTGTTGTTCTTATCTCCATAGGTGTCGGCGAGCAGCCGGGAGGTGCTGAAGATCGCGATGGAATGCAGAGATGCAGCGAAGGCCGGTGAGTTCAGCGCGGCGCCGCGAGATGTGAGGCGACGCACGTGTAACTTCTTGCTTCCAGCTCGAGTGCGTGATGGATCAAGGATTCAGGTAAGGATTACTGTGATGCTCCTGTTCTAACCTCTTCTCCTTCTTTCTTCTTATTTCTAGGAGCTCCGGGCCTGAAGCGGGCGTGGCAGAAGACTGGAAGCTGCTGCAGGCACGGTGAGCGTTATGCTGCTGGATGCAGAATAACGCGAAGCGTGTGCTGCTGTTCGGGCGTGGTTTAAATAGCCTTGGAAGAAGTCCCAGGTAAGTATCCTTCCATAGCCCCACCCGAGTAAAAAGTAGTCCCTCAGGTAAAATAGTCCCTCCTAAGCCTCATTTGGCTTGAGGCCTTTTGCAGCATGGTCTGCATCAGGTAAGTATGCAGCATGGTCTGCATCAGGTAAGTATGCAGCATGGTCTGCATCAGGTAAGTATGCATCAGGTGGGTTTTCAACTATGAGCCTGGCGCCCATGGCGCCAGGACTGACTCTAGGACTGCACCCAAACAGCCCCTAGCTGATTGAGGTATTCCATACCGTCTCACACTCTTATTTATTTGTGCTATCCCTGCTCCTAAGAAGCCCTTCATTCCTCCCGCTCTGCAACTCTTCACTTCTTGCTCCCATCGATTTTTTTAAAAAAATTGCTCTTTCCAAGATCAAATGGACTCTTTGAGTAAACCTAATATTTTTGTGCTCTGCCTGCTCGGCTATAGAATAATTTTCATCTCTTGGTATGATTGAAGCTGTAATTGACTGCCCCTTAAACTGCCCTCAAACCCTGCACAAGGCTAAGTGCACTAAACATAGCACATCTGCTACCTCTTTCTCACTCGGAATAAACACCCTAGGAATGCGAAAAGCATGGGGGATGAGAGAGCATATGTAGCAATATCCTATGGATCTCTCTACCTTCCTCATATGGCCATACCATACGTTGTCAGCTGCAGAAATATTTACACTCATTATTGGATTGAAATTATCATTATCATTATCAAAAAAATCGTTATCAAAATGTATTTTCCTCTATACATTTTCTCCTCAGACTTCCTACGATTAGACAATTTCGAGTTGTCTCCCTTTGTACCGTTTGTCAACTTCAGACATGATGACCCAAGGACCAAAAAAAATTAATTGTTGCACAATTTACAATCATAAACATTCCTTTTCTTATATAAAAATTATTTAAACTCCAGATCTCCATTCACACCCTCCTTTGCACTGAACTGTACAGTGAATCCTTATGGCATACTTAACTTCTATGCTTGCTCCTTTGCAGGTGGAGGGCTGCCGGTTTCCCTTTGAGGGCCATTCAGGTGGATCCAACCTCCACCTTCACGGCAGTCGGAAGCACGTAGACCAGCGTATGTGGCCCATGGAAACGCTACTCCTCCCAGTGATGCACAAATGTGCGAATGTAGACTCTGCCCCCGCCGAGAAGCTGTATTTTGTGCTGATTGTTGGTAGTCTCGCCACTTTCTCTTGTTGCTGTAAGATACCCCTTAAATTCCTCTCTTAAAACATGAGGGCTCAAATGGTGGTCCTTCCCAGGCTGAATTTGTATGTAAAATAAAGCTAGTGGGAGGCAAACAAACCATGCTTTATTTGACTCTGCACACTATTTGGCTAACCGGACCTTAAGGACCCCATTAAGCCTCTTCACAATTCTGTTGGCCTGCGGGTGGTACACCGAGCACAACCAATGATTTATTCTTATCAGCGAAGTGATCTCTGCTAACAAGGCATTACAGAAGTGGGCTCCATTGTTGGATTGAAGAATTTCACAAATTCCCCACCTTGGAAATACCTCTCTCACTTGAAATCTCGCAGCCGATCTAGCATCAGGGTGTACGAAGGGACCCACCTTAAGCCACCGGGAGAATGGACAAGCCACCACAAGAAGATATTTGCATGGCATTATCATGTCCAGGAAATTGATATGGAGCTCCTTAAATGGACCAGAGGGCCGGCCAAGACCCCCTCACTGACCTCATGGTATTTCTGGGTTTGAACTGCTTGCACACTGCACAATTCCCTATCAATCTACTTACCTGTTCTTATAACTTACAGATAAACCAATCCTTCTGCAACTCTGCTGTGATTTTTCATCGAGAAGTATGTGACGGGTAATGTAGTTGCTCTAGGGCCAAAAGAAGAAGCTCTACAGGATTATTACCTTTCCCGTCAGTTCCTGTCTCCAAAGAATATCTGTGGGTGAGAGATCCTCTCTTTTTCCAGAGCTCCTGTTCATCTCTAAGGGCTTTCCCTTGTATTTCTATTATGTGTTGCACCAGGACTGTGGTGTACAGGGCTACTAACTGTACCTGTTGGGACACAGTTTCCTTTTTCTGGGAATCTGTGAAAGGAAGATACGCTGCTTCCTTCGCCTGCCTTGTCTGCAGCATCATTTCGGAGAGCTATTGAATTAGTATGGTTAATATGCGCAGCATACTTCACTAGACCTATCTCTGCTGGCAAGGTTAACACTTCCATCAACTGGTATAGCAGCACAGCATGCTTGACAGGGGACGCGTGTTACGCTCACCTGGTATCCACAGGGACACCATCCAGCCAGGTTACTCGCTGGTATGCTTCTCAGCTTTGCCCTGATGTGATCTGCAGGGCAGGTTCGGCCTGAAAATACAGAAGGACTGTGTTCAAGACTGACCGACTGGGGTAAGTATCGTCCCTCCACCCCCGTATGATTTCAGTCCCTCTGGCGCCCTCTCCTCACCTTGTGGTAGAATTAGGCGTGCTCTCCGTCCTGCCATCTTTGCAGGGGTGCGTTGTCTTTCATGGGCGAGTGCGGTCCAGTTGCTTCACTGACGCTGGCCCATTTGATATTGTTCAGGTAGGTCTTATTGCTGTTCTTTAGTTTTGTTGCTCTCCTTTATGCCTTTGTTTAAAATGTCTCTTTTTTCTCCCTTAGGTATGCAGAGCTTCAGCGCAGCGAACTGGCTTGGTTGAACCCCGCTGGTAAATGATGGCGCATTAAGAGCGCTATGATGCGGTAAGTAAGCGCTATGCATAGCGCTGCAAAGTCTTGCCTTTGCAAACCTGTGTTTTCCTTCCTTGTAGGTCGCAGTGTTCTTCAGCGCGAGTGGAATGTCCGGAGTGGTGCCAGCCGAGAGGCGACCAGCCAGGTAAGCCTTTTGAGCAGTTCGTAATTTGTAAATGTCTCTACTGCTTTCTTTAATGTTGCCTCTATCTTCCTCTTTCAGGTTGTTCTGTCCGGGAGGCGTGCAGATTCGAGGAAGCTGTTCTCAGTAGCTGCAAGTGTTTAAAGATGAAGACTGCAGGTAAGATGCTGCTGCTAATGATGTTCCTTTTGTCTCCTTGCAGGTTCTGCTTCTCCGAGGTTCGAGGGAATAGCTGGACACGGTGAGCGTCACGTTGCAATCTGCAAAGTAACGCGAAGCGTGTTGTCTTGCTCGGGTGTGGTTTAAATAGCCCCGACGAAATAGTCCAGGTAAAGTAGTCCCTAGGCTACCACACCTAAAACACTAGACCGCATAGCTTGGTTCTTAGGAACCAATCTATGTGGATGCCTCCATGTTGGCTGACAATACAACAAAGTAGTTCCCAAGCACATGGTTTTTCATGGTGATTGAGCCTGGCACCATAGGCGCCAGGACTGGCCCCATGAGGGCTTTTGAAGAGGATGCCAGGCTCTAGAGGCCCGAGTCTTGACTCCAACCTGGCCAATGGGTTTGCCAGACGGGGTTTTGGACGAGGGTCGTGACAACGCGTTAGACTTCCTAAGTCCTTTTCTCTGCCATCTTGATAACCCAGATAACCCACAATGGACAGTGGATTTGACGTACCCTGAGTCAGAATAAACAGTGACTTCCCTGCCTTTACACATTTCTAGTGCCTCTATAAGTGCCACCAGATCCGCTGCTTGTGCAGAGTAATGAGAAGGCTCTTCAGTCTGCCCCGGTACTCCCCATTCACAAGACCCATGACAGCTGTGCCCGTATTCCTCTCACCCGTCTCTTAGTTGATGGTCGAAGACACATCAACAAAAATCACCTCACCCCCGTCCAGGGCATCCTCTTTCACATTTACTCTTCCTCATTTCCCTCATAAGTGGTACAATTGTGCACAGTATCCTTAGGCTGCACTGGCTCTGCTACAAATGTCAAAGGAATTACTAGGTGACATTGCACGGGATGAATTGATGAATTTGATAAGATGACCTCATACCCTGACACCTTCTGAGTCACCAATGTCTAAGTCACCAATGTGGATTAACATTTTTCTAGAATCGCAAAGACCCCATGTTCTGCATACAATGCCACTGGGTAACCCATAGTAATAGTTGAAGACTTTTGAATTGCAAAAACCGCTGTCGTCGGAGCTTCTTCACAAGGGAACTGTCCCTGCATCACTGGGTCTAGGAGTCCACTGTAATATGCTAAAGGTTTGTGGCTTTGCAATGTTTGCTGGGTCAGGACCATTGTCATCACCTGCCCATTTGAATAGGAAAACAGAAAAAAATGTTTCTTGTAATTTGGGGTCGCCAGGACCCAGAGCATTACTGATCTCAGCCTTGAGTTCCCGAAAGCAAGTCCCAATTTTCTCAGACCACTCTATCAGACTTTTCGCCTTCTGTACCTGGGAGTGCCATGCCAGCATCTATTTACACTGTATATAAAATGTATATCCAAGTTTGATGTTACTAGGTGATGTTGCGAACTCAAATTTCTAGGGTTATTTTTGGATGCTGTCAAACACCTGGAATGCCATCGCGTCATCTATACTATAAATAGATTGTATATGCAGTTAATATAACATGGAGCTATATTTTATATAAATATGATATAAAACATGTTGGAGTCAATAACATTCAGGGGTCAAGTCCTAAAAAAAGAAGTGGGGGACTCGTTAACAAATGCAATTGGATGCAACATCACCAGAAATTAGCATATCAAGGTGAAATATGAACAATTCATTGAATTGGCTTTGAATAACCATCCAATTTTTTTTTAAAACTCTTTTTTATTGACTTGACAGCTCAACAAAAAACCAGAGGATGCCACAAGGCACCAGCGCAATTTGCAAACAGTACGAGCAATAAACAATACACATTGCGTGAATATAGCATATCAATAACCAGCAATATACAGAGTATTAATAACATGCCCCGGAACAGAATGCTATTTAGGGGGAACCACCAGGGGAGGTAGAGGAGGAGGTGGAGGGTGAAGTCATGGCAGAAATATAGTCGCAGAATCTCGGCCAGATGTCCTTCGGCCTGGAGTGGGGATCCTGCATAGCACTCCAGGACTGTTCAGTATCGTGAGCCCATGTGACCGATCTGAGCCATTGGGTATAGGTGGGCGCTCTAGGGCGGAGCCAACAGAGTAATATACAGCGGACTGCCAGTAGCATGCAGAGGCCTGCCAATTTCCTGGCATCATGGGGCAACTGTGGGAGATCATGGACTAGGCAGTGCAGTGGGGTGGGGGTGATTGGGTGTTCTAGAATGTTAGATAATGTAGAGCAAATGTCTAGCCAAAATTGAGACAAATGGGGGCATAGCCACAACATGTGCATATAAGAGGCCTGATCTGCGCCGCACCTAGGACAAGTGGGGGGGTTGGCAGGAAACATACGGTGGAGTCTCATGGGTGTATGATGGTACCTGTGCAGGACTTTAAACTGAATGAGTTTAAATTTAGTGTTGTAGGAAAGCTTGTGGGTCCGAGCGCACATCCGTGCCCACTTCTCGTCAGTGATCTCGGTACCAAGGTCCTCCCCCCATCTGCGTCTCAGCTCGGTATAGTGGGGAGCCGCTCTTGTCTCCAATAAGGAGTAGAGCCTCTACACTTTACCTCTGAAGGAGAGATAGGAGCAGAGCTCCTCAACTATAGGTTCATCGGTGGGCAAGGCGGGGAAGTCTGGATAAGTGGACTTGAGATGTGCTCGAAGCGAAGAATACTGTAGCCACACCGAGGGTCGGCGCCTGAGTAGGGGGGAAAGGTCAGACCATGCCATGAAGTTCCCCTGTTCAAAGACATCGCGTAAAGTCAGGAAGCCAGCAGAGGCCCAGCGGGCGACCACCGAAAGTGGGATGTGTGGAACATCAGGAAGGAAGTTCAACAAAGGCAGATCCCCATGGAATGGGTGGGGTGTGCCGACCATGGACCAGAGTTTAGTCAGCGCCAGGGATGTACAAGCCACCGGATTCGCCGAGTTTAACGCAGGGGGGATTGGCTGGAGGACCAGGGACCCGATCACTCGGTCACAGACAGCTAGCTTCTCAAGGCGAACATGGGGGGGGGGGATCAGTGGTGTTGAACCAGAATGCAGCAAACTGCGATTGGGCCACCACCCAGTATCTGATAAAATCGGGTGCTCTAAAGCCGCCCAACGCCTTAGGAGCAGTTAGTGTAGTCAATTTGAGCCGGACGGCCCCAGAGTGCCAGAGGAAGGTGTTACATATGGTGCGTAGTGTTTGGAAAAAAGGTATCCCCAGGCCACAGGGGCAGGTTGGTGAAACAATACAGTAATTGAGGTAATACATTCATTTTGAGCATGCCTATTCTGCCTGCTAGCAAGAGGGGAAGCTTAGTCCAGCTTGAGGTTTTAGTCTCAAGGGTAGTTAAATAGGTATGATAATTGTCGTCACGTAGCTGTGATGTGTGCCGTGAGACCACCACCCCAAGGAGGGTGAAGCTAGAGGAAGCCAGGTGAACCCATGTAGATCCAGAGGGGGTTGTTTCGAATCCGTGAGTGGGAATAGTGTAGACTTGTAGCAATTGACCGTCAAACCGGATATGTCCCCAAATCGAGCCACGGCTAACAGTATAGGTAAGAGATTAACTTCAGAGGATCGAACAAACAGCAGGGTATCGTCAGCATAAAGGGAGATTATGTCAGTCTGGCCAGATGTGCGCAGCCCTCTGTGCGAGTGTGACTGCCTAATCATGTCAGCGAAGGGTTCCATGGCAATAGCAAAAATGAGTGGGGAAAAGGGGCATCCCTGGCGTGTTCCTCTAAATATCTGAAAGGGGGAAGAGCATCTGTCTTCCGTACAAATCTTGGCGACGGGGCGGATTAAAGGAGCTTTGTCCAGGAGCAGAAGTTGGGGCCAAATTTACATTTCTCGAGGACGCACCACAGGTATTTCCAAGAGACTGAATCAAATGCCATTTGCATGTCTAATGTGGCCGCCACTGCGTGTGTGGCTGGGTCAATTCTGTTGACTACATTAAAGAGTCGCCGTAAATTTAGGGGGGTGGATCTGCCAGGGACAAAGCCAGCTTGGTCTGGATGAACAATGTGGGACATATACGGTCCCAAGCGGTTGGCAAGTAGTTTGGCAAATATTTTAATATCGCTATTAATCAACGAGAGGGGTCAGTAGGAGCTACACTGCGTAGGGGCTTTACCAGGTTTGAGGAGCACCGTAATCAATGCCTCACGGAGAGATGGCGTAAGTATGCCCATGTCGCATGACTCCTCCCACAAGGCCAGCAGGTGCGGCGCTAGTTGGGCTTTGTATAGTTTATAGAAATCCATAGGGAGCCCATCAGGGCCGGGAGCCTTCCCCGCTGCCAGTGACTCAATGGCCTCCACGATTTCCTCTAGGGTAAAGGGCCTCTCAAGGAAGGCACTAGTGTCGGCTGATAGGACTGATAACGGGAGGTTCTCTAAGTAGGAATTGATTTCAGAAATCTAATAGGTGTCAACCTCCGAGTACAGGGAAGGGTAGAACGCGAGGAACTCGGAATTGATATCTTGAGGGGAGGTGGCGAGTGCGCCATCTAGTGTAGCAATGGCCGGTATGTTGGGGGCACCAGCGCAGCAGCCTAGCCAACATTCTGCCGGGGCGCTCATCCTCGCCGTATTTCCTCGCCAGACGAGGGGAGTCCAGGAACTTAACCTCGCGTCCAGCAAGGCCACAGAACCTGTCCAGCTCAGTGCCCAGACTCGCCAAGGTAGCCGGGGAGTGATCTACAGCGTATTGGGATTCATAAGCAGTTAAGGCCAATTCACTGGTGGCGATGTCAGCACGGATGCTCTTAAGGATGCCACTGCTCTTAGAGATGGCAACTCCTCTAGTGTGTGCCTTAAAGGCTTGCCATAACACAGCATGCATAGAGACAGAATTTAAGTTAATCTCAAAATATTCTCCAATAGAGGATTAAAGCTCGGAGGCAAAAACCTGATCGAGAAGCACATGGGGACTCATCCTCCACTGTCTTGTTTTGTTGGCGTCTGATCCCTAGTTTAATGAAATTAGTACTGGTGAGTGGTCCGACAGTATCCTAGGGAGAATGGCCAAGCGAGTAACGCATCTAATCAGTAAGTCTGTGACCAGCCATCTATCTATTCTAGAGTGGGAATTGTGCACTGAGGAGTAAAAGGAGTAAGTACGGTCATCGGGATACATTAGGCGCCAATCGTCCACCAGTGCCAAGCCGGGGAGCGAAGTCAAGATAGAGTAGGCCGCCCTAGACAGTTGACGAGGGCGAGACCCGGACCTATCTAATGTGATATCTAATATCGTATTGAAATCCCCGCCCCATAAAATAGGAATCAGGGGGTAGCTGTCAAGTAAAGTGGCTAGGTGATGGTAGAAGTCGGGGTCGTCGACGTTGGGACTGTATATGTTCAGAATGATTATCTCCTGACATTGTAATATACCTGTGATAAGTACAAATCTTCCAAGTGGATCTATGTGAGATTGATGACAGGAGAACTTTAGACTACTATGTATTAGGATGAGGGTGCCTCGACTCTGAGTGGAATAATTAGTGTAATATCTCTGGGGGCCCCATTGTCTGGCGAATCGTTCACATTGCTCTGAGCGAGCGTGGGTTTCCTGAAGGCAAAGGATCTTTGCACCGTGGCGTTCGGCGTGGAGCTGGATCTGCAGCATATTCTTATAATTGCCTAGTCCCCTGACATTCGAGCTCATAAAGGTCAGAGAAGTATCAGCCATATTCAGATGAGTGGCAGTGGAATAAACAAAGGTGGATTCCAGGGTCGTGAAAAGTCTGTACCTTAGGTGTATGCAGACGGTTGACTGCATATATGAATTGCTTGGGCGCTGTGCCTACGGGGCCTCCGGAGGCTGTCAAGACATTTTTAAACCAGAACGTTCCCTTCCAATTCCCCGCCCACATCCCTCCCCCAATCAGAGGGAAGAAACCCGAACAAAACCAGAACAAACATAAACTTTTAGGCATCAGTGCGATGGCAGCCGGACTGGGGAGAGCGTAAGGAGGTTTATACTACGTAATAGGTTAAGGTGGAGCATTTATAGTGTGCAGGTTACATCGGGACAAAAACCATAGGCAAGGGCCCACGGGGAAATAGGATGGGGCCATGGGCTCTGACACAGCGCCAAAAGGATCAGGTATAATCATGGTTAGAGAGGGGCCAGGGTGTCGGAATTTGATACGGAAATGGGTGGGTTGAGAACCAGGGTAACTTCGGGCCGTGAGTCCAACACGAACTAGACAGTACGGTCTATGATGCAACAGTATGGTAACGAAACATCACCTATATGGAAAGGTAAAGGGGCAACAGAAGCAACCTGCGCAGTAGTAGGCTACGATGAACAGTGCCCATAGTGAGGGAGGGAGCGCCGTGGCGGTCCGATCCCACAGCCCAGGTATACTAATAGATGATGAAACATGCGAGTCATATTAACATTGCTTAGATCAGCCAGGTATGTGTTTGTCTATAAACTTCGAAGCCTCTTCTGGGATGGTAAAGAAATACGTTTGGTTAGAGTGTTCAATCCTCAGTTTGGCGGGGAAAAGCATGGAGTACTTTGCTCCTAGGTCTCAGAGTCTCTTCTTCACCGCAAGGAAGGTTTTACGCTCTTGTTGGACAGCCACCGAGTAATCCGGATACAAGTGTATTCTAGCCACCCCCAGATGCAACTCCCCCTTGGCCCTGGCCGCCCGGAGCAGGGAATCACGTTCGCGGAAGTTGAGGATTCTGGCTATGATGGGACAGGGCGGGGCACCCGGCCTGGGCTTGACAGATAAGGATCGGTGGGCTCTCTCCACTGCAAATTGTGCCGAAAGATTGGGGTTATCCAGAAGCGACTGGAGGGTGCGTTCCACGTAATCCTCCATGGGCTCTTGGATGTTGTCCTCTGGTATTCCAACAATGCGGAGGTTATTCCTCCTGGAGTGGGATTCGAGGTCATTGTTTTTCTTTTCGACCACAGAGACCCGGCTGGTCAAGGCAGTTACAGCTGTGTGCAGGGAGGCCAGGTCGTCCTCTGTGGTGCCAACCCTCGTCTCAATCTCAGCGACCCTGCTGTCCGTCCTCTCAATGTGGGCCTTTATAGATGAGATGGTCCCATTCATATCGTCTAACTTAGTATGGAGTGTCGTGAAGCCCTCTCGCATGTACTCCAGCATTTTCTGCAAGTCGTCAGAGGTGGAGGGTGCAGTGGTCGTCGGCGATTCATCCGGAGGATCAGATAGTGGCTTGGAGGGGGTCTTAGCGAACATGTTTAGTGAACTTTGCTTCTTATTAGAGCCTTAGTCATGGTGGAAAGCAGAGCTATAAGTTCAGGAGAACTATTAATTGAGAGCAGTGGGAGCGCAGTCGTGAGGAGTCCAGAGCAAGCGGTTCACTGCGGGGAGGGAGAGCGCGAGCAGACAATGTTCCTGTAGTGTAGATTGGCTGCTTCACTGCGAGGGGGGGGGCGAGCAGACAATGTTCCCGTGGCAGGTGGGAGGGCATTCAGCAGTGGTACAGGCAGGCAACCGGTGCATGTCTGGGGGACCCGGGAAGTACACAGAGACCACAGTATCACCGTGCTCGAGATGGCTCCCCACACAGCCCAGGCACGCCGCCGTGTATAGTAGAAGTGAATGGTAGGAGCAGCATGAAGCCAGCCAGTAGGTAACAAGTTATGCTCCCCTTAGTTGCCGTGGGCAGACACAGGCAGGGCCGCACTGGGGGGCAGGAAACTGTCCAACCCCGAGCTGGGCGCGTGAGACCCAGAAGTGGTGGCATGGGACCAGGGGGTGGCCCGTCCGGAACAGAGAGATGGTGGTTGGCAGGATCATGCCAATAGGTCCGCCACGTTGGTACTGGGCGGCAAGAACACCGGGAAGCCGAAGGTTTGTGGTGCTGGTGATCGCAGGCTTGGTGCAGCATGCCGGTTCAAGTAGCTGGAGATAGGGGGAACGGCAGCGGCGCAGTGCGGCGTAGGCCCCCAGCCGCAGCGTGTGTCCCCACAGATCCGGGGGGGGTGAACAATACCAGGAGAGGTATCACCAGCATAGGGGGCACAGTGCCTAAAGCGCCGTCGCGTAGTATGGCAGCCTGCGAGGCGCGCCTGTAGTGAGCGGGGTTGGCAACCTGGAATCACCGGGGCTAATAACACAACTCCCCAGCCAACCTACCTTGCCGTGAGTAGAGTCCTGTGTTCCGTGGGAGCAGGGGCGGCAGAGGGAGAGCAGGTGAGCAGGCTGAGGGGAAGACGACCTGCGGCAATGTCTACGTCCCCCGCCGTGTGGGACCAGGAAGCGGGAGACTCCGGGACCTTCAGGCACCAAGGAGTTAGTGGGCGGAGGTGACTGTGTGGCCCAGTGGAGTTCCCGGCGGTGCGCAGGAGCTTGATCTGGAGAGTGCTGGTTGGGTCCACCGGCCGCAGCGGCTCGGTCCGCTCTGAAGGGCTCTGATGCCCCTCCCCCACGGCGGCCCGCAGCGCCGCGGTTCCTGGTGTCGGAGTGAGCCACAGTCGCTGGAGTCGTGGCGCGGCCCGGGCTAGGCACACGCTGCCCCAGTCCGAGCGGGGCGCACAGCAGGTAAGCAGGAAAGCAGGGTGATGGAGAGAGGTCCTGCAGCAAAGTCTTCATCACCCGCCGTGTGATTCCAGGGGACGGGGGACTCCGGGACCCACAGGCCCCTACGAAGTTAGCAGGCGGAGGTGGTTGTCCGTCTCAGTGGATTCCATGGCAGCGTGCAGGGGCTTGGTCCGGGGAATGCCGGGTGGATCCGCCAGTCGCAGCGGCTCGGCCCTCTCGGAAGGTCTTTGATGCCCCTCCCCCACAGCGGCCCGCAGCGCCGCGCTCTCTGGTGTCAGAGAGAGCTGCAGTCCCTGGAGCCGTGGCGCGGCTCGAGAATGTCACCCACAGCCCTAGTTAGAGCGGGGCTCACAGCACAGCCCCCGGGGGGAGCACGGGTCCAGAAGTCGGCAGAGGTGTAGCTTGGAGGTTCACCCAGAAGCGCCGTCAGTGCAGAGCAGATCCATAGTATTTAAAGGCACTTTTCCAAGTTTAT
Source organism: Ambystoma mexicanum (assembly GCF_040938575.1). Lineage (NCBI taxonomy): Eukaryota > Metazoa > Chordata > Amphibia > Caudata > Ambystomatidae > Ambystoma > Ambystoma mexicanum. The sequence continues at coordinate 1,046,294,139 of NC_090926.1, forward strand.
GCACTCACCAGTCCGGAGCTCTGCGATTAGGCGGCCATCTTGTTTCGGCGCAACAGCGCCCCCCCATAACCATCCAAATTTGACGGGACAAATGGCATTTGCCTTTCAGAAAATCAACACACACACAAAACCAAGAGAGGATATTTTCTTCGAATAGTGTTTTTGAAAACGTTTAAAAGTGTGCATGTTTTAAACTCCAAGAACCAATATCAATGTTTTCCCTGGAAAATGCAGTACCGAAATGGGACATATCACATTTAGTAGTATGTTAATTTTCATCAGGTTATATAGTGCAGTGGTGAAGTTTCCGCCCTGTAAATCTAAACACTGTGGTTCAAGCCCGAGGAAGGTGTTTATTCATAAATTCAAAGAAGACACTCCATGTTTCCCATTTTTGCTGGGGGGGGGGGCTGAGTCCACCCTCTGAAAATGTGGGTGGACTCTGTCCAGCCGCGTGTACCCTCGACTTGAGCCCTGGTAACATTTTTTGGGGGAGTCATTAAATCGCTATCAAAAAGTATATTGAATTCATATAAAAATGTTTATTCATTTTATAGAAAAATATATATTAAAATGTATATTAAATTGTATATAAATGTATATAAAAAGTTATATCCAATTTTATATAAAAATTTTACATTAAAATGTATATACCTTTTATATTAAAATGATGAATTCTGCGCGGCAATCAAAAACATAGGGGTTCTTGTCAATTTGATATAAAATGTATATCCAATTTATATTAACTTGATATCAAAGTGACAGGGTTGGTGCAGGAAAAGGGGCAGGGCTAAGACCGGAAATGGGGGCAGGGCAGCCCTTTGACATGTATTTGTCTGAAGGTGAGTGAGCTTTGTTATGAGGTGAGCCCTATCCTTCACCTATGTATTGCATGGCACGCATGGTTATGTACATATACTGCTGTGTAATTTATTTAAACAGCATGTGAACCTATAAAAGGTATTCTTCATGAGTACCTAAATCAAGGTAAAGCATTCTGTTTGGAAATGTGAATTGTGTTTCTGAGACCCCATTAAACCTCCAAATAGTTTTGCCTTGGCTTCGATGCCACAGCTTGATAATGGACCACAGTAAATAATGAGCAAAGCACCTGCCGAGATTCTTTCCAGCTTTAAGCCATGTCCCATTACTCCTTATGTCACCTCTCGAAAATCACTTATCAGTTTATGGGTAGAACTAGCTTTTATAAATGTAATGGAGAAAGAGATACATTTGAACCAATGCAGTTTTATTCCTTTAATTCATATACTCCTCATATCAAAGTCTGCACCATCAGTTTGTGTCTAAGGAACTCCTTTATCAGATGCTTAATAAGGAGAATGCACCATATGCATCTCTGGCGACGCAATGCTCCTCTTGTATTTTATCATAGGTGACATCGATTTCAAATAAGCCTTAAACTGGGAAGCAGATTTTACTGAAATAAATAAATGAATGAATTCAGTTTTTCATGAACATTAAAAGAAGTCTTGATAAAGGTGATCGTGGCTCCTGCCTCATATGAAGCAAAAATGTCTCCCATATTCTAAGCTGGAAGGGATGTCCTCTGTGTAGAGCTGTGTCGCTGGTAAAGTAGGTAACCCTCCATTTCGGAAGTACTTATAGAGTGCGTTGGAAAACCACTGACTTACCGATTCAGAACAAAAGACATACCATGTCCAGAACTGCGGCAGCGCTACATTAAAATTAAGTTGCAAATTATACTTCATAAATTCTTTGGGCACAGCAAGCCCTAACTGGAATGGTTACTCTCTGTGATAATAAATGGCTAAATTGTTTTACAAGGTATTCCACGATTATCAACAAGGATCTTGGAATTTCCTAATAATGCTCAATTATAGAAGATGCTCAAACTGGAAAACAATTGCCAAAATATTAATACGTTTGTACATTTTAATATTAAAACTGACATGTTCTTGTAATGTTGAATTGAATGGAAACAATATAGGCTTTAGGCACACGCATATGAGAAGTAAGCCACTTAATTATATTTGTTGTTGTTTTGTTTTCTGCAGGACCTGCCTGAACAATGGAATAGTACCAAAAAGATTGCAATGAGGACAAAGCAGAATGTGGCTCCTTTGCAGGCCAATGAAGTGTCCATAATTCGTAGGAAAGCCCAACAGCTTGAGGTAGGGATTTGCTTCTGGTGAACATAAAATCAGTAGCCACAAATTCCACCACCTTAGATGATTTTAAACAATGGGGGTCATTACGACCCTGGCGTTAAGGGTTTAACAGCGCCGTAAAAGGTGTCGGTGCCGTTAAACCCTTAACGCCTGATTACGAGGTCCCTTTGCGGGACCCGACCTTAACGGCTGGTTTTGCCAGCCGTTAAAGTAGGGTGCCGCAAAGGGACCTCGGTGCTAATTATGGTACCGCAATTTGTGTTTTTTTTCTAGAGGTTGTGGAGCTGGAGAAATCATGGGAAGAGCAGAATTAGAGCCAAGCCAGAGCCTACCTAGAGCCTAGGTAGGTAAGAGTCCTATGTAGATCATGCCAGCATACCACAAAATACTTTGGGCCTCATCACGAGTTGGGCTGTAGCCCTTAAATCCGGCGGTAACGGTATTACAGCCGCATTTAAGGGCTGGCCCTATCACAAGTTGGGCACTGAACAGGCTGTTTTATCTCCAGCTTTTTTCTGGAGGTGAAAATCCCTTTTTTCGGCGGCATTACAGCCGGCTGTATTAGCCCGCAGTATTAGCACTGAAAATTCCCCATTGGATCCAATGGAACCAATCAGGAATGAGGATTTACCATTAAGGCCCAACCTGTGATCCGGTGGTAATACCACCGGGCCGGTTGGTGCTAGGGCTATTACAGTCGGCGGTATTACAGCCGGGAATACAGCCCAACTCGTGATGAGGCCCTTTGTTTCCTGCCTCTCCACCTCCAAAACCTATTCTTGATGCCCTGCATCCTCAACCCCCATGATACAGTTGACCCAATCCAGCTCAAGCCCTTCCTTACCAGCTCAATTGCACTGTACATAGGGCGTATTGATGGTTGGAGCAGTCTCATTGCTGGGTGCTATATATTGCCAAGATATAGTAGTCAATACAGTAAGCTGGGTGCTGGTGGGGGAAGGAGCTAGAAATAGTATTTGTTTACATTTATTTGAAGAATAGGGATGTCATCATCATAATTCCTTTATTCGACACTATGTGCCCGATTCATGGAACTATTTGCATGGCTCAAAGTGACTTTGCACTGCCAACACAAACCCTGATTCATGGAACTATGCAAAGTGTATGTTTGCAGTACAAAATGACTTTGCACTGCAAAAATACAATTTACACAGTTCCATGAATCAGGGTTTGTGTCGGCAGTGCAAAGTCACTTTTCAGGAGTGCAAAGCCACTTTGAACGGTTAAAATAAATTGCTTTAATCGGGCCCTATGTCTTCAGGTACATGACAAATGACAAACAATACAGGGATGTCTGTTCTGACCAGAAATTACTTAAAATGGCACCATTACATACAGCGGAGGAATTCAAAGAAAGAGTGCCCGCACAAAGATGAGATTAATTAGTGTGCTAGTTTGAGTTTGCGCAAAATGGGACTTAGACCAAGGACAAAACAAAAAATACATAGGCCCTCATTCCGAGTACTACGAGGTTGTTAGGGAGAATTCTCTGTTTAGGCTGAATTTCCTAACCTAGTGAGTCCCCCAGCAGCTTTGCTGGATTTTTTGGGGTTTATTTTTTTCTCCTGCCAAGAGTGAGACTCTTTCACCCTCACTCTTGGACATGATTTGAGTGTGTTTCTTTGAATCTAGAAGTGTTTAATGGGCTATGGGGTCTTTTACTCCATAGGGCTATGTGTTTTTGTGATGTGTATTACACAGCACCCTCAGAGCAGTGACACAGGGGTGTCATAGTGACCCCCCAGTATAGACTCCATACCCTGGGACTGACTACTGTCTCCCAGGGCATGTAAAGTCACCATTGACTTTACTAGTCTTAAATTCTGAACAGAACCAGTACAAACCATCATATTGTGGACGTACTGGCTGGGGCAATTCGATTGCCCCAGGGTCTGTTAGTCGAGGGGGCACGTCTCCGTCCCCCCTGATCGAGTTTTGGCTGGTGGCAGTGGATACTACTTTTTATATTCAACCGTAAATATTTTCCTATGGGATTTCCCATTGTTTTAGGCTACTATCTTTATTTAATTATTTACGGTAGCCTCGAACATACCGCCGGTTTATTTAATTAATATTAATTCCCGGTTGGTATTTTTTTGCCAAAACTTGATTCTAAAATGGCGTTTGTGTTCTCTTCTGTGACTCCAACCCAAGTCGAGCCCTTTGTTCCACTTTTTGGCGGGCTTCTCCACAGAAGCCATCCAAAGTGGTGCCACTATGTCTGGGGTACTTAGGAGGGGTGGAGGGGAATTTAGGCACCCTGGACTGGGTTGCCTAGGCAACTCAAGTTGCACTCCGTCCTGATTGGCCCAAGTGGTGAGCCGGCCGGCTCACGACTTAGCATGTTTGAGTGACAGCTAGGCTGAGTGAATGGGGGTTTGCTGCATAAAAGCAGGGCTTTGGGGACTGGAACTTCAGAAGTCGCCACAGGACCTAAGAATCTGACGAGGGAGAAGCTGAGCCGACCTGCCACGACACCACGACCGGTGGAGCCCTGCTGGACCGTCTCACCACTTTTTCCCAACGACAGAGGAGATCTCCCGCCGGAGAGCCTTCTTCCTTTAACTGGTGGGGATAACCAGTTTCACCGTCTTTTCGCTTTGCCGACGTATCTCGTGGCCGCCTTGCCCGTGCCAAGCACCCCGGCAACCAGGATACCACGTTTTACCATGACCGTGAGACAAAGGTACCACCTTTAACCGGAAACTCCGTGGCTGGTTTCGGCCCTGGTAGTGCAACGACCTTCATCTTTCCTCAAAGTCGAGATCTTCTCTTCCCCTGGACGACGACGCAACTTGCACCCACTACCAGGAACAACTGCCACCGCTGGAGGATCCTTCCCACTTAAGGTACCGTGTCCCGCCTGGCTTCCCTTGCAACGGACTGTACGGGGTAGATTTAGCCCCCGGCTTTCGAACCTGGGTTAGTCTGGGATACCCTGGCTAAACTTTCCTAAAGCCTCTCTAAACTCTTTTCTGAACCCTCTGCAAGACTTTCTAAGCCTAGTGTAACTGTGTGATCTTTGGCGCATTTGTGCTCTGCTCTATCTAAGAGGGGGCCCAGCCTTTGGCTCACCAGTGACTTTTTGCTTTCTGCCTTGCTAACAGTGTTCTTGAATCATAGAGTGGTGTACCTCTTCATATTCTGTCTTTCCCCCCCCTTTTTTCACAACCTTATTAGAGTGCAATCTAGTTAAGCGCTCACCTCTGTATGAAAATAAGTGGTGTTTTAATGTGATTTTCTAATAGGGAAAAAGAGGTGTATATATCATAATAGTAACTGTGTTTAGAATATTTTACAATAAGAGTGCTGGAGTGTTTCAACTGTGTGTTTTTAAATAAATAATTATATACTTTGATACCAAAGCTCTGGTCAGTGTTTGCTTGTATTATTGTATCTGAGTGCCTATTGAGTATACTTTGCATACTGCCTAACTCTTCTTGAGGGAAGTCTGACTGCTCAGCCACAGCTACCAGGTAAATCTGGGTGGTGCAGACTGCCACCAAGTGGGTTTACTGCCAACACCTGTAGTCTTAAATCTTTTGCAGTGGTCCCTAAGGGAACTGCACAGGTTTCTGCCTAACACTGGTGTACAGCGGTGGGATTTGTATTGAGTATACACTTTAGAGTGCTTGGGGATACCTTAGTACAACTAACCACAAAGCTTAGCACTGAAAAAGTAATCTTTCTAACATATCAACTATGGAAACCTATAGGCAAGAGTCCCTTGCTACAAAAACTTCTGATTGTTTAAGAGTATTGTGTAAGCATAAGAACCTCCTGACTAAAGGCAAGAAAATGGAGTTAATAGAAAGGTTGTTAGCTAACCAAAGTCTGGATGATGGGTCTGAGGAACCTACCATGCCAGAAAATGTAGATAACAGTATAGAAATTGATATTGATCCAAATGTTGATAATCTTGAGGAAGAGTCAGAAGAGGAGGGTGAGGCTGCTGTGACTGTCCCCCCCCTAGGCCTCTGTCTGCCCTACCTGCTGTACCTACTGGGCCTTTACCAAGTCCCACACTAAGTCCTCAATATCTCGAATTAGAGAAAATGAAACTTGAATTAGAGTTCAAGAAACTGAATACTCTGGCTGAACAGAGACATCAGGAAATGAATCAAGAACTAAGGCTAAGGGAAATGGAGCTCAAGCATGAGCTAGAAATGAAGAAATTATCTGCCGAAAATGCTTCCCTCTCTGGAAGTTCCAGTCCTAAAAGACCCCGGATGCCTAAAGAATTGGTTGGTATGTATGAGCCTAAGTTGGATGTGTTGGATTGGTTGTCTCTGTTTGAATATAATCATGGGCTCCAGAACATCACAGGAAATGACTTACTCACCTGGTTGTTCTCTAGGCTTCCCCCTGTTGCAACTGATGTGGTAATGGAGTTGGTGGAGGAGGATAGGAAAGAGTATGAATGTGTGATAGCTGATAGCTAGATTTGGGAAGACCCCTTCCCAGTATCTTAAGAGGTTTAGAACCCTCAAAAAGCATGATGGTTCCCCTTGGGCTACCTGGGTGAGTGAAGGGTTGAAAAACTTAGAGGGATGGATTAAGGGTTACAAAGTGAACACTTATGAAGGTATGAAGAATCTTTTTATGTTGGAGTCAATTTATGATGCCTGCTCTCCTGAGCTCAGGCAGCACTTGGCTGATTCAAAGGAATTAGATTCCCGAAAACTAGCTAAGGCTGCTGACTTGTGGGTCACTCACAAGGATTCTGGGGTAACTCAGAAAAAGGATGAGGGGAAACAGCCTAAAAAGGACTCCAAAGAGAATTCTAATACTGCAAATTCCAAAGAGGGCCCCAAACAAAACCAGAAGGGTAAGCCACCAGGGAACCACAGCAGAATAGTGTCTCCTCTGGTGCTAAACCAGAGGGAGGTCAGAACAAGCCTCCATTCCAGAAGGCATTTGGTAAATGCTTTGTTTGTGGCTCTACTGACCATGTGAAAGGAGATCCCAGGTGTAAGGGTAAACCTTCAGGGATCCAACTTGCCTCCTTAGCCTTCGCTCCAGAAGAGGAAGTCCCAGTGGCAAGTGGAAACTTTCTACTGCTGGCTGATGAACCCATTGGAGTCTCAGCCAGTGTTTCTTTAGTCTCTCTGGGGTTGTGGGAACAACAGAATTTAGAGGTGTATAATTCTATCCCAGATAATACTAAAGAGTATTATAAAGACAGTGTCCAGGTAAATGGTCAGGAGATCCTGCCATTAGAGACACTGGGGCCAGCATAACTGTGGTGGATGAATCTTTTTTCAAGGCAGAGGATGTTGCTAAGGCACCCAAATGCCTCACCAAGTTAGCTGGAGGGCCTGTGGAGATGTGTCCCCACTTACCAGTTCTCATCCAGTGTAATGACATGGCTGTAAAAATACCTGTCAGTGTACAATGTGAAGTGCCAGGTAGGGTTCTGTTGGGTAATGACCTGAAAGCTCTTGGAGTTGTGTCACATACCCCCAGACCACCTAGTAAAAGGTTACAGGGGCTCACAAAACCTGCAAGAGAGAAAACCCTGTGAGGGTTATCTCAGGAGATGATGACAGAGATCACTCCTTTACCACTGGAGCAACTCACTGCAGTAACTACCAGATCAGGAGCAAAGGGGCAACCCAGGACTCCTAGGAAAAAGTCAGCAACAAGCACTCCAGTGCTTCCAACAGTTACACCTGTAGCTCCACCTCCAGCTGAGGCTGAGAGGGAGGTACAACCCTGTATGGTTGAACTAGACTCTGAAGAAGAGCTAGTGGGAGGCCAAGAACTTATTGGAGATCTAGACCCTGAGGACCATCCTGAGATGCAGTCTTTACTGGCAGAAGGTGGGCCCAGCAGGGCAGCTTTCCGTAAGGGACAAAGAGAATGTCCAACTCTGGAGGGTCTCCGCCAACAGGCAGCTGCTCAGGCTGATGGGCAAGAGCCTGGGAAGTATAGGTTGCACTGGGAAGATGGCCTCTTCTACAGTGAACCAACTGAGTCTGAACCTGGAGACTACAAACGCCTTGTAGTACCTCAAGAAAACAGACAACAGTTCTTGCACTTAGCCCACGAGATTCCTTTGGCTGGTCACTTGAGTTTCAAGAAGACCAAGGAAAGGCTCTCACTCTACTTCTACTGGCCAAAAATGGGGGCCGAAGTAGATAAGTTCTGCAAGAGCTGCCATACCTGCCAAACTCCTGGTAAGGTTGGCGCCAAGAATGTGGCACCATTAGTGCCTCTCCCAGTTGTGGGAGTCCCATTTGAGAGGGTAGGGATTGACATTGTTGGTCCCCTTGATCCCCCTACCTCCTCAGGCAACAGGTTTAGCCTTGTTGTAGTAGACCATGCTACTAGATATCCTGAGGCAATCCCTATGAGAACTGTTACAGCTCTGGCTGTGGCTAAGGCCCTCCTTGGTATTTTTACCAGGGTTGGGTTTCCTAAGGAAGTAATATCCGACAGGGCGTCAAACATTATGTCCCACTACATGAAAGCCATGTGGAAAACCTGTGGAGTTACTTACAAGTTCTCAACCACCTACCACCCCCAAATCAATGGGCTGGTAGAAAGATTTAACAGAACCATGAAGAGCATGATAGGTGCTTTAGAGGAACCCCTGAAAAAAAAGTGGGACCTTCTACTGCCATGCCTTCTCTTTGCTTATAGAGAAGTCCCTCAGGAGGGAGTAGGTTATTCTCCCTTTGAACTTCTCTATGTCCATCCGGTCAGAGGTCCATTGGCCCTGATTAAGGAGGGGTTGGAAGGTGCTCCTTCCCTCAAGCCAGTCAGAGTGACTGACTATGTGATAGGTCTCTGAAGGAGAATGTCACACATGATGGCAGAAGCTAGTGATAACCTGAAAGCTGGACAAGCTTTGGTCAAGCATTGGCATGATCAAAAGGCTAACATGGTTGAGTTTACTCAAGACCAGCTAGTTCTCGTTATGCTCCCAACAAGGCAGAGGGCCTTGCAAGACAAATGGATGGGACCCTTCAAAGTTGTGGGAAAACTTGGAGAGGTCAACTATCTGGTGGATCTGGGCAGACCCAGGGAAGCTCCTAGAGTCTTCCACACCAACCGACTGAAGGCGCACATCTCCAGACCTGCAGTAGGAGCCTTGCTTCTAGCTTCAGCAGCAGAGGAAGAAGAGAGTGAGTCTCTCCCTGATCTCCTCAGACGTGTACCTTTAGATGAAAAAATTGAAGGAGTCAATCTCTCTTCAGATCTGACACCTGAGCAACAAGAGGAGTGCAAATCTATGTTAAATCAGTTTGCCTCCCTGTTCTCACTCTCACCAGGCTTGACCCCTTGGGGACAGCACGAGATACTCACTGGTGACTGTCTGCCAGTCAAAAGCAGAGGATACCGAATGTCAGAAAATGTGAGAACCCATATCAAGGGGGAGGTCAAGAAGATGCTTGATCTCGGGGTAATAGAACCCTCTACTAGTCCATGGTCTAGCCCAGTTGTGTTAGTACTAAAGGCAGGGTCCAAAGACTTAAGATTCTGTGTGGACTATAGAGCTCTTAATGCAGTCACCAAGACTGATGCCCACCCTTTACCAAGGACAGATGAGTTGGTGGATAAACTTGGTGCAGCCAAGTACCTCAGCACATTTGACCTTACGTCAGGCTATTGGCAAATAGCCTTGACAGACCATGCCAAGGAGAAAACTGCATTTTCCACCCCAGTTGGCTTGTACCAGTTTAAGGTCATGCCTTTTGGATTAAAAAATGCACCTGCTACATTCCAAAGGATGGTAAACCAAGTTCTAGCTGGGATGGAGGATTTCTGCATGGCATACTTGGATGAGATTGCAGTCTTCAGCCACTCCTGGGAAGATCATGTGAACCACCTAGGACATGTTTTGCATGCTCTTGGACAGGCCAATTTGACAATCAAGGCAAGTAAATGCCAGATAGGTCAAAGTAAAGTGGTCTACCTTGGGCATGAGGTAGGAGGTGGAGAAATAAGGCCTTTGCTCAGCAAGATTGAAGCTGTGCAAAATTGGACAACACCTACTACGCAAACCCAAGTGCGAGCCTTCCTAGGCCTCACTAGGTACTACAGGAATTTCATTGAGAACTATGGGACCATAGCTTCTCCACTGAATGTAATCTCCTCTCCAAAATTCCCTAAAAAGGTCAAATGGAATGAGGAGTGCAATCAGGCCTTTGAAAAACTGAAGAAAGCTATTTGCCAAGCTCCAGTATTGAGAGCTCCTGACTACCACCAAACTTTCATTGTACAAGCTGATGCTTTCAATGTAGGTATAGGTGCAGTTCTAAGCCAACTGGATGAGAAGGGTAGGGAGCACCCCATTTGCTTCATCAGCCGTAAGCTGAAGGATCTTGAGACAAGGTGGGCAACAATAGAAAGAGAATGCTTTGCTATTGTGTGGGCACTGAAGAAGTTTAGGCCATACTTGTATGGTTCTACTTTTGTCATTCAGACTGACCACCAACCCTAGAGATGGTTAATGCAAATGAAGGGAGAAAATCCAAAACTATTGAGATGGTCAATCTGCCTGCAAGGGTTTGATTTCGCCATTGAGCACAGGTCAGGGTGTCACCATCAAAATGCTGATGGACTCTCTAGGATGTATGTCATCGACTAGAGGTATGAGGTTCATCCAGGAGTGGATTAAATCCTCCTGTCCCTTAGTCTGGGGGGGGGACAGTGTTAGGGAGAATTCTCTGTTTAGGCTCAATTTCCTAACCTAGTGAGTCCCCCAGCAGCTTTGCTGGATTTTTTGGGGTTTATTTTTTTCTCCTGCCAAGAGTGAGACTCTTTCACCCTCACTCTTGGACATGATTTGAGTGTGTTTCTTTGAATCTAGAAGTGTTTAATGGGCTATGGGGTCTTTTACTCCATAGGGCTTCATGTGTTTTTGTGATGTGTGTTACACAGCACCCTCAGTGCAGTGACACAGGGGTGTCATAGTGACCCCCCAGTATAGACTCCATACCCTGGGACTGACTACTGTCTCCCAGGGCATGTAAAGTCACCATTGACTTTACTAGTCTTAAATTCTGAACAGAACCAGTACAAACCATCATATTGTGGACGTACTGGCTGGGGCAATTCGATTGCCCCAGGGTCTGTTAGTCGAGGGGGCACGTCTCCGTCCCCCCTGATCGAGTTTTGGCTGGTGGCAGTGGATACTACTTTTTATATTCAACCGCGAATATTTTCCTATGGGATTTCCCATTGTTTTAGGCTTCTATCTTTATTTAATTATTTACGGTAGCCTCAAACATACCGCCGGTTTATTTAATTACTATTAATTCTCCGGTTGGTATTTTTTGCCAAAACTTGATTCTAAAATGGCGTTTGTGTTCTCTTCTGTGACTTCAACCCAAGTCGAGCCCGGCTTTCGAACCTGGGTTAGTCTGGGACACCCTGGCTAAACTTTCCTAAAGCCTCTCTAAACTCTTTTCTGAACCCTCTGCAAGACTTTCTAAGCCTAGTGTAACTGTGTGATCTTGGGCACATTTGTGCTCTGCTCTCTCTAAGAGGGGGCCCAGCCTTGGGACTTTGGCTCACCAGTGACTTTTTGCTCTCTGCCTTGCTAACAGAGTTCTTGAATCATAGAGTGGTGTACCTCTTCATATTCTGTCTTTCTCCCCCCCTTTTTTTCACAACCTTATTAGAGTGCAATCTAGTTAAGCGCTCACCTCTGTATGAAAATAAGTGGTGTTTTACTGTGATTTTCTAATAGGGAAAAAGGGGTGTATATATCATGATAGTAACTGTGTTTAGAATATTTTACAATAAGAGTTCTGGAGTGTTTCAACTGTGTGTTTTTAAATAAATAATTATATACTTTGATACCAAAGCTCTGGTCAGTGTTTGCTTGTATTATTGTATCTGAGTGCCTATTGAGTATACTTTGCATACTGTCTAACTCTTTTTGAGGGAAGTCTGACTGCTCAGCCACAGCTACCAGGTAAATCTGGGTGGTGCAGACTGCTACCAAGTGGGTTTACTGCCAACACCTGTAGTCTTAAATCTTTTGCAGTGGTCCCTAAGGGAACTGCACAGGTTTCTGCCTAACAGAGGTCCCTTAGCGGATCCCTTCCTTAACGCCTGGTCTGACCAGGTGTTAAGGACGGGACCCTTTAAGGGACCTGGGCGCAAATAACAGGCTTGGCATACGCCGGCCCATTATTGGCGCCCTCCCCATTCCCATTGAGCCCTATGGGGGCTCAAATGGGAATGGGGAATGGTTTGGTGAATAGGGACTTACCGGTCCCGCCAAGGTCTGACTATACTGTTAAGTCCCCATTGCACCAAACCGGACACAGTCATTGGCAGTCCACCAGTAGACCGCAGCTACCAAGATCAACAGCCCTGCCTAAGTTCTTTGGTGTGTGTGTGTATGTTCAACGATTACAAAAAAAAAGACCTTGGCTACAAAGCCAGTGGTGTGGGCTGCACTTCCATGTACCACATTGTGTTTTATAATGTTATAATAGTTTTCAGGAGGAATATATGTATTCTCAAAGTGTTAATAAAATATTACATTTTTTATATTCTTTGTTCATACATTTTCTAAATGCAATTTGTGATTGGCAAATGCATAACAGGGCCAATGCATTTCGGACACTGTATGTCCTTCTTCAGGGCCAGTATTATTCTTTAACTAGATCTAATACATTATCAGTAGTCAACCCATTTGTGTAATCCACATAAATATTGTCAAATCAGTATACATTATGATAAGTCATGGTAAGTAATAGTCCATTTGTGTATACATTATCAACATGATCATCATCCAACCATTGTGCATAAGGGTTAAATATATATGGCAACTAACAATGTGGCGAGTAACAAGACATAGTAGGTGAAAAATGACATCCAGTTGTATGATGTCTGTAAGTATTTAAGAAATATAAAAGTATGCGGGTGTTATATTATCCAAGGGTAGATCATTTAGTGCTCGATATATAGTTACATTCCTTAACTAAAAATCAATGCCGCGTTCAATTCGTGTGTTAAAGCTTCAGTAGCAGGTTATTGGCATTCATCCTATTGCACAACATATGTGCTCGATGTGATGAATATAAGAATACAGCAATTTATTTAATGTCACCCATACTTATTTCAAGTGCTCTAACCTTAACGCTTACCTAAAACGTGTTTTCAAACAATTGAAAAAAACGAATGTGGCGATCTTCTTGTCGAGTAACAATTGCACTCGCCGTGCTGAATATGTAAAAAGGATCGAATTGTTTGATTCTGCATTATTTATGAGTTTCTGCCACCCATACTCATGTTGAGTATTCTGATCATGCTGATTACCTGGTTGCTTCTCCTGACACTTGAGAGCCACCGCAAGGACGCAGAGTCAGGCAGTGGTTAATGTAAGCTTCTCTCCGTTTCCATAGAAACCAAAATGGTGGATATTGTGTACTACGGTCTGCCATCTTGTTAAATGTAATACTCCTGGTCCCGTCCCCTTTCCATCCTCCATACGTTTGGAACATTCCATCCAGAGGGACAGGACCCTTTTGTAAAAAAGCATCAAATTGAAAAATGTGTCCTTCTTCTCTTCTTACTCTTCTTATGCGGGGTACCGCACGTGGCCGTAACCCTGCCCGCCTGAGCTCCACCCTGCGCATCGCCTTTTAGTTCTTTAATCCGCGTGGTCGGGGCTGGATGCACTTTCATCACTGGGAAGACATTTTTCTTGTTTCCCGTTGTCCTTCTCACCTGCCCCGGTTCTGCGGTCGCGTAGTCCTTCATCTTTGCTGGATCGATTGGGATTTGTTTCTTGTTCCTCTTGCGAATGTTGCTTCGCTAGGGCGGATCCCCATTCTTTCAGTTTGGAGTGTCTGGGACCGGATCACCGTTGGGACTCGTGTTTCTACTGCGACTCCCTTTCGGTCTGGGCACTTCAGTGTCCTCTTCGTCCGTGGGAGGAGATCTTCCAGCGAGTTCCTCCACTGTACTTCCAACTCTTCACAGACTAAAAGAAGAGACACCCGGTAAGTTCCTTACTTTTTAGGGCATCCCGTCCGGGGCACTCCTTCCCGGGGTCCTCCAGGTCCAGGGGGGGCTTCAAGAGCTCTGCTACCAGGGTTTCCCCTGAGGTGCCTTGCAGGCCTAATAGGCGTACAAGGGTTTTTTTCCAAGGGTTCCCGCGAGGGGCCTGCTGACACTGGATTACGATCCGAGGTTCACCAATCAGGTGCTAATAGCCAGCCCGGTTGTGCTGAGGCTTTGAGTACCGGAGTTTGCTCCAAGGTCTCCTTGTCTGGAGCCTCCCATACAGACACTGGGGTGCGCCCTGAGGCCTCCGTCGAGGCTTTCTGTACCGAACCACGGTTCAAGGCCTCTCTCAGGGGAGCTATACAGACCAGACTCTGTTCCGAGGTTCCTCTCATTGAGGCTAAGGTGTGCACCGACAGAACTGAGAGACCCATTAAGGTCTTGTCTGTGAGGTGGATTCCTCAACATTCCCGCGCTCGCAGTGATACCGGTTCTGTTGAGGGGGCACAGGGAGAGGTCGCTGACAGTATCTCCTCTGTTACCGTTTTTGCTGAGGTTCCTCTCTTGGAGGCTAATTCAAGGGGCCCCTTCAGGATTTCCAGTAAACGTCTGAGGCCCCACAGTACCAGATCTGCTGAAGATCCTTATGTCAAGGCTAAAGTTTCGATGAAGTCCCCTGACCATCCTGTGGAGTTACCTGCCTCATCCACACATGTGACGCAGTTCTCTTCAGGTGTGGACAAAATTGCGTGCCTTCCCTCGTGGTCTACGGTGGCCATTTTGGATTCTTCCCTTACACCCGCACTATCAACGACATGTGCTGGCAACCTTCTTTTTGTTGAACAACTGTTTCCACGAGTTAGTGCGAATCGCCACTACCGCATACGGTCTCGCTTCCTGGCAGCCTTCTTCATTATGTTCGTTCATATATGCCCCTTATGAGCGGCCTCTGCCCACCCGAGTGTCTTAATCTTTGTCAGAGGATGCCTTTTTTCGGGAAGTTTCAGAGACTTATGCAATCTGACCCCACAAAGGCGTACTTTAAGGGCCTTTCTTGTAGCTCTGTCACCATGATTTCCCCTGAGGTGCCCCAAGGGCCTAACAGGCGTATCAGAGATTCCTCCAAGGGTCCGGTCGGACCTGCCAGTACCAGACATTGTTCCGAGGTTCACCATCATGGTGCTAAAGTCTAGCCCAGTTCAGCTGGGTTATAGGATAGCAGGGTCACCCTGAGGTCTCCGTTTCTGGAGCTTTCCCCGCTGTAACTAGGTGGAAACCTGAGGTTTCTCTTGTGGAGGTAAAAGTCTGTACCGAGTCTGGACTCAGGCCCCTTTTAAGGGAGCTTTACGTACCAGGTTGAAACCTGAGGTTCCCCTTGTGGAGGCTTAAGTCTATATCAACAGATCTGAGAGGCCTTCTCAGAGGGTCTTGTCAGTGAGGTATTGTCCTCACCGTCCCACGCTCAGGGATCTGGTGGTACCGGTTCTGTCAGCGGGCAAAGAGGGGTGTAACGGACTGCATTCCCTCTGGTACCGGCTTGTTCGAGTTTCCTCCATTGGAGGCTAATTTTGAGACTGGTTCAAAGATGTGGACTTAACATCCGAGACCACCTAGTACTGGTTCTGCCGAGGATCCTTGTAAGGCTAAAGTGTTACTTAAGTCCCCTGACTCTCCTGAGGAGGCAATTGCCTCAGCTACGCATGTGACAGGGTAGGTCCCTTACGAGCAGTTTCTTCCTCTTCGACACCTAAGCCCTCGGCTGAGGATGAGTTTTTTGGGAAGTTTCAGATGCTCATGCACTCTGACCCTATGAGGATGTATTTCAAGCGTCTTTTCACTTCAGTTCCACCCCGGCTGCTCCGATTCTGTTTTTCTATTAAAACCTGAGGCGGTAGGCATGGAGGACCAGTCTTCTGTTCCCGCCTCGTTAGGATGAGCCTTACGCAGATGAGGACGACGGACGACGATGAGCAGCCCCGCTCGGTGAGAGCATTCAATCACCGGGAGGACCTTGTGTAGCTCTGTTACCAGGAATTCCCCTGAGAGGCCTCAAGGCCCTAATAAGCACACCAGAGTGTTCTCTGAGGTGGTCCTTTAGAGGACCTGCCAAAACAAGACGTGGTTCTGAGGTTCACCATTTGGGTGCTAAGGTTCAGCTCAGTACGTCTAGGGCTCTGGATACCGGGGTTTCCCTGAGGTCTCACTTTCTGGTGCTTGTCACACCGAGCCACGGCTCAAGACCTCTCTTGAGGGAGCTATATGTCCCAGGTTAAAACCCAAGGTTCCTCTAAATACAGTACCACCAGAGTCGAGGGATCCTCTAAGGGTCCTGTCGGTAGGGTGCATTCCTCGGCCGTCCCACGCTTAGGGTTGTGATTGTACCGATTCTTTCAAGGGGGCAAAGAAGGTGATCAGCAACAGGCCTTCCAGTACCGGTTCTGCCGAGGTTCCTACATTGGAGGCTAATTCTGGGTCAGTTCCTAGGGTTTTTACTAAACATCCTAGATCTGCCAGCATCGGCTCGGCCGAGGATCCTTGTTTGAAGGCTAAGTGTTTCTTAAGTCCCCTGACACCCCAGAGGGGATAGTTGCCTCATTTTCTCCTATGACGCAGTTCTCTTCAGGTGTTGACTAAATGGCGGGCCAAACGCCTTGGTCCACGATGGCCATTTTGGATTCCTCCCTTACACCAACTTTCATGACGACTGGTGCTGGGAGTGTTCCCTTTGGGGCTGAGCAGCTTCTCCATGTTATGTGGACAACAAAGACCCGTTTGTCGGTCCTGGCGACAGCTTCAGCTAAGGTCCCTTGTCCACAGAGGTCAGGGTCCCAGATTCGGTCCTTTGCTGGGATCAGGGGGTTTCAGTGTCACTGTGCGCGCCAATCTGAAACTCCTGTTGGTAGCCCCGCCTTAAGCAGCTGCCGTAAGGTGGTTGGTTTTTCTCTCGCCCATCAGCCTCCTCTACAGGGACAGGTAATCTCCCTGCCGACAAATTATCAAAAGATATTTTTGTCGTCACACTTCACTTCGGTGGGAGGATGAATCTCGTCTCATCTGGAGGCGTGGCAAACCATCACCGAAGACTGGTGGGGTCTGTCCATCATTTAGGTGGGTTTTCGCTTGCCCTTTCCTCCTACCCCACCCTTCAAACCTTTCTTCCAACAGATCGGGATTCCCTCCCTCAGAGCAGAGGTACGGAAACTTCTATACCTCAGAGCGATGCAACCTGTTCCCCTCATGGAGCAATTGAGGGGCTAGTACTGCTGTCCTTTCATAATGCTCAACCAGGCTAGTCTGCGCACTATCTTCGATCTTTCCGAGAGAGATTAAAGTTGATCATGCCCTGCCAAATAAAGTCCTCTCTTCGTAATGACGATTGGCTCAGTGTGGTGGTCTTCCAGGATGCGTAAAAGCACATTCTGACTTGGAGCCCGCACATGAAATATCTGCGGTTCTCTGTGGGAACAGAACACTTCAGATCTGGGTACTCTTTTGGTCTCGAGTCAGCGAGATGCACAATAAACTCCTCTGAGGTACCCCGCAGCGGTCTCCCAATACCAGATCTTCTTCCAAGGTCCCCCATTTGGGGCTAGGGCTGACCCCAGTTCTTCTGTGGCTTTGGATACCAAGGTTCGCCCTGAGGCTTCTCTAT
Source organism: Ambystoma mexicanum (assembly GCF_040938575.1). NCBI lineage: Eukaryota > Metazoa > Chordata > Amphibia > Caudata > Ambystomatidae > Ambystoma > Ambystoma mexicanum. The sequence continues at coordinate 1,046,311,935 of NC_090926.1, forward strand.
CTGGAGCTAGCTGTACCGAATCTTGGCTTGAGGCCCCTCTCGAGGAGGCTATAAGACCAGGGTTAAACCTGAGGTTCCCCTGCTTGGGGTTAAATCGGTCACCAACAGAATTGATAGTGCCTCATAGAGGGTCCTGGCTGTAAGGTATATCCCTAAGCCTTTCCGCGCGCGCAACCATGGTGATATCAGGTCTGTTGAGGCGACGAAAGAAGGCGGTCATGCACCTTAGACCTTCCAGTACCAGCTCTGATGAGGTTCCTTTACTAGAGGCTAATTCTGGGCAATCCCCTAAAGTGTCGAGTAAACACCCTAGATCTGCCAGTACCGGCTCTGACGAGGTTCTTTTTTTCAAGACTAGGATGGGACGCAGGTCCCCTGACTCCCCTGGGGAGACTAATGCTCTACTTGCTCCTGTGGTGCAGTTCGCCCCTGGTATGCGATAATGGCGGCCCAAATTCCGCGGGCCATGGCGGCCATTTTGAATACCTCCCTTAAAGCGAGGTTTTACATCAACAAGCAGGGCGACGCAGACTCTCCTCTCCTTGTGGATCTTGCCATCCAAATTTGGGCTGGGCCATCCAATATATTGTTTGGCTCCAGGCTCCACACATCCCGGGTCACCTCAATGTGACCGCAGATTAATTCAGTCACCAGTTGGCATCGGTTACGAGTGTGAGATGAACAGCAATATCATCTCCAACTTTTCCAGCAATGGGGCACACCAGAGGTGGCCCTCTTTGCAGCTTGTGGCCAACATGAAAGCTTATGCTTTCCCCTTATCTCATTGCCGCCTATCTATTGGTCGCTCTATAAGCACATCGAACCGTTGCCAAAGCAGATACGTGGGTTTTCCCATCAGCTTTTGATAAGCATTACTGCTTAGATCTGAGCTCCAGAGCCGATGCTGAATTCGGCCAGGCTGTTCTTAAGAACCTCTTTCAGTAAGGGGGTTCCATCCACCTGTTTCTCCTGCAAGGAGTGCTTGTTAATCTCCCAAAAGTATGGAGGAAAGGGGACGAGATGTAGGAGTATAACAAAGTTATTCACCGTAGTGACTATCTTACTCCTAGTCCATAGTCCCCTTTCCTCCATATCCCCGCCGCCATCCCCTCTAATAAGTATACTCTATTATTTCTTCAAAGGTCTCAGACCTGGTGATAGAAAAGGACTGAATGGCGATGCGCGGGGCAGAGCTCAGGAGGGTGGGGTTACGGCCATGTGCGGTATCCCGCGTAAAAAGAGAAGAACACATTTTTCAATTTGATGCTTTTTTACAAAAGTGCTTCGGGCCCGTCCCACTGGACAGAATGCCCCAAAAATATGGAGGAAAGGGGACTATGGACTAGGAATAAGATAGTCACTATGGTGAGTAACTTTGTTAGTTTCGAAACCACCCTTAATTATAGGATCTAAAACCCATTTTATAGATGGGCAATAAATTGAATTACCAATCTATGTAATCCCGTTTTTTTAATTAATATAAAACTCGTTCCTTGACTTATGGCGAATCGTATTGATTCTTCTTATTCTGCCCACAAATTATCTTATGTAATTTCTATCCCGTTCATTCAGAACGGTCATTGATGTAGGAAGCTAATTTCATAATACTAATGCCCCTGGCGTTTCTTACTGAATGTAGTTTTAGTCATGCCTACTAAGCCTTAAAGGAATTCTGTTTACATAATAAGTGCACCAATAGCATAATGCTCCCCTGACCCTACTTACTAGATACTGTTTACTGTCTATCATGCCTTGTGAACATCAGATAAATTCTGTTCACTTATTCAGTACACCAGTGGCATAATATTTGTGGCTAACATATGGAAAGTCATGCTTAGAACCCCAATGTTTCTACAATCTCATGGATGATCTCACTGATACTTAACTATACCATGGACTTCATAACCTGTAATTGTTCATATCAATTAATAATATGGTTCAAGTCGTGACTTGATAGATAGTTGCATAACTTTGTTGTTATACTCCTATTCATTTCTCAATCAGCAGAGAGCAAGGTGTTCAGAGGTCCATACATTTAGTTTGTTGCATGGTGTAGGATCAATAAAAGTTACAAGAAACAACTTGGGTCTAGTTCTTTATTGATCCCCCCTGGATCGAGGGAATTCAATTTATCAATCCACTATGCCTCCTTTTGGGCTCTTCTTTTTTTAATGTTATGTCTATGATGTAGCCTTTTGTCTGTATTGTTTCCAATACTAAGAATCTTAGTTGGGACACAGCATGTCCTTTTTCTGTGAAATGTCTGGCCAGTGCCGATGTTTGGGTATTGTTCCTAATACAAGATTTGTGTTCGTTAATTCACAAAATTACTTTCCTCGAAGTTTCTCCCACATAACACACACATCCCACATCGGCATATTTGATCCCATATATAACATACTCTTACATCCTGTCCCCTTTCCTCCATACTGTATGGGCGTCCCTTCCTATGGACGGGAGATGGAACCTTTATCACCAGAAAATCCTTCTTCCCCTTTAAATTTATAGTCGCGCAGGGGTGCAGCCCTGAAAGCATGCGCTACCCTGACTCCGCCCACCAGTGCCACTCTCCAGTCCCCTTTTCCGCGTCGACGGGAACAGTCCGATTTCACCCAGCGCACCTGGGTTTGGCCTTGCCATGTAATTCTATGCTCTCTTCCCCGGATTCTTCTCTTATCTTTTTTTCTTTATTTGTCATCTAGGTACTTGGTCCTCCGGCGTCACGCTCCTCCCCGGCGCATGTCGAATTCAGCGGGTTTCAGCAGGTGTCCAGCCTTCGAGGGACTCTTTGCCACTTCTGACCCCCATACTCTTTGCGTCCGCTTCCTTGGTCCTGGCCATGGCTGGGAAGGTTGCACTGCGTGCAACTCTCTGACTCCACGTGCACTAAAGAACAGGCTAGCTAGGTGGAGAGAACTCTCTGAAGCGTCGCCTCCAGAGGACTGGAAGAAGTTTGTCCAGCAGTTTTTTTCCATCGCACCCCGTAAGGGTGACTCCATCCCGAGGACACGCCCAAGTGGGAGGTGCCACTCAGGTTCTGTTAGCAGCACAAGCACCGAGGCTAACCCAGCTCCAGCCCCCCAGAGAGGATTAGGCTTCTATTCCAGAATTTTTGCCATACAAAAAAGAACCAGGCTGGACTGAGAGTTGTGTTGGACCTCTCAACCCTCAACCTCTCCCTCCCTCTTCAAAAATTCAATATGGTTATGCCAGCAGTCATTGCAGAGACACTAGAAAATGGAGATTGGATGTGCTCCCTGGATCTGAAGTACGCTTACCTACACGTCCCGATTTGGCAGCCCCATCGCTACTTCCTACGCCTCAGGATCATGGGCTATCATTTCCAGTACAAGGTGCTACCCTTTGGCCTTAACTCAGCCCCCAGAGTATTTACCAGACTCATGAATGCAGTGGCAGCCTTCCTCAGGGCCCAGGGCCACCATGTCTACCTGTACCTGAACGACTGGATTGTCAGGGCGAGATCCCCACAGGGCGTTGTCCACACCTCCTTTGCGCATATGAGTACACTCCACGACCTGGGGTTTACCATAAACCCTCAAGAGGTCTCAGCTGCAGCCCATGCAGAGCTTCACCTTCCTGTGCCTCATCTGGGACACAAGCTCTGAGAAGGTATTTCCCTCGGGGGACAAGATTACGGCCATTAAGAGGGCCACTACGCACTTCCTTACCAGACCAGTTACTTCGTCTTGGTGGTACCAGCTCCTACTGGGTATCATGGCAGCGGTCTTCTTGGCTGTTCCACACATGAGGCTCCAGATGAGGAGACTGCAGCTGCACTTTCGAACCCTCATGGAATCAGGAGAGGGGCTCCCAAGTGGAGCTGGTCAGTATATCTCCACTCGGACCTCAAATGGTAGTCCAAGGACTGCAATCTGCAGACGGGCAGGCCATTCCGGCAGCCGACTCCTCAGCTCAGCATTACTATGGACTCCTCCCTAGAGGGCTGGGGAGCCACTCTGGACAGTCACAGCGTCCATGGCATCTAGACCCGGCAGGAGTCGCATATCAACTGGCTGGAGCTCAGAGCCATTTGGCTAGCCGCCCTCAGGGCCTTCCTTCCTCTCATCAAGGGCAGGCCCTTCCTGATCCATTCCGCCAACTCCACCAGCATGTACTATGTCAACAAGAAGGGGAGTACCAGGTCCCCTCTGTTGTGCAACCTAGCGGTCAGCATGTGTGAATGGGCCCTGGAAAGCATCTACCTCAGGGCCATTCACCTCCCGGGGAGGCCAACTTGGAGGCGGACAGACTCAGCGGGCTGGGAGCTGACAATTACGAGTGGCAATTGAACGACCAGGTGCTGCAGGGGGCCATCCTCAGGTGGATCTATTTGCCTCCTGGAGGAACAGAAGTGCCATCATTTCGTGTCTTGGCAGGGACTAGACAAAGTTCCTATTATCAATAGGAACTCCCATCCCCTGTGATGACATTTTTTAAAGAATGAAGAGTGTTTTCAGTTTGCCAATATTTTAGAATATTTTAATTCTGTACATGAAATTAAAAGTCAAGTAATAAGAGTTCACTTCACTCACTGGTATTTAGTTCATATAGGTATTTTCGTCCTCTTCAAAAAATGTCATCACAACTGTATTTGTTCATCTAGAGATATAATCAGTTAGAATCATTTAAATTGTCTAAATATTGTTTGGAATTTATTTCCAATACCAATTGGTGTGCAGGGGACGGGAGTTCCTATTGATAATAGGAACTTTGTTATTCTTACTTGATACATGTGACTTCTTGATACCAGAGTCATTCTTTTTCTCCCCGAGCACCCTTTGAAATTGACAAGTCGTGAGAGCTATTGGAGCTCAAGAATTTGGAAACCTAATCAATCTGTTCTTTACTCATTTACATAACAATGGTGTGCAATCTCTTTTCTGTATGTACTTGGCAAGGACTAGATCCCAGCTCCCTGGGTGACTCCGTGAAGATTCAATGGGAGGGCATGACAGCATATACTGTTCCGCCCACACCCATGATCCCCAGGGTACTCCACAAGATAAAGGAGGCTTGTCACCTCAGCATAATAGTGATAGTGCCTTGGTGGCCATCGAGACTGTGGTTCTCCGAATTGCTCAGTCTTTCGGACCGACCACCCATTCACCTTCCGCTGGGTCCAGCACCTCTCCTGTCCCAGCAGGGGGGCAGGGTTCTCCACCCCACTCCTCAGAAGCTAGCCCTCGCAGCATGGTTCCTGAGCAGATCACCCTCAAGCACCTGAACCTGGAGATCATCCAGGGCACTAGGAGCAAGGCCACTAGGAGCCAATACAGGAGTAAATGGAGCAGGTTCTGCCACTGTGCAGATTCTAAGGAAATCAACTCCCTGATGTGCACGTTGGACGATGGGCTTTCCTTCTCGGCGCACCTTACACACTCAGGCATACAGGTGGATACATGTCGCACTTATCTCTCAGCCATAGGGGCCTACAGAAATTCAGAGGAGGAGGTCTTCTCCTCTTCCAACCCGATAATCAGGAAACATCTGCCGTGCCTACCCAGGCTTTACCCACCCATCAATAAGCCACACTATGTGTGGGATCTCAATGTAGTATTGGGCGCCCTGGCGCACAAACCCTTCGAACCAATGGCATCCGCCGACATCAGCCTGTTCACCATCAAGACAGCTCTGCTAGTAGGTCTCACATCCGCTCGCAGAGTCAGCAAGATCCAGGCTGTGGTAGCTTCAGAAACCTAAACCACTTTCCACAGGGAGAAGGTGGTCCTGCAGGCTCACCCTGCGTTCCGATCTAAGGTACCGTCTGCGTTCCGTCTAAACAAGCAAATAGTCCTACCTACATTCTTCGCTGACCCCAAGGACGAGGCTCAGAGAGTCTTGCACTGTCTGGATGTCAGATGCACTCTGAAATTCTATCTGGATAGGACCAAGGGCTTCTGCAAGTCGGACGCACTTTTTGTCACCTTTGGGGGCTACAGACCCGGTTACCAGGCATCGAAGGCCGGCAAGGTGGATGGTTGTGGCCACCAAAGAATCCTATGAGGGGCAGCGCAAGCCGCTGCCAGCCTACAGGCATGCCCATGCCATCAGGGCCAAAGCCACGGCCATTGTATTCCAGCGGCAGGTTCCATGGCAGGTCATAAGCAGGGCAGCTACCTGGGTCACCCCTTCAGCTTTCTGCAAGAATTACTTTTTGGACGCCAGCTCTAAGTCAGACGTGGCCTTCGGACAGGCAGTTCCAAGGAACTTGTTTGCTTAAGGAGGGTCTCCTCTCCACCCTGGGGCTACATTCAATTGTAATTGCCCATACAGTATGGAGGAAATGGGACGGGATATAAGAGTAATTAAAAGTTACTCACTGCAGTGACTAATGTACTCTTAGTCCTTAGTCCCCTTTCCTCCATACATCCCACCATCCTCCCCCCTAGTAATACTGGTATCATTTGTTGATGCGTCAATGGGGACTGCGGAGTGGCGCCGGTGGGCAGAGTCAGGGTAGTGCATGCTCCCAGGACCACACCCCCATGCACCTCTAAATTTAAAGGGGAAGAAGGTTTTTATGGTGAAAAAGTTTCTGTCTCCCGTCCCTAAGAAGGGACACCCATACAGTATGGAGGAAAGGGCACTAACAGTACATTGGTCACTATGGTGAGTAACTTGTAATTTCTCTGTCAGGCATGTAGCATGGTGTTTCAATGGAATTTTCTCTCCAGTTCTTGGATGTGACACTGTTGGACCTTTTTATTATGTTTTTAGAGTTCCCACAGTTTAAACATGGGAAGGTACCTGGATGTTTGTCTTGGTTGCAAGATGTTGTTCTAACTCCAGTTGTTACTAGCATATTTCGTAGGTTGTTACTCTTCTGCTAAGCCAATACTGGTGGGTGTGGAAAAAGATCTTTGGTTCTAGTATCGCTGGTCAGACTATCTCACTGGTTGGTAATACTTTGTTTAATTCGTCTGCTTTGCATATAGTATTAGGTTACAAACACCAAATCTGGGCTCTCTCGCTTTGCAGTTTCATTAGAAGATTTACAGTCTTTAGTGCCGGTTTTTGTTAGTGTTGTTTCTAGGTCACCATCTTGCACCCTTGCTAGATTTAGCCATACACTTTGGGAGTGTGCTTCTACAGCGGCTGACTGCATCTCGGAGGGAGAAGAAAGGGAGGCGTTCCTAAATATCATAAAGGACGGTAAAGACGCTATGTGCGAAGCCCTCCAGATGGGCATTGACTCGGCTGACAGTATCAGCAGAGCAATGGCGGCAAGTACAACAACCAGGAGATTTGCTTGGTTGAGAAAGTCTGGTTTTGCCTCAGATGTGCAAGCCAGGCTCTTGAACATGCCATTTGATGGCTCTTCTTTGTTTGGGAAAAAGGCGGATGACAGTTTAGAAAAACTGCAAACATCAAAGGCAGCAGCAAAATCCCTAGGCGCTGCAATCCGTCAGACACCTTTTCGTCCCACAGGAACCTCTGCGAGAGGCAAGTCCTTTCGCTTCTACTCCGCATTCGGAAGAGGTAGAGGACGACCGGCTCAAAGGGGACAAAGAAGAACTACCCGAGGTGGACGGGGTAGATATTCAAAGGCCGCAGCAACAGCAGGTGCCTCTTTACCATCGGCATCCGCATCAGCCGCCCCAAAACCACTCTGAGGACTTCCCTCACAGGACACCTGTAGGAGGCAGGTTGACTCAACATCTGGCGGAATGGCAGGCTATCACGTCAGATGCTTGGGCATTGGAGACAGTTACACAAGGTTACTGCCTGCCTCTCCTACGCATACCTCAGAGTCATCCACCGGGGATCAGCTCTCAAAAAGCTCCAGATCCGCTCCTCTTGCAGGAAATTTTAGACCTGCTAGAGAAAGGTGCCATAGAACCGGTACCTGTAGCGGAGAGGAACAAGGGCTGGTATTCCCCCTACTTTCTCATACCAAAGAAGGAAGGAAGACTGAAACCCATCCTGGATTTACGAGAATTGAATAAGTTCCTCAGGAAGGACAAGTTCAAGATGGTAACTCTTTCTCAGATCCTTCAGGCCCTCCAGCTTCAGGACTGGCTGGTATCTCTGGACCTTCAGGATGCTTATTTCCATGTGCCAATCCATCTCAAACACAGGAAATACCTGAGGTTCGCAATTGGCGGCTCTTATTATCAATTTCGAATTCTGCCATTTGGGCTGACCTCCGCCCGAGGGTCTTCACCAACCTAATGTCGGTAGTGGCTGCAAGTCTAAGGAGGGAAGGAATTCACGTCTACCCCTACCTGGACGATTGGCTGTTCAGAGCTGTATCTCCGGAACAAGCTCAGATCAAGTTAGATTATGTCTGCCACTACCTTCACAAACTGGGCTTCTCCCTCAATTTAAAGAAGTCACAGATGATACCATCAAAGAGACTCCAGTTCATTGGAGCGATCCTGGACACTTCTCTGGGAAAAGCCTCGCCACCAGAGGTGAGGGCTCAAGATATTCTGCAGATGGTCACCAAGTTTCAAAATGCCCAACGTCTCCCAGCCTTCGACTTTTTGAGGTTGCTAGGCCTCATGGCATCCTACATCTTCCTTGTGCCAGAGGCTCGCCTGAGAATGAGATCTCTTCAGTGGGCACTAAGAATCCAGTGGTCGGAATTCTCAGGGAGAATGACAAATCTCCTTCAGGTTCCGGACAAGGTGGCTCGAGACCTTCAGTGGTGGGCCTGCCAGGAGAACATTTTGAACGGAGAACTGTTTTGGCAACCATGGCCGGAGATAACAGTAGTCACGGGTGCCTCACTCACGGGGTGGGGAGCCCATGCCAACGACTTGCCCATAAGTGGTCGTTGGTCTCCATCGGAGTACAGACTACATATCAACCTGTTAGAGCTGAGAGCAATCAGACTAGCGCTGAAGGCTTTTCTGCCAGCTGTACAGGGGGAAAATGTCCTGATAATGATGGACAACACAGTGGCCATGCACTACCTCAACAGAAGAGGAGGCGTAGGATCACTGCCTCTGTGCAGAGAGGCGATGCAGCTCTGGTTTTGGGCAATCCAAGAAGGAATCTCTCTATCGGCAGTTCACTTAGCCGGAGAGAAGAACTTGACAGCGGATGCTCTGAGCAGGCAGAGTACAGTCTCCCACGAGTGGGAACTAGCTCAGGAAGTCCTTCAACAGATCTTCACCCTTTGGGGAACCCCTCAAGTGGATCTGTTCACCACCAGCATCAACAGGAAGTGTGATCAGTTTTGTTTAAGGGGATTTCCCCCGAGAGGAGCTCTAGGGGACGCGTTCGTAGTTGACTTGGAGTTTCCACTTCTCTATGCGTTTCGTCTAGTTCCTGTCATTCCTCAAATGATCAGGAGGTTGAGAAGGTTCGGGAAAGCCATGATCCTAATTGCCCCGGACTGGCCCAGGAGAACGTGGTACCCGGACCTTCTGGACATGTCCATCTGCCCTCCAATTCGTCTTCCACTCAAGGAGAATCTTCTTTCGCAGAAGGGAGGTCAGGTTCTCCATCCAGACATCAGAACCCTCAACCTTCACGCTTGGTATCTGAAAGGTTGAGATACAAGGATTGGGACCTCTCAGATGACATCATGGAGGTGTTGCTTTCGGCAAGAAGGCCAGCAACAAAGACTTTATACCGCTGCCGTTGGAACAAATTTTGCAGCTGGCGTAGAGAAAAGAATATCGACCCCTTTTCATGTGGTACACCAACGGTGTTATCTTTCCTACTCTATTTGGCAAATTCGGGCCTTCAGGTTGGCACTATCAAGGGCTATCTCGCAGCGCTATCAATCTTCAAGTGCACTGCAGAGGAACCATTGTATTTCAAGTTACCCTTAGTAATACAATTTCTGAAAGGATTAACCAATGTCTATCCTCCAAGACCATTCCAAGTTCCCTTATGTGACTTAAATGTAGTCTTAAATTTCCTGATGGGTACTCCTTTTGAACCACTCCTCTCTTGTTCACTAAGGTTTCTCACCCTTAAAACTGTCTTATTAGTGGCATTGACATCTGCCAGGAGGGTGAGCGAATTACAAGCTCTATCTTGTAAATCCCCTCATACAATTTTTCATAAAGACAAAGTTGTCCTACAAGTGAAGCCTAATTTCCTCCCAAAGGTGGTTTCTGAATTCCACATCACTCAGAAGATTACCTTACCTTCATTCTATCCCCCTCCCCATCCGGGGAAAGAGGAAGAAAGGCTGCATAGGCTGGACCCAAGGCAGGCTTTGAGCTTTTACATCAGCAGACTTGCTTGGATTAGGCAAGCAGACCAACTGTTCGTAGGTTACTCAGGGCACACATTGGGATTACCGATAATAAAAAATACCATTTCCAGATGGATTATTTTGGCCATTCTGGAATGTTACAAACTGGCAGGGAAAGAGCCTCCTCAAAATCTTAGGGCACATTCAACCAGGGGTATTGCAGCCTCTTCGGCCCTCCAAAGAGGGGTACTGATTCGAGACATATGTGCGGCTGCCACATGGTCGTCTGCACATACCTTCACAAGAGTTTACAACCTGGATTCCTCCTGTAGCCAAGAGACTAGATTTGGCAAAGCTGTGTTGCACTCTGTCCTTTCTTGAAGGGAAACAACAAAAATTTTACTCCCACCTCCAGGTACACACCACTGCTATGGGAGTCTATCAAGATAAGGAATACGTCGGAGGACACAATACCTTCGAAGAACAAGTTACTTCTTACCTGGTAACGTTCTTTCGATGGAATGTTCCTCCGACGTATTCCTTATCGCCCCTCCCATCCATCCCCTCATTAAAACTTCCCTTGTGGTTACAGCTTACGCTCCTTCTGGGTCAATAACCAATTCATGTAAAACAACTGTGAACGTCAAAACGGAACTGAGCAACGGACGCTGCGAAAGTCTATTTATACGCATGATGACGTTGGCGCCGATACGGAGGCTGTTGAGGGACATCGGCTCAAGGGACATCGACGCGCAGCGCCCTCTACTGAAATACAAATTCCGAGGCCAGCAAGCTGGAGATGATCTATCAAGATAAGGAATACGTCGGAGGAACATCCCATCGAAAGAACCTTACCAAGTAAGAAGTAACTTGTTCTTCGATTCCAAACTATTAGGGTGGACAATCATTTGATTACTTATTATTTTTATTATGTTTGTTTACATTTTAACCTTTTACACATCCACATTGAATTAAAATGTAAAATTTCAACTATGATATTCTCAATTCCTACTAAAAATCAATATACAACATACAATTCATTGCAATCAGCAATTCCATCATACAGCATAATCTATTCAAACACGAAATGTTCCAGAAGAGGCGAATTTGGAAAGAATGGAGGAAACAGGTCAGGAAGTAATCCATAGTATTACATTGGGTCAAACAGGCAATCACTGAATAGCTTAGAGGGGGCCCTGGATATGGTTTCTCAGTCTTGATGACAAGGTGAGCCCTCTAAAATAATATATTGAAACCTTCCAACACCTGTACTGCTACAATTGAAAGGGCCTGATTCTGCCCAGAAATCTGCCAGTCCCAGAACATACTTGGCATAAATCCCTCCGAGTTTACGCCAAATCTGGCAAATAGGCGAGATATTAGGTTCCATGTTCCTCCCGTAGTCCATTAAAAGATATATGTACTTATCTAGGAGTTAATTTGAAATCTCATCCTTTTGAGAAACCATATAATGAGGAACTGTTATTGAGAATGAGAATGTTAGCAATTCAAGCCAAGGCTCTCTAGAGAAAATATGGTAAATTCTCATTGCTGCCTGCCTGTACATACTATCAAAGTAGTTCCTATTGTTACGTACGGAAGTCCAACTAAAATAATGGATAAATCTGTGAAGTGTGATATTCTAGAAGGGATTTATTGGAAAACGATCTTACCACTCCCGGCAAGCACTCCAATCTCCCTAATCCGTTATGAAATGGGATTGATATCCTTAGAAGCAGCAGTTCATTGGTCAATGTTAGCTCTTTATAGGAAAATTCAGTTATCTACTAGCTTATCCAAAAACTTGTTCCCTATTCTAAACAGCCTTTTAAAAAACAGCTTCAATACTCCTCTTACAAAGTGGAACGCTCAGTATGAAATACTACTTCTAGCTGCTGATATTACAATGGGCCTTTTAATGCAATTTCCGGATAAAGCTAAACTAAAGTTACACAGGAATGACTGGATTACTACTGGAAATAGATGTTCTAGTTAGAACACGTATAAGGCAGGCTCCTTCTTATGTAAAGCACTGAATGTGATCCCCCTGTATATTCAACATTTCCCTGATCATATGGTCATATGCAGCTACATTCTTACGATTTCGCTTGAATCTTTTAGCAACAAAATCTAGAATTGCACTATACGTGAAAGAACGGGGTTTGTCGATTGACTGTAGATTTTGCAAACCAGATAAACATCAAGAGACTACCGCTCATCTAATTTCTGAATGCTTGGGTTTGGCTGAATTGAGAAAACAGTATTTTATGAAACATTTTAAAGAAAGACCATTGTTAATGAAAGAACAAATGTGGCATGAGATTTTGAATGCCTCATAAGATACGTTGATAATTGCGACTGTAAATTTTATTTTAAAACTGAATCTATAATCAGCCTACAATGCTATGTGGTCATGATACTAAATTTTAATGTCATGCTAGTTCTAATGTTTCTTCCATTTTCTATTATGATATAAATAGTATACTGAAGAATGATGTAAAATAAGTTTTTACCCGATACAGAACTAATGATTGTTTAATAGGATTTTATGTTGACTAAGCGGGGTTGACTCCCAAATGCACTGATTCCAAAGGTTTTCAAACTGTATTTTAACGCTTTTGTCTTAGCTGAATGGTTAGAAAACGACAAACTGTTTATTAGATTTTAGAGTTTTATGATGATTTTAGTTTTCAGTAATCATCTGATGTTGATGCTACACTGTTTAAATTGATTTAAGTAGATGTACTCTAAAATTGAATTTGCTCAATTGAATTGTTGACAACCTTGAATTTAATTCTAATTTTCACAAATATCATCTCTTCTATGCACTGTGCACTTTATCAATTTTAATATTCTGTCCATAAGGTTGTTCTGATGATGTAATGATGTTGTTAATGTTAATTACTATATTGAAAAAGTTGATTTAGCAACTAAAACAATATTCTAAATATTTTTTTTTTTAAAAGATGTTTTAAGGTTTGGTCCTCTGGCGTTTTACACCCAGAGCAACAACATTTAGTTGCGTCTCTCATTCCTCTCCTTGAGAGCACCTCCCCAGTTTGTACAATATTCAATCTCAATCTGAGAAATCTTTTCCTTATTTTCCAATCAGGGAACTTCACCAAGTATTTTTAAATTTGGCCCAATTTTTTGTCCACTCTAAGGAATGAATGTTCAGCAAATTTAGATAGCATGTTATCGACTGTGAAAATCCAGTCCATTGTGTCCAGGACCTTTTTTGCTTTCACTGGGTTCTGGATTAACATTGGAGGTCTGTGTCTGCTTTAGTTAATGTCTCCTGGACCCAAGTTCCCAGATGTAATAGCATTTTGGACCTGTTATTCTCCATATGAGACCTAATGTCTGCATATAGCGTTCCCTCCTGCGCTGTCTTGATCAGCCGATAAAGGGATCAGCTTCCAATATGCTTGGATTTTTAGAGACTGCAAGCCCAGTTTGAATCTGATCCACGAAACTGAGAGGCTCATTGGGAGGCAGAGAACTTTCTTCCAGATGAGCCCCTCCCATCATTGCCAGTCTGCATGCCATAGTTGTGCTTTCGCCTCTAGTCCATACAGACCCACTGGAATTATCTTGGCTGGCAATATTTAATTAGGGGATGATCGAAAATGTGCAGTATTTCATTGAGATTTTTTGCATCTGGGCAATAAATTGCATAATCTTAGTCTATGTATCTTGCTCCACCTTACTATTGGTTGTAGAGGCATAGATTTTATAGCCCAGATAGACTAGTTCCTCTACTTTAGTTATGCTCTTCCCTCCCATCTCCCAATGAGAGTATCTGACCTTTGTCTGTGTCTAAAGACCAAGATCCTGGATTTGGTGGGGTTTAGAGTAAGGCCATTTTCTCTTGCATAACCATCAAGTTTATTCAAAAGGCGTTGTAGCCCTACCACTGTACTGTCCAGCAGGACCACATCATCGGCATAGGACAGCCAGTGCACCTTACTCCCATTGATTACCTGACTGGCTAACGCCGCTGATTTCAGATATTCCCCTGCGTCCACAAGATATAAAATGAAAAATAAGGGTGCTCCTAGGCAACCCTGCTGGACCCCTCTTTCAACTTTGATGGGCTCAGACAGCCACCCCTCGTTGTCTAGGCGAACTCTTACTGTGGTGTTATTGTGTAGCTTAACCAACATTGACAGGACCCCCTCTGGAATGCCTCATGCCCTTAAACTATGTCCACAGACGGTTTCTATCTACCCGGTCCACCGCTTTCGAGAAGTCCATCCAGGCCCCCGAAGAGCGACTGTCCTCCCTTGCATCCTGTTTTTTCCTTCAGAATATTTAATGCGACTCCATTTGGGGCCGTAGAAAGTCTCTTGCTAAACCCTGTCTGATGTTCGAGAGGATCTTTGTTTCTTTCACCCAGTTATCCAATTCATCTAGAAGAATTCTCATGAAGAGTTTACTTTCTATGTCCAGGAGGGCTATTGGACCATTATTTGCTGGATCCCTCTGATCTCCCCGCTTGAACAGTGGAATAATGACTGCCGATTTCGAAGAAGGTAGACATTTTTGGCTCCCCAAGATTTCCTTAAACAGCCAATTCTTCAGTGGTCGAAGTGTGGGAAAAGAAGTAGTGGAACTATGTTCCCTACTGGCCTGCACCGCTGCCCACAGACCCCATCGCCGCACCCCCTCCCATGCACAATAAAAACCCTAAAAACACATGTACCTGCTCTTTAAGGAAACGTCCTGTGCAGTGCACTGAAAGTGCAAGTTTCAACCTCTTCCTACACTTTTATTTTAAAACGAAACCGTTCCAGAACGGTTTCTTTTTAAAATAAAAGTATAGGAACGGTAAAACTTAATTAAAAGAAGTAGAGGAGCACCGCTCCCGACCGCTCCGGCTCACTTCGACCACTGGACAGTTTGTTGTCCCATAGATTGATTGATCAATTAACATGAGCCTACAACAGACACTCAACATTTTGTTTGTGTGTGTCAGCATTTGTATCTCTTCTTTGATAAGTTATATAACTCTTTCCACCAACCCTGAGGCTTGAGGATGGTGACTTATAAGCACTGCCCATTAAATGTCTTTGGCCCAACTTTACACAGCATTTTTCGAAAAAGGGGAATTCCCCTGTCACTTTGAAGGTGCTTTGGGACATCAGAATGCTGTTTGAGATAGTCCATTCCTTTGAGAGTGGCTTTCTGGTTAGCTGTTTTTTTGGGGAACCACAATACGATATTGTGGCTTGTTGTGCCCACCCAACACTGGTCCCTACACCCCCTTTCAAGAGTAACCAATGAGGGGAATTCAGGTTATCAGTGTTATTTTGTGCTGTGCACTCCCTCGAAAACAGGTTAAATGTGCTCATTTTTTCCTATTGACTCAATTCAACCACAGCCTTTGCCGCCTTGGTCCCCCCCCAGAGCCTGTCGGGGTTGTCTGGTTTTAGTAGGAGCACATTCTATGAGAGTCCCTTTCCCACCTTGGACCCTCATACACGTTTGGGGTGCATAAAAGTGGAACACTTGTGGGATTTGGACATGGTCGCGACCCCTTAACACCAAGGTCCCTTAAGCCTCCTTCAGATCACCCCAAATAATTCATGCACTAGAAATCAAGAATGGAGATTGTAAATTCACCTCTTGTTACATCATCAGAAGGCACATCAGAAGGGGGTTCCTTTTCAATGTGTATTCTGGCTGCGGGGGGTTGAAGGGACCCTGTCACCAGTGACAGACTTGAGGCGCAGAATGCTGCTGGCATATGTACTGAGTTGTCCTTGGGCTCTCTACTGGCTCTGGTACAGAGGGACTAAAAGTGCTGTTACTGAACATTGTTCTGAGAGGCCTTTGGGACCTATCATTGGGCCTTGGCCTCAGGCGGCACCTTTACACATTAGGACTACCAATTCTACAGCTGAGGGCAAAAAGCCTTCCAGTCAGGGGAGGACTGGCAACTTTTTGCCTGGGGTGGCACGTATAATTTTATGGCTCATTGTGCTGTGGCCCAATCCAACAATGCAGCATCCGTGACTCCTAAACGTATTACCAACCACTTCTCCTAGGTATTCAATGGCATTACTTTCCTTTTATGCAACATATCTTTCAATTGTATTTTCTTAGAGACCTGAGCTCCAGGGAACCTCCCCCACATAACAAACCTAGTAAAAATGATTTCAGCAGGTTACTATAATTTGGTGAGATAGGAAACCTGGGATCTGAGCCCAGGTTTCTCGTGTCGCAGTTTGCAACTGGATAGCATGCTACTTCTCCATTGGTGGAGCCAGTTAGGGAGTCTGCTTTCAATCTAAAAGCCAAACACGCCCTTACATGGCAAAAGATCCATACCTGGCTTCCTGCCTCCCCACCGCACAACACAAAAGCCATACATAGCACCCTGTTTACCGGCCCATTACAACACAGGAACCTCACTCGGCATACTGCCTCCCAACTAGTACGTATTATATAAATGGCTAATATTTATGTATAGAGTAACACTATAGATTATAAACCCATATGAGTGAGACTTTCCCTACAGACTGTTAAGGAAAACGGCACAGTGATGAAAAGTGATTTACTCAGGGTAACATAAGTCCATTTGTAGGAGGTGGGGATTTAAGCCCTAGCTTCAACAGAGGATACTTCATCTTCTTGGGATCCATCTTCAATAATAGAGCCAACAAAACACTTTCTGCAAAGTTGTTATTCAAGTGCTAAACTATTATACTGTCCAATGAATCTGGGTTTGAAAAGGCCAAGTCACATGACAAAGCAACCTGAACAAATGTAAGAAAAGGCTTAATTGAAACATATGTTCATAAAGCAAGTAGGCATCACTTTGCACCACATCTTTGATGCCCCTTCACCGTCTTCCATACAACTAACTTTCAAACTTCGTTTCTCCTTTTGCACCATTCGTTAATCCTTTCCCCTACCCTTGCAACCCCTTTACTTTCTCACATTGCCAGTCTCCAATTTCTCGTCATGTACCCCCTTCCATTGCCCTGGATCACATGTAGACAATAGACCACCTTGATTTGCTAACATGCTTCTGCCAGACATCACAAGAAACTGTGGTCGGGGCCCTGCTGGTAAATGTGTGCCCTTGGACAAAGCAAAGCAAAGGACGTAAAGGGTACTTGACTTTTATTGTGCTCCAGAATGCACTTTCTTGACAGTCGGCTGCATATTTCAGTTCATGGAATTGGAGGGAAGGGCAAGGGGAGTCCATCTGGGATATGGGATCTGGATTGAGAAGGAGTAAGACCAACCTATCATATTAATTTGTGTTTTCAAAGAAGGTGGAGGGTGTTTGTGTGTGTGTGTGTGTGTGTGTGTGTGTGTGTGTGTGTGTGTGTGTTTATGTTCGGTTTGGGTGACTGTGGTGATGTGGTTGAGTGTTTTTGTAATTGGGTAAAGTATATGTGGAAAAATGCATCTGTGTTCATGTGATTATGTGTGTATATATATGTATATATATATATATATATGTGAAAATGTTGATTTCTATGTGTGTTTTTTGTTGGTCAGATAAGAATGTTCAAGACAAGATAAAAAATGAAAAACTTAGTGGCGTCATTCAGAGTCAGGTAGAAATAATAAAATCAGCAGTATTTGGCAAATGCCGCCAATTTTGCTTTTGGCCCAATGCAGGGTTTGGTCAAATAGCACTGACAGTATTCAATGAGAATACCAATTGCAGTATTTTAAGCAAGCTTTCTGCTGAAAAAAAGTGCCTATTTTACCTCCACCTATGCGGTGGAGTTAAAAAAGCCAAACTGACTCAATTTATTTGAAAAAATGTCCCTGTACAGATGGGACGTGCAGGCACTTCCTTTCAATACAATGAAACACAGTTTTAATAAGGGGGTGAAAAGGTGGGAATCTCTGATTCCCTCCCTTACCACCTTTTTAAAAGGTGAGACTAGACCACTAATGTACTGTAAAGGTGCAGAAGTATGAGTCGGACACAGTTGTAGAGAGGCAGATGTACACATCATCTCCAGTACCTGCCCTTCACCTCTGTCATATTGGAAGAATATCAAAAAGGCACTGTGCATGACGGCATTGGAAGAATATCAAAAAGGCACTGTGCATGACGGCAGGTATCATCCCAATACCACATCGAAGAAATGGGAGATGTTATGCACTTAGACAACCGTATCAAATGTACCCTCACACTGATGTGGTGGAAGGATGTTTGCATACACCATTGGGCAAGAAGAGCCATAAGTGAAATCAGGCAAGAGTAAAGTGACGTCATAAAGAGAAGACATGAGGACACACTTAAATGAAATGAATATACTTAAAGAATGAAAATGTAACTGAAGTAACAAAGTAAACATTCATGCGGATACAAAGGAATCATATACACTAAGAAGATAAGTGAGAAGAGAATCAGTAGATATATATACGCAGAAATGAAAGGTAGATGTGAAAAATAAAAGCTTGCTGTAGTCGAAAATATAACGCAAGTAAGGCTGCCATGATGAAAAGATGGACATCGGTTTCGTATAAAAGTAAGTTAAGAAGCGTGAAGGAGAGAGTTCGAAGCTGCAGGAGCTGACAGGCACTGGAAAATAGCTTTGTGCGAAGAGCAAAGAATATGTGTTTGGCTTGGGATCAAGGATGCCACATCAAGAGGTAACTGCAAGTCACAATGGGAGTCAAAGGGGATAAGCTACATCTGCACTACATGTTCCTCTTAGATTGAAGTAAAGGAGAGAACATTTGCAAGTGCCAAGTATTGAACAATCAAAGATGCAGAAAGCATATACAAGAGAGGGCCACCATGTCTCCAGAATCCAAGAGGAGTAATAGCACCCAGTAAAATTGAACTAAATAGCACTAAATAAAAGGTCAGAATGGACAAAATTGTGGTCTCCTCACATATGATTCAGAACTGGAAAACAAGGCCTATCCATTAAGTTCCAACTGAAGATAGCGATGTTCCTTAACTCCCCTTAAAAGTCCCAAGGAAGAGAACGGTCAGCAAGGTCAATTACAGAGAAGAAGCCTGGCTTAGGCCTTAATTGATGAGAGATAGTAGGCTAATTGGCCAAGTGGGCAGTGGTCTGACGTTATTCGCCGCACCTGGATTTCGTGTTGCTTACGTGCTGCTAACGAGCCGAATGTCCAAGGTTGGGAGAGAATGCCAACCAATCATGAGGGCCTGTTTAGCAGTGTAATATACATTTTTGCAGAAGCAGTCTGTTGCTGTTATTCTGCTATGAATCTGTATTATATGTAATTCGAGGTAGTTCAAGGCATGTCTACAAGTTAAGGGTCAGCCAATTATGTTACCAACACCTAAATGAAGTATAGGTACATGTGTTCTTGTGACCAGTCCGTCCTTTCGATAGGTTTTTACTGTTTGCCACATAGGTTAACATCATAGCTGATGTACATCGAGGTATAAAGACTTTGTGTAGTTGAAATGTAGATGAGAGTGAGTGAGCTGCCATCTCTTTGTTTACCAGGTTTCCCTACTTTATTTGAGCTGATAATAAAATAGTATTCAGTACTTTCCCATATTCCTTGAGTCTGTCCAGTTATTTAGGTCTGAGATCGCTTATTGTTAATTCCATCTGGCACTTGGAACGCTCCAGCTGCTACTGCACATTTTGGTAACACTGTGGATGGTTCTGGTCCATTCTCCCGGGCCCAGATCCAGACTCTGAGATTTTTGACGTGTTCCACCATTAGCCAGAAGATTGCAGAGATTCCTGTGGAGAACGGAGAAAAGACACACGTATGAAAAAGAGTCGGTCGGCAGGTGCCCCTCTGATGGAATTCCTGTCCGGTCCCTGCAGGAGCCCCTGCGGGCAGAAGGCGAAGTGGTCGATTGGGGAAGCGTTGATACCGAGAGACTCGAGCTGAGCAACAGATGTAAGTATACATATATATATATATATATATATATATATATATATATATATATATATATTACATGGCCTGCGGTAGTGGCCATGTAGTTATGGTTAAGTTGTTAAACCCATAGGAAGAGCACTTTTTGGGTGGCTTACAACTTTGTGCCCCCTGGGCGAATCCTCACCAAACTTTGCAAAAAAGTATATGGCCCACTCTGAATTTTCTTTGCAAAGTTTGGTGAGGTTTGGTCAAGGGGGGGGGGGGGGGGCACAGTTATAGTGGGTCCCAAAATTCATTTTTTTCCCATAGACATAATGGGAAAACATTTCTGTTGCGCCTAGAGCCCAAACCGCTGGATGAATCTTCACCAAGTTTACGGCAGGAGCTGCGGCTTGGTCCCGAAAGCATACTTTTGTTAATTTGGTGTAAATCCATCCAGTAGTTGTTTTTAAAACTAACAAATTGTAAGGCAAAAAAAATGTGTGATAACTGTCTGCTCTGAGGACACACTTCCCTGTTCGCTCCGCGGACAGGACACCGATTGGATAATCGGCTTGTGTCATGTCCGCCGACACCGATGTGTTGTCTGATTGGCTAGGATGAGGCGTAAGGGGCGTCAAACTGTTTCATTGCGCCCGCCATATTGGATGCGCAGACATGCGCTGGAAGTGAGCATAAATCCAATTTTGGGGAGTGTGTTGGTGTGTATGAGTGCTTGTAGAGGGTGGGGGAGTTAGAGATGGGTCAAATGCTGTATTTGTTTAGGTGGGAGAAGGCTGTGATGTGTTTGCAATGTCCACGGTCACCGCAGTTGTCCGCGGACATCCTAATACTTGGACATACTACACTGGGCACACTACTGGCTATTTTACTTTAGTATGATATTGGTTTTGGGTTGTTAGAAGAGCATTGGGTGATGAGGGTATGTATTGAAGAGTTTGTACGTTGGTTGTAATTATTTTTTAGAATGTTAATTGAAGTGGATAGTTTTGAGGTAGATGTATTATGTTTTTGGGTTGTGGTCATTTGGTAGGTGTTTGTGTCTATGGGTGTGTTATGCTGCAGAGGCTGTGGCCAGGGCTTAGAGTCTTGGGTGCATGGCCGAAGGCCGTAGGCTGCAGCGTAAGATACCCATGGAAGCAAACATTTTGGATTGTGGTTTATGATCAGGTGTTTGATTGAATGGGGGTGTTATGCTGTGGTGTTTGTGAGTCCAATTATTATATAATTACTGTTTGACTTTTTGTGGTTGTATGCAGTTTTTCGAAGGGATTGTGTCCTCCGACGTATTCCTTATCTTGATAGATCATCTCCAGCTTGCTGGCCTCGGAAAAATGTTTTCAGTAGAGGGCGCTGCGCGTCGACGTCCCTTGAGCCGATGTCCCTCGACAGCCTCCGTATCGGCACCAACGTCATCATGCATATAAATAGACTCATGCAGCGTCCGTTGCTCAGTTCCGTTTTTCCGTGCTTCGTGGGCCTCGGAATCGCGTTGCTCAGTTCATTATTCCTCGAGAATACCAACTCTTACTCGATGGCTTCCTCATCCGAACCGACGACTCCACGGTCCGGCTTCAAAAAATGTCGAGACTGTGGAAAGAAAATGTCGTTGACAGATCCTCACAGGATCTGTTTGTGGTGCCTGGGATCGGAGCACCAATGTTCGGAGTGCGAGGACTGCATGTCCATGACGGCGAAAGCCTTGAAGGAGCGTAAGGGGAAGTTTGAGAGAGGTAAGACAGTTAAAACTCCTTTGAAAGTTTCCTCAGCAGAGTCGAGACATTCGTCTCCTCGCCGACACAGGAAACATTCTCATTCTAGGTCTTGAAGCAGTTCCCACCACTCTTCGAGATCCAAGCATTTGAGTAAGAGACGTCGAAGATCCCCTTCCTCGTCTTGTTCTGTTTCCCCGGAAAGAGTCACCTGCCCCACAAAACATAGCTCTCAGGCTGAGTGGGAGGAATTCCGTAAAAGGATGCTTAGCGTCTTCGAGAAAGCGGCCTCGACCCCCTCGAAGACAGCTGAGGGCGATAACCTGGGTGAAAGGCCCGAAAAATCAAAATGCCGCGAGTCGTAACACCCGGCGAAAAAAACTACTCGAGAGCGTCACGAACCCTCGAGCAAAGGCACTGTGCCATCAACGCCATCGTCGAAAGTCCCTCCGACGCATAAATCGCCGTCATCGACGCCATTATCAAAGGGCTCATCGACGCATAGGTCGATCGAATCGATGCCGTCTTCGACGCCGACGTCGACGCCAAAAAAGAACAAACCCACGGCCGTCACTACCTCACAGCCAGTGGTCATACCCAGCGCCTCGAACACGACTTTGAGAATGTCATCGACAACCTCGAGTAAGATTCCGATTCTCTCGAGCTCTTCGAGGCCTCTTCCGATCTTCTCGACACCTTTTTCCGTGTCTTCGAAGCCTTTAACGTCCCTGTCGACGATGTCAGTGTTTTCTCAACCAATTACGACAAATTTGGCCCCTTCTTCTCTGGAAATGGGATTTAAGCCATTTCCAAGGTCTGATTATTTCAGACCTTTGTCTTCAATTTATGAAGAAGGGGAGGATTCAGATCAAGAAAGACCCTTTGGGTTGCAGAGAACTACAACACCTGAACCAGAGGAATTTACTTCTGAGGAAAATAGGTTAAAGGACCTACGAGAATCCTTACATGTGGCAAGTGGGTTAGATACTTCCCCAGAAATAGAATTTGCCAAACCAGACCCAGGGGAACATGCAGAGCCACCTTATAGAATTTTAATGGCAAGGATTATAGAATTCATGGGTTGGTCTACACCTTCACCTGCATGCCAACAGGATGACCTTACAGACATTTTAGTTAAAGGCCCACAGGAGGATCCTGTGCTTCCATTTCACGCTGCATTACAAAGAAAAATATTGGCTAACTGGGAAATTCCTGAGGTTATCCCGGCAGTTAACAAGAAATTGTCAGCCAAATATAGGGTATCTGCTATTGACCCTGAATTTATTTTTGTCTAAACATCCAACTCCAGAGAGTCTGGTTGTTCAAGCAGCAACTGCATCAGGCAGTAGATCGGCATTCCCTACTGTTCCACGGGACAGGGATGACAAAAGATACGACTCTATGGCTAAGAAAGTCTTTTCTGCATGTAGCATGGCATTGAAATCTATTAATGCTACTTGTACGCTCGCAAGGTTCAACTTTGGGAGTGTGCTTCATCAGCGGCTGACTGCCTCCCAGAGGGAGAAGAAAGGGAACCGTTTCTTAACATCATTAAGGATGGTAAAGACTCAATGTGCGAATCCCTTCAAACTGGCATTGATTCTGCTGACAGCATCAGTAGGGCCATGGTGGCAAGTACTACAACCCACAGATTTGCATGGTTGCGAAAGTCTGGGTTTCCTTCAGATGTACAAGCCAGACTTTTAAATATGCTCTTTGACGGCTCTTCTTTGTTTGGCAAGAAGGAGGATGACAGCCTAGAAAAGTTACAGACATCCAAAGCAGAAGCAAAATCCCTGGGAGCTGCAATCCGTCAAACGCCATATCGCCCCTCAGGAACCTCTTGGAGAGGTAAGTCCTTTCGCTTTTATTCCGCATTCGGAAAAGGCAGAGGACAGTCGGTTCAAAGAGGTCAAAAAAGATTCACCGAGGTGGATGGGGTAAAAATACAAAAGCCGCAGCAGCAGCAGGTGCCTCTTTACCCTTGGCACCTGCATCAGCCGCCTCTAAATCACTCTGAAGACTCTCCTCACAAGACACCAGTAGGGGGCAGGCTAACTCAACATCTGACGGAATGGCAGGCTATTACATCAGATGCTTGGGCATTGGAAACAGTTGGCCAAGGTTACTGCCTGCCTTTTCTACGCATTCCTCAGAGTCATCCACAGGGGAACAGCTCTCTGAAAGTTCCAGATCCGCTCCTCTTGCAGGAAATTGTAGACCTGCTGGAGAAAGGTGCCATAGAACCGGTACCTGTAGCGGAGAGGAACAAGGGCTGGTACTCCCCCTACTTCCTAATACCAAAGAAGTACGGAGGACTGAGACCTATCTTGGACTTACGAGAATTGAACAAGTCCCTCAGGAAGGACAAGTTAAAGATGGTAACTCTCTTTCAGATCCTTCAGGCCCTCCAGCTCCAGGACTGGCTGGTATCTCTGGACCTTCAGGATGCTTATTTCCATGTGCCAATCCATCTCAAACACAGGAAATACCTGAGGTTCGCAATTGGTGGCTCTCATTATCAATTTTGAGTTCTGCCATTTGGGCTGACCTCCTCGCCGAGGGTCTTCACCAAGCTAATGTCGGTAGTGGCTGCAAGTCTAAGGAGAGAAGGGATTCACGTCTACCCCTACCTGGATGATTGGCTGATCAGAGCTGTATCACCGGAACAAGCTCAGATCCAGCTAGATTATGTCTGCCACTTCCATCACAAACTGGGCTTCTCCCTCAATTTAAAGTCACAGATGATACCATCACAGAGCCAAGAGACTAGATTCGGCAAAGCTGTGTTGCACTCTGTTCATTCTTGAAGGGAAACATGGCAATTTTACTCCCACCTCCATTTACACACCACTGCTATGGGAGTCTATCAAGATTAGGACACAATCCCTTCGAAGAACAAGTTACTTCTTACCTGGTAACGTTCTTTCGATGCGATGTTCCTCCGATGTATTCCTTATCGCCCCTCCCATCCATCCCCTCAGTAAAACTTCCCTTGTGGTTACAGTTTACGCTCCTTCAGGGTCAATAACCAATTCATGTAAAGCAACTGTTAAACGTCAAAACGAAACTGAGCAACGGACGCTGCGCAAGTCTATTTATACGCATGATGACGTAGGCGCCGATACGGAGGCTGTCGAGGGACATCGGCTCGAGGGACGTCGACGCGCAGCGCCCTCTACTGAAAACAAATTCCGAGGTCAGCAAGCTGGAGATGATCTATCAAGATAAGGAATACGTTGGAGGAACATCCCATCGAAAGAACGTTACCAGGTAAGAAGTAACTTGTTCTTTCATGACATGGGTAGTTGGAGCACACATTCTTTTTCAATCCCTGTGATAAAAGAAAAAAAATCACATGTTCGTTTAGGTAGTTCATAATGAGTATTGCAATGCATAGTAAACATTTCTGTATTTTGTCGACCCTCATAGTTAGTATTTTAGAAGTACTATAGTTCAAACCAGTGTACTGTGCAATTTGCTCAGTTCCTGTGTTTGTTGATTAAATCATTGGGTCTGTGGGAAAAAAATCCATGCTGGATTAAAAAAAACTTTCTATGTTGTGGTACAATATATTTCTTTCATTTATTTCAATAGGAGGAATTGAATAGGTGTATGGTTTTTCATTTGGAAGTGGTGGTAGTATTGTTGCAATTAGATAGCAGTTGGTGTATTCTATTTGTTTATTTCTTTTTCCATTTTAGTGGTATTCATCTATCTGTTGGCTTGTTGCTGATTTTTGGGTCAGTTAGATACCTGTTGGCGTATTCTAACGGTTTATTTCTTGTTTAATTTTATTGGTATCCCTTTATGTGTTTCTGTGTTGCAGATTCTTGGGGCAGTTAGATACCTGTTGGTGTATTCTCACTGGACATAGTTTTGAAGTTCAAGTTTTGTTTATGTTCATACACAGATTAGTTATTAAATTTTGGTTTAAAGAATATTAAGTAAGCGTTCACAAGATTTGCTGGTAATCTCTGCTTTAGAGTAATGGTATTATCATTACATTAGAACCATCCACAATTCTTTTTTATATATGTAGTGTAGTGACCTGCATTGGGCGTGGCTCCTGCGTGGTAGATTATACCCATTATTGTGAAGGTTTTCTTACCAAGTGATACTTGACCATATGTGGATCCAGTCAGCTTGCAGTTGTTTTTGGTACCATCTGCATTATAACGTAAAAGCATTAGTATTACCTATTTACTATGTGTCTGTATTTGTAAGGTGGAATGATTATCGGAAGTACATCATTTGCCATGGTTTGCATTTTGTACAAGTTGCTGAAATGGAATGGATTCACAGTTAGGTATGGATAATAATAATAATAATAATAATAATTTAGCATTTATATAGCGCTACGAACCCTCAGGTATCTGAGCGCTGCTTGTCATTACCCATGGTGTGTGGTGCTCATTTATCGACCTCAGAAGGATGAAAAGCTGACTTTGGCCCCGCCGGGTTTCGAACCTGAGTTAGCAGGCTCTGAGCTCTACTTACTGTGCCACTTGACCGGACATATATACTTGACCGGATATATACACAAAGCATTCATTAGGAACTTGTTCTTGTACTACATGCCTGCAAAGAGTGCATGTATGTTTCCACTTGTATGAAATCTGAAGATTTCATTTATAGGTATGTTTTTGTTTTCTAGTACTTGTAGCAAGTACATTAAACATTCTTGTGGATCTTCTTGTGAGTTTATAGTGAATTTGACCATTGCAGCACAGTAGTCCAATTCCTGCCTTATTCCATGAACACTGTAAGTGTTGTCATGATTGTTGGTTGCATTTCTAGGAAGGACTAACATTTGCAAACACAATTGGTCTGTACCGTGTAAGTAAATGTTGTCAATAATTGGTGGCAATTGGAGTAGAATATTTATTGCTACATTTGCGTAGCAATTTACACCAGTTGTATTTGAAAATTTGAATGGACCTGACAGTTCTGTGTCCAAGTCATTTGTTGGGAGTGTGCGTTGCTTCTTTGAAGAGGTACTTGAGTTACTTTGACCAGTAGATTCTTCTTTGGTTGTGGTCCTTGATGAAGTATTACCTTTCTTTTACTTTCTTTGAAGGAATTGCTGTGAGATCCTGCATAGATTGAGTCTGAAGTAGTTTTCTTTTACAACGTTTTGCTTTTTGCGGAACAGGATAGGTTTTTAGATGGGGGTGTAGAGTGAACGCTGTCTATTGTATTCTACAATGCAAGAAATATCAGCATTTACTTTACTTGTATCAAAGTTGATTAGAAATAGTCTGTCAAAACTACGTAAGCGTGATAGTGCTACATAGCTCATGCCTTCTTTAAAGACTGTGCTACCAATATCTATCAATGCTTTATTCAGGGTAAGACCTTGCAGTTTGTGAATGGTGACTGCGTATGCTAGAGCTAGAGAAAATTGTTCTCTACATACATACATGTCTTTGAAACGAAGGAAGCGGGCAGTTGAGCGTCCTATCCTTTTAACTCCGGATAGTTTGTCAAAGAGAATATTGACAAATTGAATATTGTTGTCACGTGGGTATGTTTGAAAGCCAACAACTGTACCAAGTGCTCCATTAACTAGTCCTTGGTCCACGTCAAGGTTACATTTAAGCATTACTGTACAGTTTAAAGATAATTTTAATATTTTCTCCAAACCAGATGTGTTAGAGATAGAGGTGTTTAGCCTTGTTGTGGCTTGTTGACACATGGATAGTGTCATACCGTGTACATCCAGTTTATCTGTGGAGGCAACTATTGGTTGCATTTCTTTTTTTAACACTGTTTCATTACATTTTGAACAGCTTGCGAGAGTTGGCATCAAGGACATTCAACTGACATTTTTGTGTGCTAATTGTTCCATGGCATCAGTAGCACATGAGTTATGGCCATAGAGTGCATGGATGTGCCGGGTTTTTAATATAGTTTGTGCTTCTTGAGATAGTACACCAACTCTAATACTTTTTAAAATGTTGGCTTATGTCAGGTCCGCAGACTGCCGCATATTTTCAATTAATTCTAGGTACTGGAAATGTTGCCAAAGGTTGACATTTCCTATGCTGCCAAGAGTTTTATGGCACAGTTTGTGCCCTAAAGTTTTAAAAAAAGGATCGGCTTTCACTGGTGTTAATTGAAGAAGATCTCCGAAAACAATAATGTGTTTTCCTCCAAAGAGCTCTTCGTAGTCTGTTTTTAGGACCTCTTGTTGTCTGCGGTGAATTAAAGCCAACATTAGGTTGGAGACCATGCTCACCTCATCTATTAGCAGCATTTTCATTTGTTTGAAAACTCTGTGTAGTTCCATTGCAGCTTCTGTAGAAAGTTTGTAATAGTCTAATTTGTTTTGGTGTTCTACTGGAAGGAGTAGTAACCAGTGTAAAGTGACACCGCCTATGTTGTAGGCAGCTAAACCTGTGGGGGCAGTTACAACAGCTGACAGTTTGTTGTTTGTCAATTGTTGGAGGAACTTGCTGATGATTTTGATTAAGAATGTTTTGCCGGAACCAGCTTGACAACTCACCTATAGCGGTATAGGTTTGTAATCTTGGCTGGTACAGTTTTTCTTTTCATGTTGCACACCATGTTCAATTTGTTTTGTTACTTCTTGGAAAATGGTACACCGCTCAGTGTTTAGTTGTGATTTCAGTACAGCAAAGTCTTCTGTAGATTGCTCATACTGACACGTGGTGTTTTCTACTTCTGCCATGGCTAAATCTTTCTCATTTGCTATAAGTGGCTGTCCAAGTGGTTCTTGGCTTCCTGTTACAGAAGGTTGACTACTGTCAGGAGTGTCTACATCTAGTTGGGTCTGGAGTTCTTCTTCATGTTGCTGTTCATTGTGCAACATTGTTTGGTACTGTGTAAAGTTTATGTCTGTTATAGTGCTTTCATTTGCTTTGAAAGCGTCTTCATAGGAGTCATACGTATCCAGTAAGTCTTCTTCTTTTCTCCATGGTTTAAAAAGTTGTAGCAGGGACATGTAATGCAGTTCTTTATGTTGAGGAGTTTTTAATGACAATTTGATATGATTAATTAAGCTGCGTTTGGTAAGTTTTACTAAGCTGCCTTCACAATTTGCTACTCTGATCTACCTTTCTTTTCATCTGGTTTAATATTATTTTTGTATGTGAAGTTTTGGGCTACGTGGTATAGACACATGGTTTCCAAAGTGGTACTCCTGTTTGGGTAGTATGTGTCCAGTATATTGTTTTTCAAAATGTCTTGGCTGTTGGGATCATTTTTGGCTATTGTTTCTATCGGCCTCATTACGAGGTATGCATTAGAGGGATAACGGGGCCAGTAGAGATGCTGGCCCTGTTATCCCTCTGCCGCTAAGGACGACTGGTAAAACCAGACCAGGATGCAAACAACGGGCCCGTTATTAACAGGCCCGTTGTTTGCATCCTGCCAATTCCCATTGAGCCCTATGGGGGTTCGAATGGGAATGGGGATGTACCGGGTCCGGGTTCCCAGGAAGGGTAATTACCGAGCTCTCCAAGGTCGGAATGGCCCAGTAATTACCCGATATGGGGGTAGCCATGCCGCTAAAAGTGGCATGGCTACCTCCATACTCGGAATGAGGCCTTATGTCCTCATATGATATGAGAACTCGTTTTCTAGATTTAGCAGGACCAAGCCATACTATATTGTCAGATTTTCCATACAAGGCAGTACCGGTTAAACAATCTGCAGCTTCACAGCAGCCACATTCTCTATGAGAGAGCATTTTTATGCTTAAGCTGTACAATTTCTGTGATAGTATTTTGTCATATGATATGTTATCCAAGAGGTCCTGAAGCTCTGTTTTCTCTGCTTTGGTTAAGTAGGCTGTGACATATTGTGCAACTGCAGTGGAATTCAATAGGAGGGCAATGATTGCATTGTAATCATTGATGTATTTTGATTCTTCTGTTCTTTTTATTTAATATTTGATCTTAGGTGATTTACCTTTGACACTATGTCTAACTGAAGACATGAAGTTGTTTACTTGACCTGTTGTTGAAACTGGTCTAGGGAAACCAAAGCAGCTTTGTTTTTATATTTGCGACAACAATTTTTCCCACATTTGTATCTTTGAAATTGTACAATTTGTGCATAAAAGGTGTTGTTTGTAAAGGGATTTCACAAGTGATATATTTGTGGATGAACTGCAAAACAGTGACATCACTATCCTGACCAAATTTAGGAGCATCTTTAATCGACAAAAGCATGTGTATGTGTGGTGCTCCTCTGGTTTGGTATTCTTTTCTCCAAAAGATGTGTCTCCGAACGGAGGAACAGCTTTATTACAAATGAAGTGTAGCATAGCAATGAAGCGATGATGGAAATATCTTGATACATTCACAGGATCTAGAGAGCAGAGTTCTCCTGGTATTTTTATATCTATGTTTGTTATGTTTTTGTCTGCAATGCGTAGGAAATTGTGTACATCTTCCCATGCATATTCTGCACAACTTAATGTCACAAATCAAATGGGTGGACCAAGGTTTCTTATCATACAGCGTACATCTCAGTGACATCGGAACAGTATTCTTTTGTACCACGCATATTTGCTAAAAGATTTGTAATGCTTGACTGTAAAATCTCATCTTTTTCTTGCACTTTTTGTAGTAATTCCGTAGCTGACATATTTTGAAAATGGGTACCTGATTTCGATGTGTGTGCAACTCCGTAGCATAGAGTTGCTAGTTCACTTTCAAAGAGAAGGTGGAATATGTATTCCACATTTTGTCGGAATCTGGGGTCTTCAGAATACATTCGTAAAGAGCGGTATTCTGATGCTGTTATTTGTGTGGGTCTATCATTGTACCTTCCTCCTTTTCCAGTAGGAAAGAGTAGAGGAAAGGCACGTGCTTCTATACTTTTTTCCCATATGCTGATTGGAGATCCTTTGGCTTGTCGCATTTGGTACGTTTTCAGTGCATCAACTATGGTCTTTAGAGTGTAATGGGTGAATTGTATAATGGTCTAAAATAATGGATTCTGTAGCAGGATCTAGAAGTTGAAATTGACCAGTTCTAATGACTCTTGAATTATTTCAGTGGTTTCCCTCAGGTTTTCTTCAATATTCATTTCTCTGTGGTATTCATTGGCCCTCATTACGACCATGGCGTTGGACCATGGTGCTATTAGCACCATGGTCCATGCCGGTCTCCGGCATGGTGGATGGCGGAATTACCGCCCCCATCACAAGGTTGGCGGGGGCGGTAATTCCCCATTCACCATTTGCCCTTCCCCATTCCCATTTTGCCCCATAGGGCATAATGGGGATGGGGAAGGCGCTAATTACGGCACCGTAAATTACGGTTGCCATAATTATCGCAAAAGTCCCTTTGCGGCACCCACTTTAACGGCTGGTCTACACCAGCCGTTAAGTACGGGTCCCGCAAAGGGACCTTATAATCAGGCGGTAATGGTTTAACGGCGCAGACGCCTTTTACGGCGCCGTTAAACCATTACCGCCTGGGTCGTAATGAGGGCCATTGTCTTTTAGATATTGCAGGGCTTGTCTAACTTTATGTAAGTCCACGAGTTTTTGCTAAATTCTTTTGTCTTTTGTAGGTACGCCATTTACTAAGATAATTAAAGATTGATCTATTGGGCGTGGCACTCCCAAAGTGTGCACATTTTCTTAGAGATCTAGGGGTCGATTCATGGAGCAAACGTGTGCCGAAAATCCCAGCGCAAGCAGGCGCAAGGTAGCGCAAGCATGAGAAATGCAGCGCACGCGCACGTGTGCGATTCAAGGAAGACGATGCGCGTGTTTCCCGCTGTCCGTGCGCCCAATCCTGCCATGGCGCACGCAGGCACACACAGCGTGCGCTATGCGCACAGCAAAAGCGCACATAGCGCGGCGCACACAACCAAAGTGGGCGGAACAGTGCGCGTAACACGCGGAATGGGGAATAACGCATGAAAAAGAAGGTGTAACTGGGGAAGTACTGCAGGGAACTACACGGAACGCCCACACGCACGCCAACAACCCGTATTCATGGATTCCAATACGGGAAACCCGCGCATGGCAAAAGACGCACACAGGCGTCAACGCGTCCGCCACACGAAGGCAGGCGGAAGCATCCCCACGCACAGTATAAAAGTGCGCGCAAACAACAAACACGTATATACAGCTACGATGAATGCCCCATTTGTCGCAGCACTGATCGTGGGACACCGCAGGAGGAGGAGAATAGCCAGGGCACGCATTTTTGCACCACGGACAAGCCTTTTTGGGATGCCTGACGACCAGGTCTATGGCAGGTATAGGCTTCCACCCCACATCATCCTAGAACTGGTCAGGGAGTGGGAAGATGACCTTACATCCCCGACTCTTTGCTCCCAAGCATTGAGCCCCTTGGAGAAGCTGCTTAATGTCCTGCATTTTCTGGCCACTGGGTCATTTCAGCGGACTACTGCCATAGTGGGGGGGGGGGTTTCACAGGCCACACAGTCACGCTGCCTACACCAGGTACTGGCAATCATGACAGCGCGCCCCTCAGTCTGCAGGCACATATATATGCCCAGAACACCCGCAGAAAGGCAGGCCGTTGTCCTGGATTTTTTCAGGGTGGCACACTTCCCCAAAGTGCTCGGTGCCATAGATTGCACTCATGTGGCCCTACGTCCACCTAGTGCCACTGAGCACATCTACCGAAACCGCAAGCACTGGCATTCCATCAATGTACAGGTGGTATGCAATGCAAAGGGAATCATCACCTCTGTCTATGCAAACTACCCTACTTCCTGAGTCGGGCCCTGGAAGCTGGGCAGCATGGCGACACCTGGCTCCTAGGTGAGTACAAATTCCCCTGCACATGCATGCATGTCACACACACACACACAAATACACAAACCCCAATAATCACAACCATTTACACCTCCCCAGGGGACAGTGCCTACCCTCTGTGCAACCACATGATGACGCCAATCCGGAACCCCACCACACCACCCCAGGTAAGATACAACGCCGCCCATATTGCAACCAGGGCCATAGTGGAGCGCACATTCGGAGTGCTCAAGTCACGTTTCCGCTCCCTTGACCGCTCTGGCGGGCAGCTACTCTATGCACCACCAGTAGTGTGCAGGATCATTGTGGCAGCATGTGTCCTGCACAATGTTGCAACACGGCAGGGCGTCCCGGTGGACATGGTGGTGCCCCCACATCCCCAACCACAGGCACAGGCGCTGCCCATGGGAGTAGACGGGGCACGTGGCGAGGAAGCCCGGACCCAGCTTGTGGCCACATTTTTCACCTAAACTCCCACCCCTGCGGAGTGCACACAGGCCTGGCACATACCAGGTGACAATCGATGATGACAAAGAGACAGTCAACTGTCACAATCCTACCACCCTGAGATAGTTGCCATGGAAGTGCCACATTGTCTGCATCCCTAGCTACTTAAACACAAGCTATCCTGTGTGACCAAAAGGCACATATATGACATGACATGATATGGCCTATACACAAGTATTTCAAGGTGCGATGAGGCAGGGAGGGGGGAACAAGGGAAGACAGACAACGGTACTACTAGGCCAGGTGTCATTTAGATTGTGCAAGTGCAGGGGTAGGGGGAAGGGAAAAGTGCAAGGGGAAGGGGAGGGGGGAGTGCAGTACAGGGTAAGGAGACTAAAAAACAAATACATAGGCCAGCTGGTGGCAACTGCAAAGGTAAGTGCAGACAAGTGCTGGGAGGGGGGGGCTGTAGGGATAGAGAGACAGTCCCGCAGTGCAGGGGTTGCCAGGGAGGCAGTGCAAGTGGAGAGTGGCTGGGCCAGGGACCGAGGTCGGTGAGAGTGGCCCAGTTGCAGATCCAGTGCAGTTCCAGTGAAGAATTTAGCAAGGGAGAGGCAGAGAGACAGCAGAAGCAAAGAGGAAGGTCTTGAGGTGCTTCCCGAACCGGAGATGGTTCTCCTCAAGTTCCAGTGAGGCAGGAAGGCTGTTCCAGAGGGAGGGCCCTGCCGCAGAGAGAGATCTACCCCCAGCTAGTTGCTTTGAGAAGCGGATGACCCTGACATGCAAGGTGTGAATTGCACACACCTGCAAAACAGGCCATGGCCATCACTGTTATGTCACTCAAACCCTCCCAAACCACAACATGACATGGCAAGCAATACCCATACACCAACACAGTAACAATAAGGTACACATTGCCATGTCCAAAATGTACAGTGGCATCAGACAATGATGCCTGACCTGGAATCAGATGAAATGACTGACCAACAACCTCCCACCCAAAATAAGTCATTTCCAAATGCATTACAAGAGTTGTAGACGTAACATAACAATGAATGCCTGTCTACATGCACATTGTGCATTGCAAAATCAACACTGCAGCTTCTGTGTGCTGTGTCCACCTCCTGCAACACACTACTCAGCGCACAGCACAGTGAACAGCCATTGTGTGTGATGCACACCCTGAGCATCACATCTAAGCGACAGACCACATCAAAAAGCAAATTAGGCATGTGCAGGATCCATAATTGGTCACAGAACATGTGCTGCAGGGACACAGTGGGCACCAGAAGGCAAACAGTGTAAACGTGCATATGCAAGGGTGGTTGTACATGTAGTGCATCAGAGTGCAAGTGTGTGGGTCAGTAAGGACATGCACTCAACATATGCATGTGCAATCAAGTGACCATCAGTGTTCTCTACACATCACATGTAAACATTCACCATGTGTACACCCCAGCATGTCAAACCACAACTATCCCCTCGCACCTGAAAGGTAAACACAACACATGAACAGGCATTGATCAGCAGAACACAACATGTACATAGGATACCACCATTACAATGTCAGGGTTCCCATCACACTGCAGGGCAAGACAACTATCAACAACAACCCCCCCCTCCCTCACAAATGACCATGACTCACTGAACAACTGCACCTGGGTCATGGAGCCTCCAACCCTCAATTCCACCTGGCCACAGGATCACCTTTCCCCTTCGTCACCATCTCCCACCTTGTGTGTAAAAAGGTGCCTGCACCCTCAGAATCCAAACTCATTTCCAAAATCACAAAATCCAAGCCAGAAAAACGAACCAGAACACCCTCCAGTAGATGACTTGACGTAGCAGTACCTCACAAAGGCCAAGTACTACCACAATGATGTAACAACCAAGGTAGCACAGTAAAACAATGTCACAACAGGATGTGAACCATGTGTGGTACATAACATAGAATGATGCACCATGAATGGATGTGTACTGTCACGGGTCCCGTGTACAGGCACGGGAGTGTCACGAAACAACCACCCCCACCGTGTCCCGGGTGCCTGCAAGGTCAAACTCACACAGACCTCTGAGACCCTGGTGGGGAAGGAGGGTCAGGGATATGCAGTCGGGACAGGTGTTGGAACACTGGATAACTGGAATGAGTGGCAGGAGAGGGGAGGAGGAATGACACATGAACGTAGGGAATGCACGAAAATGTACTACCTGCATGAACACATACACAATCCAAACAAACTTGGACATCATTGTCATGGCCTTCTGTAGTCCAGGCTTAGGAGTGGCACGAACCAACCACCCCTCTAGGGTTTTGGCGCCTGCAAGTTTGGGGCTAACACAGGCATCCGCAACCCCAGCAGGGAAAGAGGGTCAGGGAACGTTGCTTGGATAGGTACGGGAAGCAGGAACACCGGGTAGAGGGTACAGGGTTCAAAATTGCATAGGATTCCGGGTGATTAGGGGGGAAAAAACATACCAAATTGATTTACACATTCATCCATGCATTAGTGCACCCCCCAGCAAGCCTATGCAGAGCAGTTTGAAAGAAAAACAACAAGACACTTAGCTCAGGTTTTGAGTGCTGGCCTCCTGCCTGCGCACTCTCAGGTCCGGTTACAGGAGCACTGCAATGCTGCAAAGAGAGCCACAGTCAACAACCTGTACGTGCCCATTACACAAAAACACACCACCAAACATGCCCCATAGCAACAAACTACTCTACAAACAGACAATCTGGTGTAGATGCTTCGTACCCATATATAACATTACCCCTGTGATGGGTCATACACAGTCAATGCAGTAAGTCAGCCGCCGGTGGGTGCGTGGCAAATGGAACACCAATGTGTCACAATTCACACAACATGCAATGTTCCCTGGGTAAGCAGACAGACCCATATAGCAAGCCATGACTTCAGAGCAAGTTGTGTACCACCATGACCGAAACAAAGTTGGCAGTGCATTTATCAAAATGTACATGGAAATGAAATGCACTGCACCCGAGTATGTCCCTTGCTGTATGTCCCTGTGAGCTGCCCCTTTCCATGTCTCGGAAGGCTACATGGTTGATACAAGTGCCTCAATGGACCTTGGTGTACCGGAGGGTATGTGCCACTGCCCCTGCAAGTGTCCCAGACAACATTACAATCAACAGCCATCAGTCCACCAACACATCTGAGCTGCATTGTGTGCTTCAACACCAATATTCGTCAAAGCTCACCCTCAGTGCTATGACTAAGCCTGCATGTGCAACTCACCTGGTGCAAGCTTTGCTGTGTTGTGGCCCCCCTGTGCTGCTCACCTTGCCTGGAGTTCCTTGGAACACGTCAGCAGTTCTAGGATGTAGGTCTGCAATCCCTGTGCCTCTGCTTGTGCACACATGTGCATGTGGGCACCAACAAACGTGTCCAGAATTCCGACGTCCAATGGGCCATGTCTGCTGGCAAAGGTGCTCTGGAGGCTCATCCCCCTGCAGAAAGGGCATGAAACACATGATTAATGCTTCAAAGTTATCTGTGTGTGTCTCTTCAGGCATCTCATTACTTGACCATGTCAGAGAGTCACATCAGAAATCACACCATCAGTCCGTCTTTCACATCCAAAGTGTGGAACACTATCTACGGCATGAATTGCAACAAGCACGTGTACAGTAAAGATAAGAAACATACTACACAATGCATAGCAATGAATGTACACATTAATCATGAAACACCCCATCTAGCAAAAGCTGAACAGTGGACAATAACACTGAAATCATCCCCACTAGGGGTGTAAACACAAGTCACACAGCACCAGACATGCCACAGATATGACAGTCCAAAGCCCTTGTGTAAAAGGTTGTGACACCGAACCATCCTTGCGAGCCCATGGATAAGGGAGGCAGGAGTGGCATATGTGAGTCAAGGACCCCAAGCAGCAAACACATACACAAGACAAGCCTGAAGGGCCCAGCTGGAACAGACAGTGGATGCCTTCAAAAGCCACAAAGCACTGCACCGTCACATGAAAGCACAATAGACAAGCAATTTTAAACTATATTAACTAATTACACTAACTATGGAAAACCTACATTACCTAATTAAACTAACTATCAAACAGAAACTTAACTAACTAAACTAAAATAAAAATAAAAAATGGCCACATACGACCCGGGGGGAGGGGAGGCACCCAGGAGGGGGGAGGTACAGGGTGCTGCTCAACATCCACATGCGATGATGCTGAGCCAAAAAAAAAACCTCCATGGGCTCAACGCCTGCACAGCCCGACCTATGTGGGAGATAGATGGTCGTCCGAGTCTGGCTCATCCTGTAAAGGAGGACGTGGCACAGTAGCCTGGCCACGCCTAGCCGCAGCTTGCCCCTCGTCGGCAGCAAGTCTGCCGTACGGGTGAGCCTGGTTCTGTGTGGTGATGTGACGAAGGTCTGCATGCAGAACCTCACGTGATACACGTGCTTCCTCTTGCAAGGTAGCACGTGTAACACGGAGTTCCTCCTGCAAGGCCTGGCTGGACAACCGCTGCACCTACCGGCAAGCCTGTAGCTCAGCCGAGATGGTACGCTCAAGCTGTGCAAACCTCTCCTCTGCCCGCTGCCTCTGGGACATCATAAGGACACCCAGAGTGGATTTGAGGGAAGCATACTCCTCCCTCAGGGCATCCATGTGCGCCTCTGCGTAAGCAGCAATTGCTTGACGCAGAGACGACATTTCAGCCTGGCGTGCCCTGTCTGAGGCCACCATGCCCAGCCTTAGCGAGCGGGCCGTGGACCGTGCCGCCTGCTGCTGGAGAAGCACCTGCCTAGCAGGGGGGAGCACAGATCGGGCCAAACGCTCCATGCTCTCAGCGATGTTCTCCATTGCTGCCCCCTGCCGTTCGGAATTAGCAGTCATGTCTTGCTTCAAGTCAGTATACTGCGGTTGCGTGCGGCGACCGCGTTGCCGGGCTTGACCCCTGCGGGACCCAAGGACCGGGGGTCCTCGCTGTGTTGACACCACCCGTGGCTGCACGACTACATGCCCCCGTCGACGTGATGTCCCAGGCACATCAGTGACTGGTGTGGAGGGTGACCCTGCGTCCCGATCCACCACGGGCGGAGGAACCAAGACTGTCTGATCCCTCAGTGCAGGTGTCGCGGACAGAGGAGTGTGCACATCAGAATCACTCACCCCTGACACATGGACTTGATGCTCATCTAACTCAACATGGACGTCAGAGTCGTCATCAAGGCTGGACTCATAGGCAGCCAGAGACAAGATGGACTGTAGCACTTGGGGGTTTTCGTGGCCTGCCACCCCACGACCCCCACTAGTGCCGGGTTGATGTAGTGGTAACAACCCTCTGTCTGGCATGACAACACCATCCTCCGCCTCCATTGCATCATCACCTAAAAAATAGAGAGAAAAAAGGTCACTACACATGTCAGAAGCACACAACACACACACACACACCAACAGCAAACGCATCAGGCAGACATGTGACACACAACATATAACCTGGCATGCATGCTGGGTCAACTTTGAATTGCTTCTGTGATCAGACCTGTTGAAAGGTGGCAGTTTCCATGGAAGTGGGTCTATGCAGTGCAGAAAATGTGTATGCCACTCACTACCTACATGTGCAAGGACACCATGGTGTGTGCCAGGAAATGTGAAGGCAGTGCAATGTCAAATTCAGACATCACGTGCATTGTGCATTCAATGTGTACCATATCTAGAAGCCAAGCACCCCTCCACCCCACTACCAAAGCAGGGATGCCTAGCATGGTATCAAAAGGCTGACCATACACCTGTGTATTACAGGCAGTGTTGACTGGCATCAACGGCTTAATGTGATTCAAGTGACAACACTGCAAATGATGATCGGACAGTAAGCAGGACACATGATGAAAACTCTCGATGCCGCCCATGTGTGAAGTAGACACAGCAACAGTTGGACAGAGTCATTGGCCATTGAACAGGCTGAGGCCTGTGAGCCACACAGATTGTCAGACCCTAAACATGTGTGCAACGCAGTACTGAGCCACAGTTGACATGGGAAGGCTGATGAGATGCCATGCAATGTATGTAACCAAGGACTTGTGTTACAGTGATCATCCAGTCAAGGATACATAGGGGCATGTGTGCAATGCACATGGAGCATGAATGGGCACTCATGTCCCTGCGGGACATCTGACCTATGCACAGTACAAGTGAGATACCCTGCATCAAGTA
The DNA here is from genome assembly GCF_040938575.1 of Ambystoma mexicanum. Classification (NCBI taxonomy): domain Eukaryota; kingdom Metazoa; phylum Chordata; class Amphibia; order Caudata; family Ambystomatidae; genus Ambystoma; species Ambystoma mexicanum. Next base: position 1,046,351,101 of record NC_090926.1, read on the forward strand.
CTAAGGCTGTACCACACGGCATATGTCTGGCAGAATCTACGCTGGAAGTTAGCATCTACACAGGACGCATAAACAAGAAAGTACACATTGGCAAGATTGAAGCAGACCAGTGCAAAGGTGGAACTGGGGTGCAGAGTGGCGGAGGAGGGGCAAGGGAGCATGCCTACATGGAGTCCCCGCATGCAGGCAGAGGAGACATGCATCATGGAAGCATTGCATTACTTACACATCAGAACCATGTACACGTCACATGTAGTAGCAATCATGCACAACACATCCCACAAGTGAAACACACACGTCCTCAACAAACACGCATCAACACTCACTGGACTGGGCATCAAAGTCCAGCATCTCTCCCACTCCTTCGACCAATTCGGGTGGTATGAACTCTGCAACGAGTGCCTCATGCGGAGTGAGCACTTCCTCCTCTGGAGCAGGCCCACCGCCAGTCACCAGAGTCAAGTTGTAATTAGAGGCACGCTTAGCCTTAGTGCTGCGTTTGATGTCATTCCAACGCTTTTTGCACTCTTGCGCCGTGCGCACCTCATGGCCAAATGAACTGACATGGTCCGCAACATGCTTCCAGTGGGTGTCACGTTGGGCAGCCGTAGTCTGACTATTGGCACCCACTAGCATGTCACGGCTGTGGCCCCGCACGTAGTCCACGAGGAAGTCCAGTTCCTGCTTGCAGAAAGGCTTCTTCCTCGAAGTGCAGGAGGTCGTGGCTGTGTGTGGGGTCCCAGCCTGTGCTGCAGGTGCAACCTTCCTCCTCTTGGACTGTGGCGCAGACCCTGGCTGGCTAATGCCGCCCTGACCAGTATGGCCAGTGGGTTCGGTGGATTGAGCCAAGGGAGTGGCAGGTGGAGGGACGACCAAAGGTCTGACTTGTGTCAGTGGCAGCTGGGTGCCCTCTAATGGACCCTGCGCAGCAACATCAGCTGTGGCAGGGTCATTGACCGCAACGGTCTTGGTTGGCAGACTCACAACCGGGGTGTTGTTGGGTGCATCTGCCCCTGCACTTGCCAACACCCGGCTGTTCGGGGCAGCAGATGACATGACTGCCCCAGGGACATGTGTCTTGGCCTGAGCAGCCCGGCCTGCCCCTATGGTTTCCCTCCTGGCCTGTTGGAGATCTACCAAGGGCTCCTCAAGTGCCAACGCAGCCTGCGCTGGCAGACCCTGAGCCTGGGTGGCGATGTCCACAGCTGCACCTGCAGCTACCACTACCCTTGGGCCAGTGGCAGTCGATGGAAAAGACTGCCGGGTCACACGGGCGCCAGTGCCAGATGCAGAAGTTGCATCCCCCGGAACCACACGGGGTGGTGGCATGACTGCACCGACACATGGCACAACATTGTGCTCAAGTGGCGCACCCTGCCTCTTCCCCCTCTGTGGCCGCCCTGGACACCCTGGAGTCCCCCTAATCCCTGGTCACCACGGCCACGTCCCCGACCACGCCCGCCACGAGGAGTACACCCAGCTGAGGCGCCCCTCACCTTTGGTGACCTCCCAACCATGGCACAGATGCAGTAGTGCCGGCACAGATGGAGTGGTGCCAATGGGAGGTGTACACCACAATTGACCTGGGCAATTGGGGTGAAGTGGGTGGGAAGCAAGATGTTAACAGCCCCCCTGCACCTGCAAGGCTGTATGTGACCCCGGTGATGTAGTGACGGGTCACGCAACGCTCAGGCAGCCCAAAACTGCAGTAAAACCGTGCACGCAACCCTGCAGCCTACGTGCGTGGATTCAACCTCCTGCAGTACGCGGTGGCACCCAGTAACACGAATAACGGGTACGCGTGGGACACGCAGGCTACTATGACATCGAAAGTGGGTGCGATACACAGGGGCACCCGCAGTGGGAAAAAGAGCGTGTGCGACTCACCGTCTGACTAGCGTGATGCAGAAAAAAACGCATAGCCAATACCCCCGCCAAAAGAAGAGATACGTCCTTGATAGCTGTGAAGTTGTGATGGCGCGCGAAACAACAGGAAGCAGCAACACACGTCGGTCTCCACGAAAGGCACGTACAGCGAACTGCTGGGCCCGCTCACCTTTAACCCGTGCTGAGGGAAACTCCCGCGTGCATCATGTCACTTATGCGCATGGGCCCTTTCCTCGGATTACACGCGGACGTGCAATTTTTCACGTGCGCTGAAATGCCCATGCACGCCTGCGCGCGTCACGTCACAGGGGCGCTTGCGCTTGAGGGGCCTTCTGTCCAATGAAATTGCATATGCGTGCAGACGCGCTTACGCACTAAGGGCCTTTCCTCAAATTACACGCTGACGTGCAGAATTTTCACATGCCAAATGACTCCCTATCAAGCTGGCCACGCGTAAGAACACGGAAGACCACGCTCCTGCCCAGAAGGCCGAATTACTGCCCCACAGAGCCCCGAGCACGCTCCCACCTGCCATCTGCTGCTGCCTGACTGCCTGCTGCCCACGTGCCCTGCCATTTGCTGCCTGCACATCAGCCAGGGGTGCTGTTGCTGTGACCACCCCTGCTGGAACCGAAGACTCCCGACTGGGATTCCATCACTCCACAGCCCAGCCCCAGGACCCAGTTGCCCACCCACTCCTGCCTCTGGGGTTGTCATGTCGGGCACTGCAACATCTGGCACCACTGACAACCCCCGGCCAGAGAGGCAGGGGGGCACCAGCTTCAGTGCCATGGAAGTTGGTGTCCTGGTGGAGGAAGTCCTGGGGCAGTATGATGCCCTCTTCGGAAGTTCCCGCACCGACAAGGAAGGACGGACTCGGATCTGGACGGACATCGTGACTGCCATCAACACGGAGGGGGTGGCAGTCCACGACTTCCAACATGTCAAGAAGCGCTGGAAGGACCTCAGGTCCAGGACCCTGAACAAGGCCCGGCGCCTCTTGAAGGCAGCTGATGCTAAGGGGCGCCGGGGCCACTTGTCGGAAGATCAGATGAGGGTCCTGGAACGCATATCCCCAGCGCTCCACGTCCAGGTCCTTGAGAGGCAGACCCGTCTGGAGTCGAGCGGTAAGTGTACATGCATCCTGATTGTGAGCTGTGCGTGTGGTGATGTTTCAGTAGTGTGCAGGTTGCACATCTGATTGTATGGGGTCGAGTATGGGTGGGGGTGTACAGGGCCGTGAGGCTAACACATGCTAGGGCTGTAATGTGTGAGACATGGATGGTGCTTGTGTGTGTAGGCTTGCATGCCAAATGCAGTTGTGTGGGCACACATGTTTGGATGAATGTGTATGTAAGTAGACATGTTCGTGATGTCACGCATCTATGTTGTTTTCAGCTGCATGTATCAGCACTGTGTACATATGCATGTGTGTGTATTTGACAAGGGTGCAACAGTGATGCAACATGGATGCATGTGACAGTGGGATGTGGAAGCCTGATTGGCAGATGTGACATGGATGCCCATCTGAACACTGCGACACTTGGCAGAGGTGTACACATGCATGCAAGTGTGGTGGTGTGTGTACATGTGTAGTGCACTCCCTGTGTTGCATGTGATGTCTGGCTCAGCTTTGCCTGTTCATGCTGTTGTATATGTATGGATGGTGCTGGCAGTTGCGATATGGCTGTGGTATGGCTCATGTGTACGAGTTGAAATGACATGTGTGTTGGGGATTGTGATGGCATGTCTGAGGTTTGCCAATGCCACTCATGTACAACTGTCATGTGTTTTATTTCTCCCTGTCTGCAGCGTCAACTGATGAAGAGGGCGGAGAAGGTGCTGTGGAGCACAGCGGCGGGGATCCCACCGCCAGCCGGAGACGCAAGGCCCGGCTCCCCTCCCAGGTTGTGATCTCGTCGGGGAGTGAGGAGTCCGGTGTCGCGTCCCAGGCCGCAGCTGCCAGGGGGAGGTCCAAGAGGCGGAGGTTGGAGTTGGACTCCTCTGCAGGGCCCAACGGGGGAAGATGGCACGGAGTCATCCAGGTTGGTGGGGGATTTGGTGGAGGAGGAGGCCGTGCAAGCAACAGAGACGGGGTCTGGAGGTGGGGATTACACTGGTGCTAGTGGTGCAGTGCAGGACCAGGGACAGGAGGCAGCACAGGCCGCCGCAGAGGTGCCTGTGTGCAATCCTGTCCCTGATCCTGTCCCTGCATCATCTTGCACCAGCAGGGATGCCTACGTCCAGACCCGTTTTCAGGCATGGGATGAGCTCACAACAACTGGCCTTCCTCTGCCTGCGGACATGGCTATCCGGGTCCGGGTTGAGCCTGTCCTGACTGGTGTGGCGTTGCGTCAACGGGCCATGCGAGGTGACCTGCAGTCTTTTCATGAGGAGACTGCACGTCATCTCGAATGGCTCGTTGACCGCGTCAGCCTACTGGGACAGGTCACCCAGGCCGGATTCCTCCGTTTGATGGGACTTGCTGCAACCCCCTTCTCAACCGAACCCCCTATGCGCCAGTCGTCCTCCGTGCCATCTTCCCACCCATCAGTCACCTAGGTGCCCTGTGGAGCTGCCTCTGACGGTGCGGCCAGGCTGGTGGAGGAGGCATCCCCGCCACAGTCGGGAGTCGGACGTCCAGCAGGGGTGGCCACATCAACGACTGCACCCCAGCCAGCGGAGGATGTGCAGGCAGCAGGAGGCAGTGCACGGGCAGAGGCACAGCAGCAGCAGCAACGTGGTTGGGAGCCATGAAGGCTCGGGGCCTTCGACATCGGAGGGGCAGGCATCAGCCGGAGGGCAGGAGGACCCAGGACAGAAAGTGTCTTCCGTGTGGCAGCGGTTGGGCCACGCCATAGATGCGGAGCGGCAGCGGGCGGGAGAGGCACGGCTCACGATGGTCAGGGCGGAGAACTCCATGCGGAGGGCCCTGAGGCGGGCCGTGAGCCTCGAGGCAATCCGCAGGGGGTTGGAGGTGGACACGTCGACGGCCCTGCGGACCCTCTGGGCCATGGAGGAGGACCGCCTCCGGGACATTGAGCAGGAGTTCGATGATGCCCTGGCCCGGGACATCCAAAAGTGAGCCGTCGGACTAGCCCGCTGCCCTTCTGAATAGTTCTGTAGTTAGTGTTAGGTTTCCTTTGGTTTTGCATTTTTTTTGGACCTTTTGGACAATGGGCCACATTTTTGTATATAGTTTTTTTTTTATTAGGTAGTGTTATTAGATAGGTTTCATTTCTTCTGTTGGGATCATGGACCCTGGCTTGTTCATCTGTACAGGTGTGGCCCTTATCTTCCCTGAGTGGATTCCTGCCACTGTCACTCCTACGCAGACCTACTCCTCTTTTGAGTGTCTTGTCTGCTGACTCTCTCTCCTAGCCATTCCCTTACCGTGGCTACTATCTATCGGCCACCTGGTCAAATCTCCTCCTTCCTCTCTGAGTGGGCTGACCTCTCCTCCTCACTCCTGTCCGCAACCACTCAACTCCTCATTCTTGGTGACTTCAACATCCACTTGGATGCCTCCTGTCCCCCCACGGGACTCTTTCGTGACCTCTGCGACTCTCTCTCACTCTCTATTCTCCCGTCTGGGCCTACCCATTCTGCAGGGCACACTCTTGATGCTCTGATCTCTTCTGACCTTCCCCTCTCCGTCCCTCTCTCCACTCCTCTCTCCTGGAGTGATCACTTTCTCCTATCCTCCCACCTCACCCTCCCTACCCCACAGGCAAAGCCACCCTCATCACTGCCACCCACCTTCTCGGTCATCCGACCCATGAAGCGCGTGTCATTTGAGGCTTTCGCTGACACCTTCTCGCCCCCCCCTTCGGCTGACTCCCACCCTGACACAGCCCTCTCCATGCTCCACTCTGCTATATCTGATACTCTTGATATCCTTGCCCCCGTCATGAGAATCCACCTGAAGCTCAAAGCCAAATGTAACTCCTGGTATGACTCGGATCTCGTCACCCTAAAACGCAAGTGCAGGGTGGCAGAGAGGAAATGGCGTGCTTCATTTTCATCCTCTGACAAACTGGCCTGCCGCCTGCTCCAGAGGCAATACCGTCTCTCCGTTCTCACCAAGAAGAGAACCCTTATCCAAGCCCGCATCTCTGCGGCATCTAACAACTCGGCCGAACTCTTTAAAATCTGCAAGGAGCTTGCCAACCCTGCTGTAGTCTCTACCTCTCCTGTCCCCTCCCAGGCCCTCTGCACTGCACTGGCCTCTCACTTCATCTCTAAAACTCAGGACACCCTGTCCTCACTCTCCTCCTATCACCTCCCCTCTCCCCGGCTCTTCCTCTTGCCCTTCTGCAGCCACCCCTCCTCCCTCCTTCTCTGCCTTTCCCCTTTTTTCTGCTGACGAGGTTTCCAGACAAGTCCGATCTATGAAAGTCTCGTCTAAACAGGTTCACCTCTGTTCTTCCAAAACTATCAAGGACCACATCAACTCCCTGGCTCCTGCCCTGGCTGACTTTTGCAACCACTCCTTCGCCTCTGGAGTCTTCCCATCCCCCCTTAAGCACTCCCTTGTGCACCCTCCTCTTAAGAAACCCTCTTCTGACCCCTCCTGCCTGGCTAACTATCGCACAATCTCCATCACTCCCTTCCTGGGCAAGCTCCTGGAGAAACTGGCCATCTCCCAGCTTAACCTCCATGCTGAATCTGTTGGTAGTCTTCATGACCATCAATCTGGCTTCAGAGCTGCCAGTAGCACGGAAACTGCTCTCCTGAAAATCCGTGAGGACTTGCTCTTGAACCTCGACTCCAACACTCCGTGTGTTCTCATTCTGCTCGATCTCTCTTCTGCCTTTGACACTGTCAACCATGCCATCCTGCTCAACCGTCTCCGTGATAACGTGGGTATCACTGGTCAGGCTCTGGCGTGGCTGACATCTTTCCTCTCCAATCGTCCCTCCCAGATCCAACTGGGGTCCTTCCTCTCTGACATCTTTTTCTCCACCTGTGGTGTCCCCCCAGGGATCCAATCTCTCTCCCTGGCTGTTCAACCAGTATCTGGCACTCCTTGCCCACCGCATCGCCGTTCTCTGCCCCAACTTTCAGTGCTATGCGGACGATACCCAGCTCATTTTCATGCTACCCTCAGCCTCCTCCTCTCCTTCCCTCATCTCTGACTGTCTGCTATCCAGGAATGGTGTGCCGCCAATGACCTCTGCCTTAATGCCAGTAAGACTGAGATTCTACTCATCGGCACACCCACTCCCTCCTTCCCTGCAGCTCTCTGGCCGGCCTCTCTTGGCCCTCTTCCTGCTCCTACCTGCAAGGTAAAAAACCTTGGGGTCATCTTCGACTCCACACTCTCCTTCTCTCCTAATATATCTGACTTCTCTAAAAAGTCACACTACTAGCTGCACCTCCTCAGAGGTATTCTTCCCTTCCTCTCCTTCCCCCAGAAGCTCACTGTCTCCCGAGCTCTGGTTCTCTCAAAGCTGGACTACTGTAACAGCCTCTATCTTAATCTGCCTGCCTCCACTCTCCGCCCTCTGCAACTCATCCAGAACAGAACTGCGAGACTTGTCCTTGGCCTCAAGCCCAGGGACCGTATCTCTCCAGGACTGAAATCTCTACACTGGCTCCCAGTGGCTGCGAGGATAAAGTTCAAAACCCTCTGCATTGTCCACAAGGCCTTCTGGGGCCTGGGGCCTAAATACCTTCAACTCTCTCTTCCTAAATATCTTCCTTCCCGAGCCCTTTGCTCATCCGTCTCCAACTCCCTCAGGGTCAGCCGCTTCTCGAAGCAACAAGCTGGTGGTAGATCTCTCTTCGCGGCAGGGGCCTCTCTCTGGAACAGCCTTCCTGCCTCCCTGAAATTTGAGGAGAACCATCTCCGGTTCCGGAAGCACCTCAAAACCTTCCTCTTTGCTTCTGCTTTCTCTCTCCCTCTCCCCTGCTAATTCTTCACTGAAATTGCAAAGAATCTGCAACTGGGCCACTCTCACGGACCTCGGTCCTGGGCCCAGCCACTCTCCACTTGCACTGCCTCCCTGGCAACCCCTGCACTGCGGGACTGTCTCTGTATCCCTACAGCCCCACCTTCCCAGCACTTGTCTGCACTTACCCTGCACTTGCCACCAGCTGGCCCTTTTCTTGTACTGCACTTCCCCCCTCCCCTTCCCCTTGCACTTCTCCCTTCCCCCTACCCCTGCACTTGCGCGATCTGAATGACACCTGGCCTAGTAGGATCGTTGTCTGTCCTCCCCTTGTTTCCACCCTCCCTGCCTCGTCGCGCCTTGAAACACTTGTGTATAGGCGCGTTACAAATGCCATATCATATCATATCATATAATAGTTGACTGTTGGATTTTCTTTTTTTTTTTACTATTTACCCATGGAGCAATGGCTTTAAATTATAATTTTTCATTGGATTTTATTTTGTGGACTGTGACTTTGGACACCATTCCTTTGGATTATGATTTTTGGTTTTGCATTTTTTCACGGACATGCTTCTTTTTTATTTCTTTAAATTCCCATTTCTGTTTGTTTATTTTTGATTCAATTTATGTTTCCTTTAATACATATTTTTTGTTCAAACTTCAATGTGTAGTATCATCTCATTGGTTTCATGCATATCATGATATAGGTTTTGAGATTCACTGACACCCATTGGGTGTATGTGAGGGACATGTGTTCGTTTCCAAACTTGCAATTGGGGTTCTATCATGTTATTGCCATTTCTAAGTGGGTGGATGCAATACTCGGGTGGGTGTTTGGCATTTGGAGGCTGACCATAGGGACCAGGGATCTAGATTGTGATGACATGTTGGCTGGGGAACATGAGTTGTGGCCTGGTGGAGGGTGCCCCACAGTGCTGGGAGGTGGGGGTGCAGGGGAACATGAGTTGGACATGAGTGGGGGCCTGCTGGCAGGTGCCCCACAGTGCTGGGGGGTGGGGGAGCAGGGGAACATGAGTTGGGGCCTGGTGGAGGGTGCCCCACAGTGCTGGGGGGTGGGGGTGCAGGGGAACATGAGTTGGGGCCTGGTCGAGGGTGCACCACAGTGCTGGGGGGTGGGGGTGCAGGGGAACATGAGTTGGACATGAGTGGGGGCCTGCTGGCAGGTGCCCCACAGTGCTGGGGGTGGGGGTGATGGGAGACATGAGTGGGGGCCTGGTGGAGGGTGCACCACAGTGCTGGGGGTTGGGGGTGATGGGAGACATGAGTTGGGGCCTGGTGGAGAGTGCCCCACAGTGCTAGGGGGTGGGGGTGCAGGGGAACATGAGTGGGGGCCTGGTGGAGGGTGCCCCACAGTGCTGGGGGGTGGAGGTGCAGGGGAACATGAATGGGGGCCTGGTGGAGGGTTGCCCACAGTGCTGGGGGGTGGGGGTGATGGTAGACATGAGTGGGGGCCTGGTGGAGGGTGCCCCACAGTGCTGGAGGGTGGGGGTGATGGGAGACATGAGTTGGGGCCTGGTGGAGGGTGTCCCACAGTGCTGGGGGGTGGGGGTGCAGGGGAACATGAGTTGGACATGAGTGGGGGCCTGCTGGCAGGTGCCCCACAGTGCTGGGGGGTGGGGGTGCAGGGGGAACATGAGTGGGGGCCTGGTGGAGGGTGCCCCACAGTGCTGCTGGGTGGGGGTGCAGGGGAACATGAGTTGGACATGAGTGGGGGCCTGCTGGCAGGTGCCCCACAGTCCTGGGGGTGGGGGTGCAGGGGAACATGAGTGGGGGCCTGGTGGAGGGTGCACCACAGTGCTGGGGGGTGGGGTGATGGGAGACATGAGTGGGGGCCTGGTGGAGGGTGCCCCACAGTGCTGGGGGGTGGGGGTTATGGGAGACATGAGTGGGGGCCTGGTGGAGGGTGCACCACAGTGCTGGGGGGTGGGGGTGCAGGGGAACATGAGTTGGACATGAGTGGGGGCCTGCTGGCAGGTGCCTGTAACGCTCACCTGATTCCCGCAGAGGCGCCGGTCTTGACTGGGTGAATGCCGTATCTTCAAAGGTGATGTGTAACACACTGTTTGCTCTTTGGGCTGGACCTCTGTGCACCATATGTCTGACTCGAAGAGTAAGATGTCTGCAGACAGAAAATATGGGATTAATGAACTGGGGTTATTGGGTGCCTCTCTCCTCTTCCCTTTCTCTTCTCCTGTAGAACCCCAAAGGTTAACGCCCTCACCTTAGGTAAGTGAACACCGAGCTCTCCATCTGCCTCGGGGCAGGGTGCCGTAACCAGTTTCTTCACTGGATAAGGGTGCAGGCCTCTTGACCTCAGAGGACTGCTGTCTGTCGTTAACTGCACGAACGGTAAGTTCTGGGCACTTCAAATGTCTTAAAAGTCTTTTGTAATGATATCTCTTGTTTTGCAGGGTTCCGGCGATGGCGGATGGCGGGCTGATGAGAGTTGAGGATCGAACCCGCGTGAGGAATAGAAGCGCCTGGAAGCACGTAAGTAAGCGCTTGTAGCCTGCTTCACGATGCGCACTAACTGTCCCTTTTATCTTGCAGGTACAAGTTTGGAGCTTTAGAGAAGCTGAAGGATGCTGGAATACCCACTGGATTCGGCGTGGGAAGGAGTAATGGCACGTGAGTAATAAAGTTGCCCAATGTCTTTAAACGCACCTTCTTTTGTCTTTCAGATGCCGGAATGCAGTGCGAAGACCTCCGGGGCATGCGAAGAGTAGGTAAGCCTTTGTCTTTCAGATGCCGGAATGCAGTGCGAGGCGTTGGTGACAGCCGATGGACCAGGTAAGAGATGCGCTGCCACTGAAGACCGTAGTGCTAACCTGTTCTTTCTTTGTCTTTACAGGTGCTGCTGAAGACTGGATTCCAGGATGGTAAGCCTTTGTTCCCTTAGGCCCAGGATCAGAAGCAGAAGATACGATGAGCGTTCTGCTGCAGAGAATGCAGAATAACGCAAAGCAAGATTCATCCATCGGGTGTGGTTTAAATAGCCCCCTGTAGTGCTTAGGTGTCTCCTTCCACAGCCACGCCTAGGTAAGAAAAGAGTTCCTGCTTTCCAGAAGAGTTCCAGTGTTCTGAACCTAGGGAGTGGCTCCTGCCCCACCCAACAGGAAAAGTAGTCCCAAACAGAAGAGGATCAGGGGTTCAACTGGCAGGTAAGTCCACCCAAGCATTATGAGCCCGGCGCTTCCAGCGCTGGGACTGGGCATCTTTATGAGCCTGGTGCCACTGGCGCCAGGACAGGGTCCAAAAGGTCCCAATTGGGACTGGCTGGCACTCGGAACCGGGGTTATGGGTCTGCTTCCAAGGGAGTCGGGCAAGTCCTGATCTTTTGGAAGCAGAGATCATGACAGTGCCCCACAGTGCTGGGGGATGGGGGTGCAGGGGAACATGAGTTGGGGCCTGGTGGAGGGTGCCCCACAGTGCTGCGGGGTGGGGGTGCAGGGGAACATGAGTTGGGGCCTGGTCGAGGGTGCACCACAGTGCTGGGGGGTGGGGGTGCAGGGGAACATGAGTTGGACATGAGTGGGGGCCTGCTGGCAGGTGCCCCACAGTGCTGGGGGTGGGGGTGATGGGAGACATGAGTGGGGGCCTGGTGGAGGGTGCACCACAGTGCTGGGGGTTGGGGGTGATGGGAGACATGAGTTGGGGCCTGGTGGAGAGTGCCCCACAGTGCTAGGGGGTGGGGGTGCAGGGGAACATGAGTGGGGGCCTGGTGGAGGGTGCCCCACAGTGCTGGGGGGTGGAGGTGCAGGGGAACATGAATGGGGGCCTGGTGGAGGGTTGCCCACAGTGCTGGGGGGTGGGGGTGATGGTAGACATGAGTGGGGGCCTGGTGGAGGGTGCCCCACAGTGCTGGAGGGTGGGGGTGATGGGAGACATGAGTTGGGGCCTGGTGGAGGGTGTCCCACAGTGCTGGGGGGTGGGGGTGCAGGGGAACATGAGTTGGACATGAGTGGGGGCCTGCTGGCAGGTGCCCCACAGTGCCGGGGGGTGGGGGTGCAGGGGGAACATGAGTGGGGGCCTGGTGGAGGGTGCCCCACAGTGCTGGTGGGTGGGGGTGCAGGGGAACATGAGTTGGACATGAGTGGGGGCCTGCTGGCAGGTGCCCCACAGTCCTGGGGGTGGGGGTGCAGGGGAACATGAGTGGGGGCCTGGTGGAGGGTGCACCACAGTGCTGGGGGGTGGGGTGATGGGAGACATGAGTGGGGGCCTGGTGGAGGGTGCCCCACAGTGCTGGGGGGTGGGGGTTATGGGAGACATGAGTGGGGGCCTGGTGGAGGGTGCACCACAGTGCTGGGGGGTGGGGGTGCAGGGGAACATGAGTTGGACATGAGTGGGGGCCTGCTGGCAGGTGCCTGTAACGCTCACCTGATTCCCGCAGAGGCGCCGGTCTTGACTGGGTGAATGCCGTATCTTCAAAGGTGATGTGTAACACACGGTTTGCTCTTTGGGCTGGACCTCTGTGCACCATATGTCTGACTCGAAGAGTAAGATGTCTGCAGACAGAAAATATGGGATTAATGAACTGGGGTTATTGGGTGCCTCTCTCCTCTTCCCTTTCTCTTCTCCTGTAGAACCCCAAAGGTTAACGCCCTCACCTTAGGTAAGTGAACACCGAGCTCTCCATCTGCCTCGGGGCAGGGTGCCGTAACCAGTTTCTTCACTGGATAAGGGTGCAGGCCTCTTGACCTCAGAGGACTGCTTTCCGTCGTTAACTGCACGAACGGTAAGTTCTGGGCACTTCAAATGTCTTAAAAGTCTTTTGTAATGATATCTCTTGTTTTGCAGGGTTCCGGCGATGGCGGATGGCGGGCTGATGAGAGTTGAGGATCGAACCCGCGTGAGGAATAGAAGCGCCTGGAAGCACGTAAGTAAGCGCTTGTAGCCTGCTTCACGATGCGCACTAACTGTCCCTTTTATCTTGCAGGTACAAGTTTGGAGCTTTAGAGAAGCTGAAGGGTGCTGGAATACCCACTGGATTCGGCGTGGGAAGGAGTAATGGCACGTGAGTAATAAAGTTGCCCAATGTCTTTAAACGCACCTTCTTTTGTCTTTCAGATGCCGGAATGCAGTGCGAAGACCTCCGGGGCATGCGAAGAGTAGGTAAGCCTTTGTCTTTCAGATGCCGGAATGCAGTGCGAGGCGTTGGTGACAGCCGATGGACCAGGTAAGAGATGCGCTGCCACTGAAGACCGTAGTGCTAACCTGTTCTTTCTTTGTCTTTACAGGTGCTGCTGAAGACTGGATTCCAGGATGGTAAGCCTTTGTTCCCTTAGGCCCAGGATCAGAAGCAGAAGATACGATGAGCGTTCTGCTGCAGAGAATGCAGAATAACGCAAAGCAAGATTCATCCATCGGGTGTGGTTTAAATAGCCTCCTGTAGTGCTTAGGTGTCTCCTTCCACAGCCACGCCTAGGTAAGAAAAGAGTTCCTGCTTTCCAGAAGAGTTCCAGTGTTCTGAACCTAGGGAGTGGCTCCTGCCCCACCCAACAGGAAAAGTAGTCCCAAACAGAAGAGGATCAGGGGTTCAACTGGCAGGTAAGTCCACCCAAGCATTATGAGCCCGGCGCTTCCAGCGCTGGGACTGGGCATCTTTATGAGCCTGGTGCCACTGGCGCCAGGACAGGGTCCAAAAGGTCCCAATTGGGACTGGCTGGCACTCGGAACCGGGGTTATGGGTCTGCTTCCAAGGGAGTCGGGCAAGTCCTGATCTTTTGGAAGCAGAGATCATGACAGTGCCCCACAGTGCTGGGGGGTGGGGGTGCAGGGGAACATGAGTTGGGGCCTGGTGGAGGGTGCCCCACAGTGCTGCGGGGTGGGGGTGCAGGTGAACATGAGTTGGACATGAGTGGGGGCCTGCTGGCAGGTGCCCCATAGTGCTGGGGGGTGGGGGTGCAGGGGAACATGAGTTGGGGCCTGGTGGAGGGTGCCCCACAGTGCTGGGGGGTGGGGTGCAGGGGAACATGAGTGGGGGTGCAGGCTAGTCCCCCATGGTGTGGGCTGCCTGCAGGGGCCGTGAAGGTTGTGGAGCGAACACCTGGGAGGACCCACACGGCCAATTCACGTGTAGTACTCCACGGAACCCCTGAAATACACGTACCCTGCTGATATTGCGTGTGAAACTTCCCACGCACCCCAAGATACACGTACCCAGGACATTCGCGTGTGGAACTTCCAGCGCACCCCTGAAATACACGTACCCTGCTGATACTGCATGTGAAACTTCCCGCGCACCCCAAGATACACGTACCCAGGACATTCGCGTGTGGAACTTCCAGCGCACCCCTGAAATACACGTACCCTGCTGATATCGCGTGTGAAACTTCCCGCGCACCCCAAGATACATGTACCCAGGACATTCGCGTGTGGAACTTCCAGCGCACCCCTGAAATACACGTACCCTGCTGATATTGCGTGTGAAACTTCCCGCGCACCCCAGGATACACGTACCCAGGACATTCACGTGTGGCACTTCCAGCGCACCCCAGTGATACACGTACCCTGCTGATATCGTGTGTGGAACTTCCCGCGCACCCCAAGATACACGTACCCAGGACATTCGCGTGTGGAACTTCCAGCGCACCCCTGAAATACACGTACCCTGCTGATATCGCGTGTGAAACTTCCTGCGCACCCCAAGATACACGTACCCAGGACATTCGCGTGTGGAACTTCCAGCACACCCCAGTAATACACGTACCCTGCTGATATCGCGTGTGAAACTTCCCGCGCACCCCGAAATACACATACCCAGGACATTCACGTGTGGAACTTCCCGTGCACCCCTGATATGCACGTACCCTGCTGAATTCACGTGTGAAACTTCCCACGCACCCCTGTTGTACACGTACCCTGATGGAATCGCGTGTGGAACTTCCAGCGCACCCCTGAAATACACGTACCCAGCTGAAATAACGTGAGGTACTTCCCGCGCACCCCAGTGATACACGTAGCCCGCTTGCCGTGCTGGTACAGGGTTAGCGCAGCCCTTTGCGCTGGATTGGGGATTTTGATGGCTTTTCCCTGCGCAAGGGGCGTTCTTGGGGGCGTAACTGGCGCTGTTGCAGGGTCGCTGCGCCACGGCTGGTTTTGGTGGCTGGAATCCATGAATACGCTGTGCGCGGAAATGTATTTTGGCGCACGCGGATGGCGCAAGGATTCGCACGCGCACACTGTGCGCCAGCCGCGTGGCCCGTTGTGCGCTGAATTCTATGAATTACCCCCCTAATGTCAAATAAACTACTTTGCCACGAATGCCTTTCACTAATTCAGAGGGAGGTAGTTTTCCTGTTTTTGGTTGGAGGCATATTATTACTTGAAATGTGTGCACTGTTTGTTGTTGCAGGATTTTTGGTAATGGGAATAGCTCCAAGTTATTTGGGATAGCATGTGAAGGTGTTTGGTTGTTGTCAAGTTTTGTAGTGCAGTAATTGCAAAGTATTAAGGAGTCATTCATTTCGTATTTGTTTTCTGTTATAAGAAAGAGAGCTAATTGGAACCATTTGGAATCGTTGTCTTCTATTTTGTATGTTATGTCTACAGTTTTTGTACTATTTTTATAAAAAGTCCTGTGGCAACACACACACAAATGGTTTGGTACTTCAGCAGATGTACTTTTAAACTTTAGTATTTCTTTTTGTATTTGTGTAATAGAAGGTTGCCATCTGTACAGTTGTTGGTAGTCTGTTGTAAATCTATTGCATTTTGTAAGTGGCTTTCAATTCCAAAATATTTTCTCTGGATATGCTCTATTTCTTTGAGTAGTTGTTTGGCTGTACCATGTAGAAGATTGTTATTTAAGTTGGCTAGTGCTAAAGCAGGACTTTTGGCATAGTACAGTTTATGGACCAGATTTCTTATAGTTGAATGATGTGTTGATATCATTTTGATATGATGGAAGGTGCTTTTGCAAAAAGGTCCTGAAATGCAGGCTAATGAAAGTCCTTGTAGTCCTGTGTATTTGCACACTGGACAGGGGTCCATATTTTGTAGTAGTTTAATTTTGAATTTGTCTTTGCCTTTCACATACTGATTGAGGAAGTGGTGTAAAGATTTGAAAGATTTTTTGGCAATGTTACACTTTGATGTGCACGGTCTTTTGTAGACTGGGCATATTGGTTGAGTGGAATGGACAGGTGATACTGAGTTTTCTGGGGATATATTTGTGAGGATCGTTTCTTGTTCCAAAATGGTATTATGTTTTTCATACCCTCGTCCACTGGTATGTATGGCAATTGGGTTTATTTGCTTTTGTTTGTATGCTTCATCATTGAAATATGGTTCTGTGCTCGTGGTATGACTCCATTCACCTCCACAGATGTTTGTGAAGTTATCTTTGTTGATATTATGTTTATTGAGAAGTCTTTTTTGTAGTTTAGGACTTAGTTTTGTTAGTGATTTAATTCTGTTTAAAATTAAAATAAATAATTTCCTTTTGAGAAGGATTGCACTGTCTATCAGAGCTTCTAGGATTAATTTTCTACGGTAGGTTTTAAGGGTTGTGCGCGATTTCACTCCTGTTTTTACAAGGTTCTGAAGGACTCTGTGGCGGAAAATTTTTTGTAAACACATTTTTTTGGTATGCTTAGTTGCCGCTACATCAAGATTTATAGGTGCAGTGTTAGCACTAGTGGTAGCTGTAGTCTTGTTAATTACTTTGTTTCATTTTACATTTTGAAAGAGGAGGCAAAGTTTCTATACTGGAAGCTTGTTTTGTTTCGCTTAATGACTGTATTAGCTGTTTTGTTTGAACTTTTTGTACAAATTCTGCTAGAGGTGGATGCTTATTTTGGAGAGTTTTAGTTTGATTTCGTTTACTTTTGCGTTGCTTTCTACAGAGTTGCTTTTTGGTAGGCATTCTTTGGGGTCTGTTGGAGAAAAAAGAAAATGTGGGTTGGGATCTTGTGCTGTGTATGTGTGTTTTGTGGATGAGTGTCCGAGTATGATGGTAAGGATGTATGTAGAGGTATGTGATTGTGCAATTGGCTGCTACATCAGGTTGGGAAGGCTTTTCTTGTATTTTTGTGTTACGATACTGGTGTTCAGATTGCAATACAAAATGTAGAGCTGGTGAGGGGAAGCACTAATACTGAATCTAATGTTGCAGGGTAAATGCAACTGTTTGTTCTAGAATACTAGAATTCTACAGTGTTTAAGTAACAGTTAGAACATTATGGCAGTATTGCACTTACTTTTCTGTATAGAAAGACTAGGTTTCTTCTGAGTTTTTGTTCGTACTTCAGACGCTGCTGCTTTTCAGGAGAGTGGTCTTCGCTGCAATTGTGAAAGAAAGAATATCCTAATATAGACATGGATTTGTTTGTATTTGCAGTAGCAGTGAGTTCTGATAACTAGGCATAGCATGTACATGCACTTTTCTTTGCATTCTATATATTTTATATAGAATCTGTTAGTTGAATGTGCTTTCGAAATTAGTACAGTAGTAAGTGCACAGTACACACTTGGCTTCGTAAGGCAGTGTTATTGGAGGTTAGGAGATAAAGCATACCATTATTTCTTCTGTTTGCTATTTTTACAGGGTAAATGGCAGGAACTGTATGGAAAAGAATGCAATGTATGTGTTTGTGAAGGTGTGGGAAATAAATCAGAAGGATTTGATGGGGTAAGCAGGTTATTACTCAGAAGGTGATTAATAAAGTACTGGGTGATTCTGTGGTGCCTGGAGATGAGAGAGTCTGAAATAAAGTAAGGGTTGCAAGGAAGGATATGTTGCTTGTGTTGCAGACTGACGGGAAGGGGGGAGATGGTGTATGTCTTGCTTTACAACATTGTACATAGTTGTAGATGATGTGATAGATATGACTGCACCTGTGCATAGTTGAATGCTGTTGTGAAATCTAGAACGGAATGGGCAACCAGCTGGCATGAGAGAGCTGTCTAGATTTGAAGAACAGTTGTAGAGGCAGTGGTGTTGTTTCAGCTGGGAACCTTTCAAATGATATTGGTTATCTGTGTGCATAAATAAAGATGCATTTACTGATCATGGTTATGAACTATAATGCTATCATGGTTGAAATGTGGTTAAATACATGGCAGTGGTTACGGGAATGATAGAATGAATGAAGAAAATAACAGTTTGTACATTGCATTTAATAATATGGGTAAATAATAATTTGGAGAGCAGACAACTTTGCAAGTGACACTTGATGATAGCAGATGGAAGAAATGACAGTAAGCTTGTTTTACAGGTTGCACAGGGTAATGTTTATATGCATTCATACAAGAGATGTACATGTACCATACATGCCAATCCTCCAGATTTCAGTGGGATACTCACGATTTTTCTGTGAACAATATTGGGGTTTTTTCACGTTCTCCCACCGAAAATACATCTTTGCCTAATGCATTCTTATGCACAAATGTTGTCCTCCGATTCTTCGGAGGAAATGTCCCTCCCAGGTTGGTTGGAATGTTGGCATGTATGATGTACTGTGCAAAAAATATTCATACCTGTACTTTTTGTTCTTGCATGTGGATATGCATAAGTCTACAAGTAAAAATGTTGGAGAGTTTACTAGTAGTTGCTGTAGGTGCTTTGCCGTCACAGTGCAATTGTACTCAGAGTGATCAACAGTACATCTAAAGTGCTGAATTGTGATGATGGAGTTAGATGTAGATAGAGATCTTGCATGTGATTTGTGGATGGTTGTGTGACTGCTTAACAGTATCCAATGAGGGAATGGTGCAGAGAGTGAAGTGGAAAGGGTAGAAGGGCTGCCCCGTGTTACGTACGCGCTCCGTGGACAGCGCACTGTTCGCAGACAGGACATGCCACATCGGGGGCTTCCAAGCATGAAATGAGAGTGTACTTTGAGGATTAGCCAATCAGGTGTTGAGGTTCTGATTCGTATTGAGAGAGGCTGTGTGTAGTGAAGATGGCGGAGGTGGAGAAAGTCAGGGTGGTGGTGCTTGGAGATATGTTTGTGAATGGTTTGGAGCAGTATGCAAAATGTAGGAATGTGGGAAAGAATGTTGATGTAAAAGGAGTGGAGGTGGTGTGGAGCACTGTGCCTGGTTTCAATTTGCAGGCAATGGTAGAAGTTTGCCAAGATATGGCTAGGGTTAACAGTCCACATGTAGTTGTCCTGCACTGTGGTGCTTTGCATTTGGATTATGTCGGTGCCGCTACTTTGTTAAAAGAGCTAGAAAACTTGGTTCAGGCAGTAATGAAACTGTTTCCAAATGCCAAGGTATTTTTTTCTGGTTTGGTACCTAAGGCACTATGGGACAATAGTTCTGTTTTTTGTCCTCAGCAAAATATTTCTAGGTGTTTAATCAACTGAGGCATGTTTGCTTTTATGCTTAGAGGTGACATGTTCTTTTGCAACAATAACAACATTGACTCTGGTAATGTTGATTACTTTAAAGAAGATGGCATATCTTTATCTTTTATGGGAAATGCCATGCTGTTTTGGAACATAAGGGTTGCTTTGGAGAAGCTAATGTGAAGATTTCTTGAGGAAAATAATAATAAAAAAAAAACAAAAGAATAATAAAAGGTGTTTCTGAAGCACCTGCAAAAAAAAAAGAAAAGGCTCTTTTCAGAGCCAACCTCAAAGGGGAAATGGGGCACACCATTTCAATTTTAATTCCCCACGTTCAGATTTTACGATTTGTCCGCGGACACCGCGTATTACACACAGGATTTTTGAGGTTGATGGGGATGCAAATGTGAAGTAGCACAGCAAGGGATTAGTCAATAGTGTTTACTGGGTTGATGTGTGAGCAGAGAGTTTGTCAGAAAGTCGTTTTCCTGAGAGCAGAGGAGATAGCTATGGCTGTGTGTTTCAGAAAGCAGATTGTCTGGACTTTGGGAGATTCATGGAGAAATTGGTTGGAGGTGTATGCAGATCGCTGCAGAGAAGCTGTACATCTTGGATTCCCTCATGTGGAAGTGCACTGGCATGGAGTGCATGGAATGAAGTAGCTGGATTTGGTACCTCTTTGTGCTACTTTGGTGACACAGTGTCATCCAGACATTATTATTATTCATTGTGGAGGGAACAGTTTAGGACATGTTTCTGGAATCTCTTTGCAATTTGCAATGAAAGAAGGACTTGGAAAAGTCATGGACATGTATCCAAACTCCAGAGTAATTTTTTCCCGTATTGCGCAGAGACAAATGTGGCTGCGTTCTTCTTTATTTGGTCCACACATGGAGAAAGCAAAGCACAATTTTAACAAGGCTGTCTATGCCTTTTTAACAGATGTTGGTATGTCCACTTTTCACAATGAAAACATTATGTTTCGTAGTACACACATTTTTCGCAGAGATGGAGTACATCATACTTATGCCGGCAATCAGATTTTTCTGCGAAATATACAAAATGCATTGCAACCTTTTTTTCAATTACAGCAATCCATTTTGCAGTAGGTGTTGACCATTTGACGTTTGCGAAACACAAAAAAACCCACTAAAAAGCTTTTTTCAGAGCCACAATTCCTCCCAGAGAAAAGTGCAATGGTTGTGACAGGGCAGCACTGCAAAGATTTTAGAGGTCTGCGGACAGTCCGTGGACTTGTAAAAATGCACAGGACCATGCGCATTTCATTGACACTTCTCTTTTTGAAGGCGGTTCTTTTTTTTTTGTTTGTGTTGTTTTATATTTCTTTTGGTTTTTTAAACACGACACACAAGGAAAGGAAGGGAAAGGGCGGTAAGGAAGGCACACCAACCACAGGGATAATAAAGGGCAGGTGGCGAGAGGAAGATGTAGGGTGGGCCTTATTCAGGTAGGTAGCAGTTCTTCTCCTGCTCCTTGACCACAGTCTTGAAAGCACTTTGAAGGTTCTCCCCCCGGCAGAGTACTGTGTTGTAGTACATGCACAATACTGTGACCCTCGAAAGGTAAGGATCAACAGCATAATGTATGGCCTGTGAGGCAGCTGAAGGGATGCGCTGTCCCACAGGAGTGTCTATTGTGTCTTGTGGGGGCCTGTCTTGATATTGGGCAAATCTTCCTCGGGACCAGCCCTTGGGAGCAAAAATTACCCAATTCAGCCCAAAATACAGGTTCTATTGTGCCGAGCAGTGAACTCATGCTAGTGACAAATGACACCTTCAAAACGTTTTAGTATTTATTCTAAACAGTGAATTTCAGCAACATTTTGGGATTCAAGTTAGAGAAGATTACAAAGCACAAAACTTAGAGAAATGCAAAATATAGAGAAACATAGAGAAACACAGTCTTACGCCCCTTCAATCAGCACTGGGAGACCCTGGCCCTCATAAGCTAGCTGTAACAAGCCCCGCTCAGAGGACAGCGCTGTAGGGTGCCGACAGAGCCACAGATTCCGGACACTTGATCTTGCTCGAACCAAGTCCACAGATCGATCTCCCACCTGAGTCATGTGGGCATGCATTTTTATAATCTCGTGCTGTCAGTCCATGACGCACAGTTCCAGAACTTTCCCTGTGCAAAATATAGGCTTGCTCATGGAAAAAACCAACTCTGTGCCCCTCCCTACTTGGAGCCCATCTGCGCGAAAGCTCAGGAATGTCTTATCAGTGCCTTATCAGAGAAAGAGGATTTGTTTACGAAGCCATGCAGGGCTACCGTTAGAAAGGCAGAATATTCTAAGAGAAGCCGAGATGAATTAACCCCATGTGAGCAAGCTCTAAAAGGCATGCACTCATAGCTTAGTGTTCGTAGCGCTTAAGATTGGCGCTATATAGGTGCCATATTGTTCCAAACACTCCAATAATGTCTATTAGCTACAGAGCTGGGGCCTTCGCCCTGCCTGTCTATCTACAATGCATAATGTGACCTACCACCCCTACTAGGCCTGCATATTCCTTGTAGCTCACTACTGCGTAATGGAAGTGCTACAACAGACTACTGTCAGCATTTTTGGCACATACTTTGAATAAACTATTGGCTTTCAGCGGCTAATGCTGTCATCTAAAGACCTGATTGGCAAATTTGCAATTTTGTGTATCACTACACTCCACCCCTATTCAAAGTGTGTGCGACAATGCTGACTAATACCCATCAACATAGTATGTAGTGCAGTGATAAAGACCTTGGGGCTTTACAAGAGGTTTAAGCAAACTATCTTCTAGCGGTTAGTCAGCGTGGCATGCAAGGTTAGTAAAAACACTACCTAACAAAAATGTACACAAAGTGAACAGTGACATATACCCTTGCCAAAACCTGGCCTTCACAAAAAATACCTACACAAAGTGAACATGGACATTTACTCTAGCCAAAACCTGGCCTACACAAAAATACCTAAATAATTATTGTATAACTGATTGTCAGTTAAAAAGCAGCATGCAGTTAAAATGTCAAGGCAATCCGGTGTAGTCTAATCTACAATGCACTATTGCATTTATGTATGGTTACCAATTCTAAACCTGGCAGCCTTTCACTCTAAGGGCCTACCCTCCCCCTGATCCCAGGGCATTCAAACGTGACTATGGGCTGTGTGATTAGACACTTCCCCCATGTATGTGGAACCCAACCAAAAACCATCTAATTTCATGAGCAAGGTGAACCCATGGGCACCAGGTTATCAAAATAAAAACAATTCTACTAATTTGCATTAAAGCATGGCATGTGTTATTCATGCAATCAAAAGCAAGCGGTTTGATCCATATGTTTGCTGGTAACTGTAGCTCTGTGTGCCAGTGGGTTGAGGATGGTCGCCCCCACTCGGAGCGAAAAGCCAACACCTGCTGATTTAACAATGTTTACCATAAAATGCATCGTGTGTATTTAGCAGTCTTGTTGACCTTGTGGCAGAAAAAATGTCTTCATACCTAAAATTCTGCCATCTCCAGTGGTTGCAAATACTTGTAGCAGTGTTGGGCGTATCAATGGGCCCCACTAGGCCAGAAGTTTTATAGCAGAGCTGGCATCAGAACCCATAGTGGCTAGCTTATTGTGATAAAGCTCCGGTTACTCCCCGCTGCTCCCACAATTAATGAATCTAGCTCCCTAGCTACGCGCACCTTGGTGATGGGCCATAGAAATGGACTCCATTTGTAGCAGCTTGGTAGTACTAAGGAAACATTGCCTCGTGATAAATCTATGTCTAAGTGTATCACTGTAATAATAGAGGTGTGCATTACCAGCCTACAATTTAAATGTTGCCTTTCACAGTTTCTACCTTGTGTGACTTGGAGAATACCCTTCTCCAAGTGGGATGCCTACCATATACAGTATTAGTTTTAGCTTTAAACACCATACTACCATCCGGCAGTGGCTGTTTCATCACACCATTGTGTGAAATGCATTTAGTCAAATTATAGTCCATAAAATCTTGCCGAGAACACTCGCTGCAGTTCTTGGTCAGAAAAACAAATCGTTGGATCCATTCACTGAAACATTTGGGCCTAGGATTTCATAGGCACCAGTCATATGAGTCAGTGACAAAAGATGCCCGACAATGTGCCAGGCCAGTACGCTAGCAATTCCATGTGGATACTCATTTGTAGCGCTTTTCCAAAGAATTATTCTAAATGTCTACAATCAAAAGGTGACTCTTTGCATTAGTGTGCTGGAGACAGCTGTCCCCACAAAAACATGAAACTGGTTGGTTTAACAAAAAACCGTGTCACACTATGTGTCATAAAATCAAACATCAAGTCAGTCATGGTTTCATTTTACCCGCCTTAAGGCTGGCTGTAAAAGTATCCAGTGTTTCAAAGGTTACCGTCTCAAATTAGAGCTCACACACTTGGCAGCATAACTTCAAATTAAGGACCTTAACCTACGCACAGTTGACTTTGGTGTGCGCACTCATTTTATCTCAAAATAAATTACGCTCCTGCTTGCATAATCCTGCTGCCCACACAATTCATAAATCATTTTCCTGCCTACGTGCAACGTAGTAGTTTTAGAAAAGGCAAAATATCTCTGGTTAAAGCAATTCAGTTGGAAGAGCAAAACATTTTGTTTTTTCAGATTCATCTCAAAAAGTGCATTTAAAAAACCATTTTTCAATGTGTTAGCATTCAAGTGCTGTGTCACACAGCTGTTTGTGGTGCATGATGTTACAGTCCACAACCCATTGTCCACAGTCCTTTAAACAAGAAAGGCAAAACATATCAACCAGGTTATTTCCAGCAACTAAATCATTTGAATGTGCAGCATCAAATGTTTGATAACTAGCCAAGTATGCACCGTGCCAGTTCAGCAAAAGTTATTATTCTGTTGGACAACTTTCGCAGGTTGCAGAACAAATGTCCTCATACGTCATGCATGTTAGCAGCATTGAGTGCGGTGCAGGACAGGTTCAAAGTTCACATATCATCTCGCAGTGACTCGCTTTCTCTGAGAATGCGTCTGCTTGACTAATCAGTGTCACCCGCAAATTGCACACATCTACCCCAATCATGGCACGCAACTGTCTTGTTTTTTTGCCTAGGCAAAATACAAACAGAAATGTTAGGATTTCATCAAAAGTACAAAGTCATTATTCTTCACGTTAGGATGTGATCAGAACTACAATATCAGCGTTATCCACCCCTTCCCTTAACACCACCCCCACCTTCAGAAGTCTCATCAGGTAACTACACACTTTATCATTGCTACCACAATTATTTGTCACCCTTCTGCATGTTATTGGGGGCTTATTTGCACTCAACCATACGGGGTGTAACTGCCTAATCACCAACTCATTTGTGCAATGCGATCATAGTTGGTCAATGGTACTACAGACTGATCTGTGAATTTACAAAAGCCATATAATAAGTACCCAGGTCGCACTTCTCAATGGATCAATGCTTTTCTTTGTCACCAGAGCGATCACGAATGCCAGGTGCCAACTTGCTTCCAGTGTTTCTTGATCTTGATTTAGGTTGCCCTGCAGGCATCACTCCATATTGCAAAGGTAAAGTCTTTCAGTCCCATACCGCCTGCAGTTGCACAAGCAGCTTTGTTTATTTTTCTCCATACAGCTAGTGTCTTCCAAGACTCTGGTTTTCCACTTGTCATTGTCCCAAAGGGTGTCTGCTGATTTCTTGGGCCACCCCTTTGAGCGCGATAGTCTGAATCAGTTCCTTTTGTTGCTTCTACAAAATCATTCTTTCTTGCACTAAGCCGTGAGGCTTCTGGATCATGGCTAATGTGCAGTGTTCATGTTATACTCAGTTCTGCATGTTGTCTCTTGCAAAACGGCTACCTTTGTCAGTTTTGCTTCCATCGGGAACACCATAATGTCTTTGTCAGTTACTCCAGCCCTGGCAATGTAGCTTGCATTTTTGCCAGCTGTGTATTTTCACTTCTCAAAGCGCCTAGAGGTCTCTTCTCCAGTGCACAGTGCTTTACTTCAGTTCACATCACATGGAGCACTGGAATGCAGCTTGCACGGCAATGTCGCTTTATTTCACATCACATCACATGGCGCATGGGGATGCAGCTTGCATGGCAATGTCTCTTGAAATGGGCAGCTGTCTTTTCTTAGCCCATTCGCAGATGCACAGGTTCCCCAAATGTTCAGATGCGATGTGCCCATTCTGCCATTCTGCATGTAGCATTTGTTTTCTTTCCAGTGTTGATACTGGGCTAATTCTTTAATTCTGATCAGCTCTGTTATTGCATGCCAGTGTCCGAAAGCATGCATACATCAGCATGTAAGGTAGATTGCACTATTTTTCAATTTCTCACTCACAGCAATTATTGCCTTCAGTTCTGTTTCAGCATTCTGTCTTTGCACCCCCCTCCTCAGTTTTTGCTCACACTGAAGGTATCTCTCACAGGGGATGGAATGCAGGAATGTCATTGTTTATCTTTCCTGTGCACAGGACAGCGCCATGAGCACGCAGCAAACCTATCTCTTTGCCTATAACTCTTAAACTGGGGCGGCTTCAATGGAAGGCACTCGTTTCAGACAGTTCATCCAGATTAACTGTTTCCTGCACTGCTTTCAGCAACTCAGAAAAGCTCCTATATCTGCCAGCTTCTGTAAACACCATTTCACTGAACAGGAGCGCAGTATTCTGCTTTTCTGCCTTCCTCCAACAGTTTTTTTTTTCTTCGCGCACCTCGCCCAAGACAGTGCAAGTTATCTTCAAGGCACAAGCTCTACACAGCAAGAATCTTATTTTCAAAAGAGGCACTTTTTCTTGTCATCAGATTCTACTCCATGTAATTTAGCAAAATGTCAAAGCGTCTTTTAGCCTGTTTTGAACTGATCAATGTCCCATTTAAAGGCATACATTTTTTTTTCTTTTTCCTCGTAACCTTGTAGTTTGGCTTCACAAACTCACTCCAATGCAATGTGCGATCTTTAAAAAGAACCCGCAACCCACTAAATCTTTGTGCTGTCTTATCACACACAGATTTTTCATTCTGTTGTACCATTGACAGAATATAACCACTTATTTCAGTGCATTTAAAACATGCCATGTGTAGTGCAGCTCCCTGCACGTTTTTTTTTCTCTGCAAGAGCAACCCACACTCTATATTGCTTGTGGGCTGTTAATGTGTCAACAACATTTTTCACCATGTATCATAGTTAACAGGTCACTATTTCCAAAACATTGTCATTTCACAGCAAGGCACTGCTCTGCACAAATCCCCAAGCTGCCACCAAATGTCTTCATATTGGGCAAATCTTCCTCGGGACCAGCCCTTGGGAGCAAAAATTACCCAATTCAGCCCAAAATACAGGTTCTATTGTGCCGAGCAGTGAACTCATGCTAGTGACAAATGACACCTTCAAAAAGTTTTAGTATTTATTCTAAACAGTGAATTTCAGCAACATTTTGGGATTCAAGTTAGAGAAGATTACAAAGCACAAAACTTAGAGAAATGCAAAATATAGAGAAACGTAGAGAAACACAGTCTTACGCCCCTTCAATCAGCACTGGGAGACCCTGGCCCTCATAAGCTAGCTGTAACAAGCCCCGCTCAGAGGACAGCGCTGTAGGGTGCCGACAGAGCCACAGATTCTGGACACTTGATCTTGCTCGAACCAAGTCCACAGATCGATCTCCCACCTGAGTCATGTGGGCATGCATTTTTATAATCTCGTGCTGTCAGTCCATGACGCACAGTTCCAGAACTTTCCCTGTGCAAAATATAGGCTTGCTCATGGAAAAACCCAACTCTGTGCCCCTCCCTACTTGGAGCCCATCTGCGCGAAAGCTCAGGAATGTCTTATCAGTGCCTTCTCAGAGAAAGAGGATTTGTTTACGAAGCCATGCAGGGCTACCGTTAGAAAGGCAGAATATTCTAAGAGAAGTCGTGATGAATTACCCCAAGCTCTAAAAGGCATGCACTCATAGCTTAGTGTTCATAGCGCTTAAGATTGGCTATCTAAGCGCTATATCGGTGCTAAAATGTTCCAAACACTCCAATAATGTCTATTAGCTACAGAGCTGGGCCCTTCACCCTGCCTGTCTATCTACAATGCATAATGTGACCTACCACCCCTACTAGGCCTGCATATTCCTTGTAGCTCACTACTGCGTAATGGAAGTGCTACAACAGACTACTGTCAGCATTTTTGGCACATACTTTGAATAAACTATTGGCTTTCAGCGGCTAATGCTGTCATCTAAAGACCTGATTGGCAAATTTGCAATTTTGTGTATCACTACAGGGCCGGAGCGGAAGTGGAGGATGCTGCAGGGGAACTCAACCTACTACATTTATCGCAAGGTACAATCTTACGAATAGCCCCACCGTGGAACGATTTTAGGTGTCGCTTCATTGAGGTATTACCATAGCTGTACAAACACGGTTTCCCATGACTCAGCACTATCTTGCACTGATTGAGAAGTCACCTTGTGTGCATGTGCTTTTGGTACTCCATCAAGAGTGGTAAATAACCTCCACGCCCAAGATTCACGTTGAAAACTAGTAGTAGGGACTTCCACTACCTCATCTTCTTCATCCTCTTCATCACTCTCCTCTGTATCCTGATGCCTGTTCCCCTCTGCAGGCCCTCGGGGAGGTGTTGGTGGTGGATGGGGTGTGGGTGCTGCTGAGACAGCAGTAGCACCGGCAGCAGCCATGGATGCCATCAAGACAGCTGTTTCAAAGAGCAAGAGCAATCCAATGGAACAAGGAGCAGTCTCTGTCCTGGAAGCCCAAAAACAGAATAAGGAGCAGCTCGGGGGTGTGGCCTTTTATAGGAGAGCTGGGGCGCACTTTGCAGACACCCGTGCTGTTCTCAAACATTTTGAACACCAAGAAAGGGCTAAAGAAATTCCAAAAAGTATGTAGATCGGCAGGGACATAGTATGTGACATGTTCAATCGTGCACTTTCCCAGAAAAATACCTTGGATTGCTGAAAAAAAAATATTTTAGGTGTCTGGGGACCCGGACAGTGTTCGTTAAGCTTAGCGCGGGTGTGGTCGCATGATGACGTCAATGACACATTGGCGAATGGGACGGCTGTCCGTAGGACACCAAATACGCGAGGTCGGGTCTACGCATGCGTGCACTTGTTCTACGGACAGTGTTCCAGTCCCCGAACTAATTAAAAGTGCGACACAAATGTGGCGGACAATTGCAGACAGGCGCATTGTTCATAGGGGCAAGGGTGTGGTACGCATGCGCACAGGTGTATTACGGACAGTGTTCAGGTCCCTGAACAAAACATATGTGCGTCACAACTTGGAGGACAGGCGGACGGGCTATGTGTTCTACAGACATAATCATTCTGGTTACAGACAATGCGAATAGGGGGAATGTTCTTAGGACACTTCATTTTGCATAGCTCCGAACATGCGGATGTCTTTAGTGTTCTGCGGACACCCCCATTTTGACTACAGCCAATTCGAACAGGTATACTGTCCTTAGGACACTCCCATTTTGGTTAATTACGGACAGGCGGACATCTTGTGTGTCCTAAGAACACCTCCATTTTGATTGCCAACGATACGAACAGGTATAGTGTCCTTAGGACACCCCCGTTTTGGTTAATTGAGGACATCCTGGACAGCCGCGCTGACAGCGGACACCCTAACTGCCTTTTTAAAAAAAATAAGACACAGAGGAATATACTAACAACACATATTTTATTATTGTATAACAGTATACAAATTACAAAAGAGAAGGGGAAGCAGAAACTGAAACAAATACAGATTTGGACATGATGGATGGGAGGGGAGGAAGGGATGGAAGTATAATCGTAACGTTTTTCTTGCTGGGGAGGGTTTGGGGATAGTTGGCTGGGACATGGAGAGGGGGGAACAGATACATGTGGTACAGTGATATTAAACATTTTCTTTTATGTGGTCCTCCACAAAGTTTTTTAAAAGAATGACATTTTTAGCTCCATTAGCTGCAGAGGATTTTCTAACGTCTCTCTTGGTATATTATTTTTAATGTCTGTATAGTTTGTTAAAAATAAAATGTGTTAAGTACACATAAAGTAATGGTTATTAATTGGCTTATATAGAGAAGTGTAGTGTCTACCATTAGTATCACTGTCTTCACTCATTTCATCCCGAGGGAAATTTTCTTCCAGCCATTCCAAAGTACTGGACGTTCAGGGCCTTAAGTGGGGTAAGAAATCGAGGGGTGGCCCTCATTTGGGGGCGCGGCTTGTGTGGGGCATGGCCTAAAATGTACGCAAATCGTAAGGTATGTACACAAATATATATAAATGTTATATATCTATGTGCGTACCTTACAATGGTTTATGTACTATGCAAGCCATCTTTTCTAAACATAGAAATATGTAACATATTCTTGCAAGCCATCTTTTCTAAACATAGAAATATGAAACATATTTCTATGTTTAGAAAAGATGGCTTGCAAAGTACACAAACCATAGTAAAGTACGCACACAGATATATAACATTTATATATATTTGTGTGCATACCTTACGGTTTGCCTAGTTTTCAGGCCATTTTCTTAGAACATTTCTTGTTTATAAAAGATGGATTTGAAAGTACACAATTCAAGCCATCTTTTATAAAGCTTTGACTACGGACACAATTGTCCGTCGGCAAAGCTTTATAAAAGATGGCTTGAATTGTGTACTTTTCAAGCCATCTTTCATAAACCTCTAAAATGTCGAGGAATCCCTAGGTTCGCCGAGGGTTAAAGACGCCTCGGCGACCTGGGGAAACAAAGGGACAGTAACTGCCTCTGGTGCCCTCTCGCAGGGGGTCACCAGAGGCAGTTACTATGACTGACAGAAGTGGCAGCCAGGCACAGCATCGCTGTGGTTGGCTGCCACTTCTTTCAGCTAGTCTGACTTCATGGCAGACGCATCTCACGTCGCGACTGCGGCCGCAATGGGATAATGCATCCCGTCAATGTTGCATGCGGTGGGACTGGGGGCCCCAGCAGGGCCCTGGCTCAGCCCTACTTTTTGGAGAATGCCAGGGCCCAGCCTCGGCAGGCCCCGTCCCACTTAAAGCACTGTGGACATTTCGGTGTAAACAAAATAAATATTAGTTTTAGTGTACCTAATACAGAAAGTTTATAAATATATAAAATAAATTTAGTGTACTCACTAGTTTCTTGCTAAGTTTTGCTGTTACTGCTGCGTAGGTGTCTTGTTGATTTTTGCTGTGCAATTTCTATGAGGTAATTCGAATGGATTGTGTCCTCCCACGTATTCCTCATCTTAGATATTGGGGGTCATTCCGAGGTTGGAGGTAAGGGAAAAACGATGCTGGTAAAGGATTACCGGCATCGCTTACCTCTACGGGCTATTCTGACCAACCAGACCGCTATTTACGGCACCGTAAAGTACGATGCCGTAAATAGCGGTCTAGGGTCGCGCGCGTGACACACCATGCCGATATTAGCGGCATGCCGTAAATCGGAGCTGATCCCAATTAATGCGGACATGCAAATAACAGCCTCCTGAAGCCCGAAAAGTACCTTACCGGCATCTCCGAGAAGGTGTTAAGAACCCTGAGCAGTGTTTCCAAGAGCCACAGCTGAACACAATCAGCACAGGTGGAGCCAATGGAGTCTGGCACAGCACAAAAGGAGCACACCCACACACCACACCTGCTCCCACACCAAGATGATACCAATAGTAGTAGCATTACTGGAGCTGAAGGCCCTGCTTGCAAGGAAGCAACAGCAACAACAAAAAACACAGCCCCTACCACAGAGGACACACAGGAGGAGAAGGAGGGTTAGACAGGCCCAGCATGCCCCACCAGTACAGCCACCGTTACCACGCCGGCAGCCCCCAATCCCTCGCATCAGAGCCACCGCCTACAACCTAACACCAGAGCAGATCCACACCCTGTACCGGCATGACCGTGACACCATCACCACCATAGTGGACCTGATACATGACGACATAGTGAGCCTCATAGAAATACGCACCGCCATCCCCCCTCCACTGAAGGTAGTGTCTGTGCTCCACTTCCTTGCCACAGGCACCTACCAGCACACAGTGGGGCACATGCATGGCATATCACAACCCTTATTTTACCAGACACTGAACCAAGTGCTGGATGCCCTCCTCAAGCACTCAAGGGACTACATATCCCTACCAGAGACTCCCCAGGAGATATGCAAAACAAAAGTTTCCTTCCATGCACTGGCAGGTATGCCAAATTGTATTGGTGCCCTTGACTGCACCCACGTGGAGTTGTTGGTCCCGCATGGCATGGAGGTGGCGTATCGCAACCGCAAGCAATACCACTCCATCAACGTGCAGATGGTATGCAACGCAAGCAAGATCATCACACATTGCTGTGCCCGTTATCTAGGATCAACTCATGACTCTTTGGTCCTGCGGAACACCACGCTACCACGCTACATGGAGCGACATGCTGGACGACGTGCCTGGCTGCTTGGTGAGTTGCCTGACTGGCCCATGGCAGTGCATCGGGGTTATGAGGTGGGTGCCTGCATACTCCAGCTGGGTGGGAAGGGGGGGGTAGATGCATACTCCCGACACCTAACACTACATGACCAACATGTGACCAGGCCACATCCCACAACACATGCACCACTCATCGGCGGCCCTCACACACCATAAGGGCATCTAACAATATGCACTACACATGCACTAGGTCGATGCCTCCAGCATATCACCACACCGAAGAGTCATCCCTGGGAGTGTATTGAACTGAGCCTAACAGGGATACTACAGCGTGGTACGAATGTGCTACTGACAACAGCCAACACTCCCTAATACCAAATCTCACAGAACACAACACAGCAATGATCACACTCCAACACTGCGGCATACATATACAATGCACGTGCAACAAGATGTGGGTGTACACCATAAACCATCCTGAGGATGCTACCCACTCCATCATCCCATTGCACAGGACACATAGCGGGGTCAGAAATTGCGCCAATGCATCCAGGGACATGTGCGTATGGGCAGAAGTTACCTGCCGCCATGTAAGACTAGTACAGTTGTCTGCCATGAATGTACAAACACTTACCTTCATTCCCCTGTCATGTAGGTGATGGTGGCTATCTGTCACGACCCTCGCCCAAAACCCCCTCTGGCAAACCCATTGGCCAGGTGGAGTTAGGACTCGGGCCTCTAGAGCCTGGCATCCTCTTCAAAAGCCCTCATGGGGCCAGGCTCATACACCATAAAAAACAATGTGCTTGGGAACTACTTTATTGTATTGTCAGCCAACATGGAGGCATCCACATAGCTTGGTTCCTAAGAACCAAGCTATGCGGTCTAGTGTTTTGGGTGTGGTAGCCTAGGGACTGCTTTACCTGGACTATTTTGTTGGGGCTATTTAAACCACACTCGAGCAAGACAACACGCTTCGCTTTACTTTGCAGCTTGCAACGTGACGCTCACCGTGTCCAGCTATTCCCTCGAACCTCGGAGAAGCAGAACCTGCAAGGAGACAAAAGGAACATCATTAGCAGCAGAATCTTACCTGAAGTCTTCATCTTTAAACACTCGCAGCTACTGAGAACAGCTTCCTTGAATCTGCACGCCTCCCGGACAGAACGACCTGCAAAAGGAAGATAGAGGCAACATTAAAGAAAGCAGTAGAGACATTTACAAATTACGAACTGCTCAAAAGGCTTACCTGGCTGGTCGTCTCTCGGCTGGCACCACTCCGGACATTCCACTCGTGCTGAAGAACAGCGCGACCTACAAGGACGGAAAACACAGGTTAGCAAAGGCAAGACTTTGCAGCGCTGTGCATAGCGCTTACTTACCGCATCATAGCGCTCTTAATGCGCCATCATTTACCAGCGGGGCTCAAGCAAGCCAGTTCGCCGCGCTGAAGCTCCGCATACATAAGGGAGAAAAAAGAGACATTTTAAATAAAGAAAGGCATGCAGGATAGTAACAAAACTAAAGAACAGCAATAAGATCTACCTGAACAATATCAAACGGGCCGGCGTCAGTGAAGTAACTGGACCACACTCACCCATGAAAGACAACGTGCCCCTGCAAGGCAGGACGGAGAGCACGCCGATTTCTACCACAAGGTGAGGAGAGAGCGCCAGAGGGACTGAAATCATACAGGGGTGGAGGGAGGTTACTTACTCCAGTCGGTCAGTCTTGAACACAGTCCTCCTGTATTTTCAGGCAGAACCTTCACCTCAGACCACATCAGGGCGAAGCTGAGAAGCATACCAGCGAGTAACCCGGCTGGGTGGCGTCCCTGTGGATACTAGATGAGCGTAACACTATCCCTTGAAGGCGTGGCTCATGAACCCTGTCCGAAACCCACAGAAAAGGCATGAGGAGGACTACAATCGTTCCCATACACGCACACGTGTGGTGATTGAGCAGACCTTTGGCTTGTTGAAGACACGATTTCGTTGGCTCAGCCAGTCGTGTGGGGCACTTATCTAAAGGCATGAGAAGGTGGCTAAGATCACCATGGTTTGTGTAATGCTGCACAATGGGGGTGATTCCGAATGCGCATCCGTCGGAACGTACCCCTGCCCCCTGACATGGAGCTGCAACCACCTGATGATGAAGGAGAGGAGGAGGAAGAAGTGGCAAGACAGCATCACAGTGCCGATGCACAGGAGGGACGTGCCATGTGGCAATCATTGATCGGACAATATTTCTGACACATAAGTCAGCAGAGGGTGTGAGGATGTCAGGACATTGGGCACTGGGTGTGGGGATACATGTACACTATGCACTGTGAAACATTAAATGACACATGCGCAATGATAAATGTCCACTCTGCATTTTTTTTTATGAACAACCGGTGTATTTAAATAGTAGGTTCAAACGTGAAAAACAAATCCTCCACCACCCTCGCCCCCTCCCCCTCTCCCCCCCACAACTCCTAAACACACCCTCACCCCACACTAGTCCCATAAGGACAACATAGGCCACACGTGTATGCCAGCATTGTCAATGTGCGCTCCCAGAGCCAGGGGGATCCATGTCATGGCTGCGCAATGTACACTGTGAGCGATGGAGCAGGCTGGTCTGGGTGGATGAGCTTTGAGAATGTGTGTCCTCCTGCTGGGGCTGTTGTGCAGGAGGTGCAACCTCCAGGGCGTCTGCAATCCGGCCAAGGACCTCACAGAGCCGGTTCGTGCTGCTTGTGATTACCTCACCCAGTGCCCCGAACTCATTGCGCCACTCCTCCCTGGATTCCCGATTGTCTCGGATGACCTCATTAATGAGGCCTGTGAGCTGCTCTGAGCGCTCTGCATCCATGGCTAATGTGGCAGATGTGTTTGGCCCGCTGGGAATTAGGCTTGCATGGATTACCGTTGCTTCGGTAAGGGAGGTGGATACAGGACTGGCATGTTCCAGTTTGGCTCCTTGCCCTGTATGCCCTGGTGTATCGCTCTCACCAGAGTCGCTGTATGACACCTGGCGATTGGATTGGGGGTCAGGGGTGTGGACATTCACATCAGTGTCCTCCTCAGTAGTTACGCATACAGATGAGGGGCTGTCGGGGACATCCAGGGGGCCCGTGGCTGCATCCTCCCCAGCCACACTGGTCTCCTCAGTGTGCGGCGTGGGGCATATGTCCTGCGCCAGTGCAGGCTGGGGTATGGGTGGGGGTGGGGGCTGTGCACTCTCCATGGGCCCTGCAGGAGCCAGTGGTGTGGCTTGCGGTGTCTTCCTGCTTGCAGGTAGACGGCGGGCCCTGGCTTGGGCCCTGGAGGTACTGGGCCGGTTGGCTGCCTGGTCCTCATGTCATGCTCGCTGCCTGTGGGGGCGGAAGAGAGAGACGGCATGAGCGATGTTTTTAGAATCTGCATTTGGACATACGTACAATATCACAATGGGATTCTAGTGGGTTGTCTCCATTTGGGTGGTGAGCGGCACATTGATCCATGCTTGGATGCTAAATGCATGCATATGTCTGGGTCACTCATGTTGGCCGGGTGCTGTGCTGGCTCACATGCACAATGTTTACATCACCTGCCCTGTGTGCCTCACGGAATAGGCCTCTTCGTATGGTATGTGCCATATGGGTTACAGCCCTGCACCTGGCATTTGCCTGGGTCTCACTTGTTTCGGCATTATTGAAAGGGGGGGTTTGGCCAACCATGACGTGACACCTTGGCCAGGCCTTGGCAGTACAGACTTTCATTACAAATGCATTCTCAGTATTGACTTTGGACACTCACCTCCATCGACGGATGACGTTGCCCCACACTCCATGTCCCCAACCCCTTCAATGGCTTCTGGGCCAATCATGGCCGCACACGTCTCCTCCCATGGCATAATTTTGATGGGGGAACCTGGCCCTCCTCCTGTCTCCAGGGCCTGGCTTCTGTTGGCGGAGAGGATGCTCCGCACCCTCAGCCGTAGGTCGTCCCACCGTTTTCGGCAGTCCTTGGTGGTGCGGGGGGTGTTGGCCACGGCGCTCACCTTCTGTGCTACCATGGTCCAGATCTCCTTCTTCTTTACAATCGTCAACCTCTGCATGTCACCGCTAAAAATGGTGTCCGAATGCTCGTGGAAAGTGTCCACCATGATCTGGAGCTCATCCGGGGTAAAGCGCTCCTTCCTGAGGCGGGCAGCTCCCTTTTTTGGTGCTTTCGGCATGATGGTGGTGTGGATGGTAGATGTCTGTATTCAGTGGATGGCTCCGGGTCCTGTACGGTGAGGATGGCAATGGATTGTGCTTTTAATGATGGCCACCGTACTCCTTCCAGTTTCTGTGCGATGACGCTGTTTCCGGTTCCGCTATTTAACGGTGACCGTAAATAGCGGTGACCGCTGATTACGGTCACCGCTATTTACGTTCGCTGCTATTGCCGCTTTGCTAGATGGCGGTAGTGTTATGTACGGTACATTTGAGGCGGTAAGGGCTTTTTGGGGCCCTTTTGCGGCATGGCGCTAGGTATGTTACCGGCATGGCGCAAAGCTTGTGCCCGTGAAGTCGTAATAGGCCGCTTTTAGCGGTCTGTTGCCAGCTCGGACACGCTATTTGCACCAAGCCGGTAATAACCGGTACTTACCTCCAAACTCGGAATGAGGGCCATTGTCTGCCGGCCTTGCTGATTATTCTGAGAATTTTTACCAGAGGGTGCTGTGCTCGAGGCCGCGGAGTCGTAATCCCTTGAGGGCCGCCGTCGAATGTCGACGTCATCCGTCGTATAAAGGGCTCGAACCACGCCCATTGGTCTCAGTTCTGTTTTTCTGAGCTTCTGCTTTGTGTTTCGAAACGGCACGTCAGTTCTTTCATT
This sequence comes from Ambystoma mexicanum, assembly GCF_040938575.1. Taxonomy (NCBI): domain Eukaryota; kingdom Metazoa; phylum Chordata; class Amphibia; order Caudata; family Ambystomatidae; genus Ambystoma; species Ambystoma mexicanum. Next base: position 1,046,387,485 of record NC_090926.1, read on the forward strand.
GAAAAAATGTCTTCCTCTTCAACTCCTACCACACCCAAGACTGGTTTTAAGAAATGTCTGAAGTGTGGAAGGAAGATGTCCATTACCGATCCTCACCGCAACTGCCTTTGGTGCCTCAGCCTCGACCATCCAGTCGACGAGTGCGGTTCTTGTCAGGCGATGTCGAGTAAGGCTCTTCAGGAAAGCCAAGGTAAGCTAGCGGTGGGAGAGGAGTCCTCTTCATCTAGAAAATCAAAGAAGCGACGTCACAGATGTTCTTCCTCTTCTTCCTCCTCGCCCTAGAGAAGATTTATTTCATATCCTTCTAAGCATGATTCTCCTAAAAAATGGAAGGCCTTTAGGGCTTCAATGCTAAAAAATGTTGAGAAGGCGGCCCGACCCCCCTCAAAAAAGTCACGTGAAGAGCATGCCCCTGTCCACTCCAAGAGTGACAGAGGGAAATCTAAAACTAAACACGCAAAATCCGACAAAAAGTCGAGGGCGTGCTCGGAGGAAGATTCTCTGGTGCCTCATGAGAGAAAACAAAAACCTCTGGTGCATAAATCAAGGTTGACAGAGGACAAAATGGTGTCGAAGTCGAGCATCTACTTGACGCGTCCTTCGACGACTACATCGAAGCCATTACCCAAGATGGCGTCGGTACCTTCGGCCACAGTGTCGAAGCCTCCCTCTACGGCATTGAAGCCTTCCTCGATGACCTCAAGAATTCCCTCAAATATATCGAAGCCAGCGTCTATTCCATCAACGCCTTTGTGGAAAAAAATCTTTAATACCAATACCCACAGCGACACCTATGGCTAAATCTAGATCAATGTCACCAGCTTTACCAGATAAAATCTTCTATCCTCAGCCCAGGCAAGAATTCTTTAGATCCATGTCCTCTATCTTTGAGGAACACTCCTCTGATGAGGATATTACATTGGCTAGTGTTAAATTTGGGACAAGAGCAGTTCCTGAGGAACTAATAGACCCATATACCAAAATAGCTGACCTTTATGACTGCCTTCGATCGGCCAGTGGCCTAGATAACTCTCCTGAGGTAGAACTTGAAAGACCAGACCCTGCAGACCATGCAAAACCTGGGTATAGGAACCTCATGGGAAGGGTCATCGACTTCATGGGGTGGAAGACAGTGTCACCGAGTTATGATCAGAATGACATGACAGATATCATTGATGAAGGGCCACAGAAGGAACCAATCCTTCCTTTCCACAATAAGCGGTCAATAAAAAATATGTGGGAAAGTACAGACCTTCATCTTCAGATCCAGAATATCTGTCTAAGCATCTCTCACCTGAGAGCTTGGTGATTAAAGCTGCAACTGCAAATAGGCAATCAGCTTATCCTTCCATGCCACCTGACAGGGACAACAAGAAGATTGATGCTTGGGCGAGGACATTCTTTACTTTGGGCAGTATGGCCCTTAAATCTACTAATGTTACTTGTACTTTAGCTAGATTTACATACACCTTGTGGGACTGTTTGAAAGCAGCGGCTGAACACATCCTGGAGGGTGAGGAACGGGATGGTTTCCTGGCAATAGTAAGGGATAGAAAGGAGGCTATGGAGGAGTGCCTCAAGTCAGGACTGGACACTGCTGATAGTGTGAGCAGGTCCATGGCGTCTAGCACAGTTTTACGCAGATTTGCTTGGCTGAGGAAATCTGGTTTTGCATCTGATGTTCAGTCCAGGTTACTCAATATGCCCTTTGACAGCTTGAGGCTGTTCGGCAGCAAGGCGGACGAGAGTTTGGAGAAGCTTCAGACCTCGAAAGCATCAGCTAAATCACTCAGCGTCGCTATAAAACAGCCCCAACAACATTCATACGTAGGGTCATCTTCCTAGAGAAACCATCCCTTTCGTTTCTACTCCTCTTTTGGAAGAGGGAAGGGGCAGGCCAGTCAAAGAGGTCAACAGGGAAGACCCCCTCGTGGTGGAAAGAGAAAAGTAGCTAGATCAGCCCCAGCAGTGGCTACTTCTTACTCAGCCGCTTCTGCAGCTGCTGCAAAGCCACTCTGAGGTCTTTACCCACAAAACCCTGGTGGGAGGCAGGATCACTCGGTATCTGAACAAATGGCGAGGCATTACGTCGGATGCCTGGGCGCTAGAGCCAACTAGAACCAGCCAACCTAGTCAAAGACTGCGCCACAGCCTTAGCCCCATTTGTCACCAGCCGTATCAACGCCCACTTCATCAACAGTACCATCCCACTCACCCTTAAGGAAGCGTGGGTGCGCCCACTACTAAATAAACCCGCCCTTGACCCAGACTCCCCCACCAACTCTCGTCCAATCACCACAGTGCCCTTCCTGTTGAAAATCCTGGATAAGGCTGCATACTTACAGATTCAATGTTAAGAAAGGAGGAGAGTGGGCCAACTACACCAGAGATGACTGCTGACTACCATTTAAATCATAGTAGCATTAAATGTATTGTACATATACAATTACATAAAAATTGGCAGTTACATCAACAAAATTAGGCTCTATGCGCCAAAACACATCCCTCCATACCTTACTCATTCAAAAATGTCCACATGCATTCATCATACCTTCAAATACACAAGTGACATATCATTAATACCACAGTTTCAACATCAATCTCCATGCGTCACTTTATCATTTTACAATGTGACCCTCTGTCTATATTCAGGGGTTTAGAAAACTGTTGTCGACATGTTTCGGTTGAGTTCTCTCAGCAAGGGTGAGGGTCCCCTTGTCCATTAGTTTGTGATCAACCGTCTTCAAGACGGAGGACAACCGCTGGTTCTGCATTGCCTCTTCAAAACATACACAATAGCGGGTGTGTGGTTTAGAAGCCTCGATACTGTAAAAGTGATAAAAGACTAAATTAGTCTTGTATTGTCATCTCTGTGATTTAAAACCCTTTACTAAGTAAAGAATAGACCAGTCATCTCTGGTCTAGTTGTCCCACTCTCCTCCTTTCTTAACGTTGCATTGCCTGGAGGGCCATAGACTTTAATTAGGCTTCCCTTATATTTCTTGCTACTTACAGTTTCAGTCTTACCTAGAAACCCACAATATCCTAGGAATAAGACAATCCAGTTTTTGCCCTTGTCATGGCACCCAATCAGCCCTCTTGGACGTCAAGAATCAATTACTCGAAGCCATGGACAAAGGCAAATCCTCACTCCTCCAACTCCTGGATCTCTCAGCGGCCTTTGACTTGGTTGACCACAAGATCCTGTGCAAACATCTCAATGACACCGCCCACTTTTCCCAAGAAGCCACCGCCTGGATAACCTCCTTCTTGGAAGGCCGAGCGATGAGGGTTTTCGCCGATCATGCCTCAGCCACCCCATCCCCAATTGAGTGTGTAGGCCACAAGGATCCTGTACCTCCCCCACTCTATACAATCTCTTCACCCTCCCTCTGTTGAGCGACCTAGAAGAATTCGACATAGCCTTTACCAACTATGCCGACGACACACACATTCTTCTGCCCTTACTGGGAACTATGAACAAGACCTCAACACACTCCAAAAGACCTATGCACGCATCCAGGCCTGGATGGCAGCCAATGGTCTCTGTCTAAATGGGGAAAAAAACGAAATCCTACTGATAGGCCCCAGAGAGTCCCTAAAACAACTGAATGACAAGTAAAATTCCTTCAATATTGAGAATACGGTTATCACAGCTTCCACCGCAGTGAAAACCCTTGGGGTATACCTTGACACCACCCCATCAATGGACAGGCAAGTCAGCGCCATCGCATCCTCAGCTGCATTCACTACAAAAATCATGAACACAGTAAAACCTCACCTATCACCAACCAACTGCTTCAATATCACCAGAGCCACCATTGGCGCGAAACTTGACTACTGCAACATTCTGCTCCTAGGCACCTCCGTAAAAAACATTAACAAACTGCAAACGGCACAAAACAATGCCCTCAGAGCGGCCCTCAGCATCCCCAGGAGAGAACATATCTCATAGGCAAGAAAAGATGCCCACTGGCTCCCTATCAAAGATCGCATAACATTTAAAGCCCTCACAATCACTCACAAATGCATTACCCAGACAGCCCCTGCCTGTCTGAAAGAACACACCCTGCTCCAGCCCACAAGCCAAGACGGGACCAATACTCCCATCTATTATCAGTTCCAGTAATCAATAGTGCCAAAGCGGGCGGCATGAACTTTGATGTACTATCCCCTAAAGCCTGGAACGCACTCCCGCCCAGCCTACACCACAAAGAATCCCTCACAGTTTTCAGAAAGGTGCTAAAAACTAATCTATTTAACTAACCGCCCCTACAATGCCTAACCTGTACAACTGCATATGTAAAGATTTTTCCCAAATCTGTAGAACCGCTATGCAATGTACCTATACTAAGTGAATATGCTGTAACAGCGCCACAATGCCTCCGGGCCGCTGGGTGCTTTATAAATTCAAATAAATAAATAGAGATAGTGACCCATGATTACTTCCTTCCTTTTCATCAAAGACCTCAAGATCATCCACCGGGAGCCAGCTGTGTCAAAATTCAAGACCCGCACCTTGTGCAGGAGATGTCAACCCTGCTAGAGAAAGGTGCCATTGTCATGGTCATAAAGTCAGGGGCACAGGCATGCAGGGGTCGCATGCACAGTAGACCTGGTTGGACACTGTCCTGGCACCTTTGGCGCCAGGCTCATGAACAAAAGTAAACAAGAACATCCATTTAACACCAAAAGACTTATTATGGACATAGCACTTCAAATGCATTAACCTTGAACAGTCCATCCATTAAGCAGGATGCATTAACCTTGAACATTCAATCCATTAAGCAGCCCCAATTGTTTCTTGGGTGCTAGGAATGGCAGGGTGTGGCTGGTAAGCTGGCCCTAATGGGCGTGCCCACGATCTCAGCTATATAAGATGCCCCAATCCTCAAGTAAGACGCTTCGCGTTATTCTGCACTTACAAGCAGCGTAACGCTCACCGTCGCCTGAGGTCAGACTTACCATTGAAGATCCTGCTTCCTGGACACCCTCCTTCCTGCCAGCATACTTACCAACTGGGGGAAGCTGCTCTTACCTGTACATCTGTTCGGTGAACCAAGTATTCATCTTAACACTTTCCGGAACGCTGAAATCTTAATCTTGGCACCGCAGCACGACACGCTCCATCGTCGATAGCAGCGCCTGCAAGGAAAAACAGAAGACAAGGTTAGACATCGAAAAAACAGTCAGTTTAAGGTGGCGCTTCGCCATACTTCGCGATTTCCCTTAAACCATCACTTACCTGCTGTCGAGCATTGGGGTTGCATCCATCTTCCCATCCGGCCGCGTCTCGCATCTCACAGTTGCATTGAGGCCGCATTTCCATCTGAGGGAAGAAAGCAGAAGAGACATTATTGCGGGCATAAATAGGAGCAACTTATACAGTACAGACATTAAAGAGAACGAACAGCATCACAAGAGCTCAAGAAAGACTTACCAATCATAAGGAGAAGCATAGTCGCAGCTGGACTGGACTAATCCTTATCAGGGATCAATGAAGGAACTAGGTCCATTTGACGCGCCCCTGCCAGAAGTAGCAGGACGGAGAGCTTATCTTCCATAATTCACAGGAGCAGTATCACCATGTACCACCGCTCACAGCTTCTCTACTGGGGGGAGAGGCTTGAAGGGGGTGGTTCAAGTTCAGGGAGGGCTGCAACCGTGCCCCAACACCTCTGCAGAGACCAGCTGAGCGTAACACCAATAGAACATGTACCTGTAGCGGAGAGGTACAAGGGTTGGTACTCCCCTTATTTTCTCATCAGCTAAGAAGGACAGAGTATTGAGACCCATCTTGGACTTAAGAAATGTGAACAAATTCCTCAGGAAGGACAAGTTCAAGATGGTGACCCTTTCTCAGATCCTTCAGACTCTTCAACTTCAGGACTGGTTGGTATGATTGGACCTTACAGGGTGCTTACTTTCATGTGCCAATCCATCTGAAGCACAGAAAGTACCTGAGGTTCGCTGTTGGTGGATTTCACTGTCAGTTTCGAGTTCTGCCATTTGGGCTGACCTCCGCCCAAGGGTTTTCACCAAGCTGATGACGGTAGTGGCAGCGAGTCTCAGGAGAGGGGGGATTTACATCTACCCTTACCTAGACGATTGGCTAATCAGGGCAAGTTCACCCGAACAAACCCAGGAACATCTAACCATGACCTGTCACTTCCTACACAAGCTGAGCTTCGCCCTCAATTACAAGAAGTCACAAATGATTCCAAGTCAAAGACTCCAATTCATTGGAGCTGTCCTAGATACAACCTCAGGGAAAGCTCACCACATTCTGTAGATGGTAACAAGGTTTCAAAATGCCCAACATCTGCCGGCTTTCGATTTTCTCTGGTTGCTAGGCCTCATGGCATCCTGCATCTTTCTGGTGCCAGAGGCCAGGTTGACGATGCGATCCCTTCAATGGGCCCTCAGGACTCAATGGTCCCAGTTTTCGGGAGAGATGTCAGATCGTCTGCAAGAGTGGTCCAAGATCTTCTATGGTGGGTTTACAAGGAAAATATCCTCAAGGGAGAACCTTTTTGGCAACCATGGCCGGAGATAACAGTAGTGACGGACGCCTCACTCACAGGGTGGGAAGCTCATACCAACGATCTGACAATCAGCGGACGTTGGTCTCCATCGGAGTCCAAACTACACATCAACCTTTTGGAGCTGAGGGCAATCAGACTAGCGCTGAAGGCCTTTCTGCCCTCTGTATGGGGAAAGAATGTCCTGATAATGACGGAAAACACAGTGGCTATGTACTACCTCAACAAAAGAGGAGGCGTCGGATCACTCCCGCTGTGCAGAGAGGTAATGCAGCTCTGGTTCTGGGCAGTGCAAGAAAGAATCTCTCTATCGGCAGTTTATCTAGCCGGAGAGAAGAACACAGCGGCAGATGCTCTGGGCAGGCAGAGCACAGTCTCCCACGAGTGAGAATTAGCTCAGGAAGTCCTTCTAGAGATCTTCTCCCTTTGGGGAACCCCTCAAGTGAATCTGTTCGTGAGCGGGACCATCCGGAATTGCAAACAGTACTGCTCAAGGGAATTTCCCCCAAGAAGAGCTCTAGGGGATGCATTCGTAGTGGACTGGGTATTACCACTCCTATACGCGTTCCCTCCAGTCCCCGTGATTTCTCAAGTAATCAGGAGGTTGAGAAAGTTCAGGAAGACCATGATCCTCATTGCCACGGATTGGGCCAGGAGAACTTGGTACCCGGACCTTCTGGACATGTCCATCTGCCCTACAATACGTCTTCCACAAAGAGAGGATCTCCTCTCGGAAAAGGAAGGTCAAGTTCTCCATCCAGAGGTCAAAACTCTCAGCCTTCATGCATGGCTTCTGAGAGGCTGAGGTATAAAGATTGGGACCTTCCGGATGACGTTATGGACATTTTGCTTTTGACAGAAGGCCAGCAACAAAATCCTTGTACCAATGTCGTTGGAAGAAATTCAGCAACTGGTGCAGGGATAAGGATGTGGACCCTTTTCAGTGTAGCACTTCTATGGTGCTTTCTTTTCTTTTACATCTAGCCAACTCGGGGCTCCAAGTTGGCACTATTAAAGGATACTTAGCAGCGCTATCTATCTTCAAGCGCTCCTCCAAATAAGTTTCTTATTTTAAAATGCCTTTAAATGTTCAATTTCTGAGAGGGCTAACAAATGTGTTCCCTCCAACACCTTTTCAGGTTCCTATCTGGGATTTAAATTTAGTTTTAAAATTTCTTGTGTGCGCCCTTTGAGCCTTTACATTCTTGTCTTTTAAGGCTGCTAACTTTAAAAACTGTTTTACTAGTGGCTTTAACATCAGCCCGCAGGGTGAGTGAGTTGCAGGCGCTCTCTTGCAACCTTTAACGCTCACCTGACTCCCACGGAGGCGCTGGCCTGGTTCGCGCTGCTGTGACCTCTTCTAAGGTGATGCGCAGGGTTCGGAAGATGGACTGGACCGGGCCCCCAATTCTGGCTTGTCTGGCTCGCAGAAGTATCCTTCTGTAGGCGAAAATAGGGGATTAACTGTCTGCGGGGTAATGCAATCAGCCTCCCACTTTCCCCTCTCACCCTCCTCGAAACCCTTCTGTGATTCCTCGTAGCGTCTCACCTTAGGGTCTGGAAGGACGAGCTCTCCATCCTGCTTCTGATGCAGGGGCGCGTTGGTATCCAGTTACTTCACTGGATTTTCGGATTGGTGAGAACCAAACTTGCTTGGCTTCCAGGTAAGTTTTTTGATAAGAGGTTCCCCTTGTGTCCATGCATTAATGTACTAATGCTAGTGTCTTTTTTCCCATAGGGGCCGGGGTACGGAATGCCGGGGAACAGGCACCGACCCGAGATGAGAGGTGAAATCCTTGTAGAAATCAGGTAAGTCTTTAATGAGCATTTTTTGGTAATGTCTTTTCATTCGCTCATTAACGCTGATGTCTCTTTTTCCCCTTAGGGGCCGGGGTCCGGAAATGCCAGGATGCGCCGCGGACCCGAATTGAAGAGGGAATGAATCAACAGGTAAGTCTTAACATGGAGATTTAGCTTTCCTTATTCCCTTCTCTCTCTCACCTTTTGTTCTGGTCTTTTTCTCCCTAGGCGCTGGGGCGTGACTGCGAATCCGGATGATCGCTGCTGAACATGGAGGCACCCTGTAAAGGTGAGTGGAATGCGGCGCTGCAGCGATCGACGCGATGAGCTTTTAAAAAGTCTTCCTTTTCAGGATTGTCGGCGAGATGTCTCCGGGATGCGGATTTAGCAGGTAAGGACTTTTCCTTCTTCTGTTCTCTTCTTCTCTTCATTTGCAGGTGATCCAGGATGCTGGCAGGCGTAGCAGAAGTCAGGATGCAGGAGCAGACACGGTGAGCATCCAGTTGCTAGATGCAGAACAACGCGAAGAACGTGTGGCTGTTCGGGTGGGGTTTAAATAGCCTTGGAAGAAGTTCCAGGTATGTATCCTTCCTCCAATCAGGTATGTATCCTTCCCCGACCACGCCCGGATGGTAAATTAGTCCCACAGGTAAAGTAGTTCCTTTCAGGCCTCAAGGAGGCCGGGATCCTGCAGCATGGTCTGCATCAGGTAAGTGCACCCAAGCACTTCCATAATGAGCCTGGCGCCTATGGCGCCAGGACTGATGTCTTTTATGAGCCTGGCGCCATAAGCGCCAGGACACTGTCCAAAGGGCCCCTATATGGGGTTGCTGGGTCCTTCCTTGGGGACTGGATGTCCGCTCTCAGGGGACGCAGGGCTTGAACCGGCTCCCCGGGAGCGGACATCATGACACAACCCTTCTCACACCATTTTCCACAAGGATGAAGCCATTTTGAGAGTCAAACCTTCTTTCTTACCGAAAATAGTTTCAGATTTCCACCTGTCACAAAACATTACTTTACCTTACTTTTACTTTTCACGCTAGTAAGGAGCAGAAAAGGTCCCACTGGCTGGACCCTAAAAGGGGTCTCAGCTTCTATATCTCTAGACTGGAGAGATTCAGACTGACCCGTTTTTTGACGGTTACACTGGACTCAAATTGGGCCTTGGCAAACTTTATCCAGATGGATAATTCTGGCAATATCGGAGTGTTACAAATTGGCTGGGAAAGAGCCTCCAGATGGACTAAGGGCTCATTCAACCAGGGGCATAGCAACTTCTACGGCTCTTCAGAGGGGTGTTCCGGTGCAGGACATTTTTGCGGCGGCCACCTGGTCATCGATGCACTCCTTTGTAAAATATTACTCTTTAGACTCCACTTCTTAACCAATGAGGCCTTTTTGCAAAAGCCGTCCTTCATTCAGTACATGATTAAAAACTCTGGTACTCCCTCCTCCAAATTACAACTGCTGTGGGAGTCTATCTAAGATGAGGAATGCGTGGGAGGACATAATCCATTCGAAGAACAAGTTACTTACCAACTGTAACGTTCTTTCGACTGGATGTTCCTCCCACATATTCCTCATTGACCCTCCCAACCTACCCCTCTGCACAGTTTTTACGCTTTTTGCACTTGTACTTCCTTAAGACCCTGAAATCCATCGTTGCCTGATACAACTGATGCAACCGTTAACACTGAAAAACCAGAACTGAGACCAACGGGCGCGACTCAAGCCCTTTATACGACAGATGACGTCGACATTCAACGCCGGCCCTCGAGGGTTTACGACTCCACGGCCCAGAGCACAGCACCCACTGGCGAACATTTTCTGAAGAAGCTGCAAGGCTGGCAGACAATATCTAAGATGAGGAATACTTGGGAGGAACATATAGCTCTGTAGTTAGTGTCTTACATACACAGTTTCACTTCTTATTTATTATTGAATGTCATTTATTTATGTGCTGCTTTTTGAACATGTTTAGTGTTTTTTTTGGATGATATAACAACGTAAGCTACCCCCTGAGTTTTTGGATAGTGTTGATGTTGTCCGAGTCTGTCCGCGAACAGGTGCATGGTTCGCGGATATCAGACGCACTAGCGCATATAGGGGGTTCAGTATGTTCTATGTTATATGTATAAAAACTAAGGGCATCCTAGTAAACATTTATCAAATTCACATTATCTATATATGTAGATTCAGTGAAAATCTTTGTTACAGGAACGTTATGGTTAAGTTGCGCTACTAAACACCTATGAAATTCAGTAAAAAACTTTGTTGAAGGGACGTTATGGTTAAATTGAACTACTAAAAACCTATGAAATTCAGTGAAAAAACGTTGTTAAATGTGGAAGTAATGGTTACACATAAAACCGAAAACCCCCTGAAATTCGACGGTTATGGTAATCTAAGCAACCATAACTCACGCCACCACCGTGCACTGTTAAGACTAGCACCCAGGTTATCAAAGATTACATCACAAATGTCATTGACGGCATCACTGATGACATCACATGTGCATTTGCTTTTCATGAAAAGTCTGTACAAGGGATTCTTATCATAATGTTGACATAAAAGTGACAAGGATCATTGAAATAAATATCATGAGGTACGTAGTGCATTAAGCAATGCATTGATATAAATAGCATTCTATTATGAAGTTCTTTCCAGTATACTAAGCTACTCATGTAGAAACATTGGCATTGTGTGCAGCATACATGATGGAGGTGCAATATTATTAATCTTACCATGTTGAATAGTATAATGTTAAATGCTTTCTTATTAGAGTTTTGCGTACTGTGAAACATTTAATTAGTAGCTAATAAAACCCACTTACTACATATTTGCATTATTACAGACTAAACACAAAGAGAAAACACATACAAATATGAGCATATACAGGGAAAGTGAAGTGAGCAAAAAAGCAGCAGTACTACGAGACACGGTTCATAACTTAACCGATTAATATCTTCATGCACAGAAATGATTGCTCTACTTCAAGGCTGCTACTTCCCCTATGTATAAGTATCACATGATGTGACTGGACCCTAAGGAAAGTAGTGCGAGTACAATGTATACAAATATGAGCATATCCAGGGAAAGTACAGTAATAAAAAAACAGCAGAACTATCAGAAAGTGTTGATAACCTTACTGATTATCTTCATGCACAGAAAGGATTGCTGTCTTTCAAGCCTGTGTTTTCCCCTGTGTATATGTTTCATATGATGTGAGTGGACCCTACGGAAATTACTGTAAGAACATTTCGAAGGGATTGTGTCCTCCGACGTAGTCCTTATCTTTGATAAATTCACTTCCAGCTTGCTGGCCTCGGAAATGTTTTCCACAGTAGAGGGCGCTGCGCGTCGACGTCCCTCGAGTCGGTGTCCCTCGAAGGCCTCCATATGGGCGCCGACATCACCATGGGTATAAATAGTCTTGTGCAGCATCTGTTGCTCAGTTCCGATTTTCTGCGCTTCATGAGCATCGGAGACGCAGCGCTCAGTTCCATTCTTTGAAAAAATCTTCAAAATTCCTCGAACCCTAAAGTTTCTAACGATGGCATCTTCACCCGAACCATCGACATCACAATCCGGTTTAAAAAAATGCTCAGATTGTGGAAAGAAGATGTCTCTAACGGATCCTCACAGGATCTGTTTGTGGTGCCTGGGATCAGAGCATCAGTGTTCAGAGTGTGAGGACTGCATTTCCATGACTGCAAAAGCCTTGAAGGAGCATAAGGGGAAGATAGAAAGAGGTAAGGCTGTTAAAACTTCTACCCCTTCAAAAGTATCCTCGGCTGAGTCGAGACATACATCTCCTCAGTGTGAAAAGAAACATGCCTGATCGAGATCTCGAAGCGGTTCCCATCACTCTTCGAGAACGAGACCCTCTAAGAAGAGGCATCATAGATCTCCCTCTTCCTCTAGTTCCCCGTAAAGGGTCACCAGCCCCACAAAACACATCTCTCCGGCTAAGTGGGAAGAATTTCGTAAAAAAATGCTTAAGGTCTTTGAGAAAGTGGCCCGACCCCCTCGGAGATGCCTAGAGGTGATACCCTGGGTGAAAGACCCGAAAAACAAAAACACTGCAAGTCGTTGAACCCGGCGAGCAAAAATACTCGAGAGCGTTATGAATCCTCGAGTAAAGGTAAAACATCATCGAAAAAGACTGCGTCATCGACGCCATCGTCGAAGGTACCTTCGACGCACAAATCTGTATCATCGACGCCGTCTTCGATGCCGTCGTCGACTCCGATGAAAGATACATCTAAAACCTCTACTACACCACGGGCACCAGAGGTGTTGAAAGCTCTGACCAAGGCGTCGAGAGTGGCGTCGACAACTTCGATGATGCCGAGTAGGATTCCGGTCCTCTCAACTACATCGAGGCCCTTTTCGATGTTTGACGCCTTTTACGGGTTTGTCGAAACCTACAATGTCTACGTTGACAACAACGTTTTCACAAGCAGTAACCACCAATTTGGCTCTGTCTTCTTTGGAAATGGGTTTTACTCCCTATCCAAGATCTGATTACTTCAGAGCTTTATTTTCTATATATGAAGAAGGGGAGGACTCTGACAATGAGAAACCTTTTGGTCTACAAAGAACTACAGTACCCATTCCAGAGGAATTAATTTCTGAAGAAAACAGATTGAAAGATCTACGAGAGTCTTTACAGGAGGCCAGTGGTATAGATACCTCTCCAGAGGCAGAATTTGCTAGGCCAGAACCTGGAGAACATGCAGAAATACCTTACAGGGCCCTATGGCTAGAATTATGCAATTTATGGGGTGGACTACACCTGCACCCTCTTTCCAGCAAGATGATCTTACTGATATATTATATAAAGGGCCCCACGAGGATCCCATTGTCCCTTTTCAAGCTGCACTGCAAAGGAAAATATCTGCAAATTGGGAGGCACCTGAAGTAAACCCTGCAGTAAATAAAAAAACTCTCAGCTAAATACAAAGTGTCAGCTTCAGACCATGAATATCTAAGCAAGCATCCAACTCCAGAGAGTCTAGTTGTGTAGGCAGCAACGTCATCAAGTAGTAAGTCGGCATACCCCACTATACCACAAGACAGGGATGATAAAAGATTTGACGCCATGTCAAAAAAAGTATTTTCGGCATGCAGTATGGCGCTTAAATCTGTCAATGACACTTGCACGCTAGCGAGATTCAGCCACACATTTTGGGAGTGTGCTTCATCAGCGGCTGACTGTCTTCCAGAAGGGGAAGAACAAGAAGCATTCTAGAACATCATCAAGGATGGTAAGGATGCAATGTGTGAGTCCCTCCAAACAGGCATTGACTCTGCTGACAGCATCAGCAGAGCCATGGCGGCGAGTACCACAATCCACTGATTTGTATGGTTGCGGAAGTCTGGTTTTGCTCCTCATGTACAAGCCAGACCTCTGAATATGCCCTTTGACGGCACTTCTCTATTTGGCAAAAAGGCTGGTGACAGCCTGGAGAAATTGCAGACATTCAAAGCAGCAGCAAAATCACTTGGGGCTGCAATCAGACAAACTCCACATCGCCCTACAGGTACACCCTGGAGCGGTAAGTCCTTTCATGTGTACTACGCATTCGGAAAAGTCAGAGGACAAAGGGTTCAAAGACGATTCACCCGTGGTGGACGGGTCAAAGGTACCAAATCCGCACCAGCAGGTGCTATTTTACCCTCAGCATCTGCGTCAGCCGCCTCTAAACCCCTCTGAGGTCTCCCCTCACAAGACACCAGTAGGAGGCAGGTTAACTCAACATCTGGCAGAATGGCTGGCTATTACATCAGATGCCTGGACATTGGAGACAGTTGCCCAAGGTTACTGCCTGCCTTTCCTACAAACTCCTCAGAGCCATCCACCAGGGAACAACTCTTTGAAGTTTCCAGACCCGCTCCTCATGCAGGAGATTTTAGACCTGCTAGAGAAAGGTGCCATAGAACCGGTACCTGTAGCAGAGAGGAAAAAGGGTTGGTATTCCCCCTACTTTCTAGTACCAAAGAAGGACGGAGGATTGAGACCCATCTTGGACTAGTGAGAATTGAACAAATTCCTCAGGAAAGACAAGTTCAAGATGGTAACCCTTTCTCAGATACTTCAGGCCCTCCAGCTTCAAGACTGGTTGGTATCTCTAGACCTTCAGGGTGCTTATTTCCATGTGCAAATCCTTTCCAAACACAGGAAATACCTGAGGTTCACAATTGGCAACTCTCATTATCAATTTCGAGTTCTGCCATTTTGACTGACCTCGGCCCCAAGGGTCTTCACCAAGCTAATGGTGGTTGTGGCTGCAAGTCTAAGGAGGGAAGGGATTTACATCTACCCCTTTCTGGACGACTGGTTGATCAGAGCAGTATCCCTGGAACAAGCTCAGATCCATCTAGATTATGTTTGCCACTTCATCCACAAGCTGGGCTTCTCCCTCAACTTAAAGAAGTCACAGATGATACCATCACAAAGACTCCAGTTTATTGGAGCAGTCCTGGACACATCCCTGGGAAAAGCCTCGCCACCAGAGGTGAGGGCTGAAGATATTCTACAGATGGTGACCAGATTTCAAAATGGCCAGCATCTACCAGCCTTCATTTTTTTGAGGTTGCTCGGCATCATGGCATCCTGCATTTTCCTAGTGCCAGAGGCTCGTCTGAGGATGAGATCTCTCCAGTGGGCGTTGAGAACCCAGTGGTCTCAGTTCTCAGGAAAGATGTCAGATCTCCTAAGAATTCCAGACAGAGTAGCTCTAGACCTTCAGTGGTGGGTCTGTCGGGAGAACATCTTGAAAGGAGAACAGTTTTGGCAACCATGGCCGGAGATAACAGTAGTCACGGATGCATCACTCATGGTGTGGGGAGCCCATGCCAACGACTTGACCAGGAGCGGTCGTTGGTCTCCATCGGAGTCCAGACTACACATCAACCTATTAGAGCTGAGAGAAATCAGACTAGCGCTGAAGGCTTTCCTGCCATCAGTACAGGGAAATAATTTTCTGATAATGACAGACAACACAGTGGCCATGCACTACCTCTACAAAAGAGGCGGTGTAGGGTCACTGCCACTGTGCAGAGAGGCAATGCAGCTCTGGTTTTGGGCAATTCAAGAAGGAATCTCTCTATCGGCAGTTCACCTAGCCGGAGAGAAGAACTTGACTGCGGACGCTCTGAGCAGGCAGTACACAGTCTCCCACAAGTGGGAACTAGCTCAGGAAGTCCTTCAACAGATCTTCACCCTTTGGGTAACCTCTCAAGTGGATCTGATCGCCACCAGTACCAACCGGAAGGGTGATCAGCATTGCTCAAGGGAATTTCCCCAGAGAGGAGCTCTAGGGGTGACGCATTCGTAGTGGACTGGATTGTCATTCCTCAAATGATCAGGAGGTTGAGAAGATTCCGGAAACCCATGATCCTAATGCCGCGGATTGGGCCAGGAGAACGTGGTACCTGGATCTTCTAGACATGTCCACCTGTCCTCCGATTTGTCTTCCGCAAAGAGAGGATCTTCTCTCACAGAAGGGAGGTCAGGTTCTTCATCCAGATATCAGACCCCTCAACCTTCACGCCTGGTTTCTGAAAGGCTGAGATACAAGGATTGGGATCTCCCGGATGACGTAATAGAGGTGTTTCTTTCAGCCAGAAGGCCAGCAACAAAATCTTTATGCCGTTGGAACAAATTTTGCAGCTGGTGTAGAGAAAGGAATATTGAACTCTTTTCATGTAATACACCGATGGTGTTATCTTTTTTGCTTTATTTAGCAAATTCAGGTCTTCAAGTTGGCACAATCAAGGGCTACCTTGCAGCACTGTCAATCTTCAAGTGCACTGCAGAGGAGCCTTCATACTTCAAATTGCCCTTAGTGATTCCATTTTTGAAAGGGTTAACTAATGTTTTTCCCCCCAACTCCTTTTCAAGTTCCAATGTGGGACCTAAACCTAGTCTTAAAATTTCTAATGGGTACTCCATTCGACACCTTCATTCCTGTTCATTAAGATTTCTTACTCTTTAAACAGTATTTTTAGTGGCTTTAACTTCTGCCAGAAGAGTGAGCGTATTGCAAGCTTTATCTTGCAAACCTCCACATACAATCTTTCACAAAGACAAAGTTGTTCTACAAGTGAAGCCGAATTTTCTCCCAAAGGTGGTCTCAGAATTCCACATCACACAAAAGATAACCTTACCTTTGTTCCATCCTCCTCCACATCCAGGGAAAGAGGAAGAGAGATTACACGGGCTGGATCCAAGGTGAGCCTTAGGTTTTTATATTAGCAGACTTGCAAAGATCAGGCAAGCAGACCAATTGTTTGTGGGGTATGCAGGGCACAAACTAGGTTTGCCCATAACAAAACAAACCATTTCAAGGTGGATCATTTTAACCATTATAGAATGCTATAAATTGGCAGGGAAAGAACCCCCTCAACATCTCAGGGCTCATTCAATGCAGCCTCTTCAGCTCTCCAAAGAGGAGTTCCAATTAAGGACATATTTGCTCCTGCCACATGGTCGTCCACACACACTTTCAGTAAATTTTACAGTCTTGATTCCTCCTCTAGCCAGGAGACGAAATTTGGAAAAGCTGTGTTGCACTGTGTGCATCTTCAAAGGGAAACATTTCATTTTACTCCTGCCTCCTCTATATACTACTGCTATGGGAGTCTATCAAAGATAAGGAATACGTCAGAGGACACAATCTCTTCGAAGAACAAGTTACCTACCAAACTGGTAACGTTCTTTCGATGGGATGTTCCTCTGACATATTCCTTATTGCCCGTCCCATCCTTCCCCGCAGAAAAAACTTCCCTTGTATTTGCAGCCTACGCTCCTTCAAGGTTATTAACCAATTCATGCAAAGCAAAACAGCACCTCAAAATGGAACTGAGCAACGGACGCAGCGCAAGACTGTTGATACCCATGGTGACGTCAGCGCCGATACGGAGGCCTTCGAGGGACACCGACTCGAGGGACGTCGACGCACAGCGCCCTCTACTGTGGAAAACATTTCCGAGTCCAGCAAGCTGGAAGTGGATTTATCAAAGATAAGGAATACATCGGAGGAACATCCCATCGAAAGAACGTTACCAGTTTGGTAAGTAACTTGTTCATTTGATGGATAAATCTACACATATAGTACCTTTTTGATTTTTTAGTTCCTGACTGTTACTAAAGAAAACCATGTGGCCTAGATATGTCAGTAAAGGAAAAAGAGGGAGCCAGACATGTGATTTCATCAGTGATGTCATCAATAATATTTGTGATGTCATCTTTGATGTCCTGGGTGTTAGTCTTAACAGTACATGGTGGTGGCGCTAGTTATGTTTGCTTAGCTTACCATAACTGTCGAATTTCAGGGGATTTTCGGTTTTACGTGTAACCATAACGTCCATTTAACAAAGATTTTTCACTGAATGTCATCCTCGATTCCTGGTTGCAAGGGGACAGAAGAACACACATTAAACTCCAAGTGGGGTATTTTTAGGGATTTCTGAGATGAAGAATGCATGCCAAACTCCAAAATGGGGTAAACGTGAGATAAGATACATTTACTAAAGAAAGGGATGGAAGGCGATGGAAGGCGATCGTAGAAAATTGAAGTGCACATTTTGTTTGGGGTTATAAATATTTATCGTGTTCAAGCTAGGAGCCATAGAATGATAGTAATAATCTACGTGGTCATCCGACACTAAAATCAATCGATTGACTTCATTCATAGGAGGATAATGGTTGAGAAAAAATGATTAATAAAGGAAGATTCTCAGAGTGTTAAGATGGTGTTAATCCCACGTTCCAAGAGGTGGAATGGGGGGTAATGGCCCGTCAAAGCAAGGGCGGATAACGAGGACACTAGGCCATAACCCCCCTTCCAGCACTTGGAATGGGGGATTAAGGCTATTCGCACCCTGGGTTGCCAAAGCGGAAACTGGGTTGCAAAAAAAATAATATTTTCCTTCGTTCAACGGGATACTGTGCGCGGCCCATTGAACGAAGGAAAATACTTTCCCAAGATGGCTGCTAAGGAGCCCTCTTCTCTTTCCATGGCGGCCTGCAGGAACAGAGAGGAAGGTGCGGTGGGGCGTAAGGTGCCGCCGCAGAAAAACGGTAAGTTGGGGGGTGTGGGAAGGGGAAAAACAAAAAAAACTAGGACGGAGGGTGGGGGAAGATGGCAGCGGGGTGAGTCAGCCGTCAGGCGGGATGGAATGCAGGCTTTCCCTGGCGGTTCAAGCCTGTGTTCCTAGCCACCTGATGGGCTGGCTCCCCCCTCCAGGGTGCTAATAATAAAACAGCAGGTCAGCAAGAATCGATAGAACCATAAGCGAAGGAATAAAGAGAATATTGTATAGGCTTTATAATTGGGTAAATAATTGTGTTTTGTTGCTGGGTGGCTATTGATGGTACTTGCCCGAATTAAATATTGTGGTATAATTGATTAAAGTAAGAAAGAATAAGAGAACCGGTAAGTATTGACAGTTATAAATGACTTGTCATAATGGGGCACACTCCCCTGTTACATCTATGCAAGACACTACTGAGGTACCCAAGATTTGGAAGTACCATGCTGAGTGGGTAAAAGGCATGGCTGGTAAAATGTTCATGCCATGGACTCAAGCATGTTCGCTATCAAGAACTGTATTACAACACATGACAACATACTTATATGCTGCATATACAGGGAAGAAGTTGCAAAAAAGGTTAGCCATTTTAGAGCTATGGAAAATGTATCAGAGCAGAAGGAAGACCTGGCCGAAAAGAAGCGGATGCTTAATCAGCATAAAGGGGATGGCACAAAACCCTTGGCTCCTCTTTCTCCTTCTGAAAAAAAAAGTACAGACACTGTGAAACATGGATTGTATCCTTTAAAGGAGTTAAAAGCAGCAGCAGGGTATTTTAATCCGACATACATGCCCCCCCTTATAACAGAGAGGACATTATGGAAGAAAGCAAGATTAAAGAACGCAAACTATATGTCAACACACAATGAATATAAAGAGCGTGATGAAAGAAGGAGCAGAAGAAGGTAAGAGACAATAAGGAGGGAAGGACAGGGAAGTGACAATGGTATAAAATGAATGGATGGGAGGACAAATATTACTCAAGTTCGACGGAAATTGTATTGATGGTGATAGAGAAAGAGAAGGAAGGGAGGAACGGGAAAAGAAGGAAAAGGAACAAGAGATAGCATACAAAGAGGAGAAGGAAAAAGAGAGGAAGCAAAAGTAAGAACCAGGAAGGTATGAGGAACAAAAGAAAAAGAAAGAGACTAGAGGAGAAAAAAGTGATGAAATAGAAACACAAAGATTGAAAGAAGGTAGGTCTTTAAGAAGGCAAGAGGAAGGAGAGAAAAGGGAGGTGAATAGAAGGGAAGAAGAAATGGGAAGGAGTAGGGGAGAAAGGGATTACTAAATGGATCATCGTGCCAATCGTAGCACGAGAACGATGGGAAGAAGAAAGATGCTCACAACAGCCCCCCAGGGAGCTGCAAGGGATACCAAGAATACAGACATGGGCTGATGAGCATGAGGTAGAAAAATTACAAAATAATTTTTCCCATTGAACAAAATCATTTACAAGTCAATTATGTTTAATTATATCAGGGGCGTGGCCAACATGCAAGCGCAGAGGACGTGAGCTCCGTGAGCTCCTCTTGCCGCCGACAACATCCTGAGGAAATTATCCTGTTTGGTGGGGCGATACGATTTGCAACTTCAGGATTAGCTGCATGAATGCCAGAAGAAGCGCCGTGTGCATTCTCACCCTAAGAACCCTGCTCTGGGCGAAGGAGAACGGCAGAGAAGATTCGGCGCGCAGGGCGCGAATAGCTGACTTCAAAATGGCCGCCGCGGCCCGATCCCTGTGTTAGACCGAACTCCTGAAGGGGGAGGAACCCTCGGCTGCCTAGCCCGGAGCGGTGTGCCATGCTGTGTCCCGACACCCGGTCGCTGGGAAAAGGAGAGTTGTGAGACTGTCGGAGCTGTCCCCGAGAGCGAAGGGGCCCGGTGGCGCCTTGTGAGCGGGAAGGACGCTCGACTGACGGAGGTCGGGCTGTCCGCACGCACCGGCGAGGAAGACCCACGGGGCTAGATCACACGAGAAGCTAGAACAGGCACCTTCTGGCTGGTCTCCTGCACACAGGCACCCCAGCAACCGGTGCTTACGTAACTTGGAGGGCTAATCACTGCGGACAATTGGCGGCCCTGGTCCAGGATGGCCTGCGGTGCCCGGTGACGCCGTACGTAGGGGACCCCGCGTGAGGAGTGTGCCTGCATCGGAAAGCGCCCTCTGGAGCAGCAAGCAAGTAAGTGGGACTTTCCCACCCCAACCACCCCATCTATCCCGGGGAGCGCCTGGGGTCTCGCAAGCCAACAAAGGGGAAGGGACTACACCGAGTACTCTCCGCCGGACCCCCGGGGCACTGGCCCTTCCCTGCGGAGCCACGGAACAGAGCATAACTGGGGTAAGAATCACCGAGGTGAAGCACACCGCCGGCGCCCTGCCCCGCCAGGTGTTCGCCGTTGGGCCTAGTGGGAGACGCGGTCTTCGACGCACGGCACGATGGGGAAGGACAGGCAGAGAAAAGCATCTACCCAAAGCAGTATGGATCAGTTTGCGATAGCCACGGCCCCGGCTCCCGCGGCGTCAACAACACGAGCGCTCCCTCAACCAGAGGATGAACCTCTCTCACTGCGGGACATTATGGCGGCTATTGCTAGCTCGCGCTCCTCCATGGAGATTAAGATGGATAGTATAGCAGCAGATGTCTCCTTCCTGCGGCACGACCTACAAAAGTTAACTTCCAGAACGAGTGAGGCCGAGCACCGTATCTCAACAGTAGAAGATAACGTCACTGGGATCAACAGGCAGATGTCCCAGGCACTGGCCCGCCTGAAGTCCCTAGAGGCCAAGGTCGATGAGGGGGAGGGAAGGTCTCGTCGCAATAATGTTCGCATCCTCGGCCTCCCCGAGGGGGAAGAGGGGCAGTGCATGGAACTGTTTCTAGAACAATGGCTCACTGACATTTTCGAACCCTACTCTTTCTCAAAGTTTTTCTCGGTAGAGAGGGCACACAGAATGCCCTCGGGCAGACCGATACCGGGCACTCCGCCCCGAACAATAATTGCCAGGCTGCTGAACTATCGTGACAGAGATGCACTCCTGCAATTGTCCCGCTCCCAAGGGTCGATTACACATAATGGGTCGCGAATAGCCTTTTTCCCAGACTACACCCGAGAGGTGCAACGCGCAAGGCAATCCTTCGAGCCTCTCAAAAGACAGTTGGCGCAGTTGAAGGTGAAATACGGCCTTCTCTTTCCGGCCCAACTAAAGATTCACCATAAGGGGACGACAGTGCATTTTACAGACCCACAGGAAGCCTGGAAATGGGCCGAGGCACACATTGAAGGGGATTGGTCCACGAGACCACGACGACAGAGGGGCAGGGTCCGACCCGGGTCACGGCAAATCTCCCCGAGGAGAGCTCCGGAACGAGGGGAGCAGGAAGCTCCGGAGCAACAAGCAGAGCAGGACGCACACTGAAAACGCTCAAAGCCGGCAGCGAAGAGAAAGAGCGTTCAAACGCAGCATACGACTGAGCCACGGGAGACACCCCACCATACAAAACACCAACATACGGCACAAGAAGGAGAGCCCCCCTGGGTAGGTCCCTTCTTGGAGTTTCTCTTAAACTTAAAGTCAAGCCACACCCGCGTTACAGGTAGACACCTGTACCGTTAAGGTAGTTTGTTTCATGTGAGTTGTCCAGTTGACAACTTGGTTTCTCATGTTCGGGCGACAGATGCTTCTAGTTGGGAGGAGTATAGGGTGGGTAGTTATGGGTTTGTTATGTTTAGTTATGAATGGGGCCAAACAAGCAGGGGAGATACGAAAGTTCAAGATAGGGGCAGCACTAAACAAACACACGGAATCCCGGCGCCAGGCGTCGCCACCAGTGGCATATACCTTCTCGTCTACAAATAGTCATGGCCTCCAATAGCTTTGGGACCAGCAAGACCAAGTCACTTAACCTCATGACCTGGAACGTCAACGGACTCGGCAATGTAATCAAACGCCGACTGGTAGGGCAATACTTGAAAAGGCACACGCCAGATATAGTTTTTCTGGTAGAAACACACCTCGCAGGCACAGAATGCTCTTTTTTCAAACGCACTAACTACAGACTTGCACTCCATGCGGGCTTCACAATGGGTTCACGAGGTGTCCTGATCCTGATACATAAAAACCTCCCCTTCCATCTGAATACGGTGACTCAAGACACCGGAGGCAGGTACATACACACGACAGGCACGCTCTGGGGAAACTCCATCACATTGCTCGCTGCCTACGCACCACCAACTTTGCTAACACCACTACTCACCGACATTTCCCCCATGATTACGGAGGATAACTCCGACATCACGATACTTGGAGGTGACTTTAATGAAGTCATGAACCCAACCCTAGACCGCTCACACTTACGCAATAGAAACCCTGAGACACGTACCAAACTCGCCACGTTCACGAACGCCCTAGGCTTGTGTGACGTGTGGAGAGAGCTCCACCCCGACTCCAGGGAATATTCCTTCCACTCTGGGGCGCATGCCTCGCTCTCCAGACTGGATTATTTCTTCATTCCTTCAACAGACCTTCATAGAGCACAAGAAGCTTACCTATTACCCAGGGGAATCTCTGACCACTCCCCAGTGGTGCTGAAAATTATGACCTCTAGACCGACACCCCCGCCAAGTTGGCGCCTGAATAATTATTATTTGGGAAACCCAGACCTGGTAGAAAAACTCCAAGGGGCGACCGAAACGTATTTTGAGCTAAACACGGAGTCTGCAGCAGATCCAGGGTTACTGTGGGAGGCATATAAAGTAGTTCTAAGGGGGGAACTCATTTCATGGACTTCCGCACATAAGAAGAAACACCTCCTCAAAGTACACGAGGCAGAACAACAAGTTAAATTGGCAGAGGAAGCCCACATTGCCCAGGACACGCCTGAGACGAACCGAGCCCTACTCCGAGCACAGAAGCTGCTCCAGAACACAGCACTTGACAACGCCAAACAAGCACACACAGCAATGAGGGCACGTGTTTATGAAACAGGCGATAAAGCTGGCAAATTGCTAGCGTGGCTGGAGCGTAAGGAGCAGGGGAGCAGGCACGTGCATCAGTTACAGGGGGGGAGTGCAGGGCCACTATTATCGGATCAAGCCATTTCACAAGGGTTCGCTGACTACTACGCTGATCTCTACAAAGAGCCCACAACCTGCATGAACACGTCAATAATAGATGAAATTAACCTTCCCACTTTGGACGAGACCCAACAAGAACTATTGGACAGGGATATAACGGAAGAGGAAGTGGCTTGTGCGATGTCCGCCCTCCAATCTGGCAAATCCCCAGGCCCAAATGGCTTTCCGATCGAACTATGGCGGAAGGTGGGGACCAACGTAATTGCCCCACATCTCCTGAGAATGTACCAGCATGCAAAAGAACGGGGTACCCTATCCCCAGACCTGAGAGAAGCCACGATAATAGTATTGCCCAAACCGGACAAGCCCCCGGACAGCTGCAATTCGTACCGGCCAATTTCACTCATAAACAGCGAAGCGAAAATTCTAGCTAAGCTGCTAGCGGACCGTTTACAGCAGGTGATAACAGCGCTGATCCATCCGGACCAGTGTGGGTTCATGCCCCAGAGATCGACGCGCATGAACCTCCACAGACTGCATGCGGCACTGGAAAAAACTGACAGCATTCAAGGGCCGCTGGCCTTACTATCAATCGACTTTGAGAAGGCCTTCGATTCAGTGAGATGGGAGGCCATCTGGGACATAATGAGACGCATGGGGTTTGGAGAAAACTTCATGAGCTGGGTGCAGTTGCTGTACAGCGGGCCGGTGGCCAGGACTAAGGTTAACGGTTGGCAATCTGATCCGTTTAGTCTGGGCAGAGGCACAAGACAGGGCTGCCCCCTGTCAGCAATGATCTTCGCAATAGCCATAGAACCCTTGGCTATCCTCCTACGTGAAACGCTGCTCTGGGAAGGGTTCCGCTGGTCGGAGACATGGGAAGACAGAGTATCTCTCTATGCGGATGACCTGCTGATATATTTGAAAGACCCGTGCAACTCCTGCCACCGCGTCACACAGATGTTGAAGGAATACGGAGACTTCAGTGGCTTGCGGGTAAACTGGTCAAAATCCACCCTTTTTCCCATCAGCAACGTGGCAGCTGCTAGCCCCGCGGATTGCCCTTACCAGGTCGTGACAGATCAGATTAAATACCTGGGGGTAATCATCACGAAGAACCTGATGGACTACACATCGCTGAACCTACACCCGGTTGTGACAAGGTTTGCGGAGGACACTCGCCACTGGTCTTCCCTGCCACTAACGCTGATGGGCAGAGCAGCCCTATTCAAGATGATTGCACTCCCAAAGTTTCTGTACATCTTGCAAAACGCTCCACTACACATCCCACACCAGGAATTCCTGAAGATAGACCGCATCCTCAGAAAGCTGTTGTGGAGCGGGGGTCATCCGCGGATTGCCCTCTCTACCCTGCAAAGGTCCATCTGGGAAGGGGGGATTGGGCTGCCCAGACTGCAAACTTATTACTGGGCCAGCCAGATGGCGGTGGTGAACGACGTGCTCCATGGGGACAGGAATTTGCCGCACATCAAAAGGATCAACTCCCAGAGTGGAGCTGCCCCCTTGGAACTTCTGTATCGCGGCCGGGGCCGCAGACCAGCTCTAGATATGGACACTAGCATCACAAGCATCTGGTCGGAAGCGCATCGCCACATAGGATGGGACGCGAAACTGACTCTAGCCCAACCTCTGTGGCACAACAAATTTCTCCCCGAAATGTTAAAACTCCCCAAATGGCACGCATGGGCCAGTAGAGGTATCACCAAAATTGGAGACGTAATAAGGGAGGAGACACTGGTCACATTTGAAACACTATGTTCTGAATTCGCCCTCCCTCCTTCTGAGGAATACCACTATACCCAACTGAAACACGCACTGCACGTCCACCGTCACACCATCAGCGATATCCCGGAATGCACCCCGATAGAACGAAACATTGTCCAAGACCGTATACAGCGCAAAGTCACCTCAACCATGTACAACGTGATCACATCCTTTGCTACGCCTGAATTGCTCAGCCTGAAAGCCAGATGGGAGCGCGACGTGGGCTCGCTCCAACCTGAGGACTGGACAGAAGCACTGATGTATCCCCGGGAAGTGGCCATCTCATCGAGACTCCGGCTGGTGCAACTTAAAATCCTACACCGCATCTACTATCCCAGAGTGGCACTTTTCCGCTGGGGCAGAATCCCGGACGCGCGTTGCCTACGCTGTAAACGGGAAGAGGGCACCTTCTTCCACATTATATGGGAATGTGACAAAATACAGCAATTTTGGAGGAAATGCTGTGACAAGCTATCCAGAGCCATGGGCAAACCAGTGCAAAGGGGACCAAAACAACTCCTGTTAGGGATCTCCGACGAAAGTGATCTGACCCGCTACGAGAAATTGCTCTGGTCGACCGCAACAGCAGTCCTCAGAAGGAACATTGCGCAGCTATGGGGATCCGAGAGAACACCCTGTTATGACCAGTGGGTCACAGATGTGGACATTTGCGTGATAATGGAACGCAGGGTGTATGCTGCAAGGGGGTGCCCGCAGAAAGCAGACAAGATATGGCAGAGATGGGAAGAGGATGACTGAGTCCCAGACGAGATGTAACGAGTGTAACGAGTGTAACGAGACATATCGGCGGGCGACGCCAGGCTAGCGAACCTGGAACGCACAAACTGCCTCACGAGCCTCCTCACCGCAGAATTGATGACCCCGAGAATTAAAGCCCCATTCTTTGTTTTCTTTGCTTTCTTTTCCTTTTCCCTTTCCCTGGAGCTATTTAGCCCCTCTCCTCCCCCCCCCTCCCCCTTCTTTGTTATGATGGGATACTTGTAATGTTATATGCATGTTTTCAAAACCAAATAAAGTTTTTGATTAAAAAAAAATTATGTTTAATTATTTTCACTGTTTTTCATTTTATATTAAGTAATTGAGGTCACATTTAAACACATACATTTTTGCTCACACACACTCTAAACACATATATTAAATTGCATCCAATAGTGCAAAAATACAATTCAACAATTTCCAACTAAGTAAACCAAAATAAATAATCAAAACAAACAAATCACCTGGCCATTCCTAATGGGATTACACCTAAAAGTGTGAAATTAATAAATCTAGACAATCAATTTACTAACTAGTCACAAGAAAATATAAGTAGTAATAAAATTCAGATCAATCATGGACAATCCCAATATTCCTAGCTTAAATCAATATTGGGATAGTTCACATCCCTTTAACGTTTCGGCGTATGAATTTCATTAGAACGCCTTAGTCAGGACTTTTTTTCTCACTCGCCACTTTTCTTAATCTTCTGGCCTTACACCCTGTTAGGCAGAAACCTGTGCAGTTCCCTTAGGGACCACTGCAAAATGTTTGACTACAGGAGTAAGCAGTAAACCCAATTGGTAGCCGTCTGCACCACCCAGATTTACCTGGTAGCTGTGGCTGAGCAGTCAGACTTCTCTCAAGAAGAGTTAGGCAGTATATAGAGTATACACAATAGGGCTAAAAATACAGTAGAACAGGCAAACACTGACCAGGGCTTTGGTATAAAAGTATATAATTATTTATTTAAAAACACACTTTTGAAAATACACTGGCACTATTATATCAAGCAAGTTCAAACACAGTCACTATAAGTATATACACCTCCCTAGTTAATTATTCGACAAGTCTAGGTTAAGACACCACTTATTTAGCAAAACAGAGGTGAGCGTGTAACCGTAGATGGCACTACAATAGTTCATTTAAAAAGGGAGAGAAAAGGCAGAGTAGGAAAATAACACAGTACCAACACTTTTAAGAAACCACAGCAAGTCAAGAAAGGCAGGGTCTACTGTAGAGCCATAAGTTCATAGGCCAGGCCCACTCTTGGAGAGAGCAAGGCGGAATGTGCCCAAGATCACACAGTGGAAATGCACTCAAAGTCTTTGCAGAAAAGTCAAAAAGAGGTTGGATCAGTTCAGAAAGGCAAAGTTTAGCAGGTCTGAGGTCAACCCAGTTAGAAAGTCAAGGATTTACGGGACACCTTGGACAATCTGTTGCAAGGGAGACCAGGCGGGACACAGTACTTGAAATGGTGAGAAAGCTCCAGCGGTGGCAGTTGTTCCTGGCAGTGGGTGAAGTCGTGGCTTCGACCAGAGGAAGAGATGATCTCGACGAGGAAGAAAGCTGGAGGTCGTTGCACTGGCAGGGAAGAAACCAGCTGCGGAGTTCCCGATTAAAAGGCACGGCCCTTTTATTCGGGGTAGTGGTGAAGCATGGCTATCCAGCCGCCGGGGTGCTTGGCATGGGCGATTCGACCACGAGACGTCCAGGAAGGCGAAAAAGGCGAACTGATTGGTCCCACCAGCTCAAAGGGAAGAAGACTCTCCTGAAAGAAGATCTCTGTCGTCAGGGAAGTGGTGAGTTCGTACAGCAGGGCTCCACCGGTGGTGTCGTCGTTGTAGATGGCTCAGCTTCTCCCCTCTTCGGATTCTTTAGGTCCTGTGGCGACTTCTGAAGTTCCAGTCCCCAAAACCCTGCTTTTATGCAGAAAAACCCCCATTCAACAGCCTAGCTGTCACTCAAACATGCTAAGTGGTGAGCCGGGCGGCTCACCACTGGGCCAATCACACAAGAGTGTGACTTGAGTTGCCAAGGCAACTCAGTCCAGGGTGCCTAATTCCCCTCCCACACATCCTGTAGACCCCAGACAGAGTAGCACCATTTGGAGGGCTTCTGTGGAGAAGCCCTGCAAAAAGTGGACCAAAGGGCTCGACTTGGGTTAGAGTTTCAGAGGCGAACACAAACGCCATTTTAAAACCGAGTCCTGACAAAAAGACCCAACCGGCGAATAAGTATTAAATAAATAACCCGGCAGTATCTTTAACATTGCACCAAAAAGTGGTGCGTTTAAAATCAGTGGGAAAATTCCATAGGAAATATTCCGGTGGAATATTTCGCATGGTATCCACTGCCACCAGCCAGAAACTCGACAAGGGGGGGACTGGACAGTGCCCCCTTGGAAAACAGACCCAGGGGCAATCAAATTACCCCTACCAGTACTTCCACAATATGATGGTTTGTACTGGTTCTGTTCACAATTTGAGACTAGTAAAGCCAATAGTGACTTTACATGCCCTGGGAGACAGTAGTCAGTCCCAGGGTGTTACTGCACTGAGGGTGCAGTGTAACACATATACCAAAAACACATGAAGCCCTAAGGAGTCAAAGACCCCATAGCCCATAAAACACATTCACAGTCAAAGGACATACTCACATCATGCCTAAGAGTGGGAGAAAAATAAATAAACCCCAAAAATCCAGCAAAGCTGCTGGGGGACTCACTAGGTTTGGGAAATGAGCCTTAACAGAGAATTCTCCCTAACACACCCGATTGTTATTTTTATTTCATGTCAACCAAATCGATCTTTAAAATTTGATTAGAAATATTCAAAATGTCACTTAGCCATGGTTTTGCTCTTGCAACATTTAATATACATTCTGAAAATGATAGACCTCAACTAAGCTACTTACCACAATTTTTTCTTAAACGTGGTACAGCCTTCTATATGTAAAGGTGACACCAATTTTCTTTCCCGCTATGTTGATCTGAACTGCGAGTGACAGAGACAAACCGACTCTTATTGTTGTCATTCCATTTAAACATTGTTTTCACTTCTGCGCTTTTTATTGATTATATTCTAAAGTTCAATATCTATGTAAATACCTTAGTGTTATCAATGCTGTATTTATTCTGGAACATAAGCTCCCTACGACCTTCCTTTCACCAATGCATAAAAGGTATGCCCAATATCATCTAATCATATCACGTTGTAGTTCACCTCTGCTCGTGTTAATACAGTAATGAAACAGGCAGGAGAAAAGTAACCAGAACGTTACCACATGAAACTACATCTAAACAAACACAGAAAAGCCTAGTGTGTACACTCTATTTTTCATTTTTTTTTTTAGAGCCCCACAGACTCAGCTCAAATGGTGGTATTCGCTCTCATGGGCTCACAACATGTCATGTAGCACAACTAAAGAGAACAAATATATACGGGCGACTGTGAGTTTATCTTGTAATACGGTTGAAAAAAACCTTTTTTCAATGACAGCTTTTAAGACAGTTTGTTACTCACTTCTATTTAAGGTTTCCACTCATGCAAGGCTGCTGGATGCAGGCGAGCAGCATTCACTCGTGTAAACAGATGCCTTTGTGTTTTTTTGCATATTTATTTCTGCATTCTATCGCATCTTCCAATGCCATGAACATAAACGGTAGCTTTAATTTTCAGAGCACACACGTTATGGCTCTCACAAACTATGCGCTCAAAACGATGGGCGCGATCTTGGAATGTTGCGCTATCGTATTAGCTAAAACTCGTAGGGTAATAAAATGCCAATCCGCTTTAATATTATATCCAGCCAGTTGTTAATTAGATATTATTTAGCGAGCACACCTACATTTAGGTATTCATATTTTATATAGCGAGTAGCACATTCATTATTTTGTTCAATTGTTCAACGTTATACAATCGTGCTGTAACATATTAAAACATTATTATGTGCCCAGTTGATTCACATTGTTGTTTTTGGATAATCACAACCAAGGGGCTAAGAGGCAACCAAAAAGTGCCTAAATGTCAATCGACCCCTCTAGTTGACTTCTATCACTGCTATCTTTAGAAGGTGTTGCTATTACCATTATTAATGCTAATAATATGTCACAGTGCAGCCCAATTCTAATAGTTGTGTTTAGCACTACAAAGTATTTAGTGTTGAACGGTCATTATTACTCATAGCCTACACTTCAATCAAGTTGAAATAACTCATTCAATCCCACAAGATGTGTTTGTCGTCTAAAAATCTATTGGGACTCTGGGGATTAAGGCTTTTTCAACATTATGGGATAACAGTACTTCATTCAGAATCCATCCGAATAGTTCTTCAAAAGTATGTTGTTTTTTCACATAATGTCGAACTAGGAGAGCTCCCATTTTTTTTAACACTTTATTTGTGAACTATGTACCAGTATTCATACTCGCGCCTCCCTGCTGGTCTGTCCTAAATAGAGCAAATTACATGGACATCTCACACAGTATGCTACTTTACCAGTTCGACAATTTGCCATAGTTCTCAGATTCCATTCTCTTTGTTTCACTTGTAATGTTGTTACTTTTCCAGTGCATTTACATGCTGAGCATGAGGCAGAAGGCATAAGGAAAAGGATTGGGGATTTATATAGGCAAATGAGGGAGAAAGATGGTTATAAAACCAAAGGGAGATTTAAAGGATCTCCACCGAAAGAAACAGGAGGTAGATTGTATGACGTAATGACGGACGCGCATAAAATGCTGTCATTAAGTAAAGTAGTTCTTGATTACGAAGAAACAGATGACAGCCATACAAGCTGTGGTATAATGATGTTAGATGAAGAAAGGGAGCAAAATGAAAAATCACAGAGAGAAGGCACATGCAGTTTTTCCATAGACCCAAGCATAGAAGTACAATATCCTGACAAATCAGACATGAGTGCGTTTATGACAAGGAACATGGTTGAGGATGAAGATCCTGTCGAATTTATTCAAGAGATTCAAGAACATTGACATCTCGAGAGGGAACCGTGGGATAAAACAGTAGCAACATTCTATCATATTTTATGTCCGGGCTTGCCTGAGCCAGTGCAATGGCAGATGAAGACACAGGTAGGTATGAAACCGAAGCCATGGCCAGATATACAGTTGACTATATTGTTGATTATTTTATTTAATTTATTATTTTTATTTATTTTATTGTGTTCCACAGTACAAAAGTACTTTTAACACAATTAACCTCTAAAAAAATTAAAATATAATACAAATTCACAATACAAAAATGTGTCACAGGTTTCCCCCCTTCTCACCTGTCTGTATTGCTTGTTCGGGATCTTTGAAGTTACCTTCTTACGCACTCTTCAGGTCTTGTACAACCCCGTGCATGAATCCTCGGATTCCAGCGTGTGATTTGTGACCCGACTCCAGGAAACGTTCAGATGTCCGGGATAAGTCCAGGAATGACGAAGAGCGCACTCGGAGAATGCGCTCGCAATCCAGGAGCGCAGGATGAGGAAAGAGAGGGAACGATGTTAGGAGAGGAGAATCAGGGGACCGGGAACCAGGAACAAGAGGAAATCACCGTACGAACTCCGGCCGCACACGTCTGACTACTGCAAGCGGTAGCATTGAGACGCGCAGCGCGGGGCCGCAGGGTCGTGCCTGTTTTGTATAATGTAGATTTTACGATGCAAAGACTGGCAGACAGCGTTCCGAGTTCCACGGCCATGTTGGGAGTACAATTGAGTTTAATCTCCTATGGGTCAGGGACCACGAAGTCCAGAGGGACACGTACAGTGGTTCATGACAGCATGCCTCCTCCGAAACCCATTTCCTCTGGGTTTGCCCGGGTGAATAAGCTGGTACCTTCGGAGTAGTCTGGGGGCATTTATGTTTGAGACTGGTTCCCAGGTGCGTTCACTGGGAGGCTACCCTTTCCATTCGACTAGATACTGTAGCTGCCCACGTCTGTACCTGGAGTCACATATTCTGGAAACCTCATATTCTAACTGATCATTGACAATCACAGGGGTAGATCTTGGAGCAGTTCGGGAGGACTGGATGTATGGTTTCAACAGAGAAGTGTGAAAAACTGGGTGGATTCTTTTCCAGGAGTCTGGTAGTTGAGTCGGAAGGTGACTGGGTTAATGACTTCCTTTATGGAGAAAGGACCATAATACCGGGGAGCCAATTTATCTGGTCATGTCGAGGCAGAAGTTTCGAGGATAGCCAGAACTTATCACCTATTGTGTATGATGGCCCTGGTCTTCTTTTGGAGTCAGCATAGCGCTTGGTGTCTGTTCGGGCCTTTTCGAGGTGTTCTTTTGCTTCTTTGTGTGCGTTGATGAGGGTTTTGATCCAGGAGTCGACTGTAGGTACAGGGGTAGTATGCAGGAGAATGGATGGTAGAACCGAAGGGTGGAATCCTTGTCTACAGAAGAAGGGATTGGTCTTGACAGCCGAGTGATCTGAGTTGTTGTAGGCGAACTCAGCCACAGGTATTAGGAGTGACCAATCGTCCTGGACCTTGGTGGCAAAACAGCAAAGATATTGTTCCAGAGTTTGGTTCACGCGTTCAGTAGCCCCATTGGTTTGTGGATGATAACCGGAAGATAGGGCACGTTGGATACCTAGCATGCGACATAATTGTTTCTAGAACTGAGATATGTACTGGGGTCCTCTGTCAGATATGATCTTGGAAGGTAGTCTGTGAAGTCGGAATATGTGTTCCAGGAAGATTCCAGCAAGTTCAGAGGAGGATGGTAGTTTACATAAAGGTGTAAAGTGAGCCATGTGAGTGAATAGAGCAATGGTAACCATACTTGTTGTGTATCCCCTGGAAGGTGGTAGTTCCACAATAAAATCCGTAGCGATGAATTCTCAAGGTCTTGTTGGCAGCGTTGGTTGGAGTAGGAGACCTGCCAGTTTCTGGTTGTCATGCTTGTTTGGAGTGCAGATTGCACAGGTTTGGATGTAATGCTGGACGTCATCCCTCATTTTCGGCCACCAAAACTGTCTCTGTATTAGACGGAGGGTGTTGGTGATGCCACAGTGTCCTGAATGAAGGATATCATGACATAGGCTTGTGATCTTTTGTCATAGTCTCTGAGTGGGGATGACCAGACAATTGTCCTTGAATAAATATCCGCCCTTTGTCTTAAGGTTCCATTGATTCCTCCCACTATATTCCTTCCAGATTTCAGAAGACTGAGTTTGAATCCGAATGTCTTCTAAGAGACTGATTGCTTGGGCAACCAATATTGTATGGGGAAACATCTTTGGAAAGGATCGGTCTTCAGGAATTTCGTAGTCAGGACGTCGGGATAAGGCATCGGCTATTATATTGTGTGTTCCAGGAACAGGATGAATTTGAAACTGGTACTGGGCGAAGAAGAAGGCCCAACGGGCTTGGCGACTGTTCCTACATTCCAAGGATTCAGAACTTGAAGATTCCAATGGTCCGTGTGAACCTGAACAGGATGTTTCGCTCCCAGGAGTAGATGACACCAATCTGTGAAGGCTTGACGGATGGCTAGTAGTTCCTTTTCCAAAACAGAATAGTGGGTTTCGCTACGGGTCAAGGTGCGAGAAAGGTAAGCGATGGGGTGTTCTAACCTGTCATCGAATTCTTGTTTCAGGACTGCCCCAATGGCATAGTTAGAGGCATCAGGTTCCACTAAGAAGGGTCGATCAATATCAAGTTGGGCCAGGATGGGGGCTTGTGTAAACTCCGACTTTAATCATTGAAACGCCTCATTTGGACTGCTGTCCAGTGAAAGGGTGTATCCTTCTTCAACAATGAGATGATTGGATGTACAATCTCTGAAAAGGAAGGTATGAATTTCTGGTAGAAGTTAGCAATCCCCAGGAAGGATTGAATCTGTTTCACAGTTGTGGGAACAGGCCAGGATAGAATAGATTCTACTTTCGAGTGGTCCATTCCAATTCCTTCTGGGCTGAGGACGAATCCGAGATAGTGAACGGTGGACACATGGAAAAGGCACTTTTCGTGTTTAGCCAGGAGCTTATGTTCACGTAAACGTTGTAAAACTGCCTTAACATGTTCTTCATGCTTCAGAGGGTCCTTGGAGTATATTAGTATGTCGTCCAGGTATACTATGACGAAGAGGAACAGCAAATCGGAGAACACCCGGTCCATAAAACGGTGGAAAATCGCTGGGGCATTGGCAAGTCCAAAGGGCATAACTAAGTATTCAAAATGACCAAAAGGTATTCTAAAGGCTGTTTTCCATTCGTCACCTTCCTTTATACGGATCAGATAGTAAGCACCTCTGAGATCTAATTTTGTGAACACTACAGCTCCTCTTGCTGCTTCCAAGATATCCGAGATGAGGGGCAGCGGGTAGCGGTCTTTGAGGGTGCATTGATTAAGCCCACAAAAATCCAGGCAAGGTCTAAGCTCCTTGGTGTCTTTCTTAGGAACAAAAAACAATGAAGCTTCCACCAGGGATTTGGATGGTCGTATAGTGCCATTTTCTAAGTTGGTATCCAGGATTTATCGGAAGGCTCTTTTCACAGGTTCTGATAAAATGAACATTCTTCCAAAGGGAATTGCTGCTGAGGGTTCAGTATCAATTGTGCAGTCTTCAGGTCTGTGAGGAGGAAGGGCTTGAACTATTGCTGCTGAGGGTTCAGTATCAATTGTGCAGTCTTCAGGTCTGTGAGGAGGAAGGGCTTGAACTATGGCGGTCGAAAACACATCAGTGTAGTCCTCATAGGCCCTGGGAACCTGGATGATGTTCGAGACTGTGAGTGAACCTTGTTGGTTAGTTAGCGTATCTTCAGGGGGGCTTGAAGAGGAATCTAGGGATAAACTGTGGGACAAACAATGTTCTGAACGAAGAAACAAGGATTCTGCTTCCCAGTTGATATAGGGGTTGTGCTTCTGTAACCAAGTCATACCGAGTACCATATTTGATCTACTCTTGATGCTGGTTTATAGAAAGCAGGATCTCTTTGGTTTGGAGGGTAATGGGTCCTGAAGAGGGCAGACTTCCATCGATAGCCTCTACAAGTTGCATGATGTCTCGAGTTTCATAAGGGATGTTATGGGTAGTGACCCAATCATGATCTATGAAAATCCCCATAGCCCCACAATCCACTAATGCCAGAATGGGATAAGATTCTTTCTTGGAAGGCGATAGAAAGGCCTGCAGAATCACAAGATTGTTTTGTCCAGGAGAGTTCAAGGATGGAATAGATGTGGAGCAAACATCTCTCTCCCGAAGCTGTGCTCCATCTAGGATCGGGAGCTGGCGTTTCCCGAACGCCATGGAGGGGTGATAGGGCACTCTCTCACAAGATGTTTATCAGAGGCACAATACATGCATAGACCAGTGTGAATCCGTCGCATCCTTTCTTGCGGAGTTATGGGTCCATGAAAGGTTCCTAGTTGCATGGGTTCTGGGTCCGTGGTCGGGGAAGGAGCAGGCTCAGGTCTAGGGGATGGTTCTGTGGAGGCCTTTTGGTAGGATACTTTATTCTTCTTCTTCTCCGCCTTTCTTTCCTGGATACGAAAGTCAATTTGTAAAGAAAGATCCATGAGAGCCTGGAAGGAACTTGGGTGAGCTACCCTGGCTAGCTCGTCTTTTCTCTCTTCATTCAATCCTCTCGAAAGAGGGTGAAACAGGCCTCTGAGGACCAGTCTGCTTCCTTGGCTAGCTGCTTAAAGCGTGTCACATAAGTAAGCATATCCTGGGATCATTGTTTGAAGTCCAGTAAGCGTTCTTGGGCACTGTAAACCTGTTCTGGGCGATCGAACATGGTTTTCAGCGCCTGCACAAACCCGTCCTAGTCATCCAAGAGGGTATCACCCAAATTAACTAAGGGAGTTGCCCAAGTTAATGCATTCCCGGAGAGATGTGAAATCATAAAATCCACCTTTGCCCTGGGGGTGGAGAAGTAGTAGGGCTTAAAGGTGAAGTGCACCAAACATGAGTCGAGGAAGCCACGAAGGGTCCTTGAAGAGCGATCATATTTATCCATCACTCCGACCAACAACACACTTTCCTTGGTTGCGGAGTCACGTTATAGGACCAGTTGTTTCAGTGCCGCATTTTCGGTTTCAAGGTTTTGGACTTCCGTTTTTAACTCCTGCATGCCGCGCATGAGGTCTTGAACTGCAGCCTCCATTTCCGTAACTGTATCAGTTCGTTGGCGTCTCAATCTGTCACAGGTTTCCCCCCTTCTCACCTGTCTGTATTGTTTGTTCGGTATCTTTGAGGTTGCCTTCTTACGCACTGTTTGGGTCTTGTACAACCCTGTGCGTGAATCCTTGGATTCCAGCGTGTGGTTCGTGACCCGACTCCAGGAAGCGTTCAGATGTCCGGGATAAGTCCAGGAATGACGAAGAGCGCACTTGGAGAATGCGCTCGCAATCCAGTAGTGCAGGATGAGGAAAGAGAGGGAAGAATGTTAGGAGAGGAGAATAATAATAATAATAACAATAATAATAATTTTGCATTTTTATAGCGCTACGAACAATCAGGTATTTGAGCGCTGCTTATTATTACCCACGGTGTGTGGTGCTCATTACCGACCTCGGAAGGATGAAATGCTGAGTTTAGCCCTGCCAGGATTCGAACCTCCATTAGCAGGATCTGCACTGATGTCAAAACGAGCGCTCTACTCGCTGTGCCACTTCACGAGCTAATCAACCAGAATCAGGGGACCGGGAACCAGGAACAAGAGTAAATCGCCATACGAACTCTGGCCGCACACGTCTGACTACTGGAAGTGGTAGCATTGAGACGCGCCGGGCCGCAGGGGCGTGCCTGTTTTGTAGAACGTAAGATGCGAAGACTGGCAGACAGTGTTCCGAGTTCCGCAGCCATTTTTGGAGTACAATTAAGTTTAATCTCCTATGGGTCAGGGACCACGAAGTCCAGAAGTGTCATGATCTCTGCTTCCAAAAGGTCAGGGTTTTCCCAACTCCCTTGGAAGCAGATCCATAACCCAGGTTCCGAGTGCCAACCAGTCCCAATTGGGACCTTTTGGACCCAGTCCTGGCGCCAGTGGCACCACGCTCATAAATATGCCCAGTCCCAGCGCTGGAAGCGCCGGGCTCATAATGCTTGGGTGGACTTACCTGCAGCAGACCATGCTGCTTACTTGCCTGCCAGTTGAGCCTCTGATCCTCTTCTGTTTGGAACTACTTTTCCTGTTGGGTGGGGCAGGAGCCACTCCCTAGATTCAGAACACTGGAACTCTTCTGGAAAGCAGGAACTCTTTTCTTACCTAGGCGTGGCTGTGGAAGGAGACACCTAAGCACTACAGGAGGCTATTTAAACCACACCCGATGGATGAATCTTGCTTTGCGTTATTCTGCATCCTCTGCAGCAGAAGGCTCATCGTGTCTTCTGCATCTGATCCTGGGCCTAAGGAAAAAGGCTTACCATCCTGAATCCAGTCTTCAGCAACACCTATAAAGACAAGAAAGAACAGGTTAGCATTACGGTCTTCAGTGACAGCTCTTCACTTACCTGGTCCATCGGCTGTCACCAACGCCTCGCGCTGCATTCCGGCATCTGAAAGACAAAGGCTTACCTACTCTTCGTGCGCTCCGGAGGTCTTCACACTGCATTCCGGCATCTGAAAGACAAAAGCTTACCAACTCTTCGCACGCTCCGGAGGCCTTCGGCGCTGCATCCCGCATCTGAAAGACAAAACAAGGTGCGTTTAAAGACATTGGGGAACTTTAATACTCACGTGCCATTACTCCTTTCCACATCTAACCCAGTGGGTATTCCGGCACCCTGCAGCCGCTCCGAACTTGTACCTGCAAAATAAAAAGACAGTTAGAGCGCATCGTGAAGCAGGCAACAAGCGCTTACTTACGTGCTTCCAGGCGCTTCTATTAATCACACGGGCTCCATCTTCAACTCACTTGAGCCCGTCATCCGCCATCGCCGGAACCCTGCAAAACAAGAAACATCATTACTAAAGACCTTAAAGACATTAGAATTACTCGAAACTTACCGTTCGTGCAGTAAACGACGGACAGCAGTCCTCTGAAGTCAAGAGGCCTGCTCCCCTTATCCAGTGAAGAAACTGGTTACAGCACCCTGCCCCGAGGCAGATGGAGAGCACGGCGTTCACTTACCTAAGGTGAGAGCGTTAACCTTTGGGGTTCTACAGGAGAAGAGAAAGGGAAGAAGAGAGAGACATTCAATAACCCAGTTCCTTAATCCCATATTTTCTATCTGCAGACATCTTACCCTTCGAGTCAGACATACAGTGCACAGAGGTCCTGCCCAAAGAGCCAGCCGTGTGTTACACATCACCTTTGAAGATACGGTATACGCCCAGTCAAGACTGGCGCCTCTACGGGAATCAGGTGAGCGTTACAGAACGCAAAGCCTACCACAAAACTCCCGTCCAGGCGCTATGGAAACCTCGGATACCGGCCAGCTAGCCCAGTTACTAAGGGCAGAAGTGCATGCAGCCCGTCAGGAAACGAACGCTCTAAGAAGGGAACTGATTATTTCCAAGGAGCGAACAGATGATCTCGCTAGACAATTGCTACAGTCACAAGCCGGACAGACCCCGTTACCCGCATCTGGGGGAAATCTTCCTTCTACATCCTCTATGAATCCAGTGCAGATCAACCTACCTGGGAATGTACCTCTGGCTCCGCCCGAACGATTTTCTGGTGACCCAAAGAGGTTTGCAGTATTTATCAATCAGTGCCGGTTGCATTTCTTATGCCGGCCAGCAGCCTTTCCAAATGATCAAGCTAAAGTAGCTTTCGTGCTTTCGTACCTTAGTGGCAATGCGGCAGACTGGTCGATCCCTCTAGTAAATCAAGATGATCCGGTCCTCCATGATTTTCAAGCTTTTCAGCTCAGTATGGAAAAACTGTTCGCAAGACATTCACAGGGGCAGGCCTTGGACAATGAGCTTCTTTCGTTGCGACAAGGTAATCAAGACCTTTTGGCTTATATTGCGTCTTTCAACAGACTGATAGTGGAAACTCAATGGCCTGAGGACAAAAGGATTACGCTGTTTTATAGAGGTCTACGTGGAGAGCTCAAAGATGTGTTAGCCCAAGTAGTGAATCCCCCACAAGATTGTTCGGACTATATAGACTTAGTCGTTCAAATAGATCACAGACTGCAGAACAGGAAGGCCGATCGTTCCAAGTTTGATGCTCGAGTATTTTCCAAACCGCCAACTCCTTCCAAAGGAGTAGACTCCTGGGAACCCATGCAAATAGGGGGTCTGAAAGGTCCTCTAACACAAAAGGAGCGGGAAAGGAGAAAACAGTTGCAATTATGCCTCTATTGCGGAAACTCAGGGCACTTTCTTTGAGACTGTCCGGTGAAACCTGCCAAGAAGGCAGTAGGAGCTGCAGTTACCAAAGTTACAAACTCTGAGCAGGGAAACAACCTCGCCCGACAAGAATAGAGGTCCTCTTGCCGAGCGTGAAAACCAGTTCCGTGACCTCGCATTTCGTGATACCTATGGTCCTCATTAGCCCTGATAATCCGGATCGATTACATGCAATTGAAGCTTACGTCGACAGCGGTGCCATCGGCAATTATGTGGATCATGAAATGGTTTTGAGGATGAATCTAACTCTTTGTCCCAAGGCTGTAAAGGACGTCATTACTACGGTGGATGGTACGGAGATAGCCTCCGGGCCAGTAACGCATACCACTCAAGAGGACGCTAGTAAGTCAAGATGGACACCATGAGAAGATCGTGTTCGATGTGATCAAGGCCCCTCAGTTTCAGATTATTCTAGGAATACCTTGGTTAGAGAAACACAATCCTCTGATCGATTGGCGAGCAAGAACGGTCCAGTTTCCAGAATGTGTCTCTACTTGTCACCCTCCACCTGGTGTTGCACTGGCAGCAATTTCTTCAGAGACTCCCCAGTTACCTCCCGAATACCTAGAATACCAAGATGTTTTCCGGAAGGATCAGGCTAACTCTCTACCTCCTCATAGGTCTTATGACTGCCAGATAGACCTGATAACTGGATCTACTCCTCCTTGTAGTAGAATGTATGCCCTCACCGAGCCTGAGAACCTTCACCTTCGACAATACCTGGATCAATACCTGGCAAATGGGTTTATTCGTCCTTCCAAGTCCCCTGCTTCTTCAGCTTTGTTCTTCGTTCCAAAAAAGGAAGGAGACCTTAGAACTTGTATAGATTATCGCTCCCTGAACCAGATCACCGTTAAGAATAGATATCCGTTACCTTTGATCCCTGAACTCCTGGACCAAGTCAGAAAAGCATGCATATTTACAAAGCTGGATCTTAGAGGAGCTTACCACTTGGTACGAGTAAAAGAGGGCGATGAATGGAAGACGGCCTTCCGCACCAAGTATGGGCTATTTGAATATCAGGTCATGCCCTTCGGACTTTGCAATGCCCCGGCCGCCTTTCAATATTTTATGAACGATGTCCTCAGAGAGCTCATAGATGTGTGTGTTGTTGTTTACATTGACGACATCCTCATTTATTCTTCATTGGAATCTGAACATCGGAAACACGTGAAAATGGTCCTCGAAAGATTGCGTCAACACAAACTTGTCGCTAAGTTGGAAAAATGTGTTTTCAACGTGACTGAAGTTGAATTCTTGGCATTCATATTATCACCTGGCGGAGTGCGTATGGATTCAAAGAAGGTCGATGCAGTTCTCAAATGGCCATCACCATCCTCCGTAAAAGGTGTGTAAAGCATGTTAGGCTTCGCTAACTTTTACCGCAGGTTTATCCCCGAATTCTCTCGAATAGTCCAGCCCATCACTGCCTTGTTAAAGAAAAACAAACGTTTTGAATGGTCTACCGAGGCGGAACAATCTTTCCAGGATTTGAAGACTAAATTTATCTCTGCACCAATCTTAAAACACCCTCGCCCCAAACTCCCCTACATCGTGGAAACTGATGCTTCAAGCCTTGCCATGGGGGCAGTTCTATCACAAAAGGACCCGGTAACCAATCAGTTGCATCCCGTGGCATTTTGGTCCCGCAAATTCTCGCCTCCTGAAATCAATTACACGATTACTGACAAGGAACTTCTGGCTATCAAGTCTGCCTTTAAGGCTTGGCGGCATTATCTGCTGGGGGCCCGACACACCGTTACTGTGATTACAGATCAGCGAAACCTGCAATATTTGAAAACCGCAAAAGCCCAATCCTCTAGACAACTCCGTTGGGCATTATTCTTTGCCGAGTTTGACTTCATAATTACCTATCGACCTGGTACAAAGAACGGTAAAGCTGATGCCCTTTCTCGGATGGGAGTGGAAGAACACTTGATCAACCCTAAACCTGTACCAATCATTCCCGAACAAAGAATTCTGGGTGTAATCGCCACAGAATCCGTAGAGGAAGTTAAGGATAAAGCCAGGCAACTTGTAACTCCAGCAGACATACAGAATTGGCATCTGCAGGGAAAGGACTTTGCAGTAAAGGACAACTTATTGTATTTCCAAGAACGATTATACCTACCCAGCACAGATTTACAGAAAAAAGTAATCTCTTGTTATCACGATTCTTTAATGGAAGGACATCCCGGTATGGCCAAGACCTCAGAAAAGATCAAGCGCTACTTCTGGTGGCCGTCTTGGAAAAAAGATATCAGAGACTTTATAATGTCCTGTGGAGTATGCGCCCAAAACAAGAGTCAAAAGGAAAGACCAGCAGGCCTCTTACGCCCTATTGACATCCCACCTCGCCCTTGGCATACGCTTTCTATGGACTTCATCACCGATCTACCTCCATGCTCCGGATACAATACGATTCTAGTAATCGTGGACTTATTCTCCAAGATGGCGCATTTCATTCCGCTCAAAGGCTTGCCAACAGCAGCAACTCTGGGCCGAGAATTTCTCAAAAACATCGTCCGACTGCACGGTTTTCCTTCGGTTCTAATTTCGGATCGAGGTAGTCAATTTATTTCTCATTTTTGGCGAAGTTGCTGTCGGTCGGCTCAAATTGATGTGAGACTATCGACCAGTCACCACCCTCAGACCGACGGACAAACCGAGAGGACCAATCAAACTCTGGAACAGTTTTACGCTGCATGCTGCAACAAACTGAAAAAACTTGGAAAGACATCCTTTGGATAGCCGAATATGCCTACAATAACTCTGTCCATTCAGGAACTGGGAAAACCCTGTTTTTTCTTTTGTACGGCAGTCACCCTCGAACCTTGGAGTTGGATCCCCTCCAAGATCTTGAAACACCAGCAGTAGACTACCTGCATTCTACAATCACCCAAGCCTTTAAGGAAGCCGTTTCTCACCTTCAAAGGGCTAAAGAACAATACAAGAAAGGAGCAGATCAACATCGGAAGGAAGCCCCTCAATATCAAGTAGGGGATCAAGTCTGGTTATCCACCAAATATCTACCTCTAAAAGGGCCACGCACATTCAACCCAAGATACCTTGGTCCCTATTCCATCACTACCATAGCAAACCCAGTAGCGGTTAAGTTGGACTTGCCCCCGCACATGAAGATACATCCGGTCTTCCACGTCTCTCTATTAAAACCCGTGCAACCTCAAACGCGACTAACTAAATCTCCAAAACCTATCCTAATTGATGGAGAACTCGAGTTTGAAGTCAAAAGCATTCTGGACTCCAAGATCTCCAAATCTAAACTATTTTACCTAATTGACTGGAAAGGCTACGGCCCCCAAGAGAGATCCTGGGAACCTGCTGAATATGTCCACGCTCCTCGCCTAATCAAAAGATTTCACCGAACATTTCCTGACAAGCCAAAACCCCCGGAGAAGCCCGGTTTGGGAGGCGCCTTGAGGGGGGGTACTGTCATGATCTCTGCTTCCAAAAGGTCAGGGTTTTCCCAACTCCCTTGGAAGCAGATCCATAACCCAGGTTCCGAGTGCCAACCAGTCCCAATTGGGACCTTTTGGACCCAGTCCTGGCGCCAGTGGCACCACGCTCATAAATATGCCCTGTCCCAGCGCTGGAAGCGCCGGGCTCATAATGCTTGGGTGGACTTACCTGCAGCAGACCATGCTGCTTACTTGCCTGCCAGTTGAGCCTCTGATCCTCTTCTGTTTGGAACTACTTTTCCTGTTGGGTGGGGCAGGAGCCACTCCCTAGATTCAGAACACTGGAACTCTTCTGGAAAGCAGGAACTCTTTTCTTACCTAGGCGTGGCTGTGGAAGGAGACACCTAAGCACTACAGGAGGCTATTTAAACCACACCCGATGGATGAATCTTGCTTTGCGTTATTCTGCATCCTCTGCAGCAGAAGGCTCATCGTGTCTTCTGCATCTGATCCTGGGCCTAAGGAAAAAGGCTTACCATCCTGAATCCAGTCTTCAGCAACACCTATAAAGACAAGAAAGAACAGGTTAGCATTACGGTCTTCAGTGACAGCTCTTCACTTACCTGGTCCATCGGCTGTCACCAACGCCTCGCGCTGCATTCCGGCATCTGAAAGACAAAGGCTTACCTACTCTTCGTGCGCTCCGGAGGTCTTCACACTGCATTCCGGCATCTGAAAGACAAAAGCTTACCAACTCTTCGCACGCTCCGGAGGCCTTCGGCGCTGCATCCCGCATCTGAAAGACAAAACAAGGTGCGTTTAAAGACATTGGGGAACTTTAATACTCACGTGCCATTACTCCTTTCCACATCTAACCCAGTGGGTATTCCGGCACCCTGCAGCCGCTCCGAACTTGTACCTGCAAAATAAAAAGACAGTTAGAGCGCATCGTGAAGCAGGCAACAAGCGCTTACTTACGTGCTTCCAGGCGCTTCTATTCATCACACGGGCTCCATCTTCAACTCACTTCAGCCCGTCATCCGCCATCGCCGGAACCCTGCAAAACAAGAAACATCATTACTAAAGACTTTAAAGACATTAGAATTACTCGAAACTTACCGTTCGTGCAGTAAACGACGGACAGCAGTCCTCTGAAGTCAAGAGGCCTGCTCCCCTTATCCAGTGAAGAAACTGGTTACAGCACCCTGCCCCGAGGCAGATGGAGAGCACGGCGTTCACTTACCTAAGGTGAGAGCATTAACCTTTGGGGTTCTACAGGAGAAGAGAAAGGGAAGAAGAGAGAGACATTCAATAACCCAGTTCCTTAATCCCATATTTTCTATCTGCAGACATCTTACCCTTCGAGTCAGACATACAGTGCACAGAGGTCCAGCCCAAAGAGCCAGC
This sequence comes from Ambystoma mexicanum, assembly GCF_040938575.1. Classification (NCBI taxonomy): domain Eukaryota; kingdom Metazoa; phylum Chordata; class Amphibia; order Caudata; family Ambystomatidae; genus Ambystoma; species Ambystoma mexicanum. The sequence continues at coordinate 1,046,431,726 of NC_090926.1, forward strand.
CGTGTGTTACACATCACCTTTGAAGATACGGTATACGCCCAGTCAAGACCGGCGCCTCTACGGGAATCAGGTGAGCGTTACAAGAAGGGACGCGTACGGTGGTTCATGACAAAAGAAAACATTCCAAAGATTAAGAAAACATTCCAACCAACTAAAAAAGTACTGCAGCATTCTTTAAAAACTCTAAAACATGAATACTTAGGCTCAGTTCATTGTAAATTCATAATCCTCCTCCACAATTCGTCTTCGAAAAATACCCAGTTCCATGTAAACATTGGAGTCGCAGGATTTCCAAATTTGGACACTCAACACATAGATGCCTTAGAGTCTCTATCTGAAGTTTACAATGATGACCCAGCCTCTGGTCTCGTGGAATGTTAAGACGCCGACCCAATATTTCATTAGTTGGGACCAAGTTCAACCTAAGTCTTAATACTTGAGACCTAAAGCTTCTGGATGGATGGTTTTTCAAATAAGGTGCTGGTACATTAAAGCTTTTACAAGACCACACAAAATGATCACCAAAACATTTAAAATCCATAATCATTCCTCTCAAATTTGTCCAAACATACCTGCACCATCTTAACTTAGCTACTTTTGGTGTAAGGCCCAATTCTTCTACAGATATGTCTGCACCTTGGAGCATTGATTCACAACTCATGACCCACTCCATAAGGACCCTGCAGCCCCCCTGCAGCCTTACCAAATTTAACTGCTCCAAAACCGATGCCATTTGAGGGTTCAGAATGTTTTTGAAAAGCTGTAACTTCCCCCAATCTATCATTGTCTGAATAGGGAGCTGTCCCAGCTCGTACAAAATCCATACAAGTGGTACTGATTGTGGAAGTTGTAAAAGACCTCTCCACAATGCTCCCTCAAATTTTGACCAGTCTAAGGGCCGAGTCTTGGGGCCTCATTACGACCCAGGCGCTAATGGGTTAACGGCGCCGTAAAAAGCTGCGGCGCCGTTAACCTATTAGCGCATAATTACGATGTCTCTTTGCGGGACCCGACCTTAACTGCTGGTGTATACCAGCCGTTAAAGTAGGGACCCGCAAAGGGACCTTGGTGCTAATTACGGTGCCGCAAATTGCAGCACCGTACTTAGCACCTTCCCTATTCCCATTGAGCCCTATGGGGCAAAAATGGGAATGGGGAAGGGCCATGGAGGAAGGGGGAATTACGGCCCGCCAACCTTGTAATGGGGTGGTAATTCCCCCTTTCTCCATGGCGGAGTCGGTAACTTACTGGCCTGGACCATGGTGCTATTAGCACCATGGTCTTCCACCAGGGTCGTAATGAGTATCTTGGTTTGGGCACTGTAAATTAATTTAGGCACGAGTTGCTGCTTGTACAGTTTCAAAACTGGCAAGAGGGAGTATCTTCAGAATTTGCCATCGAAGACACGCAGCTTCACCAGTGCCCCTAAGAATTTGACCTTAAGGGCTTCTTGATACTCTGTGCCTGTAACCCTATCGTACATTACAACACCAAGATAAACAAACTTCTAGCTTACCATTTTCCAGATGCCAGGGTACTGTTTTACAATTTTGTTTCCCCCCTTTTAGAACAAGGACCTTTGAGATTTTGTTGTATTTAGTGATAGGTCCAGACTCCCCAGAAAGTTTTCCACAGCTGGTAATGCTCTCTGCAGACCAATAGCTGTTAAATCGCATAAAACGATATCGTCCGCATACAGTAGATATTGGATTACCAGGGAGCCCAATCTTGGGGGGAAGGTATTAAATAAACCTAAATGACCTCCCAGCCCCAACAAATACAAACAAAAAAGAAATGGAGCCAATACACAGCCCTGTCTTAGGCCCCTATTTGTCTGTATCAAGGGTGAATAACTACCCAAGGCATCAAGCTAAACCCTAATCCTTGTATCTGTGTGTAAGGCCTCCAGGATACCCAGCAAAGCAGCCAGGCACCCCTGATCATGTAACTTTTGCCCAAAAGAGACCTATTCACCAAATCAAATGCCTTACTGATATACAGAAAGGCTAAAAATATAGGCCGGGATTGGGTCTTGGCTTGGTGTGCTAGTAAGTCTAAGACAAATCAATGTGTAGCAGTGTTCAAACCCTGCCGGAAGCCTGACTGAAAGGCATCTAGAGACTTAGAATCCAGTGCCCATCTTTGCAAGGCTTTCCGAAGCATTTTCGCAAAAATCTTATTCGAGGCGTCCAACAAGGAAATTGGTCTATAATATAGGGGGTGAAGACCTATCACCACCTTTAAAAATCAGAATTATAGTGGCTGTAGACCAGGTATAGGAGAACATTTTATTTGCAAGAATATTAGTAAATAAATCTGCAAGCACTCTTGATCAGACTGCCAGATTATCTTTATAGGTCAGGTTTGACAGGCCATCTGGCCCCGGCGCATTCAAGCACTTACTATTCTTTATCAAATAAATAACGTCCTCCATGTCCTATACCATGGCCCCACTCCATTCCACCTGGGACCAACTGACTGATCTTTCAAGCCCATCTACCCTATATAATTCAGAGAAATGTTTAACCCAAGCTGTATCACTGACAGCCTGGGCTTGTAGAAAATCATGGGTTCCTGAGGGTCTTATTAAGTCCTAGAATTTGTCTGTCCTTCTGTCCTATTACGTGACATACATGCCAACATTCTCTCAGCGTCTTTTATATACACAACACAAATTGCCTACCTTTCACCCAATTTCTGTATGTTTGTCTCAGTCTTTGTACCTCATCCTTCAAAACCAGCAGGTAAAGCTTTCCTAAGGTACCTTATTTATCGGTGCAATTGTTTATTATGTGTTTGTATCTCCACATCAAAAGAGTGAGTGCCTTTCGATTGTCTTGACCCCTGGATTAATCCTCTATCTGTGATTAACCTACCCAATAACTCCCTTACTGACCCAGAAAATCCCTCTGCCGAGCATAAAAATACCAGCTTATCTGCAGGTAGATTCATTATCTCGCAGAGAAATGCCTTTGCTATTCTTGGAAGCCATTTTACTTCGTTTAGTTTATTGCCACCACCAAGGGGTCAGGGTCTTTCTTCCTGACTAAACCCACCAATTTGTATAGAAGCAGCGAGTGATCACTCCAAGTCAGGGGTATAACTTCCAAAGTGTTCCCTTTTAAAAGTAGATCTTGCAAGACGAAGACGTAATCTAATGTCGTCTTCCATAGCCCATTCTGCCAAGTAAAAGCTGCCGGAATATCCATTTGTTGGTTGCCATTCACAATCATTAGATTCCAAGCCTCAAATTCTTGCATAATTCTGTTCCCCTCTCCCGAGCCTCCTTACCAACAGACTTCCTATTTTGATCCAGGTACCACTTGTCCTCTAAACATTCTGCATTAAAATCTCCGACAACTATCACTGATGCCCCATCAGCGGGAAACTCGCCTAGTAATGTCAAGGACACGGCTGTCAGAGCCTCCTCCAAATGTTCCCTTATTGGACTAAAATAGACATTCGCCAGGAAACACTTACTTCGAGGCCCCCCCCATTGTCTTGCCATTCTAACAACACTTCCAGAATATCCGGCCTATCTGTTTCAATTGTCTTCATGGTAACCCCCAAAGACAGTTTAACGGCAGTTTTTAATTCCCCATACAGCCTTCCCTTCACTCCTCGCCAGGCTTTAATGAATACAGCATCAAAACCATCTATTATCGGAATATCCTGCAAGAAGGCTTCCTGAAGGCAGATTATATTGTATGTGGAAAAGAGGTAATGATTCTTCGTTATGTTCTTATAACCTCTTGAATTCCACGTGAGAAGTGACCAGCTAAACCATCATGTGCTTTGTAAATAATTTACCCCCTCCCAAGGGTCATCACCTCTCCTTCTCATGGGGTCTTGGGTGTAACCTCTTGAGTTGTAAATCTGTCTTTCCTCTTGGATGTTACCCCTCTTAGTTTGGTAAATTGGCACCAAACCTGACAATATCGAGGGCCCTGTTACAGTTACTTCAAAACCTAGAGCCAAAAGGCACTCTTTCTCAGCCATAATTATCTCTTTAGTTAAAAGTGACATCAAGTGAAGCTTTACTGTGTCCAAGCAATAATCATAAACAAATTCAACCATTTTGATATCACCTGAAGACAACAATCTTAAATTGGGAATTTCATGCATCAGGACCAAGATGTAGTGTCTATTCAGGGGGTGCCTACACAGATAAATACACAGATGGTCATCTTGCACGACCAATTTTTGTAGGGGATTGGCCTGCTGTTGACGTGACCAATTTTTGGGAGACCTTCTATGCGCATCCTCCCTATTCACGGGCCCCTTGAGCACGTCCACAAACTTACTTTTTGGTTCACCCAGACCTACTTCCTCCACTATCCTTGATGGTGGAAGTGGCATGGACAAGAGAACCCTAGGCAAAGACGATTCCCCTGCTAATCCTTTAACCACCACTGGCTTAGAGAAGATCGCATAGAGCTTCTCCACCTTCGGTGGGTGAATCTTTATGCCCTCTTTGTGAGACTTTCCTACATGCACATCGGCAGGACCACTCAGAGGAATCACCATGCCCTCCCCCAGTAAACAACACTTTCCCATACCCTTCCCATCACCAAGATCGATGATGGTCAAATCCTCAGAGGCCAGAACTTCCTTACTATCTGAATCCTCCCCTCTCTCCTGGGTATACTGAGATGTTACTCAAATCGAAGGAGGGGCTATCCTCCTCCTGCGTATTATTTAGGGGTGGTGGTTTCTTTCTTTGGTAGTCCCTTCCGCGACTTGAAAAATTCTCTGCTCCATGACATCCCTGTCGATCTGCATGTGTCTATCCACTTCCATCCTTAAATTACGCAGAAATTTCCTAGACCCCTTATTTTGCTGGGTTGAAAGGAGCTTCCGGTTTTTAGGCCTTTTTTGTTTCTGTCCCACACTATTATCGTTGTCGGGGATCTTTGCCTTTGGGCTACTACTCAAGGGTTTTTTCTCCTGGATTTCTACCAGTCCAAGGCATGACACAGATGGATGGGCTATTTCTGATTGATTATCTTCCGGGATTACCCCAAGCCCCCGCCAACCCCTCGTTCACCACCGGGGCTTCCTTATTCCTTGATACCACCCCCCTTCCTCAGGAGTACCAAGCCCTGTCGCACCATTCCCTTTTAAATGCAGAGTATTGAAGACCGATACTGCCATTATGTATCCCTCTAATAAGTGTACCTTGTTCAGGACTTCCTTTACTGATTTCCCAAGGTCCCAAATTTCGAAATTCAACGTGTCATAACCTCTATCGATAGAATCCATAATTCTGGACAAAATTGGGAATGACAATCCGTCAACTGGGGGCAGTTGGTCCTGTTGGGGGACCTCTTTAGTACCTTCAACCCTTAGTGTCTCAGCGTCAGGCCCAATACCCCAGGTGGACCCATTTAATTTCAATCCCCTACCTCCTTGATGGTCCCAGTGAGATGCCATGACCCACAAATTCACCACCCATACTTTGTTTGCCAAAAAGGTGGTATCGTAAGAGGGTCTCTGACAAATCCAAGTCTCTTACCGGGGATTCAGGGATTGTCCATTCTTTAGATTTAAAGCCCATTGGCCCATAAGCCTTGCTGGCTAACTTATGTGAAAGCAATGGGCCAAAATTGAATTATCTGAGACTAAGGGCCTCATTACAAGTACACAGGTCCGGAGTTAACGGCGGCGGTAAAACCATACCGGCACCAATTCCATGTCCGCCCAATCATGACCCGCGGCCCCGGAAATAGCACCTCCTCAAACCGTCACCACGGAGTTAAGGGTCCCGTGAAGTCCACCTGCACGGAAACCCCTCCGTTACCGGCAACACGAAACACCGCAAGCATCACAACTAGCGCGGACATGGAAACACCGCCAGAAAAATGGCGTTAAAACCGTGATCACGGTGGCGGTACCTCCGCCACCGCGAACATGACGTTAAACAGTGCCTGCTGAACAGAATCAGGGCACAGGTGCACCAAATCAGCCCAGCTGGACCCAGCAGCACACTGGGAGCCCACAAAAGGGCCACACCCAGCCCAACACAACACAGAACCATGCAGGCAGCAGCTCTAGTAGCACTTGGACTGGGCCTACTCAACCAACAGGCAGCACTGCACATGATGGCAGTAATGGTGCAGAGGAGGAGGCGGAGGAGGCGCAGGCGCCAACCAGCCAACCCTGCACCTATGGCAAACCCCATTGTGCAGCCACCACTACCCCGCAGGCAGCCTGCAATACCGCGCATCAGGGCCTCACCCTGGAACCTTACCCCAGGACAGATCCACACACTATACCGGCTGGACCGCCCTACAATCCTGTACATCATTGCCATGATTGAGGATGACATCAGCAGCCACATAGACACCCCCCACTGCCACCCCCCCCACTGAAGGTTGTGTCTGTGCTGCATTTCCTTGGCACTGGCACCTATCAACACACGGTTGGTGAGCTGCACGGCATATCACAACCCTGTTTCTCGAAAATCCTGGTACAGGTACTGGATGCCCTTTTGCGCCATGTGTCGGAACACATAGCCCTACCCCATACCCTCCCCGAGGTCATTGCCACAAAGTTGGCCTTCCATGCTATAGCAGGCATGCAAAATTGCATAGGTGCACTTGACTGCGCCCACATTGAGCTGACAGTACCACGTGCAATTGGGATGGTGTTCCGCGATAGGAAACAGTATCACTCAATGAATGTACAGATGGTATGTGATGCCACGCTACTGATTACACACGTTTCCCAGGCTCAACCCATGACTCAATGGTACTGCGGAATTCCAGGTTGCCACAGTACATGGAATGCTATGCCGGACAAAGCACATGGCTATTGGGTCAGTACAGCTGACAATGCTCTGACCCTGTTGAAGCGTTATGTATGTGTCCAGGCCAATGAGCAATGTCAGTGTGCCGCTGGACCGCACATGCATCACCCCCCCTCCCATCCACCAAATAGACAGCGGATACCAAACATCACAAAGGAAGACATGACAGGTCACCACAGTGTGCCTGTACACGCCCATCCTGTCACTGTCCCATACACCTTGTGCCACTGCAGACACCCACCCACAAATGGAACACTGCCCTCCCAATGCACAAGATGCCTGTAAATGAGACGTCGAGCATTGACTACTTCAGTACAGTGGAGTCACTCTGCCATGTGGGCACATCACTGCACTATGACATACTCACAATCCAACATCACCCGCAGGGCACAGTACACATGCACATAAATGTGTAGGCCAATATCCAGTTGGGGACATCCACTGTGATGCTCAATGAACACTTCAAAACACTGCATGGCACATATACATGAATGAACAATGATACAAGATAGCACAGCATCAGACTAAGACATGATACCACAAACACTGACATGTCCCCCCATCTTCATCCCATGTAGGTGATTCTGGATATGCACTCATGCCATGGCTGATGACACCTGTACGGAGACCAAGGATCAGGCATGAAGAGGCATACAATAGGGCACATGTCCGCACACGTGGAATGATTGAGAGGACATTCGGACTGCTGAAGGCCTGTTTCCGCTGTCTGAGCAGATCTGGGGGATCACTGCTGTACAGCCCAGTGAAGACGGGTAAAATCACGCTCATATGTGCCATGCTGCACAATCTGTGCCTGCGCAGGAACATCCCAATGCCCCCAGACGCAGATGAAGAAGATGGGGATGGAGATGGGGATGGGATGGCACCACCTCCCCCTGGGGGTGCACTTGATGGCCAAAGAGCACGGGATGAGCTGATTCGCATTTACTTTTGAGACACAGCACATTCACAGCAATGCATAGAGTGATGACAATAAATGATTAGTTGTACTGCAAATGAAATGATAGATGTCCACACATGTATGTTTTGATTTCAAATGATGATATATTGATGAATTCACAACAGGGAAGGAGGTGAAATGGTTAGGGAAGCTGTGCACCCGAGACCACCCACCACACAAACGTACCCACCCCCACCCAGGCCCCAATGTTCAAACACCCAAAACAACCTCCCCCACCACCTAAACGTACCCACCCCTCACACCCTTCAAGTCCACGTGTGTCCTGCAGTGCCCCACACACATATCATCACTTCCGTGTGCGCTTCTGTGCCTGTGCATCCTTGCCCGAGAGCCCCGTTAGCTGACTTGAGCGCCTCCTTGGACTGGCAGTAGTGGAGCTTGATGGGGTAGTGGTATTTGATGGCACAGAATCCGGTATGGAAAGCATCCGTGCAGGATTTGCCTGTTGCCCAATCAACATGGCCTCAATGAGCCTGGAGGTGTTGTTGTTACCCTCACGCACATGGCGTGCCAGGGTGACTATTGTGCTTGCAAAGCGTCCAATAGACCTTGAGAGGCGACGCACTGACGTGCTATAGCACTCCCTCTGCAGCCTAGATTCTTCAAGCTGCCTCTCCACCAGCTGTGTGAGGGTTGCCTGCTGCTCCTCCATCTGCTGCATGCGGGAATTCAGCTCTGCCATGGATGGGGTGGGTGACCTCATGGGACTTCTGAGTGAAGTGGGGCTTAACTCCAGCTGATGGAAGGAACCCAGGTCATCAAATGTGGGCGTCGCCCCCTGTGGCCCAGTATCAGAGTGCTCTACCGGGGCACTGTTGTCACTACAGGCCGCCTCCTCTGCAGTGCTGGTTTGGGTGGGCATGGTGGGTTCCCGTGGCACCTGTCTTGCCTCAGGCAGCATGGAGATGGCGGGGATGTCAGTGGTGGTGGCCGGCACATCTGTTGCAGCTGGTAGTGGGGGCTGAGATGCCGAACTGCTGGCAGCATCCTCTTGTGTCGGGCGGTGGCTTGGGCACGTGCCGGTGCTGATTACCTGGCCTGTTGTGCAGTGTCACTGTCACTGGATACGGCTGTGGGGACACAGAGGACATGCAATTAGTGTTGTGGTGGTGGCTGATGGGTGCATCACATGCATCATACAGGTAGGTCATTGTATGGTGTTCGTTACATGCATCTGATTGCTTGGGGTATGCATTGTTGTGATATTGGGTGCCATACGGATCTTGATGGGTCCTTTGGACCAGTCATGCACTGCCTGGGGGGGGGTTATTAATGGGTCCTTTGGGCCAGTTATGCAATGCCTGGGGCGGGGGGGTTATTAATGGGTCCTTTGGGCCAATCATGCACTGCCTCGGGGGTGGGGGCTTTATTAATGGGTCCTTTGGGCCAGTCATGCACTGCCTGGGGGGGGGGGGTTATTAATGGGTCCTTTGGGCCAGTCATGCACTGCCTGGGGCGGGGGTTTATTAATGGGTCCTTTGGGCAAGTCATTCACTGCCTGGGGGAGAGGTTTATTAATGGGTCCTTTGGGCAAGTCATGCACTGCCTGGGGGGGAGGGGTTATTAATGGGTCCTTTGGGCAAGTCATGCACTTTCTGGGGGGGGGGGGTTATTAATGGGTCCCTTGGCACTGTTATGCCATCAGCATATTCTTTTATGGCATTCATGTTTGACCACTTACCAGCGTCTGCAGGTGGGCTCACTCCTGCCTCAGCCTCCCCGATCCAATGAATGCCCTCAAGGTGGAGGACACTGCTGCAACTCTCCTCCCATGCTTGCAGCCTCAGTGGGGAAGGGGGTCCTCCATCTGTCCCACTGCTGTGTTGGCAGTGTGTGGAGATGAGGTTACGAACCCTCAGCCTGAGGTCGTCCCACCGCTTGTGGCAGTCCTTGACGCTCCTCACTGTCACGCCCACAGCGGTGCACTTGCGTGCTGCTTTTGCCCACACTTCCTTCCTCCGCTGCTGTGTGGCACGCCGTTTATCGGCACTGAACAGCATCTCTGCATGCTCCACTATGTGCTCCACGAGCACAGTTAGCTCCGCCTCACTGAAGCGCTGTTTGCGCTGGAATCCTGGCAGACATGCTGGTGGTCCCTTTTGCCTTCTCACAGTATGGATTGTGCTTGTGCTGACTCTGGATGGCAATGGATTGTGCTTTATATGATGGGCGCCTCTCTGTTTCCGGTTTTTGGCGGTCATGGTGTTTCCGGTTCCGTTTCCGTGGCGACGGAGGCAGACACGGGTGTTGCGCTACTTGTGGCAGCGCTATGTCCATTTCCGTGGCTTTTTCCGTGACGGCGGTAACAACGTTTCCGCGTCCGTGTGGTGCGCGCGACCGACACCACGTAATCGGACGGTCTTTCCGCAACCTTGCGGACACGGAAACTACCGCCGTCACGGAATCACCGCGATCCGAAGCTGCCAGGTTGTAATGAGGTCCTAAGTCTCTCTCCACCGTCCCTGCCTCTGTCACCAAGTAATTTACATTTAATTCAATATTAGAGAGAACACGGTTTATATCCCCCACAACCTCAGCCATCGAGTCCACTTGTTTAGCTGGGTCCTGTCTAGCCTCCCCCAGTACCTCCTTCTCCGTCTTGGATATTCTTAGAGGAGATCCCGAAACAATGTCCTCTACTGTGGGTAATTGTAAACCTCCACTACTCAGTGGAGTAATTTGGGGGTTAAAGGAAGGGTGATTACTACCTGTGGATGACCCCTACCCCCCAACTGTGGGGTAATCTCTGGTGTACCACTCATGCTTCTAAGCGTGACCCCCATTAACAAACTTTATAAAAGATCCAAAATACTCCTGGGCTACTCCTCTGGAACGCTGCAGTAAGTAAAAATAATTAAAAATTACTAAGTGCTAAAATAGCCTAAGCAGGGAGCTTAAAAGAAGAAAAAAAGTGAAAGTGTGAAATTAACCAGTATGAGTTCCTGTGGAAAACAAAATCACAAAACCAGTAATCGGCACCTCACCCTCCAACAAACGTTTAAACGCGTTAATGCCTATAATTGCTTACAGATTTCCAAGGTTTTTAAGCACACAATTATGTGCGCCTGCAATGTGTAAATAGCAACTGCCTAATTAGCAACCACAAAATGGGAGTAAATGCACACAACCCCAATCAGTCGACTATGACTGGATTAGCAGTGAATAATACATGTATTTAACTGTGTGTGATCTGGGACAAGCAAACTCAATCAGCTGACTGTGACTGGACTATCAGTGAGTCTTACACGTATTCAGCTGTAAGTGCTCTGCAGCAGCAAAACCACCTGGGGAGACACTCACTCGCAACCCCAGTTCTAATAAACAAATGATTGTCTATGTTTGCCTAAACAGGAACTAACCTTAAAAATCAAACTATAATCAATCCAGGGAGCTTGCTTACGTCCCCACTCAGCAAACTTTAGCCCCCTGAAGAGCATGTTTCAAAGCAGGTTTCAAAACAATGTCTGGCTGTGATTAGGCTTGCAGTGAATATTACACAATTCCAGCTGTGTGTAATCAGGAGAGAACCACTCACAACCCCAGTTCTTTTAAACAAATTAACGTCTATATTTGCCCAAACAAATAACATTAAGAATAATCAATTCGGGAAGCTTGCTTTGATTCCCACTCAGCAAACTTTAACCGCCTGAGCAACAGGTTTCAGCACAATGTCCGCAATAAAAATCATGAGCGGAGAGACTTGCTCGCAGCCCCAAGAATAGAAAGGTAAATTGACATATGTGCTTTAAGCAATTAACTGGCAATTAATGTTCAAGAAAATAAGTTTCTCAGGCAGAGGGAATGCCCGACAGCTCGAGGAGCTGCCAGAGTCCGTCTCTCCCCCCCTGCCCTGAGAAACCACAAGGTATCAGCGGTCTCACTGCACCCAGTCACTGTACCTGACTTTTTTTGTCCTCCGTCACACAGGCCGTCAGGATGCGGATGCAAATAAAAGCTTTGTAGAATAAAGTGAAGGCAAGTCAGACCCAGGTGGTCCGTGAAATCAAAGCCACGAATAATCAAATAAATATCAGGTGGAGCATACGACCCCACCACGGCCAACACGCTGCCAAACACTTGCTCAACACTTCCGCTACGCTTTGCGTAGCCCTGGATATTTATTCAGTACACTCCAGTACCTCCTCAATGTTCCTTAAAGGGACAGCAGTCCAATACTGGTAAATGCTGGTAAAACGCTCCGGAAGTGTTTTCTCCTGCTCACTCTTGCTCAATACTTATTGTTGATTATTACAAGAGAAGAATAAGAAGAAAGCTGATAGTAGATAGCAGGAGGAAGCAACGTTATTTCTGAAAAAATTGTCAATATTCACCATAGAAGGAGACAAGTAGTGAAATTGTGGCAACAAAAGAGTTACAGCCGGCACAGGCAATCAATGTAGGATATTGTGAGAAACCTGAAGGTAAGGTGTCTCCCTGACTAGTCCCCGGGGATCTGTTCTCCAGGTGGCCAGGACACGGCCATCACCATTGGATCCAGTTCCTGGGGATGGACCAGTGAGGGAGGATCATCTGGATGGAGGATCCACCTTTTCCCCTTCCTACCCCGTAGGATATTCAAACCCTCTACACCCCTGCCCCCGCTTTTCCGACACAAACACTTTTGCACACCATGAAAGACAACAGACAAACACAAGACCCATTTCCCTAAAATGTCCCAACACAAGGGTCAGGCAAAGTCAAGCAATTGACCAGAGTCACACACACACCTGACGGCCTTTTCCCTTCCCCAGGGGGATAAAGGGTGGAGTACAATACGAGCAAGGCAGACAGCATTACGACAAAGCTATCCAGACACAGCAGTTCAAGAGGAGGAGAAAGGCGGCAGACCCAAAATGATGACAAGGAGAGAAGCAAGCCAGCCCTTTCCAACCCAGACCCGCAAAACCTGTGCAGAAGAAATTGTAAGAACAATAGCCCAAGTGTGTTGCTGCAGATGTCAGTGGTACACGGAGCATGGTACTTGCCTTTACTCCTGATATGAAGAAAGCCAAGCGGTTCATCACAGCCGGTGAGGCGAGGGGAGAACCGATAAAGAAACCAAACTGTGTTGAACAAAAGTAGCAAACGGCTGATTGGCGAAAGCAGAAACACCTGTTAATGTGAAAGGGGAAAGCCAGCTGCAGATGAGCCAGGCACCTCGTGGGTGCTCACTTGAGAAACTCTGGGCGATTACCTGATTGTTGAAACTACTGTTTCCAGCAGGACCTGGGACAGGCGAGAAGAGGGTCAACGTGGTCAAACGGGGGACTAGTAAAATCCTTTGTACAGTTGAAAGTCTTTGACCAGCAATGATCAAAAAGCTAAGGGATGTGATTCCCACATCGTAAAAAAAGTGGATAGGACAGTGTGTTGACAAGAGTGAATCCGGCAGAGGGTTGTCCACAGTGTACTGTTTATTTGCGAATATCACAAAGGAGATTGTATGGAAAGCTGTAGTGACCCCGATGGAGGGAATCAAACATTCAAGAAGGGTCTGAACCCGGAAGAGGGGGATCCAGGGATGAAAAGGCATTACACAATGTACCATTACAAAGGAACTTTGTGTTGATATTCATGGCATCGCCAGACATTAAAAATGTACCCTCACGTATACACGAGCGTGTTGCACCTGTGTCCATTGAAAAGGAAAAAGCTTTGCTGCCTAATTACGTCTATCCTTGGCTCCTCACACAGATTCGGTGTAATAGATAGGACTGAACACATCAGGTCTCCCAGTGAGCTGTCCTATTGCAGGTGCAGCCTCACTCCACCACTCGTGAATAGATTTCCTCCATCAACAGTGACGACACCTATTCTACGCGTCATAGGTTGCTCTGTGGTTGTGTTCTGCTGAAGTAGCATAGGAGATTGCTGTGATTGTTCTTGCGGTTGATTACCTTTCATTTGCTGTGGTTGCAAACCTTGCTGCATTCTCAGCACTTGCTGCTGCACTGTTTGAGCTTGCGCAAATCCATTTCTGTTTTGCTGCAAATATGCAGGGGGATTTGGCATTCCCTGTCTTGCAAACTGAGCAATCCGTACCATTCTTTGGCTCCTACACATGCGAGCTATGTGCCCTGTCATTCCATACGTCCAACATACAAGCGGTTGTCTTCCCATCTGCCCATTTTGCATGTTTTCATTACCATTTTCTGAAACCCTTGTAGGTTATTCTGAAAACTTCCCTGATTATTCTGCCAATAACCTTGATTACCTTGGCAACCTTTCCCTTGATATCCCCTTCCTCTTGGCGCATATCCATTATTTGTCTGATCAAACTGTCTTTGATAATTAACTTGTGGCATAGGTACTGCTTGCTGCGGGTTTGACCCGCCCACGTTAGTTAACACTGCCCCTTCAATGGCATGATTGGATAACTTTTTATGAACTAACTTTGCTTTTTCACCTTTACGTGTATCGTCCTTTTTGCGATTCTTATCTTGCAGGAGTCTGCATAATGTGCGATGGCCAATTGAATTTCCGACCATGGTTTTGCTTCTATCCCTACTAATGTCTTGAGCTGTTTCTGCACCTGCTCTGGCAGCCCTTGGCATAATATATGATAAAATACAGGTCTCCCAAAGCCTCACATGTTTCAAGCACCCATGCGTCTTGAAAACTTTGAATATAAAGCAACGGATCCTTTCCTTATTTCTTTTTTCTTGTCATTATAGCTCCCATATCGGTCGTGTCCGGATATAGCACTCGAATCGCTTTCCAAATCGCTGCTCTACAGTTATTAAACGGTGCTCCATCATGCACAGTGTTAACTGTAGTCACACCAGGGTAACCTGCCCGTGTCCATACATCATCAGCTCTTTCACCAAGTATGGCGGTTAGTAGACCTTTAATGTCCCCTATAGCTAATGTATTCCCTCCCATAATTTTTTCTAACTCATGTATCCATTTTCCAGTGCCGGAAGTTAAATTCGGGAGTTTACATTTTAAGTTTTCCCCTGTCCATCTGGGGCCATGGTATATACTGTGGCCTGGCCCCTCCCTTTCCTAACAAGGGGAACTGCGATGCTCCAAACGCATTCTCATCTCTCATCATTTGTCTATCTACTGCTGCAGTAATATTTCCACATTGCCATCTTCCTGGCAATGGACTTGGCCTACTTACATAGGGCGGGGACTCCCCCCTCTGACCATGGGGTTGCCCCTTATTTCAGTCTGACTGTGTCATGTGGCTCTGATGCCTTTGACATAGGTAATTTTAAATCTCACCATCTTACTTCTTTATCCAAAGGCGGATGTTCTTCTAGTTCACATATAAAACTCTTAACCTCCCTCGAGTAGGTTTCCCTTTCTTCGTCTGATACTTATTGTGCCCAACTAGTGCAACTCCTCTCATCATCATCTCTGTTGAATGTTAACCTGTCTAAAGACAGCTCCTTCTGTCTCATACTACAGGAGGCTTCCTCCGTGTCATGCAACTGAGTACTCTCAAGACGATCATTTTTGCCCTTCCTTTGTGCTTCTTTCTGGGCTTGCCTTTCGTGATATACTTTATCGATTGTTTCCCCAATGCTCTGCGAGTCAAATTTGTCTTCTAGATTTACTGTAGACGTGCCTGGAAATGGCTCAGACTGAGGAAAGAATTCCTCTATGTTTACCCGTGGATTGGGATCTCTTACTTCCCTTTCCAAATACTCAAGATCACGTGCTCTCTGTCTCCTTTTACGTTCCATGTCATCATCGACTTCTCTGCACTTTCTCGCCTCTTCTCTTTCTTCTTCATATCCCTTTGTTCATTTGCCCTTCGCTTTTCCTCATCCTTTCGCCTTTGTTTCCTTTTCTCTCTTGTCCTTTCCTGTTCCTTGGCTTCTATTCTTTTCTCTTGTAGCCTTTCATTTTCATTGGCTGTTCTTCTTTTATTGTCACGCTTTCTTTGTTCTTCTACTCTCTCTTGTTTTTAGCTTGCTCATCTTGACATAACTGTTCTCGTCTTTGTCTATCTTTTCTTCTCGCTCCTTCATCCTTCAATCATTCCTCCCTTTCTTTGTGTTTTCTGTCTTGTTCGTCTTGGTCTCCCCTTTTTCTTACATCTTTGATGCCTTTACCATTGAGTTTAAGTAAAATCTGACCTCCCATCCACTTGTTCTGTACGAGCGCTATCTCATCAGTTTTATCCTTATCTCCCTTCCATCTCTTTGATTCTCTTCTAATGTCTAGAGATGTACTTGCTTGATCACATCTCTCATTATTGTGTCTCTCCTTTTCCCTCGGGACTTTGGAGGTGATATCTTTTTCTCTGGGCATTCGTCACTACTTTGCGTAGGTGACTCATATGACGGATTCCTAGAACCTGTCTATGCTTTAAGTTCTGTTAATGGGTATAATCCTTCATCTTTCTTAATCCCGTCTTTTATTTCAGATGGGGTTGGTGGAGCAGAAGGCTCTTCTCCCCCCTCTTTGCATATATTGAGTATCCAATCTAACAGAAGCTCCTCCTCCTTCTTGTGTTCATACATTTTCCAAAGCTCTAGATTCGCTAGGGGCTTTTCTAACTTTTTTCCTGTGTATGCAGCATGCAAATTTGTCATCATATGCTGTAGAACTGTTCTCGATAATGACCCGTCTTGGGGCCATGGAATAATCATTTTGTCTGCAGTCCCTTTAACCCATTCTGTGCTGTACAGTTTAAGTTTAAGCGCATGCTTTGGTAGCTGTTTGCAAAGAGACACTAATGGCGTAACTTCTTCCATGTCTAACCCTTATTTCTTTTTTTATTACCACTTCGCTTATGTTTTAGTTACAGTTTTCAATCTTGTGTTTCAATCAACATACACTTATGAGCGAGCACCAATCGTTGCAAGCTCCATTCCCGTCACAATACCATTTTTTATTTTAATTTTGCTAAAAAACAACCATCAAAGTTTAATCTTAAAATAATCACTTTTTGTGTCTTAACTTCACGTTTCTCTATTATTTAAAGCATTTATTTTTTAACATTGATGCCACCACACTTTATAACCACATTAAACAAAACAGACAGACTTGACCGGCCACATATATGTGCTTGACCGGCCACATATATGTGCACCTCATGATCCTCTCTCAGACTCGTCTTACCCTCTAAATTCTTGTACTGATTGGAAATTAAGATAATTCCTTTAAGAAAGTCTTTAAACTTATCTTGTCTTCTATATGTCCCTCGTGAAGGGGGCTCTGAATTAAAGCTTCTTCTAGCACTCTTTAAAGTCTAGGCACAGGGCATATCCTTATAGTGTATCTATACCTCACAACTATTTTCCTCATATATTACTTGGCAACACTCAAGTCAATATCTTTTCCCTGTATGCATATATTTTACGCTCTTACTCTTGCGTTATATTTTATCCCGCCTCCCTCTGTTACTCTCCATTATTTACTACGCATGCATCCCTTTTGCTACTCTCTTTTGTCTTATTCACTCACCGTTTGCATGTTTTCATCTTCGGACCCTCCCAATCACCGCCTTCGTTACTGCCTCTTCGAGCTGCTTTTCGATCCGCTTCGCGTAGATGTGGGAGGGGTTCCTATATAAAAATAAGAGTCCCCTCACACTGTTCTTGCAAGATTTTTGTCCTATTCTAACCACGATCTACAAGGAGCGTCACGTCCTGTCAGCCGAATTGGCAAAGGTCGTGCGATATTGCAGAGACCCTAAAGTTACTTATGTCGACGGCCGATGGTATCTTATCTAGCCATCATTCTCTGCTGCCAAGTGAACTGGAGACTTCCAGCCCTTTAATATGAGTAGCAATACCCTGGAGATGGATGGGATGCAGATTTTAATCAAAGATCAATAATTCAGACAACACAAATAGCTTGGCAAACGTTTGTCAGTTTTGTTTGCCTGCGTCATTACCAACGTCATCCTGCATGGCAGCCTTCTAAAACCTACCTGGAAGCGGGATTGGCTCTAAGTGAATAACTAAGCATAGGTGTTATATCTGTATAGAGTAACAGAGAGAAATAATTGAATAGTGAGCAAGGGGTCCACGTCTGGATTCCCCTAGTAACTTAGGGTGAGACCCAAAGTTACTTAAATATGCAAGGACAAAGACTGATATGTTTAGGATATTTCTTCTCTGTGAAAGATAGTGAGCTAAAGACTCTGGGTAAGTCTCTCGTAACCAGGACTTATGTCTGGCAGAGGGACTCCCAGGACCCCCCTTGTTAATCTGCATATTTAAGTAACTTTGGGTCTCACCCTAAATTACTAGGGGAATCCAGACGTGGACCCCTTGCTCATTATTCTTAGAGAGGCACAGATCCACCCTACTGATGAGGTCCAACCAGACCGAAACACGTGACTGGGGTTTCTGTTGGTACTTTTGTTCAGAGGAGAATTGCCTAGCATTTCGGTGCTGGACTGCCCCAGGGCAGGACAAAGACTGATATGTTTAGGATATTTCTTCTCTGTGAAAGATAGTGAGCTAAAGACTCTGGGTAAGTCTCTCGTAACCAGGACTTATGTCTGGCAGAGGGACTCCCAGGACCCCCCTTGTTAATCGGTTGGAGCTAAGCCTTTCCACCTCCTTGGCTGGGGCTAAAAGGAGAAAAAGATGGTGCCTAAGCTATAAGTTAAAAGCCTTCCTTTGCTGTATATTTATAGTATGTATAGCAATCATATATATTATGTAGCTGGGACTCCCAGTCTGACGGGCAATTATTAAAACTAGTGAATGTATGAAAAATACCAATGCTGGAGAACTGCAGTTAGAGGTAAGTAATTCATTTTTATTGCTGATGAATGCAATCAAGCATGTTCCGAAGTCAGCAAAGGGGCTTGCGCTTCTATTCAAGGTTTTTATCGATAAAATAAAACAAGGCTGGCTTTTGAATGGGTATGGACCTCTCCTCTGTTAACCTTTTCTTACCTCAAGAAAAGTTCAAGATGATAACCCCAGCTCCCATCTTGGCCTCTCTGCAGTCGGGCGACTGTCTTGTAGCTGCGGATCTTAAGGATGCATATTTGCATGTGCATCCCTGGGCCCTTACCAAAGTTACCTCAGGATTTCTATTTTAAGAACAGGCACTTTCGTTTGGCCACAGCTCATTTTCCAAGCTAATGGTTGTAGTCCCTGCTTCCATTCAACTGATGGGTTTTCACACATTTGGATGACTGGTTGAAATCTGCAGTTTTGCTTGGACCTGATATTCGGCCATGGTTAATATTCAAAGGTTGACCCTGTCTTCTAACCAAAATGTTGAATTCATCACCTTCTTCTGGGATTCTGCATTGAGCAGAGTGCTCCCAATGGCAGAAAGATTGAGGGATTTACTGGCGACAGTGGTGTTCATGTCCCACAAAGCCACATCGGCCTGGTGCTTCCAGCTCCTGTTGGGACTCATGGCCTGCTGCATTCTGGCAGTCTCCATTGCCAAACTCCGGATCGGCCACACCCAACTGCATTTGTGAACAAGCTGATTCCCATTTCATACTGGCGCTGCAAGAATTTTCTTTGCTGACAAGACAGGAGCCACCTCCTTTTAGGAACCCCTGGCAGGAAGACCCACATCATCTGACTATGACAATATAGTCTTCATTCTCCACCTGGGGATCGACACTGGGGGACCTTTGTGGATATTCCTAACAGGTGACAACATTGGAATTGTCAGAACAAATACATGTCCTGGAACTCCATGTGGTGTTTCTGCCAGTAATGCAACATACAAAGGTGCTTGTCCTAACATGCAACATGGTTACCATTTATGAACCCAAACAAACAAGGCAGCACCAAGTCAGTGAAAGTGTGTGACATGCAAGTTCAGTCGTGGAAATGGGTCCTACAGACCAACATTGCCTACAGGCTGCAAACATAGCAGGGACAGACACCAAAGAAGCATTTCCTGAGCTACGTGGTCTACTCCAATCATGGATGGGAAGTGGAGAGCAAGGTTCTTACCTCCATATTCTTTTTGCATTAGAGACCAACAGCACGAAGGCATTTTCTTGTAGGGAAGAGGGGTGAGATCTCTGGGAAATGTTTTGTCCATGACTTGGGACAATCGGTTTGCCTATACATCCCGTCCAGGTTCGCTGATCCCTGGCGTTCTCCATAAGCTTTGCAATGCTAGCAGTTGCAAGATCCTCTTGTTAGTTCCCCACTGGCCAGTGAGTCACTAGATTTCTAATCTACTACTTATGGCATGTGGGCAAACTCCCTCTCACTTATTCCAGATCTTCTTCATCAACAGAGTGGGAGAGGCTTGCACGCCTCCCACAATTTATTTCCTTGGCGGTTTATCATCTGGCGAATTGAAATTTGGTCTCAAGGGCCTCTCAGAGGATAATATGCAAGTCATTGCAGCTACATGGAAGAATTCTACATGGTTTCAGTGTATGTAGCTCACAAATGGTCACAAAATGGTTTAAAGAATTGTCATCTCGGTAAATGTGCTTTACAAAACATTGTACATGTTTTTCTTTCCTGTCCCGTGTACTCAATTCCTAGAAGCAGATGGATACAACCACTTTTAAAAATACTAGGAGTGAGACAGGTTGTTGTGGCAGTAAAATTGTTAGAAAACCTTAGAACAGAGGAAATGGCTCTTTTGACTGCCAAATTTCGAGTTAGTGCTTGGATAATCAGGAAAATGTTTTTAGATTCACAAACTATATAGGCTATTTTTAATTCATTTTAAATAATGTAACTGTATGTAATGTGATGTATGTAGTGATAGGTATTGATTGTTTTTTATGAATTTGGTAGGTATATTGTATTGCCTAAGACAGTGATCTCTGATTTGCTGCTAATGGTCTATGTTTGTATCAATGTTTTAATGTAAGGCTGAATATGTGTAGAGACGTGTCTTGGTACTTAAATTGCTGTTTATGTGCCAAATAATGTGATATGATATTTATTTATTCATTTGTCATTTGTAGAGCGCGCCTAACCCTTAGGTATCTGGGCGCTGGACAGAAATTAACAGATATTATTACAGATACATATAACCAGTTTTTAAGTTTTCTTTGGAAGGATAAATGTGATGGGTCAGTTCTGATGACCAGGGGGAAAGTGTTCCTTTCTTTGGCAGCTATAACTAGGAAACTACGTCCGCCAGCCTTAGATCTTTTGAATTTGGGAACTGTGAGGAGACAGGCAGTGAATGCGTGTGTGTGTTTCGTGGTTTCGGTGGGGGTTAAGAGGTTGGTCAGGTATCTGGGGGCCGTATTGATAAGGCATATGTGTGTAGTTGCCAGTATTTTGAAGCTGACATATGTTCTCTACTAGGGATGTTTAGTGCAGCCCGAAGGGCGTTATTTTGAGTAACTTGGAGTTTTTTTATGCTGTTGTTAGAGGCGCCGGCCAGGAGGATGTTGCAATAATCCAGCTTGGACAGAATAAGGGCTCTGGCTAGGGTTAGACAGCTGTCCTTTGTGAGGTAGGGTCTGCAAGCATTTATAAGCTTGGCTGTATAGGAGGCAGAGGAGATAGTTGCATTGACTTATCTTACTAAAGTTAATGAAGAGTCCAGGTATACCCCCATGGTTTTGGCCTCTTTTCAGATAGTGATTAGACAGGTTTGTGTACTGACTAGGAGCAGCTCAGTTTTGTCATCGTTTAAACAGAGTTCATTCTGGGCCATCCATGTTTGGATGATCAAGTAGATGTTGTTGAGCGTAGCAGTATCTTTGTCATAGTTTCCTGATAGGTGCAATAGGATCTGCGTGTCATCCGCATAATTTGTGTATGACACTCCAAGTTCATCTAATCGATCAAACAGAAGCTTGGTAAAGATGTACACTGTAGGTGACATGCAGGAACCTTGGAGCACTACACAGAGAACTTCAGCTGGGGCAACACTTGCTAGGTTAGAGAAGACTCTCATTGTACGCTCTGATAGGCGAGATTCAATCCAGGCATTGGCTTTAGATTAGAAGTTAGAGGCGCAGGCTAGGTGATGGCACAGAATGTTATGGTTCACTAAATCAAAGGCAGCTGAGAGGTGTAGAAGTAGTAGCATTGCTAGATTGCTGTTGTCAATGATATGGTCCATCTGGTTTTCAAGTCTAAAAGCGCGGTGTCTGTACCATGTCTAGGTCTGAAACTAGATTGGGGCACGCCCAGGAGGTTATTTATTTCCAGGTGCTCTTGAATCTGAAGATATGCTCCACGGTCTAAAATGTTCAAGAGGAATGGAACTGTGGTGATAGGACGGTAGTTTGTAGGGATGTTGGGGTCTAGTGTAGTATTTTTTAGGAGAGGGATAACCCAAGCATCTTTTAGATTCTTGGGGACTGTGCTTTCAGCAAAAGACGTATTAATTAGAGAGGTGATTAATGGGGCTAGTTCAATAGCACATTTTTTAATAAGAGGTGCTGGGCAGGTGTCACCCTGGCATCTAGAGGGTTTCAGGCTAGATACAATTTTAGTGACTTCAGCAATGGAGATCGGTCTGAATTCGAAAGGAGGGCAAGGTGGGAGATTGGTGTGAAGGATACTGGAAGAGTTTGGGGTGACTAGTTTGCTTTTTTTGTTGTCTATTTTAGTTGTAACATACATACTTTAGGCCTCATCATGAGTTGGGCGCTAAACCCAGCGGTATTACCGCCGGGGCTATTAGCCCTACCGCCAAACCCCCTAGAGCTCTTAGCACTGGATCACGGGTTTGGCGAAGCATTAAGTCCCCATTCCCCATCAGGCCCATTCGGGAATTTCCCATTCCCTATTGGGCCCAATGGGGAATGTCTGGCGCTATTTGCAGCAGATTTGCCCCCAGCTCAGTGCTCGGGGTAAATCTGCCAAGGCCATGATTTGGCGGACCTTTAAATGCGGCGATAATCGCGTTACCGCCACATTTAAGGGTTACCGCGAAACTCGTGATGAGGCCATTTGTCCAGAAGTGCATTCTGAATGTTGGTGCACCAGGTTTCATCTTTGTGACACAGTGGGCTTGTAGGGGTCTCAAGTTCTCTTAGGATTGTAGAGAATACTTTTGTCCCTGATTTGGCGTTAGCAATTCTCTCGTTGTAGGTGAGACTCTTTACCTGGAGAATGGCTTGTTTCTATTTTTTAGCCGAGTTGAGGAAGAGTTCTCTATTAGTGTTGGTAGGTACATCTTTCCAATGGGATTCAGCAGTCCGTTTGTTTGTTCTTAGGTCTTTAAGGTTAGGAGTAAACCATGAATTAAGGTGAGCTTTGGGTTTTGGTTTGCGGAGCCTGAGTGGGGCAATTTTGTCCAGGGCTTGAAGGATGGTGGTGTTGTACAGGTCTACTAAAGCAGCTGGTTTACCAGGCAAGTGGTTGTATTCTGTAATTGGTCTCAATAGTGGGAGCATGTTTGTGTTATTGATGTTACGGATATTTCTGGCGAGGGGTGCTGGTGCCAGGTGTGGTACAGCTTTGGGGACTGGGTAAGGTAAATGTGATGACATTATGGTGTGACCAGGGGCAAGGGGAGATGGATGTTATATTAGTCATCGCATTGAGGTCCACCAGCCAATCCAGTATTCGGCCTTTGTCATGGATGGCCTGGTCTATGCGCTGCGTGAAGCCTTGGGCAGCAATAGTGTTTTGAATGATTGTGGCATTTGGGTCAGATTTGTCATGGAGGCCTAAGTTAAAATCGCCTAGAATGATGATTCTAGATGATGGCTTTGTGGCTCTCGAAGGGAGGAGGGCTATGTCTTTGTCAAAGGAGAGGAGGGGGCCTGGAGGTCTGTAGAGTATGTGCAAGGTGATGGTATTGGTGTCAAGCTATGCCAGGAAAGGCCTTGCAGGACCGAAAAGGGAAGCTGCTGGTAGGCAAGATATCCAAGCCCCGTAAGACCCGACCTGATCATTCTTCGACCACTGAGTCAAGAGATCTCTCTCATCGGCGTAAGAATGATAATAAACTCTGAAGGTCCCGAAGTGGCTCCAGCCATTCTTCGTCGTTGACGTTGGTCGCCTTCGTCCTCGTCAGTGGCACCCCCGAAAGGGTAAGATGCTCCTCCAAGAAGTTGACGCCCACGGAGTGGGAAGCATTCTGTGTAGAGATGCTAAACATTTTTGAGAAGCAGGGTAATGCTCCGTCCATGCCTTCTGTGGAAGCCGGCAAGGAGTGGTCTCGGCCCAAAACTCACGCGACCTTGAGTCCGAGTGGACAGCGTGATTCCCATCGAGAGCCCTTGAGACCTTGGATGGACAAGGATCACTCGAGACACGGCAAGCATTCGAGATCATAGACGCCTTCGAAGCCTGCAGAACCCTCGAGGCCCTCAGTGCCAAAACTGTGGAAGGAGCCTATTGATTCATCGACTTCGTCTAGGCCTTCGCCGCCATTGACACCATTGTCGACGTCGACGCTGAAGCCGTCGACGCCAACGGTACCGATTGCATTGTTATGAACTGCAAGGCAGATTTCCACTTGCAGGACGCAACCATTTGACAAGAGCAAAAATCACAGCCGTAGCATTTTAAAGACACGCTCCATGGGTGGCAATTAGCAAGGTGGCAAGGTCTCTCCCTCAGCTTTATGCAGCCATCATTTCCTTGGTAGCAGCTTCAGAGCTGATGTAGAATTAGGGGCAGGCAGCACTCAGGACTATCAGCAGCACAGGTTCCTCCTCACTGGGATAGAGTGATTCTTATGGTACTCTTCCAAATGTATGGGGCAAAGGGGAAAGGATGTTAAAGTAAGGAAAAGATACTCAATGTTGTGACTGCTGTATTCATAGTCCAAAGTTCCCTATCTTCAGTATGCCCTAGTTCTAACTTATCCCCATTCTGGTCCTCTCGATGGGAAGAGGGGCAGAGGGGAAGGAGTGTGGATGTGAAGGCCCTTTTCTGCGCAAGCAGTCTATCTCTGCATGCAGATTAAAAGGGGAAGTGCATGCATGCTTTGCTAAGTCTGTGGCCCCATTCTTGCAGAAGTATGCAGGGACAGGGACTTTGGACTAGAAGTACAGTGGCCATATTTGTGAAAAATGTTTACTTAATTACTTAAATGTACTGTTTCCTGTCCAGACAGCGTCCATATTTCTAATGATTTTTCCTTTTTTTACAGCTCAAACAACTGGATTTGAGAGACCTTTTCAGAGAGAAAGCACCATTGGCATATGACCATCCAGATCCATATACTGCCTTAAATTCGGTAATACCACATGGTGACTGAAATACATTTTTGATGCTTTTGTACTATAACTGACATGCATGTGTACCCCTAAGCAATGTGTTGCAAACACAAGGTTTTTAATTGAATTGAGTCTTAATGTTGATATCTGTTTTTTACTATCCTTCTCTTCTGCTTTGGTCTCATCTGTTTTCAATTCTGGAGACCTGCAACCACCTAAATCCTTTCTCTCTGAGAAAAGTTTTATTTCAGAAACTTTTATTCAAAGAATGAGTGTCTTGTGGGGAGCTGTACATTGACATGGGTGATCCATATGAAGAGTGCCCATGTTGTCTGTTTACCCACGATGTGGATGGTTGTGAACATTACCAATGCTTTACCTTTAAAACCTAAGATAGAGAGAAATAGAAAATTGGTGTTTAAATTGCACAATCTAGATGAGACATCCTCAAAAAAGAAAAAGTATGGTGCTGTGGGTTCTGGGACCTTTCGTGATAAGCTGCAGTCAACCAACTTATAAACCACTATAGATCCGTCCAGAAAGATTGTATCGATCTATAGGACACATGGTCTTGTTGCTTAGCAGATGTCAGAAAGGAGCGCATCCATGACATGTACTTCTGTTTTAGTTACAGTGATGGCAGTTACTTTTAAATTTGTGATGATCGATGACTCTTTCCCAAAATGTAAGCGTCAAAGTGCTCATTGTCGAAGGATTCTATGCCATGGGCCTTCATTTTGATGGGCTCAGCACTGAACAATTTGGTGTCAAAGCGAAGACCAAAGATGTGCTGAAGCTGAGTAATAAACCAAGCCTAAAACAGCACTTGCTGAAGGCAAAACAATCAAATGAAACCTTTATGCTGATATGACATTGATAAAGTTCCAATTGCATTAACAGCCTCTTAAACAGACTGATGTGTCCACTCATTCAAGCCTAAGTACATTGATCTGTGAGTTCAAAGAAGAATGTTCACTGTTGGGTCGGTCTACTTCAACAAGAAAGTCCAAACGACATGAAAAACAAAGTGTGCCTAGTTTTCTCAGATCTCTGCAATCTCTACAGGAGACAATATTACCTCATGTGGGAGACAATATTACCTCATGTGGGAGATCCTTGGGGCATTAACTATGAAGAATATAATGATTTGCCAAAATGTGTCCCTCTTTCTCATCCCACTTTAGGTGATACCATTTATGGTAAAAGGGATAAAGAGGAGGAAGACATGGTCGCTATGATAGAACATATCCAGGTCAATGATGCTCAGGGAGGATATGTAACAGAAAAGGATGTACAGCCATTTATTACAAAAGCTTTACCTTATGCCCATTTCATTTAAATTGCCAATCATACGGCTGAAAAATGTGTTATCATAATCAAACCGCTATTTTAAAAAATGATTGTTTTCTTTTTGCTAAAATATAACATTCTATAAGCCTTTCCTGAGCTATTGCGACGGTTTCTAGTATCTGGAAACAAGGTTTAGAAAATGCTGAAACATCATTCTCCAATTTTCCGGTTTATGCAGTTCTGCAAGTCTGCGCGTGTCCTTTCTTCTGGTGATCATGGGCCTCCCGAGATGCTGAGTTTCTCAGTAAGGTAGCTCAGGGACTTCAGAGAAACAGCCTTGTAGATGATGCAGGAGGATTTGAAGATGATACTGACTTGCAGCCTACAGCCTTGCAGTCTACACTCATCAGCCGGGCAGAGGTGTGAATCTTGTAATTGGAAATCCAAAACCTCCCAATTCTTCACTTTGTCTCCAAATGTATAGTCCCGCTGTGTGGAAAAAAAAGCGGTCATTGAGTTACTATTAAACAAAATGGCAATAACCGTATTAAATCCACTTTTCTCCAGCACTGCTAAACTTGTAATGAGGCCCATTATCTTGTCCTTCACTGCATAGAAATGCATGCGAGTGATGACACCAGTGGGCGAATCTGGGAGAACAGCGTTAGTGTTCCAAAGCTTGTGAGTGTGTTTACGCTCCGTGGCTGATCCCACACGCAGCCCATGTTTGAATCAGAACAAGTCCTGGTCATATGCCGTTAGATACTGTCTACAGTAAATCGGGGAATCCCCCTCAGTTTGATATTATTCTTTCTAGATGTTTTTCCGCATCTTCTTGCTTGCTCTCAAGAGAGTGACATCTGGCATCATGCACTGATGTAATGACTTCTTCAACGCATTGCTCTGCTTCATTGACTGGTTTATCCAGCAATAAATTGTTCCAGAGTGCTTTGCCAAACCACCTTGGATCTCTCTTTTAATCTCTCCCAGCAGATTTTGCAAGTCCAATTTGGTGTCCGGAAGGTCAAGATCCGCCCCCACCCCACCCTCTAGAGCCAGAGTGTGGGCTAACGCTAGAGCGGTATGTTTCCTAGCTCTTTTCCTGTGACTGGAAAATGCTGTGATATCACTGTTTATAGTGGGTCATACTGTTAAGGCAGCATTGTTGTCAATTGCTTCACTTTGTTACACCACGTCAGGCTCCTGCTACATAACATGCCCCTCCAGTTTCAGCTGTTACCTCCAAAGCACCACTAAGACTACCATCAGGACTACATCTCCAATGGAAGGTGGGCTGCCCACTGGAATGAAAGGCATTCTAAATGGGTCCCCCCCCCGAATGTGGCTATATCGTCCCAGCTGCCGAAGTCAGAAGTGGATCAGGTCTTTAGTGCAGGTCTCATGGAAGGGAAAGCAAGCGGGTATCCTCAGTGCTGCCCAACCATCTCTGCTCTCACTGCTGCACAAAGCTAGGATTACAAATTGAGAGGGGTCGCCTAGTGCAGCGCTCCTCACCATCCATACCTCCAGGCCACTGGTAGCTCATCATGCCCCCATCCAGAAGGCCGCTCGAAATGCGGGAAGTGTCCCTTCCATAGCTCTGGCATGAAGGGTTGCTCCCCTACCTCCCCTGAAGTTGAAAATGGGGAGCATGCAGGGAAAAGGGGTTTGAAACAAGGAACCAAATGAGGTACCCACGCTGGTGACAGTCCTAATTTCTGTCAATTATTTAAGTTGAATCTCCATGTTAGTGTAGGGTATGTGCTTTAAAAGAAAGTCACGAGAAAAAAGCCAAGAAAAGATCCTTAGAGTACACACAAGAAATGTATTACATGGAACACATTTTTTTGTAATTCAGGTTACTTTTTACATAAATTAAAAAGAAATATCAGAAGGAGAAAAGAAACATAAAACATAACATTCATCATATATACATAAATTCACCAAGTGTGGTGTATACATTAGAGAGATAATTGAATATTTTTCAACAACTCAATTGTCAAGCATACAGGTCATAGGCAGAATGGATCTTGTCCTCAGCACAGGAATTGGGGGGGGGTGGTAAGGCCTCTGCCCCTGTCGATAAGCACTGCCTTGGTCTGGCACGTCTCCTCATTCAAGAAACATGTTCATTTCGCCAGTGTATCGAGAGCCTAACCGATCCCCGCCCTGCCAAATTAAGCTCTGGTAGTACAGATGTCAGTAGATATTCCCAGCAGATATTGGAAGGTTGTGTATTAGGTGATATGGCTTGTTATGGTCTGCCAACTGTGATGCTGAAACTGCATTGGAGGGACAGGGCCTCCATGTCCTTCTCCTGTACTCCCTTATGTGTGTTCTGTGTTGTTTTCTGCACAGGAGTCCATGTGGGACTCTCCTGGAAGTGCAGGTCTTCCTGTTTTGGTTGTGGTGAACAGAGACCCTTGGGATACCCTTATGGCACCCATCGGTGGGGGTACAACTCTGTACCCTTAGTGTATGTTTTTGGGCACCTGTGTGTGGCCCACAGAGCAGGGTATGGGTTGGTGGCAGCTCCATGCTGAATTTTACAGGTGCTCTGAGTGTCCTCCATTTTGGGATACCCAGGCCCTGCCATAGGAATCAGTCGATTCCTGATAGGAGACAAGATGGCTCCTGTGGCCTCTTGGTTTCTATTACCTGTTACCTTGTTTCCCAAAAAGTCATGGGAAGCCCTGACTCTGTCCCTTCCCCCGACTGGCTGTTGGGTGGAAGAACCATATATGGTATTGTGGGGAAGTCGTCCAGGCCAGACTGGCTGGTGCCTTCCCAGTGACTGCATGTTGTGGGTACACCCTTGGGGTGGGACCTGGGTGAATGGAGTATTTGACCGATATGCACTTCATGTTATGGGTGTCTGGTATCTGTGTGTGTGACACAAAGAATGAGACAGCCCTGCCTGAAATGGGTGTTCTGAAAGGCTGGGTTCTTGCCCCAATCCACAGTCCTTGTTATGAGTGTCTGGGTGGATGTGAATGGCCTGAATTTTCTATGAGCCTGATTGGCTGCCTGCATGAATGCCCTTTTGAATGATTGGCTGCCTCAGCTTGTCTCAGCAGAGTGCATGAGAGACAGAACAGTATATCTCGGGACCTCTCACCAGAATTGTTCAGAAGCTGAAGTCGAAATATGTTGCTTAACCATGAAACCCAGCTGGAAGAAGAAGGTTTTGTTGCTGCTTGCCGTCGTCGACATCCAAAAGCTGTTGTGCCTGTCAAGGACTGATCCAAGAGATGACCTGGCTAGGAGACCTGTTCCCGAGCTACGTAGGAACATCGTGCCAAAGCTAATCTTCACCAAGGCATCCTGTCCCAAGAGGCTGCCGACCGCAGACAGGGTCCGCCAAAGAATCCTGCAGTGAAGCACCTGGACATCGAAGTCCATCCTCGTCAAACAGGGTCCGGAGTACCGCCGTCACTGCTGGAAGCCCGCCGAGTCGTGTTGCCCATAAGCAGGGACAGCTTGACGCTGTGCTGCTGATGACTGGAGCAGCAACGCTCCACCTTTGCCTAAGACATTTGGAACAAAGGATTCCCTTACCATGACCGTTGACAGCTTTGTCCCACCGGAGAAGTCAAGAGCGTTGATGAACCGAGGAGAATCCGCCAGTGGATCTCCTGGTACCCCAAGTCTACAAATACAAATGAAGATCCAAAAGCCAGCCATGGTCGAGTCCTGATCGTCGACCCCGACGCCCGCTGCTGGGCCTACGTTATGCATCGAGTCATCTTTGCAGCAACTATCTCTTGCCCGTGAGGTGCACTGCTCGCCTTGTCTGCACAGGAAGTCCACGACCAATCGTCGACGAGCCCAGCGAAGGTCGATGCTGCTATCTCGACAGCAGTGTTCACATTTCTTTGAGGACTATCGACGCCTGTGGCTCCTGTTTTAAATGGAGTTCACCCACGAGGGGTCCGTCGAAAAAACTCTGCTAAACTCAGGTACATTGGGGTAGTAGAATATTTTAGCAGGAAACAAGACTATTTTACACATATATGAACTGGGCTTGTTAATACACTTTATTTATAGGATGCCCAGGTGGGGGGGGTCCTCAAACAGAACTGTGACTTAGTAACTAAAGTACTATTCTGCCATTGCTTAACCTAACTTGTCTTCCTTCCTATGTCTGATGTTGATTCACATTGCTATTTGACTTGTATGCCATTGAAACTGTCAGCAGTTGGTGCATTTTAAAGAGGTCAAGTTAACTGTGGTATCACATAGATATTATACATATTTACCATATAAGATTTGCCAAAGCACAAAGTGTATTATTGATTGTGTATATCTTTTGAACCTCATTTAGATAAAGAACAGTGTTATCAAACATAGTGTGTGGACATTCCTTTGTGTGGGCCTGGGGACTACACTGTAGTTAAGAAGCAACCTGCATCACCTCTTGAGAGCTTAAGCCTTGGTTGCTCCTCCATTGATACCACATAGAGAACCTTGACTGAGGTGCTCTGTGCTTCTACTCTGCCCTATAGAGGGCATGAGTGCAGATCGCCCCCTCTAGTCTTTACACCACTATCCTGAGGTAGAGATCTTCTACCGAGTCTTGCCACGCCCCGTAGGTAGCCATAAATAACCCACACCACACACTCTCGACAATTCTCACAGAAAAAGTGTCAGATGGCATCATGTCTCCACCATTCAGCAAGTGCTTCAATGTCAGAAGTGACACTAAGGTAAAGGTAAAGGGCATCATACTTTCCTGCTTCCATTCCACCCATTCTATTTATTCCTTCATAGTAGTTGTGAGCCAATGGCCTATAGCATGCAGGTAATTGCCCTATAGTTCTTCTATGTTGAGTAATACAAGTCACCAATGCTCTTGTGCAGTATTCATCAACCACATTTTGCTTTCTTATCATTGCCGCACACGAAAATACTTCCGGGCCTCCCACCCACTTCCACTGCCTCTCTGCACTTATTTGAGCCACCCCCTGACAGCACTTAACGCATCTGGCAGCACTTACCATGTCTTGCCACTGTTCAACACCCTCATCCTCTTGGCACTTGTCCTCTTCCCTCCCCCTCGCATCTTGCACAATCTGAATGAGACATGGCCTAGTAAGATCGTTTGTTTTGTCCTCCCTCTGTCTACCCTTCCTTGTCTTGTTGTGGCTAGAATCATTTGTGTACAGACCCGTTATAAATGACTTATCATATCATATAAATGATACATACCAAGAAATACTACAGTTCATATTTACATAATACATAAGTACATTTAAAAAAAGTAATTTATTTTGTTAGAGAACTAGTGCTTCATTGTCTGGAAATTAACTTGAAGTCTTATTGTTGTATACATAAGGCAACCGCTCCCTCTAGCGGTGATAACAGGCAAAGTGGCAAAACGGCTTCAGACAAACACACCTCTGGCCTGCTATTATATAGTATGATGATGGTTTCGACTTCTGATAGTGTCATAAGGGGCACAAAAAGCTTCCCAATCAGTTCAATTCTATTATGATTCAAGCATAGGGTTAAATATAGGACATTTTTTACAAATCTCATATTCCATCTTGCTTCATTTTTGTGTTTTTTCAAAAATTAGATGACCTGACGAAGATGCATTTCCTTGTGTTAATCATTCATGTCTAGTAAGCTTAGCAACTTTCTGCAAACTCCTAAGAACAGAAGCACATGTTCCACTGACAGAGAACATCAAAGAATTGTTCGGATATATGTTGAAAAAATGTGTGTTTAAACCTGTTCAGGACACATCTTTGTTGTTTTGGGCTCATTGACGAATAGATATTGTAAACTGCTGTTCCAAATACAAACACCAGATACAAAATGACGCCAGTGCTAGAACATGTATTACAGTTGCATGAGATGGTTCAGTGAGTTGATGTGCCTGCCGCAGGATCAAGGAAGCCTGTGGCAGGTACACTCAGCCTTCCATCTTTCTATCACAAAGCTCCCTGAATCAACTTCTGCTTTTTTCTGTGCAATTAATTGTTGAATGAATTTGCTATACTTGCTGCAGGGGCCTCATTATGAGTTTGGCGGTAGTGGTAAAATTACCACTATGTCAATCACGAATTTCACACTTGCTACTCTTGCTCTCTGCCTTGTGTGGTGGTAATTACGTCACATAAAAGCATTACTGAGTGAAGTAATTCAAAATACCCAGTGAGGTGCTATGGGATTCCAAAATAGTGAATAACTTTTGGGTCCGTATGACAAGGGGACACGAAAATGTACGGTATGCTTATCGCATGCAGTAATGGGATTATTGTTTTGCACTATTTTTGAAGCAAATACCACAAAACTCATAATCAGGCCCCACGAATTGGGCGGTATTCCGGCGCTAATACTGCCAGGATACTGCTCTAACAGTAATAGCGTTACCACAACTCGGTCTGGCCCCCTTTGCGCCGGATCACGAGTTGCGGGGGCAGTTAATCCGCATTTCCCATTGGGTCCATAGGAGGCCTAATGGCCTGGGAGCGATAATAGCACTGAAAACTGCTGAAAACGGCCAGAAAGCTCGGCGGTAATACTGTTACCGCCGTATTTAAGGGCTACAAGCCAACTCGTGATGAGGGCCTTTCTGTCTACCCCTTCTCTGAGCTTGTACGTCATTTTGAAAGGTGCTTGTGTGGCTTTCATAAAATTTAAAAAAGTATATTTTCCCTTTACCATAGGGCTTTTAATTTCTTGGATGTAAGTACTAAGAGCCCACCCAGTCTTGATTTTGTTTTGCCTTCTGGCAAGTGTAATTGTGCCCCAACCCCTTATATATACAAGACGGCAATTCCCAGGATACAAAGTGAATACCAGGACTGGATGAGCTGCTCACACGACACAGGGCATCATGCAAGCTCTTTAAAGATGGGTGGTTTGAACCTTTTGCTAAGATTCAAGTTCTCTGAACGTCTCTATGAAACCACTGGTTCTCAAACTCCTTTTCGAGATAAGAGCAAATGTCACAGCAGCAAAACTGACTTGTCACTATCTGTGTGTCTACTCTAACTTCCAGTGGGAATTTTGAGAAGCCCACAAGCCTGTTTTAAGGAAGCTTGTCCAGGACTTTTTTTTATCTACATTTACTAGTACATAACAGAATATCTTCTCCTTTCGATCATGGGGTATATGCTCACAATGAATGGCTCTGTGTAGAAAGTCTGACCCGAAAAAAATCATTGTTCTTCCACTGGCATTATTGTGAGATTTATTGAAGTTGGAGCCCTTTTGGTGAACAATGCGCACACAATTGACATATACCTAGTTATATACAAAAGACTAACATTAATATTGCTTTGTATTATTCTTTTTACTCTTTTTTCCAGGTTTACAAAAGTATTCATGCTCTGGAGAAGGAAATAGCAGAATTGTCCAAATCAGCGAGTTTGTTTGAAGTCAATATTGGAGATTTTAAACAACTAAAGCAAACTCACAAGGAAACTGTTTTACTTAAAGAACTGTGGGATATGATTGTCCTGGTAAGTGCTAGGGTTGTTTCGTTTGTTTAATGGGATTGTCGCCCATACCTAACGCAAAAACACAATTGAACAAAATCTTTGACCTGGCTACATTGTTAGCCAAAAGATAGATAGCCATGGCGTGGTATAATACTGCTGGTCCCAGACTTTAGATTGCCCAGGGGAGCTGGACAAATGGGAAAATGCCCAACTAGCAATATTAATTAGAATTGAGTCCATATATGTTACAACAGACATGCCAAATTAAACGAAATGGATGACACTGTTGAATGGATTATTTTACCCCTCTGATGAAAGACCGCCATGAGGATTCAGATTTTAAACAGTGCAAATGTAAGAATAGATGTGGTATGGTAGCCATGTGTGGAATTCAAACTTAATTATATGTAAAAATATGAACATATTGTATCCCTGATCTGGGAATGTGTTTGGAAGGTGTGAGGTTGGGGATTGGGAAAGGCCTTTGTATATACTATATAAAAGGAATGTTTTAATTGATGGTTACTTGCAAAAATGTAATAAAGAAATTGAAATAAAAAGTGTTTTGTTTGGAATATAATATATATCGCTCAAGTTCTCCATGAGTACCAATCTCCCCACAACATATGCCACTCATCATTAATGCTTCAACGTTCCATAGTATGGATGCTGCTCCAAATAAGAGTATCATCCGCTGCCAAGGGGCACATTTTACA
Organism: Ambystoma mexicanum; assembly: GCF_040938575.1. Taxonomy (NCBI): domain Eukaryota; kingdom Metazoa; phylum Chordata; class Amphibia; order Caudata; family Ambystomatidae; genus Ambystoma; species Ambystoma mexicanum. The sequence continues at coordinate 1,046,466,023 of NC_090926.1, forward strand.
AGGCTTGTTTTATTCCTTGAACATCAATGCAAACTTGAAACGGATAGTACAAGTAATGTTTGTGGGCCTCATTAGGACCCAGGCGGTAAGGGGTTTACGGCGGCGTAAACAGCGCCGACCCTTACCGCCTGATTCCGAGGTCCCTTAGCGCCATGGAGGATTTAACACCTGCTTTTAGCAGGTGTTAAAATCCATGGCGCTAAGGGACCTTGTTGTTAATTACGCCACCGTAATTTACGGTGGCGTAATTAACGCCTTCCCCACTCCCATTATGCCCTATGGGGCAAAAATGGGAATGGGGAAGGGTAAATGGGGATTGGGGACTTACCGCCCCGCCAACCTCGGAATGGGGCGGTAAGTCCACCAACCACCATGGCGTAAACATAGTTTACGCCATGGTGGTAAAGGTACGACCCAGGCGGTAACTTACCGACTGGGTCGTAATGAGGCCCTGTGTCTCATATTAATCATTTTGCTGGGGCATGGCTGGCGAGACTTCAGGCAAGATGACTCCCTGAGTGCCACTGCATCCGATGGGGATAAAAGACCAGCGACAGCACTCCCTGTGACAAGAGCCTACCCATGCAGGCAGGCAATTATCGCAGAATACCTCTGGGAAAGAGTGACATGGAACGCAATGGTCACTGGGTGCTTCGGCACTCTGGAGAGGCTGCGTTGCTGCAATCCAGGATTGTTAGGGAGAATTCTCTTATAAGGCTAATTTCCCAAACCTAGTGAGTCCCCCAGCAGCTTTTCTGGATTTTTGGGGTTTGTTTTTTCCTCCTGCTAAGAGTGAGACTCTTTTACTCCCACTCTTAGACATGATTTGAGGTATGTCTTTGACTTTTTGTGTCCTTATGGGCCATGGGGTCTTTTACTCCTTAGGGTATCATCTGTTTTTATGTATGTGTTACGCAGCACCCTCAGTGCAGTAACACAAGGGTGTCATAGTGACCCCCAAAGACTCCATACCCTGGGACTGACTACTGTCTCCCAGGACATGTAAAGTCACCATTGACTTTACTAGTCCAAAATTGTGAACAGAACCAGTACAAACCATCATATTGTGGAAGTACTGGAAGGGGTTAATTCGATTGCCACTGGGTCTGTTTTCAAGGGGGCACTGTCCAGTCCCCCATTGTCGAGTTTCTGGCTGGTGGCAGTGGTTACCACGCAAAATATTCCACCAGAATATTCCCTATGGGATTTTCCCACTTTACACCACTTTTTGGTGGAATGTTAAAGATACCACCGATTTATTTATTTCATATTAAATCAATGGTTTGGTCTTTTTACCAGAACTCTTTTCTAAAATGGCGTTCGTGTCCGTCTCTGTAACTCCAACCAAGGTCGGGCCCTTTGTTCCACTTTTTGGCAGGCTTCTCTACAGAAGCCCTCCAAAGGCTGCCACTCTGTCTGGGTTCCACAGGATGTGTGGGGAGTGGAATTGGCCCCCTGAACTGCGTTGCCTTAGCAACCCAAGTTGCACTCTATTCTGATTGGCCCAGTGATGAGCCGCCCGGCTCACCACTTAGCATGTTTGAGTGACAGCTGGGCTGTTGAATGGGGATTTTTCTGCATAAAAGTAGGGCTTTTTGGACTGGAACTTCAGAAGTCGCCACATGACCTAAGAATCTGAAGAGCGAAGAAGCTAAGCCATCTGCAACGACGACACCACCAGTGGAGCCCTGCTGCAACAAACTCACCACTTTCCCAACGACAAGAGAAGATCTTCTGCTGGACGAGTCTTCTTCCTTTGAGCTGGTGGGATCAATCAGTTCGCCCCTTTCACCTTCCAAAGACGTCTCTTGGTGGAATCGCCGTGCCAAGCACCCCGGCGACCGGATAGCCAAGCCTCACCACTTTGACCGCGAATAAAAGGAACGCACCTTTTAACTGACAAACTCCGCGGCTGGTTTCATCCCTGGGCAGTGCAACGACTCCAAGTTTCCTCCTCGACGAGATCCTCTCTTCCCCTGGTTGAAACAACAAACTGCAACCACTGCCAGGAACAATTGCCACCGCTGGAGCTTCCCCTCTCTTTAAGGTACTGTGTTCTGCCTGGCCTCCCTTTCCACGGATTGCTAAAGGTGACCCTTAAATCCTTGGCTTTCCAACTTGGTTGGCCCCAGACCTTCTAACTTTACTTCTTGAATCACCCCAACCTCTTTTGAACATTCTGCAAAGACATTTAGTGCATTTTAAACTGTGTGATCTTGGACACATTTCGCTTTGCTCCATTTAAAGTGGGCCTGCCCTATGAACTTTGGCTCTACAGTGTATACTGCCTTTACTCCCTTGCTTTGAACTTCTAAAAGTGTTGGGAACTGTTTTATTTCTATGCCCTGCCTTTTTCTCTCTCTTTAACTTAACTATTGGAGTGCCATCTAGGTTACGCGCTCACATCTGTTTTAACAAATAGTGGTGTTTTAACTCTGACTTGTCTAATAGTTATCAAGGAGGTGTTTATACTTTACCTGACTGTGTTTTAACTTGCTTTTGATTTAGAGTGCTAGTGTATTGCCTAAAGTGTGTTTTAAATAAATAATTATATACTTTTGATACAAAGCTCTGGTCAGTGTTTGTTTGCTCTACTGTGTTTTTGGCCCTATTGTGTATACTCTATATACTGCCCTACTTGAGAGAGGTCTGACTGCTCAGCCACAGCTACCAGGTAAATCTGGCTGTGCAGACTGCTACCAATTGGGTTTACTGCTTACTCCTGTAGTCTTAATCTTTTTGCAGTGTTACCCAAGAGAATTGCACAGGATTCTGCCTAACAAGGATGACTAATATGTCAATGAGTGGTGATCAGTCCACGAGGTTCAGGCATTGCGCAACATAACTCCAGTCCAGGCCTTACCATAAGGACTGCTGTTGGCCGTTTCACCCAGGTTTATCCTGTGCCACTGGCTGAGGAGCAAGGCTTCCGCTCATCCCAGTGGACTTGATGGCACCCTGGAGGGCATGGAGCAGTGAGTTTTGTGAATTAGAGGGCATGCAGCAGTGTGTTTTGTGAATTAGGGATGCCAGCACGGAGTCTCTTTTCGCCCTCTAACAGAGCCAGCAACGTGAAGGAGGAAGGGGCTATCCCTCAAAAGCCATGTACAACGCGGAGCAGAGTGTTTTGCAGCAGTGTGTTTTGTGGAGGGTGCACTGAAATAGTGGCTCCAACCACGGCTGTATAAGGGGCATTTGACTGAGTAAATCGACGACACCTGTGGGAAAAACGAAAGTAGATGGAATGTCCGATGGCCTTGGTAGATATTCTGATTGCCTTACATACTGAAACCAAGATGAGGGTGTGTTTGGACCAAAAAGGAAATTGCACAAGTGGTCTCCACAGACACAGTTTCACCCATAGAAGTATGAATCTCTTTTAAATGGAAATAAGTTGTATATTGAACACCTGGATGACACGCACTACATATCAAGCTGAACTATGCTAATATGAACTGGTTTTTTGTATCTAAGAAATGTATGTCCTGATGAGGTGCACCAGATAGAAATAGTATATGTCTATTGTGATGCCCGAAACTTGAGTAGACAATACCATAGAGCCCACTGTGTTTAATTGGGCCGTCTTGAGTTTTCAAAGAAAATGGCAGTTGATACATGTTCACAAGCAAGTTCTCTTGAACATTTGCCTTGTTTAATTCTGTGAAAGAAAAACTTAGTGTTTAACATGCTTTTGTAAATATACAACAAAACTCTAGCCCTAATAAAAGTTTGTTCTACTTTTAGAACAGAGTTATTAGCATTGCTGTTTTTTGCACAGTACGAATGGTGGATGGTATGAATGTGGATGAAAGTGGATGTGAGCAAGAATGGGTGAGATGTTATCACTGGTTTTGATATGACATGTGTTTTTCCTAGATGTGAGATGTGTATCTTTTAAATTGGCTTTTAATACATGAAATGTCAATGTGTTATATATGTGTTTTCTTATAAATGTTTTATATTTGAATAATAAATGTAATAAATTAACTTTAAACATACACACTGTGATTTGTCTACAGTATATGCCCTTTGAGTAGGGCTATCCTCTTGGAATGGATATTTTTCAGTGCTCTTATGCGTGAAGCATTTTATGAATGAATGGAGGGGTTGCACTTATCCATTGATAATTGCAGTTTTGTATGGCACCCTGGAGGGATGCTCCCCCTTGGCTGGTCCCTGCTGTGCTGGCTGGCGCCCATCACCAGTGCGCTTGTGATGGAGACTGGTCAGGGGAGGGGGCGTCAGACCTTGGTGGAGGTTGTGCCGCAGGCCAAGGTCCCCTTGCTGAGACAAGGGGCAGCTCTGTCTGAACAGCCTGCACATTCAGAGTCTCCACCAACTTGAGCCCTGCCCTCCGACCCCGGGGCTCAGTGGCTCTCAGATATCATCCTGGAGGCCTTCAGGTGCTCAGCGTATGGCTCTTACGCTTGGCTGCCTGGGACTCTGCATATGCCACATTGGTTGGAAATAGCCTCGCTCATGTGCCTCTGGTGAAGAAATTGTTTGTTTGTTTGTTTGTTTATTTGTATTGCGCGCCAGACCCGAAGGTATCAGGGCGCATTTAGAAACAAGTATACATGAGACTTAGGTTACAGACAACAAAGTTAAGCATGTTATAATAAATACACATAGGTGATACATGACTAAAGCAGAGTAATATTTACAAAGTAGAACAGTAGGTTATGCACCGTAGGATCAAAAGCTATGGTCATAGGTAGTAGTTACAAAGTTAGCTGGTCAATTTGCTACCAAGCGTAGAGAGGAAAAGAGTCTCAAATGTCCTGCGATACCAGCCATTTTATGGTATTGCGCCTAAATTGATGGAAGCGTTGGTCCACTCACAATGAGAGAGGGAGGGAGTTCCAAAGCTGCGCCGCCAGGACCTGGAAGCTACTTCCCCTAACCCCTCACCTTTTTTAGTTTGAACCTAGGGACGGCAAGATGGAATGAATTAGCAGTCCTGGTTGGACGTGAAGGTTTTCTTGAAAATTCTCTCTGAGAGGTATCGTGGGGCAGCATCATTGAGGCATTTGTGTGTTAGGGAGACCATTTTGATCATAATCTTGTCAATGATCGAGAGCCATTTGTTCCGTCTCCTTACGTCAGATATGTGCTCTCTCATGGGAATGTCACAGGCTGCTCTGAGCGCATTATTTTGGAGAATTTGAATTTTCTTAGTGATGTATTTACTTGCCCCTAAATATAGTACATTACAATAATCCAGCTTGGATAATATGAGGGCGCTGGCCAGAACAGTGCAACTTGCTTTGGTTAGAAAGGGTTTGCAGGCTCTGATCAGTTTGCACCTGTAAGCAGTGGATGAGGCCAAGGCGTTCACTTGTTTATTCATTGTGAGAGTTAAGTCAAGATTAAAGCCTAGAGTTTTTACCTCATTTACGACTTTGATAATGTTCCCATATATATTGAATGACACGTAATTTGTGTTGAGTTTGCTCATATTGGCTGTTGAGCCAAGTAAAAGGAGGTCTGTTTTGTCGTCATTCAGGCGGAGGCCGTGAGCGGCCATCCATGCCTGAATCATTAAATAGATTTTGTTCACTAAAGTTAAGTCTTTTAGGTAGTCACCAGTCAGCAGAATGAGGATCTGGGTGCCATCTGCATAATTAGTGTAGGTGACACCCAGATGGTCTAGATCATCAAACTGCTTTGTGAAGATATTGTACATTGTTGGTGAGACACAAGAGCCTTGTGGCACACCACATGTAATAGGGATGGGGTCAGCAGCATCCGTGGTAGAGAAGACTCTCATGATCCTTTTGTTTAAAAAGCATTTAATATACATGATGGTCTCCTGAGAAAAGTGAACAGCTGAGGAGGTGTTTACACAATACTTCATGGTCAACCAAATCAAAAGCAGCTGAGATATCGAGGAGAAGGAGCAGGGCCATTTGACCTTGAATCAGTCTATCTGTGATTTCAGATCCAGCAGGGTCGTTAACGTGCCATGCTGTTGTCTGAAGCCCGATTGATGGACTCCTAGTAAATGGTTTGACTCCAGGTACTCCTGTATTTGAGTATAGGCCACTTTGTGTAGTATTTTAAGGAGAAAGGGCACAGTGGTACGATCAGTGACTTTATTGAATTAACAACAGTTAAAGCACTCATTGCCCAAGGAATATTTGGCCACTTCTCCCACTCCTGCTTCATGTACCAAGCCCGAACCTCCAGGGTATTCATATAAGCTCTGACACAATCCTAACCAGAATCCATTTTAAACACTGGGTCACAGTCTAAATGCTACACATGGTGTACCCCTGTAACTCCAACATGTTAAAACCAACAAAGAGGAGTAAAACCCCTGACAAAGCTACACTATTACAAGCACAGGAGAAAGGCAAAAAAAGTGAAACCACAGCGGCAATAGTTCATGCAGAGGATTGCCACCCTAGATAAGCGACTTGATGAATCAGAAAAATGCATGGAAGAAGTAGAAACAACGGTTCTTGAACAGATCTATGAAACCAGCCAATGGTCACACTGCACAGGAACTTTAGGAGTGCAATATTAAATCATGAAATCCAAGCAGGAGGATGCAGAAAATAGATCCTGGCACATTAACATTTGAGTGAGCGGTATACCTACACAAATTACAAATGCAGACCTACCGGGATTTATTCAAGACCTATTCTGCTTTTTACTCAAACTCCCAGATGAAGTCACTATCGAATTAAATAGGACACAGCAAACCCGCCTGATGAATCAACCGCAACAATTCTATTCTCCTGATATGCTCTCACTGGTACATTTTTACATCGTTAAAGACCAAATAATGAATACAGCAAAAACATGTACAGAGTTCTGTTTCAGGGATGCTAAGGTATCCTGCTACCAAGACCTAGCCATGTCGACATTAATTAAAAGAAAAGCTCTTAAGCCCATGACTGAATGGATGCTGGAAAAGTGGTTATCATATAAATGGGGATTGCAGACTGCATTGCTGTTCACCATTAATGGGAAGAACGTGATTATGAAAACGCTGGGAGGGGGAGCAGGTACTGGCACCTGATGAATCATGAGGCTCTTCCCTCAGACAAATCTCTAAATGATTCAGCCTCTAAAATCACCCCTCAAATTGGGCCTTGGACAAGAGTTGAGAGCCTTCGGAAGCAGAGAAATCCCACTTGGAAGGAGAGGAACCAGAGATGAAACAAATAGTATTCTCTTACCATCTCAAAGGTTTGTCGAAGTCTCACCTTAGAAACGTATCCATCCTGCAAGATTGTTCAATTGGCATTTTTATCATTAGAAAGCTTAGAACTCTCACACCGAGTAACCCATGGGAGAAGAAAATAGGGCCTTGATCACTACTAGATCCAGTATTGCCCCTACAAATTTTCGCTCCAATTTACTAATGTGTAGCTATCAAGTTTCAAAGTTGCTCGGATGGCATTGTGGGGGCGGGGCAGGTATGGTTATTGTGAAAATTGACTGCACGACAGAGCTGCTTAAGCACTGTACACATTGGAACCTTAGATGTATAGACCTGTGTAACACTTGCAAAACCAACAAATGAGTGAACCAATATGACAAACCCCCTGCGAACGCGCTAACTAACACACTCTGCATTATAGCTTGGAAGGTTCAGGGCCTAAGCTCCCCTATGAGAAGAAAGTCAATTATGCAGACATTTTGAAATGTATCGGCCTCTGTGGTTTTCCTGCAAGAAACTCATTTGAACTCAATTAATGAACACAGATTATATCACAAGTGAATTACACATCAATTTTTCACATCCAGAGGAAAAAGAACAGAGCTGTAGCAATCCAAGTGGCCAAATAAATTTCCTTTGGAAAACTAAGATTCAGCACAATCCCCAAGGGAGATATACATGTGTTAATGCATGTTTATTGGGTCACACCTTCATGCTGATGTTCCTTTATGAATCTATGCCTAATGCCAAACAAGACCAATTTCTAGCAAATGTTCTGCCCCAGGCTGCTGCATTTGACAAAGGGCAGGTAATAATTGGGGGGATTTTAATTTGGTTCCCAAACCAGAGCTAGACAAAGCATTGCCGCCTTCAAAGTCAGACTATACAAATGCCTATTCTTTTGCAAGGCTATTAATGGAAATGGGACTCATCGATATCTGGAGATTATTTTCATAATAGCGTTAAAGGTTATACCAATTTTTCCCATGTATATGGGTGATATTCCAGATTAGATGTACTCCTAGTGGTTTCATCCTTGATTCCCTATATCCGCTATGCATATATTGAATCCTGGGTCCTATTTGACCACGCCCCATTTGAAATGAGGCTTTTCTTTATCCGTCTAACCCCCCTACATAAATGCTGTGGAAACTATAGAACCCGATTTTAAAAGATATAGCCACACGGCCAAACATTTTTACTAGCCATATCGAATTACTTTGAGGTAAATCTGATAGGGAATTGTTCAATGAGTCTAGTTTTTCTGCAAGGATGTCTTAAATCGCATAGCTGCATTTTGCAAAGCCTGCAGTTTAATTAGAACCCAATAAGAGGAGGAGGTCAGAAAAAGAGAAAGGGAATACAAACTCAGTGGCTCATTAAAGGAAATGCAAAACTTAAGAATTGCTTCGGCCAAACTCAAGACCATGTAGCTGAGAAAACAGCCCAAGCTATCCTTAAAACGTGCAATATAAAAACGGTGTTCCCAAGATTTAGCCGGAGTAGGTAGGTCTTAGCTACTACCTCGGATATAATTGTGATAACAATATACTAAAGAGAAAACCTACATCAGGTCCTATGACCAAAAGACTATCCCCATAGAACATAATCCTGAAAGAATGGACTAGTTCCACAATTGTTCTTTCCATAGAACAACTCGTCATACATAGCCCAAGACAAATGAATAAGACAGATATTCTTGGGACAGACACACAGTTATATACAAATACATTGATCTGTGATTAGAAGTAGTCCATCATGTTTCTGTCCATCAGATATAACACAAATACTGGACGTTCCTCAGGGGCGGAAAGGTAAGGGCCAGAGTATGTTCTTTAAGTTTCAATAGAAGTGCCAAACCTTCATGGGCAAAAAACAAAAAGGAGAAATATTGTCTTAGGTTCAGTAACTACTAAACGTCTTCATTGGAGATAGTCTGGTGTAGGTCTTCTCTTTAGTATATTGTTATCCTTAAAACTAAACAGTTTTATTACTCCAGAGGAAATAAAGCATACAAAATGTTGATGTACAAATTAACCAGGCTTAAAGCACGTAACAATATTGAAGGCCTAAAGAACGACAAAGGGACACTACGAGGAAAACCAAAATTCAACAATACTTTGCCACTCTAATGTCTAACACCACATTAAGCCAGGAAGCTCAACAGGAGCACATTGCATTTTCCGCACTTATCCGGCTATCCCCGGCCACTAGGCAAGAGCTAGAAACTACAATTCAGGAGGATATAGTAGAAAGAGCTTTTAAATCTTTTAAAGGCACAATCCCTGGCCTAGGCAGATTTACAGTCTTCTTCTATAGGACCTTCCACTGCCTCCTGGTCCCACCGTTGACCAAACTGTTAAACACATTTCTTTTCATAGATAGGATTATTATTATTATTATTATTATTATTATTATTATTATTATTATTCAGGTATATATTGAGCACGACCTAGCTTTGGGAAGCAGCCGAGTGCTTTACAATCATAGAGGGAAGTATATAGTGAGGAAAGCAGAGAACACAGAGAGAGTCTTGGGCTCCTTCCTGAACTGTAGAAGCGAGGTGGCAAGTCTGATGTTGACGGGGATGCGGTGCCAGAGTCCTGGGGTGTTGACAGAGAAGCCCTGCCTTCTGGTTCTTTCCTTCTTGTACCGTCAGAGTGCAAGCCTGCACATGTCTAGGATGCACATGTAGGATAACTCCATCTATGGGGGCATCCTCCACTATATTGCTCTTGAAACCTAATAAAGAAATCACAGTGGGCAAACGACATAGGACAATCACGACAACAATGAAGCAAAAATCTATTAAAAGTATTGGCCAATTGACTGATGAAGGTACTTCATTAGTACCCAATTTTACTGTTGATAGCAGCACCCACAACAATATCAGAAGAACCCTCAACATAATTGAAGTAACAGAAGTCTGCTGCCTCCCTATAAATCCTACTAATGATGACTGCGAACGGGCACAAAAGGCCTTCGCAGCCAAACTTTTGAAAGCCCAAGATAAAATTAAATCCGAGATATCAGTGACCTCGCCCTCTATGCCCACCGAGACACATTATGCTTCTGCACAATCATCCCAAACTCAGTTCGGCTTTACATCTAGCAGAGATGCCTCATTAGGTTCCACTTTGGGATTTTCCTTCACAGCATCCTCTGTGGCTGATATCCTTAATATTCTGAAGTCAATGCATCCCACCAACTGCCCCGGCGAACTACTTCCGTCCAAATTCATCCTAGAATACAAAGAGCTTTTTGCTCCTTTTCTTTGTAGATTCGCAAATGCCTCTTTTAGAACAGGCGAAATTCCTAAAACCATAAAAAACGTAGCAGTCTCACCTCTGCTGAAGAAAGCAGGCCTTGACCCTACGGATGCAGCCAATCTAAGGCCTATCACAAATACCCTGTTTTTTTTAAAATTTATCGATAAGATAGCTACTATCCAGCTTCAAGCTCATGTCCAGATGGCTGGCATCTTGCATCCTAAGCAATCTGGATTCAGAAGCAACCACGGCACTGAAAGCGCGCTCCTGGACTTGCAGACGCATATGCTCTCAAGACTAGATAGTAGCAAGTCAGGGCTGCTGATGTTGTTAGACCTATCGGCAGCCTTTGACTTGCTCGACCACAACATTTTACTCAACAGAATGAAGTCTGTTGGGGGCCTTTCTGAGAATGCTATTACTTGGCTGAGAGCATTTCTTGAGGGTCGTCAGTCACGGGTACACTGGGGAAACAGCTCCTCTGGGCCACAAACCATTACGTGTGGCGTGCCCCAGGGGGCTTGCCTATCTCCATTGCTGTTTAATATATACATATTACCTCTATGTTACGACTTAGGTCTCTCACAGACCTTCTTTTGTAACTATGCAGATGACTTCCAACTGGTCCTTAATATCACCGGAGAATATGACCTAGACCAATGCGCAATAAACATAGTCTATAAATCGATAAAACAATGGATGTCTAACAATTGGTTATGCCTGAATGCTATGAAGACAGAGCTTATGATTTTTGGCTCACGACAGGCACAAATGAAGCTGGGACAAGAGTATATGGGTTTCACTATTGATGGTAGTTTTATCAATACGGTTCAAAAAGTGAAAACTCTGGGTACATATATGAACAGCAATGTCGACTGCCAAGCCCATGTTGCAGCTATTACTATCAGTACCAACTATTACCTTAAAGTGCTTAGACAAATCGCTCCTCTAGTCTCGGTCGAAAATTGCACGAAACTTGTGAGAGCCGTTATTTTGCCTCGCATTGATTATTGCAACGCACTCTTGGGTGGAGCAAGCAATGCAGATATCCAAGAGTTACAAAAAATCCAAAATAAGGCCATCCGCATCATTTTTAAAATGAAGTATTCCGAATCCATATCGATAGCCAGAAAAAAATTACACTGGCTCCCGGTAAAAAATAGAATTCAATTTAAGGTGATGACCACATGCCACAAATGTATCTTTGGCAACGCTCCGGCATACCTCAAAGATATCATTGGCATCTACCGGCCAAAGAGAAATCTCAGGTCGGCAGACGCCAATCTTCTTACACAACATCGAGCGAAACGCGCCCGAGGTACGGGAAGAGCTTTCCATTTCCAAGGAGCTAAAGCATGGAATGCTCTGCCAACATCCCTGCGCAAAACCTCAGACCTCCTTACCTTTCGCAAACAACTAAAAACCTATCTCTTTTCTTCAGAGTAATCCCGTGGCAATCTCCTGCTACAGTATTCTTGCTCTCGGCGTCTGGATGCCCATGGGCTTTGACGCGGTATAAATCTATTAACATAACATAACATAACAAGAAGGGAGGGACTGGAAATGAGGGTGATATCCCTAGATCCCCATAAATCCTCTGATTTGATTGATTGAAACTTTATGCGACTATTCTTGGATGCATATAACTTTTGCCCAATGTTCTGAGTCTTCATCCTTGATAACTATCACATCCTGTCGACTAAAATCAGTATATACGGAAAACACACCCATAAGATAACAAACTTAAGGGAAACAAAACAGGAATGTCCCCTTGACATTTTTGGATCCATTTGCTAAGCGGATTAGAGGAAACAAGAGTATCAAGTGAATAAAGTTACATGGGGAAGAATATAAAGTTTCTTTCTATGCCGATGATGTAATGGTTGCCATCATGGGCGTACCTGTTTCACTGACCACTCTAACGGGGGAGCTGGAGGATTTTGGAGCTATCTCTGGTTCTACTGTTAACTGTCCCAAATCCAATGGGTTGAGTGTCCCAATGCCATCCACTACTAAACACATACTTATGAGATATACCCTATGGGACGCAACAATCAAGTCCATTGGGCACCTGTGGGTCCAGATCCCATCCTTCAATTCAAACAGCCTGTTGTCACTAAAAGGTAACCCAGATGTGCTCCATCCGGACATAGTCCCTTTATAGTTTTGTTTAAATATAAATATACATATTGCAAGACACAAAATCCTTCAAGAAACTTCAAAGAGTCTCAAGAAAAGCGTATATGACTTTTATTTCATTAGTATCAACACATCCAATGTATGGGTGTTAAACTGGTATTACATCATACACTTAATGCAAACCCTTTTCACTTTTAGAGGAAAGTATAACATCACTACTCCTTCACATAAAATAATAATTCCTTATTAAACAGTCAACTCAAACTCATTGATTACACTAGCCGATGCATTTTGGATACATAATATCCATCCTCAGGGCTTTGAGTTGTCTTTCATCCTAATAATATTCACATATATGTTCATCTGTTTACCTATAATAAACAATTAATCATAATGTTACCTCTTTATTATTGTATAGGCATCACATTTCACCTTTAAGTAAAGAACATATTAAAAACTATCCTGAGATGGTTCTGAGTACACTCGATGTAAATTCAACCTACAGTAAAAGATTTGTAAGGTCCTATTAGTTTTGTATTCCCCTAAGCATGAATTATGACATAATGTTAGGCCAACTCAGATAGAGCAACATGCAGATCACATCCTTCATCAGGATATTATTTCAGCAGAAGTATTTCTCACCCTTACTGAAAGAATGAACTGATTATTTAGATAAATGGAATAATCAGGAGTTTTCATGGCTATGCCGTGACATGGCTGTCAAGATGAGCCTTGTCCTCACTTTTTTGTACCACTGCCTATCCCTCCCAGTTATAATCTCGGACGCAAGTTCAATGGCCTCATTAGATGTATGCCGGTCCAGAATTAGGGTGCTGGTAATTCCATATAGCAGCACGTTTCCGTACTGGCATACTGCACGTTTGCCGATGGGGTATCCAGAATTACCTACAGCCAAGAAGTGGGTGTAATTCCGGCACCCTACTAGCATAAAATAGCTGATATTACCAGCATTCCAAGTGCCGGTAACAGTATTTCCATTTGCTGGTATCCTGCTGGATACCGGCAAACTAGTAATGAGATCCTATATTGTTTACCGAAAAATATAGGAGTTAAGGTAATTAAATGAGGATGGAGCCCCACTGACGTTTTTGGAATGCAAGACTAAATTTCAAGTAAATGAAAAAGAAAAATATTTCATTACTAGCAGCTACATCATTGGCCCGCACATCCCCAAACAGAAGACAGAGGTACTAGACCTCTCAATGAACTTGAGTAAAGGTATGTACTCTATATGTACTGCTAGATCGTTATAGCCCTCAGGAACGTCTGCCTTATATGGCAAAATTAGAACAAGATATTGGAAATTATATCGAGGAGGATTCCTGTGTCATATCTGGGATAAGAACTCGGGTTGCCTCCCCGTGCACCACCGATAGAGAATGCCCCCTTAACATCTGTTATAGATTGTACCTGCCTGCCAGCAGACTCCATAGAATTAATTCCCCTTACCACCTACCTGCTGAAGTGGTTTTGGAGAGGACGGGGCATGGGCACCCATGTGGTGGACATGCTCTAAAACAATATTTCTGGAAAGAGGTAGTTGTCACGCTCACCTGATTCCCACGGAGGCGCAGGTCTGGCTTCGAGTGCTGATGCTTCCTCTATGGTGAAGCGCAGTACTCTGAGGATGGACAGGTAGGGCCCCTCTACATTGGCTTCTCTGGCTCGCAGGAATATTCCCCTGTGCGTGAAAAGGGAGTATTACCTACTGACGGAATAATGCTCAAGCCTCCCACTCCCTTCCAACCCTCCACGATACCCTTCCACGATTCCCCGTGAAGTCTCACCTTAGGGTCTGGAAGGATGAGTTCTCCATCCTGCTTCTGATGCAGGGGCGCGTTGAAACCCAGTTACTTCACTGGAATGAGGTTTGATGGGAGTTCAAATAAGCTTGACTATTCAGGTAAGGCGCTGTAAGAGTTCTGTAGCAAGTTCAAAAGTTCAAGCTAAATAATAATGTTCATTGTCTTATTGCAGCAAGCGCTAACGCTTATGTCTTTTTCCCCTTAGGGGCCGGGGTTCGGAATGCCGGAAATATGGCGCCGACCCGAAGTGAAACGTGCAGTTCCAGTAAATGACAGGTAAGTTCTGGATGAGCGTTCGGGTAATGTCTTTGCATTCGCTCATTCTATGTCTTTGTCTTTTTTCCCCATAGGGGCCGGGGTCCGGAATGCCAGGAAGCGGCAGGACCCGAAATGAAATGGGAATGACCCAACAGGTAAGTCTTAGAAGGAAACTGAGCTTTTCCTATTCCCTTCCTTCTCTCACCTTGTGTTCTTGTCTTTTTCTCTCTAGGCTCTGGGAAGTGGCTGCGGATCCGGATGATCGCTGCTGAAGATGGAGGTGCCCAGGAAAGGTGAGTGAAATGCAGCGCTGCAGCGATCGAAGCGAAATGCTTTTAAAAATGATGTCTTCCCTTTCAGGATCGTCGGTGTGATGTCTCTGTGATGCAGCTTTAGCAGGTAAGGTCTTCTTTCTCTCCAATTGTCTCTTAGCAGATGACCCAGGATGCTGACAGGCGTGGCTGAAGTCCAGATGCAGGAGCTGACACGGTGAGCGTCCAGCTGCGAGGAGCAGAACAACGCGAAGCGTGAGTTGCTGATCGGGCGTGGTTTAAATAGCCTTGGAAGAAGTTCCAGGTATGTATCCCTCCACCGATCAGGTATGTATCCTTCCCCGACCACACCCAGGTGGAAAGTAGTCCCACAGGTAAAGTAGTTCCATTCAGGCCTCAAGAGGGCCTGGATGTAGCAGCATGGTCTGCATCAGGTAAGTGCACATTAAAATACTCGAACACATGTCTAGCTTTATGAGCCTGGCGCCTAAGGCGCCAGGACAGGGGTCCAACATGAGCCTGGCGCCTAAGGCGCCAGGACTGTGTCCAAAGGGCCCCAGCTTGGGCCCACTGGCACTTCTCTGGGGGTAATGATGCCTGCCTCTGGGGTTGCTGGGTCGGACCTGGCTCCTTGGAGGTAGGCATCATGACAGTAGTCTTACACATTAAATTAATCAGTGGAATTCCTCTATCCATGGACCTTCTGATTGTACAATTGGGAGATACAGATGGGGGCATGTAACATGGCAACTCCCATCACAAATTTGCTAGTAGCTGCCAACATCACAATTGCATGAACAATTGAAGAACACTGGGGGTCTGAACATAGAGATGTGGTGAGGGGAAATTTGGGAGATCTTAATGTATGGTTACCTTTTAAAGAATTTTACAATAATCTGTCCATGATTGTTTATAAACCCAACTTGTTGAAATGCTTTCCCTTGTTTTTAAAATCACAACATTTAAATAAAGCCCAAGCTAACTCAATGAGTCTTTCGAAATGTTAAGAAACAGTTTGCATAATTGTACTTGTTATATCCTTTTGAAGATAAATCAGTATCCAGAGTCATTGTCATATCTTAAGAGTACTGTACAATTATGTGTTGCAGTCTCCAAAAGTAAATCTTTTAATTAAACTATTTTCCTACTACTATAACGAGGCACAATAAAAGCCGATTCCAGAATTGGTCACTTAGAAGAACAGCATTATCGCCCATTAACAAAGTAACAGCAAATTCCCTAATAGCCAGTTACCACTGTAGGGGCTCCTTTTATTATTCACAGCACAATAAGACCATATACCATTATGCCCTGTGAGCACAGCAAATCCAGAATCCAGTATACCAAGTTAGTAGATGCTTTTTTGCTGAGTTGCCATAGAAAGGACCAATTCCAGTATTGTCTTTCACTATATTAAGGCCACATTCCAGTATGTTGAGTTAGAACTTTAAGCACCGACGCCGGTATGACCAGTGTGGTAAGTCAGAATCAGGAGATGGGCAAAGTGGCATTTGGAGTTTTTACGCAAAACCTAAGCTAGTCCTAACCGTCTTGACCCTATTCTAGTTTACTGAAAAGGTGTCTAAAGAGTGCTTTTCATGGTGTCCTAAAATAACCAAAATCTGCCATTCAGAAAACTTATTCCAGCATGACTTCTGCCTCAACCACTATAATCATCCAATAGCCTAACCTCAATAGAAAAGGTACAAAAAAGGCCTTTGCCCAACAAAGGAATTGGTGGCTGGTTTCCTACCCAACCATAACTTCTCTCTCTCTCTCAAAAGGGGTTCTTGGCCATGTGGCAAGAGTTTAAATAAGTACTTTGAGTGTCTCTTCCACCTTCCCCTTCTCGGGATATATGTCACAGTGTGATTAGATTCTTTCTCCGTACCCCACCAGGGACTAGGTCATTCCTTTATCCTTTGGGGAGCTCCTGGTTCATAAGTCTACACCAGGTATTCTCCTGGGGCTTTGCTCCAAAGAATCTTGTAATTTTTTTGCTGCTAGTTTTCTCTTGGTTGTACCCCTCCTTGAGCTCTTGAAAATTCATGCCTGCCTTGGTGTCTGGTTTTGGTTCACACCTTGGGGTCTTATTGCTGTTACCCTACTTTGTGGTCCAACCTCTTTTTTTTAAAACATGTATTTTGATTAAGTTTTCATTAAATGCAACATACCGTGACTAGTCTCCATGAATGTCCCCCAACAACCCCTCCCCTGCCCAATACTCACCTCTCTCCCTCCCTAACCCCCTGAATCCATAATCCCTCCTCCGCCCCGTCCGCCACTTTCCCCACTGTCAGATGGTGTCAGACCATGTCCCCCCTCAGAGCTTAATATCACTATTTGCTTTCCCGATGGCGGACCAGTTACTTCTGGCATCTCAATACATTGCTCTCCCTTCATGTCTCTTATGGGCCAGTTCACAGGGGCCTTAGGTCTTGGGTGGATGGCAAATTGTTCAGTAATTGCCCTCAGTCCAGTTCCAAATTATTCTCCCCTCAGGGGCTCTCATTACAACCTTGGCGGAGGACCATGGTGCTATTAGCACCATGGTCCATGCCGCTAAGGTTACGATTCCGCCATGGTGGATGGCGGAATTACCGCCCCATTCCAAGGTGAGTGGGGCGGTAAATCCCCATTCCCCATTTACCCTTCCCCATTCCCATTTTTGCCCCATAGGGCATAATGGGAGTGGGGAAGGCGCTAATTACGGCACCGTAAATTACGGTGCCGTAATTAGCACCAAGGCGGGTTAGCGCCTTGCATTTTAATGCCTGCTAAAAGCAGGCGTTAAAATGGTAATCAGGCGTTAAGGGTTAACGGCGCCGACGGCGCCGTTAAACCCTTAACGCCTGGGTTGTAATGAGGCCCAGGGTCTCTATATTTGCTCAAGTGCTCCACCTCTGCCAACCCCCTCCTGTGCACGCCTTGAAGCCATTGCCTTAGTAACAGACCCTCTGCCCCTTTCCATGAGATGGTTATCTGCCTTTTGGCTAGGACTACTAGGAATCTAGTGATTTTATTACTCACTTTATGCCTCTTTGTCCCTGTAGAAGGCCCCACAAACATACCACATGCGTACATTCATAGTGTCTCCCCAGTAACGTGTTGCGGTGTCCCATCACCTCCCCCCAGTATCTTGTGATAACTTGGCAGCTCCAAACCATATGCCAGAAACTGGCATGACCCTGCCCGCAGCGCTGACACTCATGAGTCACAGAGGAGTCTATAACATGAAATGTCTCCAGCGTTAGTTACACCCTGTGTAATTAATAAAATTGAGTGAGATGGAATTGCTTGTTTCTGGATGTCTTTCTAACATCTTTGCCCATGTTTTGTCCCGAACGGATGGTCCCACGTCCCTCTCCAATTCTGCTTTCACCACCAGCTCCTTATCTGCCCTTACAGCCTACAGCACAAGGGCAGATACACCATGGATATCCTCCCTCTGCCTCGCTAGAAACACAAAAATGTCTTCAGCGGACTCGCCTGTGGCTCTCCCAGTATATCTTCCCACAGCTCCGCTAGTAGTCTTATCACCTTGACATATGTGAGGAAGTGGCTGCTTGCTACCCCGTATACCTGTCTCCATTCGTCAAACATCATCAATTTGCCCCCTCTGAAGGAATCCCCCACTGTGGTGCACTCTCCTTCAAGGTTGCTAACCCGATATCCTTCAGTGCTATGTTCATAGTTGTGTCGAATCCAATAGGTATCTCCCTGTCAAACAGGCTTTTGACTTTCAGTTTCTATAACAGCTTTTTCCACACGTCCTGCACCACCCTAAAGACATTAATGCCTCCTCTCCCTCGTCTTAGGTTCCACAGTAGCCTCATGCCCTCTTTATCTCCTGCGAACCCTCTCAACAACCCTGTAATCATGCCCCACCCCACCCCGGGCTGTCTTCCAAGGGGTCTAACTTATGATGCCATGAATTGGTGGCTGGTTTCGGATACCCCTGCTTTGGGGTCTGATTGCTGTTACCCTGCCTTGGGGTCTGGCTTCTGTTGCCCCGCCTTGGGGTTTGGGTTCAGTTATTTCACCTTGGTGTCTGGGTTCGGCGCCGCCTTAGGGTCTGGTTCATTTACCCTGCCATGGGGTCTGAGCTTGCCTTTCTGCCCTCCTCCGGAGCAGTGGGACAACTGTGTACCTTCTGTCCAGGTGCAGTGTTACTCAGGGCAGGTGGGCCGGAAGGCCGACACTATCTCTTCCTTCTGTTTTATGTCTGGATTTCCGCAATTGTCTGAGTCGGCGCTCACTTCATGCTGAGTTCCTACAGGCCTTGGGTCTCGCTCCCTCATTGCACCGCTTATCTGTGGCTTGGATGGTTCTGACTGGTTGACTGTATCCTGGGCCGGGTTTCTTCCTTCATTGTCTTAGCAGGGACGCTCTATGTTCTGTGTACTCAACAGCAGCTGGATCTGCCACGCCAGGCGGGTGCTCGCTGTTTCCCCCTCTGTAACTCGAGCGGAGGTATATCATCCACTGTAGCTCCACGGGCTACCTTCCTCTCCAGCAGCAGTGCTGACTGGTCCTTTATCCCTCACACAGTGATGGAGGTGGGCATGTCTCCCGGTCTCTCTTCTGAGACGTGGACGGTGTGAGAAACCATGCAGCTATTTGAGTTGGAAGTTGCAAGTTAATACACAAGTTATTCCCCAAATAACCAACAAAACTATGATACAAGGGAGGATAAAATATATCCGGTATTATGGATTACATGTCCTCTAAACGGGGACAATCTAGGGGGTGTTAGGCAGAAACCTGTGCAGTTCCCTTAGGGACCACTGCAAAAGATTTAAGACTACAAGTGGTTGGCAGTAAACCCACTTGGTAGCAGTCTGTACCACACAGATTCACTTGGTAGCTGTGGTTGAGCAGTCAGACTTCCCTCAAGAAGAGTTAGGCAGTATGCAGAGTATACACAATAGGTACAGAGACACAGTAGCACAAACAAACACTGACCAGAGATTTGGTGTAAAAGTATATAATTATTTATTTAAAAACATATTTTTAATTTACACTAGCACAAACGAGGTGAGTAAATTCAGCACACAGTCACTATCATTTATAAACAACCATATTCACTTATTAGACAAGTCTTAGTGAGAAACATCACTTATTTTCAGACAGAGGTGAGCGCTTAACATAAGATGACACTCTAATAAGTTGTAAAGAAAGGGAGGAGAAAAGCAGGGTTAAGGAAGCACACAAGTTTCAATACTTTTACAAAGAACCACAGTAAGGCAGGATAGGCAGAGTTCTACTGGAGAGCAAGGAAGTCAATTGCAAGGCCCACTCTTGGAGATAGCAAACAGAAGGGATCCAGGTTCACACAGTGGGGTTATGCCCAAAGAGTCTTGTAGATAGCTCGCTCAAAAAGGATGAAATTCAAGTCAGGAAAAGTTAGCTAGGTTGTCCCAGGCTAGCCCAGGTTAGAAAGTCGAGGCTTTACTGTCACCCCGAACGATCTGTCGCAAGGGAAGCCAGGTGGGACACAGTACCTTAAGAGTGAAGGAAGCTCCAGCGGGGGCAGTTGTTCCTGGCAGCAGGTGCAAGTCGGTGTTTCGTCCAGAGGAAGAAGAGTTCTCGCCGTGGAGGAAAGCTGAAGGTCATTGCACTGCCAGGGAAGAAACCAGCCGCGGAGTTCTCCGGTTAAAATGCACTACCCTTCTCTTCGCGGTAGTGGTAAGCCGTGGTAGTCCGGTTGCGGGGGTGCTTGGCACGGGCAAGGCGGCCACGAGATGCTCCAGGAAGGTGAAAAGAAGGCAAAACTGGTTATCCCCACCAGTCAAAGGAAGAAGACTCTGCGGATTGGAGATCTCCTCTGTCGTCGGGAAAAGTGGTGAGACGGTTCAGCAGGGCTCCACCGGTGGTGTCATCGTTGCAGGTCTGCTCAGCTTCTCCCTTCTCGGATTCTTAGGTCCTGTGGCGACTTCTGAAGTTCCAGTCCCCAAAGCCCTGCTTTTATGCAGCACACCCCCATTCACTCAGCATAGCTGTCAATCAAACATGCTAAGTGGTGAGCCGGCCAGCTCACCACTTGGGCCAATCACACAAGAGTGCGACTTGAGTTACCCAGGTAACTCAGTCCAGGGTGCCTAAACCCCCTCCAGGCACCAGAGTGGCACCACTTTTGGAGGCTTCTGTGGAGAAGCCCGCCAAAAAGTGGAACAAAGGGCTCGACTTGGGTTGGAGTCACAGAAGAGAACACAAACGCCATTTTCAGAATCGAGTTCTGGCAAAAAATACCAACCGGTGAATTAATATTAAATAAATAAACCGGCGGTATGTTCAAGGCTGTAAGAATTAAATAATTAAAGTTGGTAGCCTCGAACAATGGGAAAATCCCATAGAGATATATTTGCGGTCGAATATAAAAAGTAGTATCCACTGCCACCAGCCAAAACTCGATCAGTCGGGACGGAGACGTGCCCCCTCGAACAACAGACCCCGGGGCAATCGAATTGCCCCGACCAGTAGGTCCACAATATGATGCTTTGTACTGGCTTCTGTTCATAATTTGGGACTAGCAAAGCCAATGGTGACTTTACATGCCCTGGGAGACAGTAGTCAGTCCCAGGGTATGGAGTCTATGATGGGGCATCGCTACGACACCCCTGGGTTACGGCACGGAGGGTGCAGTGTAACCCACATCAAAAAACACATGAGACCCTATGGAGTAAAAGACCCCATAGCCCATAAAACACATGGAAAGTTAAAGGAACACCTCAAATCATGTCTAAGAGTGGGAGCATAAGAATCTCACTCTTAGCAGGAGAGAAAAACATATACCCCAAAACTCCAGCAAAGCTGGACTCACTAGGTTTGGGAAATTAGCCTTACAGAGAATTCTCCCTAACAGGGGGTCCCTCTCCGTGGGATCATGCTTGCCCTTTCCCTTATGGGAGTGTTAAGCTGGCAGGCTCAACTCCCTAGTCCTAAAGGGGGTGACTCCTGTGAGGAACCTGAGTGCGTCCTCACTTCTTTTTCCCTCGACATGCTCTGCTCAGATGACCAGGGAAAGGCCATTACTTTTGGATCCTGAACCTGGGTGTGGATATGGGAGGGAAGATCAACTAGGTGGAGGAGATTTGGGGAGTGGGGAGAGGATGTCCTTGTGTGTGACATGGAATTCTCTATTCCCTTTTCACAATGAACCTTCAGTCCCTCCATCTTTTATAGTTTACTGCCAAAATGACCCTTTGAAATGCCATTATTATACTGAGATGTGGAAGAGATCAACTGGGAGGACACCCCCTTATTTGGCCTGGTTAAATACACTGAAGCCTCCTGTGATTATCTTCCAAGCCTTCCAAGCCCTCAGGCCGCTGGTTGCGTGTGCGAAGGAAGAGCGGAGCTACACGCAACAAGCATTAAGGTTCGAAGATGGCAAGCACTGCTCACTGGGCTTCCAAGAAGCACAAGGTCAGCGAAAGGAAGATGGAGAGTTGGAGAAGACGCCCAGAGGAGCAGCTGCATACCGGTGAGTGTAGCAAAGGAAACAGGGGCTGCGAGAATCCATATGTTAATACTGAAGGAACTAAAAACTATGACTCTTGGTCGTGGAATAAAAATTGAGGGTATATGAATGCTGAACAAGCTGCAAAGTGTTATTGCAACTTTTAAGAATTCAGTATGTAATATTGAATACCGAACTAGAGGAAAGATATGATTAACATATGGACAATACAGAATAAGTGATGAAAGCAAGAGATGAACACTTATGAACAAAGTGAAGTGAGTGATGAGCACTTATGAGCCAAGTGAAAAGCAAATGATGAACACTTATGAAAAATGTTTACGTAAGGTGGTGGAAAAGGGGTGAACACTACCGAGTGAATTGGGGGAGATACCAGTTGTGCATAGCCAAAAGACTGCCAATGAGAACCTGGTTGCATGAGATACAAGTTGTGGCAAAGCTAAAACGGCTACCAAGAAGAATCTGAAATAAGTATGAGCTCCCAGACACAAAAGTGTGGAAAACACATTGTGATAAAGCCAAGAGATTGCTAAGGAGAGTTAGCAATGAGTATTGACCAATGACACAGGTCCAGAGAGAGACAATCATTTTTGTCAGGGAAGCCCGAAGAATACAGAAGCATAACAAAATGCCAAGGGTCATTGGTTGCATGACTTGTAATGGGTGGACTGTGTGGTCCGACAACTGCGCCTAGACTGAGGGACTCCTGCTTGAAAAGAGTCAAGGAAATCAAAGATAAGTAAGCTGTGTTTTATAACAGGTTGTTGAATTGAATGAGAAAGAAAGCAATCTGTGTGAACTATTGAAAAGCCTGGCTAATTAGGAAAATTGAACTGGAACTGTTCTTGAAAACCAAGAGATTTGAACTGGTTACATTTTGGAAGCAGAGAGAGCTAACTACTTGGGCAAAGGAACCCCAAGACTTTGTGAACTGTGGTGAATTCATGAGGAAGGGATCCCCGAGACCTTTTGAAGTTGGAAGAACTGACCTCTTGGGGAAGATAACCCCGAGGATTTTTTGAAACTGGTTTCAACTTGGGGAAGGTGAAGCTGGAAAGTAAGCCAAGAGCTGGAAGAAGCTCTGAACTATATCTGAAACACTGTTTCTTTTGTTTCTGACATCCCTGCACATTATATATCTTTAGTTGTGAGGGCAATCTGCGCCAGTATATCAAAAAGCCACCATAGGTTCAGTGCAGTGGATCTCCCAGGGATGAACTCTGATTGGTCCGGGTGAATGATGTGTGGCATGAGTTGCATTTGTCGGGTGGCTATTATTTTTTGCAAATATTTTGATATTCCTATTGATCAAGGAGAGAGGCCTATAGGAACCACACTGATCTGCAGGTTTCATCAGAACCGTGATTACAGCTTACTGCAAAGTTTCAGGGAGCTTCTGTGTATCGAGGGCTTCCTGCCATAGCTGAAGGAAGTGGGGGGCTAGTAACGGTTTATATTGTTTATAAAATTTGGTTGTGAGACCGCTTTCCCAGTCAGTTGATCATCAATCTCACAGGTAATTTCATCCAGGGTGATTGGTAGGTGTAACTGGGTCTTACGCTTCTTGTGATAATTGTGTGATTGGAATATTTACAAGAAACCTGTCAATATCCTCTAAAGTGCGAATATCTTTGTTGGAGTAGAGATCCATGTAAAACCCTGCAAATACCCCAAGAATAGCTACATGCAAATGTACCAGGTTGCCCACCCCATCCATCACAAAGGGAATACACCCGCTGCCCCCCTCCTGTCATGCCATGCGGACAAGCAACCTGCCTGGCCATTCGCCCTCATCATAGCAAATTGGGGTGTCTAGGAATTTAAGCTTGCACTCAGTTTTCGCCCTAAAGCCGGCTACTGCATCTTTTATCTGCTCTAGGGTGGCCGTAGGAGGATTAGGCGCATGTCTCTGCCCTAAGTCACCTAGCTTTTCTTCGCACTGCGCTATGTCCCGTCTACTCATTTTGTGTATACTGAACTCCGCAGACATGGCTATCCCCCATATGCACAGTTTAAAGGCTTCCCATAATGTGCCGACTGAGGCCACTGATCCCACATTTGCTTCAAAATATAATTTCACATGGTTGTCTATAGTAGCCATGAACACCATGCCAGCAAGTTCTTGAGGCTTCATTCGCCAGCTATTGCGGGGCCTAGGGAGTGTCTGCAATGTCACGGAAATGCGGATCAGGGAGTGGTCAGAATAGGTCCTGGGGAGAATGCAGGTCTCCCGAACACACCCAAGCAATACATCAGAGATCAGCCACATATAATTGCAGGAATAGGAGTCATGGACCAATGAGTAGAAGGAATATGCGCGGTCCCGAGCATACATTGCCTTCCAAGCATCCACCAATCCAATGTTCCGATCCCTTCGCTAATGGTGCATGCTGTTTTGATCAGGGTTCTCTGGGTGTGGGTGGATCTGTCTAAGCCTACATCTAAGATGATATTGAAGTTACTAAACAGCTCCCTCCCCGCCAGAGCCCCATAGACCAAAACATACCGTCCTAAGGGGTTGATATCGACTTTTTTATGTTGGAATGGTGGAATGGAGCCGACTTGTGTATTACAATCATTACCCCCTGGATTGTGTGGAGTATGTGGTATAGAATCTGTTTGTACCCTAGCTTCTGTTGAATCCCTCGCACCAGGCAGCCAGGGTGTGCATCTCCTGCAAATACAGGATTTTACGTGGTGGAGAATTTTCTACCATTTGATCGGGTTCCCCAGGCTACACACATTCCAACTAGGACATGTCACTTCTCCCATCTTGGTTCCAGTGGTAACGCGTGAGCAACCATTGAGTAAAGTATGCGCACAGTGTTCTGTTTCAGCACCCTCACAGGAAATATAGGCCCCCCATATGTCACCAGATTACTCGCCAACTGCCTTTTTGTAAACCCCAACTACCCCTCCAACCGCCCAACCACATCTCCCTCACAACTGTGAGGGTGATTGATTTACCGCTACAACATACCCAACATTTAACGTAACTTTGCATGGGGAGGCCGGTGCATGGGCACAAGCCCGAGCCAACCAACGTACAGTGAAAATACAGGTATTAACAAACGTCCTAGTACATCAAATGTTTATAGGGCTGAAAGCCGTCAATGGTACACAGGGATACACACTACTGCTCCCAGCGAACTTCTCATAGCGTACGCAGCAAGGTTGGGTGTGCCACTGAAGGATAACAACAAATGAGGGTACGAAATGTGAAGGGATCCAACAGCAAGTTTTATGGCAGTCTCCAGCTGACAGTTTAAGGGTTCATGACGGCGACAAACTGCCATCTAGGAACTTCATCGCTTCACCAGGTAGTGTAGAGAAGTTGGTCTTGCTGTTCCATTCGACTCTCAGCTTGGTGGGATAAACCATTGTGTATTCCAGGCATCTGTCGGGCAGCCACTCCTTAACTGCCAAGAATGTCTTTCTCTCTTGCTGCACATCCACTGAGAAATCCGGGTAGATGTGTACTCTGCTGGATCCCAACATAAGGACTCCCGGCTCTCTTGGCGCGCAGAGGATGGCATCCTTGTCCCGATAATTGAGGATGCGAGCAATTATCCTGGTTTAGAATTGGGTGCCAATGATCTATGGGCACGCTCCACTGCAAATTGTGGTGGGAGTGTGGGGTTGCCCAACAGTGGCAACATTTTCTGTGAATGTCTCTGGAGTGGCTTCTGTGTTGCTCTCAGGCACTCTGATGATGCGGTTATTGTTGCGGCAAGAAAGCAACTCTTGCTCATCAGTCTTCCGCGCCACCATGTGTATATGCTTAGAGAGCGTCGCCACCTCTGCCTTTAAAGTGGAGACGTCGTCCTCCACGGCGTCCACCGTATTCTCAGCCTCTGGTCTGTTTTCTCCAGTCTCGCCTTGATAGATCCAACAATGCTGGTTATATCATCCAGTTTACTGTGCACCGCCGACAACCCCTCATGCATACAAGCCATCATGTACTGGATTTCGGTTAGCTTCGTGGGTGTAGCAGCAGGATTCATGTTCCCAGTCGCCTCACCAGTCTCCAGAGTTTTTGTGGTGGTTTTAGCATATATATTCATGTATCTTTGTTTCTTTGTGCCCCCCTTAGTCATTGCTCCAATATGTAGTATCCTGCAATCGTAGGGAGGTGGGTTGGAGCACAGCAGTAAGCCCACAGGAAGTCTAGCCACCTACTCCGGTTCGCAGCACAAAAATAACTTTGCCTCACTGCAAGGGGGTTTCAGGACCAGACTGTCCTATTGCTTGGGGGACAGCAAAGTGTCAGACATTAAATGGTGGCTGCACCGTCCATGCCCTAAAAATGCCAGGGCGCAAACCACGGCCTTGATAAGTGTGCTCTAACCAGTCTGGGCCACTTCCGGATCGCAAGCACACAATGTCCACCCACCGCAGGAGCTACGAAAGTGCTTCCATGCACCCTCGTGGCCCACAGGGCCAGCCCTGTCAAAACATACCTGTTTTATGAAAGCCCAGTGTTGGTGGGGGGCTACCTCCATTGGTCTCTGCAGTTTGCCACCTTACAAGACTGCCCTCGGCCTCTGGGGCCCGTGGCTACAGTGAAGCAGGGGACTCGCAGTAGTGGAGCAGGCCTGGCGCTCCATGCACTGCGCAGTGAAAAGGTCCCGCTCACAGTAATCTCCTCGGTACAGCTGGGGCTGAGGGCGCACACCGCCAGCAGCAGGGAGGAAACTTGGTGTACAATTCCTGTGTACCTTTGTTCAGGATGTCTAATTACCATGTTTGGTTAGAGTGTAGGGTCTGTTTAAGTTCCATTTTTTATCCGTTTTATGGCTGCAGAGCGGACGCGTAAGAACAAGTTGCACTGTAATTACTAGCATACTCCTGGTCCATCGTCCTATTTCCTCCATATAGTCCTCCCTACCACCCCATGTAATAAAGTCCTGCTTTGATAGTGCTAACAAAAGGACACGTTTTTGAGGCTGAAAGCATGCACATAGCTAGTACTCATGGGAGGCGTGTACATGCATGCATGCTAGCACCGTCTATTTTTTATTTTTCTGCATCATGCTGAGGTCCTTCCCCTTCCTGGGAGATGACAGACGAAGTATGGAGGAGTGGGACTGTGGAATAAGAGTACAGTATTGAATTACTTTTACACTTAGATTTGTCCCAACAGAACATTGAGCTGTTTTCTTTTTTCTGCTAAAAGGAGGACCATGTTATGATATGATATGAAATGATATGATATTTTATTTATATAGTGTCTATACACAGTGTGTTTCAAAACGCTTCAAGGCAAGGGATGGAACAAGGGAAACATACAATGACATTCTTACAGGACATGAACAGTAAGAATGTGAAATTAATTATCATACTCAGCCTGATGACATTTCAGATAGTGCAAGAGCTAAGACATAGATAAGTTAGGGAGGGGGAGAGTGAGAAAGAAATGGAAACAGACAGGCCACTACCGTACTAGGTATGATGACATTTCTGGTAGAGCCGGAGAAAAACAAAAGGTGAGGGAGAGGGGTGCAGAAAGGGAAGGGAATAACAAAACAAGCGACTATCGTACTAGGCCTGACAACATTTCAGATAGTGCTGAAGGGAGTGGGGGGTAACAAGTAAGGGGAGGGTTGAGGAGACAGACAAGGTTACTATTATACTAGGTCCAGGGACAATTCTGATAGCATAAGTGCATAGAAGAAAGTAAGGGGAGGAGATAGGAAAAGGGAGAAAGGGAGAGGAGAAGAGAACAGAGCAGTCAAAAAAGTCGGTGAAGCAAGTGGGGAGAGCGAATACAATTGCAAAAGTCAGTAGTAACACATAATGTTGCAAGCCAGGATACAAGATGAAGATAGGAACAGCATGATTCAGGGCCACCATGAGTACAAGATGCAAAGGAAGTCCAGCATGAGAGTTGAGAAAGGGTGACGCGTGAATCAATGAAGTCCATAAAAGTCAAATCCAGCATTGGCCACAAGACGGTGATGGTGAAACCAGAATGTATCCGAACAGACTCCTGCAGAAGTAGGCTGGCAGGGGGAGGGGCAGAAGAATCAAGCAAAACAGGCAACACCTGTGTTCGAGAAGGGTGGGGGGGCACTAGGGAACATCATGGAGGGACCACAGGGGGTGGGAAAGGCCTGTGGGGACAGAAGGAGTAAACACATGTTGGTGCATACTTTCCTGCTGTCTGAGCAGGGGGTCGGGACCTGGGTCCTCCTAGTCCGAACAGGTCCAAACAGGAATTGCCCTTTTCTTCATCTGTCCTTCGCATCAAACGCCCAGGCGAGAGACGCTCTTGATCTAAGAGTTAAGAGCAGGAAGGAAGAGGCAGGGCTAAGAAGATGGGTGGTACTTAGGCCAGGTGACCTAGATCCACTTACACCTGCTCCCCATCTGAAAAGGAAAAGAGGCTGGAGGGCTCCTTAAGTGGGGGAAAAGAGCAGCAACGAGGAAGGCACCAGGTGGCTGGGGCTTGCTAAGTGGGAAAAAGAGCAGCAACCTGGAAGGCACCAGGTGGGCGGGACTTAGGCCAGGTGAATTAGATCCACTTGCACCTGCTCCCCATCTTATTTTGTTTACCACTGAAGACACTGTATGAAATACAATTCTCCAGCATATGATTTTTCATTTCACATACTTGAATATTCCAGAGTCAAGTTTAAAATGTTCAGTGATAATTCAAAATCAGTTAAAAGAACAAAAAAACTGAATCAAATTGCAAAGCCTATTCACCTCACTTTGGCCCTTTTGCCCCGAGCCAATGGGGTGAGCAGGTCTTAAACTGCACCACCGTAGAATCTTCAGTTTCTAACAGTTTCAGCTGTTGGGCTGATGTAGGTACTCACATATTATCTGTTTATGTTTATTGTATTTCTTTAGCGCTTTAGGCCCTTAGGCAAACGGGCACACCTACTTACTTTGTAAAAGTTTCTTTTAAATGTATAACTGAAAAATATGCTACTACATACACTTGTAATTTTTTACATATTTTGGATGCTTTCCTTGCACTTGCTGTTACCATGCAGGGGGTGCTTATCCTTTCCGGGTCCCTTTAGGCGAGCTCCTGTGTTCAGTTTCATTTTGAATCAGCTAAATCGTCTCTGGAAATGGATACAGACAGGAAAAGAAAGTGTTTTTTTATAGCTTTAGGCCTAGACGGCATTAATCCTACTTCCCGTCCCGTTTCCTCCATAATGTATGGGCGTCCCAGCATGTGGACAGGACCGGAGCAATTTGCACCGCAGAATAAGCACTACTCCTTTCAATGTTATAATTTGTTATTATCATTTATTTATTTGTGCTTGTGTTTTTTTTGTATTTTGTATTTTTATTGTTCTTTATGTAGTGCCTTTATCCGAAGCGATTTATTTAGGAGATCAGCGGTACATAAAAACAGTGGTGCAAGTCATGGTTCGGCTACAGCCGGTAACAATCAATCAGGGTATTGAAGCAGGTGAGTTTTTAAGAATGAACGGAACAAGGAGTAGGATGTAATAGAGCGAAGAGACAGGGGGAGCATGTTCCACTGAAGAGGGGCGAGGAGCTGGAAAGAATGAAAGTGGGATTGAGCCCAAGGAGGACGAGGAACAGTCAGTCTAAAAATATCCAAGGAACGGAGAGAACGAGAAGTAGAGTAGAATGAAATAAGAGATGCAAGATAGTCAGGGGCAAGTCCATAGAGAGATTTAAAGACTAGGCAAAGAAAATTGTATTTAAGCTGAGAGTAGGAAGACAACCAACCAAGTGAGGTAATACAACTTTTAATCTCCAAGAAACAAAGTGACTCCACTTTGTTAGGAATGGCACTTCGCAGTTAGCCCCAATTAGGTTGCTAATACTTAGTCTACTACATAATATATCAGAATGTTGATCAAAATAAATTCAGAAAGTCGTAAATTTCATAGCAGGAAATGTTTAATGCACATTCCTGAAGTGTCTACTAGTAAAGTTTGTCTTTGTAAATCACACAATGAGTGTTCATCTAAGATTGCCCTTAATACTCTGGTGCCAATGCATTTTGGATAAAACCTTCATCAGGGCGGTATTATAGCAAAAAATGATATTGCATGACTTAGTCATGCCAAAAAACGCTTGGAACGCGTTAGAAGCAGCTCTCCCGGCATACACGTCCTGCAAGCTGCTCGATCTACCCGTTGTGCAACCGCACAACTTTACGATCCAAGCATTTTTTGGCATGACTAAGTCATGCGATATCATTTTTTGCTATCATTGGCTATCATTGGCACCAGAGTATTATTTTTCATCACTTTATGCAATCACTTAAAGACTAAATTTACAAGTGGTGCCCTCCTCTCTCTTTTCATTTTGTAATACAACTTTTACACACATTATTAACATATGAAATGCACACTAAGTCAACATAAGACACAAATTACATAACATTTTACGGTTCATAGACATAATTTCGAATACAAAATATTCGAAAGTCAAAAAGTCGAAAAAAAACGTCGAAAAAAAAATGTCGAATTTTTTTTAATGACGTTTTTTTTTCGAAATGGGGGGGTTCCCCCCAACACCCCCTTTTTTTTATTTTTACCTATTTTTTTCACAGAAACTAGAGCCCAAAAAAAAATATCGAAAAAAAAAACAATTCGACATTTTTTTTTTCGACATTTTTGATTCGACTTTTTTGACTTTCGAAATTATGTTTTTGAAATTATGACTGGACACCACATTTTACATATTAACATAACCAATTCATCAAAATTCTAAAACCACTACAAAATAAATACAAAATATAGCGCAATTTCATTACTACACTACATACAAAATATTTCCAAAATATGAATAACAATGATATCAACTTTTTAAAAAATCTTCTTAATCTCAGTGAATCATTTTTCAAATTCTTTCCAGACATGTTCACTGAGAACTAAAGAAAAATGTATTGGTGTATTAATAGTCAATCCAATAGTCCTATGTAAACAATCAATCTCAGCAATACAGTCTTCATATGATTTAGACCCGAACGAACACAACTCAAAGTCTTCCTTAAGAGTTTCGTCAGGAGGTTTCTTTTTCTAGAAAACTTCAATGCATAAAGAATGCATGGCACAATACTAGTAACATACAACTTTATCATACCCTCATGGGAATATCTGTTCTTTACAGAAATAAAATATTTAATAAGATGGTATTTTGCTAGTATCTTTGGAAAAATCGATTTATACAAAACTGAGCTACCCAGACAGTGACCAGTCATGACACCTAAGTACGTATACTCTTTTACTACTTGTGACGAATCATGCAGTGCCGTCTCTTCTCCCAGAGGGGGAGACCCTTCTCTTGAGTCAAGGGAGATGTGGCCACTATCTGATGGTCCCCCTGGGTGTGGTTTTCAGCGGGAGGATTCATGGGAAGGGATTACCCCTCTGGGATACAGGGAGGACACAGCGGGAGTACACAGTAGTTTGATCTTCACCCAAACTCTAATAATTCACTCTTAGACTCCAGTTCCTTTTCTTCTACCCCTATATATGTTTGTCAGTCTACACCTCTCATTAGTACTGAGACGAGGGAGAATAGAACTACTCTCATAGATCATCATGGACAAAAACTGGGCTCAGGAGGAGGCTTAACAACTTGTCTAGCCCTCCCTGGTGAAGCCACGAGAATGAACGCAGTATGGCAAAGGTAGCGGAAGCCGACCGGGACACAGAAGAGGGAGCCGAGCGGTCCAAAGCGGTCCAAGAATGAGGGACAGCATGACAGTCTGGCGGACGGATGCTCCAGGTGTTCCTAAAGTCTGAGTCTGTGTCGGGAAAGAAAACCGCACGACAGGTGATAAGTCTGAGGCTGCGGAGCAGTCGCAGCACATCAGAGGTCCAAGGAAGCCACAGGGACTCCGTGGAGGGTAGCAGATGCCCAAGAGAAACTGGATCCCTCGTGCTCAATGCACAAAGGTACACGGGTTACTGGAAAGGCGTTGGGCACCCGAGAGGGTTGTGGCAAGTACAGAGGGGCCACATCAGCCGCCAACCTTAGCCTGGAACTGTTGGGAGAACCCAGGAATAAGAGATGACCAGAAAGGTCAGTTGAGAGACCCTACCCGAATTGAGAGAAAACCAAGGGGGAGGTGAAAGACATCTTCCTGGTCACCTTCTTATTGGAAAAGACTGAAGAGAAGATCAAATCTAAAGAAAGCAGACCATACTTGGTAGGTTAGTGAAACAAGTTGTTCCAGTCTAGGGAAAGGGAGTAATTCCCCCTGGCTGTGTATACTGTGAAACAAAGTCTGTGAAAGACCAGGTGAAGGAAATAATTAGTCCTGGTTGTGTCAACTGTGAAACACAGTCTGAGAAAGACATGGGGTAGGGAGTAATTCCCCCTGGCTGAGTGAATTGTGAAAAAAAGTCAGAGAAAGACCAGGGAAAGGGAGTCATTCCCCAACCATTGTGAACTGTGTTCAAATTGTAGAAATGTGTTAAAATTGTAAAGAGGCCAGGGGAATGCAGTCATTCCCCCCTGGTATTGTGATCTGTGGCAGAGACTATAAAGAGACTAGGGGAATGAAGAAACTCACCCTGGTAGTATGAAGTCCAAAGTAGAGGCCAGGGGAAGGGAGACATTCCCCCTGGTGTTGTGAACTGCAAATAACGCCTGAGAGATGGCCAGGGGATAGGGAGTTATTCCCCTGGCATTGTGAAAACGCTGAGAGCAAGGTACCTGGTGAAGGGAGACATTCTGCAGGAACCCCATAGTGAAGAAATAACTATGTGGAATAAGGAATGTTGATGTTTGAACTGGAACTTAACCTTTTTTAATCTGAACTGAGAACTTTGCTGCTGGTTTGCATTTCAACTTGGAACTTTGTTGGATCCCTGAAAGGGATTAAGACCTGGGGAAAATGGCCATTCCCTCAGGCAAAGATCCTATCCAACAAGTGGAATTGGGAGCCATTGAGCAGAAGAAGGGAGGCATTCTTCTGGACCAAGAAGATCCACCGCCTCTTTAGTTTAGTTAAAAGTTTAAGGATAGAAGTAGGGTTTTGACACTGGACTGTGGACTCTAGATTTCATGGACATCCTGGCCCGAATCCTTAGTGGTTTAGTTGAGTCAGGGAAACCCCTCTAAGAATAGGGAGAGATAGGTTTTCTGTTTGATGTTTCGTATAATCAAGGTTTATTCCAGCAACCATGCCCCCTGTGTGTCAGTCTCGTACATCTACACCCTTACATACTTCAACTGTTTTGTTATTCTATTTTCATACATACTTCTTCTCATGTTCCCTATTTCCACTGATAATCTGAATTTTGTTTTTTATTAATATTCAACCCTAAGCCATTTTCTTTTTAGTACAGAAAAGGCTTACATGTAATAATTTAGGCGTGCAGATAGGCGTGACCGTGCATGCTGACCCCGCCCTCTGGCACCACACCACAGTCCCTTTTTCCATGCGATGGGAATGGACGCCTGCACCACGTCAGCGTATCTTTTTCTGCACACACCCTTTTCAACACCGTCTCTGGGTATTTTTACCTAATCATTTCTTCTATTTGCTGAGGCCTTTGGTGCCCCCGGACCTCTCGTGCATGGTGGGGTGCTTCTGGTTTTGGTAGGTGTGCATTGTGGGACAGTCCATTCCCGGTCTCAGATCCTCATTCACACTGCTTAGAGTGTTAGGCACCCGACCACCGGTGAGACTCGTGGGTGGAGTGTGGCACGTTCACACCAAGATTGATCAAGAACAGGGCTTGCGACTTGGAGAGTAATCTTTTCGATGTGACCACTAGACCACCTATAGAAAATCTTGTGAGAAGGTAAGTGCACTTTATTTCCTAAGGCACCCCAGAAAGGGGACTCCTTTCCTAGGAGCTCTCTGACTGGGAGGAGTCACAAAGATCCTATTACTGGTAACAGGCCCAAGGCTCAAGCAGCTACCGGTGCATGCACCGAGTGGTCTGCGTATCCTGCCGGGTCTAGTACTGTAAAAGTTATATTACCAGACGTTCATCTGAGGGGCCGGCTGGCTTTGTGTCCTGGCCTTGGCCTGAGGGGGTGCCTCTACGCAGGACTACCAGCACTTCAGCTGAGGGCACCAAGCCTAACAGAGCTCTCTTTGAGGTTCAGAAGAAAACCAATACACCTACTGAGGGTCCAGTAAGACCTGCTCTGAAGAGTGTCACGCCAGGCACTGTTTCCCCACATACCCCAAATCTACCACAGCATTCTGAGGTACCAAAATGGCGGTAAGGCGGGAAAGCTCTCCTGTGCACTCAGCCTCTTCAGACAAGGTGCCATCTTTTGTGGACTCTTCTCATTTAGAGAGAGCTACTGAGAGCTCTTCAAGACCTGAAAACTCAAAGTTCAGTGGTGGCAGAATCAAGTTTATAAGTAAACACGGCAAGGGAGCTGGTGGCAAGGGTAGATTGGTCAGGTGGTGATGTTCCCTGGTGCACCTCAGACCCAACTTCATCTAGTGCTCTTAAGTACTCTGAGCTGTGGATGCAGCAGCCTAGGCAAGGTCCTTGGGCTCCAGTCACATCAACATGGACACCTTCATCAGGGGCTGCTCGCTCTTCAGTAGAAAGTACACCGGAATGCAAGGACTGTTTTTTTGACAGGTTTCTACATTTTATGAAGTCACCTCAAATGTCAGACATTCTTCAGGGGCTCATTAAGGAAGTTCTTCATGAAGAAATTCAACATCCACAGGCCTTCCTCTGGCACCACAGCCCCATTCAGTGCCGACTCTGCTGCTCAGTCAACCGCCTCTACCACCTCCTCCACCACTGCCACCACCACCACCACCAATTGTGGCTTCCAGGGATGTACAACATTTTTGAGATTCAACCGTCAGGCAGAATGGACAACATCCGTAAAGAGATTCCTAATGGCCAGGAAGCAGAGGATCAATGTGCGTCAGGCTTTGGGGATACTGATGAGGATGAGAAGGAAGCTGATGTTCCCTATTCTGCCAAGGCTTTTTACAAAAGGCTAGAAGGACTAGCAGACTTTTTAGGAGTTCCTATACCTCCCCAACCAGAAACAGGAGTTTTAGTAGAGATTCTAACTCTCCATTCATCATCCAGGTCAGGCATTGCAATGCAGAAGGATGTCTTGAAGGTGACAAAAATGATATGGGCAAAGCCACACCCTTGCCAGTCGGTCAGCAAAAATGTATATGCTCAGAAGGGCTTTTGCTTGGCTTGCATTCCTAACAGCATTCATCAGTTGTTGCAGTGGCCTCGCTATGGGTCTCATCACAAGTCCAGCGGCAACCCTTAAAAGTGGTGGTAACGGAATCGGCGCTGCCGAGACCACTTTGCCGGATCATGACCTGGCGCAATTACCACCAACTGCAAAAACCAGCCGCGCTAGTACAGCCAGCGCTATTACAGCTGGCGCTACTACAGTTGGTGCAATTACAGCCGGCTGCATGAGGCGCAAGCACAGCCGCATCACAAGTCCACGTACAGCGGGATTTGCACCGAAAATTGGCGCTAATACTAACGAAAACGTGGAGCTGGAGGTAAATGAACACAGGTGCCTAAAATTAAGCCACAGGTGAGTCCAATCCACCCCAGAGGGCTACATAAGGCACACCCCTACCCCAAACACTGATTCAAACACCATGTTGCCACTGGGACAGGCAGCTGCTCATGCTCCGCCTGGAAGTGAAGATGCAGGACAACCAGGCCAGGGCACAGGGAGGACAGGGGGGAAGAGGAGGAGGAGAAGTGCCCATGCAAGGCGTGCACCCATCCCCAGGATTAGGCCCTCACTGTTGACCCTCACTGACACTTAGTTGGTGACCGAGTACCGCCTCAACATGGAGACCATTACTGAGATGCTCAGTACAAAACATGAGGACATAGGAAGCAGGATAAACATCTGTACAGCTGTGCCCCCACTGCTCAATCTAGTGAGAGTATTACAATTCCTAGGTACTGGCACCTTCCAGCACTCTGTGGCCATGATGCACGGCATGGCATAGCCCACATTCTGTGCAGTTTTTGCCCAGTTTCTGGCTGCCCTCCTGCGGCATGTGCAACACCACATCGCACTGCCCACCACCCCAGCCCAGGTCAACGTCATGAAGGTGAAGGTCTATGCCATAGCCCAATTGTCTAATATGAATGCAGCTCGGGAATGCAGCCATGTTGCTTTGGTGGCCCCCCACACCCATGAAGCAGTGTACCGAAATTGAAAGCACTACCACTCCCTCAATGTGTAGGTGACCTGCAACCCCCAACCTCATCATCACCCACTGCTGTACCAGCTAGCCAGGTTCCACCCATGACTACATGGTCCCACGGAACAGTACACTGGAAGGATACATGGAGAGGCACAGAGGACAACGGACCTGGGTAGTGGGTGAGTAAAACTGCCAGCACGTATGCACTGTGAAGCACCTGACCAAATTGGGAGGGGGGTGTGAGTAATGACACAAAGCATGGCATGACAAGTAAATGCAAAACCAGTACCCGGCCAGCTCCCACACTAATAAAAGAGTACAGCCCAGGGTGCATGCACATGTTGAACAGACCTGGACGGACATGCAGATGAACACATACAGCAGCAATTCATACCACACACATGACTGCATGTCCCACAATGCATCATGCATAATCCAAACCAATAACAAACAATGTGCCACATTGCAGCACACATCAGCAGCGCTACCAGTGCCACACCCATGTACCCCACACCAGAATGCTGACCCACTGCCTCCAGAAGCATAGAGGAGGCCGATAGGCAACTTAGCAAGCCACATGCATGAGAGCAATACACAGCCACAAGACAGCCACCAGATACACATGTCACTGACAGCCACATCACGAAACATCTGCTGCAACGTAACAGGGTGTATGTAATGTCAAAACATTGCATGATACCAGTGACACAGCATGCACAGACATTGTACGGGCACATGCCATTGGATGAAGCCCCAGATGCATGCACATGATGACCATTGCCATGATACTGTGAAAGTCCAACTCCACACATTTTACAGTGACTAATGTTTGTGACTCTCCCCATGCAGGTGACTCCGGATACCTGCAGCTGTCATGGCTAATGCCCCCTGAGCATGATCCATGAACACTGCACGACATAGCCTACAACCATGCACACAGCAGGATCTGTGTGTGCACTGAGTTCACATTTGGACTCCTGAGGGCATGTTTCTGCTGCCTAGATCGTACAGGCACAGTCCTTATGTACGCTCCAGATGAAGTAGGAAAGATAATGCTTGTGTGTTTCCATGCTACATAACATCTGCATAAGGAGGAATGTACCCCTACCCCCTGACCTGGACATGCCCTAGAAGATGATGACGAAGTGCCTGAGGGAGGGACCACAGCGGGCAACGTCGGAGATGATGTGAGGGATGGGAGACTGGCTCACCAGGCACTGATTGACAATTTATTTGAAATAATTTCCCTGGCACAAGTCATGCACCACTGTGTGACAGTCACTTCTGTAAATAAACTCCATAATGACACAATAAGGAATGTCCTTGCATTGATGTAGTTTAACTGTTTTATTCTAACTATGTGCCATGACTATCCCCTTTGCCCCCTCCAACCACCAACTCCACAGCACACTATCTCCCCACTTCCTATAACCAACTCCCCAGCACACCATCCCCTAACCCTTCTCCCTCCACCAACTCCCCAGCATGGCCACTTAGGGCAATAAGTGTCTCGATGTTGCTGTTAAGAAGGATTTCTGAACTCTGACCAGGAGGGGCAATGGTTCAGAAGGCCAACCTAGTTTCTTGGAGCAGGGTAACCTCTGGACAAGCCAGACCAATCAGGGTAGCTATGGCAGGCGGTCAAGACTAAGTCTCAAGAGGGGTGAGGGTGACTGAAAGACCTCAATGAGCACACAAAGCAAGGACACTTAACAAATTACTCCAGACAGGTGTTATATTAAAAATATAGACACATTTATTACAAGGCCTCTGTAACATAGAACATAGTAAAGAATCACAGTAATCCTAAAGTAAACCAATACATCACAACCAACACAATATATATATACAAGACCGTAGGGGTCTAAGGGATTATAAGCACGACATATGTAGACCACCTAGATGGGGAGCAAAACAGGCAGTGCAAGTAATCTTTAGACCCAGTTCGACATCAGGAATACACCTAACTAAGATGCAGTCCAAGCCCTACGAAGAGAGGAGCCTTGTGCTCAATAGTACATGCACGCACTTGTGCCAATGGACAAAATAGGGTCTATTCAAGGGTCCCTAGCAGCTCAGGAAGGTGGATGAGGCGATAAAGAACAAGTTCCCACTATTCAAGCAGGACCTCCACTTGAGGGCCCTCAGGGGCCACTTTGTGCGTAAAAATGGGCTCCTGCGCTAGGGGCCACCGGTTGGGGTAAGGATTACTCACCGGTCCCCGATGCATGCAGGCCCAAACTTGGCCAGTACAGTCCACTTCGCTGGCAGGTTCGAATGCGACAATCAGGACGTCTTGACACTGTGTAGTCTCAGAGATACAGCGACGATTTCCAAACAGGAAAGTGGCGATTTCTCCGCTCTGGGAGGAGGAATCGGCCTAATTCCACTGCAGCAGGCTTCAGGGGCAAGGGTGTCACAAATGCAGCGAACTTCCACAGGTCGTTGCCACAGCAGGGCAACACGGTAACCGCGTTTACTCCAGTATGGGCACACTCGTCCCACTTCAGACCTGGGAATGGCAAGTGTACGAAATTTGCTGTGAGGGTGCCGTGGACACAGAGCAAGCAGTATACCAAGTTTCGAGGGCCTCCTCGAAACGGCAGCGGTATCATAGCAAAGGTTCCATGTAAGATGGTCAGCCCACTGTTTGGCCCAGGGACACTTCTGAAGAGGCTTACTTGCAGGGTTTGATGAAGGTGCCGAGAATAGTTGATTCCACTATTCCAATGGGTCCAACACACTCCTAACTAAGAGTCAGTCCAATCCCTAAGAAGAGTGGAACCTAATGCTCAAATGTATATGCAATGCCAGCGCACACGGTAGTTCAAAAGGGCAAAATGGGGTCTCTTCAAGGGTCTGTGGGAACTCAGGAAGGTGGGTGAGGTGATGAAGAATAGGTTCCCACTATTTGAGGAGGGTCTCTACTTGAGGGCAGAGTCGATTCCAAGAGTTGGGAATAGTTTGCTAGTTCGCACTAGCAGTGGAAACGAGAGAGCCCCCATGGGCCATGTGTGCGTAAAAATGGATGGAGGCGCTAGGGGCCATCAGTTAGGGTTGCGATTACACACCGACCACCGGCGCACTCCGAACCAAACTTCGGCAATCGAGTCCACTTCGGTTGCAGGTTCAAGTGCAGCAATTTGGCAGCTCTGCGGCTTCCATAGACGAAGATACAGCGATGATTCCCAAACAGGACAGGGGCGATTTCTTCGCTCCTGGTGGATGGATCAGGCCAGGTTTACTGCAGCAGGCTTCAGGGGAAAGAGGGGCACAAATACAGCACACCTGCCAAGTTTGTCACCACGGCTGGGCACAGAGCTAGCGCTATACCAAGTTTCGAGGGCCTCCTCGAAACAGTGGCAGAATCAAGGCTAAGAGTCTGCGTAAGCTGGTCAGCTCACTGGTTGGCACAGTGACACTTCCGAGAAAGCTTACTTGCAGGTTTTGATGAAGGTGCCGAGAATAGTTGGTCCCACTATTCTAATGGGTCGAAGCGCCTTCACAGACCTTCAAGGACGATCAGATGCAGAGGGGTCCCATGGGACGACAGCGGGCTCAGGGTGACAAACCTTCCAGCAGGTCATCAGCGGTTCCTCGACTCGGCTTCTTGTTGCAGGATACTTTGCTCCTTATCCTTTGTTCGTGTGAACTCAGGAGATCGACATGGTAGTGGTGTTTCCAGCCTCCTCTTATCCAAATTTCCCTTCGTGCCAAAACGGAGAGAACCCAGTGGGAGATCTGCTAACAAACACTCACTCCATATGTGGACCAATCACGGACCACAGTGGACCCAGGCATTCAGGACACTCCAGACTCTCTGGCACCCAGGATGTGTATTGGGACCAGACATCCCAGCCCACATCCTGGAGGCACACACACAAGGCATGCAGAAGCCTGCAAAAGCATTGGGTTTCGTGGGAAAGTGCATGACCAAATAAGGACTGACCCGGGTCGGCTCGACCTGGGGAAGGTGAAGGGGCAAGATGGCCAAAGGACAGGACAAAGAACCTCGTGGCATGGCCATTTTGGAGCCAGGTCACCTATTCGTGCCAGTCGCTGTAAGCGCGGTTAACATGGCAAGAAAGGGTTAAAAATACATGAAAACGATAGCTGCCACCAGTCCTGCCTATGACACATCTGCACAGTTCATAAAAAGACCAGTGAGAGTTTCTAGGGCCTTTGGGAAGACTAGAGACCCAAGGGTGCTGTAAAGTAAGTTACATTGCACTCTTGTTACGTGTTGCACAAAAGCTGCAACATGAGGAAAGGACTAAGGGAAACAAAGTCTCCCCATACTGACTGTTTTAAGGGCATGTCAGTTTCCCCACAAAAAGTGAGCGAAAGCCCAGAGGAGTGCAACCGAGGGCTGTGCTTCTCTGGCAAAGTCTAGATCAGGGTGTAAAACAGCAGCAAAAGGTTTGGGGGTTGACACATGGAGGGAAAATGACATACAATTATGAAATCTTTCCTAACTATTGCTTACAACCGTAGCCTCCTACTACCCTGCCAGCCCATGGTGATCTTGGGCGCAGATGGCACAGATGGCGTTGGGAACGACATCTCAGTGTGTTGTGCTGTGATTCCTATGTGGGAGTTGTAGAACTTGAAGGGACTGAGCTTGGCCCCTGGAGCTGTTGGAATGTCAATTCGTTGCTCTGGTGGATGGCCTCAGCAAGTACTGAGATGCCTTCTGACATCTCCCTGACCCTCTGCCCGGATACTGTTTGGGCAGCTGTACATGCAGCTGCCTCCGCCTGGCACCTCTCCATGTTCTGAACAATCCTGCAGGTTGCCCGTTGTAGACAGTTATGGATTGCCTGCAGGTGTTCAGTGTGTGTGTGTGCCCTATTGCCTCCATCTCCCTCTGTCTTCGCTCCATCTCTTCCAGCCTCTGGAGAACAGTGCTGCTTGATGGTGTTTGACATATGGGAGAGGGGCTGTGCACTGACCCTGGGCTGAAATTAGGGGAGCCATAAGAGGGTGTGTCAACCTCTGGCTCAGGTGTCTGAGCATGCCGGCGGTGGCAAGGGCTGCCTTGGGTCTACAGACGCTGCCGGTGTGGAGGGCTCTCCGGGGTCTGTGGACATTGGTAGCGTGGCGTGCTCTTTGGGGTCTGTGGACACAGGCGGCGCGGAGGGCTCTCCAGGGTCTGTGGCCCTTCTGTAGGCAATGACACTGGCAGGCATCCCCCTGTGACTCCACAGTCGCCCTGCTAGCAGGTGTAGCCTCAGTGTTTGAGCCTCCAGCTGTAGGAGTGGGACAGTGTGTCTTGCGCTAGTCCTGGTGACCTGTAGAGTGGACATTGGCTTGGCCGTGCTGTGTTGAGGTGTCTCATGGCGGGACATCCACCTCAGCGTAGCCTGATTGGGCCTTTGCAGTGGGGTGGTGGTGGCGGAGCTTGAGGGCCTGGATGCGCCGCTGCCAGATGTGCCTGCAACCTGCTCCTCCTCTGATGCCTCTGGCAATATGTGAGTGCCTGTAGTGGACATAGGAAATGTTGTCAGGTATAGTTCCCCCACGTGTTATGGCATGCAAGACAAATTTGCTCTGGTACAGAGTGGGACTCAACACATATGGGCAAATGGGCATGGTAGGTCATGTTGGCCAAGCATCATGGGAATGCTTGTAACAATGAGTGTGTGGCACATGACCAGGTGGTCTTTGGCCTGTGTGTGGGGAGGGCAGGGTGTTCATGTTGGGGCATCTGACGTATCGCATGCATGCTTGTGGCCCTTCATGCCCCCACTTCCCCTCCATGGCTGGCACTCACGTGGTGGGGCTGGGGTGGTGGCTTAGTCCATGGCACTGGCATGATGCTATGGGGCACTGCTGTGCAGCCAGCAAGGCTGCATTGTGTAGCACAGTGATTAGCAACCTGAGCACATGTCTGTGTGTGGGACATATAGTTCCCTGTGGCTTGTCTGCCATGTCAACATGGGGCAGGCAAACTCACCCGCAACATGCTGGTGTGACTGCTGCACGGTGTTGTGGTTGCTCACACACGTCAATCCCGCTGGCACAGGGTGCGCAAGCAGAGGTGTAGTGTGCATGGTATTTGGTTAGGTCACTTGCCACCCCTTCTCACTGCTGTGACACTCAGGGGTACACTTGGTTCCCTGTCCCATGGCTGGTGTGGAGGGTGGCTGATGTGTCACCCTGGCACTCCACCCTGTTGGCATCCCCAGGTTCTGGGTCTGCTGACAAGTTTCCCTGTCCACTGGGGCATCTTATTCTGTGCTGTCATTTGTGCATGCACTTGGGTTGGGGTGGGTTGACTCACCCCCTGCTTCATGGCTGCTGGAACCAGACTCTGCACCGCTGATCCCCTCTATTCCTTCAATATCCAGCACCGTGCTGCACTTTTCCTCCCAGGCGGTGAGGACTAGTGGATCCACAGTGCCTCCACCAGTCGGCAGGTACTCCTGGTGGTGTTGGGACAGCAATCTCCGCACCCTGACCCTCAGGTTGTTTCACTGCTTGCGGCAGTTCCCTCATTCACGGGGGGAGAAACTCGCCACTTCAGTCACATTTGGCTGAAGGCATGCCAGATGGCTGTCCTGTGCTGTCCAGTTGTCTTGTGGTGCTGACTTCCATATAGTTCCTCACAGTGTGCAATGACCTCATCTGGGAGGACTATCTGCTCC
The DNA here is from genome assembly GCF_040938575.1 of Ambystoma mexicanum. Taxonomy (NCBI): domain Eukaryota; kingdom Metazoa; phylum Chordata; class Amphibia; order Caudata; family Ambystomatidae; genus Ambystoma; species Ambystoma mexicanum. Next base: position 1,046,509,222 of record NC_090926.1, read on the forward strand.
CCATCACTGAATTTTGGTTTCCGGCGAGGATGTTCTGCCACCTTGCCTTTGATCCTCTCCTGAGATATTCTGGCGTCTTTTCGGGACCGGATGGCTGCAGGAAGTGGAGCAATTTGATGGTTTGCTGGCGGTAGCGCTATTAGTGCTGATCTTTCGGCGGTAACCCTTATTTGGGCACAGTTTCCACCGGGCGCTAATAGTGTTATTGCCGGAGTCAGGCGTGCGTTCACGCCAGGTTGCAATGCAGCGCTAATACCGCTGCACGACCCGGCGGAAATTGTGCCGGAATACTGGCCAACTTGTGATGATACTATACCAAACCACGGCTGCTGGTTCATCAGTTCAAGCAGCAATGTCTTCTGCCATCCTTAACAGAGGGAACAAGCTCTTGGAGTCTTAGGAGGAAAGTTTACTTAAATTCATCACTGCATTTACGCCAAGCAAATGCAGATGTATTACTGGCAGCTGCTAATCCGTGACTTTGGAGGGAAATTTCTGATTTTACCCAGAATCTCCCGTTTGTCAGGCAAGCACCGTTTAAATGTGTCCTGATTGTAGCGAAGATTGTCTTGTAAAATTTGCTTGACTCCACTTTAGGCCACATAGACACTGCCAGAGGAACACCACACAGCGCAATGCTCCGGAAAGGAGGCGTGAAAAATACAGCAGAGCCCCGGGCCTAGCCCCAAGGCACTGAAGTCCACTTCGGGGAGGAGGTGAGGAGAGCGGAGGTGGCCAAGACTGACCATGGCTTGGGGCTCGTGAGCGGTGAGCCTAGAGAGCGAAATTGCAAGAAGGACGGGGCAGGGCCCAGAGACGCAAATGACATACTTGGAGAGGCGGGCGGCTCACTCCTTGATCTGGACCCGGGGGACCTAGTGAAACACCCCACAGCACAGCGCTCCGGTAAGGGGGCGCGAAGAGTAGAGTAGAGTCCCCGGCCAGGCCCCCAGGCACTGAAGTATGCTGCAGGGAGGAGGTGTAGAGAGTGGAGGGATCCAGGACTGCTCCCTGTCTGGGGCTTGCCGGCAGAGACCCTAGTTAGCGCCAGGGACCGAGGAGAGCCTACAGCCCTCACGCCCTCGGTGGGAACACACTGGCTTACTAGCACCAGTTAACCAGTGACAGGGCTAAGGCCGGAGTGAAAGGATTGAAAAGGGGACAGTCCCCCCTGCCCTGGAAAATCCCAAAAGGATAACTGGGTGAAAAAGAGCCAACCAAGCACAGCAAGAAGGGCAGTAAGTGAGGCCGCATATGCATCAAGCCCCCCCCCACAATAAGGGGAATCCACCATAGTAAAGAACAAGGCCTGCGGCCCAATCTCAACTGTAAGAGGAACGGGGCAGGGCCCAGGGACGCAAATGACATCTAAAGTAAAAAGCAGAGCCATGAAAGCAGCGTCTGCCATGGGCTACATACCGGACACGCTCCCCAGCATGTAGCCACCCCTGGAAGCAAGGCACGTGAGTAAGAGCAATATGGACCACTTGACGGAGCACAAGGATCCTGTAGAAGCTGACCTATCAGCACCTATATCGAGGTAAGATTTCCATGGAGAAATACTGACCCACCAGGTGACCCTGGCCAAGATTTTCCAGGAGCAATTCCAACTAATGCACACCAACATTAACTCATTGCTTGTGGAAATGAGGCAGGAAGTGGGCCAGCTAGGGGAGAGAATGGACTTGGGGCCTGGAGGAGGTGGACAAAGAGACCACAGCAAACAGTCAGGCGATAGAACGCTTAAACATAGCAACTCAGAACCTGGAGATGCAAATGGAAGACATAGAAAATAGGTCCTGGAGAATTAACATAAGAATGAAACTACTGCTGGTGTCGGTACAGGACAGAGAACTAAAGGAGTTGACTCAGAGGATCTTCGCAGACTTACTGGGAAAAGCATAGACAGAGACAATAGGGCTGGACCGGATCCCTAGGATGGGTCGACAAAATAAGGGTCCCAACGCCAAGCCCCTGGACGTCCTGGTGACATTTTTAAGGTATGGCCAAAAGGAAGTGGTCTTGCAAGCAGCAAGGCTACAGGAGCCGGTGCTAGATAAAGTCCAACAGATCTCCCTATACCAAGACCTAGAGAACAGCAACCTTATCAAGCGTCGCCAAATGGGCCCAATAGTCAAGTACTTGAACAAACGAGGAATTAGGTACAAGTGGACATTTCCCTTTAGACTGGTGTTCAAGTGGGAAGGGGTACAAAAGTGAGTAGTCTTCCCACAGGAGGGAGCAGACTTACTGCATCTGGATTTGGGACAAGACCAGCAGGAAAGTGGCCCCTCTACCAGAGAACAGATCGAGGCCCAGACCATGGGAGTGGACCATGGTGGGGAAAGGCTCAGAAGGAGAGCGGCAAGGTCCACGTCCGAAAGGGGGATCGGAGGCTAAAAGCCGAGGCGGGATTGAGGGATAGTGGTGACGAAGAGCCCACAGGCATCATCAGTAAAGGGGGTGTTGGATGTACAGGTATGACGAAGGGCATAGGGGCATAGGGATCACAAACATGTTGGAGTCAGAAAGGGCAGACAAACCCGGGGGACAAGGGGGATGGGGTAGGGGGTATGGAGGAGAGGGGTACATGCCAAAGCTGGGTCAGGTGTGGGGTAGAAAGGGGAAAGCGGGGGGAAGAGGGGGTAGCAGTAGGGAAGTTGGCTGGGTAAACAGGGGCAGGAACAAGGGGGCAGAAAAGGCAGGAAACAAAAGGGCATAACTCAGAGGAGTCGAGGGGCAATGGTCAACAAGGAGGGGAGAAGCAGCAGGTGCGGACCATGGGAGAGGGATAAGGGAAACGCGACCATGAGCAAGACCTACACAATTCCAAGTTCAATTGGTTAACTCATAATGTGAGAGGGCTTAACACCCCACACAAAACGAATAAGTTGGAGAGATTTACTAGGGTGGCAGGGCCGGATGTTCTGGCTTTACAGTAAACACACCTCCTGAAAAAGGATCAGGTGCATCTCAAATTAAGGGGCTTCTCCCAAATCTTTTTAGCATCAGGCCCGCCGAAAACAGGAGGAGTAGCAGTGGCCATTAAGATCAGCATGGATTTCGGGGTTTCAGAGACCAAAAGGGATAAGGGCGGTAGATAAATAATAGCAAGAGGAGAATACAAGGGATCATCTTACAGCATGGCGTCAGTGTACGCCCCCAACATGGGCCAGGAGCTATTCATGAGTGGTTTCTTAGGGGTACTGGAGAAATTTGCGAAGGGCCACATAATTCTGATGGGAGACCTTAACATGGCTTGGCATAGGGACCGGGACAGGTCATAGCTGGGAGGCCCGGGAGCTGGAGCGGTAGCATTGGCACAGATGCAAGATAGGTTTCAGAGTATGGGGCTGAGGGACGTGTGGAGGGGACTGAATGGGGAGAAGGAGGGATATACATTCTTATCGGGGGACCATGGTACACAATCTAGAATCGACTAAATATGGGTATCAGCAAACCTAATGGGGAGTGTGGAGGATGTGGAGGTAGACCCTTTGGGAATAGCCGATCATAAAATAGTGTCAATGAAAATCAGCATGCAGGGATGCACACTGGGGCTATGGAGATGGAATATCCTGGGGTAGCTGCTGAGAGATCCAGTGATACGGGAGGACGTGGGGGACAAGATCAAGGCTTTCTTTGAGCTCAATGAATGGTCCGATACGGGAGAAAGCATCCGGTGGGATGCATTTAAAGCCGCCTTGAGGAGAGAATTCATAGCGGCAAGGGCACAAAGGGAGAAACAGATGAAGGCTCTAGAGATCCAACTGGAGGAAGAGGTGGAGGAGGCCAGGAAAAGGGCAGGGGGCTCCCCCACAAGAATCTCAGGGCCTAAGGGCGTACTGTAGGGCAACTAGGGGTGAACAAAGAAAGCAGAGGGGGAACTGCTATTTTTCAGGTAAAAATATTACGCAAAAGCCAATAAGGCAGATGCGCTGTTAGCGCGACTACTAAGGGGAGCAGGGGGGAAGATAGCCATAAAGGATGAAATGGGGGACCGACACTCCTGCACGGAGGAAATACAGGAATGTCTGGCCAGGTACTTTGAGTCTCTATATTCATCCCACAACCCTCTAAGCAAGCAACAGCTGAACTTCCTGGATAAAAGTACAGCTGCCCAGAACGGGGCCCGGCACACAAGAGATATTAGGCCAGGAGATCACGGAAGAGTAGGTGAGGAGAACTATTGCAAAATTGCCCACGAATAAGGCCACAGGGCCATGCAGCTACATGGCCGTCTTCTATAAAACATATGCATCACTGCTAGATCCCCATATGACCCAGCTTTTCAACACCTTTAAGAAAATAGGACACACTACTTCTTCCATAGAAGAGGCTAAGATCAGCCTCATTCCCAAACCAAATAGATCCCACGGAATGAACGTCATACAGGCCCACTGTGCTCATAAATGTAGATGCTAAAATGTACACCAAAATACTGGCAAGCAGGTTATAGGGGTATCTCCTGTCACTGATTCATCAGGATCAATTGGGTTTTGTCCTGGTGAGACAAACAGCTGATAACATCAGGAGGGTGGCACACCTAGTAGAGAAAGCCCAGAAAACGGCCACCCCCTCGGTCCTTTTATCATTAGATGCGGAAAAGGCATTCGACTGAGAGGCGTGGTCCTTTCTATTCAGGGTGATGGGGAAAATGGGGCTCGGAAGGGACTCCCTGAAAATGGTCCAAGCCAACTACAACTCACTGATAACACGCTTGATGGTTAATGTATCCATGTCGCTGTTAGGGAGAATTCTCACCCAAGTGCTCAATTCCCTCTATCTTAGAGCCCTCCAGCTCTTTTGCTACAAAGTGTGCGACTTTGAACTTTTCATTTTCAAAGTGTTTTACTTTTGTGTTCTTTGGATATGGAGTTTTAAACAACTCCATAGGTATCATCTTTTTCTTGTGTGTCACACAGCACCTTTAGTGCCGTGGCACAGGGTGTCTTTCAGACTTCCCAAGGTTTAAATATCTTCTCTGGGACTAACTACTGTCTCCCAGAGCATGTAAAGTTAAATTGACTTTACTAGTCTCTTTAAATGTACAGACCCAGCACACACTATCTTCCTATAGAGTGCTGGAGGGGTTGTCTAGCATCCTCTGAGTCTAAACACTCATGCAACAGTCAAATGTTACCCTTTCCTACTTGAAATGGCTGGTGGCAGTGGTTTTTAACAAACTACCGTGATTTTTCTGATTGTAAACAGCGGTAGCTAAAAATCGGGTCAGCCATGTTTTTCAATATGGCGCCCAAGACCTATCAGTACAAACAGACTCTGGTCGACTTTTTTCGCTGTTTCCTTTAGAAAATGTCCTTCTTGTGTTTAACTCTGCGTGCCAAGTTTGGTCCCTTTGTTCGTTGTCCTTTGGCGGCCTTCAGTGCTGAAGCCCTCCTCTGGCGCCTGAGTATCTGGGGTGGACAGGGTGTTAGGGAGGTGCCCGAAACTCCCTATGCTTAGTCTCCTAGGAGACCTGAATGCACTCTGGCGTGATTGGCCGGCTAGCTGTCCGGCAAGGATAGCCACCCTGCTGTCTGAGTGACAGCCAGGCTGGAATGAATGGGGGAAAACTGTTTAAGAGCAGGCCTCTGGGACTTGGAAAGCAGAATCGACCACTGGAACACAAGAACCAAAGACGAGCTGACGTTTTGGCCCAAGTTGTGAACCCACCTCAGGATTGTGCAGAATATATAGACTTAGTGGTCCAGTTAGACCACCGACTTCAGAATAGAAAGGCTGGTTAAACCCAATGTTACCCTCAAAGGAACAGATGTATCAGAACCGATGCAGATCAGGGGGGGGTCAAGGGACCCTTAACTCAAAAGGAAAGAAAAAGAAGACGGCAGATGCAATTGTGTCGGTACTGTGGGACCTCAGGACATTTTCTATGGGATTGCCCTATAAAAACATCTAAAAAAGTAGTCGGAGTTGCTGATAAAAATCAGACAGAGCATGATTCGGGAAACGACCACGCCCGACAAGTGTAGACATCCGCTTGCCGAGCTTGAAGAAGGATACTCAGACCTCGCACTTCATCATACCTAGGTCCTTATAGATCCAAGGCAGCCATCACGTATGCACGCAGTGAGGACATATATTGATAGCGGGGCCATAGGAAACTATGTGGACCACGAGTTGGCTTCTAGGATGAATCTATCTCCCTGCAAAAAGGCCACTTCGGATGTCATCACCACAGTCGATGGAACTGAAATTGCCTCTGGGCCTGTAACTCATTCCACCGCAGAGATGACACTATTGGGTCAGGATGGGCATCGAGAGACTATTGTGTTTGATTTAATCAAAGCCCCGCAGTTCCAAATAATACTGGGGATATCTTAGTTGGAAACACATAATCCTTGTATTGATTGGCGAGAGAAGAGAATAACCTTCCCGGATTGTGCACATACTTGTTACCCAAAAAAAAACCTTGAACCAAGGCCTGGCCACAGTCGCTACTCCAGTCGTGCAGTTACCTCAGGAATATCAAGAATTCAAGGATGTTTTCCAAAAGGAACATGCAAACACCCTACCACCTCATAGATCATACGATTGTCAAATCGATCTCATACCCGGTGCACAACCTCCATGTAGTAGGATCTACGCCCTTACGGAACCCGGAAACCTTCACCTACGACAATACTTGGACCAATACCTTGCTAATGGCTTCATTCGTCCATTCAAGTCCCCTGCATCTTCAGCTTTGTTCTTCGTGCCTAAAAAGGAAGGTGACCTCAGAACGTGCATAGACTACTGCGCATTAAATCAGATCACGGTTAAGAACCAATACCCATTGCCTCTGATCCCCGAATTACTAGACCAAGTAAAGGACGCTTGCATCTACACTAAATTAGATCTCCAAGGGGCATATCATCTGGTACGTGTAAAGAAAGGCGACGAATGGAAGACTGCTTTTCGCACTAAGTACGGGTTATTCAAATACCAGGTGATGCCCTTTGGGTTGTGCAATGCACCAGCAGCCTTCCCGTATTTTATGAACAATGTCCTTCGTGAACTCATTGAAGTCTGTGCTGTTGTATGCATAGACGATATTCTAGTGTACTCCTCTTCAGAAAAATGTGAAGCACGTTCGTGCAGTCCTTGAGAAACTACGCCAGCACAAGTTATATGCAAAATTGGAAAAATGCGTTTTTCATGCTACGGAAGTTGAATTCCTTGGATTTATCCTGACTCCAAAAGGAGTCCGAATCGACTCTCGAAAGGTGGACGCAATCCTCAAGAGGCCATCACCCAGTTCAGTTAAAGGGGTACAAAGCATCCTCGGATTTGCTAATTTCTACCGCAGATTCATTCCGGATTTCTCACATGTTGTACACCCTATCACAGCACTTTTGCGAAAAAACAAATGCTTCTTGTGGACCGAAGAAGCTGAAAAGGCCTTCCAAGAGCTGAAAGCGAAATTCACGTCTGCACCTGTCTTAAAGCATCCACGCCCCAAACTTCCATACATAGTTGAAACTGATGCATCCAGTTTAGCCATGGGAGCTGTCCTGTCCCAGAAGGATCCTGAAACCGGTCAACCCAGTAGCATTTTGGTCCAGAAAGTTCTCGGCACCCGAGTTAAACTATGCGGTTACCGATAAAGAATTATTAGCCATCAAATCCGCCTTCAAGGCTTGGCGGCATTATCTTCTCGGTGCCAGGCATACCATTACGGTAATCACTGATCACCGGAACTTGCAGTATTTAAAAACAGCCAAGGCCCAATCGTTGCGTCAACTTCGATGGGCATTGTTCTTTACCGAGTTCGATTTCGTGATCACTTATCGACCAGGTTGTGAAAATGGCAAGGCAGATGCCTTATCCCGAATAGGGATGGGAGAAGCATATGCGAACCCGGAACCAGTGCCTATAATTTCAGAACAAAGAATTCTTGGCATAACCACTCTACAGACACTAGAGGATATTCAAGTAAAGATCCAACAACTCTTCGATCCAACAGCCCTGCAGGACTGGGTGAACAAAGGCCCGGACTACTCAGTCATCAATGACCTACCTTATTATCAAGGGCGACTATTTCTACCACACAAGGAACTATAAGAACTAGTCATCTCCAATTATCATGACACCCTGATGGAATGACACCCAGGTATCGCAAAAACTGAAGCTAAAATTAAGAGACAATTCTGGTGGCCCACCTGGCGAAAAGACATAAAGTCATTTGTAATGTCTTGTGGAATTTGCGCCCAAAACAAAAGTCAGAAGAAAAAAAACAGCTGGCCTCTTACAACCTTTGGATATTCCACCTACACCATGGCACACCTTATCGTTAGACTTTATTACATATCTACCTCCATGTAATGGATTTAACACCATTGTAGTTATTGTGGATCTTTTTTCCAAGATGGCCCACTTTATTCCTCTAAAGGGATTACCTTCTGCTTCAATTCTGGCCGAGGAGTTCCTCGAAAACATTGTTTGAATACACGGATTTCCTTCCGTATTGGTCTCTGACCGAGGTAGTGAATTCATTTCACATTTTTGGAAGAAATGTTGTTAACTGGCGCAAATCGACGTGAGGTTATCAACCAGTCACCATCCCCAGACCGATGGTCAGACGGAGAGGACCAACCAGACCCTTGAACACTACCTACGTTGCATGCTTCACCAGACCGAAAGTAATTGGAAAGATATTTTATGGATTTCCGAGTATGCATACAATAACTCTGTACATTCAGGAACCGGACAAAGCCCCTTTTATACATCACCCTCGAACCTCAGAACTAGATTCGCCTCAGCATTTAGAAATGCCTGCATTTAGTCATTTTGTTATTCTACTATTACACAAGCCTTTAAAGAGGCAAGAGAACATTTAAAACAAGCAAAAGAGAAATATATGAAAAATGCTCATCAACATAGAAGTGAAACCCCACAATACCAGATTGGGGATCAAGTTTGGCTGGCTACAAAACGGGAACTCGGACTTTTAACTCTAGATATTTGGGACCTTACACTATTAAGGCCATTATCAACCCGGTAGCCATCAAATTGGAATTACCCTCTAATATGTCCATTCACCCTGTCTTTCATGTTTCACTTTTAAAACCAGTTCAACCAGGAACAAGATTAACCAAACCACCCGACCCCATCTTAATAGATGGAGAACCTGAATTCGAGGTAAAAAATATCCTGGAATCCAAGATGGTTAAATCAAAACTTTTTTATTTAATCAATTGTAAGGGCTACGGACCACAAGAAAGGTAATGGGAACCTAGTGACCACGTCCATGCACCTCGGTTGGTGAAAAGATTCCATCGGAACTTCCCAGACAAACCAGGGCCCAGGGGAAGAACAACTTTAGGAGGGGCCTTGGGAGGGGGAGTGCTGTCATGATGCCTACCCCCAGGCATCCGGACCAAGTCCATCAGCCCCAGGAGCAGGTATCTAGACATTTAGTAAAACCTCAGCAGCCCCGGCTAGGGTCTATATGGGTTCAGTCCTGGCGCCTTAGGTGCCAGGCTCATAGTAGGAATCAGTCCTGGCGCCTAAGGCGCCAGGCTCATAGTCATTACTTACCTCAGGCAGACAATGCTGCAAATGACCCCAATCCAACATGAAGCCTGAAAGGGAATATTTTTCTACAGGGACTATTTTTTACACGGGTGTGGTTCTAGGGACTTCTTACCTGGGACTACTTTTGAGGCTATTAAAAGCACACCCGACCAGCAACACACGCTTCGCGTTATTCTGCATCCAGCAGCGTAACACTCACCGTGCCTGCAGCCTGCATCCAGTCTTCTGCCACGCCTGCCTCGAATCCGGAGCTCCTAAAACAAAGAGGAAAGAAAGGGACAAGGTTAGAAAACTAACGTATTTCTATTCCACACCTGATTCTGGATCCATCTTGTCTCCGGACCTGTAAAGAACATAATTTCTGCACGCGCCGCACCTCCAGCTGCAGCACCGCGCCATACTCACCAGTCTTCACAGCATCCTTCGGGTCGGCGCTGCCTCCATCATTTCTTCGCGGAACTTCAGCACCTAGGAGACAAAAGAAAACCACAAGGTGAGCCGAGGGAACCAACAAATATAATTCTTACCACCATAGACTTACCTGATTTACCACCGGAGGCATCCTTTTGTGACTCTCCATATTTTCACGTGCTGCATCTGTAAAGAGAGACAAAACAACACGTTTTCCTTGTGCAGCATTTACCGGACAGCACCGGATAATACAGACTCTTACGTGAGTGCTACCAGCTGCCACAAGAGCATCTTTTCACGAGCCAGCTGCAAGACAAGAAAGGAAGGGGGGAACAAGAGTGAACATCGGACATATTGAACTCTATGAACTTAATACTTACTGGTCCTCACCAGGTACCTCAGAGTCAATACTCTCCGGAACTCTGCCGAGCCTTCAAACCAGTGAAGTAACTGGAATTGACGCGCCCCTGCAAATCCACGCAGGATGGAGAGCTCATCTTTCAAGAATATAAGGTGAGATTGCTGTGAGGGCATTTCAGAGGTGATTAGTTGGGGAGGACTGTGGGGGTGCCATCACTTGAATCCACAAGTGGCTAAATCCATCTCTTCACTTGCAGGAGAATATTTCTACGGGTTAAGCAGACAAAATTAGGAGGGCAGATCCAGTCAGTCATCGCTGCACTACGCATCACGTGGGTGGAGACCGCAGCTGTCCGGGTCCGAGCGTCGCCCCTGTGGGAGCCTGGTGAGAGTAACAACTGTGCTATCCTATACAAAACTCTTTAGCCCAGGCCTATTGAATTGAATTGCTGGTTGTAGTGAACTGAAACTTTTTGCCCTACCTCTGAAAGTATTTGTGCTTTTGATTCTTCTAACCTTGTTTTTTTTACCCATTTTTAAAGTAACTGAAGTGCCATTTTGCTCCCACTTCAGGGGAGCAGAACTTGTTCAGAAACTGATTGGTTGTGTATTGTAGTATATTAGTTTGTGATATTGAGCTGCTCTTACTAGTGGAATGTTTTCCAACTGATTGTGTAAATAAATGTATATTCTTTTACCAAGAAACCTTGAGTAAGTGTTTGTTTGAAACACTGTGATTGCTAGTCCTTTGTGTAACCTCTTGTACTGCTCACTTTACTCATGATATAAGTCTGGCTGCTCAGCCACTGCTACCACATTACTGTGTAGTACAGGCTTGTACCAAAGGTGAAATTGTACTGACACTTGTATTCTTAATTGTGTGTAGTGTTCCCAAAGGGTACTGCATGTGATTCTGCATAACAGTTGTGCCGTATTCGTCTGAGAAAGGGGACTAAACAGGGGTGGCCACTCTCCCCATAGCTGTATGCAATCTATTTAGATCCCCTGTTACAATCGATACAGGAGTCGAGGGAGATTAATCGGATACCGTTTGGGGGTAAACAAAACAAAGTTGCTGCGTTTACCGACGATATTCTCCTGTCGATGGCCAGACCTAGAGAATCCATACACGCATGTAGGGAACCGCTGGAGAGATTTGGGAAGGTATTGGGGGAGAAGGTTAACCTCAATAAATCCGAAATGCTAGCGCTAACGTGGGGAGGGAAGAAACAGCGGAGTTAAAGGCATCATCACCCTTTGTGTGGAGCACAGGGGGGAATCAAATATTTTGGGGTTAAAATCACACCAACAGTGGTATGCAGCCAACTACCCGCCCATATAAATGGCGATTAGGAAGAACTTTCAAAAGTGCAGGAATCTCAGAGTCTCTTGGGTGGGAAGGATGGCAGTGGTCAAAATGGTTACACTCCCCTGCTTGCTCTACTTATTCCAGGATATCCCGCTGGCAATACCCTCCAGCTTTTTCGTGGAATTGGGGACAATTACAAGAGAATTCATATGGGAGGGGAAGAGGGGAAGAATTAGCCGACATCTCTTGATGGCCCCAAAGAGGGACAGGGGGTTGGCTCTCTCCAATTTCCAAAAATACTATGCAGTGTTAGGAAAGATTTCATAATTGTATGTAATTTTCCCTCCATGTGTACACCCCCAAACTTTTTGCTGCTGTTTAGACACCATAGACTGACTTTGCCAGAGAAGCACAGCCTTCAGCTGCACTCCTCTGGGCTTTCGCTCACTTTTGATGGGGAAACTGACATGCCCTTAGGACAGTCAGTACTGGGAGGCTTTGTTTCCCTTAGTCCTTTTCCAATGTTGCAACTTTTCTGCAACATGTACCAAGTACACAATGTACCTTCCAGTACAGTGTACTTGGGTCTGTAGTCATTTTCCAAAGGCCCTAGATACTCCCGATGCACTTTTTGTGAGATGTGCAGATGTGTCATGGACAAGGCTGGTGGCAGCTATCTTTTAGCATTATTTTTAACCCTTTCCTGCCATGTTAACTGCATTAACCGCGTTTGGCACAAATAGGTGGCCTGGCTCCAAAATGGCTATGCCACGAGGTTCTTTGTCCTGTCCTTTGGCCATCTTGCCCCTTCATCTTCCCCAGGTCGAGTCGACCGGGTCAGTCCTTATTTGGTCATGCAGTTTCCCGCAAAATGCAATGCTTTCGCGGGCTTCTGCATGCCTTGTGTGTGTGCCTCCAGGATGTGGGCTGGGGTGTCTGTCCCCAATACACATCCTGGGTGCCAGAGAGTCTGGAGTGCTGTGAATGACTGGGACCACCGTGGTCCATGATTGGTCCATGTATGGAGTGCGTGTTTGTGAGCAGATCTCCCATTAGTTCCTTTCCGTTTTGGCGCGAAGGGAACTTTGGATCAGAGGAGGCCGCAAAGAGACCCATACCATGTCGATCTCTGGAGTTCTCACTGAACGAAGGAAAGGATCCAAGTATCCTGAAACTATGAAGTTGAGTCGAGGAACTGCTGGTGATCCGCTGGGCGGTTTGGCACCCTGAGCCCGCTGTCGTCCCGTGGGACCCCTCTGCATCTGGTCGTCCTAGAAGGTCTGTGAAGACGCTTCGACCCATTAGAATAGTGGGACCAACTATTCTCGGTACCTTCATCAAAACTTGCAAGTAAGCTTTCTCAGAAGTGTCCCTGGGCCAACCAGTGGACTGACCAGCTTACCCAGTTGCTTTACTCTGTCACCGCTGTCATTTCGAGGAGGCCCTCGAACCTTGGTATACTGCTAGCTCTCTGACCGTGGCTCCCTCACACCAAATTTTGAACACTTGGCGTTCCCAGGTCTGAAGTGAGACGAGTGTGCCAGGACCAGAGCATACGAGGTTACCGTGTTGCCCTGGCACGACAACATCCTTTGCAAGTGAGCTGAATTTGTGACCCTCTTGCCCCTGAAGCCTGCTGCAGTGAAACCAGGTTGATTCATCCACTCGGGGTGGAGAAATGGCCACTGTCCTGTTTGGGAATCCTTACTGTATCTCAGGAACAGAAAGCTGCAGAGACGTCCTTTTTGCCGCGTTCGAACCTGCAAACGTAGTGGACTGAACTGGAGAAGTTTGGGTCCGTGTGCACCTGGGACCGGTGAGCACTTCTAACACTAGCCCTTTTTACGCACAATTGGCCCTTGGGAGCGCCCATCTCCTTTTCACTGCTAGTGCGAACTAGCGACTCCATCCCGCACTCTGGAACTGCCTCTGCCTTCAAGTGGAGGTCTTCCCTGAAAAGTGGGAACTTATTCTTCATCACCTCATCCACCTTCCTGTGCTGCGAGAGACCCCTGAAGAGACCTCATTTTGTCCATTGGAACAACCGCGTGCACTTGCACTGCATGTACCATTGAGAACAAGGCTCCCCTCTTAGGGCTTGGACTGCCTCTTAGGTGGTGTGTTGTTGATGTCGAAGGGGCCTAAATACTACCTGCACTGCCTGTTTCCTTCCCATCGAGGTTGTCGACATATTTTGTGCATTTAACTCTTTAGACCCCAATGGTCTTGTATATACATTGTATTGATAGTGTTGTGTTGGTTTACTTAGTATTGCTGTGATTCTTTTGCTATGGTTTGAGTTACAAAGGCCTTGTAATAAATGTGTCTATATTTTTAATATGACACCTGTCTGGGATTAATTTGTAAGTGTCCTTGCTTTGTGTGCTCCTTGAGGTCTTTCAGTCACCCTCACCCCTCCTGAGACTTAGTATTGACCGCCTGCCATAGATACCTTAATTGGTCTGGCCTGTCCAGAGGTTACCCTGTTCCAAGAAACTAGGCTGGCCTTCTGAACCTCTGCCCACCAGGTCAGAGTTCAGAAATCCATCTTAACACGAGGCAACACAAATGCAGGTGATAAGAGAATGGTTTACCTGGACCGCAGGGAAGCAGTGGGTCTCGATGGATCGGGCCGTAGCACAACACAATTTGAGGGAGGTGTTGTGGCTGCTGTGACAACTCAGACCAAGCACCTATACCTGAGCACCATCTATACCTGAGCACCATCACCAAATTGGTGGCAGACACTTGGGTTAAATAAGTGAGGAAACATGTAATCACAATCTTCCAGTACCCATTCACCCCCATCCTTAACAACAGGGATTTTACCCCAAGAAAGGAGCCTTTGGACAATGGCGGGAGGGGATTTGCAGGACGAATCGAGACATATGCCAGGGCCAGAACATTTGTTCTTTTACAGAGTGTAAATAGGAGTTTGGGCTGGAGGAGGGAGAGAGACTCTGATACTTCCAACTATGGCACTGGCTAATGAATATAGATATCAAGGCAGCTGCTACTCAACAGGTTACTCCATTTGAGAAGTTCTTGTTAACACAAGATGGGTCTAAAGCTTAATATCAAACTTATACAGAATCTTGGACGACGCCACCCCCGCGGCACATGGCCGTACATGACACGTTGGGAGAAGATGACAGGTCAGGAAATAAGCAGGGAGGAGTAGGACAGATTGTGGAGAACGATACCCAAAGTGGCGAGGGCGTCCCAACTCCAGGAAGCATGGTACAAGATCCTGTATGGGTGGGATTATACGCCCGCCCGCCTCCATAGCATATACCCAGACGTGTCCAAGGATTGTTGGATGGGGTGCAGGGAAAATGGCACAGCATCACACACATATGGTGGAAATGCCCCAAAATAGAGCCATTCTGGAGGGAAGTGCTACAGCCGCAAGTCCAAGCATTTGGGGTAGGTGCCGGAAGACCCCTGGAAACAGTTCTGCTGGTAATGAGGGAGGCGGGGTGAGGAAGGAGAAAGTAAGGGCGGGAGAACGCACGGGTGATACTGACTTTGGCAGCAATTACTCTTATTGCTCAATGATGGAAAGGAACTGTCATCCCCACAATACAAGAGTGGCTCCTCAAAGTTTCGGAATTGGTGGTGCTGGAATGGGCCACAAATGCAGTGAACAACAACTTGCCAAAATGTGCTAGTGACTGGGGCGAGGCCATAGCATTTTTAAAAGACAACTTTAGGGCTCAATGGTGCCCCCAATGCCTAAAACTTCTGTACCTAGATTGAGTAAACCCAGGCGAGAGATCCATGCAAGTGGAAGGAGACACCAAAGTCCCTTGGGGGCAGGGGGAAGGGGGAGTTGGGAAAGCAGAGGTGGGAAGAGGGGGGAGGAAGGAGAGGGGGGAATGTTTAACATGTTGTAAAATCAATAAAGAGAATAACAAAAAAAACTAATGCTGGGCCAAGAAAAAGACTTGCACACAAACCGCTAAATCATTAGCTATCCTTACTAAACCTTTCTCACAGGCACAAATCAGGCCTGAAAGCAGATGAAAACCATTAGGGGATTTTAGAGTTGTCCTAAAAAGAAGGGCTAGGTAACCAGACCGATCGCCTAGAACTCATATGCGGAAGAAACAGAGAAATAAACCTAAAGGGTTGTACTGAACCCCTTTTTCAACATTAGCCTTAGAGCCAAAGAAACCATGATGCAGTCGTCCACGTCCAAGAATCTCCTGTGGGTGACCCAGACCGGACCCCTTGGAAGTGGAGGAGAAAAAGACGCAGGAGGGTGCAATGCGGAAGTTGTGGAGGAAGGAAGGGGGTGCCCACTCTGACATGGAGCAAGAGGGGGGCGGGATGGGGAGGTCCCCTCCCAGTACCAGTCATCGGAAGGCCTGGTGGATCAAACGGTCACCCAAAAGGTACTCGAGCAATGCCTCTAGTCTTTCGGGGAGTGAATGCTCTCGAACATACAGTCCCTAATGCACAAGATGAAGGAGGACCTGTTGGGGGCACTAAGGGAAGTGAAGGAGTAATTGCTTATGCTGGAAGCGAGAGTGGATACGAATGAGCGAGTGTTGCAGGAAGTGGCCGACGACTCGCACAAGATGGAGGACCTGATGGAACACCTGGTCAGGGCCACCCACAATCTGGAAATCTAGACAGAGGATCTGGAGAACAGGTTGAGGAGAGTGAATATTAGGGTCAAGTCACTTCCAAATGTAGTGGGAGATGCATAGCTATCCCAAATGATCAAGGACATTTTCGCAGACCTGATAACCTCACCAGACCCCGCTGAATCCAGGTTGACCAAGCGCACAGAGTGGGACCGAAAAGAAGTAAACCAGGGGCTCGCCCGCGGGATGTCCTGGTGGCCATGCACGACAACACCCTGTTAGGATGGATTTCTGAACTCTGACCTGGTGGGCAGAGGTTCAGGAGGCCAGTCTAGTTTCTTGGAACAGGGTAAACTTCTGGACAAGCCAGACCAATCAAGGTAGCTTGGCGGCTGTCAAAAATAGGTCTCAGGATGGGTGAGGGTCAATGAGCACACAGAGTAAAGGACACTTACAAATCACTCCCAGTCAGGTGCAGATATATTAACAATACATATACATTTATTTCAAGGCCTTTGAGTTTCAACATACAAATCAAATCACAGTAATACTATTAAGCCAACACAATCCTATCGAAATACATAACAAAGGGGGGTCTGGGAATCTCTCTACCAGCACAAACACAGCCCAATAACCTGTTCTTGGGTGAACATCCACCCAAGAACAAGTCAATGGGCTGTGTGCGTGCTGGTAGAGAGTTTCCCAGACCTACGCCCCCTGTTTTGCATAACAAGTAACTTTGGGTCTCACCCTAAGTTACCAGGGAACTCCAGACGTGGACCCCTTGCTCACTACTCTTAGAGAGGCACAGCTTCACCTCACTGATGAAGCCCAACAAGGTTGAAACACGTGTATGGGGTTGCTGTGGTACTCTTGTTCATAGGAGAATTGCCTAGCATTTCGGTGCTGGACTGCCCCTGGGCAGGTCAAAGACTGATATGTGGGGGAATGTCTTCTCTGTGAAAAGAACAGTGAGCTAAAGACTTGGCTGAGACTCACCCAGGGGCCAACCACCCAAGAACAAGTCAATGGGCTGTGTTTGTGCTGGTAGAGGGTTTCCCTGACCACCCCTTGTTTTGCATACCAAGTAACTTTGGGTCACACCCTAAGTTACCAGGGGACTCCAGACGTGGACCCCTTGCTCACTGCTCTTAGAGAGACACAGCTTCACCTCACTGATGATGCCCAACAAGGTTGAAACACGTGTATGGGGTTGCTGTGGTACTCTTGTTCAGAGGAGAATTACCTAGCATTTCGGTGCTGGACTGCCCCTGGGCAGGACAAAGACTAATATGTGGAGAACTTTCCTCTCTGTGTAAAGAACAGTGAGCTAAAGACTTGGTTGAGACTCTCCCAGGGGCCATCCACCCAAGAACAAGTCAATGTGCTGTGTTCGTGCCGGTAGAGAGTTTCCCAGACCCCCCCCCCCACCCGGGGGAAGGAAACTGGCAGTGCAAATATTCTTTAGTCCCATCTGCATCCAACACACTCCTAACTAAGAGTCAGTCCAATCCCTAAGAAGAGTGGAACCTAATGCTCAAATGTATATGCAATGCCAGCGCACACGGTAGTTCAAAAGGGCAAAACGGGGTCTCTTCAAGGGTCTGTGGGAACTCAGGAAGGTGGGTGAGGTGATGAAGAATAGGTTCCCACTATTTGAGGAGGGTCTCTACTTGAGGGCAGAGTCGATTCCAAGAGTTGGGAATAGTTTGCTAGTTCGCACTAGCAGTGGAAACGAGAGAGCCCCCAGGGGCCATGTGTGCGTAAAAATGGATTGAGGCGCTAGGGGCCATCAGTTAGGGTTGCGATTACACACCGACCACCGGCGCACTCCGAACCAAACTTCGGCAATCGAGTCCACTTCGGTTGCAGGTTCAAGTGCAGCAATTTGGCAGCTCTGCGGCTTCCATAGACGAAGATACAGCGATGATTCCCAAACAGGACAGGGGCGATTTCTCCGCTCCTGGTGGATGGATCAGGCCAGGTTTACTGCAGCAGGCTTCAGGGGAAAGAGGGGCACAAATACAGCACACCTGCCAAGTTTGTCACCACGGCTGGGCACAGAGCTAGCGATATACCAAGTTTCGAGGGCCGCCTCGAAACAGCGGCAGAATCATGGCTAAGAGTCTGCGTAAGCTGGTCAGCCACTGGTTGGCACAGTGACACTTCCGAGAAAGCTTACTTGCAGGTTTTGATGAAGGTGCCGAGAATAGTTGGTCCCACTATTCCAATGGGTCGAAGCGTCTTCGCAGACCTTCTAGGACGACCAAATGCAGAGGGGTCCCACGGGACAACTGCAGGCTCAGGGTGTCAAACCTTCCAGCGGGTCACCAGCGGTTCCTCGACTCGACTTCTTAGTTTCTGGATACTTGGATCCTATCCTTCTTTCAGTGAGAACTCCAGAGATCGACATGGTATGGGTGTTTGGGGCCTTCTCTTATCCGGAATCTCCTTTGCGCCAAAACGAAGAGGACCCAATGGGAGATCTGCTCACATACAGGCATACCATACGTGGACCAATCACGGACATCAGTGGTCCCAGTCATTCACAGCGTTCCAGACTCTCTGGCACCCAAGATGTGTATTGGAACCAGACGTTCCAGCCCACATCCTGGAGGCATACACACAAGGCATGCCGGAGCCTGCGAAAGATGGGCATTTTGTGGAAGAATGCATGCCCAAATAAGGACTGACCTGGGTCGGCTCCACCTGGGGATAGGGAAGGAGCAAGATGGCCAAAGGACAGGACAAAGAACCTCGAGGCATGGTCATTTTAGAGCCAGGCCACCTGTTCGTGCCAAACACGGTAATCACGGTTTACCTGGCAGAAAAGGGTTAAAAATATACAAAATGATAAGCTGCCACCAGTCATGTCCGAGGCACATCGGCACTTCTCCTAAAATATCCTTCAAGAGTATCAAGGGCCTTTGGAAATGACTAACAGACCCAAGTGTACACTTGTAAAATGTTGCAGAAAAGTTGCAACATTGGAAAGGACTAAGGGAAACAAAGTCTTCCAGTACTGACTGTCTTAAGGGCATGTCAGTTTCCCCATAAAAAGTGAACGAAAAGCTCAGATTTGTGCAGCAGAAGGCTGGGCTTCTCTTTTAAAGTCAGACTGTGGCGTTTAACATCAGCAAAAAGTTGGGGTGTACACAACTGGAGGGCAAATTACACATAAATGGGAATCTTTCCTAACACGCCCGGAAATAAAAAATCCTGGTGGCAGCTAGACATGGGAAAGATCTAAACTTCAATGGTACCCCTGTGCTGCTCTAATAGGATATCTCCCAGATCACCCTCACGAAAAGGAGACTGATGCGCCTAGTTACACAAGAAATGACGAAAAGGGGAACTAGATATAGATGGACAGTCCCATTCGGGCTACTCTTCGACCACAAAGGAAGGCAAAGGAGAATAACAACAGTGGAGGAAGGAGCGCCCTCTTGGGGCTCGAGTTAGAGAAAACCAACAAATTAGATTGCGGCCCTCCAAAGGCCAACCCAAGGAGAAAGCCATGAGAATGGTCCACCCAGAGTTCAAAAAAGAAGGCAAGACAATTACGAGGGCCAAAGGGGAAAGGTGAAACACCAGGGAGGAACCCAGGAGGGGAGTCTGCTCAGGATTAACACAGGGCACCAAGTCACCCGGGGAGGGGATATGTAACATATGCTGTGGGGGGAGACATGGAAGTGGAATTCTTGGGAGTAAGCTATGGGTCGAGTGGGACCCCCAAGGGGCGCTCTGGGAGTGGAAGTGACCTCAGTCCCATAGGAGATAGATCAGAGGGGCTAGAGGCCCTTTGGGTCACACCAGCAAGAGTGGAAGGGGAAGAGGGAGGATGGGGATGAGTGGGGAGGGAGAGGGGAGAGTGGGGGCTAGGGGGTGGAGTCCCTGGTCCTAACCAGAATAATGTTCAGACACATGACACTGAGACCACGCGTACCCCTAATAGATGGCTAGGCTAAATACATCAAGGGTTCTATCACTAAACATTTAGGGCCTCATTACGACCCTGGCGGAACGGGTTAAACGGCGCCGTAAAAGGCTGCGGCGCCGTTCAACCTGTTCCGCCACATTACAAGTTCCCCTCACGGGACACGTTAAGCACGCCTGGGAAAACCAGGCGTGCATACTGGGTCCCGCGAGGGGAAGAGGGAGCAAACAACGGGCCATCTCGTAATGGCCCATTGTTTACTCCCTCGCCCATTCCCATTCAGCCCTATGGGGACTGAAATGGGAATGGGGATGAACCGTGTCCGTGTCCTCGAGTGAGGAATTACCGGGCCATCCGGACTCAGAATAGTCCGGTAAGTCCTCATTCCGAGGACACGGACACGGATGCGGTTTTGCCGGCAGCCATGCCGCAAATTGCGGCATGGCTACCGGCATAACTTGTAATGAGGGCCTTTGTCTCTTAACTCCACAATAAAAAGAAAGAAATTGGAGCACATCCTGAAAAGAGAAAACCCGGATGTGGTACCCTTCAGAAAACACACATACACAACAGGGACAAACTCAGGCTGAGAATTCAGGGATACAGAAAGGCACAGCAATCCAACGATGCGGGCAAAAAAGGGGGAGTCCTTATAGCACTAAACAACGACCTAGACCTCTCATTGATAGACCTTATCAGGGACAACAAGGGGGATTATCCAGGGAAGAGGGGAAGTCTTTACATTGGCCACCCTCTACACCCCGAATACGGGTCAGGACTGGTTCATACAATCCACACTACAGACAATGGAGGGGTTTGCAAAAGGGAAAATAATCCTTACTGGGACTTCAAGCTAGCATGGGAACCAGCAATGGATAGGAGCGCAAGAATCTCATATTCCCACAACAAGCCCTCGAAGGAGCTTAATGGGAAAATCAAACGCCTGGTACTTGTGGACGCTTGGAGAGAGAAAAGGGGTGATGCAAGGGGTTACTCATTCTACTCCCATGTTCACAAAACTGCCTCAAGAATAGACTATATGTGGGTATCACGCTTCTTAGTGGGACAAATAGTTGACATAGAGGTGGGGGCAATAGCACTGTTAAGGATCAGAAGGAGGTTGGGCCCCCCAGGACTCTGGAGGTGGACATTTCCTGCATATATATTTTGGGATGAAAAGCTGAGACGGGAACTAGGGGAGGAAATCGAGGAGTTCTTTCATAATAACGATAGTCCTAACGTCAACCCCTGCACAGTCTGGGACGCGTTCAAAGCCAGAGTTTGAGGGAAAATAATAGCGATCAAGGCCAGGAGAGACAGGGAACACAGATGCATGGAAGAGGAGTTAGAGGCTAAACTAAAAATGGTAATGCTAAAGATGGCTTTGGGGACAAGTGGAGAAACCAGAAGAGAGTATATGGCGATTAGGGGGCAGCTAGAGACCCTGTTGGCCAGAAGGGCGGAACGGTCAATTCCCTACCTTAGACAAAGGTATTATGTGATAGCGAACAAAGCCGATAAGCTAATGGCAACAATGATGATAAAGGAGGAAAGGGATAGGACTATCCTAAAGTTAAAGAAGGCGGGGCGGGGAGAAGCTCTGATACACCGGAAATTATGAGGGAATTTACAATGTTCTACTACGCTCTATACAAATCAGATGATCCTCCATCTAGGGCCTAAGTAGATTACTTGAAGGGTTGCAACCTACCCAAACGAAGGCCCCAGGATTGGGCGGATCTGGAGGTATCTGGACACTCCCTAGCAAAAATGCCCCAGGCCCTGACGGAATTACAACTGACATCTACGAAACTCTCAAGGACCAGCTGGCCCCTCGCCTAACAGCTCTCTTCACCCACTTTGGGGATGGGGCAGGGATATCTTCCATCATGGATGAGACAAAAGTGGTCCTCCTCCCCAAACCAGGGAAAGCCACCACCCTATGCGCCACTTACAGACCTATAGCTATAATCAACACTGACGCAAAAATCTACACCAAGATTTTAGCAAATAGAATAGAACACTTATTACCGCATCTGGTGGCTCCCGACCAGTCAGGTTTTATTAAAGGCAGGCAAACACATGACAACACCCGCAGATTTGTCCACCTGATCGAAAATGTCAGCAAGGCCTGCACTCCCGCTCTGCTGGTTGCCCTGGATCCAGAGAAAGTGTTTGATAGGGTGGAGTGGCAGTTCCTACTATACAGATGTGCTTTGGGGAGGCCTTAACAAAAAATGTTGCTAACTACCGCAACCCCTACATGCGCCTTATAATCAACGGAGAACTCTCTGCTCCTCTATGCACTACACTTAGAGCCGTTTCTAAATAAAATAAGATACACAAAGGAAATAGAAGGTATCCCATTCGGTAAGAATGAAAACCAAGCCGCAGCATTCGATGATGATATGCTGCTAACAGTAACGAACCCAGAGAAATCCCTTAGAGCTATAGACGAGGCACTGGCCCTCTTAGGAGAGGTTGCGGGCCTGAAAGTAAACATGTCAGAGATCCTGAACCTCTCATTTCCACTAAACAGGGAAAAGGGTACTGAAGGGGGGCATTTTCGTACACCTGGGCACCCAATAACATTAAGTATCTGGGAGTAAGAATCACCAATAGATTAGATCAGTTATGTGCAGCCAACTAAACATCCCCTCCCCACAGCCCCCCTCCGTTAGACACCATTAGGACCTTGCTAGCCTCTTGAGGACCACTGCTGATCTCATGGATGGGGAGAATCAAAGTCTTGAAAATGTCCATATTGCCAAAGCTACTATACAACTTCATGGCCCTCCCGTAAAAATCCCCATGTCACACTTCAAATCCATTCGGAGAATCACCAATAGCTTCATCTGGGCCCATAAAAAGCCAAGAATATCGTCTGCAATTATGTTACTGCCGAGGCATATGGGAGGAATGGGGGATGCAGACCTAAAGGCATACTACTATGCAGAACAGATCACAGTGATCAGGGACTGGTTTAGGGACGATAGAGGGAAGACATGGAGACAAATGGATAGAGCAGTGATAGTGGGAAATTTGGGTAACATCCTTTGTTTACCGAGGAAGACAGGCCCTCCAATATGTATAACAGCGAAATAAAGACTGTAGTGGCTAACACATGGGATACAGTGTTTAAGAGATGTAATCTAACTACATTCCCCTCGCCCATCACCCCAATTTTCAGGAACCCACAATTCACGCAGGGATTCCCCGGTCATGGCTACTTTAAGTGGCTTGTGGGGGGGAGCCATAAAACACAGGATATGTTCGAGGGAGGGGAGATAAAACCCTTCTCCCAGTGTAAAAGTGACTTAGGGGTGGAGGAGGAGGAAAGGTATCAATACGTCCAGCTAAGACACTGGCTATTGCATCCCAAAGTTAGGGTAGCATCGAACAGGGAGTTAACCCATTTCGAGAAATTCATTACCTCTAATACAGGAGACAGTCAGTTGGTTGGGGCGCTATATGGTATAATCAAAGAGGGGGAGGAGGTGGGAGCTAGACGCTTCATGGCCAACTTGGCAAGGGAAGGGGAACAACCCATCGAGGAAGCCCAATGGAGGGGATTATGGGCCAATGGAGGGGATTATGGGCCAGCATCCCCATTCCAGCAAAATCATTACTAATACAGGAAACCTGGTTAAAACTGATGGACCAATGGCACATGACCCCAGATAAGATGGCTTTTGTTTCCCGCTCTAGTTCTTTGCGGTCCTGGAGGGATAGTGGGGGGGGGAGCTGGAGGCACATGTGGTGGCAATGTCCAAAGATCATACAGCTCTGGGAAATGATACAGGGAGCTGTAGCAGATATATTAGGGGAACCCCTCTGGCCAACATGGGTCTGTTTATCCTGGGGCTGGGAGGAGAGCTGGAGAACCTACCCACAAGGCCCCAACGCAAAGTATATGTGGCTCTGGTCTTGGCAAGGGCCTGGTTGATAGCTCAGAAGTGGAAATCTAAAGCTGCACCCACGGACCATGAATGGATTGGCAAAGTTTGGCAGTTTGTTACTATGAAGTAGGTCTCATACTCGCTCGTGGCAGAACACCAGAAATTTTGCATGGACTGGGACCTTGTGATGAAAATTCTCATGCAGGACTCTAATAAAGCTTGGTGCCCAAAGAGGATGCAGTTCCTGGGTTTGATCTGAGGATGCAGGCCTCCCACAACCTAACAAGATAACGCGAGGCGCAAAGTCAAGGGCCCCAAGTGGGCCTTGAGCGGGAAAGGGGAAGGCCGAGAGACCATAGCTATAAGTGGGCTTCCAGGCATTCCAGCCTCAGCAGAGAAAGAGAACGTTTGGTACTGGGGAGGGGAGGTTGGGTATTGGGGTCGGGGGACATAGTTCTAATTACTTGTCGTTATACAAATGTTTGTTTGACATAAAAACCAATAAAACATTAAATGAAAAGAAAAGGCACCTGGAAGGCCTAACAAGATGATTTCCCACAGTCAGAAGGCCTTTGCCCTCCTGGGATCTCAATATTATCCTAGCAGCTCTAGCTCATAAACCATTTGAGCCTGTGGCCTCAATAGACATTACATTTGTGACACTAAAATCGATTCTGTCAATAGCATTAACATCAGCAAGAATAGTTAGTAAAATTCAGGCGCTAGCAGCATCTGAGCTGTATACAACATTTCACAAGGGCGAAGTGATCTTACGCACACACCCAACCCTTTTGCCTAAATTGGTATCTGAATTTAACATAAACCAAGATTCGTTCCTAACTAGCAATCGCAAGCTGAAAAGATCTTGAACTGTTTATACATCAGACGAACTTTAAAATTCTATTTAAGCAGGTTCAAATCATTCAGAAGCTCTGAGGCTCTCTTTAAAACCTTTGCTGCGGCTTCACCGCAAGCCTCTGAGGCCTAGATTGCTAGTTGGATGATTTTGTGGATAAAAGAAGCTTGCAAAGTTCAGGACAAAACACCTCAAAACACCTCAAGCACATTTAGCAAGGGAAAAAAGCTTCATGTAACCTCTGACGCGGCTTCGCAAGCCTCTAAAGCCTCGATTGCTAGATGGATAGTGTCATGTAAAGTGCAGAGCAAAACACTTGAAGGTATTCAAGCACATTTAGTAAGGGCATAAGTGACTGCAGTCGCTTCTCAGCATCATGTAGCATGCACTGCTATAAGCAAAGCAGCTACGTAGGCAACACCAGCAGCTTTCTGTCTTCGTTAATGTCTGGATGTCAGTTCACGTGAAGATTCAGTGTTTGGCCAGACAGTACTCAAATATGTGTTCGCTGAAAAGTAAGCAGTGCATCACCTCACTTAAAGGGAAAGTGCGCTCAAAAATTGTATTCTCTTAAAAGATGGGCAACAATCAAAAACATATATTAAACATCTTTTTAAAGAAAGTTCGTATGTAAAATTTTGAGCAAATAAGGCTCAAACCCAATCATTTCAAGCACTAGGAGGCATCCATTTTGTGAAATGGATGAGCCTCCTGTGCTTGCGTTAATCTTTGCCCTCGCTGCACTAGCACTAAAGAATCAAAAGCCACCTGCTGGTAGCTTTTATTACAGCTTTAATGAAGCTTTTGCTTCATTATTGACGGAGAGCAGAGAATGCAGACAGGAAGGCTTATCATTTGGCCTCACATCGGCCCCAAGGGTATTCATGAAATGCCTAGCTCCAGCTGCAGCTCACCTCCTTCCATCGGGTGTCCACATGTACCCATATCTCGATGATTGGCTGGTCACTGCTCCTTCCTCAGGCCGAAGTTCACACAATCCAATGCTTCTCCTCTATGGGATTCTATATCAATTACAGCAAGCCCTGCATGAGTCCTTCCCAGCAGATGCTTTTTCTGGGTGCACAGCTGAACACTGTTTCTTACAGCGCTACACCATCGGTCAATAGGGTCAAAACCATTCTTACAAAAACTTGATTGATCTGATGGAAACAAGTCATGTCAGTCTGCACTATAAGGTCCTTTCTAGGGATGATATCCTTATGCATCTCCCTGATACAGCTAGTCTTGGTGACTGAGATGATAAAGTGTCACTCACACACCCTTTCCAAGGTGCCCTGTGCTGGTGTTCTGTACCCACCCTTTCATCTGCCAGTCTACCAGATTATGGCCACAACCAACACATTGTTGGAGGGCTGGGGAGCCCACACTGGCAGCTCCAGCCTGGATGAGAAAATTCTGGCTATTGAAACTCCTCAACCACTCTATGCCACCTCCCATCCGACTGAACCTGGTCTTCAATCTTCTCTCCAGAGACAAGGGGGCGATCCTGCACCATGACCTGGCCTATCTCAAACTGCCGCCCTGGCTCCTGCTTCCCTAGAATTCTGAAATGTTCCTATGCCAGAGGACTGCAGGGACATTCTTGCTGAGGCTTGTGAGCCTTCTCTTACTATAATCATAAATGGAACGTTTCACGATTTGGTGTGTTGACAGTAACATTGTTCCTCTCCATTTCCATCCCTCGGACATTCTACCATATATTCTGTCATTGGCCTGCAGTGGTCTTGCACATTCCTCTATTAAGGTCTATTCCACTGCAATTTCCAGGTTTAAACGCACCTCTACCACTTGCTTGTTATGGTCCCATTGACTTGCTAAGGAATTACTGAAGGGACTCTTCTTTGCTGTTCCCCCAATGTGGTCGCTGGCTCATGCTTGGGATTTGAACATAGTTCTTTCAAAGTTAATAGGTCCTTCCTTTGAGCCCTCATCAAGTTTCTTTCCTGGAAGACTGATTTCTCGGTCGTCATCATCTTTGCCAGGAGAGTGGGGAAGATCCAACCTTTATCCTACAAGCCCTCCTAGCTTGTGTTCCACAAATCCAAGGTCCTGTTGTGGACGAATCCCGTGTTCATGCCCAAAGTGCCTTCGTCATTCCATCCAAATTAACCTTTTGTCCTGCCTGTCTTCTCTGACTCTCCTTCGCTTGGTGCATTCCTTAGACGTCATGTAGGCTTTGAAGTATTATGTTGCCCAAACCAGGCAGTCCTGCAAGTCATCTCAATTGTCCATGGCTTTTGGTCCCATGGCTGTGGGCAAGGGGCTGTCTAAATCCTCCATCTCCCAATGGCTATCGGCTTGCATCTCCTACTGTCACCTCATTGCAAACAGGCCACTTCCTGGTTGGCTTAGGAAACACTTCACAGGGGCTGTTTCTTGCACCACTGCCTTCCTCTCCGGTGTCCTGCTGTTGGATATCTGCAGGGCACCATCGTCGAGAACTGTCCACACTTTCACAAGGTTCTGCCGCATCAACAAGGATTCCACAGAGGAGTCCAGAGTCGGACAAGCAGTGTTTCACCATATGTTCGCATAAGGCCAGTATTTCCTTAAGGTGAGACTATTTCCCCCATCCATTTTGCATTGTATGCATTTGTGTATACTGCTTTGTAATCTGTTCAAACAGCATGTGAATCTATGAAATATCCAATGTTGGAGAAGGAATGTGTTACTTACCTGTAACTCCTGTTCTTCCGCATTAGTCTCTTTCATAGCTTCACATGCGACCCTCCAGCCTACCCCATATATGACTGTTCTTGGTTCATCTTGCCACTTTCATTTGCCCTATGCTAATCTGAACATGGCTTTGAGGGGTGGAGCTAAGGGTGACTCTGCTATTGACTATGGGGCTAGATGACCCAGAGCGACTCTTAAGAGAACACTCAGTCAGCCTCATTATGAGTTTGCCGGTAAATGGTAAAGTTGGTAGTAACTGCGTTAACTCCAACGTTACAAATACGCCAAATTACGAGTTTTGGCCTGAAGTAGAGGATGGTAAATGCTCCAACTCACAGCCAAAAAATCAGCAGAATCTACAGAATTTCTGTGGCGGAAATTCCACCACAGTAATCCTGCCAAAAAAGCCCCATTGAGTCCAATGGACTCAAATTAAATGAGAAATTACACCACCACATGTAATCCGGTAGAAATTACACCAGACCAAGTGGTGGTAACAGTAATTCAGTTTGGTGGTATCTGGGCCGATTTACCACCCAGATACCACCAAGCTAGGACTACAGTTTCAACTTCAAATGAAAACTGCTTTAATGTTAACACGGATTCCCAGCCTGATGACCGGGAATATTCAAACAGCATGTGAATCTATGAAAGTTACCAATGCTGGAGAACTGGACTTACAGGTAAGTAACGTATTCCTTACAGATGGCTCATTGGACTGCTGGGACATTAGCATTGATACTGATCAATTGAAAGACCATTGCCATGCAGCATAGTCTCGGCACTACATAATCATCCTGCAGCTGTGAGGTGGGCGTTATGCTCTTTCCTTCACTTGATTGCAGGGTGGTCAGGATTATCACAGCTACAAAGTCTGATATAAGGAAGCAAAGTGGAACCTAATCACCAGCTCTTTTCAAACAGGACTTGTGGCATTGGGAGGGGGCTTTACACCTCCACATATTTATCCTTAAACAGGATCTTCACCAACTGCCACAAGTTGTAGATTTAGCAGACTCCAGAGAATCACATCTTTCAGATGTGAGTAACGCATCACATAGACCTGTTCACCACTACGCAGAACCAGAAATGCTGGCATTCTAGAAGCTGGTTTGCTGAATAGTGCTTGCTAGAGGAAGTGTTTTTAGTTCCATAGTCAGTGATATATGCCTACATGTTTTCTCTCATAACCCTGACCTGGTGTGTTGCGATGAACCTTCGACCACAGCCTTGCACAACTATCGTAAATGCAGAAGCACGGTCTAGGCTACTCTGGTTCTTGCATTTTCTCTATCTGTCTAAAGAAGAGCCAATAGGTCTCGATCCCCCAGCAAGTACACCTACACAGGTGCACCAGAGAATTTATCACCACAACCCTGCATTACTGAAGCTGAAGGTGTAGCTACTGAATTTGCAGAGTTCAGACAGACAGACTGTTGTGATATTCTCAGTGCAGCAAGGGTCTCTTTTCTTTACATTTCTTGTTCTTGAACCTCTCGCTCCAGACCCTTCCTTGCCTCATGCATGCCTCAGAGAACTTTTAGCAGCCGTATTCAGACAAACTATTACTTAATGCTACTAGTCTCTACTTTGAAAAGCAAAAGCATTATTAAATCATTTTTAAGAGGTGGCTTATGCACTTTCCCATTCATCCGTAAAAGCCCTCCTTACTTGGAACCTAATACTGCCCTCTTGAAGCTAAAGGGTCAGCCTTTTCAACCCATGCATAGAGAAGACGTAAAATATGTCTCTTGAAAAGCATCCTGTTCGGTTGCTGCCACCTCTTAAATGTAGCATAACAGCGATCCAGCCGTTTGCTGACCTTAAGTTCTGTGTCAATGAAAAGAAAATATGTTCTTGCAAACATATCCCATTTAAATGTGGTAGTGGTACTATATATCTTTTTTGACGAACAATCAACATAGACCGACAGAGCACTTCACAATTAGATGTCCATTGCCTCCTTAAATATTTGAAGGCAGAACGATAGACTTTAGGAAGTTCACAAAACTGTGACTTTTAAAGCTGCCAATCGTGGTATTACGATTTTCAAACAAAGGTTGTCGAGGTTGATCACAGAAGCAATCCCCTTATCTCACAAGAAAGCCAATCAGCCCCTTTGGAGGAACCGTTTGTGCCCATTCAACAGGCACAGTGCCTTCCACAGCTGAAAGATGGCAGGAATCCTGCTGCATGTGTAGTCTTACATGTCTTTACCTGGCATTACTGCTTGGATGTTCATCCATGAGGAAAAGCAAGGATTAGATAAACAATGCTCCAGAAACTCTTTAAATAAGGTGGGCCTCAGCACCCCGCCTTCCCTTCTTACTCATATGCTACAAATGTATAGCAAATACTGATTTTCAATTGATTCAAAGCATTTGAAAATGATTCAGAAGAAACTGCTTTCCTATAACTCGAGTTCTTCAGCATTGGTGTATTTGAAAGAGATAACATTTGACCTGCTCTCCTTCCCTATTGAGGCTCAGTGACAAACACAGAATGTTTTGTTCTTATGGAATCTGAAGATGGCCTCCTGGGGTTGAGCTTCTGTTCTGCCCATCTGTGGGGAATCCAGTAACGTCATCACTCTCTCTCTGGAGAAGTTTTCTTCCCATGTGGCCAGGTAAGAGCAGCCGCTAACTGATCCCGACCCTGAGGTTGGCAGCCTGAGGGAGGTTCACATGGGGGGAGACAACCTTCATGGGAGAGAAGGAGACTTACTGGCAGTAACCTGGTATCACCCTTTCCACTCAGGCTATGACACTCACTCTTTAAATCCCCCAACCTATATTGCATATTGCGAAATAGAACCAGTTCCCCCACTAAGCACCGACCATGAGTCTTTTTTACATTCTCCTAAGAAAGACTGAGACGAGAAAGAGTGCGAGAGTAATGCAGAGCACTGAACTAGAGACACAATCTAGTTGTTGGAAGTATCCAATAGGCGCTGGGACATTCAAAAGCCTGGCACTGCAAAGGAGATGGAGATTAGGGGAAGCAGATCCACTTTACCCGACGCGGGAAACGAAGCCGATGCCAGTCGGAGAAGGGAGCAGGCCAGTGGCTGTCAGTGCTGTCACAAGAAGCTGGAATGAAAGTAAGTCATGCGAGAGGCTGCAGCGGGAGAAGCTGCGAGAAGGAGAGCACAGTGAAGCACCTACTCCGTCAACAAGATGAGACTCCACTGCAAAGGAGGCCAGGACACGGAGAATGCTGAAGCCGCCACAAGAGATCGTGAGCCCAAGGAAGGGTGGTGGGACACCGAGGTGCTTCATAGTGTAGACCGCACAGTAAACAGAAACGGTGTGAAAGTGAATCCAAGCAAGGGAACGGGGGTGCTGAAAGTATTAAGGGAAACCAGTGAGGAGGGGTTGAAGACCCCAAGGATAATTGAGCAAAACAGACATTTGTTGAAGAAGACCTGGAAGGCGAGTATACCAGGCAGCGTGTGGGAAGCCTGGGACCCACACCCAAAGGTGTATGGTGTAAAAGCCCTGCCAGGAGTTTACAACAGACAACACGATTACGAGTCTGGGACCTGCACCCAAACACAAATTAAACATTGTAAAGGCACAAGGTAAGACTCATACACCTTTGGTGCAACCTACTTTGAAAGCCCTGGAAAGAGAGTATACCAGGCACGGGTGAAGTGTGAGAACAAGAGGGAAGACTCATAACCCTTTGGTGCAGATATACAAAGAAGCCCTGGAAGAAGAGAATATCATGCATAGGAGAAAGGTGAAAAGTACAAAATGAAAATTGTGAAAGCCTGGCAGGAGAGTATACCAGGCAATGCAAATGTACTGTAAGAGTTTGGAAGAAAGAGAGTGACTTCTTAAGATTGTTGAAATGCTAGGGTTAGGGAAGAATACCCCCTGAGCAAGAAACCTGAGTACATTTTGCAATCAAGGAGCGACAGAGAATCCCTTGAGCTTGTGGAATCTAGGGGAGAGGAGCCATACCCACTGGATTGGAGAACTATATAATTCAAAGGCTGAGAAACTCAGGGGCAGGGAGTCCCCCCTCCTGCTACTTGTGGAACTTTGATTGTTTTGTTTCTTTTTGCAACCTTTTGGAACTTTGTGTTGGAACTGTGGAAGGAACCACCTTCAACCAGTTGAGAGAATATACCCCTTTTTTACATTATTTTAGGGCCTCATTACGAGTGTGCCGGTCCGGTAACAATGGTGCCGGTAAGCGTACTGGCACCATGGTTACCAGACCAGCACACTCCGAGTTCTGTGAGCGACTGCCGTCCCGCCAGCCAGGTCAGACATGGCGGGCGGGGCGGCAGCCGCTCACAGCCCTTGCCGGAATCACCGGCACTGTTGCACACAGTGCTGGTGCTTTTGTCCTCCCCATTCTCATTGAGTCCTACAGGGCTCAATGGGAATGGGGGGTTACATTTTCCGGCGTCTGGCTTCACAGATCGCCGGGGCTGTAATGCCCAGGTGATTCCCTAAAGCCAGGCGCAGGAAAAAAACACACAATTCTGGCTGCAGTCTGCCGTTTTTACCGGCACGGCTACCGCTGGAGTTGTAATAAGGCCCTTAGTTTTAGAATGTAAGGGTCAGGTTAGGATTTCGGACATAGGACAGAGAACTTATTTGCTTTTGAACATTCTGACTTAGACATCCTTTAGTTTTGTTGAGGCAGGGAAACCCCTCATAGTTATAGGGTGAGATAGGTTTTTCTCCAACCCTCTGTTTTGCTAATAAAAGTTCATAGTAATCAACACAATGCCCTTATGATTCCTTACATAATCTCATTAGCTAAGAGGCAAACATCCTAAAATGAGGTGAATAGGCTGTACAATGTGATTCATTTTTTTTAGTTTTAACTACTGTTAAGTGATTACTGAGGATCCCTAGCCTGACTATTGGTAATATTCAAAGCAGTTGAATTTATTAAATATACCAATACTATTGTCTGAGTTAATGAAATGATAACTGTTGATCCCAATTAATAAAAAAGGTAACATTGCATCTCTGTCCTCATATCAACCATTTTCCATATTAGATAGTACCTTTAAAACCTTTGCCAGAACCTTCTTGTTCCATATCACCGATTGGGTTAGTTCCCATAATATACTAGTCGACTCCCAATTGGAATTTTGGGCAGGCCTAGGTAATGCAAATCATGCAACACCATTTTTTTTGTATTGGACCTGTAATGGTGCTAAAATCAAAAGCCAATCTGTCCTAATCTGGCTGGGGTATGTTTTTTCCAGTAAATCCAGTAAAGTAATAAAGACCAGACTGATACAAAAAGCAAACGTTGCTCTAAATCAAATAAAAGGCATTGAAAGAACATATGGCAAATTTACTCTCGACCCTTGCATCTTGTTTTATAGGCTTAAGGTGTTGCCAAGATTGTCCTATGGGTGTGAATTATTGTCTAAAAACAGGTGGTCCTTTTTACGCCAACTGGAATCTATGATCTGGCGAAAAGTTATATACTATGTTCCAAATTGTATTTCTTTAGAGCTAATAAGATACGAACTTGGTCTACAATCACTCAATAGTATCATGTTTAATAGAAAATTGGCTCTATTAAGAAAATGTTTGGTTGCTGAAAATGGCACAATTTATGCTCATCTGAAACATGCGTCAAATGGAAACTTTATGCTTAATCTAAAAGAGGACTGTGAGAAGAAACTTCTTGATTTGGGTCTATCGGTAAATACACTTATTAAGTTTCCACACAAAGTGAAGGAGTTTGTTCATGCATTTGATTGGTTGGAGAACAATGTAGTTCTGTTAAACTCGAAGCTATACTCTGAAAGTGTGTCATATTGGAAATTCTGTCCTTACCTGGAAACATATCTGAAAAAATATCCTTCAAGAGAATTTCGAAACTCTTACATGCGATTCAGGTTTAACGTTCTAAGCACAAATGAGATTCTCTTTATTCGGGGGTTGAGCTCCTGTGGGACAGAAGTTTGTCGGTTCTGTAAATCAAAAGACGTAGGTGAATCCCTAAAACATTTACTACTGGAATGTCCAAATCTTCGAGAGAAGAGATTGGAAAGCTTTGCACAATTTGTTTATAATACAGCCTGGGTGGATAGAAATAAACTGTGGTGTTAAATGCTTCATGGTTCTTCTATCGCCTTGAAAATAAAAGTCAACGAATTTTTGAAAAACATTTGTATGTTGACATAAACCTTTGGTGCCTAAATGGATTATGCAGAATGTGTTATAGTTTAAAAAGGTCAATGAGCTTGTAAGATGGTTATATTTTGGATTGGAGTAGGTTATTTCTCTCACTTGTTCATATGTGTTTTTCTGTATTTTGTTTTTTAATGAAACTGAAATGTATAAGTAATGTATTGTGAAATATTTTTTTTTAATGAAATCTGTTTTCTGTACATTGTGATATCAGTGTTTAATGAAATCTGTTGTTTTCTGTTTATATTTCTCTTTGTAAAGGTTTGAATAAACCAAAACAAATAAATATTAAAAAAAAATCAGGCTTTACATTTCTATATAACCAATTCTTTGTATATTCAGGAAGAAGCAGTACTGGTTGCATTTATGGCCCTTTTGACTGCTTTTTATTCAATTAATACGGTAACACAGCAGGGTCTACCAGAGAAGTTGAGTAGGGTTTCGATGGAACCTTATAGCGACAGTAAGGCCACCGTCCGGTATGGGCAATCTGGGCTTATACTCTGTGGTTTGATGTTCATAGTGGAGTCTGGCAAGTGTGCACTTTAGCACTCCTCCAGTTCTGATTGTAGACTAATAACTTTAAGGACAGATGGATGTTCCCCGTTATGGACAAACAAAAATGTCAGTATTAGCCTACGCAGACATTGTGGTGCTGATTGCTAGAACTTTACACTCTCGTCAAATCTTAATCAATAGATATGTGGATTTCATAGCCTCCCTTGATATAAAAGTCAATGCAGCCAAGTCAGTAATGGTTAACTTTACTTTGAAAAAGAAACCAAATAGTGGAGTTATGTATCCTGCTGGACAAGGCAACAGTATTCATACCTATTTGGGGAGAGACATTTGGGCATATAAGCATTGCATGTGTGGGGCCATGAATAATGAAGCAAATTACAGGTCAGAGAAAATCAGTTTTGCATGATGACTTTGGGACAGGGACTATGCATTGAACTTGGTGTTCATCCTATTTCTGTCTCTTAAAACCTGGTTATTGTCTCAATCAAATAATAAAGCTGTACTAACTAATATTAGTCTAGATCAGATCATGTTTTATCCAAGAGTGAAAAATATTCGGAGTTGTACCCACGTTATAAACTCTATCTGAGTAGTTCAAGGTTTTAATTTGTAGGGAACTTCATTTTCACTATCAAAGATTAGATAATTTAGAAACTTGGTCTTCCCACCCACGAGAAAGTAAGTAATAGAATATGCTCTGAAGAAAATTCTGCAAAGTTGTACTCTATTTCGTCCGAAGGTATCCAGCCTTACTTAAATTTACAGTATATATACAACAATGTTGGGCAGTGATTAGACTATGTTTTAATTTATTTCTGTTAAATGTATGGTCTTCCTGCTGGAGCAATTATGAGAGTGTCACAAGTTTCTCCCCTTCTCACCTGTTTCTCCTTACTTGCGACCTTCTTGGAAGTGGCTTCCTTCTTTCGTACTGTCTGAGACTTGTATAGGCCTGGGTGCGGGTCTTCGGATTCTAGCGTGAGTTCTTGGTTGCCCTTCACTAGGAAGCGTTCAGTATCCAGGACGTAGAACTAGGAGGGAGATAGAGTCCAGGCTCGGAAGGAGCCGAAGCGCCGTAAGACCGAGCACAATATTAATCAAGGAATTAACCACGGAAGGAGGAAAGGAAGGGAACGAACGGGTACCAGGAACAGGAAGGAGGAAAACAAAGGAATCAGAAAAGAGCACGGAGCAGACTCCGACAACACACATCTAACTACTCCAAGCAGTAGCGTTAAGATGCGCGGCGCCGCAGGGGCGTAGCTCTTTTCTAGGTAGTCGAACGTAACGCGCAAGGGCTGGTGTGCAGGGTTTCAAAACTGTCAGCCATGTTGGAAGGATCACGGAGTTCATACCGTGGTGCATCATGGACCATGAAGTCCAGAATGGACGAATTCTGCGGTTCATGACAGAGAGTGCAGTGAACAAAGATTGTCCTTTTTGCGCCATCCCGATCGAATCATGCCTACATTTCACTTTGATCTGCCCAAGATATGCTAATAAAAATCCTTTATACTTGTGCCCAGTTTTGAAACCTACCAACATAACATTTTGCCTGCATTCTTTTAAGTTTTTGCTACTTTGCAATGATTGTGGGGTGTTTATTGGGTTCAATGTCATATTCTCGAATATTAAAGGCTACACACAAAAAAGACCACATTTTTTTGGCTGTTTTTGGGCGGGCTGTAATATTCAAAATACATCCCTCTCCCCCTTCTCCCATCCGTCCCGTGAAATCGTGGGGTTTCACGCCAAAACACCTCTTTGAAACCACACAAACCACACCACCATGATCATAGCACGCAAACCCCATACAAATACACAAACACACACCTTTTCCTCACAACATATACACATGCATGCAAACACTTACCTGTCAGCCGTCTTCTGTCTTTCCCCTGCCCATCCTGGATCGCCTGTCAGCCCCTGAGCGCACTTGTGTGTGGCGGGGAGGGACAGTTATGATTTAGAAAGACCGCTCTGAGAACGCTCTTTCTAAATCGGTCTTTTTAATTTTCGATTAAATTAAAAAAGCTTTTTCACGCCATACCGTTATTGCAGAGCGTAATTATCTAGGAAAAGCAGACTGGGGCTGTGCTAGTATTTGTTGAAGTCTCTAATATGAATGTTATTGTTAGTTATTTTATGATGATCTTTTTAACTTAATGAATTGACGACAATTAGAATAATGTTTTAAATGACTATATGACCAACACTATAGAAATATTGTTAAGTCCTTAAATGCTGATCTCCACCCATGTCTATGCAAGCAGGACAAACATGCTAGTCCTTAGCACTTATGGAGTTAAAGGTAAGTACCTAGTTTCTTATCACATTTTCAGAGCCCCTTTAAGTTCATCATAAAATAGGAATATGGTAACACATTGGATTAGAAAATAAGCAACTATGCAAAGAAGACTTTAACTAAATAATTGATACAAAAATAAAATGCTTGCAATATAAAAAATGTTATCTGCCCATATACAGGAATTGAAATTGTGTAATATTTACAGGTTAATACAAGCCTTGATGACTGGAAGACTACCAAATGGAAAGATATCAATGTTGAACAGATGGACATTGACTCTAAGAAGTTTGCTAAAGATGTTCGAAACTTGGATAAAGAAGTTAGATCCTGGGATGCCTACACAGGGCTTGATAACGCAGTAAAGAATATGATCACATCCCTTCGGGCTGTGAGTGATTTGCAGAACCCATCTATCAGGGAGCGGCACTGGCAACAACTCATGCTGGCAACTAAGGTATTGCAACCACAAAACTGTTTGACTCCATGCCTAGATAATAAGCGTTGTTGAGTGAAAGTAGGTTTAATATTCCTGTAGCTGAAGTTTATGTATGGGAAACTGCAGGTGTATGAGATGACTTGCTGTGACTGTTATTTGGAAAATAACCAAGTCCTTCAGTGTTTGTGAAAGGATAGCAAATCAGAAATGTTTTAGTGGTAGAGCAGTAGGTAATTAAAGAGTTAGGATCTTTGAATGTGGCAAACCATTCTACTCAGTCAGGATTTGGGAGGTAGGATCAGAATGTAGGGATGAAGATCTTAGTTGTCTGTAGGGGGGAGGTGTGTTTTGAATTTAGAAGACAGAAAGGCTCAGCTTGATCCATTTAAGGAGAAGTGCACTATACAGCTTAAAGGCTTATTAAACAAGAGCCAGTGAAGTCTTATGGACTGGAGAAATATGGTGATGAGGGAGGAATCAGAAATGATCCAAGGTGCTGCTTTCTGTAGCCTTTGCGGTAGGTAGGCCGGTGGGCCCTGCTATATAAATCTATTTGATTCTAGAACCGGCCACCAAAGGAATGGTAGCAGAGCTTCAGAGCTCCCTCTGGAGAACCTTTATTGAATCTGTGTTGTTTTGTTCAAAATATCCTCTGCACAACCCCCAGCAAGTTCTTACTGTCAAATGTCCTGAGTACAATAGCAAGGCTTTCAGTGGTGGGGAACTTAAGGATAGGGATGATAAACATATGAAGATGACAACAGTAATTGTTGTTCTATGCCATTGTATCTTTCATATGTTCTCATGCTTAAAATGGTTTATTGTTTTTCAGCTCTCATATGTGCATATATCATCAAAGATGTGTACCTTCTCCTTGAAATGGCTGTGGAACGTACAACAGTTGATTCTCTGAAAGTTAAGGGCTCTTCATGAAAAGACTACAGCAAATGTGGGAGAAAAAACATATTTCCCAAGATTCCTTGTTTTGACTGTATTTACTCCCTTCATCCCCACAAAACTGAACACTTGTTTATGTTTATGTTTATATATGCTTATATCGCGCCAGTAGCCCGCAGGTATCAGGGAGCAGGGAGCGGAGAGCTCAGAAAGATCAAAACATCATTCAAACCAGACTAACGGTGCTAAGGTGGGACTAACTGACTAGACTCCGATGGAGTGATTTAATGGAACAGATGAGTTTTCAGTAGTTTCCTTAAACTTTGGTAGTTTTCCTCTAACCTGAGAGTGGCGGGTAGATTGTTCCAATGTTGTGCTGACCACACTGGAAAAGATCTACCTAGGCCTCCGGTGCAATTTGCATGAGGTACATTAAATAAGCCTAAATCGGCTGATCTTAGAAGTCTCCGGGGAATGTAGATTGAAAAGTGTTTTTTGAAATAACTCGGAGCATTACCGAATAAGCACCTGTGGACTATTGTCATAGATTTATATATGACTATATCTTCAATTTTAAGCCAATGTAGGGATTTTCTTCCTGTCATTATGAGTTCTCTGTTTTTAATTCCTTTTGCTATGCAAACTGCGTCATTTTCCATTACTTGGCACCTCTCTATTTCTCTCTTGGTGGCTCCAAGCAAAAGGGCATTGCCATGGTCTAGTTGTGACAGTATAATCGCTCTGGCGTTGGTAGCCGTATTTTCCTCATTTATGAATGGTCTAATAGCCCTCAGTAGGCATAGATGGTATGCATTATTTTTGTGCAGGTAATTAACCTGAACCTCTGACCCAACAGAGGCTTCGACCATCATCCCAAGTGTTTTAGCTTGAGTCATTAATGGGATATTCGCCTCTTTAAGACAAAAAGTTTTAAATTCCTCACCAAGTTTAGATCTGGCCTGTCGTGTTCCCGAAAATCATAAGTTTGGTCTTGGTGTTGTTCAAACACATCCAGTTTTGTAGCATCCAGAGGTTTATATAATTACAGACCTCTGTTATTTTTGCACTGTCCATAGTGTGATCGCCTAGTTCAAATATTAGTTGTGTATCATCGGCGTAATTCATAAAGAACACTCAGCTATTTTCCAGTAGGTCGCAGATGCTTCTCATGTAGAGGTTAAACAATAAAGGAGATAAGCTTGCTCCCTGAGGAACTCCAAAGATAATAGGGGCTGCCTCAGAGAATTTGTCCCCCCAATGTACTCTGGCTCGCGGATCCTTCAAAAGGAAGATAACCATGCCAGTGCCACTGGGGAGCAACCAGCTATTTTATCCAGTGCTTGTTGTAATAACTGGTGGTCCACCAGGTCAAACGCTGCACTAAGGTTGAGTAACATTACAATCCCAGTTTTGCCTTTGTCTACCAATTCCAACATATGATTATGTAAATCTAACATGGCAGTTTCGGTACTATGGGCCGCTCGAAAGCCTGATTGCTGTTCATGTAGCGTTCATAGAAGTTCCACATTCTTTTGACGTTGGTTAGTTGCTATTTTATCAAGAATCTTCAAAATTAAGTTAGATTTCATGATAGGTCGTTAGTTGTTTGGATCTTTTGGATCCAGGCCAGCTTTTTTAACCCTTGGTGTTATCATCACATCTTTAATCTCCTTGGTACTGTACCCTCGCTGAACGATGCATTCATTATCCTGGTTAGAACTGGAGAAAATAGTTCTTTGTTATCTAAAATGATTTTCGTTGGCAGGATATTCTCTGCACACGATGTGGGTTTCATTTTAGCTAGTACTGTGCATAGTTCTTCTTCTGAAATAGGAGCGAAGCTGCAGCTGTCTCTTTCTTCCAGTTTGGGAGTGTCCGCTAAGTGTAATGTCGTTTCTGCAGCTTCTCTGGCTAAAATAATGTTATTTCTAGCTTTCTGGATCTTGGATGCAAATGCCTTTTGTATAACCTCACAATCTTCCTTAGTGGGAGTGAAAGGAGATGTGAGCGTCTTTGGTTTTTCTATGCCATTAAGTAGCTCAAAAATGTTTCTGGTGGCATTTGGAGCTGCTGCTATTTCTGCAAAGGCTTTTTGAAAAGGACTCTGCTGGTAGGCTCAGGAGACTTCTAATGTTGCTGAAGGAAAATAGAGGGGCATCTTCATGAGCTCAGTGTGCTAGAATGGCCCCTGCATCCTTGCATTCCAGTACTCCAGAAAAACATGCTCCTTTGAAAAGGAGAGTTTCTTCTGTGGGGAGAGTGGCACCTGCACCCACAAAGTTGAACGCCTCCAAGGAACACCCTTTTATTGCACCAAGTGTGGTATGCAGAGGTAAGAAATGCCATAAAAGTGAATCCAGCTCTCATTCAGATTTCTCCTACTCGACAGAGCTATCTACAAGACCTTCAGCCACACAGGGCCCTGCAGAATTGTTGGCAAGATCCTCACATGATAAGTTGGAAAAAACGTTTGTAGATGAGCACAGGGGCCTCAACTTTGTTGACGGTAAAAATGTTGTCAACGGAGCAATCTGTATACACGTCAAATGTGAAAGCCACGTCATCAACTGTTTGATCGTGAACAGAGAAGAATGCCTCGTTATGCTCGTCTATGGACTTGTCAATGGAGAAGCATATAGCCCCGAAGATGGGAATTTTTTTTTTTAACCCTGTTGATCGGTTTACACATTATTACACTGTTGTCCACCAAGGAGGCTTGATTATACAAGAGGCTTCTGAAGACAAACAGGTTCTTTCAGAGCCTTCACCCCCTCATGACACTGAGGGAACATGCATTCAAGCTTGCCACTTCCTAATCAGGACACCAATTTTTGCTTGCAGTTAAATGAAATGCTGTCATTACAGAAAGAATGTTTGGAATTCAATAGACACCAGGAGGTGCATTATGAAAAAAGGACCTCGCCTGCAGCCCAGAGAGGACATCAGAGCCAACGTCTGGGAATGCTGTGCTCCCACGATGCCAACACCACCAAAACAGGTAGCTCTGCCTGTCTCTGTCTGGTTGCATTTTACTGAGGAACAACAGGTGGATACTGACACTTGGGAGGAACATGTATGGGACCCATACAATGACTTCTCTGATGAGGATCAACCAGTGGAGGATGAGCACGAGGATGTGGCATAATATGATGCATAGGAAGACACTGACCTCTCTAAGCAAGGGAAGCACGATTCTCCTGGCAGAGTATCTGATGATGTCCATTGATTGTCTTCTGAGGAAAAGAAACCTGTGCTCTAAAACTATAGGGATAAGGGGAGATGAACATTCTGATTTTTGCTACGATGTGTTAAAAAGGTGATGC
Organism: Ambystoma mexicanum; assembly: GCF_040938575.1. Classification (NCBI taxonomy): domain Eukaryota; kingdom Metazoa; phylum Chordata; class Amphibia; order Caudata; family Ambystomatidae; genus Ambystoma; species Ambystoma mexicanum. The sequence continues at coordinate 1,046,550,479 of NC_090926.1, forward strand.
AATCCCCAAAGCACCACTGTCTGTGCTGGCAATTATCGCCTGTCCTGAAAAGGAATACAAGGTTCTAGATACTGCACCATCTGCAAGCGTATCCGGAACCAGATTCTGCTACACATGCTCCAGAACTGGGCAACTCAGATTATAACACCACCACACAAGGAGAGCTGGACATTTGAGGTAGTTGGCCCCAAGGTGCCAGTATCCTGCTCAGTGACTGTCAGAACAGCCAATATGCTTGCTATGTTGGCTCCATATGACTAAGAACTCTGGTAGCAAATAAATAAGTACTGTTAGGCAGGCATGGATCAAGAGATAGACACAGACACTAGGAATCAAGTTTGCAAAACTGATTAACTTGAAAAGGTGTTGGAGACTTCCTAACTAATGATGTCAAGCCCGTGTATGCTCACACCACACAAATTACAGCCCGCTAGGCTAAAAGCCCAAGACACGCTTGCAAGGGTGTAAAGTATTTATTTCTACAAACTAGAGATGCATCAGCAAATAACTCTGCTTGTTGCTGAACGTTCTCAGTTCTGTAGGCATGTGAGGTACATTATAAGCACGAATAACGTCACTAATGATGCATTGATAAATAGTACAATTAGACAATAATGACTCAAGGAGTCCTGTAGGTGCAGGGCCTCCTCCATATGGGATGCCAGGCCATTGGTCCATCTTCATCTGTTCATCTCCACTCACGTGGGTGCTGCTGGGCTTGTCATCTACGGTGAGCTGACTTAACGATTAATTAGCTACTCTGACAAACAATGTTATTTTATTGTGGTAACAATGCACCTGGCAGATACAGAAATGGGCTTGGGGGAGAGCCAATGTCACACTAACTCACACTCACTTCACTTGCTCCCAGACAGATCAGCAAATCCCAAGTTCCTCCACCTTCGCTTTTTGGCTATAATTCTGATGCCACACTGCACCTCACTGCACAAATCATGTGACCCATTTCTGAAGGCGCATCTCCTTGCCTTTGTATCTTAGTGATCAATCGAGGGGTGTAAATGTTTGTGGTTGGTGGTCTGGATTTGGATGGGACTGTGCCATGGAGGGTCATGGGATGAAAGCATGGCAAAGCTGTATTTCTCATTTCTCCAGCATTGGATCTTTCATGGATTCACATGCTTGGGATATTCCCTGTCGACAGACTGGGAACTCTTGGTAAACTTATATAGCCTTTTCCTAAGGAAAACTTTCGACACTTTAGTGTCCTATCTACGTCGTTATGGGCCGTGCACGCACGCCCTACCAAGACATAGCGGTATAAATGCCCCGCCCCCGCAGCTCCTTCCAGATTTCGACCGTCTCCAAAGTGGGAACACCTTGTGTTTTTCTACTTGGTTAGGTTACACTCTTCTCCTGATGTCAGGGAAAGCATTTTTCCGCCCGTGCGCTACGTGCGGCCTAAAGAAGGTCTACGAGGGGGATGCGCATATGGACTGCATTTACTGTCTGCACCCTCACCACTCAGCCGACGACTGCGACATTTGTAAGGGCTTCTCCCAGAAAACCCTTAAGGATCAGAGTCGCAGACTGGTCGCATGGTTGAACGATGGGGCGGGGCATACCCGCCTTCAGAGGCGGGCTCAACACGCAGCGTGGCCTCGGCATTGAAATCTTCAGGAGCCCTGCGCTGCTCATTGTCATCGGAACCCCCGGTGAAGAAGCCCAGACCGGTGGTCAAGGAGTCGTCGGAAGGCCGCTCCAAGAACTCGGCATCAAAAGGTGCCTCTTCGTCCTCATCTTTGACTAGAAAAGATAAAGACAGATCCAAATCCTCCTCAGACGATGGTCATGGATCGACCTCGAGTCGAGAAAAGGAAAAAAGCAGGTCGAGTTCAGAGAAGGCGGGAGCAACGCATAAACCTGCACGACCACCACCGTCGTCGAAGGGTGGCCGGTTGTCGACGACTTCCCTGCCATTGACGCAGTTAACATCTACCGCACCTGCATTGCAGACATCGACGACGACGCCGACAGGAACAACTATGGCTTCGTCGACGGATGTCCCTCAGAGGGCCTGGTGCCCAGAGGTCTACGACCCAGTTTTACCGGACACACTCCTACAGCAAGAGGCCTTGTCGGTGTATTGACGGCGAAAGGGTAGCTGCCCCGGCAGACCTGGGGTTGCAACGTACCAGGCCGGTCTCCGAAAGCGGTTACGGGTTCTACCTCCCTGCTGGATCCACAATCGATTCTGTCGTTGGAAGTCTTATCCACGCTGCAATCTCTGATACGGACACTGGACGATAGACTGCCTCGAGCGGCCCCGGCCGGATTCGTCGTCGACGACCCGGGCCCGTCTCGCCGTCCTCCACCTGCAACCCCCGCCGCAGGTCCTCCAGAAGCAAGCCCCTCAGTTCCACGCCGCGAGGAAGGGGAGCTGTTGGCTTTGGAATCAGGCAGCAGGGCGTCTTCAATAGTCTCACTTTCCCCCTCCAGGGATCCAACCTGGGAGTCCGACATAGAGTTGGAAACGCAGAGGAGCCCGGCCCAGCCGTCTCCTCCAGACGATATTGGGTCGTTCCATAGCATGATGGCTAAAGCCTGCAAGGAATTTGGACTGGCACAAGAAGAGGAAAAGAAAGATTGCTTTCTTTTCGACCACATAGGTCAAAGGAGAAGATCAGTGTTTTCAGTGCCCATCCTAGAGCATGTGTCGAAGGAAGGCCTGCAAACTATGCGTCACCCTTTCTCAGAGCCAGCGGTTAAAGGTCGTCTGGAAAAGAAGTTCAAGGCCGCGGACTCTCCTCCCAAGTGCCTTTCCTCACAACCGACACCTGACTCTGTGGTATCGGCGGCGGCGACGAGAAAGGCGAGGGCTCAACACAAGTGTACGACCCCGCCGGAAATTGATGCTAGACGACAAGATGCGTTCGGCAAGAAGGTCCTGACGGTAGGTGCCACCACGGTTAAGGCGGCCAATTCTCTTGCCATAGTCGCTAGATACAACAGGGAAATGTGGCACCGGCTGGCACCCATACTCGAACATCTTCCAGATGAACATCGAAAAGCGGCTATGCTACTAGTCAGAGAAGGTGAGGAAGCTTCAAATCATGCAATTAAATTCGCAGTAGATCTTGCAGAGTCGGGTTTCCAGCAAGTGAACAACGGTGTGGTCCTCTGACGGCAGGCGTGGCTGAAATGCACCAACTTCCGTCCAGAGGTGCAGTACAAGGTACTGGATATGCCTTTCGAAGGAGACCTCCTTTTTGGCGAGAAGGTCGACAAAGCCCTGAAGGGCATGAAGGAGGACTCGGACACTGCGTGTTCTTTGGGAGCTCTCCAGAGTGGTCGGGGTTCCCAGTTTTTTCGTCCCTTCAGAGGAGCTTCGGGGAACTCCAGGTTCTCTTCCAGGGACCGTTCCTTCGGTAGATCAACATATTCCTCTCAAGGATACAGACGAGCTTCACAGGCAGCTAGACAGCGCCAGGACTACCAAGCCCCTAAGAAAAGAGCAGGTTTCTCGTCGTCGACGAGGGATAAGTGAGATAAGAGTCAGCAATGACGGACATCGGAACGTTCTGGGGGGCAGTGTATCATATTACATCAAGGAATGGGAGCTGATAACCACAGACCAATGGGTGTTGGACACCGTAGAATACGGACATGCCCTGCAGTTCAAAAGCAACCCTCCGCATATTACACCGGTGCGGGTAGCTCATTCCCATCTGAGCGTGTTGCTGCAGGAAGTAGCACTTATGCTAAAAAAAAGGGGCTATAGAACACGTCCCGTTGTCACAAAGGGGTCAAGGGGTTTACTCCCGGTACTTTGTGGTGAAAAAGCTGAATAGATAATGGCGTCCCATCCTAGATCTGCGAGAACTGAACAAATCGTTGAAGGATATAAAGTTCAAGATGCTCACGCTCCAAGAGGTAATAAGGTCAATTCAAGAAGGAGATTTTCTAGCGTCTCTGGACCTACAGGACGCGTACTTTCACATACCGGTGTGTCCGTGACACAAGAAATACCTCAGGTTTGTGGTGGAACACAATCACTACCAGTTCACAGTTCTCCCTTTTGGACTAAAATCTTCCCCCAGAACGTTCACCAAATGCCTGGCTCCGGTGGCAGCCTGGCTGAGGAGGCAGGGCCACCATGTATACCCGTATCTCGACGACTGGTTGGTGAGGGGATCTTCCCCGTCGTCGACACACGACAGTCTACAGTTCACATTGAGCCTATTGGAACAATTGGGGTTTGCGATAAACTTCGACAAGTCCTCATTAACGCCGTCCAGAAGCTTACTGTTTCTGGGTGCCCAGTTCGACACCCAGCAGGGATTAGTCAAACCATCCCTCGACAGGATTACCAGGCTCAGTCGTTTGGCAGGCCAGCTGAAGATCAATTCCAGGTTGTCGATAAGAAAATATGCGTCAGTCCTGGGAGCTGTGGCCTCCTGCATTCATCTAGTGCCCAACTGTCGCCTTTTCATGAAACCAGTTCAGCAGTTTTTGGTGGATCGTTGGACGCAGTCTCAGAGCCTTTGGTCAGACAAGTTGACCATCGACGACGTCAAACTCATGTCAACCCTACGGTGGTGGAGGAATCGTCGGAATATTTCCAAGGGTGTGCCTCTACAGGAAACGGAATTCCAGTTCACAGTTGTAACGGACGCGTCCCTAACCGGCTGGGGAGCGCATATGGGCACGCTGCAGACACAAGGCCTCTGGTCTCAGAAAGAATCTCTCCTAAACATCAACATTCTGGAATTGAGAGCAGTCCGCTGGGCCCTGAAAGCGTTCCTGCCTCACATCAGGGGATCCACAGTGAGAGTTCTGACGGACAATATCACAACAATGTTTTATTTGCGAAAGCAAGGCGGTACGTGGTCCAGGACCCTCTCCATCGAGGCCCAGAAAGTGTGGCACTGGGCGCTGAGGCACGATGTATCCATCATAGCCCAACATCTGCCAGGAGTGAAAAACGAGCAGGCGGACTCGCTCAGCAGAAAGATGGACCAGATTCACGAGTGGGAGATAAACGACAATCATTTGGCGAAGGTCTTCCAGAAATGGGGGCAACCGACGCTGGACCTCTTTGCCACGAAGGCAAAGAAGAAGTGCAAAATTACGCCAGCAGATGGACACAGGAAGATTCAGTGGGAGAAGCTTTTTCCTTCCCGTGGACAGACAAGTTCCTCTATGCCTTCTCTCTGTTTCCCCTGATACGGAGGACTCTGCAGTGGATACGCAGGTACAGGTGCCGAGTCATCCTGTTAGCGCTGTAGTGGCCGAGACAAGCATGGTTTTCCGACCTCCTTCATCTGTCAGCGGACCACCTGATAAAGTTCCCGAAAGAGCCCAACCTCTTGTCCCAGAACGAAGGAACGGTGTGGCATCACGACCCGAACAGTCTCAACCTCACAGCTTGGCTCCTGACTTTTCGGAGTTTGGGGCCTTGACCATTCCATCGGACTGTTGGAAAATATTACAGGCCCGCTCGGGCCCCGTCCACCAACAAGTCTTACAGGAGTAAGTGGAAAAGATTCTGTGTGTGGTGCCAAGGGCAGGCGGAATTGGAGCCTCTGAGAGTTACTCCGGAACAGATCCTCCCGTATCTGTTACATTTGGCGAGGAGTGGCTTGTCTTTTTCATCTCTAAAGGTTCATCTGGCGGCCATCTCTAGGTTCACAAGAAGGAGGAACTCTACGCCTTTGTATAGTGACAGATTAGTTAAACATTTCATGAGAGGTTTGTTTCGGACGTTTCCCCCAGTTAAGCGTTTTCCACCGACGTGGAGCCTTAACTTGGTGCTTGCAGGTTTGATGAAATCACCTTTTGAGCCAATGGCTATGGCACCCATGAAGTTGCTATCTTGGAAAGTGGCTTTTCTAATAGCCATAACGTCTGCTAGACGAATCTCAAGTTACAAGCATTGGTCATAGACCCTCTGTATCACAGATTCTTCAAGGACAAGGTGATCTTGTCGACAAGTCCTCGTTTTATCCCGAAAGTTCCTACGATTTTTCATAAACACTCTACCATGGTCCTACCCACCTTCTTTGCAACGCCATCATCAGCAGCGGAAAAGGTTCTGCATACCCTCGATGTCAAGAGAGCTCTAAAATTTTACCTGCATCGTACCCAGCAACTTCGATCGACACAGCAGCTCTTTGTTGCGTATGGCTCTTCAGCAAAGGAGAAAGCTATTTCGAAACAAGGTCTGGCTCGATGGGTCTCGTCGACGATTGCTTTCTGTCACTCGAAAGCGGGAAAGCCGCTGCAAGGATGTCCGAGAGCCCATTCGACCACAGCGACCTCGTCGTCGACGGCATTATGGGCGGGGATCCCGCTGGCAGACATTTGCAGAGCAGCAGCATGGTCAGTGCCCCATACATTCACCCGCCACTACTGCTTAGAACGACAGCATGCGGACGAGGTTCAAATGGGCCGGGCAGTCTTGCGGCATCTCTTTCAATAAGGTAAGTCCTTTCTCTTCGAGAGGGTTCTATGCTGATTGGATATGATTTTATACCATGCTGATATGAGTATATATATATATTTCTGAGGCTTGTGGAATCTGCTTAGATCACATGCTGTGCATAGGCCGACATCTAGTGGAAGCTGCGGAGTATTACAGTTTGTTTTTCGAAAGTCGAAAATGGGCGTCGACACAGGCGTGCCAGTAATACTATCCCTAGTGTGACGTCCACTGTACCCAAGATCCCTCACGCGTGTAGGATCCTCAGATTGTTTTTTTCCGCCATACTGGTCGGAAGCATCTTGCGGAGTTCCCTGGCCTTAGCCATACTTTTGCTGTTATTATAATTATACTTCTTATTCATTCCCTTCCCCACCCCAACGTCGACCCTCATCCTCGACGACGGCTGGAGAAGTCATCGACCGTCGGCTGCTGCACGACGGATCTGGGCCTCGGAAGGCCGCTGGCCTCGGCCCGGGCCTAGTAGGCCGCTGGCCTCCGCCCTTACAAGTAGGGAGAGTGGGGGGTGGTACATACTCTTCACTCTTGATATATATATTTACATTTATATATTCCTACACTTAGCAGCCCGCTGCCTTAAGGTGCGTATGGAGGGTACCCCTTTTCAATTCTGCCCCAAGTGCAATCGCAAATACCCTTGGGTCGACAGGCACGCCACGTGCAATCTCTGCTTGCCGAGGGATCACCCCGAAGCGAACTGCAGAGCGTGTAGTAGGTTTAAACCTAAGACACTTAAGGACCGTTCGACAAAGCGTTGGGCCCACCACGCCAGGCAGGAGGCCATGGCAGCGGAGGGCGCCTTCAGCGATGGCAGCGACGCCGTACTTTCGGACGGCGAGGGCATTATGGCGTCGAAAGACAGCCGACGAGCGCAGGTCCCCGACCTCGGAAGGTCGTCCGGCAGGGCGGCTATGGGGAAGACCCCCGGCGACGCAAGCGCTACACACTTAGCATACACTAAACACACTAAGACCAACCGGACCTCGACGACGTCGACTTCCCGGAAAGAGGCACAAAAAGAACGGTCCGACTCGGTGTCCTCTGGGCGCTCTCGATCGAGATCACCTCACGACGCAAGGCAATCATCCACTCTTGCCAAGAGTGCCTCGCTACACACATTAATGGAAGTTCGATCGTCGGGAGACGAAGACGACTTCCACCCCCAGGCCGCGCTCCAAGATACCGAGACCGCGGTTAACACCAGTGAGGCCCCACGCCCAGATACCTCTCCAGACCCTCGGCGCCAGGCGTCGAAAGTCTCTGGGACAGGGAAAACATTTTTCCACGCACGGGGAGGGGGGGAAACAGCGGAAAGCACAGCCTTCCACCCCTGTAAAGCCATCCTCTCACCCTAGGCAGACAAGTAAACTCAAGTCTACCCTTGAAAAATCCCATAACTATCCCGCTAAGTAAAAAGCCCCGGGTCGAAAGCCCTGAACCCTTCAAGGTTCAGCCTTACTCCACTCCATATTCTACTCCACTCCCCAGTTACCAGGGACAAGTTTTCCCTGAAGAGGACCAGGAGTTAGAAATTATGGAAGAACAAACCGGGACAGATTACTATGCAGAAGATGAGGACCTGGAGGAGGAAGAAGATGAGCAGGAAATGTACAGAGTAGATTCCCCAGTACAAAGCGAAGCCCCAGTTACTGACTCTCCAGTTGATAACCAGCCCCTCCTTAACGAGGTTCTCGCTCGAGCAGCGGAACACTTCCACATCGACACCCACGGTGTACAGGAGGAAAGGGACTTCGCGGAGGAGTTTGTAGGAGAGAGAAGACCGGTCGCTCAGACCATCCCTATCCTCAAATCCATCCAACGAAGAATAGATCCTTCCCTGGTGAATCCTAACCTCACCAGAGCGGTCAACCCCAGAATTGAAAAGATTTTCCGGGCAGCCCAGTCTGACCCTCTGTATATAAGGGGACATCTTAAACCAGATTCCCTAGTGGTGACCAACACTAGAAAAAGGGCTGGCACGCCCTTATCTTCATCAGAAGCTCCTCCCGACAAGGAGAGCAAAAAACTTTACGGGTTTGGCAGGAAGGTAGCCTCAACGTCCGCCTACCAAGCAAGGATTGCGAATTCCACCACCCTGTTGGCTAGTTACAATTGCCATCAATGGGAAGAAGTCGCGGCGCTCATTGCCTCTGCTCCAGAACCGTTAAAGGGCCAGCTGGCTCGGATCTCGGCAGAGGGGAGAGCCGTGTCTGGTTGCATTTTAAAAGCAACTTTCGACGCCGCTGACAACGCAGGAAGATTGATAGCAGAAGGTACTGTTATCAAGAGACATGCGTGGTTACGGCAGTCGGGATTCAAGACAGAGACCCAGGCTTCTTTAATAGACAAGCCAGTGGAACCCGACCTATTGTTTGGGAAAGCGGTCGAAGACGCACTTAAAAATGCCAAAGATGAATATGAGACTCTCAAATCCCTTGGCCAGCTTACCAACAAACCCCCTAACCAGAGGGGGAACAATAATTTTCGTCGCCCACGCGGCCAAAATTCACAAAGAGGCAACTATGCCCAGGGACAGGGTACACAATGGAATAACAACCAGCAGTCTACCCAGAGTTACGGCAGGGGGAACAAGAGAGGTCGTGGAAGAGGCAGAGGCAGCCCCAACAAGGGAGGTGGCACGCCTCCACCAAAACAGTGACGCTCAGTACAGGGTCCCTTGCCACGCAACCCCAGTAGGGGGACGCATTTCCACCTTCACCCAGGCTTAGGAAGGGATCACCTCAGACAGATGGGTGCTGTCAACAGTATCCGTAGGATATTGTATAGAACTACTGCAGCGTCCCCGGAATCATCCTCCACGACAAAAGGTGCACTCCCTAGAGCATCAAAGGATCCTTCTCGAGGAGATCGCCATTCTGCTAGAAAAGGACGCGATAGAACTCGTCCCAGGACACCAGGTAAACAAGGGTATCTATTCAACTTACTTCCTTGTGCCAAAGAAAGATTTAACAATGCGCCCAGTATTGGACTTACGGCCTGCCAACAAGTATGTCAAGCCCCAAAAATTCCGTATGACCACGCTACAAGAGGTAATCCCCCTCCTAAGAAGGGGGGATTACATGGCAACCTTGGATATGAAAGATGCTTATTTTCATATTTCCATGCTCCCAGCGCACAGGAAGTACTTGCGCTTCAAGGTACACAGTCGCCACTACCAATTCAAGGTACTGCCCTTCGGGATAGCTTCAGCACCAAGGGTTTTCACCAAGGTACTGGCGGTGGCGGCTGCACACCTACGCAGGGAAGCAATCCCGGTGTACCCTTATCTGGAAGACTGGCTCATAACGGGGGAAACCCCAGGAATTTGCAGGTCAAACATTCAGAGGACTATCGACCTCCTCCACGAATTAGGCTTCTCCATCAACGAGAAAAAGTCAAGTCTGGTGCCAAGCACCTCAAAACAGTTTCTAGGAGCTATCCTAGATACTCAGAAAGGATTGACCTTCCCTTCGGAAGAGAGAATTCGGAATATACTTCTGCAGATTCCGCATTATCAGTCAGGTCAACAGATAACAGTACGCAAAGCAATGCGGTTACTGGGCATGATGGCGTCATGCATTTACCTGGTCCCCCACGCGCGTCTGCGCATGCGTCCCATGCAGGAATGGTTGGCGAAACAGTGGTCTCAGGCAAGTGGTCAGTGGGACGATCTAGTGGTCGTTTCGCCAACACTAGTACAGAGCCTACTCTGGTGGTCAAGAGAGAATCTCGCAAGGGGAAAACCCCTTTACGATCCAGAAGTACAGGCAGTGGTGACTACAGACGCATGCCTGACTGGGTGGGGAGCTCACCATCTCCACCACACAGCTCAGGGTCTCTGGTCTCACTCAGTAGCCAAGAACCACATCAATCTACTAGAGCTTCTGGCAGTATTCCGAGCGCTAAGGGCGTTCGAGCCCCATCTACTGAACTTGTCGGTGCAGATCAGGACGGACAGCACGACAGCCATGTTCTATCTGAACAAGCAAGGAGGGACTCGTTCGCCAAATCTGTCCAAGCTTGCCCAGAAAATATGGATATGGGCACTCAGACGGAACATCTTCCTGTCATCGCAACATGTTCCAGGGGAGCTCAATTCCCTAGCGGATGCTCTAAGCAGAGACTCCCTCCCAGAAGAACACGAATGGGTCCTTCACAGAGAAGTAGTAGAAGATCTCTTCTCTCAGTGGGGTTTCCCCACTATAGACCTATTCGCCACAAGCGAAAACAAACAATGCCCAGGATTTGCATCCAGGTTCCCCCAACCGGACTCCCAAGGGAATGCCCTGTGGATGAACTGGTCAGGGATGTTTGCGTACGCTTTTCCACCAACTCCTCTCATCAGGAAGGTGGTGTACAAGATGAACAAGGAATCGATGACGCTCATCCTAGTTGCTCCCATGTGGGCGAGACAACCATGGTTTCCACACCTACGCAGGATGGCGGTGTGCGAACCCATCAGACTCCCAGCCTGGTACAACCTACTGTCCCAGCAGCAGGGTCAAACAGTGCATCAGGAACCCAACTCTATGAACCTAGCAGCATGGCTCCTGAAGTCATAGAGTTTGGACATCTCAAATTACCTCAGAGGTGTATGGACATTCTAAAGGAGTCCAGGAAACCAAATACAAGGCACTGTTACTTTGATAAGTGGAAAAGATTCGTTATCTGGTGCCAGATTAAACAAATCAACCCGGTTGATTGCACTCCTTCCAACGTTGTAACATACATGCTCCACCTGCTGGATGCAGGGTTGGTTTTTAACTCGCTGAAAGTACACCTGGCAGCCCTCTCGGCTTACACCACATCCCATAACAAGGTCTCGTGGTGGAAAGTACCAGTGGTTAAAGCCTTCATGGAAGGAGTAAAGAGACTTCACCCTCCTATTTCTAACCCACCGCCAGGATGGGACCTCAACGTGGTGCTAGCTAAGCTCATGGGACCCCCATTCGAACCCATGCATAAAAGTAGTCTCAAACACCTGACTTTTAAAACGGCCTTCTTAGTAGCCATTACCTCCATAAGAAGGGTCAGTGAAATTCAGGCTCTGTCAGTGCAGGATCCTTTCTTTACTATCCACAAAGACAAACTGGTTTTACGCACACACCCTAGGTTCTCACCTAAATTCATATCCAAGTTCCATGTAAACCAGTCCATCGAGCTTCCGGCTTTCTTCCAGAACCCGCAAAGCTCGGCTGAGGTGAAACTACACACTCTAGATGTGCGTAGGGCGGTCCTATACTATGTAAATAAAACCAGACCGCTAAGGAAAACAGATCAACTGTTTGTCTCCGTAGCTACAGGCAGAGAGGGGGATCGCGTCTCTAAGGGCGCTATCTCGAAGTGGATTATCAACTGTATACAGCTGTGTTACTCTCTTTCTGAAAAGACTCTGCCTTTTACGCCAAGGGCCCACTCTACTAGAGGCATTGGTGCCACTCTGGCTTTCATTGCAAATGTTCCCCTCGACACCATTTGCAAAGCGGCTACTTGGAGCTCTATTCACTCTTTTACTCAGCATTACTGCATTGACACTCATTCCAAGGCAGATACACAAGTGGGACAAGCGGTTCTAAGACACCTGTTTGCTCATGACCCTTCTCACATCCCACCTCCTTCTTCTGGTACTGCTCGCTAATCTATGCACAGCATGTGATCTAAGCAGATTCCACAAGCCTCAGAAGGGATACATTACTCACCGTAATCGTATTTCTGATGCTTGCATCTGCTTAGATTCACATGCGACCCACCCTTCCTCCCCTCCGAGAGAAGGCGCATGATTGCTTGTGGTCTTACCTTTCTGTCTATCTGCTTGGATTATCTGTACTCACGCTGCTCCTCATGCTTCCTCATGTCAGAAAAAATACAATCTGAGGATCCTACACGCGTGAGGGATCTTGGGTACAGTGGACGTCACACTAGGGATAGTATTACTGGCACGCCTGTGTCGACGCCCATTTTCGACTTTCGAAAAACAAACTGTAATACTCCGCAGCTTCCACTAGATGTCGGCCTATGCACAGCATGTGAATCTAAGCAGATACAAGCATCAGAAATACGATTACGGTGAGTAATGTATCCCATATAGATATATAGATACGTATACGCTTTTAATTTTATGCACTAACATGCGTATGTGGTGTCAATGCGTGCTTTATGTACCCTGTTTTTTAACGTACGTATATTGCAGTATGCAGTAAGGCGACAAGTGGTTGATATCGAATCTTATGTAATCATGGTTCGTTTTCTTCGGCAGAATGGGGTGATTGCTTGATTGCGGTTACACCTCCTTCATTGTTTCACGTTCACTGCTGTGCATTCTATTCTAAGCATGTGAGTCTTGGTAGGGCGTGCGTGCACGGCCCAAAATGACGTAGATAGGACACTAAAGTGTCGAAAGTTTTCCTTAGGAAAAGGCTATATAAGCTTACCGAGGGTTCCCAGTCTGTCTACGGGGAATATTCCAAGCATGTGAATCCATGAAAGATACCAATGCTGGAGAAATGGAGTTACAGGTAAGAAACTATTCCCGTAGAGATTGTTGGGATGGGAGCCTGAGGGCCTTGCTATCTGTTCCGTGGGATGGTACTGCAAAGAGGCACACTGCTCCCTTCTCGTGACCTTGCAGGGCGCATTCTTTCCAGGACGCAAGGGCCTGAACAATGTAGGAGGTAGTGGATCCGTGAAACATGGCCAGGGTGGGGGTGGTGTTGGCGCTCATGTAAGGGGTCTAATACTAACACACAAAATGCTGTTCACCGCGCTTGGGCCTAACTTCTGAGATGGCTGCTGCTTGCCAAGATGGCGTTTACACCCACATCTTACATATAGCTTCTAATGCATGCACTAAAGTGATCTTGCACCATCCTGTATGTGCACTCCCCTCTACCTGAATGTGCTCTCTTAGCATTTATTTCTCATTCAGTATCGCATCGGGCGGTGGGTAGACCCTCTCTCCTTCCCAACACTGGCCCTATTTCTAAATGGGAGTAGTCTCAACCATTAAACTAAGTAAAAAGGTAGTCAAATGTCTGTCAGTCAAAATAATAAAGATGTCTTTGTCGAACCTTTGCTTTCCTTGTCTTTCTTCTCAACAATAATGTGTATGGGATTGGATCAAAATAAAATAGTGAGTCAAAATAACATCAGGATGGCACTGGAGCTGTCCCACAGCTCCCTTCCCCAAGCTAGAGTTACTTGGGATTCAACAAAGTTCCTTGGGTTCAAATAGTTCACACAAACTTTCTTTAGGCTTCTAAGGGCTTTCTTTGTCTACAGAATTAGAAGCCCTTCTTGTCACCTTCTTCAGGAATTTCACAGTTCACAATATTTTGCTTTCACAAGACTCTCTTGCTCTGGCTTCATCAGGGGTTTTCTTCCCCTACAATTCCAACTACTAGACAGTTCAATAGTTTCTCTTCACATTAGATTCTCTTGTTAAATAATGGGGAACCCTTTCCCATACAGTTCAACAATTCTCAATTCTCAACAACTCTTTGAGAGCGCACAATTTTACTCCACCCTGTGCAAGACCACTCTGATAACTTGGCTTTCATGGTATCGTGCCCCACGGCACTCTATAGCTTTTATCACAGTTCACAAACAGGGTTGTGCCCCAGGCACTCTTTAGCTTCTTCATTTTCACAATTAGCTTTTCTTGGGGTTTCAGCTCGCTCTTCCAGTCTCACACGGTTCCCCTCTAATGCTCTCTATTTGGCTCCTACTTCAAACTTCGCACAGCTCCCCTGCACTTTCAGAGAGTGTTTTAGTTTCTACAGAGTCTTTCAATAACATGAAAACGTACCGGCAACCATTCCATTACTTTGTTTCATTCGCTTTTACAACTATCTATTGTTTTCACATTGCTGTTCGCAATGGACAATTGAAGCTTTCTATTCAGCGCGTTGTTCATCCTACGCTTGTCCTTCATTTGCAGAAAATTATCTCACTTTGAACTCACCGGTTGTGATAACTTCAGCATAGCTTTTGCCGTTATGTCGTGTCGAGGTCAGGGGCTTCTCGTGGGTCCTTCTCGGGCTCCAACTTGTTCTCCCTGTTTCTTGCAGCTACTCCTTTTATACACCTGTAGAAATTACTCTTCAACCGAGAATCCTCCTCAGCCAGACTCCAATCCCCTTTCACAACGTCAGCCTCCCTCAGTCGGGCTCAGACCAACTACTCACTGTGGACATCCCTCAGTCGGGTTCACATTTGTCACCACAATGCAGTTCATTTAACTTTTCAATTCACAGCGTCGCCATCTTGAAATATTCAGGAATCTTAATGTCTTTTTAAACAATCCTCTGGGTAACCGTCTCCACTTTACTTAGGTCTGCCTCGTATTATGCTCAGACCTTCCTTCACCTGCCTCCCAAAGCATTTGCTTGTTCACACAGAGGCTCCCGAAGGGCGGTTACGTCTCGCAGGGTCACTCTGTAGTTCTTTGGCTAGTGCAAGTTTCAGGCTATCACAATTGTCATGGCACTCCCCTCAGTAACACACTTCCTTTTCACAACGTGTCAAAGACTTTTGACTGTACAGGGGGTTTAGTTAGACCCTTGTATGACCACTTTGACTTATCACGCTGGCCTCCCCTAGGGCCTCTTGGTTTTTGTAGTTTTCCTCACTTTAACATATCCTCCTTGTTCGGGAGAGGGGCATTCGTTAGGGTCTTTCGAAAGAGCACCCACGTGGAGCCGGAGCACTCTAATCCTAATACCTCGGTTGTTCTCAAAAGACCTTTGTCTCCTTCTTTTCTTTTATGCAAATGTTGCCACTGCAACTTTGAGCTCAACACAGTCCGGGTAGCTATCAATTTCCTCCGACTCACCGGCTGTGCTGAACTCGTTGGCTTTTCTCCCGCTGGAGTCAAGGACGGTACCGCAGCGGCAAGCTCTTTCTTCGTTCTAATGGCAGTTATGTATTTTGGCCATGGAGAGCACAGGGAAAAATGCAGTTTCGTGAACAGTAAGCCTGAGGGCATATCGGGTATGGGGGTGTTCGAAAAGGGTGGATACCATGTCTCACTTTTGGGTAATCTCTCCCCATTCCCAGGATCCTCCCTCGCTAGTCCGCCTCCAAGGTCAGGATCCAAAAGCGATAGTCCTCCCCTAGCCACCTCTTTAGAGGATCCTCCGGGAGTGGGAAGGGAAAAACCCTCAGGTTTTTCACAGTACCAGCAGACCTACAGGAAGAAGTGAGTTATATTGTTAAGGAGGGAAAGTCAATCTCAGATCATTCTATCAATCCAGCAGTGGCTGTTGCAGATTTTGGTTTTCGCCAACTTGCCCACAAAGTCGTCCTATGAAGACAGGCTTGGATGAAGTGTACTTCTGCTCAGAAGTGCAAGCTCAGATTCTTAACACAACCCTCAATAGACAAGATCTCATCGGAAAACAGACAATCTATCACATGAAATGCATAAAATCAGACATTGACACAGCAAGGGCCATGCACCGCTTGTGAGACCAGGACAGGCTATCCTTTTGCTCCTCCAGGGGCAGCAGTACTACATTCATGTAAGTGTCTTCCAGGTCCTATTGTATCAGTCTCTCAATGTCATCACACACTGGCTCATACAGGTTCCAACAGAGCTCCACCAAATATTCAGACAACAAGGGCAGATGAGAAGTCAACCCCAGCCCTCTCCGTCCAAGCAAGCTTGGCTCCATCCCAATCAACTCCCCTCACAGCACTCCTGTAAGAGGTAAGATCACGGAGCAGGCAAGTCAATAGCATGCGATTACGTCTGGAAACTGGCTGCTAGACATGGTTTCAAAAGCAGTCAGTAGATGACTCCACTGCAACAGGAAGTTCAGAAGCTCCTCAGGAAAAGAGCAGATCGTCACAGAGAGCCATATTTTTACACAGGACACTTTCTGATAAAGAAAATAGATAGCGAGTGGTGCAAGCATCTCAAGTTCAATATGTCCACATTACATTATCCCATGGATAAAAAGGGTTGCAATTCTGGCCATGTTGGACCTGGAATATGCTTACTTCCACATCATGATCCACTGGATGCACAGGGGCTACCTCAGGTTCACAGTAGATTTTTACCTTCAGGCTCAGATCCTCAGCCAGTGTTCCGCAAATGCTTGCTGCCTGTTGCAGCCCCTCTGCAGAGTGGTTGTTCAACTATTCCTGTACCTCGCTGACTAGCTAATGAAGGGCCGTTCTCTAATGGAAAGCTTGTGCTGGTGTGCAGTGGACTACACAATCCCTCAGCAACCAAGGGTTTTCCCTCAACGTCTCCAATCCGCTCTCTCGCCAGGTCAAGCTAACAACTTGCTGTGGGCAGATTTCAACACTTTCGCACCTATGGTTAAATCATCAAGCGAGAGAGTCTTGTCTCTTTCAGAAGTGGTCAAACAGCTCACAACCAAAAGTACTTGCTCTGTTTGCAAATGATGTCCTCCTGTATTTCTCTCATGCCCGACTGTAGATGTGCTCAGTGCAGAAGGAGATAGATGTGCAGAGGGTGCAAGCCACAGGCACCTTTGTCAACAACATGTTGTTGTGTCTGCGTTTCCACATGGCCATATCACAGTGATGTGAGAGACCTCAAGGTGTCTCGCTTGCTAGTCCCCGGGGATCTGTCATGCAGGTGGCCAGGACACAGCCATCTCTATTGTATACAGTTCCTGGGAGTGGACCATTGTGGGAGGATCACCTGAATAGGGTATCTTCGGGGAGTGAAAGTGGGTCGGCGACGGGTGAGATGCGGTACCCCCTTCCTATTGACATCTTTTCCCCATCCTACCCCATAGGATATTTAGAAACTCTACCCCGACCCCCCACACCTTTTCCTACACAAACATTTCCTCACACAGTGAAACACAACTGACTAATACCAGTGCCCAACACAAGGGTCAGGCAGAGTCAGGCAATTGCTGATAACTACACACACCTGAGCAACGAGTTGGGGTTAGATCTCTTTCCTCGACTGGGACCTCCCTCTGGAACAGCCTCTCTGAAACTTGAACCCTGTTTGGCTCCGGAAGCACCTCAAGACCTTCCTCTTTGCTTCTGCCTTCGCTTTTCCTCTCCCCTGCTGATCTGTCTGCTTCGGCACCGGGCACTTGGTTACCCTCTGATTTCGGGCCCAGATCCCTGCCCACCCTCCACACACCAACCCTGCCTCCTGGTAAACCTTGCACTTGGGTCTGTATCTGCTACCCTACTGTCCCCATCCTGCAATTATTAGACCCCCGTTGTCTACACCTTATTCTTGCACTTACCACCTGATGGCCGCACTACCTGTCGTTGTTCTATCACGTGTTCAGCACTTTCCACTCCTGCCGTGCCCCTTTCAATTTTCCCTTTACCTCTCCCATGTACTTGCACGTTCTCAATGTCACTAGGCCTAGTAAGATCACTGTTTTGTCCTCCCTTGCCTCGTCGCGCTCTGAAACACTTGTGTATGGGCACGATATAAATAAAATATCATATCATGTCACACACCTGACGGCCATTTCCCTTCCCCACAGGGATAAAAGGCAGAGACAAGAGCACACTTTGAGCAAGGCCATACGCACGAGGAAGCAGCTATTCCGGGCTGGCAGTTCAAATGAAGGAGAAAGGTGGGGGAAACCGAAAAGGACGACAAGGAGGGAATTGCCCTTCCCTTTTTCAACCGAGAGCCACAGGCCCATCGATGAAAGAACATCTGGAAGTGCCTCAGAAGTGCTCTGGCTGTTGGGCTGCCACTCTGTTGGTTCCTCTTCTGGTTTGGATAGTAGAGCATCTGCTTGCTTTTGGACCCTGACTTTCATTCCGCTTTCTATTCACTGCCCTGAGTCGCCAAGAGAGAGTTTGTGTTCTGCAGCAACACAGACTATCAACCTGTCTAATTCCGCCTGCCGGTACGCCTCCGATACGCCCCCGTTTCAGCCCCCTTTCAGCCCTGCTCTCGCGCCTTTGCTATATGCACTCCGGTGCATGTGCATCGCGCGTGTGCATCCGGAAGTGCCTCAGAAGTGCTTTGGCTGTTGGGCTGTTAGGCGGCTAGGCACGGGTGCCGGCCGGCGGTATAGTTTTTTTTATAATCTTTCTCTTTTGACTTTTTTGAGTTGTTGGATATCGGGGCTTGTTTGTAAAGTTTCTATGTTGATTCGTGACTAACCCTGACGTTATAACACACAGGGTGCCGTTAATGTTAAGCTCCCCAGAAGAAATTAAGAAACTGATCTGACCCGTATCAATCCCCACAGCAGTGCGACAGACAGATTATGGTGGGGTTGGTTCGTATCAGCAAATTAGGTAAATCACCCGCCGTTCAAAATAAGATATACACATTGCCAAATCTTTCCGCCTGTGAAAGTTCAGGCGATCTTGACGGCGGGAATAATAAGTGCTTGCTCCAATCCTCATTGCCCTCTCATATGGATTCTGAAAAGGTAAAGCAGTTTCCATTGGTTAATGGCAACTGCACAAATAATGGCCTGGAACCAAGTCTTACACCAAAAAACGATGGCAACGACGATGTATCGAGCAAACATGATCAATTGAGTAATCCTTTCCAAAAAAGTTTCGTAAGTATGCATGACAATCTAGGCCTCCATCCTATTATGAGCACAGAAGAGAGTGAAATCCATAGACCCGGGCAGACACCTCTATGATGGCTCCTGCTGTTTTAGCAGAGCTTGACAGAAGGGTGCGGCTGTCTAGGGGCCCTTCTACCCTGGCTAGGGCAAGGGCGGGCTGTGTTGACAATGTACATCTGGGTGAAGCAGCATATCCTGAGCCCTCCTCATATTGTATTGATGAGGGTGGTTTAAATAAACCAACATCTGACCCAGTAAAGATATTGGGTCTAGGGCCTGGTTCCAATCTCCAAAAATGCTCTAGTCCATCCTCTATGAATCATCCATCTATTCAGGAATATGAAGCTTCACATATTACCCCCTCATTTGATGGGCTTAATACTGAAGACATTGCATCAACATGCACATCCTTTCCTGTCCTCACCAGAATACTGAATCTTCTGGATAGGGGACACAAACTGACTCATACGGAGCTTCAGGAATTGAGACTTTTAATACTTGATAGCTCTGAGAAAATAAGAAGATTGGAGGGATTTGTTTTTGCTACCGAGAAGAATACTCTCCGCCTGGGGAACATTACAAAGACTGACCAGAAAAATACCCATGTTCAGACTACACAAACTGATGACATGAAACAACTGGGGCACAAATCTTATGTCGACGTATTGGGATATGGCAAGAAAGAGGAACATGCTAGTTACACTGCCGGACAGGAAGAACTAAAGAGTCTGGTTTTACTTAACACAGAGCACCTTAAACGCATGGAGGTCCAGTTTGGCTCACTGTTTTCCGAGACTAATTCCAGATTCCCAAACCATGTGATATGTGGGTCAGACACTGAGATGCCACATGACAGCTCCACCTTAGATAGTCCATCTGTTCTACTGAAGACTATAGAAGAAGGTGACAGGGCATGGTGGAAATGCAGAGGAGGACACCATTCTGGACTCTGATACTGCCCCTGTGCAACACCTCTCTCGCAAAGAGAGGAAAATACGTGCCAGGGCTCTTAAGCGTAGAGCTGTGAATTGTGGCTCAACAAACAAAAACTCATCTAAAAAAAGCAAAAATGTACCTCATTGAAAGTATCGAACACAAGCACAAATTTTAGAGATATCTGTGGTTTGTCCACAAAGAAGTCGTTTTTGACTTTACACAGTTAGATGAGGAGAGTCAAAAGGCACTGAATCTGAAGGAGACGTCTCTGCCTCGCAAAAAAAGCATTAAGGGTGTAACTGCCACAGTTCGTGTTAAAGCTGTTATGGGCTCTGAGAAAGAGTACGGTGAGGCAACCAATACTCTTACTGATGCAATGAGCCATAAGGGCATAAAGCTTACCTTAGCCAATCAAAATCCCTAAATAAATGTACCAAAAAAAAAAAAAGGTTAATATTACCCATTGAACTGCCGCAACTGTGGTTCCAATTGGCAGTCCAGGGATTAAACAGTTCTTTGAGCTGAAATCCAAAGTAACGACAAACAACACCTCACTGGATGTGAAAACACAGGGCTCTTCTGACACCCAAAAGCCCCAACCTCCACCCACCCCTTCTAACTCTTTACTAAAGATGTTCCGAGTGGATTTAACCGTAAAAGTTAAGGGAGGGACGGAGGGCGAGGTAGCCATTGTCAATAAAAATGTAAATCTCACTCCTAGTGAGGATATCAAAATTCTAGTTAAACAGGCCCTAGTGAACCTTCTTGAACAACAAAGTATTGTCTGCAATTACTAGTATATTCAAATAAGGCTCATGAAGACGTTCCTTATACAGTCAATCCTGATTGTGTGAGATCAACTGCAGCTAGTGACCTGATGTCACGGTCTGTGCACAATAATCCGGCCTCCGCCACTACCCAACTGGGTATACCGCTGAGGCATGTGGGCATGAGTGTCGCCCAGCCTATTAGTGATATAGATACCAGGGGTAACCTTATAGGAATTGACTCAGTGCGGAATTTCTCAATCCTGCTTTATATCTCCCAAGGGAATCAACAAATGGGAGAACTGACCAGCATAATGTGGATCGGTCATTAGAAGCAGGTAACAATTATTCACAGTATAAGGACTGGGAGGACGGCTTTCGAAATGAGAGTTCAATTGAGGGTGGCATCAAAGATGTTTACCCGTTTGAGGTGAAAGGAAAAACGCAAACTCACACAGGACCTTCGACTAGAGCTGACTGGAGGCAACCCTAATTTGTGGATTATTCTAATGTCATGTTGAACTTTATGTTTTCACATGGCGGTCTGCCATCACTTAATCGGGGGAGGATATTATCCCTATTCAGCGAAGTACCTAGACTATCCCTGATCTCCTCCGGTGATATCAAACGTACTGATTATATTCATCCTACTAGGTTTAACTATGTCAGGATAGTCTTCTATTCGAAAACAAATTTGGAACTTGTTTTTTCAGAGATAGAGCCTCATCACGACTTTGGCGGTAACACTTAAATCCGGCGGTCGCGCTATTACCGCCGGATTTAAGGGTCCACCAAATCAGGACTTCGGCGGATTTCGCCCTAGCTCTGAGCTGGGGGGAAATCCGCCGAAAATTCACGCTATTACCGCCGACGGGAAATGCGCCGGCTGTAAGAGCGCGAATTTTCCCCATTGAGCCCAATGGGGAATGGGGCATTCCCAAATGGGCTCAATGGGGAATTACATTACCGCCAAACTCGTGATCCGGCGCTACTAGCGCCAGGGAGTTCTGCAGCAGGGCTAATACCCCCGGCGGTAATACCACCAGCGTTACCGCCAAAGTCGTGATCAGGCCCATAGAGTCCTTGCAAAGTTTTGGTTTTGAGTTGGAACTCTTTAATGAGGGATTTCTAAAGTCATGGGATGGTGAGCAAGGGAGGAACCCTAAAGATCCACATGTGGGAACCCAATTTCTAAATATAGAGAGGGAAAACCATCTGATGCCCTCCTCTGAAACAGTTCTGAGGTGGCTAGCGTTGACGCTCAGAGACTCTATTTCCGAAATACAAGCAATTAAAGATAACCCCTAGAATATCTGCCCTTTAATATTTCTGTCATGGAATTCCAGGGGTAATAGTGCTCTTAAGCAATCCTTTGCCAGTTGTGCTATCCTACATGATGCCAGTATCCTTTGTTTGCAGGAAACCTGGGCCCTCGCCCCGCTATCACTAAATGGTTTTTTTGTGCATCAAGAACTGGCAGTTAAGAAATCTAAAGGTAGTCCTTTGGGGGGGACTTCTCATTGCAGTTAAAACTAATCTTTATGCTAAATGTATTAAGACATTTAAGATCCACTTGGGGTGTATTGCAATTCTCCTGAAATTTCGCCTCTCCGAACCTTTTGTTTATCTACTGATTATTAATGTGTATTGGTGTCCCGATCTTGTTCTAACAGAGTTTATAGCTTTGATCGAAATAATGATCCAGGAATGCCAAGAGATGTGTAATGTCTTGAATGTCATGGTGGCAGGTGACTTTTTTAAAAAACTTGTTTATTTATGAAACAGCGCACAGGAGAACATACATAGTAATACTGCCTATACCTCAGACAATATGCTAAACTTGCAATCCCACCCGACCCCCCCCATCCCCTGCGTCCCCGGAGGTCATTGTTCGTGGGCCTCATTCAGTTTGACAAAGCCGCGAAGCATCCCCCATATAGTGGAGAGCGTTTGCGATCAAGCGTGGCTTAAAGATTAGCACTTGGTAGTTCTAGTCATTGGGCCTCATTACACGGTAGGCGGTGAGCCATGGCGCTATTAGCGCCATGGCTCATGCCGGTAAAATACCGGCACCGCCTTGGCGGAAATGGGATTTACCGCCCCATCCCAAGGTTGGAGGGGCGGTAAATCCCCCTTCCGCCATTGCCCTTCCCCATTCCCATTTCTGCCCCATAGGGCTCTATGGGAATGGGGAAGGCGCTAATTACGGCACTGCAATTTTGCGGTGCCGTAATTAGCTCCGAGGTCCCTTAGCGGGTTGGTATTTAACGCCTGCAAAAAGCAGGCGTTAAAACTCCAACCCGCTAAGGGACCTCGTAGTAAGGCGGCAGGGATTTACCGGTACCGGTATTTTACCGGTGCCGGTAAATCCCTACCGCCTACCGTGTAATGAGGCCAGTCTAGGACAGGGGCCCAGGTGTCGGTGAATCGGTGGAGTCGGCCCGCTTTGGCTGCCATGACCTTTTCGACTATCAGTATGTCCCAGAGTTTAATCCACCATAGGGTCATTAGGGGACCTTCTACAGTCTTCCAGGTGCGGGCCACCGTGATGTTGGTGGCCAACAAGAATTGGGTTATCAGCGTGGCCCCCCTCCCTGTTCTCGGGTAAGCGTCTGGGTGCGGGATACCAGGAGGACCTGCCCCGGTGTCAGTGGGATAGCCACTTGAGTAATGTCTTTTATGGTAGCGAGGCATTGAGTCCAAAACTCCCTTACCTTAGGGCAGTTCCACCACATGTGGAAGTGAGATCCTGAATGGCTGCAAAGACGCCAGCAATGAGGGTCCAGGGTCTGGAAATGATGGAAGCGCAGGGGGGGTAGCACCATCGCAAGAGCAGTTTGTGGGCGCATTCCCGGTTGGTGATGAAGCGGGATGCTGTGCGCATCCTAGTCCAGATGTCCACCTGTTAGGCAGAAACCTGTGCAGTTTCCTTAGGGACCACTGCAAAAGATTTAAGACTACAGGTGTTGGCAGTAAACCCACTTGGTAGCAGTCTGCACCACCCAGATTTACCTGGTAGCTGTGGCTGAGCAGTCAGACTTCCCTCAAGAAGAGTTAGGCAGTATGCAAAGTATACTCAATAGGCACTCAGATACAATAATACAAGCAAACACTGACCAGAGCTTTGGTATCAAAGTATATAATTATTTATTTAAAAACACACAGTTGAAACACTCCACCACTCTTATTGTAAAATATCCTACACACAGTTACTATTATGATATATACACCCCTTTTTCCCTATTAGAAAAATCACAGTAAAACACCACTTATTTTCATACAGAGGTGAGCGCTTAACTAGATTGCACTCTAATAAGTTTGTGAAAAAGGGAGGGAAAAAGACAGAATATGAAGAGGTACACCACTCTACGATTCAAGAACACTGTTAGCAAGGCAAAGAGCGAAAAGTCACTGGTGAGCCAAAGTCCAAAGGCTGGGCCCACTCTTAGAGAGAGCAGAGCACAAATGCGCCCAAGATCACACAGTTACACTAGGCCTAGAAAGTCTTGCAGAGGGTTCAAAAAGAGTTTAGGGAGGCTTAGAAAAGTTTAGCCAGGGTGTCCCAGGCTAACCCAGGTTCGAAAGCCAGGGGCTAAATCTACCCCGTACAGTCGGTAGCAAGGGAAGCCAGGCGGGACACAGTACCTTAAGTGGGAAGGATCCTCCAGCGGTGGCAGTTGTTCCTGGTAGTGGGTGCAAGTTGCGTCGTCATCCAGGGGAAACGAAGATCTCGACTTGGAGGAAAGATGAAGGTCGTTGCACTACCAGGGCAGAAACCAGCCGCAGAGTTTTCCGGTTAAAGGTGGTACCTTTGTTTCGCGGTCGTGGTAAAACGTGGTATCCCGGTTGCCGGGGTGCTGGGCACGGGCAAGGCGGCCACGAGGTACGTCGGGAAGGCGAAAAGACAGTGAAACTGGTTATCCCCACCAGTCAAAGGAAGAAGACTCTCCGGCGGGAGATCTCCTCTGTCGTTGGGAAAAGTGGTGAGGCAGTCCAGCAGGGCTCCACCAGTGGTGGTGTCGTGGCAGGTCGGCTCAGCTTCTCCCTCGTCTTATTCTTAGGTCCTGTGGCGACTTCTGAAGTTCCAGTCCCCAAAGCCCTGCTTTTATGCAGCAAACCCCCATTCACTCAGCCTAGCTGTCACTCAAACATGCCGGCCGGCTCACCACTTGGGCCAATCAGGACGGAGTGCGACTTGAGTTGCCTAGGCAACTCAGTCCAGGGTGCCTAAATTCCCCTCCACCTCTCCTAAGTACCCCAGACAGAGTGGCACCACTTTGGAGAGCTTCTGTGGAGAAGCCCGCCAAAAAGTGGAACAAAGGGCTTGACTTGGGTTGGAGTCACAGAAGAGAACACAAACGCCATTTTAGAATCAAGTTTTGGCAAAAAATACCAACCGGAGAATTCATATTAATTAAATAAACCGGCGGTATGTTCGAGGCTACCGTAAATAATTAAATAAAGATAGTAGCCTAAAACACTGGGAAATCCCATAGGAAAATATTCGCGGTTGAATATAAAAAGTAGTATCCACTGCCACCAGCCAAAACTTGATCAGGGGGACGGAAACGTGCCCCCTCGACTAACAGACCCTGGGGCAATTGAATTGCCCCAGCCAGTACGTTCACAATATGATGGTTTGTACTGGTTCTGTTCAGAATTTCAGACTAGTAAAGTCAATGGTGACTTTACATGCCCTGGGAGACAGTAGTCAGTCCCAAGGTATGGAGTCTATACTGGGGGGTCACTATGACACCCCTGTGTCACTGCACGGAGGGTGCTGTGTAACACACATCACAAAAACACATGAAGCCCTGTGGGGTAAAAGACCCCATAGCCCATTAAACACATCTAGATTCAAAGAAACACACTCAAATCATGTCCAAGAGTGACGGTAAAAGAGTCTCACTCTTGGCAGGAGAAAAAAAATAAACCCCAAAAATCCAGCAAAGCTGCTGGGGGACTCACTAGGTTAGGAAATTCAGCCTAAACAGATAATTCTCCCTAACACCACCCAAGTGTGGTCCTATATGGCATGACCCAGATTCGCCTCCCATTGGGACATATAGGAAGGCTTAGTGTGGAAGGAATCTTCCTGTAGCAGTTTTTAGAGGGCTGAGATCCTTCCCCGGCCAGGCAGGTCTGTCACTGTGACCTCTCTGGGGGTAAGGGGTCAGGTTGCAGCCATTTGAGTCTGGGGGTTGGAACACCAGTGCCTTAGTTGGGCATAGGCGAACCTGTCTGTCTCCGCTAGCCGGAAGGTGGTCTTACATTGTTCGAAGGTGAGAGGAGAGTCCCCTGCAAAGAGTTGTCCCAGCGTTTCGAGGCCTCCTGCGACCCAGTTCCTGAAGTTCGCTGGGTGAGCTCCTGGGGAGAAGGCTGGGTTGTGAAAAATTGGGGAGAGCGCACTCAAGTCTCCTGGGATAACTCTATATCTCCGGGCCCACTCCCAACCTCTGGCCAGCTCCAGCGTAAGGCATTGGGGAGAAACGGGAGAAAGCGAAGAGGGAGGGGAAGGCGGGATTGTTCGATCTCTACCCATTTTGGGTGACCTAAGGCCAGTCCCATGCTCGGAGGTGGGCCAGCTGTGCTGGTATATGGTATTTGCGAAGGTCTGGAACCCCCAGCCCTCCCAGTCTTGTGCCGGTCACCATCGTTTTCCGAGGAATCCTCGCTTTCTTACCCTTCAATATGAAGTCGATTATTTTCCTTTGGAGCTTCTGTATGGGTGGAAGAGGGATTGAGACGGGATGGGAGGCGCAGGCATACATAAAGCAGGGGAGAAGGTTTATTTTGCATGTCGTTATGCGGCCCAACAAGGAGATTTCCTGCGACCGCCAGCGAGTGAGGTCTCTTTCTAATTCTCCAAAGAGTGGAGGAAAGTTAGCTTGATAAACTTTTGTTGGATGAGCAGGGATCTGAAACCCCAAGTATGGAATTGTTTGAGTGCTCCATTGGAACGGGCTTTGCTTCTCCAGGGCGTCCCTCTCGTCTGGGGTTAGGCCCACTCCGAGGGCTATTGATTTTGGAAAATTGATGGCGAATCCCACTGCCTCTCCGAAGCTCCGGGACTCCGTCAGGGCCGCCCTCAGGGAGGTTTTGATGTTTGTGATGGTTAGCAATACACCATCCTCGTAGAGGGCGATCTTGTATTATGTGGCGTCAATCCTCGGGCCGCTGATCTGGGGGTTTTCCCGAACTCGTTGGGCCAACTGCTTCATAGCCAGGGCGAGGAGCAGGGGGGATAGTGGACATCCCTGTCTCGTTCTGCATGTAAGAGGGATAGGGTTCGACAGGCGGCCGTTAATTCTGAGCTGGGTTTTGGGGGCTTGGTAGTTCGCTAGAATCATCTTCCTGAAGGTTGGGCCACAGCTAAAGCTTTTGACGGTAAGGTTCAGGTAGGGCCAGTCCATCTTGTCAAAGGCTTTGGTTGCGTCCAGGGCGAGCAGGGCCAGCTGTTGAGACTTCTGCGTGGCGACCTCTATAAGGTCCAGTGCCCTGCGGATGTTGTCTTTTGTGGACCGGTGGCTGATGAAGCCCGTTTGGTCCAGGTCTATGATGTTCGGAAGGACAGGTGCAAGGCGGTTAGCCAGGATCTTGGAGTAAATATTAGCGTCCAGGTTTAGCAGAGAAATGGGTCTGCATGAGCTGTTTTCCCGTTGGGGTCCTTTTCAGGTTAAAGGATGAGAACAGTGATGGATTCCAGCATTGTTGGAGTGACAGTTCCGGTAGCTGCAAATGAGTTAAAAAGGCGGGCCACGAGAGACACCAGTTGGGGGTGGAAGAGTTTATAGAACCGGGTGGTAAATCCGTCCGGGCCGGGGGCTATAGACGTCAGGATTTTTATGGCTTCTTCCACCTCCTCATTCGTGGTGGGCGTTTCAAGCTCTTGTCTAACCTCTGGGGTCAGGCGCTGGAAAGCCGCCTTTTGGATGTAGGAGCGCTGCTCATCTAGGTCCCTCGGGGCCCCTGTCATGATTTCAGACTGGTGGGCGACCGCTAGCCATATTTTCTCTTGGTCCGCGTAGTGGACTGTCCCCTGCGGGTCACGAAGCCCTAAAATGGATTAACAGGTCTTCTCCCTAGCCAGCTTATTGACCAGCAGCTTGTTAGCTTTATTATTGTGGACATAATACCATTGTTTGGTTCTGGTAAGCAGGTTTGCAGTGGTGTCGGCGTAGTGCGCCTCAAGCCTCTTCCTCACCATCTCTAAGACTTTGTAAAGTTTCGGGGACCAGCCCTTCTGCTTGTGGGTAGCTTCGGCTGCACAGACTTCAGCCTCCAGGGCAGCTCGAGTCACCTTCTTCTGTTTATGAAACGCGGCACCTTGGGCGATCAGTTCCCCTCTAAGCACGGCTTTCATGGCATCCCAGGTGTCCTCGTTACGATTTTCGACAAAGAAGTGTTTAATTGTCCTGGCAATAGCATCTCTCACTGTCATGTCCCCCAGGATAGGGTCATACAGACTCCACTGGCGGTAAGGTGGGGGGTCCAGGTCATGGGTTCGGAGGGTGAGACTGGGGCATGGTCCAAGAGGATCCAGGGGCCAATCGTGACGTCATCCGTGAAGGCCAGAATCTGGGGAGAGGCCAGCACCAGGTTGATTCTGGAGAAGGTGCGATGTACGTATGAGCAGAAGGTGAAATCTTTCTCTTCTAGGTGCAGTACCCTCCAGGTATCGACGATGTTAAGCGTGCGAAACAGGTGGAACAGGGCCGTTGCTAGCTTCTGATCCTTGGAAGTTGGGGGGTGGGATCTGTCTTTGAGAGGGTCCGGGGCCCCATTGAAATCACCTCCGATGACAACTTGTCCCTCAGTGAATGGGAGGAGGACCTCCTCCAGGTCCTGGTAGAACCCTTCCTGGAGCTCATTCGGGGCGTAGGCTGAGACGAGGTTATACAGTTGGCCCAAGATGGTGCATTTGACTGCCACAAAACGACCCACTTGGCATCACAGCACGTTGAGGATCTGGGGATACAGGCCTGCAGCGAAGAGGATGGCGGTTCCTCCCTTTTGTGTACCATTGGATGCCAGGAATTGTGTGGGGAAGAGCCTGCTTCGCAGACGGTAGAAGTCTGCTGGGATTAGGTGTGTTTCCTGTAAGAAAGCGATTGAGGTTCCATCGCTTTGCAGCCTGTGTAGATTTCCTCTTCGGGGGAGTTCAAGCCCCTGACATTTAAAGTAGTAAATTTTAGTTTTAGGTGCGGGGGCTGGCTCTCCGAGGTCGTTTGCTGTGGGGGGAGTGGATTGGGGGGAGGAATTAGGTTAGCCATGAGCTGCGAGGTGTCAGTGATTTTGGTGCTCCTGTGGCTGATGGTTTTTAGAAATAATCTCCAATGGGAGATCTGAACTTGCAACCTCGGCCTCCAACGGGAGGTCCTAACTATAGCCGGGGGGACCGACTGAAACCAGTCGGTGGCACCCTCAGCCGCCCAGGCTGTCAATGGGTAACTTGGCCAACATGGTTGAGGTTTTCTCCAAGGGTAATATGGTGACATCCACCTTGGAGGAGGGCATAGGCCGCATGGGGTCCGCGGCGGGGTTAAGAGAAAATAGATGGTTCCAACGCTATGTGATCTTCAGAGGTGACCTGAGTGGTCATCTGGGTTTGCGGGCTCTCTGCACCCGTGACCAGGTGGCCCGTTTTGGTTTAGGGGATCCTGTCTCCAGGGCAAGGCCCGCCTGAGGAGGGAGAGATGGCCCAGTGCCCCCGGGGGACTCCGGACGCAGGATGGATGCCTCGTTGTCGAGATGGCTGATGGTGCTGGGGGTGCCTTTGTATGAGAATTGTAGCGCCGTAGGAAACAGCCATCGATATCAAATCTGCTGGTCTCAGAGAAATAGCGTGAGGGGACGGAGCACT
The DNA here is from genome assembly GCF_040938575.1 of Ambystoma mexicanum. Lineage (NCBI taxonomy): Eukaryota > Metazoa > Chordata > Amphibia > Caudata > Ambystomatidae > Ambystoma > Ambystoma mexicanum. Next base: position 1,046,580,050 of record NC_090926.1, read on the forward strand.
CTGCGCTTTTGGAGGGTTAGAGGGGATAGATCCTAGAAGATTTGGAGTGGGGGTCCTTAGAAGGAGAGTTCGTCCTTTGAGCGGCCTATCGTGAAGATGGCCTCCTTGTTGGTGTAAAAGTGGACTCTCGTAATGACGTCCGGAGGGGGGTCTGTGTCGGATCCCCGATGGGGGCACATCCTGTGGGTGCGTTCAAGTAGGAGTTGCATTTCATCCAGGTCCGGCAGCAGAGTCTGAAAAGAAGTTGCTTATGTATACAGGGAGCTCCTTATCAGAGATTGATGAGGGCACCCCTCGGATGCGTAGATTGTTGCGCCGGGAGCGATTTTCCATATCTTCCTGCTTGAATTCGAGGACTTCGGTTCTACCATTAATGTCTGGATGGTGCGTTGCATCTCTGTCAGCGAGTTAGAGTGATCCACTGCTAATTCTTCAACCTCCTCTATTCTATGTTCAATGTTGCCAACCCGTTGTTGTTGTAACGCTCACCTGATTCCCGTAGAGGCGCCGGTTTGGACTGGGCGTATACCGTATCTTCAAAGGTGATGTGTAACACACGGCTGGCTCTTTGGGCTGGACCTCTGTGCACTGTATGTCTGACTTGAAGGGTAAGATTTCTGCAGATAGAAAATATGGGATTAAGGAACTGGGTTATTGAATGTCTCTCTCTTCTTCCCTTTCTCTTCTCCTGTAGAACCCCAAAGGTTAACGCTCTCACCTTAGGTAAGTGAACGCTGTGCTCTCCATCTGCCTCGGGGCAGGGTGCTGTAACCAGTTTCTTCACTGGATAAGGGGAGCAGGCCTCTTGACTTCAGAGGACTGCTGTCCGTCGTTTACTGCACGAACGGTAAGTTTCGAGTAATTCTAATGTCTTTAAAGTCTTTAGTAATGATGTTTCTTGTTTTGCAGGGTTCCGGCGATGGCGGACGACGGGCTGAAGTGAGTTGAAGATGGAGCCTGTGTGATGAATAGAAGCGCCTGGAAGCATGTAAGTAAGCGCTTGTTGCCTGCTTCACGATGCGCTCTAACTGTCTTTTTATTTTGCAGGTACAAGTTCGGAGCGGCTGCAGGGTGCCGGAATACCCACTGGGTTAGATGTGGAAAGGAGTAATGGCACGTGAGTATTAAAGTTCCCCAATGTCTTTAAACGCACCTTGTTTTGTCTTTCAGATGCGGGATGCAGCGCTGAAGGCCTCCGGAGCGTGCAAAGAGTTGGTAAGCTTTTGTCTTTCAGATGCCGGAATGCAGTGTGAAGACCTCCGGAGCGCACGAAGAGTAGGTAGGCCTTTGTCATTCAGATGCCGGAATGCAGCGCGAGGCGTTGGTGACAGCCGATGGACCAGGTAAGTGAAGAGCTGTCACTGAAGCCCGTAATGCTAACCTGTTATTTCTTGTCTTTATAGGTGTTGCTGAAGACTGGATTCAGGATAGTAAGCCTTTTTCCTTAGGCCCAGGATCAGATGCAGAAGACACGATGAGCGTTCTGCTGCAGAGGATGCAGAATAACGCAAAGCAAGATTCATCCATCGGGTGTGGTTTAAATAGCCTCCTGTAGTGCTTAGGTGTCTCCTTCCACAGCCACGCCTAGGTAAGAAAAGAGTTCCTGCTTTCCAGAAGAGTTCCAGTGTTCTGAATCTAGGGAGTGGCTCCTGCCCCACCCAACAGGAAAAGTAGTTCCAAACAGAAGAGGATCAGAGGCTCAAATGGCAGGCAAGTAAGCAGCATGGTCTGCTGCAGGTAAGTCCACCCAAGCATTATGAGCCCGGCGTTTCCAGCGCTGGGACTGGGCATATTTATGAGCCTGGTGCCACTGGCGCCAGGACTGGGTCCAAAAGGTCCCAATTGGGACTGGTTGGCACTCGGAACCTGGGTTATGGATCTGCTTCCAAGGGAGTTGGGAAAACCCTGACCTTTTGGAAGCAGAGATCATGACAGTACCCCCCCTCAAGGCCCCTCCCAAACCGGGCTTCTCCGGGGGTTTTGGCTTGTCAGGAAATGTTCGGTGAAATCTTTTGATTAGGCGAGGAGCGTGGACATATTCAGCAGGTTCCCAGGATCTCTCTTGGGGGCCGTAGCCTTTCCAGTCAATTAGGTAAAATAGTTTAGATTTGGAGATCTTGGAGTCCAGAATGCTTTTGACTTCAAACTCGAGTTCTCCATCAACTAGGATAGGTTTTGGAGATTTAGTTAGTCGGGTTTGAGGTTGCACGGGTTTTAATAGAGAGACGTGGAAGACCGGATGTATCTTCACGTGCGGGGGCAAGTCCAACTTGACCGCTACCGGGTTTACTATGGTAGTGATGGAATAGGGACCAAGGTATCTTGGGTTGAATGTGCGTGGCCCTTTTAGAGGTAGATATTTGGTGGATAACCAGACTTGATCCCCTACTTGATATTGAGGGGCTTCCTTCCGATGTTGATCTCTGCTTTCTTGTATTGTTCTTTAGCCCTTTGAAGGTGAGAAACAGCTTCCTTAAAGGCTTGGGTGATTGTAGAATGCAGGTAGTCTACTGCTGGTGTTTCAAGATCTTGGAGGGGATCCAACTCCGAGGTTCGAGGGTGACTGCCGTACAAAAGAAAAAACGGGGTTTTCCCAGTTCCCGAATGGACAGAGTTATTGTAGGCATATTCGGCTATCCAAAGGATGTCTTTCCAAGTTTTTTCAGTTTGTTGCAGCATGCAGCGTAAATACTGTTCCAGAGTTTGATTGGTCCTCTCGGTTTGTCCGTCGGTCTGAGGGTGGTGACTGGTCGATAGTCTCACATCAATTTGAGCCGACCGACAGCAACTTCGCCAAAAATGAGAAATAAATTGACTACCTCGATCCGAAATTAGAACCGAAGGAAAACCGTGCAGTCGGACGATGTTTTCGAGAAATTCTCGGGCCAGAGTTGCTGCTGTTGGCAAGCCTTTGAGCAGAATGAAATGCGCCATCTTGGAGAATAAGTCCACGATTACTAGAATCGTATTGTATCCGGAGCATGGAGGTAGATCGGTGATGAAGTCCATAGAAAGCGTATGCCAAGGGCGAGGTGGGATGTCAATAGGGCGTAAGAGGCCTGCTGGTCTTTCCTTTTGACTCTTGTTTTGGGCGCATACTCCACAGGACATTATAAAGTCTCTGATATCTTTTTTCCAAGACGGCCACCAGAAGTAGCGCTTGATCTTTTCTGAGGTCTTGGCCATACCGGGATGTCCTTCCATTAAAGAATTGTGATAACAAGAGATTACTTTTTTCTGTAAATCTGTGCTGGGTAGGTATAATCGTTCTTGGAAATACAATAAGTTGTCCTTTACTGCAAAGTCCTTTCCCTGCAGATGCCAATTCTGTATGTCTGCTGGAGTTACAAGTTGCCTGGCTTTATCCTTAACTTCCTCTATGGATTCTGTGGCGATTACACCCAGAATTCTTTGTTCGGGAATGATTGGTACAGGTTTAGGGTTGATCAAGTGTTCTTCCACTCCCATCCGAGAAAGGGCATCAGCTTTACCGTTCTTTGTACCAGGTCGATAGGTAATTATGAAGTCAAACTCGGCAAAGAATAATGCCCAACGGAGTTGTCTAGAGGATTGGGCTTTTGCGGTTTTCAAATATTGCAGGTTTCGGTGATCCGTAATCACAGTAACGGTGTGTCGGGCCCCCAGCAGATAATGCCGCCAAGCCTTAAAGGCAGACTTGATAGCCAGAAGTTCCTTGTCAGTAATCGTGTAATTGATTTCAGGAGGCGAGAATTTGCGGGACCAAAATGCCACGGGATGCAACTGATTGGTTACCGGGTCCTTTTGTGATAGAACTGCCCCCATGGCAAGGCTTGAAGCATCAGTTTCCACGATGTAGGGGAGTTTGGGGCGAGGGTGTTTTAAGATTGGTGCAGAGATAAATTTAGTCTTCCAGCTTGTTCCGCCTCGGTAGACCATTCAAAACGTTTGTTTTTCTTTAACAAGGCAGTGATGGGCTGGACTATTCGAGAGAATTTGGGGATAAACCTGCGGTAAAAGTTAGCGAAGCTTAACATGCTTTGCACACCTTTTACGGAGGATGGTGATGGCCATTTGAGAACTGCATCGACCTTCTTTGAATCCATACGCACTCCGCCAGGTGATAATATGAATCCCAAGAATTCAACTTCAGTCACGTTGAAAACACATTTTTCCAACTTAGCGAAAAGTTTGTGTTGACGCAATCTTTCGAGGACCATTTTCACGTGTTTCCGATGTTCAGATTCCGATGAAGAATAAACGAGGATGTCGTCAATGTAAACGACAACACACACATCTATGAGCTCTCTGAGGACATCGTTCATAAAATATTGAAAGGCGGCCGGGGCATTGCAAAGTCCGAAGGGCATGACCTGATATTCAAATAGCCCATACTTGGTGCGGAAGGCCGTCTTCCATTCATCGCCCTCTTTTACTCGTACCAAGTGGTAAGCTCCTCTAAGATCCAGCTTTGTATATATGCATGCTTTTCTGACTTGGTCCAGGAGTTCAGGGATCAAAGGTAACGGATATCTATTCTTAACGGTGATCTGGTTCAGGGAGCGATAATCTATACAAGTTCTAAGGTCTCCTTCCTTTTTTGGAACGAAGAACAAAGCTGAAGAAGCAGGGGACTTGGAAGGACGAATAAACCCATTTGCCAGGTATTGATCCAGGTATTGTCGAAGGTGAAGGTTCTCAGGCTCGGTGAGGGCATACATTCTACTACAAGGAGGAGTAGATCCAGGTATCAGGTCTATCTGGCAGTCATAAGACCTATGAGGAGGTAGAGAGTTAGCCTGATCCTTCCGGAAAACATCTTGGTATTCTAGGTATTCGGGAGGTAACTGGGGAGTCTCTGAAGAAATTGCTGCTAGTGCAACACCAGGTGGAGGGTGACAAGTAGAGACACATTCTGGAAACTGGACCGTTCTTGCTCGCCAATCGATCAGAGGATTGTGTTTCTCTAACCAAGGTATTCCTAGAATTATCTGAAACTGAGGGGCCTTGATCACATCGAACACGATCTTCTCATGGTGTCCATCTTGACTTACTAGCGTCACCTCTTGAGTGGTATGCGTTACTGGCCCGGAGGCTATCTCCGTACCATCCACCGTAGTAATGACGTCCTTTACAGCCTTGGGACAAAGAGTTAGATTCATCCTCAAAACCATTTCATGATCCACATAATTGCCGATGGCACCGCTGTCGACGTAAGCTTCAATTGCATGTAATCGATCCGGATTATCAGGGCTAATGAGGACCATAGGTATCACGAAATGCGAGGTCACGGAACTGGTTTTCACGCTCGGCAAGAGGACCTCTATTCTTGTCGGGCGAGGTCGTTTCCCTGCTCAGAGTTTGTAACTTTGGTAACTGCAGCTCCTACTGCCTTCTTGGCAGGTTTCACCGGACAGTCTCGAAGAAAGTGCCCTGAGTTTCCGCAATAGAGGCATAATTGCAACTGTTTTCTCCTTTCCCGCTCCTTTTGTGTTAGAGGACCTTTCAGACCCCCTATTTGCATGGGTTCCCCGGAGTCTACTCCTTTGGAAGGAGTTGGCGGTTTGGAAAATACTCGAGCATCAAACTTGGAACGATCGGCCTTCCTGTTCTGCAATCTGTGATCTATTTGAACGACTAAGTCTATATAGTCCGAACAATCTTGTGGGGGATTCACTACTTGGGCTAACACATCTTTGAGCTCTCCACGTAGACCTCTATAAAACAGCGTAATCCTTTTGTCCTCAGGCCATTGAGTTTCCACTATCAGTCTGTTGAAAGACGCAATATAAGCCAATAGGTCTTGATTACCTTGTCGCAACGAAAGAAGCTCATTGTTCAAGGCCTGCCCCTGTGAATGTCTTGCGAACAGTTTTTCCATACTGAGCTGAAAAGCTTGAAAATCATGGAGGACCGGATCATCGTGATTTACTAGAGGGATCGACCAGTCTGCCGCATTGCCGCTAAGGTACGAAAGCACGAAAGCTACTTTAGCTTGATCAGTTGGAAAGGCTGCTGGCCGGCATAAGAAATGCAACCGGCACTGATTGATAAATACTGCAAACCTCTTTGGGTCACCAGAAAATCGTTCGGGCGGAGCCAGAGGTACATTCCCAGGTAGGTTGATCTGCACTGGATTCATAGAGGATGTAGAAGGAAGATTTCCCCCAGATGCGGGTAACGGGGTCTGTCCGGCTTGTGACTGTAGCAATTGTCTAGCGAGATCATCTGTTCGCTCCTTGGAAATAATCAGTTCCCTTCTTAGAGTGTTTGTTTCCTGACGGGCTGCATGCACTTCTGCCCTTAGTTCCCCAAGTAACTGGGCTAGCTGGTCGGTATCCGAGGTTTCCATAGCGCCTGGACGGGAGTTTTGTGGTAGGCTTTGCGTTCTGTAACGCTCACCTGATTCCCGTAGAGGCGCCGGTCTGGACTGGGCGTATACCGTATCTTCAAAGGTGATGTGTAACACACGGCTGGCTCTTTGGGCTGGACCTCTGTGCACTGTATGTCTGACTTGAAGGGTAAGATTTCTGCAGATAGAAAATATGGGATTAAGGAACTGGGTTATTGAATGTCTCTCTCTTCTTCCCTTTCTCTTCTCCTGTAGAACCCCAAAGGTTAACGCTCTCACCTTAGGTAAGTGAACGCCGTGCTCTCCATCTGCCTCGGGGCAGGGTGCTGTAACCAGTTTCTTCACTGGATAAGGGGAGCAGGCCTCTTGACTTCAGAGGACTGCTGTCCGTCGTTTGTTGCACGAACGGTAAGTTTCGAGTAATTCTAATGTCTTTAAAGTCTTTAGTAATGATGTTTCTTGTTTTGCAGGGTTCCGGCGATGGCGGATGACGGGCTGAAGTTAGTTGAAGATGGAGCCCGTGTGATGAATAGAAGCGCCTGGAAGCACGTAAGTAAGCGCTTGTTGCCTGCTTCACGATGCGCTCTAACTGTCTTTTTATTTTGCAGGTACAAGTTCGGAGCGGCTGCAGGGTGCCGGAATACCCACTGGGTTAGATGTGGAAAGGAGTAATGGCACGTGAGTATTAAAGTTCCCCAATGTCTTTAAACGCACCTTGTTTTGTCTTTCAGATGCGGGATGCAGCGCCGAAGGCCTCCGGAGCGTGCGAAGAGTTGGTAAGCTTTTGTCTTTCAGATGCCGGAATGCAGTGTGAAGACCTCCGGAGCGCACGAAGAGTAGGTAAGCCTTTGTCTTTCAGATGCCGGAATGCAGCGCGAGGCGTTGGTGACAGCCGATGGACCAGGTAAGTGAAGAGCTGTCACTGAAGCCCGTAATGCTAACCTGTTCTTTCTTGTCTTTATAGGTGTTGCTGAAGACTGGATTCAGGATGGTAAGCCTTTTTCCTTAGGCCCAGGATCAGATGCAGAAGACACGATGAGCATTCTGCTGCAGAGGATGCAGAATAACGCAAAGCAAGATTCATCCATCGGGTGTGGTTTAAATAGCCTCCTGTAGTGCTTAGGTGTCTCCTTCCACAGCCACGCCTAGGTAAGAAAAGAGTTCCTGCTTTCCAGAAGAGTTCCAGTGTTCTGAATCTAGGGAGTGGCTCCTGCCCCACCCAACAGGAAAAGTAGTTCCAAACAGAAGAGGATCAGAGGCTCAACTGGCAGGCAAGTAAGCAGCATGGTCTGCTGCAGGTAAGTCCACCCAAGCATTATGAGCCCGGCGCTTCCAGCGCTGGGACTGGGCATATTTATGAGCCTGGTGCCACTGGCGCCAGGACTGGGTCCAAAAGGTCCCAATTGGGACTGGTTGGCACTCGGAACCTGGGTTATGGATCTGCTTCCAAGGGAGTTGGGAAAACCCTGACCTTTTGGAAGCAGAGATCATGACAGTTGTTTGCTCCAGCTTGGCCGTGAGTTCCGTCATGCAGGTCCGAAATTCCGATTTGATATCGGACATGAAGGCCTGGAGATCTTCCTTGGTGGCAAGCATTCCTTTTTCATCGGTGGCCTTCTGAGGAGTCAGTTTGGGGGGGTCTGTTTTCTTTCCCTTTTCCGAGGCCAGTAGCAAGGTGGTAATATCAGCGGATCTTGATGGCTTCACTGCTTTGGAAATGATTTTGGGGTGAAGCAACAGCTTCCAGGAGTTGGCCCAGTGTAGGAGGGTTGTAATCACTACCAGGGGCCACAGGAATCAGAGATGATAGTAGCAGAGGGTGGAGTGGGCCCGGGCGCTCCAGGAGGTTATGTAGGCAGGAGGCGCGGGTGTACCTTCACGGGGTGGTAGTGGTGCCATGATGAAGAAGCCACACAGGGTGAGAAAGTAGAGACACGTAGCGCTCCCACCGCGACCAGGATCCAGGACAATGGAGGCGGTTCTCTTCAGCTGGTGAGAGTCGATGGTGGGCAGGGGCACCCCAGGAAGCTACAGGGGGCACTAAGTCCACTGCTGGGGCGGTAATCACCGGAGGGCAAGGGCCTAAGTGACACGGAGCGGGGGAGCTGGAGAGCCCCAGTCAGTAGGGGGGGGGTGATCCAGTAAGCCCCAGAGAGGGCGGCAGGCATCCAGCAGCAAGCTCCCTAGGGAGAAGCAGATGGCGGGTGCAGCTGCGGTGAAAGCTGCAGAGAGCAGGGCAGACCCCACGCCAGGAGAGGTGGGAGGCAGGGACTCCACAGGCTCTGGGCCAAGGGGAATGGAGCCCGCCTCACTCAACGGGGCCAGGGGCGCTCACCTGGTGTCTTTTTTTTTGCCAGGGAGCTGGACCGTGCAGCAGATGGTGGCCAGGAAGCTCACCTCCAGGAGGGCCCACTGCAGCTGTAGGCATGTGGCTTCCACCAGCCAAGGGTGCCGGGAGCCGGGCGGCGGCTCCACTGGAGCTCAGAGTGCGGGCGGAGACACCCAGGAGAAGGCAGAAGCAGCCGCTGTGAACCCCTGCGCCAAAAAGCCCAGGCGAGGGGGGTGGATGGAGTGCTTCAGCTCCCGGCGTTGGGATGGGAGGGCGCCGGGGTCCAGAGCGGCCGCAAGTCCAAGCAGCCTTCAGTTGCGTGCCAAGCGGGGGTGGCGGATTGGGAGTTGCAGGAGGCACTATGGGTGTGATGTTACTGCGCTCCAGCGACGGGCCGCGCCCCTGCCTCGGGCTATGGCCCGCAGAAGAGCGCCAACGGGCCGCAGCGGTGAAGAGCCAGGGTCGCGGCCGCCATCTTGAATCACGGCGGGGAACACCAGCGCAAAGTTCCTGCACCGTGTTTTCAACCACTCCACAGCGTTAGGCACCAGGATTGTAGCTATGGGTGCAGGAGTTGTTCCTCCGCAGTCTCCCTCCAGCAAACCGCGGCAGCATAACAGGAATCGGCTGGAGATCAATCGAAGCCGCGGACCCCAATCGAGCAGCCTCATTCGTGGCGCTCCAGGCCACCTCCCCACCCCCCGTGGCAGGTGACTTTAATGCGGATGTGTGCTCAGGGAAATTTGTGGACAGTGGTTCCTCCAGGAAATCCTCACAGGGTGACACCTGGTTTCAATTTTCTTTGACTGGGGTTTGCATTGTGTGAATAATCTATTGGGTGCCTCACAGGACCATATCACCTGGTCCAATGGGATTGTGTGCTCCACAATAGTTTTTGTGAACAGATTGATATTTAATCTAATCTCAGATTTTGTTTTGCCCTCTACAACTGACAGCAACCATAAAATGCTAAAGTTTACCTACAAGTACAACACGCTCCTCACGAGGGCAACTTTTTACCAAAGTTGGAACTTAACGGCCCCTGTAATAGAGTCACCTGGCACAATGACAACATTATAAAAGTAAATTCGGTGTTTCTGCAAGATTATAAAAAGCATGGCTTTGACAAGAAAATGTCAAAATCTATTCACATGATGTTTTTGAGAACTATGTTAATTTTGTGATACGAAGCCCTTCTGGTATTAAGAAACTATCTACAGTAACCAAGGTTCACAGGCACTCTTTTAGCTTAGAAATGCAAAATCTTAAGAAAAATAGGAATCGCGAAATTTGCCCACTTTTAAAAGTGCAAGGTAACAACACTCAAACCGTATGTATTGCCTCTGATGTTTGGGAAGGGCATTTTGGCACACTATATAGCTCGCCAAATGTGGTCTTGATTGTCCCAAAGGACATTCAAATGTGCCCGTGGAAATTTGTTTTTATTTTGGCTGATATACAACGAATGATTGTCCGCCGTTCCGCTTCCTGGGGTCCCGGTCCTAATTTGCTCTCCAATATGGTATTCAAAGGTATTTCCACTTTGTGGGCAAAAATGTTCTTTTTTCTTTTTAAAGATATTGTAATCACGAGGGTCATTCCAACAAGCTGGCATATGTCCGGTCCTCTCCACTTAGTTACAGACCAATTGCCCTTTTGGACGCTGACTCCAAAATGTTTGCTTCTATTGTTCTAGAGCAGATCCATGATTGGATTAAGGAATTCAGTATTTATCCCCTTTTCAATTTGGCTTTAGGAAGCATGAAGGAACAGACGCTGGTGGTCTCATAATTAATATTATGCAACAACAGGCGTGGACTGAGGGGAATCCTCATATTTATTTGGCCTCTATTGATCTGAAGTCTGCTTTCAACATGGTGAACAGAACCACGTTACTGACTAAACTGCGCCTTTTAGGTCTGCCCGCGCCTTTGTTGTCTATTCTTTATCATCTGCATGAAGATACTAAAATCAAACTGAGATGGAGTACAGACGGATCATTGTCTGAGGAAATTAAGGTATTCAACGGCCTCAGACAGGGCTGCATTTTTACACCCACTGTATTCAATCTATACTTTTCCGATGTGGGCTCATATCTAAAAGAAACATTTTTTGCTGCTCTGAAGGTGGAGGGAGTTAAGATCTTCTGGACCGCCTATGCCGAGGATGTGACATTGTATGATCATACCCCTATTGGCCTACAACGTCTCTTTACCAAATTTAAAGAATGCATACAGGCAAACTCCTTAATAATTAATCATACCAAAACTGTCATACTTCGATTAAGCCATAGGAAAAGTCCTAACAAATATTCCTGGTTTTTAGATAATGTAAAACTTCCAGTGAATCATGCTATTAGCTACTTGGGCTATCCTGTCTTTGAAGATACGAAAAAGGTAAATTATCAGGATTATCTCGAAAAGAAAATTGACCCCCTTATGAGACAATTGCGGAAAATTGACAACAAGTATGTGAAATTAACCATGCTACCGTGTTTATGTCTGTACAGGAATAAAATAGCGGCACAGTTTTGTTATGGTTTGGAGTTTGCTCCGCTCAGGTGTAGGGAAGAAATTGCAAAGTATGAGGCACAGGTTTTAAAATATATGGTTAGGTGTCTGCCGAAGTGCGTGCCCCTTACTGCCATTTGTTATGAACTAGGTCTTTTTTCCATCAAAAGTACAATTGAATGGCGCAGGCTTGCCTTATATTGGAAATTTTGTGTAAGTGTCAGAACTGGGGTTCCGGTTCCCAAACTCCTTCTCACCTGTTTCTTCCACAGAGCTGTCCGGAGGGTCGGATTCCTTTTGCTTTCTGGGTTTCTTCGGTTTCTCCTCCTTCTTTTCTTTCTTTCGATGCAAATACGGGCGGGTCTCCTCGGAGGCCACCTTGACCAGAAGGAAACCAAGCCCTGGGGACCCCTGAGGAGCAAGCCCCCAAACCAGCTGTCTCAGCTGAAAAACCCCTGTATTATAGTACTGCATTGTCACTGTCCAAGGATTTAAATGGATTCACAGTTCTTTCGAAAAGTAAGTAGAAGCTCCAGAGGGTCGGCAGTCTTCACTGGCGGATAGGAGTTTCCGGGGAAAGCACACCTGATGATGTATATAATAACTGCAGCTTAAGTTAAGGACTGCAAACAAGAAGACCACGGTTGCAGGACCGATGATAACTGATCCATGTTCCAGAATACAATCTTTCCTCTGATGTAGCAGAGGAAGGCTGAAGTCGAAGTGTTTGAAGTTTGTAAGTAGTGGAATTCAGAACTGAAGGCAGAATAGCGTGACAGAAAGACGGTATCGCTGGTAAGTGGAAGTAGGAAACAGATGTAGAGAAAGTGACCAGAAGGCAATGGAAGTAAGTATGAAATTAAATGAAAGTAAGGAGAAAGAGCAACCGAATGTCCAAAGAAGAAACTCACTGTGTGCTACTAAAGGATATCAGCCCTGGAAAAGAAGAATACCTGAATAAGGAATGTTCCACAAATTGTGCCAGCTCAAGAGAAGGAATGTATTAGCAGCGAAAAGTCAATAATAACCGGTTCGAGGGAAGAGCACAGAACCAGCAGCGTCTAAGGTTACAAACAAACGATACAACGCATCAGAGGAAAGGTGCGAGTAGCGTACGTACGTTCTGACGGCCATCTTGGGAAAAGACTAGACAGTCAAACGGAACTTAGGACTCCATGTTAAGTGTATTTCCAGCAGAACCAACACTGCCAGGGTTGGTGCATGACAGTAAGTAATGACACAAATTTATATGGAATTATGGGACATGGGCTCCTGAAACGGTAAGGCCTACTCGAAGCTTCTTATGGATATGGAAAGGGAAGCATTTGATGTTCTCTAAAAAGTGGGGGTCACCCACAAGCTTCTGATTTCAAACCCTATGAAGGTTAAGAGTCTTCTCCTTCATTGGGATTGGAATTCCACGGTTAAAGAAGTTCTGAACAAGAAATTATATAGTCGAATTGTTTCCAATTTTTAAAAAATGGGTGTTACCGAACCGTATTTGCTCAAATTTCCCGATAGATCATGGAGGTAAGCCTTTATGAGTTTTCGATTCAATGTCTTGGGCACAGGGGAAATCTTGAACATCAGGTCTGGAGCCCTTGATAATGCTCCCGTATGCAGATATTGTAAATCCATGGTTCCTTCTGAAACCCTTAGACATATTTTAACAGAATGTGATGGCTTAAGGACAGAACGAATTAACTGCATTTAGCAATTTGTTCCTAATACCGAGTGTGTGGATTTGACTTTACTATGGTTAGATATGTTACACGTGAATCAAATTAAGTTTCAACTTACAGTTTTAAGATATCCGAAGATGCATTGTGGTCTGTAATACCGGTCTATGGTTTATTTTCAACAGGCAGCTAATGAAATCTGTTAATCCGTATATTGAGAACATTTTGTCATGTATTATATTTATTTTAATTGTGTATTCATTTTTTGTAAAGGTTACTGTGCATCCAAAAACAAATAAAAAAAAATAAAAAAAGAAAGAAAAGTAAAACCAGGAATTGCAGCTGGCGATTGGTGTGGCAGATGTCAATGGTACACAATGCCCTCCCACTCTGATAGCCAGGGTGGGGAATAGAGCTTTCTGCTGTAGTACCGTTCTTGACTCCAGCGGGTAGAAAAGCCAATGAGTTCAGCAAAACCGGCCAGTCGGAGGAAATTGATAGCGGCCCAGACTGTGTTGAGCTCAAAGTTTCAGTGGCAACATTTGTGTAAAGGAAATGATAAGAGTCAAAGGTCTTTTGAGAACAACTGAGGTATTTGGATTAGAGCATTCTGGCACCGCGTGGGCCCTCTTTCGAAAGACTCAAACAAATAACCCTCTCCTGAACTAGGAGGATATGTTAAAGTGAGGAAAACTACAAATATCAAGAGGCCCGAGGGGAGGCCAGAATGAGAAGTAAAAGTGGTCATACAAGGGTCAAACTAAACCCCTTGTACAGTCGAAAGTCTTTGACACATTGTGAAAATGAGTACTGTGTTACTGTGGTGACCGCCATTAATTATTGTATTTTTAAACACTTTATTTTTTGTAAAGCAAAGAAAACCAAGACACAATATAGACATTTTCATAACATCACGGATTACATTCTGGGTGCATTACATATATCAAATAATCTAATCAATATAATAACCATATTTACATTTCATAATATCATCCACTATAACTAAACCATTGTATTACAAGACATACCTTACTCTAACAAAACCAGACAACACCCCCCTGACCAATACAAATAGTCTTTTTTTCCAGTCCCCTCTCTTATCATATCCATACAGTTCATTGAATGATCCCCATAACTCAGAATAAAAGTCTTCACACTTCTGATTTTTACCATGACTCTCTCATAGCTAGATAAGGTACCTAAGTATGTCAACCATCCCTCCTCATCTTGCTTTTTTCTCGACTTCCATACCCTTAGAATATGCTTCACCACCACAATCAGAACTCTGTTCATCCATCCACTACGCTCTCGAGCCACAGCACATCTCCCAGCATTTGACAGTAAAATGATTGAATTTGGCATCCTTGGTAGTGTGACTCCAAGTATTAAATCTAATCTGCTCAGTACATCATTCCACAAACCAACCACTCTTGGGCAATCCCATTACATGTGTAATAAAGTACCCCCCCCCACAACCCCAGCATACATCATCATCAACCACACCTATGCTAGCCATCTGTGCAGCAGTCCAATACAAGCGACACAGAATTCTTTGGTGCACATACTGCAAGTTCAAGTCCATCTTCGAGTTTGTGCCAGTTCTCACCAGGTTATCCCACTCCTTGTCAGATATGTCCTTGCCTAATTCCTTCACCCATGCCTGTCGCAGATTTTCCGATGCATTCACACAAACACTATCCATCTGCATCATTTTCACATACGTCAATACCATACATGGAGAAGATTGGAAGATGCTGCAGAACACTGGTGTCTCAACCATAGGACTACCCAGCATCCCATGTCTTTCTGTTAGGAGGGACTCCAATTCTTTATAGCTTTTGTGCTCTCCCTTCCTTAATCCAAAATGTCTTCTTTTTTTTTTTTTAACTCAAATGGAATCATGTGGCCCTCCCTCCACACATCACATACCCTTAAAATACCTTTCTTAACCCAAGTCTGCCATCACAGAGTCTTATTTCCAATTTGAAGCCCCACACTGTGCCATAATGATGCCTCATAAAGGATCCAAACATTTTCTCCTCTAGCGGTCATAAAAGATCTCAAAGCATCTCCAGTCGATATTATAGTGGGTAGTGGGTAGTTTAGTTACTATGTTGGGTATATTCCCCATTGTATACACATCTTGTAAAGTGTATGGTAAAAATGTTTCTTTCTGTATACATTTCCATAATGGCATATCCTCATCCCTTCCATCAAAATAATTTGCTGTTTTCTTCAGTACACACCCATTACAATAATTCTCTAAATTAGGGTACCCAAAGCCCCCCTCTTGCACTGCCCTCATTAATATGTACTGTGGAATCCTAGGTTTCTTGCCATCATCCCAAAGGAAATTTTGACAAATTTGATCAATACATGTAATAATCTTCTTTATAAATCACAGTCGAATAGACTGTATTATATTAAAATTTTTGGGCAGAAGGGCCATTTTTATTGCATACATTTTTGCCCAAGTACTAACCGACCCCATTTTAATACATCCTTCCAGAATATCTCTATTATCTTAGATACATTGAATTCCACCATCTTCTTCAGATCCGGAACAAGATGAATCCCCAAATACTTCACAGTTCCTGTATTCCATTGACAATTCCATGAGTTCAAATCAGTCCTAGGTTGAGTAACATCCAACGGGAAAACCACTGATTTCTCCCAATTAATCTTATGACCATTGAAGGTGGTCACTCCCCACATGCAATTAGAAACTCAGAATAAAGGACACATCCCAGTAGGGAATGAGACTAGGAGATTGGTTGTGAGAGACAACAAAGGTTTTATGTAAAATTCAGCATCCAGAGAACTTGAGAGCGCTCTGGTAAACAATACAAAGCAATACATTTTTAAAGGGTTACATCGTCATAGATGACGTTTTCCATATATGATATGATATGATATGGCATTTGTAACGCGCCTATACACAAGTGTTTCAAGGCGCGACGAGGCAGGGAGGGGGGAACAAGGGGAGACAGACAAACGATCCTACTAGGCCAGGTGTCATTCAGATTGCGCAAGTACATGGGTAGAGGGGACGGGAAAAGTGCAAGGGGGAAAGGGAGAGGGGAAAGTACAGTACAAAGTGATTAGTAAAATACAAGATAAATAATAAGGGCCAGCTGGTGGCAAGTGCAGTATAAGTGCAGACAAGTGCTGGGAAGGGGGGCTGTTGGGATACAGAGACAGTCCCGCAGTGCATGGGTTGCCAGGGAGACAGTGCAGGGGAGAGTGGCTGGGCCAAGGACCGAGATTGGTGAGTGGCCCAGTTGCTGATTCAGTACAGTTTCAGTGATTTAGCAGGGGAGAGGGGGAGAGAAAGCAGAAGCAAAGAGGAAGGTTTTGAGGTGCTTCCGGAACCGGAGATGGTTCTCCTCAAGTTTCAGGGAGGTTGGAAGGCTGTTCCAGAGAGAGGCCCCAGCTGCGGAGAGAGATCTCCCCCCAACTCGTTGCTTGGAGAAGCAGCTGACCCTGAGGGAGTTGGAGGCGGATGAGCGAAGAGTTCGAGAAGGAAGATATTTAGGAAGAGAGAGTTGAAAGTATTTTGGCCCAAGGCCCCAGAAGGCCTTGTGGACAATGCAGAGGGCTTTGAACTTAATCCTCGCAGCCACAGGGAGCTAGTGTAGCGATTTCAGTCCTGGAGAGATACGGTCCCTGGGCCTGAGGCCAACGACAAGTCTCGCAGTCCTGTTATGGATGAGTTGCAGCGGGCGGAGAGTAGAGGCAGGCAGATTTAGATAGAGGCTGTTACAGTAGTACAGCTTCGAGGGAACCAGGGCTCTGGAGACAGTGAGCTTCTGGGGGAAGGAGAGGAAAGGAAGGATACCTCTGAGGAGGTGCAGCTGGTAGTGTGACTTCTTAGAAACGTCAGAAATGTGAGGAGAGAAGGAGAGTGTGGATTCGAAGATGACCCCGAGGTTTTTTGCCTTGCAGGTAGGATCAGGAAGAGGGCTAAGAGAGGCCGGCCAGAGAGCTGCAGGGAAGGAGGGAGTGGGTGTGCCGATGAGTAGAATCTCAGTCTTACTGGCATTAAGGCAGAGGTCGTTGGCGGCACACCATTCCTGGATAGCAGAAAGACAGTCAGAGATGAGGGAAGGAGGAGAGGAGGCCGAGGGTAGCCTGAAAATGAGCTGGGTATCATCCGCATAGCACTGAAAGTTGGGGCAGAGAGCAGAGATGCGGATTGCAAGAAGTGCCAGATACTGGTTGAAAAGCCAGGGAAAGAGGTTAGAACCCTGGGGGACACCACAGGTAGAGAAAAAGATGTCAGAGAGGAAAGACCCCAGTTGTACCTGGGAGGGTCGATTTGAGAGGAAAGAGGTCAGCCAAGCCAGAGCCTGACCAGTGATACCCAGGTTATCACGGAGACATTTGAGCAGGATGGTATGGTTGACAGTATCAAAGGCAGAAGAGAGATAAAGCAAAATGAGAACACATGGAATGTTAGAGTCAAGGTTCGAGAGTAGATCCTCACCGATGTTCAGAAGAGCAGTTTCCGTGCTTCTGGCGGCTCTGAAGCCAGACTGATGGTCATGAAGGCTACCAACAGATTCAGCATGGAGATTAAGCTGGGAGATGGCCAGTTTCTCCAGGAGCTTGCCCAGGAAGGGAGTGATAGAGATTGGGCGATAGTTAGCTGGGCAGGAAGGGTCGGAAGAGGGTTTCTTAAGAAGGGGGTGCACAAGGGAGTGCTTGAGAGGGGATGGGAAGACTCCAGAGGCGAAGGAGTGGTTGCAGAAGTCAGCAAGGGCAGGAGCCAAGGAGTCTACAAGTTACATTTTCATTGGTGAGGGATTAGGTCCCAGTATGGGACTATAGGGGCAGGCTCCACGATGTTAGCTGGCAGTTCAGCGATCTGGTAGGCATCATGTGTGTCAGCTGGGCTGGTCCATGCAAGGTGAAGGTCAGTTCGGTTCCGGGAGAGGCAGCTGGTACTATCTAACTAATCTACATGCTATCACAGGACATGCAGTACATAATCCATAAACTATACCTTTGGTATTAAGAGAGGCCTATAAATTGTACACACTTATTTACATTATCCCACTTTAGATCATTGGTGAGGTGAAGGGTGTGGGGGTCTTGCCCTCCAGGTGACTTACTGGGGTTGAGATTTAACAGTTGTCGGGTCTGGCACTTCAGAGTGGGAGGGGATGGACTGATATGTGTTGGTTTAGACAGAATATATGACGACATGAAATCAGTTATATTGGGGGCACTCTAGGGTGGTCAGCAAGGAAGGGTCACCCTTCTGTTACATCAAAAGAAGACTGGAGGGGCACAAGGTTGTAACTTTCCAAAAGTGGTAGTGAGAGGTGTAGGAGCGGGTTTGTGGAGACGAATGGGCCACAGGTCATGATTCGGCCCGGTCACACGCATGGCAGTGATCTCAGAGGACGGATGAAAAGAACAATCCACGCCAGAGCATCCGTGAGAACTGGCCTTGGGTGGCACAGGCGTGGGAGGGAAAAGGTGGGGGCTGTCAGTACTCGCTGTTCACGCCGCTGCTGAGGGGAGAGAAGGCTTTGCAGATACCAGAATGCGGCCTAGTACAAAGATGGAGTCTGGGGTACACAAAATGGAGTCCAAATGTATCTTGCAGTAGCCCCGCTTCTATACTTGCCAGGGACTCGTCCTCTGTGACCAGGGAAGGGCAAGGAAGGCGTCCCTCCACTATTCCAAGAGCAGGTGGTCCCTTTCGTGTGGAATGTACGGGGATGGGGGGCAAACTAACCCCCTCCTTCCTTACATTCCCCTCTTTCATTACATTTAAAGTAACAAATTACTCTTAACGTTACTAGCATTCTTGTAGTGCTTGGCCTCCAGCACCGCCTCATCCTAAGCAGGTGGTCCTTTTATGGGCATCCAAGCTCTACAAACACCTCGTAAGCTTCAACCTCATCTAGCATATTCATCAGTGGTGCATGTCATATATATACCCCCATCCAGATCCGCCCACACCTCCTTATACCATTCCAACTCCCAGGGTTCTTTGATTGTGGTATGATATAAACTATCCACCCTGTCCCCTAGGTTGCAATACACTGCTGTCATACTTTTTTTTAAATTTATTTATTTGTTTTTGGTTTTAAAAGAAAAACCTTTACAAAAGAATAATGCCTTTCCAAAGATAAAATTGCAATAGGATCTCGGAAACCAGGGAATAACTGGAAGGTCCAAAAAGTGTCAACCAGGAGGCTCGCTGAACCGTGTCGTCTTTTGATACTTTGTTAGTATGGTAAGTTTCTCTGAGACTTTTACTATCGCTGCAGTGAGCATAATTTCCTGGCCGGAGATCAGTCTGTTCCAGAATGCATTTTGGTTTAGGCTCGCTTCTCTGTTTACAAATCTCCTCAGTAAAGACACTCTTATGGCCCATGTGCCTTCGCACTCCAGCAATAGATGTTTCAATGTTTGGAGATTCGGAGTTTTGCAAATTTCACAGAATTTTGTTGCCTTCTCTCCCTGGTTTCTTTGAGCCAGTATTTCTCCTGTATGGGCTAGGTTCAATCTCAGTCTGAGAAAACTGTTTCTTATCTCTCGATCTGGGAATTTTTCCAGGTAACGTGGCATAGTGCCAAGTTTCCTATCTACTGTCAAGAAGGGGTTTAGTGTTTTTAGGTTTCTAACTCCTGTCATTGTTTCGATCCAGTCAGCCACTTTTAGTTTTTATTTTACTTTCAAGGGGTTTTGCAGAAGGATTTCTGTAGGTAAATCAAGCCTGTGCAGAATCTGTCCAATCTTTTCTTCTAAGCTCGATAGTTGATTTGATTTTGCTTTCTTCAGATGTTGGTTTATATCGAAAAAAAGAGTGGACCTGCTGGCTGTGATTATATTGCGATAAAGCGACAGAAGTTTTCACTCTGCACGGCAGCTCAAGGAGGTCAGGCCTAGTTCGAATCTCAGGCTGACTGACGAAGTGCACATTGGTAGGGAAATGGACGATTTCCAAATAAGTCCCTCAATTTTGTTCCAATCGTAGTTCCACAGCAGAGGTTTTGCCTCTAATCCATAGAGGAGGACAGGAACTGCTTTGCCTACGTAGAATTTCTTGAGTGGGGACAATGAGAATTTACAAAATTTACCATTCAGGTTTTTCATTTGTGCGATGATTTTCGAGGTCTTGCTGCAAATTAATGAAATCACCTTGTTTGCAGTTGGATGGGCTAAGACTTCATATCCCAGGTATGTGAGCTCATCCACTCTGGGAATTGCCTTATTGTCCAACGCCCAGATCCTTGATGTTACCTTTTTTCTTGGATGTTTGAAAATCAGGACCTTGGATTTTAGTGGGTTGATTATTAGGCCGTTTAACTTGGCATATTCATTGAGTTTGGACAAAAGATGTTGCAGTCCTAATGCTGATCCATCCAAAAGAACTAGATCGTCCCCGTAGGCCAGCCAGTGTAGTCTTCTGCTGTTAATCCTGGGACAGATGAGCGACGCCGAGGCCAGAAAGTCTCCAATATCTGATAGAAATAGGTTAAAAAACAATGGTGCACCCAAGCATCCTTGTCGTACCCCTTTGAGGACCTGGATTGCTTTTGAAAGGTTGCCGACATCATCCAGCCTCACTCTAATCGTGGTATTTTTGTGTAGTTCGATGAGCATAGCCAGCAGGGGGGCTGGCATTCCCCAGTTGTTTAGTTTCTGCCAAAGGAGTGATCTGTCCACAAGGTCAAATGCCTTGGACAGATCTACCCATGCCCCATACAGTGGGGAGCCTTCTTTCTCATTTGAGCTTTCGCTCAACAGGTTCAGTATAAGTCCATTAAGGCTGGTAGAGAGACCCTTCCTGAAACCTGTTTGATGCGGGGGGAGAATCTCATTTGAGTCCACCCATAGAGAGAGTTCCCTCAGTAGTATTCTCATGAATATTTTACTGTCTATATCCAAGAGGGCTATGGGTCGATAGCATGTTGGACTTAGCCTATCACCCCCCTTGAAGAATGGAATGATAACTGCGTTCTTCCACGACGGTGGGAAAGTTTTTTCCCTCAGGATTCCTTGATAGAGATGGAATAGCAATTTTGACCATAGTTTTGGCTGGTTTTTTAACACCTGATATGTGAGGCCGTTCGGACCTGCCGCTTTTGAGGTAGAGGATGATGTTATGAGTTCTTCGATATCTTCTTCAGTAAATTCCAGAGACCAGGTGATATTACAAAAACTAATGTCTCTTGAGCCTGTTGCTTCAAAGTTCTTGGCCAGGTAGTCTACCCACTTGTGTTCCGGGACTAAGTTGCAGAGAGAACTATTTTGGCCGGTTTCGAGCTGATTTAATACTGCCCAAAAATTTCTGCAATTATTTGCACTAAAAAGCAGAAGCATTCTCTCCCCATCCTCTTGTATTTTTAAATGCTTGTGGTTCTTGGACCAGTTTCGGTAAATTTGTTTGATCTTTTTAAGCTTTTGGATACAGCCTAGAGGATCTTCTGCTCTGGTCTGTCTTATATTTCGCAATGTTTGTTGCAGGATTCTTTTCCTTTTGAAAGTTTCCTCATCGAAGTGATGGAGATGTGTCTGTTTCCCCACCATTTGTATTTCACTTGGACCATACAAACTTTCCGAATCTTTCTGGATGGCACTCTTCGGCCAATGTTGAGGGATGAACTACTGCTAAACGATCGTTCAAGTTTTCCCCCCCATGTTTGTACTTGACTACTTTCAATTTCCCCTTTGAGCCCTCCAAGTCCTGTCTGATGCGTGGGTTTGTAGAACACTGAGTTTCAGGAAGATAGAGTTCCATCCTCGCATGATCACTTCCCCCTTCCCAATCTAAGGTGAGATAAGGAGGGTGCAGGGTAAGTGATGGTGAGGCGAAAATGTAGTCTATTATTGATTGCAGCCTTCCCTGGCGCCATGTTGTTCCGGGATTGCCCGTACTGCTATCTTCTTCGGATATCATGTCAAGGTCCCATGATTGAAAGAAGTCCCGCCATTGTTTACCTTTCTGTGTGGTGCTGTTTTTAGGTAAGTTATTTCTCATATTTCCTACACTAATAAGATCTGTGTTCAGGTCCCCTGCTACGACAATCTGTGCTCCTATATGATTAATCTTGACCGTGGAGAGTAGTTCATTTAGAGTTTCTATGTAGTCTCGGAGTTTGGAGCTAGCTGGGTTCCAATAGATATTTACCAGAATGAGAATGGCCCGGCAGTCGCTCTGTCCTATCTCTGCTTTACAGGCCTGGATACCCACTGGATTATTGCAGAGCGTTACAAGATTTTTAATGGCGGAGATTTTAGTTGCTATTATCATACCTCCTGCTGGTCTTCCTTTAGCTTTTTGAGAGGCCTTGAGATTTTGCACTGTAAAACCCTCTATCTCGATGGGGTTAGTTAACCATGTCTCCTGGAGCAATAGGATATCATTGCACTCTAAGAGGTTGTTTTTGAGTTGCTTTCTCCTCAAGAAGTTTGGGCCTCTGGTATTCCAGGCGACTAGTCTAAGGCCCCTCCGACTAAAGATTGTTCTGCTCCTCACCCAATTTCTGGAGGACTTGCGAGATAATTTCTGGGAGTTTAGTTATCAAATCATCTTTTAATCTGAGACCACTTGTTGCGTTGTTTTGGAGCCATCTGGCAGTTCCGGCAGTGCCCACAGCAGTGGGTACGGATTCCTCTCCTGTCCGTTTATGCCACAAGTGATTTCCAGACTTGACTTCTTCTTCTGATTCGTAAACCCGGAGTCCTTCTTTAGCCAGATCGTCTTTATTGATAATGAGTGCCTGTTGTGCCTTTCTTGAGGTGAGAGCTATCTCCACAAAGAATTTATCTTCCCTGAGTGGGAAGGCTAAGTACTCAATGTCCTCTGAAGCGAAAAAAAAAGATTATAGTTCTTTTGGATTTCTGACAATAGGACAGATCTACAGAGTGATGTCTTTTTACTCTGTTTCTCTAGTCTAAGCCACAATCTTGGGATTGTGAAGTTTGATGCCACTGCTTCCTCTTTTCCTGCGGTAGGGGTTTGTTGTTTTTGTTCACTTTTCTCTCTTCCTCCATATTGAGGACACATTTCAAGGTTTTTAAATTTCCCGGTCCCATTTCAGCAGTCTACTTCACTGAATAAGAGGCTTGGTGATATCACATCTTTGATGGCTGGCACGGGAAATGTATTTTTTTCTTGTGGTGCAGGAGCCTTTTTGCCTGACGGTTTTAGAAAGATGGGGGCCATTTTTATAGGGACTTGCCTGGGCTCCGTGCTAAGTCCCTTTCTTGGTTCTTTGTGCAGATTTTGTTTTAAGAATATTGGGGCAATCTTAATATTTATAGGGGCCAGTTTCCTTTTTTGGTTGTTAAAAGCTGCAGGTAATGGAAATATAAGATCCGTTTGCATGCCAAAGTTTGAAGTTTGGACCTTAATTTCACTAGGATTCTCCCTGCCCGTTGAGCATGTCTTTTTGCCCCGGTTTTCCTCAGAGGCACACTTGCTTGCAAGGGCATCATGTACCTTTGAGGTTTGTGGAGAGTTAATTGCTGGAGATGCAGTAGCGATGGAATCAACTGCCTTTTCAGCTATGGGAATAGTCAGATTTTTCAGGAATGTGTTTGTCCCTGTTTTCTTTTTTGCCTTGTTTTCCTGATTTTTGGGTTTTTTCGTCATTCTACCTGATGATTGAAAAACGGTAGCTTCTATTTGTTTGGCCCTTTTGTTCCTTTTGTGACCCTTTTTCCTTCTCAATCTCTGTGGTACCTCGAAATTCTGACTTAAACTATCGGTCGAATTTTCTTTTTCTTCCTCCTCTTGGGTTTTTTGAGGGCTATTGTTAATTTTTTCTATATAGTCGACTTCAACATTTGCCAGCCTTCGAAATTCTTCCAAGATTGAGTCTAAGAGTGGTGTGTCGTCGAAAAGATCTTTTGGCCCCTCTTCATTTAGAGTCTTGTTCTGGTTTTGAAAATTTTGAATTTCCAAGGGTATTATCTTTAAAAGTTCATGAGTAGTGATATTGCTTTTTGCCCCCTCTTTCAATAGGCTTTGAATTTGGGCGATGTCTAGCCCCTGTTTAATGCCCTCTATTTGTGTTTCCTTTAAAATTGGAATCAAAATGCTATTCATAATATTATTTACTGCAACCATAGCTGATTCGTTTTTAGCGATTTCCTGCGACATTTCAAATAGATGGCCTGCTTGTGTTTGCACCTCTGTTCTTAGAAGTTCAAACACTGAAACCAGGGAATTGAGCACGTAACTCAGAGCTGCCAGTGTGTTTTCGGATGCCATTGGAAGCCCTTCTAGTGGGGTGGCCAATGGCTCTTCTTGTTGATTAGGATTGCTCGGTGAAATTGCCATAATTCCTTGAGTTTTGTTTGTTGAAGTAGTATTTACTTCTGACCCTTCTGTAGATGTATTTCTGGCCGGAGTATTGTGTTTGTGTGTTGATAGTTGCCAGGTAGTGTCTATAATGTCCTCTAGGTCGTTGGTACTCTTGTTCCTTTTCCTAGGGAAATGGTCGTTGATTCTTGTCTGGATTTTTTCAGTTGTCAGAGTATACTCTAACCCTCTTTTCCATATTTTTTGGATGTTGAGATTGGGGAATCTTCCCGCTGGAGTTTGTTGTGCGTCTATATGGGTTAGAGTCTCCTGTGAGGTTGCTGGGTCTGAGTCTGAGACAATAGAAGCCCTCCTCCCTGACTCGCACCCTGCCTCTAGATAAGACCCTTCTTGTGCATCCATATCTTCCTCAGGAGGTGTGCTGCGCAGTCTCATTACGGGTGTAGCGGTTATTGTTTGATGGTGATGATGCGCGCAAGACACAATATTTATTTACCTGTTTGGTACGCCTCAGACCGCCAAACAGCCGCACAACTGCCAATGGGCTTGTCTCCTGCCGGGCTTAACGCCGCGAGGGTGGTATACTCCGTCCTTTGAGTTCGCCCCAGATCACGTGATCAGATCACGTGTCCAAACGATGCCCCGCCTCCTCCAGGAAGCGCGTTGCAATGGTCGTTGCTGGCAAGAGTCTGGGAGAGAGCTCGCAGTGCCAGATGAGGTGAAATGGGTAGGTCCGCTTTCAATCTCAGCACTTTTGCAACTGCTGTCATACAAAATTTGGGATTGTTATTTTCCCCAGTTTGTATTGGTACATCCTTCATTGTTTGCACCTTTGTCGTTTTGCCTATTGTCACCATCATCATTGCAGAACTAGCCATTGATTTTGCATAACATCGGATGCCTACCTGGCACACAAAAAATCAGTAACAGGAAAACGATAATTGGGACAAGTATTTTCATCATAATTCCGAACCAGGAAGGGATCCAGTCAAAAATGCTGTTGAACCAAAGACTTGGTTGTATCCCACTTTCCTTCTTCATCCTTTCTAAGAGGTTGTGCACTCTAGATATTACGTGTGATAATGTTCCATTGTCAGCATCGGCAGAAGGTACGAATGTACAACATGCACTCCCGATTTTTCAGCAAACACTGCTGTCCATTGCTGTGAGGAGGTCCAGGATGTACCGGTTTTGCATGGTCATCAACCGCAGGGCTCTGGGTTCTACTTTGATCACGTTGAATTCTTCTTCTGTGTCATTGGCCAGCTGGATCAGCTCCCACCTCACTATCTGCAGCCATTTAGCGTTTGCTTGCATCTGGATACTTAGCACAAGTGAGGCAAAGAATGTTTCTGCTGTTTTAAATAGTCTATATTGGTCCGGAATTTCTGCCAAGAGTTCTGAGGACTTGCTGGAGATGTAGTTTGACGATCGCCTCTGGCAGGACACTCTTTCCTGCAATTTGTCTTCTGACAGGATGCCGTATGTGGGGGGTTCTTCAGTTGTTCAGTTGGCACACTCTACCCCTGGACATGGCTTTCTGGAATCACCATCACGGCCGAATGCAGTGTGGCCATGGCGCAAGTACCGGTGGGAGGTGCAGGTACTCTTGCTTGCCACATATCCAGTAAGTGTCCATTTAGGCTGCTATGCCTCTCCTCATGTCTGGGAGAATGAGCATTTTGTTGCAGTGTTTGTTTGATCCCATGGACACCTTCCCTTCTCCATGAAAGCAAAGTTCATACTGTATTTCTCATTGTATTTTGATGGGCTTTTCAAGAGTTCTCACCCAGGGTAGTTTGGCAATGTGTTGAGGCCACGTTGGAGTGCATGTTCATTTGACCCATTGACATTTTTCTTCCGACAGCCCCACAGCGCTTCTGCCTTGCACGTTATTGTCTCTTCTTGCCACTTATTCTCTGCCAACATTGTCCCTTTGATGATAAGAAATGGCTCTTTCACACAAAGAACTCCTTGAGGTTTGCTGTTACACTTTCTCTCGTTCTGCAGCAATTGTGCTGTTACGGTGTGTGCCTGGAAGATGCTCTGAATCCTACAAAGGGCTAGATGAACAAGACACTGGGCATCCGAGAAAGGCGTTTCTTGGGGTATGAGAACGTTGGCCATTCCAGATGCATGGGGTATCAAGGAGCAAACGTAACAACTTTTGTTGGTCACCTGCTTAGCCATGGCACTCATATCTAAATACCATTTATCAGATTGGTCAGGGTGGCGCAAGTCTTCTACAGCATCTATTCCTAGGCCATGATACGCATCGTACCTTTTGCGCTCTGCCCTCCTTTTCCATCTTCTATTCCCCCCAAAACCATTATATAGTTTTTTCACCCTTTGATATCGTATGGGAAAAATGTCTGTACATGTTTCATCATTGTGTTCACTATCATTCTGCCAGGACTGTGAGGTTGAATATATTTGTGGGGTTGAGGTATGGGACTTAAAGTGCATATTCAAATGGATTGTGTCCTCCAACGTATTCCTCATCTTAGATGTATTCCATCCAGCTTCAGCTGCTTCGGAAAATGTTTTCCCTCGGTAGAGGGCGCCGTGCGCCGATGTCGTCGAGTCAAGGTCCCTCGGAGGTCTCCGTCAAGGGTGACGTCATTGGGTATACAAGTAGCACGCGCGGTGCCCGTTGGCCTTAGACTCTGCGCGCCTCGAGTAGTTCTGTGACGCAGTTTACTGAAGATATTCGATATGTCCTCGTCCCGCGTTAGGGATTCAAAAAGTGCAAATCCTGCAGTTCGAAAATGTCCATCGCGGACCTGCACCTAGAATGTCTGTGGTGTCTCGGTGAAGGCCACGACATCGAGGCCTGTACGAAGTGTCAGGCAATGACAGGGAAGTCCTTGCGAGAGAGGAAGGGAAAACTGCAGGTAGGTAGAAAACCCGACCGAAAAGCCTCTAGCGTCAAGTCGAGGTCCCATGAGGAGAAATGTCCTCGATGCGAAAGGCAAAAGCATTGGTCTAGGTCCCGAAGTGGTTTACACCACTCTTCGTCTTCGACGGAAAAGTCCAAAAAAAGACGCCACCGCTCCCCTTCCAGCTCGTCCTCGGATGAATCCCCAAAAAGAATGAAATACCCCACAAAACATTCTTCCTCTGAAGAATGGGAAGCATTCAGAATAAAAATGATGGAGGTGTTTGAAAAGGCTAAGCCTCGGTCCGCGCCTTCTTCGGAAGCCGGCCGGGAGCGTTACCGTTCCGACACTCGCGCGCCCTCAAGCCTGGGTGATCGAAGGAGAAAGGATCGGGAATCCTCCAGGACGCCGAGCGAAAAAGACTGCTCGAGTCGAGTAAACCGATCGAGGTCACTGATGCCGTCTGGATCCCGGCACACCTCGAAGGGTAAGTCTTCGAAGAGCGCATCGACGCCCTCGAGGCCAGCTCCATGGAGACCACTATTTTGTCTGCGCCATCGACATCATCAACGCCTTTGTTGACGTCGACCCCGAAGCCCTTGCGCCAATTATTCCAAAGGCGCCCACTCAGCCAGAAGCTGTCAAAATAACAGCAAAAGAAAAGGCTGCAAAGGCTGTAATACCTTCAGGGTCCACTGATACAGCTCTCCCACCTCTCCCAGAAAAGGTTTTTAAATCTCTTCCAAGGAAAGAATTTTTCAAATCCTTAACTTCCATTTTTGAAGAACAGGAGAGGTCTGATGAGGTGTATGTTCCTTTTGGAATATGGCACCCCAAATGTCCCAGAATGCCTGATTTCTGAGGAAAGCAGGATGAGGGATCAGGTGGAAACCTTGCATAATGCAAGTGGAATTGATACTTCACCTGAAACTGATTTTGGCAGGCCAGAACCTGGGGAACATGCCAGTCCCTCATACCGACAACTAATGACAAAAGCTGTTGAATATTTAGGATGGGCTAGACCACCAACTCAGTTCATCCAGGATGATCTGACCGATATATTGGATCATGGTCCCACCGAAGATCCGATCTTACCCTTCCACGTAGCCTTACAAAATAGGGTGGCCAAAAATTGGGACACCCCAGACTCTATTCCTCCGGTGAATAAATCCCTTACTTCAAAATACTGCCCTTCCAGTAGCGACCCGCCTATCTGTCTAAGCACCCTACTCCCGAGAGTCTGGTGATCCAGGCAGCCACAGCTTCAAGTAAGGTGGCGCACCCTTATGTCCCTCCGGACAGGGACAACAAGCATGTGGATGGTTGGGCACGCAAGGTATTTTCAGTTGGGAGTATGGCATTAAAATTGGCCAACTCCACATGTGCCTTGGCTAAATTTTCGTACACTCTGTGGGAGTGCATTACAATGGCGGCGGAGCACATGCAAGAAGGGAATGAAAGGGAAGGATTCCTAGCCATTGTTAAAGATGGAAAGGAGGCCATGCAGGAATCCCTTCAGTCTGGGTTGGACACTGCGGATAGCGTGAGCAGGTCCATGGGCACTAACACAGTAATGCGCAGATTTGCGTGGTTATGGAAGTCGGGTTTCGCACCATATGTGCAAAACCGTCTTCTGAACATGCCCTTTGACGGGTCTCACCTTTTTGGCAACAAGGCTGATGAGAGCCTTGAGAGGTTGCAGACCTCAAAAGCGGCTGCCAAGTCTTTAGGAGCTGCTATTAGGCAACCTCAGCCTTTTTGTACATCAGGACAATCTTGGAGGGGGCGATCCTATCGTTACTACTCCTCATATGGAAAGGCGAGAGGAATGGCCAGTCAAAGAGGCCAGAAAAAGTCCACTCGTGGTGGACGGGGAAAACGTGCTGAGCCAGCCCAAGCTGCAGCCTCTTTACGATCAGTGGCCACAGCAACCGCTACAAAACCACTTTGAGGACTTGCATCACAAGACACCTGTGGGAGGCAGGCTGTCACAGCATCTGCAAAAATGGCGAGCCATTACTTCAGATGTTTGGGCTCTAGAAATAATAGCCCAAGGTTACTGCCTTCCTTTTCTAACGCAACCTCAAAGCAATCCACCAGGGAGACGCTCTTTGAAGTTTCCAGACCCACTCCGAAAGCAGGATGTCTTAACCCTGCTGGAGAAAGGTGCTATAGAACCAGTACCCGTAGCAGAGAGGAACAAAGGATGGTACTCGCAATATTTTTTGATTCCCAAAAAGGACGGAGGACTGAGCCCCATCTTGGACTTAAGAGGCTTGAACAAGCTCCTCAGGAAGGACAAGCTTAAGATGGTCACTCTTGCTCAGATCTTTCAGGCCCTTCAACTTGAGGATTGTTTGGTGTCATTGGACCTCCAGGATGCTTATTTTCATGTGCCAATTCATCTGAAGCACAGAAAATACCTGAGGTTCGTAGTTGGCGACTCACACTATCAGTTTCGAGTCCTGCCATGCGGGTTGACTTTCGCCGAGGGTCTTCACCAAATTAATGGTGGTGGTGGCAGCGCACCTCAGGAGAGGGGGGATTCACATCTACCCCTACCTAGACGATTGGTTGATCAGGGCACGTTCTGCCGAATAAGCCTTGGATCCTCTGAAAGTCACCTGCCACTTCCTCCACAGACTGGGCTTCTCCCTCAATTTCAAGAAGTCACAAATGACACCTTCCCAACCTCTCCAATACATAGGGGCTGTATTAGACACATCCTTGAGAAAGAGCTTGTCTCCCAAGTCAAGGGCTGAAGACATTCTTCAGATGGTTTCCAAATTCCAAAATGCCCAGAATCTCCAGGCCTACGATTTCTTAAGATTGCTCGGCCTCATGGCATCCTGATTCTTCCTAGTGTGAGAGGCACGCCTGAGGATGAGATCTCTTCAATGGGCTCTAAAGACTCAATGGTTCCAGTTCTGAGGTCAAATGACCAATCTTCTTCAGATTCCGAACAAGGTTTGGCAGGATCTTCTGTGGTGGACTTGCACAGAGAACATCCTAAAAGGAGACCATTTTTGGCAACCATGGCCGGAGATTACAGTAGTGATGGCCGCCTCACTCATGGGGTGGGTAGCTCATGCCAACGATCTGACAATCAGCAGTCGTTGGTCCCCATCGGAGTCCAATCTGCACATCAACCTTTTAGAGCTGAGAGCAATCAGACTAGCGCTGAATGCTTTTCTGCCATCTTTCAGAGGAAAAAATGTCATGATAATGACAGACAACACAGTGGCCATACATTATCTAAACAAAAGAGGAGGTGTAGGGTCACTACCTCTGTGCAGAGAGGCAATGCGGCTCTGGTATTGGGCAATTCAAGAAGGAATCTCCTTAACAGCAATTCATCTAGCCTGGGAGGAGAATATGACGGCGGACGCTCTGAGCAGGCAGAGCACGGTGTCCCACGAGTGGGAACTGGCTTAGGAAGTCCTTCAAGAGATCTTTGCCCTTTGGGGAACCCCTCAAGTAGACCTGGTTGCGACCGGAATCAACCGGACGTGCGAAAGGTATTGCTCAAGGGAATTTCCCCCGAGAGGAGCCCTAGGGGACGCCTTCGTGGTGGAGTGGAACTTCCCACTATTATATGTGTTCCCTCCGATTCCCGTCATTCCTCGGGTCATCAGGAGATTGAGACGGTTCGGAAACTGCATGATCCTATTTGCACCGGATTGGGCTAGGAGAACGTGGTACCCGGACTGTCTAGACTTGTCCATCTGTCCTCCGTTACGTCTTCCTCAGAGAGAGGACCTTCTCTCACAAATGGAGGGCCAGGTTCTCCATCCAGAGGTCAAGACTCTCAACCTTCATGCTTGGTATCCGAAATGCTGAGATACAAGGATTGGGACCTTCCAGATGACCTCATGGAGGTGTTGCTTTCGGCAAGAAGGCCAGCAACAAAATCTCTATACCATTGCAGTTGGAAAAAGTTTTGCAACTGGTGCAGAGAAAAGAATGTTGATCCTTTTCTATGTTCTATCCCGTAGTCCTAAATGTTGGGACCATTAAAGGTTCTCTTGCAGCGCTTTCCATTTTCAAGTGTTCTTCAGAAGAATGTTCCTACTTTAAAATTCCTTTGATAACACAATAACACAATTCTTAAAGGCAATCACTAATGTGTTCCCTCCTTATCCTTTCTAAGTCCCAGTTTGGGACATTAACCTGGTTTTAAAGTGTTTAATGTGTGCCCCCTTTGAACCCTTGCACACTTGTCCATTAAGGTTGTTAACATTGAAAACAGCTTTCCTGATTGCTATAACATCAGCAAGAAGAGTGAGCAAATTGCAGGCACTGTCTTCTGGGCCACCCTATACTGTGTTCCTCAGGGACAGGGTGGTATTGAGGGATGAACCTCGTTCTTGTGTCTGATTAACATTTAAATCAGAAAATTATTCTGCCCGCATTCTACCCTCCACCTCATCCCAGTAAGGAGGAGGAAAGATTACATAGGATCAGAGAAGAGCTCTAAGCTTTTACATTTCTAGGCTTTCCAAGCTTCGAGTGTATAATCAACTTTTCATTGGCTACACCGGAAGGAAATTGGGTCAATCCGTTTCAAAACAAACCATATCACGTCGATTGTGCTTTGCATTTCAGAATGCTACAGATTGGCGGGCAAAGACCCACCAGAAGGCTTAAGGGCCCATTCCACCAGAGGCATAGCCCATTCCACAGCCCTTCAAAGAGGTGTTCCCATAAAATCTATTTGTGAAGCAGCAACTTGGTCATCGCTGCACACGTTTTCTAAATTCCATAGTCTGGATGCATCCCAGTCTAAAGAGCTTGCTTTTGGTAAAACCGTGCTTTATTCGGCCATATAATAATAATATTAAAAATCTACTCTCTCCTCCAGAGAGTTTTCTACACTGCTTTGGGAGTCTCTATAAGATGAGGAATTCGTTGGAGGACACAATCCATTGTGCAGAAACGTATTCCTCCTGGCCCTCCCATCCTACCCCTCTATTGATTTTACGGGTTATTGCCACTTCAACTCTCGCAAGGCTGACACGGGCTACCTGCACTATCCACACAACAAAGCAAGAGGAGGAAAAACAGAACTGAGGCCAACGGGCACAGCACATGCTACTTGTATACCTGATGATGTCACCCTCGACGAAGGCCTCCGAGGGACCTCGACTCGATGACACAGACGCATGGCCGCCTCTGCCGAGGGAAAAAAAATTCCGAAGCAGCTGAAGCTGGACGGAATACATCTAAGATGAGGAATACGTTGGAGGAGCATCCAGTCAAAAGAACGTTACCAGTTGATAAGTTACTTGTTCTTGCCATCTGAGGTGTCGATACTGATACATCAAAGGTTGGATTGTCAACATTATAATCATTTGATACTTCATCCACATCATAATTCATAGCAGCATATGTAAAGGTTGGGGCTTTGACAATTCGGTTCTTATTCTGTGAGATTAAGATTTGTAGAGGCATTTTTGAGCCCATATTACTTTAAACCCATTCCAAATAAGGCTTGTTCCATCTTGTATTAGTTTTACCCTGTCCCCCCCACTCTTTTATATCACCCAAAATAAAAGTAATGCTCCAGTCCATCTCCAGGCAAAACAACATTATAGAAAAAACTATGGCAGCAAAATAGAACCCGCACTCATAACTATAAACTCTAATAGCACTAACATTTCCCCTATTGCTAGCTATATTTGTAGTGTTGTCAGTGAGGGCCCTCCTTTCCGTCATATTTGAACCTGAAGGGGCGATATGAATGGGTTAAGTACATACATAAATGTTAGGCAGAATCCAGGGCAGTTCCCTTAGGGAGCACTACCCCAGATTAGGACTACAGGTGAGAGCAATAAATCCCCTTTGGTATCAGTCTGTACCACAAAGATTTAGTTGGTAGCTGTGGCTGAGAAGTCAGACTTATCGCAAGAGGGAGATGAGCAGTATTCAGGGTTGACACAATAGGCAGTACAGTACTATGGAGCAAGGAAACACTGACCAAAGTTTTGTATTAAAAAAAGGAATATATATTTATTTCATACACTTCTAAGTCAACACATAGATCACAGTTAATAAAGTAAGTTAAGTTTAGTCAAAAGAAAAGCATATACAACTCCCTATTCAATTGAAGACAAGTTTGCGTTATAGTGAAAACTGAGCAAAACGGCACACTGAAAACCAACTACAAATGGCACTCTAACAACTCAACAAAAGGGAGGGAAAGTACAAGTTAAACCGAAATATCTTCAGACACCCCCTAGCAACACTTCCCTGTAATGCACAGTAACACTTTAGCAGAAAGATAAGTGAATGAAAACTGAGAAAAATGGCACTCCACAAGTTAAAACAGTAGGAAGGAAGAGGGGTTTAGAAGATTTAGGTGCATCAACACATTTCTCATTGAAAACTAATCTAGTGAGAGCAGATCTAACAAATCAGCCAGAGTCAATAGGCCTGAGCCAGAGTCAGTGGTACAGGACCAAGAGCTTAGGAGCACAAATGTTCTTGTAACTGCAGTCAAGTCTTTAGTAGAAAACCTTTGAAGAGGTGGATGCGAGGCGAAAGACAATGTTAAGAGAGAGGACGGTCGACCCTACAAGTAGTTAAAGGATTTAAAACACCTTTAGGGCTACCACAGAGAAAGGGCGGCCTGGCGGAACAATGTACCTTAAACGTGGAGAAGTGGCTCCTGCAGTGGCGGTTGTCCCTGGTAGTTCCTGCAGGTCGAGGGGTCCAACAGAGGAAGAGAGGCTCTCGTCGTGGAGGAAGGTTCGAGTCGCTGCACTACCCAGGGATGAAACCAGCCCCGGTGCTGCCAAACAAATTTTAAAAGGTATGCTCCTTTTAATCGCGGTCCGGGTCGATAGCTGCCTGGCTATCTGGTCTTCAAGTGCGGGGCACTGTCGAGTCGACCAAGGCAGGTCCGAGGATGTGATAGGTGAACTGGTTGACCCCACCAGCTCAAGGGAAGGAGGCTCCTCTGCTGAATATCTCCTCTCGTCGTTTGGAAGAAAAGCGGTGAGACGATCCGGCAGGGCTTCACCGGTGGTGTAGATGCTGAAGATGTATCTGCCTTCTCTTCCCTTCGGTTCCGTACTTCCAGTGGCGACGTCTTGCTCTTCCAGTCCTCAGGACCCTGCTTTTATGCAGAAAGAGACCCATTCATACAGCCTAGCTGTCACTCACACAGTGGAGTGGTCATCTTGGCGGAAGACCCTCCAGCCTATCAGTTTAGAGTGCGACCTGAGTTGCGGTGGCAACTCTGTCCGGGGGTTCTACTCCCCCTCCCAAACAACAGACCCATCCCAGACTCAGTGGCGCCGAAAGGAGGGCTTCTTGGCAGAAGCCCGCCAAAAGGACGAACAAAGGATCCCCGACCTGGGTTAGGAAAATGGAGTAAGACTCGAGAAAGAAGTTTTATCAAAGTTCTGGCAAATAAAACCTACAGGAGTAAAGTTAATAATAAAATAAACCGGCGGTATGTTAGAGGCTGTGTAAGCGATATTCAATCAACACTACAGCTAAGTCAATGCCTAGTCTGGGATGCTGAGGAAAACCCTTATTGATGTATTTTATGTCCAGTTCAGTACCCTGGATGACAACCCTTGTATAACACCCCTCTCTTAGAATCCCCCTGACCCCACTGAGCCAAGAAGTATGTTTGTTTCGCAAATTAAAAGGTTTTATTTGAAAAATTAAACAATATATATATATATATCACACTTCTATAGGAAATTAATATTTGATAGCACACTTGTGAGGATGATAGTGATCAACAATGGATAATGTTACAGTGGTACACTCTTTTGATGGCTTAGAAGTTATATAGAGAGGATGAAGAAGCTGAGAATGCTTTTATGGCTTCAAGGACAATGCAA
The DNA here is from genome assembly GCF_040938575.1 of Ambystoma mexicanum. Classification (NCBI taxonomy): domain Eukaryota; kingdom Metazoa; phylum Chordata; class Amphibia; order Caudata; family Ambystomatidae; genus Ambystoma; species Ambystoma mexicanum. The sequence continues at coordinate 1,046,614,924 of NC_090926.1, forward strand.
TGATGAATAAAATGCGGTACAGAAATAACTTGATGTGATTTAGCAAAAGATAATATAATCACTTTTTCTTTGGCAATTCACCCCCCCGCCCCCTTTTCAATGTAAGACATGGAAGGAGAGCACACAGTCTTCAAGAATCCCAACAAATACAATACGAAATTCAGTTCCCCCCCAGCAAGCTTAGAGGAAACAGGTAGAAGTTTGAAACACAGGCCCAAAATGCTTTTAAATGTGATGGCAATGGATGGGAAAATGTGCTAACTGATTTTAATTCCCTGTAGAGATTCAGGGTCAGTGAGAAATGCTTGTTGGTATAAGTTCAGGCTCACTTTAGCAATGCTCTATGAGTTATTACCAGGTTGCAAACGGATTTTAACAAAGGAAAGAATGGAGCTGCTATTTTGACAAGTGGAGAAATTGAGCCAAATCGTAAATCGCAGTAAATTTCGCGAGTGCGTAAATCGCGATTGCGGGAAAAGTATAGGGAGTAGGAAGTCGGTTCTAGGTTAGTTGGAAAGCCTAAAATCACAGCTTTAAAATGTAAGTTAAACAACGTTCCTAGGAGATACAGCCGATTTTGTGAAGGTAGTTTTTTTCAGAAATGAATCACAGTTTCAGAATGACAGTTGACAGCTTTCAGCTTTAAAATGACAGGTGACAGTTGTGCAGCTTTAGAATGACAGATGACAGCTTTCTAGGAGGCAGTTCTAATTAAGTTAAAATAGTTGAATTAGATTATTTTAAACTAATAGATTGGGTTTTGCACAGTTCTGGCGGTACTCACAATATATTTTGGGCAGGAATGGGCCTCGCCACGGATCTGGTCAGGTTTTAGACTGGACTCCGGTTCTGGTCTCGGCACTTCACAGCGATCTGGGTCAGCTCTCTGGATACAGCGGCCTGTGGTTCTATGGATCTCTGGTCTGGTCTCTGGTACTCGCCAAAGTTCTCTGGATCGGGTTCTGCTTTCTCTGGACACAGCACGGCTCCTGGATACTGCTACCGGTTCTGGCAAATGTTCTTTGCAAAGAATTCAAACAGCTCGCCCGGCTGTTGAATAGTTTGGTTAGGTTTGCTGGATTCTGAAGGCCTGCTGAGAATACTTTTGCTTGCAGTGGGCCTTCTAGGTTCAAAGTTCTGTAGTCTATGGGTCCCTGGTTCTGGTCTCTGTCTGGATGGGATGTCAGCCATCAAAATGCTCCGAAGAAATGGAAAATGAATGTCTCTACCTGTCCCAGCAGTCTCTTTTTATGTGTTTTGGAAGTGGGTGTGTGCGTGGCATAACTGAGCCTGCCCCTCTCTACTTGTCATTGGCCCAATTCTCCCCTCTCCAATGATTGGGGGAATGAAATGGATTGTCATCATGATGAGGTCTGTTTATGGGTCAGAGGATCCTCCCCTGGTCAATTTGCCCACAAATCTATATTTGATTCAAATACATATTTCCCAGATACACAAGTGGTTGACATTACACGTACATATTACACATTTGCTTCAGGTAGTCTCTGTTCCGACTCTGGCATTTCTAGGAGCTTGCATTCAAAAATGGCAACTTATTTTCAATTTTAGTGGGTTTTGCAACATTGGTTTTTCATCAAAAATTATACAAAGGTACACCCTCCTTCTCCACATATTCCAGCTATTTACTAGGTTTCTAGCATAAACCCGGTGTCTGTAATATCAATAAATAGCAGGGTTTGGTCGTAGAACACCGTAGAAATTGGAGTTTGGACTCAAATCGTGAGGGCATTTTTCATACTAAGACTCTCAAAGTTGTACCTTCCTGTCATTTGGTTACAGTAAGTTATCAATGTTTCTATAAAATATATATTTGTTGCAATTCAACTCCCCAAAGTGTTTGGGCCCTGGGTGGGTCAGTGATCACATGTCTCTCCTTGCTGGCAGAGGGCTGTTGACAGGAAACACTCAAAATTAACATACCCCATTCAACTGAAAGGGGCTATTGTCTCTCTTCTCCAGGCTGAAGGGGAAACCCCCTCCCTCTCACTCAGAAGGGCCATGTGATATCCTGCCTCCTGTTGTGAGTCTCTGGGGTGTTAAGAGTTCTCAGTCTCCTGGCCTCTGGGAACAGCAGGTGGCTAAGATTTTCAATTAACCAACATGCTTTGAAGTCCCTGTTGACTGAGGTCCCTTTGTCAGCCAGTTCTCCTGTCAGAGTTTAGACCGCTAGCGCCGCCTTATGGAATTTGTCGGTACTGCATCCATTTTTGGGATCTGTCTTGAATTACTGCATTTCAATAGAGTGGTCTTTTGCTTGATAGAATAGGACCCTTGCTTAACATTGTTTTGATGGCATCCTTACAGTAGAGTGGTGATGTGGAACCCCCCCCACAAGAAGGTTGTATCTTTGGAGTGGTCTTGTGCCAACTGCGCAGCTCTCCTGGATTCTGGCGTGAATGTGGGCGGCGACAGCTCATCCCCACATCCACCCAGTCTATTGTTTTAGTTTGTTCTGGGATAGAATAATGGGCGGCGACAGCTCATCCCCACATCTACCCAGTCTATTGATTCAACATGGGTCAAAACCCTTGACAAACCCCCCCGCCCGACTGCGCTTTGATTCGAGTCGAGGGGAAGTCGGGTGCAAAGGAGGTTTTGAGCCCTTGCGCTGGTATGTCCACATTATCTTCTTCCAATTCTGTAGATGGCACAGTTCAGCATCTTTTCCTCCACCCAGTTGGATCGATCGGTCCTCCTCGCCGGTCCTGATGGGAATATTGGGCGGTACCCCGGGCCCCGGTCGTCCTCCTTGGTCAGTCTCCATGGTTTCCTCTCTCCTAGGATGATAAAGCAAAAGCGGCAATACCTATTCATAGACATTTTTCCACCACTATTGATCTAATGGGGCGGCATGTACATTTTATACCTTAATAGACATTTTGCAGTATTATTTTAAAAGAACAAGATATAACCAGAAACATTTTTTTTCTCAAATCATACTATTTTAGAGACTATGGGCCTCATTACACGGAAGGCGGTGATCCAGGGTGCTATTAGCACTCTGGACCATGCCGGTAAATTACCGGCACCGCCTTGGCGGTAAGGGGATTTACCGCCCCATTCCAAGGTCGGTGGGGCGGTAAATCCCCCTTCCGCCATTGCCCTTCCCCATTCCCATTTCTGCCCCATAGGGCTCTATGGGAATGGGGAAGGCGCTAATTACGGCACCGCAATTTTGCGGTGCCGTAATTAGCTCCGAGGTCCCTTAGCGGGTTGGTTTTTAACGCCTGCAAAAAGCAGGCGTTAGAGCACCAACCCGCTAAGGGACCTCGTAGTATGGCGGTAAGGGTTAACGGTCACCGTTGCCATTAACGGTGACCGTTAACCCTTACCGCCGTCCGTGTAATGAGGCCCTATATGTGGGATATTTTAGAGTTGGAACTGGATTACTCTGAAGCGGCCCCCTCTGGTATTGCAGAGGACTCCTCCAGTTGCTGCAGAGTGTGCCTGGGATGGCAACACTTTAATTGATTTATATGGACCCACTTTTCTTCCCCTTCTGCCAAACTGCCTTTGGGGATGCGGATCTTGTATGCAACAGGGGAGATTTTGTCTATAATTTCAAACGGTCCCTTCCATGTAGGCAAAAATTTTCGCTGTTTGTCCTGGTTCCTTTGGAAATTGTATAGATAGACACGATCACCCACCTTATATTCCTTCTGGGTGGTCTTCAGGTCGTAGTGGGTCTTCATGTTATCAGCTGATCTTTCTAGATTCCGCTGAGCATACGCAAAAGCATGTTGGAGGTGTTTCCTCAAATTCTCCACATACTCATGAGTTGTGGAGGCATTTATCAATGTCTGCTCTTGGGTCCTGTAGAGCAAATGCTGGGGAAGCACCATCTTGCATCCGGTCATCAACTCAAATGGTGACATTTTAGTTGCAGATGAAGGGGTAGATCTGATGGCCATTAGGACCAGAGGTAGTCGGATATCCCAACTTGGCCCAGAATCTGCTACAAACTTTTTTAATATGCTCACAATGGTTCGGTTGTATCTCTCCACTGCTCCAGAAGAAGCTGGCCTGTAAGCAATATGTAGCTTCCTTTTGACCCCCAGTATCTCCCACATCTTTGTCATTACTTCACTGGTGAAGTGGCTACCCCTGTCTGACTCAATCCTTTGAGGTAGACCAAAACGGGAAAAGATGTGGTTAATCATCAGGGCAGCTGCTGTTTCTGTCTTGCAGTTTGGGGCCGGGAGACATTCCACCCACTTTGTAAACAAGCATGTAACGGTCAACATGTACTTGTTTCCTCTAGACGAGCGAATTACAGGGCCTACAAAGTTGATTTGCAAATCTGACCATGGCAGTGTCATCCCCCTCTTTTGGAGAGGTGCACGGTGCGTGAGGGATGATGGCTGAAATTGTGCACACACAAGACACCCCTTCAAGTATTGGTTGAGGTCCTGCCCCATGTGTGGCCAGTATGCAACCTCTCTTAAGATTTCAAGTGTTGTATGAAACCCCCTATGACTGGCGGTGGCCGCATCATGGCCGTGACTTAACATCAGGCTTTGGAATGAGGTAGGAACCACCCACTGATCATGGCCAGCTTGGGATTTCCTTACCAACAAACCGTCTTGGATTCGGAACATTTTTGGACATTTCATCAACACTCTTAGGTATCCGTCAGGGGAAAGTTTTCAGGGTCCTCAATGTGTTGGTAAAACTTACCAATTATTGGATCCCCCTTCTGAGCTGTAATCAAATCAGCATCAGGGATCTCTTTACTCCATTGTGCAGTTGAAAGATCATTGTGAGCATTTGTCTGGGACCTAGTGATAGCAGTGACCTGGATTTCCCCCAACAGGGACTCTATTTCTATTAGATCCCCTTGGATGGCCCCGGTTTTGGCCAGCTGATCAGCTAAGTCATTTCCAGTTTTGTCTGGTTCCTCTACTTTGGAATGACCCTTGATCTTTTTACAGTAGATGGTCATCCCATTCGATGTGACCAGATCATCAATATTTTGGATTAGCTTCCCATGTTTCAGGGGTTTGTTATTAGCACATAACATGCCTCTGGTTTTCCAATTAACCAGGTGCTCCACAAACCCGTTCCGTACATAATCTGAATCTGTGATTATGACCAGTTCATGGAGTTGATGTTGGACAGCAGTGAGGATGGCCTGATGCACAGCCATCAATTCTGCCACCTGACTACTTCGGGGACCAATTTTGTATCCAGCGGAGGGTTCTGGGGACTCTTCTTGTTTTGACCATATCTGACCTCTACAGGAAAGCCTTGCATTGACAGAATCCAGGAAGTAATTCGGGAATTACTCACATTTCCGGCCCGGATTCTGTCACTTTGGAGATATTGCAGAGGCTGGTGTGGAGTCTCCACTATGATGTGTTCCTCCTGGATAAACGGGCGGTAATTCTTCAATGCCCACACCGTTGCCAGGAGTGCCTTCTCACAATCGTTAAATTTTTCCTCCACAGAGGATAAAGTTTTGCTCGCATAGGAGATTACTTTATTGACCTCGTCATGCTTTTGGTATAATACTGCCGTCAAGCACGTATTAGAGAACCCTGTCTCCAGGAAGAACTCCTTGTTTCTGACAGGGTAAGCTAGGCAAGGTGCTTGTGAGAGGCTTCTTTTGAGTTGTCTTACTGCCTCGGATTGTTCTGGACCCCATTCCCACTTGAACCCCCCTTCAAGAGATGAATCAGGGGTCTAGTGATCTCTGCGTAGCCTTCAATGAACTTTCTGCTGTAATTAGTCAGTCCAAGGAGGCTCCTTAGTTCCCGCAGAGTTGTGGGGTCTTTCAGTTTCTGAAGTGCTTCCACTTTCTTTTCTTGGGGACAGAGACCCTGAGGAGTAATCGCATGCGCCAAGAAATTAACACGGGTTCTACACCACTGTGCTTTCTGGAAGGAAAGTTTTGCTCCGGCGGGCCTCAACTGTGTCAGAACATAACGGATCTCCGCTATGTGTTCTTCCACAGATGAACTTTTGATGAGGACATCATCTACATAAGCCAGGTGACCCCTCGCACCCAGGTCGGGCATGGCCTTGTGTAGGAAAATGTTGAATTAATTGCCGGAGTTGAGGTATCCAAAGGGAGTCCAGGTCCATGTGTACTGCTGGCCCCCAAAGGTAAAAGCCAGTTTGTATTGGTCCTCTCTACTGACAGGCACGTTCCAGTATCCATTGGTCAGGTCTATTGCTGTGAATGCCTGTGACCCCTGGATCTGGGCCAGCCCTTGGTCAATGTAGGGCAGAGGCCATCGGGAAGTATGGACCCGTTTGTTGAGCTTCCTAAGGTCGGCGCAGAGTCTCCACTGACCGTTTGGCTTCAATATTCCCAGCACCAGATTATTGAAAGTGCTGTAGACTGGACGGATTATTCCCCGGGACTCAAGGTTCTTAATTATTTCAGTAAGGGACTCCATGGATGCGAGAGGCAAGCGATATTGCTTCACAAACACTGGAGTCATGCCAGGGTCCGTGGGAATTGTTGTTGTGTGGATGTCGGTGCGACCACAGTCATATGAGTCTACCGCAAAGAGATCTTGGAAATCCAAGAAAACTTGTTTCAACTTTTGCTTCTGTCCCAGAGTCACACAGGCATCAGCTAGATTGACTCTCTCTTCCACCATCTGCCTGAAGCCTGGAAAGACTTCTGGTTTGGCTATCTCAGCGGCCTCCTCCAGCTGGGTGGAGAAGTCCCTGGTCAGAGTGCTGATTTGGACTGGAGGCTTCAGGTGGGAAAGGCAGCCCTCATGGACCTGGAAAATCACCTCATCCCTCCTGAAGTCACAAGTCACATCTTCCTTACCATAAGGGCAAGAAGTGTACACCAGGACGTTCCCCCCATGCCGGGTGAAAATCCTGTCTGATGTTGTATTGTCCTCACTGTCACTGTCAAAACAGTCCTTGGGGATCGGTCCTAACAGTTCATTTCCTAAATCAATGGAGAAATGTCGGTCATCAACCGCCATTCCAATGATGGTGCCTGCGGCTATAGTAATACTCTGTAAGTCGCTATTATCCACCTCTATTGGAATGGTGTCATGTTCTATATTGACTAATGGTGTTGGGTTTACCCCTAACCCTTGCTGTTGGAGAGAAGCATTTAGATGAATATAAGCATCAGGGTTTTTCAATTTTTGTCCTCTTTTAACTTTCACTTCCAGGGAGAATTGTCGGGTCCTTTCCGGGATGGTGACTTCCTCTTTAAGCTGAATTTCAACTGCATAAGGTAGCAATTGAGCTGACCTAATTGCTTTTTCTGAATCATCAAAGCCCATGGGATTATCCGCTAATCGGGACCAAGCTTTGAAGTTTATTAGGTCCAAACTAATGGCAAAGTGATTGAGAATGTCACTGCCTAAGTAAAAGGCGGCAGTGACGTCTCGCATGACCCAACAATTATGGACTTTGCTCTTGTTGCCAACGGAGATTTTGAGCATACACCTGATTGGCAGGAGATGTTTGGAATTGGGTGCTTCCAGGTCCATTTCCCATTTGTCTATCAGTTTGAATGTGGGAATGGCTGGATGTTTTGGGAGTTGGCGGAACATGGCTTCGCTGATGAAGCTCTTACCGTTGTTCACACACACTCGAGCGAGAACAGAGTCCTTCCCATCATTTAACTGAACAGGGATGAACAACTGCTCTCCAATTTGCTGAATATCAGCCATGCTCTGAGCTGATTTCACATCTTTCTGGACTATAGGAGCGGGAGTGGCTGATTGTGGATTGGTAAAGAATTTCAGAGTGTTTCCTTCCAGTGTGGAATACCACCTTAAACTAGAAGGAAAGTTGATTTTCAGAAATAGAGAGGACCCCCCATCACCAGTCTGTTGTCCTACTGCTATTACTGTCACGTCTGGAATTTGGTTGTTCTGGAAGTGAAATTCTACTTGGTCAGATGTTTGTTCAACCATGTGGCAGGTGCCATTTAAACTAACATGGTTGACACTCTGTTTTAATTTTATTGGTCGGCTGGTCTGGGTCCAGAGGACCTTGTTTACACAATCTATTAGGGGTGACAACCTTCTCAGGAGTTCATTCCCTAGTAAATAAGGGGTGCCCTCTGGAGTCACTACTATGACCGGGTGTTTCACCTTGTGTCGCCCAATTTTGATGTCCAGGACATTTCCTTCCCGTCAAAGTTCTGCAGTTGTCCAGGAAGAGAGGTGAGAGGAATACGGTAATTCTCCCCCCTTCCTGCATTTAGTTCATCAAAGGCCCTTTTGGACAGAAGGGTAGCTTGGGATCCAGTGTCCACCAGTGCCAAAATTGTACCCTGCCCCTGTACTTGTACCGGGGCATAGTATCTTCCCTCCTTCTCCTCAAGGGGGGACAGATAATGCACATTTTTGGACAACTGGCGGGCTAACTTTCTGGTTTTGGACATGGCGAGGGAAGAGATTTGGGCAGAATTCTGTGAAGAGCCTGGGGAATCTGAAAGAAAAAGTTGGAAACTGGAAATGGTTTCAGGTTCTGGGCCGCCCCCCCCCTTTTTGGAGGCAGTCATCAGGATGGGTTTGACCCATGGGATTTTGGTATTGTTGGTTCTGGGATGAGATGATGGGCGGCGGTAGCTCAGTCTCCACATCTCCCCAGTCTGAATTGGCATCCCTTGGGACCCATTTTTCCTTGGGAGGAGTTCCCCCATCTCTGAAGAAGATCCTTTTCCCAGGATTCTCTGAGGATCCCTCTCCCTCAAATTGGAAGACCTGTACCTCCTCCACAAAGTGGGTCTGTTTGGGTGTTTTGTTTCTCCTACCCCCCCTCTGCTCCTTGGGAGGCAGGCTTTCAGGGGCAGGAGATTTTGTTTCCGGTTCCTGGTTTTCCAGGGGCTGTTTACAAGTTGGGAAGGAAGCTTCCTCCAAGGTTTTACACCCCCCTTCCCCTTGTGCCTCCTCCCTGGGAACCGGTGGGTTATCGGGGTGCTGCCCCGTCATTGTTCTGGAGCACCAGGTCCAGATTTTGGGGCATTCTGCAGTGGCATGTTCATCTGAGGGTTCTGTTGAGCCCTCAGTATGTGACCCAGATCCCGTGCCATATTTTGGACCTGGCGCTCTAACTGGGAAACCCGCTCAGGCTGATACGGGGCTCTATTTTCTCCCCTGGGCTGATTCCGGGAAGGGTAGCTATCCCTTCTCTGGTAATACCCTGGGTTGGGAAGATTTGGGTACCCCTCCACCTTTGGCCTCCCCTCTCCCGGATTAAGTTGTCTGGGCTCAGGGAATTGGGGAAAGAAGGATGGATGATTTTAGGGCTGGAAATTGGGTGGATACCTGGGGAAAAAGTTCTGCCCAGGATTTGGTGAATTTCTGCCCTCCTGGGGGATGTTAGGAGGGAAGTTCCCTGGGTCAGGTGCTTGGCTGGATCCCCCCCTTGGGCTGGAGGAGTCCACACATAACCCATGATGGGTCGGTTTCCCTTGTAGCGGGGACTTACATAATCAGGGGAGCGAGGGACCCCATTTGTGGGACTACCTCCTCGACTACCTGTCTCTGACTGGCCCGAGGGCCTTCTGGGCTGTGAATTATTTGGTGCAGGCAGGTTTTTAGGCTCCCCCATCTCCAAATCTAAAACGGGGGTGACCTTTACCTCTGCCACATTGACAGCAGCAGGGGTGCTGTTGGTTTTGGGGTTTTTCTGCGCGTTATTTTTATTTTTTCGATTTGGCTTCTGCACCTCATAGATCCGGGTAGCCTGTTCAATGACCCAGTCTAAAGATATTTTCTCATGAAAATCTGTCACCAGCTGGGTCATTATGTATTTGGGTAAGGCATGGAAAAACGTATTGATAAATTCTCTGCTATCCGTGCGCACCCTTTTGGTGGTCTGCGTAAAAGCATGTTTAATTCTTCCACAAACTCTTGTGGGGCCTGATCCTCCCCACATTGCAAATTGTAGGCTGCCTTGCGAGCCTCTTGAGGATTTCTGTGCACAGAAAAATGTTTCAAGATGGCCGCCTTGTATGTGGACCACCTTGAATGGTTTTGATCCTCCAGCCCTACAAAGAAACTGGAGTATTCTGGTGAGAAGGTCCATTTGACGTACTGGATGCAGCTACTGCTGTCCTTCAAATGGAAAGTCTCCATCATTTGCTCATAGAGCTCCAAGTGTTCCCAAACAGAATACTTGGCGTTCTTATGATAAGGCGTGATGACACCTTATTGCCTTTATTTGTTTCAATGGGTCCTTAAGCAAGGCCCTTTTTGCCTTATTGGCCTTTTTGGTTCGGGTAACCCTAGTCCATTCATCCCCTGACTCAGAAACACTGCTCCCAGAGGTGTCCGTCTGATCTACCAGGTTTTCCCGGATTCTGCGAGCCTGGGAATGGCTGGCAGAATGTGGGGACCTGGTCTCCAGTGTCCTGTAATGCTCAGAGGAGTCTTCAGATCCCTCCTTGCTGCCAGGATTTGATGGGTACCCACGCCACTGACCTAACTGGGCAGAGGTTTTCAGGATCCCCTTAATGGGCCTACTCTCCTGGGGTTCCCCACTAAATTGCACTGTGCTTGGGTGCCCATACCCGGATGCCCGCCCCTCCATTCCTGGGTGGTACTGGCCTATGAGCCCCATACTTTTAGCTGGATAGTAATCTGCCATCCCTGTGGCCCCGTGCTCATGTGCGCCAGGGAACATGGGGGTGGCAGAGTCCAGGGACTGGTAGAGGTGAAGGCCTCTGGCACTAGGGCTCCTGAGGTTATGCTCAGGAGTTTCTCTTTCCCAGCGAACCTCATCTCTATCCGCCCCTGCTCCCTGTTGCAATGCAAGAGCCTGCGCTTTCAGTTCCTCAGTTAAGGCCTTACTAGACTCTATCAGTCTCTCCTGCATCGCTATCTGTTGCTGGAGCCTATCATTGTGCTGGCAGAGAGCCTCATTCTCTCTCTGTGCCTCCTGATTGGTCCCAGAGTACTGGGCCAGTCTTTGCTGCAGGAGGGTTACCTCCTGAGCTGTGTCCCTATTGGCCTGCTCCTTTCTTGCCAGAGCATCCTCCACCCTCCTGGTGTGCTCTAACAAGTTCTGGTGTTCTTTTTGGAGGTCACCCAGTCCCTGGAGGGCCAGGTGATTTTCTTCCATTTTCCTTTTTAAGTGGCAGACTTCCTGGCCTAAGGTATCCCTTTCCTGACTAAGAGCCTGCATCTGTGCTGCCAGGTCGTCCCTTTGCCTTTGGAAGGCACCAGCTTTCTGGCGCTCCTGATCAAACTCTGCCTGGGTATCCAGGTCTTTCAGAATCAATTTATTGCTTTCCTCTTTCTCTCTGTTTAATCGAATTTGCAGGGTGGCTACCTGCTCTGTGCATGCCCTGTTGAAGTCCAGTTGTTGCTCCAGCTTTTTCTGGCTCTGCAGAAGGGAGTCCAAACCTTCTTGGTACTCCTTCTGCAAGGCCAGAAATCTGGTATCCTGGTCAGCCTTTTCCAGTTGCATCCTATCCATATCCTCCTTTATTTTAGTGATGTACTGTCTGCTATCATTTTCTGACTCCTGGCTCCCGTGCAGCCTCTGCTCAGAAGAGACCAGGTCAGATTGGGCCTTTTCTAACGCCATCTGTTGCCTATTTGCCAGATCTTGGCCTTCGGCACATTTGTCTTGCATGACTTCCATATAGAGATACAAATATGCCGCTATCCTGGCAATCTTATTGTGTTCATCTTTTGTCTTAGGGGCCATATATAGGTCGCTCAGGGCCACATGTAGGGGACCCTGATCTCTCCATATATCTGACCCTGTTTCAGTGACCTGTTGCGCGATTGCCTGCAACCAGACCGCCTGGTCCTGATGAGTCCACTCACCTCTCACAAATAGCTTATGTAAGAGGTGCTCCCTCGCTATTTTCATATCTACCACGGTCGTCATGCTGGAGATTGATCTCCCTCCTGACTTACAACAGTTAGTATTTTATTTTGCAAAACAGACTGTTTCCTAGAGCTTTCCTTTGAGAGGTGCTTTCACAGTGTAAAACAGCGTGGTGATCTAACTGGATATGTGTATCTGGTCAGTTGGCACACTGTATTAATCTGCACAAGTGGTAAATCTAACCCAGAACATCCCGGCTCCGAGCCCCCACTTTGTAAGCGATATTCAATCAACACTACAGCTAAGTCAATGCCTAGTCTGGGATGCTGAGGAAAACCCTTATTGATGTATTTTTATGTCCAGTTCAGTACTCTGGATGACAACCCTTGTATAACACCCCTCTCTTAGAATCCCCCTGACCCTACTGAGCCAGGAAGTAGGTTTGTTTAGCAAATTAAAAGGTTTTATTTGAAAAATTAAACTATATATATATATATATATATATATATATATATATATATATATATATATATATATATATATATATCACACTTCTATAGTAAATTAATATTTGATAGCACGCTTGTGAGGATGATAGTGAGCAACAATGGATAATGTTACAGTGGTTTACTCTTTTGATGGCTTAGAAGTGATATAGTGAGGATGAAGTAGCTGAGAATGCTCTTATGGCTTCAAGGAAAATGCAATGATGAATAAAATGCAGTACAGAAATAACTTGATATGATTTAGCAAAATATAATATAATCACTTTTTTTCTGGAAATTCACCCCCCCCTTTTCAATGTAAGAAATGGAAGGAGTGCACACAGTCTTCAAGAATCCCAACAAATAGAATAAGAAATTCAGTTCCCCCCAGCAAGCTTAGAGGAAACAGGTAGAAGTTTGAAACACAGGCCCAAAATGCTTTTAAATGTGATGGCAATGGATTTAAATTCCCTGTAGAGATTCAGGGTGAGTGAGAGATGCTTGTTGGTATTAGTTCAGGCTCACTTTAGCAATGCTCTATGAGTTATTACCAGGTTGCAAATGGATTTTAACAAAGGAAAGAATGGAGCTGCTATTTTGACAAGTGGAGAAATTGAGCCAAATCGCAAATCGCGGTAAATTTCGCGAGTGCGTAGATCGCGATTGCGGGAAACGTATAGGAAGTCGGTTCTAGGTTTGTTGGAAAGCCTAGAATCACAGCTTTAAAATGGAAGTTAAACCACATTCCTAGGACAAACGGTTCCGGAGATACAGCCGATTTTGTGAAGGTAGTTTTTCAGAAATTAATCACAGTTTCAGAATGACAGTTGACAGCTTTCAGCTTTAAAATGACAGGTGACAGTTGTGCAGCTTTAGAATGACAGATGACAGCTTTCTGGGAGGCAGTTCTAATTAAGTTAAAATAGTTGAATTAGATTATTTTAAACTAATAGATTGGGTTTTGCACAGTTCTGGCGGTACTCACAATATATTTTGGGCAGGAATGGGCCTCGCCACGGATCTGGTCAGGTTTTGGACTGGACTCCGGTTCTGGTCTCGGCACTTCACAGCGATCTGGGTCAGCTCTCTGGATACAGCGGCCTGTGGTTCTCTGGATCTCTGGTCTGGTCTCTGGTACTCGCCAACGTTCTCTGGATCGGGTTCTGCTTTCTCTGGATACAGCACGGCTCCTGGAAACAGCTCGACCGGCTGTTGAATAGTTTGGTTAGGTTTGCTGGATTCTGAAGGCTTTCTGAGAATACTTTTGCTTGCAGTGGGCCTTCTAGGTTCAAAGTTCTGTAGTCTATGGGTCCCTGGTTCTTTTCTCTGTCTGGATGGGATGTCGGCCGTCAAAATGCTTTGCAGGAATGGAAAATGAATGTCTCTACCTGTCCCAGCAGTCTCTTTTTATGTGTTTTGGAAGTGGGTGTGTGCGTGGCATAACTGAGCCTGCCCCTCTCTACTTGTCATTGGCCCAATTCTCCCCTCTCCCATGATTGGGGGAATGAAATGGATTGTCATCATGATGAGGTCTGTTTATGGGTCAAAGGATCCTCCCCTGGTCAATTTGCCCACAAATCTATATTTGATTCAAATACATATTTCCCAGATACACAAGTGGTTGACATTACACGTACATATTACACTTTTGCTTCAGGTAGTCTCTGTTCCGACTCTGGCGTTTCTAGGAGCTTGCATTCAAAAATGGCAACTTATTTTCAATTTTAGTGGGTTTTGCAACATTGGTTTTTCATCAAAAATTATACAAAGGTACACCCTCCTTCTCCACATATTCCAGCTATTTACTAGGTTTCTAGCATAAACCCGGTGTCTGTAATATCAATAAATATCAGGGTTTGGTCCTAGAACACCGTAGAAATTGGAGTTTGGACTGAAATCGTGAGGGCATTTTTCATACTAAGACTCTCAAAGTTGTACATTCCTGTCATTTGGTTACAATAAGTTATGATTGTTTCTATAAAATATATATTTGTTGCAATTCAACTCCCCAAAGTGTTTGGGTCCGCCTCCAGAAGTGGGTGGGTCAGTGATCACATGTCTCTCCTTGCTGGCAGAGGGCTGTTGACAGGAAACACTCAAAATTAACATACCCCATTCAACTGAAAGGGGCTATTGTCTCTCTCCTCCAGGCTGAAGGGGAAACCCCCTCCCTCTCACTCAGAAGGGCCATGTGATATCCTGCCTCCTGTTGTGAGTCTCTGGGGTGTTAAGAGTTCTCAGCCTCCTGGCCTCTGGGAACAGCAGGTGGCTAAGATTTTCAATTAACCAACATGCTTTGAAGTCCCTGTTGACTCAGGTCCCTTTGTCAGCCAGTTCTCCTGTCAGAGTTTAGACCGCTAGCGCCGCCTTGTGGAATTTGTCGGTAATGCATCCATTTTTGGGATCTGTCTTGAATTACTGCATTTCAATAGAGTGGTCTTTTGCTTGATAGAATAGGACCCTTGCTTAACATTGTTTTGATGGCATCCTTACAGTAGAGTGGTGATGTGGAACCCCCCACAAGAAGGTTGTATCTTTGGAGTGGTCTTGTGCCAACTGCGCAGCTCTCCTGGATTCTGGCGTGAATGTGGGCGGCGACAGCTCATCCCCACATCCACCCAGTCTATTGATTTAGTTTGTTCTGAGATAGAATAATAGGCGGCGACAGCTCATCCCCACATCTACCCAGTCTATTGATTCAACATGGGTCAAAACCCTTGACAGCTGTCAGAAAAAGTGGTAGCCTCGAAAAATGTGAAAATCCCATAGAGAAATATTTGCGGTCGAATATAAAAGGTAGTAACCACTGCCACCAGCCTGTTACGCTCACCTGGCTCCCACAGAGGCGTTGATCTGAACTGAACAGCTGCTGTCTCCACCAATGTGACGCGTAGGGCCGAAATGACGGACTGGACTGGCCCACCTAGCTTCGTTTGCTTGGCCCGTAGGAATATTCTTCTGCAAATGGAGAAAGGTAATTAACACCCGTGGAGTTCAGCGTAATTTCCCCCCACCCACACTGTTCTCCCCACAGATCACCTTTGATATCCCCTCTATAGTCTCACCTGATGATTTGATAAGATGAGCTCTCCATCCTGCGTTGAGCGCAGGGGCGCGTTGATAACCAGTTGCTTCACTGGCTCGAAGGAATTGGTGAGTTCGAGAACAATATTGACTCCAAAAAATATGTAGTTCGTAAGAGTTCACATGTCTGACTTTCACTCTTGTCCGATTCCTTGCAGTTTGCAGCTTGACCCCAGCGAAGAGTTCCTCGTGGTAGCTGACGAAGTTCTGGTAAGGATTTGGCTTATCCTACACAGTTCAATAAAATAAGGCTAGAATGTAAGCTGCTTGTTCCCTTATTCAGGTGTGGCGAGGAAATATGAAGTTCGGGGAATTATGCTTCCGGCGGTAAAATTAGGTAAGTCTATTGCAGTGAGAAGCTTTCCCCTTATTTGTCCCGTTGTCTCACCTTGTCGTCCTTTTGTTCCCCTTAGGGGCCGGGGTGCGACGTGGATGCAATGGAGACTGCGCCGACCGCAAAGAGGAATAGTACCCCCGGCGGTAATCAGGTAAGTCTATGGGGGTAGTTACTATTGCCTCTGTTTATTTTCTTGGCTCACCTTTGCTGTTCTTGTGTTCCCCTTAGGTGCCAGAATGCGGCGGGATCGTGCAGAAGTATGTGGTGGATCGTGAGGATGCTGCGAAGGCCAGTGAGTTCAGCGCAGCGCTGCAGCAGGCGAGGCGGCGCGCGTAAATGCTTCTTTCTTCCAGCTGGAAGGTGCAGTGGATCCGGAATTCAGGTAAGGATCGAAGGTTTGCTCTTATTCTAACCTTTCTCCTTCTGTTCCTCCCTTTTTCTAGGAGCTGCAGACTCGAGGCGGGCGAGACAGAAGACTGGATGCAGGCTTGCAGACACGGTGAGCGTTACGCTGCTGGATGCAGAATATCGCGAAGCGTGTGCTGCTCATCGGGCGTGGTTTAAATAGCCTACAAATTAGTCCCAGGTAAGTATTCTTCCCCAGCCCCACCCGAGTAAAAAATAGTCCCTAAGTAAAATAGTCCCTTCCATGCCTCATTTGGCTTGGAGCTCTGCAGCATGGTCTGCACCAGGTAAGCTTACAGCATGGTCTGCATCAGGTTCTACTCTATGAGCCTGACACCATAGGCGCCAGGACTGACTCTCCATATGAGCCTGGCGCCATAGGCGCCAGGACCGCACCCAAACAGCCCCTAGCAGGGGCTTTTGGGCTTGCTCAAAATAACTTGATGACTGCTTCCGGGGTTGCTGGACCTGGTCTGGTTTCCCAGGGGTAGGCATCATGACACAGCCAGAAGCTTTGTAGAGGGGGACTTTAAGGTACCCTCTCGAAAATGAACATAGGGGAAAAACTATTAACCCCTTCCAGTACTTCCATATTAAGATGGGGTGTACTGGTTAAGTTCATAGAAATCGACTAGTAAAGTCAGTGGGGACTTTACATGCCTTGGGAGACAGTAGTCAGTCCCAGGGTATGGTGTCCATGTTTGGGGGTCGCTACGACACCCCTGTGCCACTGCACGGAGGGTGCTGTCTGACACATGTGCATAACGATGGTTCCTATGGGTGAGAGAAAAGATCCCATAGGCATTAAACATAAAAATAGCCTAGAACACACATAGCAAAAATGCCTAAGAGTGGGAAAAAGAGTCTCACTCTTAGCAGGTAAAAAGAAACAAACCCTTCAAATCCAGCAAAGCTGCTGGGGGACTCTATAGGTAAGGGAAATTAGCCATGAAATGAGAATTGTAATGTATTTCCTCATCAGGCAATTCAGTTAGAAATGTTCACTGACGATAGAGCCGAGGAGAGAGAGAGAGAGAAAGGAAGAGAAAAAGAGAGAGAGAGAAAGAGAGAAAGTGAGAGAGAGAGAGAGCGAGAGAGAGAGAGAGAGAGAAAGAGAGAGAGAGAGAGAGAGAGAGAGAGAGAGAGAGAGAGAGAGCATAAAGGGACATTACATTTATTAAACCAATTTAAACTTCCATATAATATTATTAATACTGGACACTGTAACAAAATGTTACATTCACTTTTCTACTTTTCACCTTTCCTTACTTAGTTTGTTTGTTTATGGCACTTCACTTTCCTGTTCTTGTGGTTGTTCCCATGGGGCGCTGTGCTATTTTGTGCTTTTCTTATGTCGGAGAGGTATATCCAGTATTTCAGGCCCTTGACCTTCACAGCAGAAGATGTGGAATACACTACCTCATAAGGGCCATGAAATCTTGGAGAATTCCAACTCTGCACAAAACTGTGCACGTATACACTCTCTCCGGCATTAACTGTGCCATTGGACTGTCTGCAGCTGGGGTGTTTTTATCTGTTTCTCCTTCTCGTGTGAATGGGGGCGTTATCTGTTTAGCTATACTTCGCACAACTCTTGTCAGTTGTGTAAGGTATTCCTTAAACTCGTCCCCCAGCACTGTGGCAGCTCTATGAGCGTCTAATGCCCGTCTCACTGGAGATAGTGGCGTTTGAATGTGTCTCCCCATCACTATATCGTCCGGGTACAAATGATGATCCTTACTAAGCTGCGTTCTGAGTTGGAACAGTGCTATTGTCAGGCAATACACCCAATTCTTTTTTAGTGTGTGATACAATTTGGAGAGTCTGCTTTTAAGGAGACTGTTGATTTTCCCGACCACCCTGTTCACCTGCAGGTGATAAATCGAACATAGTTTGTACTTCACACCTAGCAATGAGGTCACTTCTTTGAAAAGGTCATTTACAAAATGAGTACCGTTATAAGACCATATGGTGTCACAAATTCCCAACCTGGGGAATACTTCCCTAACCAGGAACTTTGCTGTGCATTTCGCGTCCAGGTGTGCACAAGGTCCTGCTTCCACCCAGCGAGAAAACAGGCACACCACCACAATGGGATACCTTGCTCCTTTGCATCTTTCTTCCATGTCTGCATAATCTATGTGTAACTCTCGGAAGGGTCCAACTGGGCGAGGCAGTGTTCGACATAGTGTTCTAAGGGTCATCCCGAGCTGTATGTGTAACATGTTATGCATTCTATTATTAGTTTTACGAGATGTTCTTGGAGGTTTGGAACAAACCATTCCTCCTGGATGTCCGCTGCTATGTGTAGCTTGGTAACGTGTTCAGGGAAATTAAGTTGCTGCAATGCCACGTGCAATAATTCTACTGGCATTACCACATTTCCCGTCATCAATTGACGCTAGAGGAGGTCTGTGGGCGATTGCTTGCAACCTCTTTTTACCCAGATTTCCTTCTCTTCTATTGGGCCATGCCTCTGTAACTCAATTATTTGCGTAATCAGCGTGGAGGTGTACCCTTCTTCTTCATCGTGCTGTGTGTTCCTTTTTACTACACATTCTACTGCTTGGGGTTTATTGAAGTATGCTGCTTCTTTCGCAGAGGCGTCTGCCGCTGTGTTCTTGTGCAAGATGACATCAGCGTTATTGGTGTGGGCCTGGCATTTCACCAAAGTAATGACTGATGGCTCAGCCAATGCTTCAATGAGATCATTTAACAACTGTCCATGCTGCACTGGGGCGCCGTCTGCACTTCTGAATCCTCTTCTTCATCATCGTGACAGCCCGGAGTGTACCGTGGTTGTCACGTATGCCGAGTCAGAGAATATGGTCACTGCGCAGCCCTTAGCGGTATGTAGTGCTTCAATCAGTGCTATTAACTCTGTCGCTTGTGCAGAGTGATGGGAAAGGAGACATTTTTGCACTATCACCTCATATTCATCTCCTTCTACTCTCACTACTGCTGCTCCTACATGATTTTCCCCTGTCTCTGGATCAATGGACGTGGATCCGTCCACGAAGTACACCTCACCTGCTTCTAGGGCTTTTTTTTACTGGCTTTGGGAATATCGTCACCTTTCCCTTCAAAGGTGGTGCAATTGTGTGCTTGCATGTTTTCCACCGTACATGGCTCTTTGATGAAAGTGGCTAGGTTTACAGTCTTACAGCATACAATGTGTATGTTCGGGCTCGAGATAATTATTTCATATGCTGTGGCCCGCTGTGTGGTGAGTGTGGATTTTGATCTTTCAAGAATGGCAAACAAAGAGTGCTCGACAAATAGCTTCACTGAGCATCCCATCACTATCGTTGCGCTTTTCTCAATTGCGAAGGACCCTGCTGCAAGTGCTTGTTCGCACGCAAAGTGCCCCTGCATCACAGAATCTAATGTGCCGCTGTGATAGGCCATCGGCTTGTGGCCTAATGATGTTTTTTGCATGAGAACTGATGTCATTAGGGTGCCGTTACAGTGGGAGAATAAGTAAAACTCCAGATCATAGTCTGGTGTTGCCAGTGTTAGGCAGAAACCTGTGCAGTTCCCTTAGGGACCACTGCAAAAGATTTAAGACCAATGGTGTTTGGCAGTAAACCCACTTGGTAGCAGTCTGTACCACACAGATTGACTTGGTCGCTGTGGCTGAGCAGTCAGACTTCCCTCAAGAAATGCTAGGCAGTATACAGAGCATACAAAATAGGTACAGAAATACAGTAGCACAAGCAAACACTGACCAGAGCTTGGGTGTAAAAGTATATCATTATTTATTTAACACACACTTATAAAACACACTAGCACTAAATTGGTAAGATAAGTTCAAAACACAATCACTATTATCATATGTACATCCCTGATTACTTGTTGGACAAGTCTTAGTTAACACCACTTATTTCCAGAAAGAGGTGAGCGCTTAACGTTCGATGGCACTCAAACAAGTTGAATAAAAAGAGAGGGAAAAGCAGAATTATGGAAGCATACACACTAAACACTTTTTAAAGAACCACAGCAAGTTAGGAAGGCACAGTCTACTGGTGAGCAAGGAAGTTTAGGTGCCAGGCCCAGTTTCCAGGGAGCCAGGCGGAAGATGCCCAAGATCAGACAGTTACACAGAGTCTTCGAAGTTTGTGAAGGTAGTTCGAAAAAGGTTTAGTTCAGTTCAGAAAAGTTAGCTAAGGTGTCCCAGGCTAACCCAGGTTCGAGAGATGAGGATTTAATACACCCCGTTCAATCGGTTGCAAGGGAAGCCAGGCGGAACACGGTACCTTAAATGGAGAGGATCCTCCAGCGGGGGCAGTTGTTCCTGGCAGCGGGTGCAAGTCACAGCGTCGTCCAGAGGAAGAGAGGATCTTGTCGTGGAGGAAAGATGAAGGTTGTTGCACTGCCAGGGAAGAAACCTGCCACTGAGTTCTCTGGTACAAAGGTACTACCCTTTCGGTTCGCGGTAATGGTGAAAACGTGGTATCCCGGTTGCCGGGGTGCTTGGCACAGGCAAGGCGGCCACGAGATGCCCCAGGAAGGCAAAAAGAAGGTAGACTGGTTATCCCCACCAGTCGAAGGAAGAAGACTCTCTGGGCTGGAGATCTCCTCTGTCGTTGGGAAAAGTGGTGAGACGGTTCAGCAGGGCTCCACCGGTGATGTAGTCGTTGCAGGCAGGATCAGGGGGGACAGAGACGTGCCCCCTCGAACAACAGACCCCGGGGCAATCGAATTGCCACGACGAGTACGTCATCAATATGATGGTTTGTACTGGTTTCTGTTCATAATTTGGGACTAGCAAAGCCAATTGTGACTTTACATGCCCTGGGAGACAGTAGTCAGTCCCAGGGTATGGAGTCTATGTTGGGGGGTCGCTACGACACCCCTGGGTTATGGCACGGAGGGTGCTGTGTAACCCACATAAAAAAAAAACACATTCAACCCTATGGAGTAAAAGACCCCATAGCCCATAAAACACATGGAAAGTTAAAGGAACACCTCAAATCATGTCTAAAAGTGGGAGCAAAAAGAATCTCACTGTTAGCAGGAGAGAAAAAAATAAACCCCAAAAATCCAGCAAAGCTGCTGGGAGACTCACTAGGTTTGGGAATTTAGCCTTACAGAGAATTCTCCCTAACAGCCAGAACGGGTGCTGCCGAGATAATGGGCCTCTTTACGAGTCTGCCGGTCCGGAATGTGTTGTTTCCATGACAACGGTAACACCATTACCGCATACGTAAGTATGCGGAAATAAGGTGCGATTACGGTTTGTGGGTCGTGCACACCAGACCATTGCGGAAACGTTGTCACCGCCAGCATGGAAACACCCACGGACATGGATGCACCGTGACCATAGCAGTGGGATATCCATATCCGCATCCGCCATCACGGAAATGGAAATACTGGTTCTGGAAACACCATGACCGCGAAAACCGGTAGGAGAGCAGCGGCCATTACTTAAACCACAATCCACTGCCATCCTCTGAGACCACAGGGCACATCACCTCCTGGAACTGCCAAAACCCACCACCATGATGACATCACACATTCTGGCCACCAGACAGCGCAATCCACGGTTGAGCGAGGCGGAGCGAACCGGACGGTGCTCGTTGAGCACATTGTTGAAAATGCTGCCATGCTCTTCAGCGCCGACCGGAGGTGCAGCTCTCAGCAGCGCCGTAAGGAGGTCTGGGCAGAAGCTGCACGGAAGTGCACTGCCATTGGGGTGACCGTGCGCATGGTTAAAGATTGTCACAAAAGGTGGGATGATCTACGGCTGCGAGTGCGGATCCTGATTGCTGCCCACCGCCAGCACAGCACAGGCACAGGTGGAAGCCCAGCATCGCCACTAAAGCTGCAGACGTGGGAGGAGATGTGCAGCAGTGTCCTGCACCTAGAGGGTATACAGGGCATCGGTGATGCAGAGGCTGGACTAAGCCCAACTGGTGATGCTGGTAAGTTCACAGAGTTTGAAGTCATGAGTGTGAATGCCCCCTGTGCCCCCAAGCCAGGGCAGGAGTGACCCGATGCATCCACCAATGACCCAGACAACAAGCAACACGCACATAAGACATGCCCCCTGGACATACACACAGCGCGTGACTGAGTACAAGCTGAGACACACACACCTGAGTGCATTGCCTGTCAAATGTGTGTACATGCAAGTCGGCAGAGATCATGTAGTGTGTTGCATGTGATGGACACATTCACATCCCACCACAGAACTAGTGGAAGAGGCTATGCCACACCCTCCCGCATGTGGCCGACGCAACCGTCCTGCGCAGGATGCCAATGCCAGAACCTCAGGGACTCAGCCACCAGCACCATCAACATCAGGCACGGATGCCCCAATCCTCGCAGACAACCCTGTGAAGCCTGTTGCCATACAAGCAACACCCGTCACCACGTTGGCCACCGAAAGCAGTGCGCCTCCTGTTTGCACTGAGGAGGATGCGCAATCCAGTGGAAACAGTGCACCAGTTGTACTGTCAGATGATGCAGGACTGGAGCAGGAAGAAATGGGTGACATTTCACCCATCCCCCACCTGGAGTTCAGCCCCACAGGACTACACAGCCCCATGAGGTCGCCAACACCCTCGATGGCTGAAATAAGTGCACGCCTGCAGCGCATAACAACAAGCCAGCCTTGCACAGCTGGTGGAAAAGCAGTTGGAGTAGGCTAGGCAGTAGCGGGAGGAGGCAAGACTGCAGCGCGAAAGCACTGCCACCTCATTATGTCGGCTGTTGAGGGCAATCAGCATTTTCGCCACCACCAATGTGACCTTGTCATGGCATGTCAGGGAAGGGAACAGCATAATGTCCTCCATTGCTGAGTCAATGTTGGTGGCCCAGCAAGCTTATTTTGGCCATGTGCCACTTGTCACACCACCAGTGCCGTCCACCAGCACCACCCCCTCCAGTTCCGTGGCAAGCAGCCCATGGAGGTACTCAAGCCAGCTGGCTGGCCCCTCTGGCAAGGACGCATCTGCACAGAAGCGCGGGCGGAAATAGTGGGATGCACAAATGACTGTCCTCAAGACATTGAGGATTGTTTGGGTGTATGGGGGTGGATACGTTGGGGAGGTGGGGGGTGCCCATTATGGGGTTAGTGGGTTGGGGCCTGGTTGGGGGTGGGTACGTTGGTGAGGTGGGTGGGCACGGGTGTACAGCTTTCCCTTCCAATTCACCTACATCCCTGCATAGTTTAGAATAAATCACTGTTGAACATGAAGTGACGAGTGGACATCCTTGATTTGATTTGCATTGAATCACTTTATTGTCGTGCTTCATGAATTAATGACATGCTGTGCATGTAGAGTCTCTCAGAAGAAAATGCGAATGAGGGCATCCCGTGCATGTAGTCCATCCTGTGCACCCCTGCCAGTGAGTGCGGCCATCCCAACCCCATCATCGTGATCATCATCCTCATCCACTTAATCATCATCCTCTGTGTCTGGGGGCAGAGGAACGTTCCTGCACATGCACAGATTGTGCAGCATGGCACACACAAGCACTATTTTACCGGTCTTTACTGGCTTGTACATCAATGATCCGCCAGATCTGCTCAAGCAGCGGAACCTGGCCTTGAGTAATCCAAATGTCCTCTCTATCATGCCACGTGTGCGGATGTGTGCCCTGTTGTAGGCCTCCTCATGCCTGTTCCTTGTCCTTCGTATGGGCATCATCAGCCATGGTGTGAGTGCATATACTGCATCACCTGCATGGAATTGGAAGGAAGGGTACATGTCAGTGTTTGTGGTTTCCATGTCTGGATCATATGCAGTACAATCATGTTTAGTTTAGTTAGTGATTCAGTCATATGGGCAATGTAATGATCTGACAAGTGGGTGAATCTCATTCCAGGGCCATTGGTGTACACATTGGCGCTTTCACATTGGGCAACTACTTGATGGTCATAGGTAGATGGCCATGACCTCATGTGTGGTAGGTAAGTATGGCATTGTGCAGTGATGTGTACACATGGATCAGTCAGTCAATGGTCACAGTGATTACGTAGTCAATTTACAATGCCGTGTATGCACTCATCATGTGCATTGTGGGGGCACTGGGGCATTGGGCAGGTGGGGGACTTGGTTCATCATGTTGTCCTTGCTTGTGGTGCTACAACATGTCTTGGGTGTGCTGCTCCTTTGGCAGGGTGGGTATGGGCACACAGTGGGCAAAAGTATTGCGAAGCGATGCAATGTGTGGGGTGTGGTGACTGTTCATTCCATTAGCCAGGAGGTCATGCATTGTCAGTTGTACCAACCCAGACACACAAGACATTGCCTTGCCCACTCCCCCTTGCACAGGGGTCATGCATTGGCAGTTGTACTCACCCAATAGCCATGTGCTTTTACCAGCATAGCGTTAAATATACCGTTTGTTTGTTTGTTTATTCATTTGGTAATGCGCACCAAACCGTTGGGTAGCTGGGCGGAGCAGTACAAGAAGTCTCAAAGCTTAGTTACAGTACTTATCACAAGCATATACATGCATGAACCTACATACTTGCAATACAGTGCATATAATTTGCATGTCAAGGAACATATAGAAATACATACATAGAGTACAGTACATATCATTGCATATGCTTAATGTGCATGCCTGCAGCTATTGACTGCGTGGTCAGGTGCAAATGTGGCGGTAGTCGTGTCTGGTGGGTCAAGTTGCAATAGGGATAGGGTGGAAGCGGTTATGAGTCGTTGATGCGAAGCCATTTGAGTACATCATGTCTGAATTTTGGGTAAGGTTGTGGTAGTCTGAGGTCCAGTGGGAGCGTATTCCACGATTGTGCAGCTTTAACTGGCTTTAAATGTCGAATTCAGCAGGACCATTGAGTCATGTGTTGACCCTGGCAAACATGCACAGCAATGGGTTGTCACTTGTCCAGCGTCACATACATCTGTACATTCAGTGAGTGGTATTGTTTCCTATTGCAGTACACCAACTCCATTGCACGTGTTACTGTCAGCTCTATTTGGGTGCATCCTAATGCACCAATGCAATTTGGCATGCCAGCGATGGTGGCAATGACCTGGGTAGGGTTATGGGGGAGGGCGATATGTTCCGACACATGGCGCAAAAGGGCATCCAGTACCTGGTCAAGTATTTTTGAGAAACAGGGTTGTGACAACCCGTGCTGCTCACCAACAGTGTGCTGATACGTACCAGTTCCAAGGAAATGCAGTACCGAGATCACCTTGAGCAGGGGTGGGATTGCCGTCTGGATGCCGATGCGGCTGCTGATGTACTCAATCATGGTGACGATGGACATGATTGTTGGACGGTCAAGCCGGTATAATGTGTGGATCTGCCCTGGGATCTGGTTCCAGGGTGAGGCCCTGATGCAGGGTATTGCAGGCTGCCTGTAGGGTCGTGCCGGCTGCACATTTGGGTTTGGTATGGGTGCTGGATTTGCTATCTGCCGCCTGTGCCTCCTCCGCCTCCTCCTCCTCTGCTCCACTTATGCCACAATGGGCACTGCTGCCTGTAGGTTCAATAGCCCCAATGCTGCTACAGCGGCTGACTGCATGGTTGTGTTTGGAGTTGGCCTGGGTGTGAGTGTGGCCCTTTTATAGGCTCCCAGTTGCCTGCAGAGTGCAGCTGGGCTCATTTTGTGCACTTGTGGCCTGATTCAGCTCACCTGCCACTGTTTAACGCCATCTCTGAGGTAGCGGTGGTACCACCACGATGTTCACAGTATTTCTGCTGGTATTTTGGCTGTGTTTCCGTGTCCGTGCTACTCGTAATGGTTTGGTAACGTTACATTTGGTAACATTACAGTTTAACAGTATCTTGTTGCATAAGGTATACTCCTACGTCCCGTCCCCTTTCCTCCATACTTTTGGGACATTCCATCTTGTGGGACCGGACCAGAGAACTTTTGTAAAAAAGCATCAAATTGAAAAATGTGTCCTCCTTCTCTTTTTATGCGGGGTGACGCACGCGGCCGTAACCCCACCCTCCTTATCTCTGCCCCGCACATCGCCCTTCAGTCCTTTTCTGCGCGTGGTCCGCGATGGACGCACTTGCATCACAGGAAGATTTTTTCTTTTCCCGTTGTCCTACTCTCCTGCTCCGGTTCTGTAGTCACGTAGTCCTCCGTCTATGCCGGATCGTTTGGGATTTGTCGCTAGGGCGGATCCCCATTCTCTCTGTTTGGAGTGTTTGGGACCGGATCACTGTTGGGACTCGTGTTTCTACTGCGACTCCCTTTCGGTCCGGGCACTTCAGCGCCGTCTTCGTCAGTGAGATGATATCTTCCAGAGAGTTCCTCTGCCGTATTTTCAACTCTTCATCGACAGAAAAAAGAGACACCCGGTAAGTTCCTTACTTTTCGGGGCCCGCCGGCCGGGAGTCTACTTCCCTGGGTCCTCCAGGTCTTGGAGAGGCTTCAAAGGCTCTGCTACCAGGGTTTTCCTAAGGTGCCTCGCAGGCCTAATAGGCGTACCAGGGTTTTCTCAGAGGGTTCCCACGAGGTGAGGCGTTGGGTACCAGAGTTAGTTTCGAGGTCTCCTTGTCTGGAGCTTCCCATGCAGACACTGGGTTGCGCCCTGAGGCCTCTGTTGGGGTTTCTGTACTGAACCACGGTTCAAGGACCCTCTCGGTGGCGCTATAAAGACCGACTCTGGTCCGAGGTACCTCTTATCAAGGCTAAGGCGTGTACCGACAGAACTGAGAGACTTGTTAAGGTCTTGTCTGTGAGGTGGATTCCTCAACTTTCTGACGCTTGCGGTGTTACCGGTTCTGTTGAGGGGGCACAGGGAGAGGTCGCTGACCGTTTCTCCTCTGTTACCGCCTTGGCTGAGGTTCCCCCTTTGGAAGCTAATTCAAAGGGTCACGACATGATGTCCAGTAAACATCCAGGCCCTTGTGTCAAGTTTCGATCAAGTCCCCTGACCACTCTTTAGAGTTACCTGTCTCATCCACACATGTGACGCAGTTCTCCTCAGATGCTCACAAAATGGCAGGCCTTCCCGCATGGTCTACGGTGGCCATTTTGGATTCTTCCCTCACACCCACGCTATCGAAGGTGGGTGCTGGGAGCCGTCTTTTTGGTGGACATCTTTGTCCACGGGATGGTGTGAATCCGTTCTGCCCTTCCTATGACTGGTCTGCTCGGATGCCACTACCGCATAGGTCTCGCTTCATCCTACTTCTGCCCCACTGGTCTATGTAGACCCCGTTGGTGGCGGGCCCTATTGGTAGTCTTCCTCACTACGTTTGTGGGGGTATGCCCCTCATGAGCGGCCTCTGGCCATTCCAGTACCTAAAGCTTCAGCAGAGGATGCCTTTTTTGGGAAATTTCAAAGTCTTATGAACACTGATCCCATGAGGGAGTACTTTAAAGGCCTTTTTAGGGAGATCTGCCCTCTGGTGCCGCATCCCACCCAGGCAGTTCCAGTCATGGCACCTGTCGTCCCGGCAGCGGTACCACCTCTACCTCCCAGGCCGTCTCCACCTCTCCCGCCTCTGCCTCCGTTGTTTCCGGTTGTCAAGACTCCAGCAGAGCGACATGTCAATTTGACGCCGGTCGCATTGCAACTGGCAGATCCTGATGTACTAGACAAAGCTCAGGCAGACCAGGATAGTGAGGACCAGTCCCGGTCTGCAAGAGCATTCCATGACCGGGTTCTGGACATGACGTCACTTCTTGACATACCAGTACCTGAGGCACCCGCTCCGTAGGAAGGGGTGCTATCAGGGGCGCTCACCTTGTCTCAACAGGAGCGCACCGGCCTTTTCCTTCAGAAGGACGCTCTAGCTGAGGCCTGCAAAGTCTGGGATAAACCCCACACTGGGCTACATATAAATAAGAGAATTGACGCCTGTTACAGGCTTCACACCTCTGAGGAAGTAGCCTTGCTCAACGGTAGTTGCGTCTGCCACTCTGAAATCCAAACAACCTCTGCGACCTCTGCTGCCACAGATCAAGTTCTGGCCAAGGAAGACAAGTTGCTCGACTCCTTGGCCAAGAAAGTTTTTGCCAAGTCTGCGCTGCAATTGCGTCAGGCTAACGCGTAGCTCATTTTGGCGGCGGCAAATATGAAACTGTGGAGGGATTTGGCTGGAAGACTTTAAGGGCAGTTTGTCAGACGACAGGATATGCTGGAGGCTGCTGCGCACCATGTCGGCACCTCTGCTCGAGGCATCATGTTGGGGGTGGACACCTCTTGTCAAGCTTTCAACGGATGACAAGCTTACAAAGACTAAGGCAAGCATGCAAACTGCCAAGTCGCTGTCGGTGCTAGTGAAGCCCCCAGTCAAAGCTCAGAGATCTGGATCCCAGTCTCGGTCCTCCTCAAGCTTCAGAGGGCTCCAGGACCGCAGGTCACGCAGAGCTGATGCCCTGACAGGTAGCTCCCGTCGGAGACAGCAACAGGGTCAATTTTTCTCTCCGTCTTCAGCTTCCTCATCAGGAACAGGTAGTCTCTCCGTGGAAAAATCCGCAAAATTATATTTTTTGGTGCTCTCACGAAACTCTGTTGATCTCCGGTAGGAGGACGAATCTCGTCTCATCTGGAAGCGTGGCAAACCATCACTGAAGACTAGTGGGTTTTGTCCATTGCTCGGGTGGGCTTCTGCTTGCCCCTCCCCCGTACTCCACCCTACAATCCTCCCTTTCAGCGGTCCGGAACGCCCTCCCTCAGAGCCAAGGTCCAGAAGCTTCTAGATCTCAAGGCGGTGGAACCCATTCCCCTAGTGGGACAAGGGGAGGGGTTTTATTCTTGTCTGTTCACAGTGCCCAAACCCAACCAGGCTGGCTTGCGCACCATCTTAGACCTTTCCCAGTTCAACCTTTCTCTTCCCCAAGAGAAATTCAAGATGATCCCGCCCTGCCAAATAAAGTCCTCTCTTCAGAAGGGCGACTGGCTCAGCATTGTGGACCTTCAGGACGTGTATATGCATACCCAGATTTGGAGCCCACATCGAACATATCTGTGGTTCTCCCTGGGAGAGGAGCACTTCCAATTCTCAGTGCTCCCTTTTGGTCTCAGCTCAGCGCTGCATGTCTTCACGAAGATGATGTCGGTCATTGCGGCTTTTCTTTGGCTACAGAGTATTCCTGTGTATCCATATTTGGACGACTGGCTTCTGCGCAATCCTTGTCCAGTGAATGCCTCGAGCAACCTTCAGTCTCTCCTCCAGCTCCTGTTCTGCCTTGGGCTGTCAGTGAACTGGCGGTAATCCTCCATGACGATCTCTCAGGACCTGATATTTCTGGGTTTCCGTTGGAGCACGATCGACTGCAGAGTGTACCTGACTGTGGACAGAATGGCGGATCTGTTGACAACGTGTCAGGTTTTCATTCAGTCAGAAAGCATGTCGGCCTGGTGGTTCCAGAGGCGTCTAGGCCTCATGGCTTAGTGCATGCTTGCTCTTCCCCTTGCTCCTCTCAAGATGCGAATCACGCAGATGGCTCTTCGGAGCTCCTTGCTTCAGGCGGTGGACCTGGACACCAAAATGATTTCGGTTCCACCCTGCATATTGACAGATCTCCTATGGTGGTCATCTTCCAGGAATCTGTCGGTGGGTGCTCTCCCCTCAAATGACCATTAGGACAGATTCCTCCCTTATATGTTGGGGTGTGACTTTGGATCATTTTCAGGTTTTCAACCTGTGGTCGCCACAGGATAGGCAATTTCACATAAATTATCTGGAGCTTCTGGCGATTTTCCTGGCACTCAAAGCTTTCAAGCCAGTGATTGTGAACAAGGTGATCCACATCCGCACAGACAATGGGCCTCATTACACGGATGGCGGTATTAGCACATGGACCAAGGTGCTATTAGCAACTTGGTCCATGCCGGTAAAATACCGGCACCGCCTTGGTGGAAAGGGAAATTACCGCCCCATTCGAGGGTTGGCGGGGCGGTAATTCCCCCTTCCACCACTGCCCTTCCCCATTCCCATTTTTGCCCCATAGGGCATAATGGGAATGGGGAAGGTGCTAATTACGGCACCGCAATTTTGCGGTGCCGTAATTAGCACCAAGGTCCCTTAGCGGGTTGGTTTTTAACGCCTGCAAAAAGCAGGCGTTAAAGCACCAACCCGCTAGGGGACCTCGTAGTAAGGCGATAATGGTTAACGGTCACCGTTACCATTAACGGTGACCGTTAACCATTACTGCCATCCGTGTAATGAGGCCCAACCCATGTTTTACATCAACAAACAGGGGGATACCAAGTCACCTCCCCTTGTAGATCTAGCCATTCAGATTTGGGAATGGGCCATTCAGCACAGTGTTTGGCTGCTGGCGGTGCACATTCTGGGACAACTGAATGTAACTGCAGACTCTGTCAGCCGACGAGCGGTGGTCAGCTACGAGTGGCAACTAAACACAGAGATCCTCTCCAACCTTTTTCGCCATTCGGGCACTCCAGAAGTGGACCGCTTTGCGACATCATCAAACAGGAAATTTCCTCTTTATGCTTCCAGGAACGGGTTTGGAGCTTCTTCCCTAGGGGATGCTCTTGAGATTCCGTGGCACAACATGAGGGCCTACGCCTTCCTGCCTCTTCCACTGATTCGCCTGGTGCTATGCAAGCTCAGGAACACAACGAATTGCACTCTCCTTTTCATAGCCCCTTGGTGGCCAGCCAGATTCTGGTTTTCGGAGCTTCAGAATCTGCCAGTCTGTTCGCCGAACAGGCTTCTGCTGATTTCCAACCTGCTTCACCAGAGCGATCAGCAGATGTGGCACTGTGATGCTGGAAATGCATTGGAGGGACAGGGCCTCCCTGTCCTTATCTTGTAGTCCTTTTTCATTTGTGTTCTGTATTGTTTTCTGCCCAGGAGTGGGACTCCTGGCAGTGCAGCTCTTCCTGTTTTTGGTTTGGTGTACAGACCCATGGGATACCCTTATGGCACCCATGGGTGGGGGTGCATCTTGTGCCCCTAGTGTATGTTTCCGGGCACCTGTGTGTGGCCCACAGAGCAGGATATAGTTGATTCCTGGACACAAGATGGCCCCTGTGGCCTCTTGATTTCTATTGCCTGTTACCTTGTTTTCCCAAGGTCCTGGGAAGCCCTGACTCTCTCCCTTCCCCGACTGGCTGTAGGTGGAAGTTCCATATATGGTGTTGTTTTGAAGGCCAGGCCAGACTGACTGGAGCCTTCCCAGTGACTGTATGTTGTGGGAACCCCCTGTGGGTGGGACTTGGGTGAATGGAGTGTGTGACCAATATGCACTTCTTGTTGTGGCTGTCTGGTTTCTGGTATGCGAGACAAAGACTGAGACAGCCCTGCCCAGTGTTAGGGAGAATGTGATGCAGACCCCCTTCAGACGTCCTCCTTCACAACGAAGCTCCAGGAATCGTGGGTCTGTGGGAAACCAACAGGAACAACTGCCAGGAAACCAGCTGCATCGTGGAAATAAGGTACTGTGTTCTACTGGAGGAAACTGTGTGAACCCCTTTTCTTCATCCTCAAGGCTCGTCCTTGTCTTCCCTCCTTCTTATAACTTTTGCTTCCGAACATTGACAATATTCAAGTACTTATTGGCTACACGGAATCGTGAACTGTCTAACTGTGTGATCTTCGGGACAGGCCTCCGGTGTCACCTAAACCTGGCTCCGACCCTTTGACTTTTGAACTTCTGTTTCTGAGTGTTTCCCGACCCGATGCTGTCTGACTAACCTAAATATTGCCTGTGATTTTTGCCCCCAACTCCCTCTGGGTATCTCAGGTGCTAAGTGTGTTTTTGCCTCGGTAGCATTTCATGTCACGGATACGCGTTTATTTAGTAGACCGAACTGTTAAAAAGTGATCGCAACCGTATCCGTGGTATCGCGTTTTGTTCATAACACTGGTTCATTCAAACACAGGGTACTTACCTTGAGACTTACTGTACAAAGTGAATTGGTTAGTTGTAGTATATTTAACGTGTGGTTTTGTTTAAACGTTAATGGAAGTGTCGTGTTTATAACGAATGGTTTAAAAATAAATGTACTTATATTTTTTTACCTGAAACCTTGAGTCAGTGTTTGCTTGAGTCAAGTAATTGTAGTCCCTTTGTGTAATCTCTGCTACTGCTCATGTAGTCTTGAGCTAAGCCTGGCTGCTCTGCTACTGCTACCACTATAACTTAGTAGTACAGGCTTGTACCAAAGGTAAAACTTGTATTGCCACCTGTAGTCTTAATCAGGTGTAGTGGTCCCTAAGGGCACTGCACAGGATTATGCCTAACACTGGTGTACAGCTGTGAGGATTTGGAAGTAGAGTGATTACACTTAGAGTGCTGCTGTTACTTGGGTTCAACTAACCACAAGGCCAACACCACTAAATCTTTTTAACTGAGAAATCATGTCAAGTATGGAAAACTACACTGAAGAGAGTCTTTTACTCTATACTGCTGAGGTTCTTAGAACCATGTGTAGAGATAAGAATCTCTCTGGTAAAGGAAATAAATCTGAACTGGTTGCAAAGTTAATGAGAAAAAAGTCTGGAGAGTGGGTCAGAAGGGCCTACCATTCCAGCCAATGTGGATTGTGATGTTTCTGATTCTGAGAGTGTTAATTTAGAAGAAGTAGATGAGTCTTTGCTAGTAAACCCTACAACTCCTTTGCCTGCTCAGAATGCACAACCTCGCTCCACAGGAACCCCCACAGGTCCTACACTTACTCCTGAGTTTATTGCACTTGAGAAAATGAGACTTGAATTAGAAGTGAAACGTATTGATGCACAAACTGCCATGAAACATCGAGAGTTAAGGCTCAGAGAAATGGAACTGAATCATGAACTAGAAATGAAGAAACTATCTCTAGAAAATGTTTCTCTCCCAGAGTCTTCTAGGTCTTCCAGCACTAAGAGACCCCGTATGCCAAAGAAAATGATTGGTATGTATGAGACTAAACTTGATGTTTTGGATTGGTTAGCACTGTTTGAGTACACTCATGGGTTTCAAGGTATCTCAGGGAATCAGTTGATTCCTTGGCTTTTCTCTAGGCTTCCCCCTGTTGCAAGTGATGCTGTAATGGAGTTGGGGGAAGAGGATAAGCAGGATTATGAATGTGTGAAACTAGCATTAATAGCTAGGTTTGTGAAGACCCCTTCCAGTATCTTAAGAGGTTTAGAACCCTCAAAAAGCATGATGGTACCCCTTGGGCTACCTAGGTGTGTGACTGTTTAAAAAACTTAGATGGTTGGGTTACAAAGTGAACACTTATGAAGGTTTGAGGAATCTTGTAATGTTGGAGTCTATTTTTGATGCCTGCTCTCCTGAGCTTAGACAGCACTTGGCTGATTCAAAGGAGATAGATCATAACTAAGGCTGCTGACTTGTGGGTTGCCAACAGGGCTACTCACAAGGATTCTGGGGCAACTCAGAGGAAGGAAGAGGGAAAGCATTCCTAGATAGACAACAGGTAGAATTCCAATAATTCCCATCCAAAAGACGGCCACAAACATAACCAGGGTAAGCCACAAGGTAAACCGAATCAGGCTAGTGTACTACCTGGTTCCACACCAGATGGAGGTCAGAGCAAGCCCCCATTCCAGAGAGCATTTGGGAAATGTTTTGTTTGTGGATTGCCTGGCCATGTGATAGGAGATCTCAGGTGTAAGGGTAAACCTTCAATGATCAACACTATCTCCTTAGCCTTCTCCCAGGTGGATGAAGTACCTATGACAAGTGTAAATTTTCAGCTAATTGCTGATGAGCCCACGAGAGTCTCAGCTAATGTTTCTTTAGTGTCCTTGGGTCTTTGGGAACAACAGAACATAGATGTCTACAACTCAATCCCAGATAATAATAAAGAGTATTACAAAGATAGTGTTCTTGTGAATGGTCAGGAGACCCCTGCCATCAGAGACACTGGAGCCAGCATAACTGTGGTTGATGAATGTTTTTTCAAGGTGGAGTATGTTGCTAAGGCACCGAAACATCTAACCAAGTTAGCTGGAGGCCCTGTGCAAATGGTTCCCCAGTTACCAGCTCTCATCCAGTGTAATGACATGACTGTCAGGATACCTGTAATTGTGCAAAATAACGTACCTGGGAGGGTCCTGTTGGGTAATGACCTTAAAACTCTTGGAGTTGTGCCTAGTACCCCCAGGACCCCCAGCAGAAGGAAGCAGGAGCACACAAATTCTGCAAGGGAGAGAACCTTAAGAGGCTCTCCTGGGGACATGATAGAGGAAGCTATCACCCCAAGTCCACAGGACTTACTTACTGCCAATGCAGGGCAAGAAAAGACAAAAGGGAAACCTAAGTCTGCCAACAAGAAATGAGCAAGCACTCCTGTGCCCAGAAGGACATCTCCGAGACTGTCCAAAGTCACACCTGTGACTCCCACACCAGCTGAGGCTTAGGGCCTCATTACGACCCTGGCGGATGGACCATGGTGCTAATAGCACCATGGTCCATGCCGGTAACTTTCCGACTCCGCCATGGCGGAATGGGGAATTACCACCCCATTCCGAGGTTGGCGGAGTGGTAATTCCCCCTTCCGCCATGGCCCTTCCCCATTCCCATTTTTGCCCCATAGGGCATAATGGGAATGGGGAAGGCGCTACGTATGGTGCCGCAAATTGCGGCACCGTACTTAGCACCAAGGTCCCTTTGCGGCATGGTTTTTATGCCTGCAAAAAGCAGGCGTTAAAATCACCATCCCGCAAAGGGACCTTGTAATCAGCTGTTAAGGGTCGGCGCCGTTTACGGCGCCGTAAAACCCTTAACGCCTGGCTCGTAATGAGGCCCTTAGTGTGTGGTTCAACCCTGTATGGTCAAGCTAGATACTGAGGAATCAGATCTAGAAGAGGATCTTACCTTGGTAGGAGATCTTGACCCTGTTGACCATCCTGAGCTGCAGTCTTTACTGGCAGAAGGTGGACCCAACAGGGAAGATTTCAGCAAGGGACACCAAGAGTGTCCTACCTTGGAAGATCTTTGCCAACAGGCCACTTCTCAGCTCAATGGGACTGAGCCTGGGAAGTATAGGTTGCACTGGAAGATGGCATCTTCTACAGTGAACCAACTGAGTCAACCCCTGGAGACTACAAAAGACTTGTAGTACCTCTAGTGAACTGACTCCAGTTTCTGCAGTTAGCCCATGAGGTACCTTTGGCTGGTCACTTAAGTTTTAAGTTTTAAGTCCAACAGACTTCGAGGGATCACCAAGAGTGTTCACAAATTGCTTAGCTCCAGTTGCGGCCTACCTCTGTCATTCAGGTGTCCATGTTTACCCATATCTGGATGACTGGCTGGTGCACGCTCCATCTCAGCCACTTGCGGCGCACCACACCGAAGAGACCATCCAGTGTCTGATGTCTCTGGGGTTCTCAATAAACTTTGCTATGTCATGCTTACATCCTGCTCAAAGGTTCCTATTTTCGGGCTCGCATCTCAACACTCTCCAGTGTGTTGCTGTGCCTTCACAGGAGAGAGGCAAGACAATACTCAACAAGATCCAACAGCTGTCCGACTGCATCCCATTGATTCTGCACCGCAGTCTCCAAATGAGACCACTTCAGGAGTTCCTGGAAGCCTGTTAGCAACATATATCGGGATCCTAGGATGACAAGATTCGCCTCAGGCCTTCCATACGCCAAGCTCTCCAATGGTGGAGTTGTCGCCTCAACATCACTCAGGACCCCCCTTTCGCCTTCCAGTGCATCAAATCACAGTGACCACAGATGCATCGTGGAAGGGGTGGGGAGCCCACTCAGAAGATTTTCACATCAGAGGCATGTGACTACCCGAGGAGAAGGGTCTTCACGTCAATGTGTTGGAGCATTGTTTTAGACCCTGAAGTCTTTCAAACCACAGCTACAAAACAAGGTGGTTTGCATCTTCATGGACAACACCACCACCGTTTTCTACATCCGCAAGCAGAGTGGGACCAGTTCTCTCGGTCTATCTACAGAGGCCCAAGCGCTATGGAAAGGGGCGCTAGCACAGGGCATGTTTCTGATTCCCTTCCACCTACCAGGCATCCACAATACGATAACGGATTATCTCAGGACCTGCCACGAGTGGGAACCTCACCAAAGTCAAATCATCTGTCTTTTCTGACAGTGGGGTTGCCCCGAGATCGATCTATCCGCTACAGCGACCAACTGGAAATAAACCTAGTTTGCAAGCTGCTTTCACCAAGAGGGGAGCCTCTATTCGCCTCTACCTGCTCTGCTGTTAACACCCATTCCATCGCCTTCACGGACGCGCACATGATAACAGCCTCTCCCAGTCCACATAATCATCTTCTATACCCAGCGACTGAAGTGAACACCTGTTGCAGATAGATAGCGCAAACATATTCTCTCCTGCAGGTCACCTATAAACTCTACTGCCGTCATCAGGGTCTACCGCCACCCGAGCAGCATTGATTGCCCGTCGCATTCCAGTAATGCTGATCGGCTTAAACACAACAATGTTCACCATTACATACTGATACCTCCTTTCCATGCTGCATCTAATGTTAACACTACTGTTGCCTTTGTAATGCAATCTCTGCCTCTAATGCCTCTTATGCCTCACAGAAATGCAATGATATGTCCATTACTGCCATTGACACAATTGTTGACTGCGTGAAGCCATTGCCTGTGCCGCCTACTGCCTCTAATGCCTCATAGAAATGCAATATGTCCACTATTGCCACTGCTACATTTGCCTGGGCCCTGCCACTTCATACACCATGTTGAATACCCCCGGCCTCAACCTAGCCTTCATCAATGCTCGCTCTCTGCCTGCACATGCCTTGGACATCCATGACCTCCTTATAGAAAATAACCTTGACGCCCTTGCTATCACAGAAACCTGGCTGCACGTGGCTTCTGGCCCAACACTATCTATTGCCATCCCAACGGTGTCACCGGCATGGACCCACTGTGACCGGGCTCCTCCTTGCCGGTATTGGCACGGACATGCGGCGGCCGTGCCTGTGACACCTGCATGCCGATGCAAAGTGCACATTGAGAGTCGCACGGACATGTAATTACTGGCATGGAGATGCCGGTAATAACGGATACCTTGATGTCGTTAACACCAGCATTGCAGGGCAGGCGTTAATAGCAATCTGCTGTGTAGAAACCTGCCACAGGTGCACACAATCAGCGCAGGTGGAGCCAATGGAGTCTGGCACAGCACAAAAGGAACACTCCCACATACCACACCCCTCCCAAATACACAATGCTACCATTGGCAGTTGCAATTCTGGGGCTGGAGGACATGTCTGCACTGCTACTCCTTGAGCAGGCAGTGAACCAGAGAATGCAGCAGGGGCACAGGAGGAGAAGGAGGGCGAGACAGGGCCAGCACATGCCAATAGCCAGGCAGTTGTACCCCGCAGACAGCCACCAATCCCTCACCAAAGGGCCAGTCCATTTCACCTAACCACTGCATAGATCCACACCCTGTACCACCTGGACAGGGACACCATCACCACAATAGTGGACCTCATCCATGATGACCTGGTGAGCCTCATCAACATCCGGACAGCCATCCCCCCCTTGCCGAAGGTAGTGTCTGTAAAACACTTCCTTGCTACAGGCACCTACCAGCACACAGTGGGGCAGCTGCATGGAATCTCACATCCCTGTTTCTCCCGTGTGCTCAACCAGGTGCTAGATGCACTCCTGAAACACGCCACGGACCACATCAAGCTAACATGGACCACAGAGATGAATGCCACCAAAATAGCATTCCATGCACTGGCAGGCATGCCAAACGTCATTGGTACCTTCGACTGCACCCATGTAGAGCTGGTAGTACAGGCGTGCCATGGATGTAGTGTACTGCAACAGGAAGCTCTACCATTCCCTGAATGTCCAGATGGTGTGCGATACAAGCAAAATCATAATGCATTGCTGTGCAAGATTCCCGGGCTCCACACATGATGCCATGGTGCTGTGCAACTCCACGCTTCCCCGCTACATCGCACAACATGCTGCACAACGTACCTGGCTACTGGTTAAGTCTAACCACAGGGCCATGAGGGGTGTTGATTGGGAGGAAAAACAAGCACAGGCAACCTGACTGCTCGCTGTGCCAGGAGGGGTGTTGATTGGGGTGAGGGGAGGACACAAGCACAGGCAACCTTACTGCTGGCTGAGCCATGAGGGCCGCAGCAACATAGCACTGGATGGCCTGCATGAGCAACACAAGTGCACACCACATGCATGAATCCATAATTACCCCAGAAAATAGGCGTGAACATTACCATGGATGCAATGAATGCAGATAGACTGTGTTAGGCTATAGAAGTCAAAGTTGCATGAGGGACTACACCTACACACCTCTACACCCCAAACCTGCACAACAACATATCACATACATGAAGACCACACACAGCGTCCTGGGTGCCTAAAATTGTGACCCTAGTGAATTCAACAGAATGTGGGACACAGCCAATGGATGAAGATGTGGCATGCCTACACAGCTGTGCGTACATGGAAGCAATATACACAGTGCCCACACTAGTATATGCATCAGGAACATCATTAGACATGAACCACAGGTACCACAATGCACCACCCTGCACTCACAATGCATGAAATACATGAGCGCAGCAAAGTAAATCACAGGTCACTCTGCCATGCCCGAGCTAAATCCAACTGCCACACATGGAAATCTCAGTCACGGCACCCACCACACAGATACACCACAGATCAGTCTCCCTGTCCAGACACCTTATGGGACACTTCCAAATGCAATGGGTCAAGCATGGTAACTATTGCAATCATCAATCAGTTACCACCACTAACATATGATTGAGTGGTGCAGGATTCATCCAGATGACCTCATTTTCAACATGCCAGTACCTGCACAGAAACTTCACCCTTCACCAGCAGACCATACCACCAATTTGAATGTGCCTTAGTCATATGGGGGAAGGCGTTGATGGACATGTACATGGTGACATCAAGAAGTCGAAAGCATGATTTGGAAACCACTGTGTATCATGAAGCACATCAGGCAAAAATGTCATCATGCACTGTACATGCATAGTCCATTTGCATTGGCAACAGATCCATCAGATGTGAGGACATCATGGACCTTTTGTCTTCATTTGGCTGAGTGCTTTTTCTGATGGAAAGGTCCCTCAGATGTGACCATCTGTCATGGGTACCAGGCAGGTAGTTGGGGCAAGTTGGGTGGAGGCTTTGCAGGCCTGGCATAGGCACACAAAAGGCCCATAGCAGATACCTTCTTTCATTCCTTCCTGGTGTTTGTAGTAACCTCCTGGTTACCACTTCCTGTTGCCAAACAGGAAGAGCATGACAATTCATGAGCTCTCTAGTGTTTGGGTGTGGCTGGCTATATAAGCCACACCCAAGATTTTTCCAGTGCTTCGTGTTTCTTACTGTGAGCTGCATCAGCAACATACTCGCCGTTCTCCAGATCAACCTGCTTCTGCTTACCTGCTCCGGATCATCCAGCTTCTGTTTACCTGCTCCGGATCATCTTGCTTCTGCATACCAGCTCCGGATCATCCTGCTTCTGTTTACCTGCTCCGTATCATCTTGCTTCTGCTTACCTGCTCCGGATCATCCTCTGTGCTTTCTCCACGCCGCAGCCTTCTCCGGTCAAGAGGAGAAACCTACACCGGCACATGTAAGCACAAAGAAGAACTTTGTTAGCGTGCACTTCCATAACGCTGCGCATACTCACCGAATCTTCCCGCTACGCTGGAATCCAGGTCAGTATTCTGAGCGCTCAAAGCCCTGCAGAAGAAAGATGAGACATTATTCATTGCGCTCACTCCAATAACGCAGAGACATTATTCACTGTGCACTCTCCAATAACGCGGTGCATACTTACCACAGTTTCTACTTACCAGACCTCCAAGTCTCCAGAAGCGCTGAACCCAGTCTCGAGGCACTAGCACTCCACAATCCATTCCTGCAAGGGAAAGAAGAGACATTACCAGGTGCGCTCGAACCTATGACGCTGTGCATACCTACCAGCGGCTGACTTCTACACGCAGCGCTACTCGCCCAAAACATACCTTGGCAAATAAGGACAATACAGACAATTTGGACACTCAACATCCACCGCGCAACGTTCACTTTGTGGAAAGAACTATCTAGCTAGTGAAGAAACTGGCACATTGGACACTCTGCCTCGCTGTGAAGGCACATAACAGCGTGTGGAATCAGAACTCAGCCTACAGATATTGGCACCACCCCTAAGAGTGAATCACGCCCCTGTGAGTGCAGGATGGAGTGCACACCCTACTAAAAATCAAGGTAAGCCCTTAAGGGACTTCACAGCACAAAGAAAGAGAAGGGAAGGGCCTAGGGGAATCAGGTGAATTCTGGTCTGAGTGTACATCTTGTATTTGACAGGTGTTCCTCCAGGTGAAACAGGGGAAGTGAGTAGCTGGGTTCAAAGGAGGCTCATCCATCGCTCATGCAGAAACACAGGTGAGTGTGACACCAGCACCCACCCCCCCCCCCCCAATCATGGGACATACCTAAGTACACTTACCTGGGTCTTTCAATAAGGAACATGTCAAGTGCAGTCATGAATGATCTGTTGCATGTAATCATGAATACTGTACAGGCAGTGGTCACAAGGAATGACCGAGTTAATCACAAGTACACGTCCCATTGCTCCCATGCAGGTGACGCTGGGTATCCCCTGAAGCTGTAGCTCCTGACCCACTTCAGGCAACCAGTCAACAG
The DNA here is from genome assembly GCF_040938575.1 of Ambystoma mexicanum. NCBI lineage: Eukaryota > Metazoa > Chordata > Amphibia > Caudata > Ambystomatidae > Ambystoma > Ambystoma mexicanum. The sequence goes on from NC_090926.1 coordinate 1,046,655,625, forward strand.
GCATGAAGAGGACTACAACCATGCACATGCACGCAATTGTGTCACGATTGAGCAGACATTTGGGCTGTTGAAGGCCCGGTTTCCTTGCCTCAGCAGGTCGGGTGGGGCATTAATTTATGGGCCGGAGAAGGTGGGCAAGATAGTGTTGGTATGTGCCATGCCTAACAACATGTGTATCCGGTGCAGTGTACCCTTGCCCCCTGACATGGACCTGATACCACCTGAAGATGAGGATGAGGATGAGGATGGGGAAGATGCTGGAAATCTCCCACGGCACAATGTGCATGAAGGACGTGCGCATGCCAAGATTTGATTGAACAATACTTTTGATGGTCTGGGGAACATAAGGCACTGGGAATGGGGCACACTGGGCACTGTACAAAATTAATTTGACACACACTCAGGAAGCAATGTCCAGTCATGTGTTTTCCTTACTCACACAGCAGTATTGAACAGAAATGAACTATGTACATATTGCCATTGCTGAAAGTGCACCACTATCCACAAAGAAATAACCCCACAACCCCCAAACCCACTACCCCGAGCCCCACTACCCCAACCCCACCAGACCCTGTGCCCTCATACCCAATACCCCAACACCCAATACCCCCAACGCCAGCACCCCAAAACTCATCAACCCTCCCCAAATGCCCCCACCACGACTCCACCACTACTCCCTCACAACATGCACATGTGAGTCCAATTAATCACGCCCCCTTTTCGGAGGAGGGGCTTGAGTGTCTGTGCAGCGCATACAACGCAGGGAGCGACACACAGGGCTTGTGTGTGTGGAACTCGCTGGTGTCGTGCTCGATGATGGAGCAGGTTGAAGGTCAGTGTTGGCATTCCTCTGCTTTGCCATAGCGATTGCCACCTGAGTGATAGCCTGGGTCATGGCTGCCATTCCTTCCCGCACGCGCCGGGCCACATGGTACACGGCCCGGCTCACCACCCTGGCATTCTCCTGCAGGGCATCCTGCATGGCCTGCCATGTTGCCTCGCCATCTGCCACATATTGCCTAACCATGTCCTGCATGGCCTGCTGCCGTCCCTCCATGTGGGCCAGCCGCCCCTCCAGATCCTGGATGTGTTAGGCAGCAGGAAGTTGCACGGGAGGTGGGATATGTGGGTTCCCGGGGCTGTACACAGCTTCTTCCAAGTTTTTGTCAGGGGCACTGTCCTCCACTGTGCTTTGTCCAGCTGAGCTATGTACCAGAGAGTAAATGGGGTTGCCTGCATGGGTGGCGTACGTTCGCGGTCGTCATGCGTGCTGTTGGCTGAGGGGCCTACCACCTCTTCCTCCTCACTGTGTTGGGAAGATTGGGCCACTTCACCCTGCTCACTTGTGGCTGCTGATTGTGGCTCCTGAGGTGGTTCCTGTGCCCCAGATGTGTTTGTTTTGCGTGTGGCCTTCATGCCAGGAGTGGCTTTTGGCTGGTGTGCCTTGCTGGCAGCAGTGGGTCTTTGCTGGTGGGCCTTGGTGGGGGTAGGTTGTTCCTGCTCGGACTGCTGGCCAGCCTGTGTGTCCTCTTGGATGGTGGGCTGTGGCATGGAAGCTGTGGCACGCTTCAGTCCTGCCTTTGCAGTCGAAGGCCCCTGACTGGAGGTGGCGTTGTCATCACCACGGCTCTGACGTGCAGTGGCTTTTTTGGTTGTTGGGGCGTGTTCCGCCTCGCTCTCTGTTCCTGTGTCTGCGGGGGACAGTGAGGCAGGGCATCAGTCATGGGTCATCATCCATCCTACATACATTGATACTAGTACATTCCAAGTCCTGCACATTCTCATGGACATGTTGGAGGGGCAGCCATGGTGCATACAGGATTGGTTCATCGGGGGGTGCAGTGTTTGAGCATCCTTCTGGTGCAGCCATGTTGTACATGGTGTTTGTTGGATGGCCTACATGTGTCTCGTGGTTTGCGTGTTGTGGCCATGCCTCAGTGGCTGTGTGCCATGTGTTGTTTAGATGTGGGACAGATGTGCTCACATTATGTGCGTAGATGCATTGATGTTTACACTGCGTACATGGTCATGGTGGGTGTGTCAGGTGTGCAATTGGCGGTGGTGATGTGTGCACCGTGCCATGAGATGGCACAGTGGTCAGGCCTGCATCTGTACAGTGATGTGTGTGTGCGCATGCAGATGGTACTTGTGTTGGCAATTGAGGACTCATGTGGGTTGTGTCAGTGGGGTGTGTTGGGTGTATTCGTGGCAGAGACATTGTGGTTTGTGTCTGCGATTAGCAGAGAGTAGGTTACGGACCCACAGCCAGAGATCATCTCTCTGCTTTCTGCAGTCACGTACAGTCCGGGGTGTTGTCCCCAGCGCAGAGACCTTTGCGCAACCTCCTCCCACAGAGCTTTCTTGTGCTGTTGGGCTCCCCGGTGCAGGTTTGTGTAAAAAGCAACATCAGCGTGTTCCACCAAGGTATCATCTAGCATATTCAGCTCGACGTCGCTGAACCTTGGCTTTCTGCGACGGACTGTGTCTTGCCTCATAGCCATCTTCCTCTGCTTGCTTCCACACTGCTCAGTTCTCTGGCTCAGGTGCTGTAGGCTGAGGATTGCAATGGATTGCATTTTTAAAGGTGGCCGGCGGTGCATTTCCTGTTCTGTTGCGATGACATTGCTTCCGGTGTCGGTTTTACTGGCATCAGTGTACCAGTACTTACGGAATTGAGGGTGCTGGTGCCTGCGGCATCGCCGATGCCGGTATTGGGGGGCCTTACCTGCATGCCGGTGTAACCGTTACGGGCATGCCGGAATGCACGTGCACGCTGACTCGCTGATAACGGTAATCTTGTTTTTTTACCGGCAAACTTGTAATGAGGCTCTATGTGTATAATAAAAATTGTATAATATAACAATGCTATACCATGGACCTATGAGCCCATGCAAAATAATTCCTGTCTACCCAACGCATGTGGCACTCAGGGAATGTGGTGCCAGCCCCTGAGTTTCCAATGAGCAGCTTGTCCTAGAACTGTGATATCGTTCTCAACCCTCCCCTGGTACTGCAGGGGTAGGGTGGGCTCTATAGACACGACCATAGGAGTGTCAAAACATCACCCTGGGGTCAGCTTTGACTAAGAAAAGGACCATAGAGACATTGGTGGCCAGCATGGATACAGACATTACATTAACAGCTCATTTAACCACTGTCTCTCCTATGCCAATAGTGACAAATGACTGCATACTAGGCAAGCACTTTTACAAAACATTGAGGTTTCTAAGCAAGAGTAGAAAACATCACAAAATCCCATGGGTGATGTAAGCATGGCATTTTTGCTTTGAACTACATATGCAAATGGATAGAGCTCAAGTTCGTCTCAGACATCACAGCCAGATACATGATTGAATGCGTGGAACATCTATTCCAAAAGGGAAGGTTATCTTTCGGAACTTGTCAGTGACAATGAGGTCCAATTTACATCGCAGGAGATGTGAAGTTTCGTAATGTGAACAACCTCAAACAGTGGCGCATCAAATCTTACCATCCACAGCCTAATAGACAAGTAGTAAGGGCGAATGGATGAATCAAAGTAAGCCTACAACTAGCCGCTACTTCAGGAAAGAATGGAAAGTGCTCTAGAGGTGATAGCACAGCATCGAGTCTTTTCCACTCCCAATCACAGAAATGTCCCCCTTCGAACTCATGAGGGGCAGGCAGATGAACAAGATGATGCACCTGAAATAGCTTTCAAACATCAAAGATAGACCCCATGGCTTTAATCAGGAAATTCCCTACAGAGTGAACAACAAACAACAAGACAACAAACAAGAGAAAATACTACTTTCGAAGGGATTGTGTCCTCCGACGTATTCCTTATCTTAGATAGAAATCCTTCAGCTTTGCTGGCCTCGGAAAATTTTTTCGCCAGAGGGCGCTGCGCGTCGATGATCGCCGAGTCGATGACCCTCGACGGCCTCCGTGCCGACGTCGACGTCATCCTGCCTATAAAGGCCGCGCGCAGCGTCCGTTGCTCAGTTCCGTTTTTCCGCGCTTCGTTGTGCCTCGGAACACCGTTGCTCAGTTCTCGTCAAGATAACGTATATAATAACTACTATTTACCTCGATATCGATGGCATCCTCCTCCGACCCGACGACCCCTCGGTCCGGTTTCAAAAAGTGCCGAGACTGCGGGAAGAAAATGTCGTTGACGGACCCTCACAGGGTCTGTTTGTGGTGTCTGGGAATCACGCACCAGAGTTCGGAGTGTGAGGAATGCCTTTCCATGACGGCGAAAGCCTTGAAGGAGCGTAGGGGGAAGCTCGAGAGAGGTAGGTCAACTTTAACTTCCTCGAAAGCTTCTTCGGTAGAGTCGAGACGTTCGTCTCCTCACCATAAAAAACACTCTCGATCTAGATCACGAAGTGGCTCCCACCACTCGTCGACATCGAGACACTCGAAGAAGAGACGTAGGAGATCCCCTTCGTCATCTTCGTCGAGTTCTCCTGAGAGAGTTCATTGCCCCACAAAACGCAGCTCGCAAGCTGAGTGGGAGGAATTCAGGAAAAAGATGCTAAGCGTCTTCGAGAAAGCGGCCTCGTCCCCCTCGAAGACAGCTGAGGGTGATACCCCGGGTAAAAAACCCAAAAAATCTAAACGCCGCGAGTCGCAGTACCCGGCGGAAAAGTCAACCCGAAAGCGCCTCGAGCCATCGGGAGATAAAGCATCATCGACGCCATCGTCGAAAACTCCTTCGAAACAGAGGTCGGCGCCATCGACGCCGTTGTCGAAGGATTCATCGGCGCATCAGTCGATCGAGTCGACGCCGACGTCGACGCCGATATCGACGCCGGTGAAGGAAAGAACCACGGCTACTCCACAGCCAACGGTTAGACAAAAGACCTCCGACTCGACGCCGAGAACGTCGACGTCGTTCTCGAGCAAGACTCCGATCCTTTCGAGTTCTTCGAGGCCTAGTACACATTTCTCGACGCTTTTCACGGCGCCTTCGAGTACTTTCACGTCGGTGTCGACGACATCGACGTTTTCAAGGCCTGTGATGATGGCTCCTTCTGCATTGGAAATGGGGTTTATACCATTCCAAAAACCAATGTATCCCCCTTTAACCTCGATTTTTGAGGAAAGGGAGGATTCAGACCAAGATATTGATTTACAGAGGACCACATCACCAGAGCCAGAGACTTTCGCCTCTGAGGAAGGAAGATTAAAAAATCTTCAGGATGCACTTCAGGAAGCTAGTGGCTTGGACACTTCTCCTGAAGCAGAATTTATCAAACCAGACCCAGGAGAACATGCGGAGACTCCATATAGAGCTCTGATGTCTAGAATCATAGAATTTATGGGTTGGTCTGCACCTTCTCCTGCCTTTCAGCAGGATGACCTCACTGACATACTGGACAAGGGCCCACAGGAGGATCCTGTGGTTCCATTTCACTCTGCTCTACAGAGAAGGATTTTGACAAACTGGGAAACGCCAGAAATTATCCCGGCAGTAAATAAAAAACTGTCAACAAAATACAGGGTGGCTAGTTCTGACCCTGAATATTTGTCAAAACACCCTACTCCTGAGAGCTTGGTTGTACAGGCTGCAACCTCATCAGGCAGCACATCTGCATACCCCACTGCTCCGCAGGATAGGGATGACAAAAAGTATGATGCCATGGCTAAGAAGGTTTTTTCTGCCTGTAGCATGGCGTTAAAGTCTATTAACGCGACCTGTACGCTCGCTAGGTTCAGCCACACCCTTTGGGAGTGCGCTTCATCAGCGGCTGACTGCCTCCAAGAAGGAGAGGAAAGGGACGCATTTTTAAACATCATCAGGGATGGTAAAGATGCGATGTGCGAGACCCTACAAACTGGCCTAGATTCTGCTGACAGTATCAGCAGGGCCATGGCGGCAAGTACCACAATCCGCAGGCATGCGTGGTTGAGGAAGTCTGGTTTTGCCTCTGACGTGCAGACCAGGCTTTTGAATATGCCCTTTGACGGTTCTACCCTCTTTGGAAAGAAGGCGGATGACAGTTTGGAGAAACTGCAAACGTCCAAGGCAGCAGCCAAGTCATTGGGAGCTGCTATCCGTCAGAATACCTTTCGTCCTTCGGGATCATCGTGGAGAGGACGGTCCTTTCGTTACTATTCCTCATATGGAAGGGGCAGGGGACGACCGGCTCAAAGAGGCCAAGGAAGATTTACCCGTGGTGGACGGGGTAGGGGAAAGAAAGCCGCACCCGCAGGAGCAGGAGCCACTTTACCTTCGGCAACTGCATCAGCCGCTTCAAAACCACTCTGAGGTCTCCCCTCACAGAACACCAGTAGGGGGCAGGTTAACTCACCATCTGACGGAATGGCAGGCTATTACGTCAGATGCTTGGGCTCTGGAGACAGTGGCCCAAGGTTACTGCCTGCCCTTCCTACATATCCCTCAGAGTCATCCACCGGGGAACAACCCTTTGAAGCTTCCAGATCCGCTCCTCTTGCAGGAGGTTTTAGACCTGCTAGAGAAAGGTGCCATAGAACTGGTACCTGTAGCGGAAAGGAACAAGGGTTGGTACTCCCCCTACTTCATAATACCGAAGAAGGACGGAGGACTGAGACCCATCTTAGACTTACGGGAATTGAACAAATTCCTCCGAAAGGACAAGTTCAAGATGGTGACTCTCTCTCAGATCCTTCAGGCCCTCCAGCTTCAGGACTGGTTGGTATCTCTAGACCTCCAGGACGCTTATTTCCATGTGCCGATCCATCCCAGGCACAGGAGATACCTGAGGTTCGCAATTGGCAGCTCTCATTATCAATTTCGAGTTCTGCCATTTGGGCTAACCTCCGCCCCGAGGGTCTTTACCAAGCTAATGTCGGTTGTGGCTGCAAGTCTAAGGAGGGAAGGGATTCATGTCTACCCTTACCTAGACGATTGGTTGATCAGAGCTGTATCTTCGGAAAAGGCTCAGAGACAACTAGATTATGTTTGCCACTTCCTTCACAAGCTGGGCTTCTCCCTCAATTTAAAGAAGTCACAGATGATACCATCACAGAGACTCCAATTCATTGGAGCAGTCCTGGACACTTCCCTGGGAAAAGCCTTGCCACCAGAGGTGAGGGCTCGAGATATTCTGCAGATGGTCATCAGATTTCAGAATGCCCAATATCTCCCAGCCTACGACTTTCTGAGGTTGCTAGGCCTCATGGCATCCTGCATATTCCTCGTGCCGGAGGCTCGCCTGAGAATGAGATCCCTCCAGTGGGCACTGAGAACTCAGTGGTCACAGTTCTCAGGAAGGATGACAGATCTCCTTCGGATCCCGGTCAAAGTAGCCCGAGACCTTCAGTGGTGGGCCTGTCGGGAGAACATCCTGAAAGGAGAAATGTTTTGGCAACCATGGCCGGAGATAACAGTAGTCACGGATGCCTCACTCACGGGGTGGGGAGCTCACGCCAACGACTTGACCATCAGCGGTCGTTGGTCTCCATCGGAGTCCAGACTACATATCAACCTGTTGGAGCTGAGAGCCATCAGACTAGCGCTGAAGGCTTTTCTGCCGTCTGTACGGGGAAGAAACGTCCTAATAATGACGGACAATACAGTGGCCATGCACTACCTCAACAAAAGAGGAGGCGTAGGCTCACTACCACTGTGCAGAGAGGCGATGCAGCTCTGGTTTTGGGCAATTCAGGAAGGAATCTCTCTATCGGCAATTCACCTAGCCGGAGAGAAGAACTTGACAGCGGACGCTCTGAGCAGGCAGAGCACAGTCTCTCACGAGTGGGAGATAGCTCAGGAAGTCCTTCAAGAGATCTTCGCCCTTTGGGGAACCCCTCAAGTGGATCTGTTCGCCACCAGTATCAACAGGAAGTGCGACAGATTTTGCTCAAGGGAATTTCCCCCGAGAGGAGCTCTAGGAGATGCGTTCGTAGTGGACTGGGAGTTCCCACTTCTGTACGCGTTCCCTCCGGTCCCTGTCATTCCTCAAATGATCAGGAGGTTGAGAAGGTTTCGGAAGACCATGATCCTAATTGCCCCGGATTGGGCCAGGAGAACGTGGTACCCGGACCTTCTAGACATGTCCATCTGCCCTCCAATTCGACTGCCATACAGAGAGGATCTTCTCTCGCAGAAGGAAGGTCAGATTCTCCATCCAGCCATCAAGACCCTCAACCTTCACGCTTGGTGTCTGAAAGGTTGAGGTACAAGGATTGGGACCTTCCGGATGATGTTATGGAGGTGTTGCTTTCGGCCAGAAGGCCGGCAACTAAAACTCTATACCGCTGCCGTTGGAACAAATTTTGCAGCTGGTGCAGAGAAAAGAATATTGAACCCTTTTCTTGTGGTACACCTATGGTGTTGTCATTCTTACTTTACCTGGCTAATTCAGGCCTACAGGTTGGCACAATTAAGGGCTATCTCGCAGCGCTATCAATCTTTAAGCGCACTGCAGAGGAGCCTTCATACTTCAAAATTCCATTGGTAATACAATACCTAAAAGGATTAACTAATGTTTATCCCCCGAAACCTTTTCAAGTTCCCTTATGGGATTTAAACCTAATTTTAAACTTCCTAAAGGGTGCCCCTTTTGAACCACTACACTCTTGTTCATTGAAGCTTCTCACCCTCAAAACTGTTTTGCTAATAGCATTGACATCTGCTAGAAGGGTTAGCGAGTTGCAAGCCTTATCGTGTAAACCTCCACATACAATCTTTTACAAGGACAAAGTTGTTCTTCAGGTGAAGCCTAACTTCCTCCCGAAGGTAGTCTCGGAGTTTCACATCACTCAGAAGATTATATTACCTTCTTTCTACCCTCCTCCTCATCCGGGGAAGGAGGAAGAGAGACTGCACAGGCTGGACCCTAAGCGAGCCTTGAGCTTCTATATCAGCAGATTGGCTAAGATCAGACAAGCAGACCAACTCTTTGTAGGTTATGCAGGACATAAGTTGGGCCTTCCAATAACAAAACAAACCATCTCCAGATGGATTATTTTAGCCATTCTGGAGTGCTACAAATTGGCAGGAAAGGAGCCTCCTCAAAATCTAAGGGCTCATTCTACCAGGGGTATCGCAACATCCTCAGCCCTTCAAAGAGGGGTGCCAATTCGAGATATATGTGCGGCTGCCACATGGTCGTCCGCACATACATTTACCAAATTCTATAGCCTGGATTCCTCCTCTAGTCAAGAAACTAGATTCGGCAAGGCTGTGTTACACTCTGTCCATTCTGGAAGGGTAACATAACTTTTATTACTCCCGCCTCCAGTCACAATACCACTGCTATGGGAGTCTATCTAAGATAAGGAATACGTCGGAGGACACAATCCCTTCGAAGAACTAGTTACTCTTACCTTGTAACGTTCTTTCGATGGGATGTTCCTCCGACGTATTCCTTATCGACCCTCCCATCCATCCCCGCAGTATGACTTCCTGTGGGTTTGCAGCCTATGCTCCTTCAAGGTGATTAGTCTAATCCAAAAACATTACTGGGGACTACAAAACGGAACTGAGCAACGGACGCTGCGCGCGGCCTTTATAGGCAGGATGACGTCGACGTCGGCACGGAGGCCGTCGAGGGTCATCGACTCGGCGATCATCGACGCGCAGCGCCCTCTGGCGAAAAAATTTTCCGAGGCCAGCAAAGCTGAAGGATTTCTATCTAAGATAAGGAATACGTCGGAGGAACATCCCATCGAAAGAACGTTACAAGGTAAGAGTAACTAGTTCATCTATACACTACACATACAACTATAAATATAACCTGGAGACCTAGTGAAAAGTAAATTAAACAAAAACACCATGACAAAATACAGTAGTCCGACTTGTGTAGAGAAATCTGGCATTGATTATGTAGTTAGAAAAGATGGAAAACGAAGCGTACAAAGAGTTGCAGTGTTCAAGAGGACGGGAGAAACTGGTGTGTAAAAACAGAAAGGGGCGCAACAGGAAGATTTGACTACCAAACCAGAAAAATCAACACACTAACAAGAGAATAAGGTTAAACAAGAAGGACACAAACTCCGGGAAAAACACTGCATCACAAAAAGTCCACCCTACGCAGCCTGCGCTCCTCCTCCACCTCACTAGCTACCCCAGATTCTCCAGAAAGAGCAGAAGGAAGGAGCTTCACTGTCATCGCTCCCACCCTGTAGATCTCCCTCCCACCATCTATCCAAGAAACCTCCTACCTAAACTTTCGCAAAAAAGTCAAAACAGCTCTATTCAACAAATATTCCTGAAACTATTATCCACAATATCTCTGTCATCTGTAACGTAATAATACTGTGTACCTGTCACTATGCACATAATGCTTCTGTGCTTACTATCACCGTAATACCTGCGGGTCTTGGGCGCTATCAACAATACAAATAAAAAAAAAAAACAAGGGCACTGGAGGAGTGCAATACTTCTCCTTCTGAAAGCGGAAGCAGAGAATCATCTCAATTAAGTCTTTGGGACTACCTGCAGAACCGAGAAGATTACAAAGAAACAGACAATAACCTGAAAGCTAAATGACTATGCACTACATCAATTGTCTTGTGTAAGGAAGTAGACGTTTAGTGCACAGTCCATTCTCTTTGTCTAGCACACACCAGGCATGTGACACAAGGCATGGTGTAAGAGGGAGGCAGTGTGCACAGCGTGGACTGTGACAAGGGGAGAAGGAAGCAGCCGCGAGTCTGGTCCCGTGTATTGATTGTACACTTTGCTAATATCGTATTCGTTATGCTGTTTCCTAATTTTAGATCCATAAATAAAAAAGCATGTGCAACAAATTAACATTGAGTGGAACAGCTTTATTGATGGCGTTCCCTCAGCATCTTTCACACATGAGGGTATCAAATACAACAGTTGTTTCTCCTGGTATAAATTAGAACTGTGTACATTTTGTTGCTATATGATTTAGGATTGCCAATTTCCCTAGTGTCATAATAGCACACTATGGGTTCTATCAGGAGTGGGTGGTATCCCGATGGTCAATCTGCTGGGATACCGCCCAACGCAATTAGCGTTACTGCAACTTGGTCCAGCACTAGTAGCGCTGCAGTAAATCCCCATTTATTTAGTCCACGGGACTCAATGGGGCATTTTTGGCGCAATAACCGCAACACTAATTGCGCCACGGTAATTGTACTGAAAATGGCCAGAAAGTCGGCGCATTCTCCTCCAGCTCAGAGCTGGTGGTGAATGCTCTGAGTTTCCCCCAACTCGGGATTGGGCGGAGTGGTAATGCAGCGGTAAAAGCATTACCGCCGCATTTTTTCTGCTCTGCCCAACTCCTGATGAGGCACGTACATCTGGCAATATGTCAGTTATGTAGAACAAGTACATGTTTCTCTTGTGTCTCCAGTGTTTATTCCAAGCACATATTTTTCGGATGGAGAAATAGGTGTTTTCCGGCAATAAAATGCTACTATATGACCTTGCATCAGAGTCTTTAGAGCTGGTAGCAGGTAGTCTTGGTTGTACCATTTAGAGACCTACATCTCACCACTTTGCAAATTCACCAGACGCCATTGCTGGGGAGGTAGCATTCTCGTGTCTTTCTCATTACTCATACTATGCTCGGCTAGTTTGGCACTGGGCCAGGTACAGTAGCAGATATGATATTCCTAATACCTGCTTCATGCTTCAAGTAATACAGAGAGCACTCAGTTATTGGAATTCTGAAAACAATTTTTAATGAAGCATTTCAATTCACTGACGGATTTCAGCATGGCAAATGCATCCAATGTTGTTATGATGTATAGACTCACACTTCCAGAAAATATTTGATAAATCTCAAGCCATGCCTATTTGTGCTGGTCCTTATGCCCAGTTGGTCAACCAACTCTCGCTCTTGAGGGCCCCAGTGATAGAAACGCAACATAGGCTCTTCAAAATACAAAACTGCATTGTATAAAGTGCTTTATCACACGAATGTTGAATGTTAAATATGTCTCTTTTTTTATTCTTTTTGCCCTAGGTCAAATTTGAAATGTCTGAAAATACAACACTTGCAGATTTGCTGCAGTTACAGCTCCACAAATATGAAGATGAGGTTCGCAATATTGTTGACAAAGCTGTCAAGGAGTCAGGAATGGAGAAGGTGTGTTATTTGCTATGCATTATGATTTGGGCACTTGATAGCAAATCCTGGTTATGGGGCTGGTAATTAAGCAAGCTTCTGGGCAATGGGTAATGGACTAAATATGGATGTGATGGCAATCATTGTAAGTGGTGCAGGTGCCAGTGCATTCTGAAAATCCTCTGGAAAATGAAACTAGCACAAGAAAATCAAGTCACTACCTCACATAAAAAGTACAGGCGTCTCCATACACAGTATATAAAGATCTCTTTATATAATGCATCTATGTCAACAAGTAATTTCAGTGTGTATCATACATATTTTAATTCCCAATAAATGTGTTTTACTAGTGTTTATAAGTCATTTTTGACAGTATGCTTTTTCAAACCAATTTGTCAAAGCTTCATGTCATCCAGAATAATGCAGTAAGAATGGTGGCAGAGAACATGTTACCAATGCCAGAAGATCTTTGCATTGCCTTCCAGTTCAGGATCGGTTTAACTTCAGATTTCTTATGATTGCACATGAATGTCTACATGGCAGCAGTCAAACTTATCTTAAGCAGAGTTTGGGCCTCATTATGACCCTGCCGGTCCTTAAACAAGGGTGCCGGTAAGCTTACCGGCAATGTTGTTTCCGGACCAGCATACATTTCCGGACCGGTCACGGAAGCACCAGCAACGTTAGCTACGGCGCCAGTGCTTCCGGGTCCCCACTCCCATAGTGTCCTATGGGACTTTGTGGGAGTGGGGACTTACATTTTACTGGCGCCTGACTTTCCGGGCTTCTGGGGTTGTAATCTCTCAGTAGCATCGGGAGGTCAGCAGCCAGTAACTATTTACAGTCCGGCGGCAACCCGCATTAAAAAAGGGGAAAACCATATGCAAATGAGACTTGTTTCCACCCCAAAAGGGGCAGGCCAGCCCGAACTGCTAGGTCACACCTTTTTTGCATGAGACCATAGGCATCCCCAAACATATTTCGGCCTCGTTGGGCCTCATTAGTGAGGAGTAGCTTGGGTCTCTAGGCCCAGCAGGCACGGGACCCACGTCTGGGTAAACACATCCCACTCGGGGTGACAAGGCACAACAAAAGAGGTGTACAATGAATCTTAACCTCTGGCATTGCACTTGGCAACCCTCCAGACCATCGTTCTTCGCCTGCTGAGCCATTACAAAAGGGGAAAAACCATATGCAAATCAGACTTGGTCCCACTGCCCGAACTGCTAGGTCAAATTCCTTCTGCTTGAGACCACATTCACGCTTCTGTAATGGCTTGGCAGGACAGAAATATGGCCTGGAGGGTTTCCCAGAGCAACACCAGAGGTCAAGTTTCATTCTAAACCTTCCAGCCATCACCTCTTTGTTTTTGCTTGCAGGGCACATTCCTTCTGGGATACAAAATGTTAGCAACATGAGACAACGAAGGGTTTGGGAATCTCTGCTACTCTGGCCTTTCTCACTGGTGTACAAGCTACCAACTATTCCTGCATGCATATGCTTTATTTCTATGTGTGGCCCTGGCTTCAGCGCAAAACTGGGCCTTGATTCCAATATGGCTGCTACTATCTAAGATGGTGTTTTGGTTCCCCCGTATATTAGAGAAAAAAACGTGCACTACTCTCCCCAGACTATGGCCCCATGCAACACACTCCTGCCCCCTGTAACTTCCCGGTACCCCTACTGCACACTCCAGTGCAGTGCAGGGTGGCCGAGAGGAAATGGCACGCTTCATGTACATCCTCTGACAAACTGGCCCGCTGCCTGCTCCAAAGGCAATACCGCCTCTCTGTCCTCACCAAGAAGAGAGCTCACATTCAAGCCCACGTCTCTGTGGCATCTAGCAAACTCAGCTGAACTCTTTAAAATTTGCAAGGAACTGGCCAATCCTGCCGCAGTCTCTACCTCTCCTGTCCCTTCCCAGGCCCTCTGCACAGCACTGGCTTCTCACTTCATCTCTAAAACTCAGGACATCCTGTCCTCACTCTCCTCCTCTCCCATTCCTCCCTCTACTCCCTGCTCTTACCCTGTTCCTTCTGCAGCCACCTCTCCTCCCTCCTTCTCTGCCTGTCCTCTGTTCTCTGCAGACAAAGTTTCTAGACAAGTCCGATCTATGAAAGTCTCATCAAAACAGGTTGACCCCTGTTCCTCCAAAACCATCAAGGATCAAATTGACTCCCTGGTTCCTGCCCTTGCTGACTTCTGCAACCACTCCTTCGCAACTTGAGTCTTCCCATCCCCCCTGAAGCACTCCCTTGTGCACCCTCGTCTTAAGAAACCCTCTGTCGACCCCTCCTGCCGGGCTTACTATCGCCCAATCTCCATCACTCCCTTCCTGGGCAAACTCCTAGAAAAGCTGGCCATCTCCCAGCTTAATCTCCACACTGAATCTGTTGGCTGTCTTCATGACCATCAGTCTGGCTTCAGAGCTGCTAGAAGCATGGAAACTGCACTCCTGAACATCCCTGAAGCCTGCTCTCCAACCTTGATTCTAACACCCCCTGTGTCCTCATCCTGCTTGATCTCTCCTCTGCCTTTGACACAGTCAACAATGCCATCCTACTCAAATGTCTCTGTAATTACCTGGGTATCACCAGTCAGACCCTGGTGTGGCTGACTTCTTTCCTCTCTAACCGACCCTCCCAGGTCCAACTTGGGTCCTTCCTCTCCGCTATCTTTTTCTCTACCTGTGGTGTTCCCCAGGGGTCTAACCTCTCTCCCTGGCTGTTCAACCAATACCTGGCACTTCTTGCCCACCGCATTGCTGCTCTCTGACCCAACTTTCAGTGCAATGCGGATGACACTCAGCTCATTTTCAGGCTACCTTTGGCCACCTCTTCTCCGTCTCTCATCACTGACTGTCTCTCTGCTATCCCGGAGTGGTGCGCCGCCAATGACCTCTGCCTTAATGCCAGTAAGACTGAGATTCTCCTCATTGGCACAACTGCTCCCTCCTTTCCTGTCACTCTCTGGCCGGCCTCTCTTGGCCCTCTTCCTGCTCCTACCTGCAAGGCTAAAAACCTTGGGGTCATCTTCGACTCCACACTCTCTTTCTCTCCTCACATCTCTGACATCTCTAAGAAGTCACACTACCAGCTGTACCTCCTCAGAGGTATTCTTCTTTCCTCTCCTTACCCAAAAGGCTCACTGTCTCCAGAGCTCTGGTTCTCTCTACGCTGGACTATTGCAACAGCCTCTTTCTAAATCTGCCTGCCTCTACTCTCCGCCCTCTGCAACTCATTCAGAACTGGACTGCGAGACTTGTCCTTGGCCTGAAGCCCAGGGATCGTATCTCTCCAGGACTGAAATCTCTGTACTGGGTTCCAGTGGCTGCGAGGATTAAGTTCAAAACCCTCTGCATTGTCCACAAGGCCTTTTGGGGCCTGGGGCCTAAATACCTTCAACTCTCTCTTCCTAAATATCTTCTCGAGCTCTTCGCTCATCCGCCTCCAACTCCCTCAGGGTCAGTCGGTTCTCCAAGCAGCGAGTTGGTGGTAGATCTCTTTCTTTGTCTGGGGCTTCCCTCTGGAACAGCCTCCCTGCCTCCCTGAAACTTGAGGAGAACCATCTCCAGTTCTGGTAGCACCTCAAAACCTTTCTCTTCACTTCTGCTTTTTCTCCTTCTCTCCCCTGCTGACCTCCTGGCTGAAACTGAAACTGCACTGCTTTCCTGCCCACCCTTTGATCTCGGGCCCAGGTCCCTCCCCGGCCAGTCACACACACCTGCACTGCCTGCCTTGCAACTCTCGTACTTGGGGACTGTTTCTGTATCCCTATAGTCCCACTACCAGCACTAACCTTTGCACTTTGCACTTGCCACTTGCTGGCCGTTACTTACTCATTGTATTATTATATTCCCATGTACTTCACTGTCCCCTCCCCCCACACTTTTCCCCTTCCCCATCCCATGCACTTGCGCAATCTGAATGTCACCTGGCTTAATAGGATCATTGTTTCTCCTCCCTCTGTTCCCCCTCCCTTGCCTCATTGCGCCTTGTAACACTTGTGGATAGGTGCGTTATGAATGCCATATCATATCCCAAGCCTCTGCCTCATCCAAAAGTGCTGGGGGGCTTGGGATGATCGTCCTCCCTTCCCAGCATTCCCGCCTTTTGTTAATAATACATTAACAAACTCCCATGTGGGCCCCTCGTCCTTCTCACCCCTTCTTTCCCCTTCCAATCTTTCAGCTGTCAAGTATGGAGGTGACCCTTCCTTTGGTACCCATGCCTTACATACAGACCATAATCCTTTCCCTGCCTGTGCATATTTCTCCGGGGTACATGTCATGTATATACATTCTCCATTCCCTGCAAAATATACCCAGTGATCTGAGTAGTTCCAGGGGGGAAGGTGGGGAACTGTGGTGGTGCCTGGGGCGTGAAGGCATTGCTCTATCACAACCATGCATGGATTGTTTGAGTCAGCAGTCTGACCTGCACTGTGTTTTGTACCACAAGGTGCCTCCTGTACCCCAATTGAGATCCTCATCACTGTGCTGCTAGGCACTGTTATTGCACTGCACCGAAGTCCCAATTGGCACGTGCAGAATGTTACCAATCCAAACACGATCAAGGGAACAAAACATCTTCATGATAGCCCCCATCCAGCATGGTGCCCAAGAAAAAAGCTTGTGAAACCAATCAGTGTCTTGTATGCCAGCTACTGTTTGCATATGAGTGCCGAGAACGTGCAGTGTCCCCATTATGTTGGTAAGAGACCCATTATCTGCGTCATTAGGAGATACATAGATGCAACATGAATCACCAATCTTCTTGCAGATCCCTCCTTCAATGTCCAGGGGGAGGTTTTGCATGTATCTATTCTGCTGTGTCATCAGCCTGATTGCGCACATTTCCATCTTGATCACATTGAGGCCCTGTTTAATGTCATTGGCCAGCTGGATCACCTCCCACCACACAATTAGCAGCCATTTGGCATTCGTAGCAGTCTGCACTCTTAGTAAAAGGAAGAAGCAAAAAAAAAAATGTTTTGCTCTAGAGTCGATATTGATCTGCATTCCCTATACGTTGCTATGTAACAAGTGCATTAGTAACAGATGCATTAGGCTGTGTGTCATGGACCGCGGCCGCTGTATTATTCTTTTCAGTTATATTTACAACATTGTCATGTGTCAAAAAATGCAAAGAGCCCTTAATAAAACATCCATTAGTAATAGTTGTGTTTCTTATGCCTCCCTTTTTATATCCTTTATCCAAACATAGAAATAGCAATTATACCAGCTAACCAGTGCATTACACATATGTACGTGGGTGACAACACTGTTATAAGAGAATCATTTTGAAAGCAAAATTGTTGCTTTTTACAAATGGAGTTATTGGACCCATGTACATTCATTGCTAGATAAAATAGATGCTATAGAGTGAGAACAAATTTAAGAAAGAGAGAGAGAAAGATACCAGGGAGAGAGAAAGAATTATGAAAGAGATAGAGAAAGAGATAATATAGAAAGAAATAATTGATAGAGAGAGAGAGAGAGAGAGAGAGAGAGAGAGATAATGAGATAATAGAGAGATTATACATTCTCAGTGCAAACAATGCATTGCAGCATTTTCATGTATCACAGAGGTAGGTTTGTTGTAGAATTTTGAAGAAATAAAGGAATAAACACGTCAGTAAGTAAACATCAGTACCTCTGCAGCTATACATGTTTTTCTAGAACTATTGCCAGGGGGACAGTATTTACGTGCAGTACTTAACCTGTACTGTTAGTACTTTACTGTGTTTGGGCAGAGGGTGTGGCCTGGGGTGCCTTGCGAACATCAGATAGATGCACCCAGTACCGCAACTCATGAACCTTTACTGCAAGAGGAGTAGCATAGACAACCTCAAAGGGCCCTATGTAGCTAGGCTCGCTCCACCAGAGGACAAAGTTCTTCACAAAGATAAGAAAACCAGGGAAAAGCTGGAGAAGGGGTGATGTGGTCGGAGAATCAGATGCAGCGCTGGTCGTCTCCTCAGTCCTTGGCAGTGCGATCTGTTGAGAGATACATTTTATGGCTTTGGTCAAGGCATGCAAATAACTCCCAAATTCTTCTCTTTAAATAGATGCAGCCCTGTGAGCATCAGATGCTCTCCTGATTGGAGATAGAGGCATATGCATGCGCCGTCCGTAACCACCTTGTGGGGTGATAAGTGATGATCCTTACAGGGCTGCATTTGCATGCTAAATAGAGCTAGTGGCAAGCAGTGAAACCAATTTTTCTTTAAGGTGGTGCTCAGATAAGACAACTTACTTTTTAGAAGACTATCCTCTCCATCACCCTGTTGGCTCGGGGGTGGTAAATTGTACACATCCGATGCTTATTGCCCAATGATGCAGTGACCTCTTTCAAGAGCTCATTGAAAAAGTGTGTGCTGTTGTCGGACCTTAAAACTTTGCACACATCCCATCGAGGAAAAACCTCTCTGACCAAAAACCTGGCTGTGCATTTAGCATCAGGGTCTGCGCAAGGACCAGCCTCCACCCACCATAAGAAAGGACACAAAACAACTATTAAGTAGCAGGATCTGTTACACCTTTCGACCATGTCCGCATGGTGGATATGTAACCCGCGGAATCGCCCAGTAGAGCGGGCAGTGTACCTCAGATTGTTCTTAGGGTAAGATCAGTACTGTAGTCTGACACGTGATACAATTAACAATCATTTTAGTTACTGCCTCTTGCAGGTTCGGACAAACCAGTCCTCCTGTATATCTGCAGCAATATGTTTTTTGACACATGGGATGGATGATGCAGCTGGTCGAGTTACGACCTGCAGAAACCCTTGTATCATAACTACTTTGCCCAATGTTTCTTGTCACCACAATAAATCTGTAGGGGGCTGCCTGAATCCCCTTTTCAACCACAAGTCTTTCTTTTCCTCAGGGGCTCGTCCCTGTAATTAGATGAGCTGTGCAATCGGTAAGGATTTATAGGAGTCTGGCAGCTGTTTTCTGCTATGCCCTACCACTGGGTACTCAGGGAGACAGGTAAATACACTGCTTGCTTGGCCACCGCGTCCACCGCAGCGTTACTGAGAGACCTTATCTGTGTCATTAGTATGGGTCTTGCATTTCACCACTGCTGTCGAGGCATGGGATAGTGCATCAATTAGTTTATCTAACAGTGCTGCATGTTGTACTGGGGACCCGTCAGCCCTCCTAAATCCCCTCCTCTTCCAGAGCGCCAGTCCTGCCTGCACTATGGTGATGACATAGGCAGAATCAGAATATATGGTGACGCGGCACCCTTGAGATGCCAGAAGTGCATCGATGAGCGTAATAAGTTCTGCTGCTTGGGCCGAATAGTGCATGGGGACTCTCTTTGATTTATTTATTTATTGTGAATTTGTTAGGCGGTTATGCAACAAGTAAATTGTGTTTCAAAGCGCCCACATGGCAACAGGAAGGGAACATGCAAATGAAATAATATATACACTGGAGGATAAAGACGGACCTACTAGGCCGTGTGAGTATTCAGAACGTGCAAGTGCAGAGAGAGAAGAGGGAGGCGGTAGTGTGGGTAAGTTCTGGAAAGTCTGGGCCCTTGTGTAAGCAGCAGATGTATTGCCAAGTATAGTAAATGCTATAAGTGCAATAAGTGGGTAAGTGCAGGCCTACAGTGGGGTAGGCCAGTGGGTGCTGAAGCAAGGGCTCTATGTAGGCAGAAGCTGAGGCAATTGGGTGTGGGGTGCCCCGAGGACCATAAGGGCCCTACAAATCGTACCGACTGTAAGGTTAGCAGAGGAGGGAAGAAGGGAAGGAGGAAGTGAAAAGGTAAGCAGAGGAGGGAAGAAGGGAAGGTGTAAGGGATTTCAATCTGGCACACACCCAAGTCTCGCCCAGCATGTAGTGCGCAAATGAAACCCTTATTTATTTTTATCTATAAGTTCAATATTCTGAATGATATACCACTTATATCACACCCTTCTCCTCAGACCCCCATCCTCCCAGTCACCCTGAACCAGGAAACAGGCTAGTTTGCAAAGGTAAATATTTATTTATGTATTTAGAATTTAAATCACAATATATTTTAATAGGTAACAACAATCACCAATGGGGTGACAGAACACTGAATAATATCTTTAATGCACTAGGAATCAAATAATGAGCACAGAAAAGGATACATTTGGGTTGGTTTGGAACAGATAGCACTATGGTTAGGGGTTCCCCCTGCAAAACCCCTCAACCCACCAATAGGCAATTTAAATAGATGTGAGGAGAGAGCAAGTACTCAGGAATAACACAGATCAAACAGAATATCACTCCCACCTTCCCCCTTTAAACACAAGAGAAAAATGGAATTCACTTTTCAACTATCAGAAAACACCAAATCTGGTCAAAAATGCCTAAATTATTATACATTTCTATGGGAGCCGCTTTGAACAGATGCAAGCAAACAAAAGCAATGATTTAAACAAAAGAAAATAATGGGAATATCAAAGTCAAAGTGGGAAATAATTTAAAGCTAATTCACACGTGTAAAACATTTCAAAATGTCAATTCATTGCAAACTTTTCCTTATGCCATTTTTGATATAATGGATCAATCGCACTGTTAGGCAACCAAGTCGGGACACAGTAAGTTCTGAGACTGATTCATGACTTCAGTTACAGATCCCCATCATCTTCGCAGCGGCACAAGTCCGAAGACTCAAAGTGGGATTTATGGATCAGAGTTACACAAATAAAGATGACTATGAAAATGGTGCTTTCGTAACTAGACAGAAGAAGATAGCACTACGGATTTTGACGCTGTTACAGGTTATGAAAGTAGGGATAGTTCAGAGATTATAGTGGAACAAGATAAGCAAGCTATACAATAGTTCTCTAGCATCCTATTAATACTCACAATCCACTGGGATTTAAGATTTTTGGACAGTTCCGGTTGTGGTCAATGGATTGGGTCTATCAAGGAAAGACAGCACATCAGGTGTGGGACTGCATCAGCTAGGCCGGTCACCGGACTGCACAGGATCTGCCCTTCTTGTTTCTGGGTAGTTCAGATACTTTCCCACACCACCGCGCTCCACTGGGTAGTGAGAACAAGTTTGAGGATTGAGGCCTTGCTAAAAATGGTTCAGCTACTGCTTGGCAAGATTCTTGGCATCTGGATCTGGAAGGATGTTAAAGGCTGGATGTTGAATGCTGGAACAAAGTGCTTTGCTGGAATCAGAAGAGTGAGTCAGTCAGAATGTGTTGTCAGCTGTCTCTATTTATCCTTTCAAATGACATCACAAAAATGGGTGTATGGGCCAGCTTAACTAACTTTTCCCCTGTGAAATGGGATTGGATCAGGACCTCATTTCCGCCTTGCATCTGAGTGATTGGATCAAGGACGGATGATGTCACGTTTATGGTCTGGCTTTTACAGTCCTTAGAAACCTCCCCTGGCCACTAATATCAAAATCGAATTTTGTCTTACATACATATTTATACATTGGTAACCTCTACAAAAATCACACACAAAGATTCCATATTTTATGTGGTAGCTGTTCCTCAAAATCCCGCAGCTGTGGGATCGTGTTTCACCTTTCTGCATAATTTTGTCCATTTCTCCATGAACACATTTTCCAAACTTTCTGCAAATTTCCATAAATGCGTGTCTTTACCATAGAAATGCATCTGTAAAGTTTAACAATTCTAGCATTAATACAGTTCACATAAAATCACATATATTTCCATTCCTGTCCAGAATATGTTACACAGTTCCACCGCCTCTTGAAACGTACAGCCAAAAATTAGACTAACAAATCTGTCCTCTTTATATTTTTACCACTTTGGATAGCAAGTTATGAGTCTCTAAAAATTGTTCATTATTTATTGTTAGCAGCAAATGGTCCACCCTTTTGTCTCTCCCTGGAGCTCAAGGAACAGCACCCTCCTTTGGGGAATTCCTTCAAGGAGCAGTTTACGACCCCTTCACAAGTCCATTTCCTGGCCTGGGGATCTGCCATTCTTCATTCTCTGGCTGTAGACAAAAGTTTGGCCTAACCCACAATTATCATCTATCAGTGAGTTTCTGCTGAGAGGATTTCCCTCCCCTTGGGGGAAACCTGTTTTTCCACTTCTTGCAGGCCCAGCCAGGCTAACATATTCTTAATTTCTTAAATTCCAGCAGAAACCAAACTTGTTGCATCAAATGCCATAGATAAATTACTTTCTTAGCTTTAAACTTGTGGGATCAAAAACACAACTGAGATCTGTATTCCTTTTAGCAACAATCCTTTTATGTTTGCTAATCCGGCAGACTTTTAGTTTATATACTTTGAAGTTTCATCAGGAGAGCTCATCTGACAGGACTGTCATTCACACATAGCCCAGTGTGCTGCACACAGATTTTGACAGGAGCTGTCATCCACAGGCAATCCGGTTTTTCTGAGAAAATGTTTTGCCCTTCACATTTAAGGACCTTTTACTTTCACAATGCTTCATTAGATTAACTGAATTTTAGCGCCAAGCAAGATTTTGAGTGTTGAGAAGTGTTGTGTACAGGCATTTTGGAGTTTTTAGCAACAAAGTAAATGTCATTTACAGTTGAATTTTGGAGTTTCACTTGCAAAGTGCTGCTGCTCCCTCTGTACTCCATGTTTGTTTGTCATGGAGCCCACTGGCACATTTTCTGCAGTGTATGCTCTATTCCACCACACATGCACCATGGGCAGCAGGTTGTGCATCCATCTTTTTGTGTGTTGAAGAACGCGGTTCTGAATGTTTTGGCACGCACAAGAGTTTTGCCGCCATTTTAGCTGTTTCTTGCACCCTAAATAGCAAATTGATGCCGCATAGTATAGCAGAGTGGGTCAATGCACCCTACAAAGGAGGAAGTGAAAAGTCACCAATACCTGGTAGAACCTGTCCACTAGGCGGACTACTGCCGCCCCAGTATGCCTCAAACCTGTGCCCTGGTTGATAGTTGCTGACCTGTCCGGGCTATCTCTTGCCTTCAGGATGTCAACCTCTTCCTGCTCAAATCTTACACAATCATCTGCCTCAAGTTCTTCCTCAGTACACTCTTCTGTCAAAAAGGTGGCAGGATTTACAGTTTTACACCTCCCAATATGAATGTGCTGGATGGACAGGATGATCTTGTATGTGGATGCCTGCTGCGTGGTCAAAGTTGATTGGGAACCCTCCAAAATTGTGAAAACTGCATGCTCCACCTACAGTGTTACCGAGCACCCCATGACAACTTTGGATCTCTTCTCAATCGCAAACCAGCTGCAGAAAGTGCTTGTTCGCATAGGAACTGGCCGTATATCACTGAATCTAGCAGTCCACTGTAGTAGGCCAATGGCATATGGCCCATTATGCTTTTTGTGTCAGTACTGCGGTCATCAATTGGTGATTTGAATGGGAAAAGAGATACAACTCTTGTATGTAATCAAGGATAGCCAGCACTGGGGTAGTTAAGAGCACTTCTTTCAGGGCGTTAAAGTTGGTGACCATGTCCTCCGTTAATGCAAACTTCTGGTCATTCTTTTGAGCCTCTTTAAAGCCCTGTAACATTGGCCTGGTGTATGCTGCATAGTCTAGAATCCATACTCTACAGTACGTACACAATCCTAGAAATGTCTGCATCTCTTTGACAGTTTTGGGCTGAGGCATGCAGTGCACTGAAGCTGCATGGTCAGGTATAATTGTCTTCCTGTGACAGATATCAACTGGCCTAGATAGAGTACTTCTTGGAGGCAACATTGCGGCTTTGCCTTGTCCACCTTGCACCCCTGGTATGCCTGCAGCTGCAGGAGAGTGATAGAGTCCTTTTTGCACTGCTGCTCACTGTCCCTTTACACCAGCAAATCGTCAATGTACTGAATAATGGTGCTGGGCCCTTGAATGTTCCTTAAGTCTGCATGCAATATTTGGTTGAAAATACTGGGGGACTGACAGTACCCTGGGGACAATCTGGTGTGCTTGAAACACATTCCCCCATGTGTGAACTCAGTGAGGTACTGCGAATCAGGCTGCAAGGGTATGGAGAAAAAGTTGTTCTGAAGATGGACCACAGTGAAGTGGGTTGCTTCCTTGGGGATGCTGAATAGTATCATTGCAGGATTTGGAACTACAGGAAATTCCGTCTGGAAAATGTCATTTAGAGGACAAAGGTCCTGGATCATCCTCCAACTCCCCCTTCTGCCTTTTTTATCAGATAGATTGCTGTGTTGCATGGGGAGGGCAATACTGCGCCTGGCTTGAGTGTTATTTGGACCTGTGCCATCCCCTGCAAGAGCCCTACGTTGTGCGCGTTAGTTGTCCATAACCTTTCGGGTACTTGCTCTAAATCACTCTCAGTGAAAGGGGGCGGGCGACAAGGGCCATGTCACGACCCTCGCCCAAAACCCCCCCTGGCAAACCCATTGGCCAGGTGGAGTCAGGACTCGGGCCTCTAGAGCCTGGCATCCTCTTCAAAAGCCCTCATGGGGCCAGTCCTGGCACCTATGGTGCCAGGCTCATACACCATGAAAAACAATGTGCTTGCGAACTACTTTATTGTATTGTCAGCCAACATGGAGGCATCCACATAGCTTGGTTCCAAAGAACCAAGCTATGCGGTCTAGTGTTTTGGGTGTGATAGCCTAGGGACTACTTTACCTGGACTATTTTGTTGGGGCTATTTAAACCACACCCGAGAAAGACAACACGCTTTGCGTTACTTTGCAGCTTGCAATGTAACGCTCACCGTGTCCAGCTATTCCCTCGAACCTCGGAGAAGCAGAACCTGCAAGGAGACAAAAGGAACATCATTAGCAGCAGCATCTTACCTGCAGCCTTCATCTTTAAACACTTGCAGCTACTGAGAACAGCTTCCTCTAATCTGCATGCCTCCCGGACAGAACGACCTGAAAGAGGAAGATAGAGGCAACATTAAAGAAAGCAGTAGAGACATTTACAAATTACGAACTGCTCAAAAGTCTTACCTGGCTGGTCGCCTCCCGGCTGGCACCACGCCGGACATTCCACTCGCGCTGTAGAACACTGCGACCTACAAGGAAGGAAAACACAGGTTAGGAAAGGCGAGACTTCGCAGCGCTGCGCTTAGCGCTTACTTACCGCATCATAGCGCTCTTAATGCGCCATCATTTACCAGCGGGGCTCAACCAGGCCAGTTCACTGCGCTGAAGCTCCGCATACCTAAGGGAGAAAAAAGAGACATTTTAAACAAAGAAAGGTATGCAGGATAGCAACAAAACTAAAGAACAGCAATAAGACCTACCTGAACAATATCAAACGGGCCAGCGTCAGTGAAGTAACTAGACCGCACGTGCCCATGAAAGACAACGTGCCCCTGCAAAGAAGGCAGGACAGAGAGCACGCCTAATTCTACCACAAGGTGAGGAGAGGGCACCAGAGGGACTGAAATCATACGGGGATGGAGGGAGGATACTTACCCCAGTCGGTCAGTCTTGAACACAGTCCTTCTGTATTTTCAGGCAGAACCTTCCCCGCAGGCCACATCAGGGCAAAGCTGAGAAGCATACCAGCGAGTAACCCGGCTGGGTGGCGTCCCTGTGAATATCAGGTGAGTGTAACAGGCCATCAAGTAACATTGTACCTTCCGGTATTATACCATAATGTCACAAGGCATGCAGATTGCTAACACAATCTCTCCCTCTTCATCCCTGTCCTCAAACAATTCTGCATCTGTCACTTCCTTGAGGGCACCGTTGGATCAATGCACAACACAGTACACCATTAACACCCATCACGGTCTGTACCCACCACAGCAGTCTTTTTAGCCGACACAACTAGACCCTGTAAATCTAGGGAAAGTACTGTACCTGCCACAAGCCCCAGGGTTACCACGGGTCGAAAAATGAAATCTGATGGTACTCGCCAACACGCCTTGCCAATCTGGGGCACTGCATCAAGCAAGACTTTAATCCTGTACACAAACATTTCTGGGTCCACGGGGATGCTGCACACCACCACCTCCCCTCTTATGGCCTGTATGATGACCATAGCCCTTAGGACACACATGCCTGTCGTGGCACATACAACCCCATGGTCAGTGAAGGAAATTGTCATGTTCAGCTTGCTCAATACATTTCGTCCCAACAAATCTACTGGGGAGGACTCTGAATACAGTAAGAGTGAACGCACCAATTTTCCTCCTATTTTGATAGCTACCTCTTCTGTGTAGGGAACAGTTGCGACAGCTCCAGAGAATCTCTGCATGTCAAGAGTTTCACCTGATAATGGAAAGTCTCCCTCACTGATGCATGATTTAGTGGCACATTTGTCGACCATAAAAATGTATTGCTTATTACCTATCTCAGTGTCCACCAAGGGTTACTCGTCAGGGTGGGTAATAATAGACAGGACTGGGCACAGCTCCAACACTGAGACGGTCCCACACCACCTCTGGGCCACACTCCACCAAACCCTCCCCGGCATCTTCTGTTTGTTTGAAACCTTCCTCTTTCCTGCTGCTGACCTCCTTGTGCCACTCAGGATACTGGGGCTGGGGTCTGCTGCCCCTGCCCTTCGCCGGGTCAAAATCCTGCTATTCTTACATCTGCATGAGCTGCAGCCTGCTCCGCTGAATGTGTTCGACGCCATTGCCCCCTCCACTCCTATTTTAGCTAACTTCTTCTGCACCAGTTTCGTTTCCTCTACAAGTAACCTTTGAGCTCTTTCCTTCTCTCATTCTTTAATCCTTTTGCAATGGTGTATTATTATAGTTTGAATCTCTGCCCACCCCTTCGCCTCTATTCGCACTATCCTGTCAAGGGCCTTTTGAATATCCTTGGGCAATCCCCTCTTGATAACAAAATAGAAAATAGGAACTGATTGGTCCCACTCGTCCCCCGTCTCCGCTCGCCACATCTCCTGCACTCTCAAAATGTACTGATAGGCATCTTCATTATCTCCCATGGTGTACTGCATTATGGACTGCAAGGTAAATATATCGGGTTACGCCTGTCGCAGTGTGTCCCACACTTGCGTCCTAATATTGTTGAAAGGGACCCCATTGTGTGCATAGTCATCTAACTTCACCCCTGGTTACCCACATGTCACCCGCCTGATCTCCCACAATTGCGACAAGTGAATTTTTCATGTCTCCCACCGCCAAAGGTTTGCTGCGGTCTGCTTCTCGAATGCATATATCTACTTCTCAGTCCCGGCAGTAAAGGGCGGGAGCGTTTTGATCAAATTATTCTTATCTGTCTGTGCTCACAACACACAATGCTCCCCTCAGGTCCCTCATGCAGTAACGGCAGCTGTGTGCCCAATCACTTGCCCCACAAACTTTCTACCCGTGGTGTAATTTTTGGAGCCCCTTGTGCCTCACATATCTCGTCCTCAAATTCTTCCACACTGACCCAGTCTCCTTCCTGTAACCCTTGATGTGTCTCCCTGTCCGTCCTCTCTGTCCCATAACCTGCGCTTTACGCCCCTCGATCTCCACTACCATGCTTCTCAACATGCACATCCTTAATAGCGGTGCTATCAAATCTAAACAAAATGTCTCCAGCCCTCCACTCGTCCAACCTACACCCTGGTTTGCTCTCTCCTTTTATTGACCTTGAATGGAAATACTCCACTTGTGTTTTGCCTCTAATGCATTTTACTCTTTCTGTGATTTGGTCTTCTACTGTGTAATGCTGTTTGAGGTTGGTCAATATGGGGGTGAGGCGGTGGCAGGCAGGGGCACATATGTTGGGTTGGTTTATCCTGCGGCTGGGCGGGTGGTGAGTAGATAAAGCCCCTCTCTAAGCACGGGCTGCAGTGCTTCCTCTGGAGCTGTGTGGTTACTATATTTGAGGTGACACTATCTTTGTGTCGGGGCATACACCAAGCGATATCCTCTACGTCCTCTACCATTTTCAACAAGTCTAAAATCTCTTTTCGGTTCTGCAGTTATTTACCTTTATACTTAGCAGTTAGGAACATACTCATGTGCTCTAATATCTCTATGTTAATAGTACTGTCCTCCGGCCAGGGGGAGGGCATTCCCGCTAGGTCTCTACCACCCACCGCTTTTGGTACTTCTCTATCTTATACTTGTACAATGGCAATGCACTATACATGTACTCCAGTGGAGTCATCATCACCGCCATATTCACACTAAGGTGTTCAAAAGAAGTTTCTAGTTATGCGCCACACACAATGGGCCTCATTATAAGTTTGCTGCTCCGGTAACAACGGTACCGGTAAGCTTGCTAGTACCATTGTTACTGTTAAGCTCACCTGGTATCCACGGGGACGACACCCAGCCGTAGGGACTCTGGTATCCTTCTCTGCGGTTCCCAGGTGTGACCAGCTGGGAAGTTCTGCCCGGAATACAGGCGGGCAATGTTCAAGACTGGGCAACTGGGGTAAGCAACCTCCCACCACCCCATATGCCCACAGCCCCTCTGGATCTCTCCTCACTTTGTTGTTAATTCAGGTGTGCTCTCCGTCCTGCCTTCTTGGCAGGGGCGCGTTGTCCTTTGTGGGCGAATGCGATCTAGTTACTTCACTGATGCCGGCCCGTTTTGTGTCTTTCAGGTAGGTCTTATTGCTGTTGTATATTGTTGTTATTCTTGCATGCATTTCTTGGTTTAAATAATGTCTTTTTCTCTTCCTTAGGTGCGCGGAAGTCCAATATGATGCATTGGCTGAATTGGGTCTCGCCGGTAAATGCTGGCGTATTAAGAGCGCCTTGATGCGGTAAGTAGGCGCTATGCGCAGCGCTATGATGCCTTGCCTTTGCTAACCTGTTGTCTTTTCTTTCCCATAGATTGCGGTGCTCACCTGGTGTATGAAATTCCGAGGCGATGCTGGTCGAGGGGTGACTTGCGAGGTAAGCTTTTCGGCACAATTCGTTATGTTGTAGAAGTGTCTAATGTCTTGTTTCTTCCTTTTTTGCAGATCCGCCTGTCCGGGAGACGCACTGATCCTAGGATGCTGGTCGCAGGAGCTGTGGGCAGCTAACGATGAAATTACAGGTAAGCTGCTGCTGTTAACGATGTCCTTTTGTCTCTTTACAGATGCTGTTCTTCCGAGGTTCGCGGGTACAGCTGAACACGATGAGCGTCACATTGCAGGATTGCAAAGTTATGCGAAGCGTGTTATTCAAGTCGGATATGGTTTAAATAGCTTCAAGAAAGTAGTCCAGGTAAAGTAGTTCCTAAACTACCACACCCAAAACACTATACCGCATAGCTTGGTTCCAAGGAGCCAAGCTATGTGGATGCCTCCATGATGGCTGGTACTTGAAATAAAGTAGTTCCCTGAACTCAAGTCTTTATTAAGTATGAGCCTGGTGCCAAAGGCGCCAGGACTTGCCTCAAGAGGGCATAGGCAAAGGATGCCTACGTTTGTTGGAAACCCGAGCCAAGACCCCTCCTGGCCCATGGGCTTGCCTGGGGGGTTTCTGGATGTGGGTTGTGACAGTTACCGGATCGGCAAGCTACGAGTTCTGCGCACAGGTGCCTTCCCACACGCCAGATCTGACCAGGCGGCGGACCGGCAGCCACAAGCAGAGCATGTCGGATGCACCAGCACCATTCACAAATGGTGCCAGTGCATCTGACCTCCCCATTCCAAGTGAGCCCTATGTGGATTCCACACTCATGTATTCCTCTTTGCTATCTGCATAACTCGCCATGTGGCCTTTCACACTTTCCCTTCACATACATAAACTTCGCTTCCCCACTCACTCTCTCGCTGCTATTGTTGTGACTCACAAGAGGTGTACTTACATCTGCACATTCACCCGAGCTCCTCCGTCACAGGGTCCCAATAACTGCCTGCACCGTCCTGTGGTGTGTGACCCTCCCAATCATCTTGCCCCTTTAAGGGCATGTGTCCCTCCCATGTGTATTGCCCTTTTACTGTGGGCTACTCTTGTGTTTTGCCATGTGTATTTCATCTGTTTTCGTGATTGTGGACTCTGGACTACACCACTTCAGTAGCCCCATTATTTTGTGTTTTACACAGCACCTTCAGTGCAGTGACACAGGGTTGTCTTTTAGACTTCCCACCGACTCCATTTCTGAGGCTGACTACTGTCCCCCAGAAAAGGGTAAAGTAGCCATTAACTTTACTTAGTCATCTAACCACAGATCCAGTACACCCCATCTTACAAGGAGTACTGGAAAGGGTTAATCCTTAGCCCTATTTATCTGTACCTCCTACTGCATTGTTTCGCTCTTTTAACATTTAGACTTGGCTGGTGGCAGTGGTATCTACCCTAACTTTTCTACCGCGATCATACTATATAAACGTGGTTTGTTTTAGGCTATTATATTATCCTCAAACTTAAACCCGCTTGACCAAATACTTTTTCTTTTGGCTCTGGTCGGGTTTATTCGCCATTTCTTTTTGCTAAAGTCCTCCTTGTGTTTTACTTTGCGTGGCAAACCAGGGTTGCCTTCTTTGTTCACTGTAAAAGTCGCACTTTGCCAGGATTGGCTGAGGTGGTTGTCTGGGCCGGACAATCCCCCTGCTGCGTGATTGACAGCCAGGCTGTGTGAATGGGGGATTTTCTCATAAAAAGCAGGTCTCTCGGGCTAGAAGTCATAGTCGCCACTGGAACTACAAGGAACCGAAGAGAAGCGGAGAAGAAGTCGACTGCTGCAACTATCCCGTCCCGGTGAAGCACTGCTGCAGTCCTGAGCCATTTACCCTTCGATGACCAGAGAAGATCCAGTCCGGAGTCTTCTTCCCTTGAGCTTGGTGGGTATAACCAGCTCATCTTCTACAGCCAGAGGATCCTCTTCATGGTCGAAATCACTGCAAACTGCTGTAGTGGTCCGGATAGCCATCTGAAGATCCTCTCCTGTTTTTAAGGACACACCTTTTATTCACTGTCGCTGCTGCCGGCTTCAGCCCTGTGTGGTGCAGACCCCTCCAGACGTCCTCCTTCGTATCGAAGCTCCAGGAACCGTGGGTCTGCAGGAAACTACCAGGAACAACTGCCGTGGCACCAGCTTCTTCATTGAATAAGGTACTGTGTTCTGCTCGAGGAATTTGGGTGAATCCCTTTTCTTCGCCTCTAAGGCTTGCCCTTGTCTTCCCTCTTTCTCATAACTTTTGCTTCCTCTGTTGACAATATCTAAGTACTCCTAGCTACATTGAATCGTGAACTATCCAACTGTGTGATCCTCGACAACAGGAACCCGGTTCCACTTGAGACTGGCTCCGGCCTATTGACTTTTGAATTTCTGTCTAAGAGTATTCTTTGGTTCTGTCTGCCTTGACAAAAGTATTGCCTATGCTTTTTGCCCCCAACTCTCTCTGGGTATCTCAGGTGCTAAGTGTGTTTTTGCCCCGGTAACATTTCTTGCCGCGGGTACGCGTTTATTTAGTAAGACCAAACTGTCATTACTGTCAAAAAGTGATCGCAAGTGTATTCCCTGTAACGTCTTTTGTTTCCGCTAAAACACAGGGTACTTACCTTGAAGTATACCATACAAAGTGAATTGGTTAGTTGTAGTGTATTTTACGTGTGGTTGTTGAATTACTAGAAGTGTTGTGTTTATAAAAAATGGTTTTAAAATAAATGTAGTTATATTTTTTACCTGAAACCTTGAGTCAGTGTTTGCTTGAGTCACAGCAATTGTGATCCCTTTGTGTAATCTCTGCTACTGCTCAAATACTCTTGAGATAAGCCTGGCTGCTCCGCTACTGCTACCACTTTAACATAGTAGTACAGGCTTGTACCAAAGGTAAAACTTGCATTGCTACCTGTAGTCTTAATTGTGTGTAGTGGTCCCTAAGGGCACTTTACAGGATTCTGCCTAACACTGGAGAAAGGTGCGAAAGAGAAAGTACCTGTAGCAGAGCTGAACAGGGCTGGTATTCTATTTATTCTCTGATACCCAAAAAGGATTGCGTCCCATCTTGGACCTGAGGCACTTGAACAAGTTCCTCAGAAAGGACAAATTCAAGATGGTCTATCTTTTGCAGATCCTCCAGGCCCTTCAGGTCCCGGACTGGTTGGTGTTAATCGATCCTCAGGATGCTTACTTTCATGTGCCTATTCATCCCAAGCACACGAAGAATCTGAGATACATCACTGGCAGTACTCACTATCAGTTTCGAGTTCTACCTTTCAGGCTCACCCCAACCCTGAGGATCTTCACCAAGTTAATGTTGGTAGTGGCAGCAAGTCTAAGGAGGAGGGGATTCACATCTTTCCTTTCCTAGATGATTGGCTGATCAAAGCATGTTCCCGTGGACAGGATCTGGAACGTCTCAGAAGTACCTGCCACTTCCTACACAGACTGGGCTTCTCCCTCAACTTCAAGAAGTCTCAGATGACTCCTTCCCAAATGCTACAGTTCATAGGAGCGATCCTGGACTCAGCCTTAGGGAATGCTTTTCCTCCTGAGTTAAGGTTTCAACATATCCTGTAGATGGCCATGACATTTAAGACTACCCAATACCTGCCGGCTTTGAACTTTTTAAGGTTGCTAGATCTTTTTGCACCCTGTATTTTCCAGGTGCCGGACGCCCTTCTAAGTATTAGGTCACTTCAGTGGACTCTTAGGTCTCAGTGGTCACAGTTCTCAGGCAGGATGATGGATGTTCTTTAAGTCCCAAGCAGGGTAGCACAGGACCTTTCAGTGGTGAACTCGCAAAGACAACTTGATGGCCGGGGAGCCTTTTTCTGCAACTATGTCTGAAGATCAAGTAGTCACAGACACCTCCCTCAAGGGCTGGTACGCTCGTTTGAACAATCTGACTATGAATGGACAGTGGTCCCCAGCAGATACAAGACTAAACATAAACCTGTTAGAGCTGAGGGTGATCAGACTGGCGCTGATGGCTTTTTTGCCTTCCATCTTGTGGAAAAATGTCCTGATAATGACGGACAGCAGGGTGGACATGCATTACCGTAACAGGAGGGGAGGTGTAGGGTCACTACCATTGTACAAAAAGGCAATGCATCTCTGGTTTTGGGCTTTACACTGCAGAATTTCCATGTCTGTAGTTCACTTGGCCAGAACAGAGTATACAATTGTGGATGCTCTGAGCAGGCAGAACTTGATTGCTCATAAATGGGAGCTAGTTCAGGACGTCATTCTAGAGAGGTTTGCCCTTTGGAAAACCCCTCAGGTGGTTTAAAAGGAAAGTCCTGGCTACCTTGCATTGGTATAATAAGAAAGGATGAACATCCATGCTATATGCAGTTGAAAAGGTGTAGGTTTATTTGAGTGAAGACTCATAGTCTTAATAGTGGTCAGCCGACCCGTGTTTCGACCACTGGGGTCTTTATCAAGGCTGATAATAAAAGTACACATATACAGCAGTTAATCGATATGGGTGGCAGTTTGGGAGTTTTTGGTGACAGGTGTGTGCATCATGGTGAATTAGTGAGTCAATTTGTACATTTAATTATGTTATATACAGATTGCATTTGCAGTGCGAGTCACACAGGAGGTTGTGGTACATAATATATACATTTATTAATGCATTGAGTAGGACAGTGCCAATGATGAAGGAAAAGAAAATGTGGGTGAGGAAAAGCGAACAGAGATGGATTAGCTTGAGTTTTGCCATTGGATTGGGGCTGAGATCAAGATGTAATGGCAGTGCTTACCTATGGTCCGAGTTGGGGGGTTGGATCTGGAGTCCCGGGTGGGGTCCCTGTTAAGGAGGAGGTTATTCTATATATTCCCAATCTTGGGTCCTGGGTAGGCCTGTTGGCTAGGGGTAAGGAAAGTGTCAGATTGGATTGTCATCATATGTGACGCAGTTGCATCCAGTACGGAGGCATCAACAAGTCGCTAGTGAGGTGAGCCATGCACGCCGTTCTCTTGGGGTGGTTAGGGCAGCAAGGGTTGTGGTGCCAGTGGCGGGCTCTTAGTGCATGTATAGACATGCTGTGGTGCTGGGCTCAGGACACAAGACCAGTTAAGAGGACTGGCACTACAGTCCTCTTAACTGGTCTTGTGTCCTGTGTCTATACTGGACTACTTCTGGCTGACAAGGTTTGTCCCCAAGAAGTGCAAGTTATGCCGATAGTGGTGCTTGGCTGTCGGCCAAGTGCTGGTTAGTTGATGGTGCAGGCGGTTGAGGGGTGGTGGTCGTCCCAGTGTCAAATTGCCGAGTTTAGTGAGACAAAGTGGGTCCGGCATCGTGCCTAGAAATTAAGAGAATACGATTTCTTGATTATCAGGGCGCAACCGGTCTGGTACATCTCCGATTGAGAGGCAAGAGGAGCCCAGAGTGGATGTCTGGGGGCCCATTCAGGATATTTAAATCAATGGCTCTGCACTGGGGCACTATGTACTGGCAGTCCATCGTAAGATCCAACATGACCGCTTGATGGGTCATGCATTTACATCTTTAATGCGGCTAGTGATGGCGAGAACTATGAGTGGATATCATAGACCCCGTATACATGCATAACGTAGGGGTAGCTCCATGGCACTGGTGGATTTCGGTAATCCTTGGAGTTCTAACATTAAATGTTGGTGGAAAAGTGAGGCCACGTCTTACAAGGTAAAGGCGATCTGCTGGTCATTTGCTGGCCCGGCGTGTGTCTAAGTAATTTGAGCATTCGAAGGGTATTAATATCATTGTTGCGGCTGGTGAAGGAGAGAGCTTTGAGTGAGTCTTGTAGCCCCTGTATACATGCTTGAATTGGTGTGAGGCAGTGGCATAGTGAGGCAAGGGGTTCCTGGTGGTTATTTGTTGGTCCAGCGTGTATGGAAGTGAAATGGGAAATCGAGAGGGTTATGGCGGTCAGTGCCTACGTGCTTGTCCGAACGGGTGAGTGGCGCCAGGTGTAATGGTTGGCCATCGCAGTGTATGCTTTGCCTATTGGAGTGCTTACCTTACTATCGTCGGTCCCGTGTGGAGCATTGTCATGGCAGTGTCTAGGACGGGGCCAAGTGTGGTCCTGGCTTATGTGTGCGTTGCTTGGTGTTTGTTGCCTTGGCGCATGCGCAAAGATCAAAGCTTGGTGGGATGTGGAGCGCATGCGTGCTGGTAGGCCAGGCATGGGTCGGACAAATGCCGAGGGCGCAGGTGCAGTAATGATCTGCTATGGTTTGTAGCATTCTAGGGAAAGAGGTGCTTATTGATCATATGCCATTGGCTGTTGTCACACTGTCGTGGATAATAAGATTGGCTGGTAAATGTCAAGGCGCTGGATTCTAATAGTATTGTAATCTCTGCATATAAAGCTGAAATGTATTAAGTAGGAAAGGCAGAGGATGAATTGAGTGGCAGTCTGAGCCCATGGTTATTGTCCAATTGGGGGACCCGGATGATAAGATCCATTGTGACAATGCTTAGGTGGATTTGTTTTCATCCAATTCCAACAGGAAATGCAATCATTTCTGCTCCAGGGAATTTGCACAGAGATTAGCGTTGGGGGGCATGTTCATGGTGGATTTGAATTTCCTACATCCCTCAAGTTCTCAGGAGGTTGAGGAGAGGAAGTTTGGGAAATCCATGATCCTGATTGCTCTGGTTTGGGATAGGAGGACGTGGTACCTGCACCTTCTGGACATATACATCTGCCATCCAATTCTTCTTCCCCAGAGAGTGTGCCTACACTGGCAGGAGGGAGGCCTATAGCTCAGACCAGGAATCTGGTCTCTGAACCTTCACGCCAGATATCCAAAAGGCTAAAATACTTGGATTGGGACCTCCCAGAAGACATGATGGAGGTTTTGCTTTTGGCCAGGAGACCATCAACGAAGGCCTTCTACCACTGCTGTTAGAAGACATTTTGCAGATGATCTAGAGCTATAGATCCCTTCTAATGGATTGTGTCCCCCCACGTATTCCTTACCTTTGATATTTCCAATATCTCAGCTTTGCTGCCTCGGAAAAAGAATTTGAGCAGGGTGCGCTGTGCGTCGATGCCTGTCGACTCGATGTCCCTCGGAGGCCTCCGTCTCGATGTGGATGTCACCGCCGGTATATGTAGCACGCGCAGTGCCTGTTGGCCTCAGTTCCGGTTTTCTGCGTTTTCAGCTTCGGATGCATAACGCCTCGTTCCTGACAGGAAGATTTGCGAATATCTTCTTGTAATGCTCACCTTGTATCCACGGTGATGCCTCTCGACTGGCCGGGATGCTCTTCGGTCCCTTCCCCTTCCCTGGTGTTCGTGCTGTCGAGGATCGGCTCTTGATTTCTATAAGGATGAGCTCTCCATCCTGCCTCTCTCGGCAGGGGCACGTCGTCAATGGCACCGTTCCGCCGAGTTTCTTCAATGGCGAGTGCCGGAGTCCAGACCGGCTGCGACTCCGTTTTTTCATGTAAGTCTTTGAAGATGAAGATGAGAGCCATGTCTTTAGTGGTTTGAGCACAAATAACCTTCTCCCCTTTTCTTGCAGATGTTGGAGGCTGAGGTGGATTTTGAGCTGGGTTGTCGAAGGTAAGATGAAGCGCCAAGCGGCACTGAGAGTGTCCTTGCAAATGGCTAACCTGTGCTATTGTCTTGCAGGTCGAGAAGAAGGAGTGGTTCTCCAGAACCCAAGGCGATGGAAGATGTCTTGGAGAAGATGGCTTTCCTGACGGACTGGTAAGAAGCTCACATGATGTCAGAGATGGTGCCGGAGGAAGATGGTGAGCATTGGACGATTTTGGTTGCCGGAGGATGCTGCTGAACAGGTAAAGATGGCAATGATTCTTGCCTTTTCTCGCTCTTGCAGGCCAGGATGCTGAGCAGGACCCACTGAACGTCATGCTGCTAGAGCAGAATAACGCGAAGCGTGTGACTCTAATCGGGCGTGGTTTAAATAGCCAGCAGGTATCCCAGGTGCCTTCGGGGCGAGCCCCACCCTGGATGCTAGACCGCCGAATGCAGTTCCCCAACGTTCCTCATGGGGCAGCCATGCTTGTCAAACCTCGTCCTAGCATGTGCCTCCGATGCCAACAGCGCAAGGACTGGCTCCAAGGGATCCAAGGGGGACCGAATAGAGTCTTTAGGGCCCCGTGAACACTTGGTGGGGATAAGGTCGTGACAGCACTCCCCCCTAATGCCCTTCTCCAAGTGGTTCTCCAGCCCGGTCCTGGTTTGGAAGGAAATGTTTGATGGAAACGCTGAAATAAACGTGGAGCATGGATGTACTCACTGGGTTCCCATGTTCTATCCTGTGGTCTGTACCCTTTCTAATCCACTAGGTAGTAGAGCTTAGTCCTTACAGAGTCCAAAATGTCCTTTACCTCGTATTCAGGTTACCCCTGAACGATGACAGGCTCAGGTGGGGTAGTTACTCGGGTACGCGGCTTGACTGGTTTCAAGAAAGATACATGGAATACTGGATGTATTGGCATGTGGGCTGGTAGTGTCAACTTCACAGCTGCTGGGTTAATTATGGCTTCCACTGGGTATGGTCCCATGAACTGCAGGCGAAACGTTTGCGTTCCTTTTATTGGTATATGCTTGGAGGCTAGCCACACCATATCTCCTACCTGGTAGACAGGGGCCTCGGAGCAAAGCTGGTCCGCACACCTTTTCTGGCGTGCCTTAGGTTGTTGCAGGTGTTCTTGAGCTTTAATGAAGGCCTGAGTGATGGTTGTGTGCAAGGTCTCGACAGCCGCCATTTCCAGGGTTGTGGGGAAGTCTAATTCAGAAGTGCGTGGGTGTCTCCCATACACCGTAAAGAATGGCGTTTGTCCCGTACTACTATGTAGAGAATTATTATAGGCGTACTCGGTGACCCATAGAAGTTCTTTCCAATCCCCTTCTCCTTGGTGAAGCATGCAGCGTAAGTACTGCTCGAGAGTCTGATTCATTCTCTCGGTCTGAGAGTGGTGACTAGTGGACAGACAGATGTCTATCTGGGCCAATGAGAAGCATTTCTTCCAGAAGCTGGATACAAATTGGGTTCCACAGTCTGATATTAAGACTGAAGAGAATCCATGGAGGTGCACTACGTGTTCAAGGAAGATTTTGGCGAGGCCGGATGCAGTCGGCAGACCCTTGAATGGGAAGAAATGAGCCATTTTAGAAAATAGGTCCACGATTACCAGGATGGTATTATATCCTTGACATGGAGGAAAATCGGTGATGAAATCTAACAATAATGTATGCCATGGGGCTGGTGAGATGTCCAATGGCTGTAGGAGGCCGGCGGGTCTTTGTTTGACAGACTTATTTTGGGCACAAATACCACATGATGACACAAACTCAGTTACATCATTCCGCCAAGTTGGCCACCAGTAATTCCTTTTTACCTTGGTCAAGGTTTTGGCGATTCCCGGGTGGCCTTCAATGAGGTAGTCATGGTATTCAGAGATTACCTGTTCTTGCAATTCCTTCACCGGTACGAATAGCTGGTTTCGGTAATACGGCAATTGATTCTTAATACAGTAGTGCTCACCCCTGGAATCCCACTCTTCTAGTTGTTCCTGGGTTAAAACCTGCCGAATTTCGTATAGGAGCTTGTCCTGGGTCATGGTGGTTGTGATGCGTAAGATTCTATTCTCTGGAATGATGGCCACCGGATCCGGAGGCGCGTGCGCCATTTCGTCAGTGCCCATGCGGGAGAGTGTGTCAGCTTTGCCGTTTTTAACCCCAGGTCTGTACGTAATCACAAAGTCATACTCTGCGAAGAAAAGGGCCCAGCGCAGCTGTCGCGACGATTGAGCCTTCGCTCCCTTCAGGTACTGGAGGTTTCGGTGGTCCGTAATCACGGTGACGGTGTGCCTGGCCCGGAGCAGGTAGTGTCGCCAGGCCTTGAAGGCAGCTTTAATGGCCAATAGCTCTTTGTCCGTAATGGCGCGAATTTTCGTGACCAAAAGGCCACCGGATGTAGTTGGCCTGTTAGTGGGTCTTTTTGGGACAGAACCGCCCCCATTGCCAGACTGGACCCATCTGTTTCCACAACATAAGGAAGGTCTGGAAGTGGGGGTCGCAAGATGGGAGCGGTGGTGAACCTCGTCTTGAGTTCCTGGAAGGCCTTCTCAGCTTCCTCAGTCCAGTTAAACGTCTTGTTGCATTTTCTTAGCAAAGAAGTAATCTGATGTACGACTT
The DNA here is from genome assembly GCF_040938575.1 of Ambystoma mexicanum. Taxonomy (NCBI): domain Eukaryota; kingdom Metazoa; phylum Chordata; class Amphibia; order Caudata; family Ambystomatidae; genus Ambystoma; species Ambystoma mexicanum. Next base: position 1,046,694,576 of record NC_090926.1, read on the forward strand.
GGGAGAATCTGGGGATAAATCGACGGTAGAAATTCGCAAACCCCAACATACCCTGGACTCCCTTGATTGAATTGGGTGCTGGCCAATGGAGGACAGCGTCCACCTTGTGAGCGTCTATTCGTATGCTCTTGGGGGAGGGGATAAAGCCCAGGAATTCCACCTCCGTAACATGGAACAAGCACTTTTCCAACTTGGCATAAAGATGGTATTCTCGGAGTTTGGTCAGGACTGCCCGTACATGCTCAATGTGCTCTTGTTCAGATGTTGAATATACCAGGATGTTGTTTGTGTATACTAGAGCGCAGACATCAATGAGTTCTCGAAGGACATCGTTCATGAAATACTGGAACGCCGCGGGGGCATTGCATAGGCCGAACAGCATTACTTGGTATTCGAACAGGCCATACTTGGTACGAAATGCCATCTTCCACTCATCCCCTTCTTTATGCGCACCAGATGATAGGCCACTCTCAGGTCCAGCTTCGTATAGATCTGGGCTTCCTTAACCTGGTCCGGTAACTCTGGAATTAAAGGCAGAGGGTAGCGATTTTTGATGGTTACTTGGTTCAATGCACGATAGTCAATACACGTTCTCAAATTGCCTTCCTTTTTCGTTACGAAGAATAACGGCACTGCGGCCAATGACTTGGACGGGCGGATGAAACCATTGGCCAGGTATTGTTTCAGGTATGTTTTCAGGTGTTGGTTTTCAGGCTCAGTGAGTGCGTAAATGCGCCTACATGGAATCTGGACTCAAGGTAGCAGATCAATTTGGCAGTCGTAGGGTCTGTGGGGGGGCAACGTATTTGCTTGCTCCTTTTGGAAAACATCTTGAAAGTCTTGGTAATGAATCGGCAGGGTAGAGATCCCTCCGAGGGCAAGGACCATTCCCTCCCGAACTGGAGAACTTGGGTGTTTTGCCTTCCGACCCTTCGGGTAACAGGTGTGCGTACAACTATGGGCAAAGACCAATTCGCAAGCTCGCCAGTTGATTCGTGGGTTATGAGCGACCAGCCATGGCATCCCCAGGATCAGCTGAAATTTGGGGGTTTTAATCAGATCGAAGGCGATGGTTTCGTGGTGGCCATCTTTGCACAGGAGGGTGCGTTCAGAGGTGCATTCCGACAGAGGGCCCGAGGCAATCTCAGTACCATCAACGGTGGTCACAGTTTCTGCGGTTGGTTTAGGGCAAAGGACTAACCCCATCTTTGCTGCAAGATCTTGATATATGTAATTTCCCACCGCTCAGCTATCGATGTAGGCCTCCAACGAGTACATGTCGGACGGCTGCTGATGGGGAATTAAGATCACGGGCAGTGCAAAATGGGAGGTTTGTAGCTGGACTTCTTCGCACGACAATTGGACCCCAACAATTGCCGGGCTTGCTTGTTTACCGATTCCTCATCAGGGGTTTCTTTATCCGTGGCTTTCACAATTCCTCTGGGCGGCTTGACCGGGCATTCCTTTAGGAAGTGACCTGTTTTTTCACAATACAGGCACAACTGCAACTCCCTCCTTCTATCTTGTTCTGCTTTGGTTAGAGGGGGCCTGACTCCTCCTATCTGCAAAGGTTTGCTGGTCCCGTCGGGTCCTTGCAGGGTTTGATCTTTGGTCCGCAGGAATAGGGGGCACGAATCCGGCTTCCCACGGCCGTTGTTTCTGTCTTGCAGTCGGCGATCCAACTGTACCACCAAACTAATGAACTTAGCACAATCCCGGGGTGGATCGACTACTTGGGCCAAAACATCTTTTAGCTCCCCTCGAAGACCCCGGTGAAACACTGTGGTCCGTTTGTCCTCTGACCAGTCTGCCTCGACCACCAGTCTATTGAAAGTTGCGATGTAAGTCAGCAGATCCTGGCTCCCTTGACGAAGGGACAAGAGTTCATTATCTAGAGCATGTCCATGGTGGCGTTGGGCGAAGAGTATTTCCAGTTCCCGCTGAAACCCTTCGAAGTCTTGTAACAGAGGGTCGTTCCGACTAATGAACGGTACTGACCAATCTGCCGCACTCCCACTAAGGTAGGAGGAAACGAAGGCCACACGTGATTAGTCCGTGGGGAATGCCCCAGGCCTGCACAGAAAATGGAGGTGACACTGGTTCATGAAGGTAGCGCATTATCGGGGGTCTCCCAAAAAACGTTCCGGAGGGGCCAGAGATACTGCCCAGGGAGGTTGATCTGGACCAGATTGCTCGCTGAGGCTGATGTGGACTGACCAATTCCGGGCAACGGGGCTTGTCCTGCTTGTGACTGGAGGAGTTGCCTCCCGAGGTCATCTGTTCTTTCCTTGGTCACAATTAGTTCCCTCCGTAAGGCATTAGTTTCCTGCCGCGCAGAGTGGACCTCCGCCCGCAACTGCCCCAACAACTGGGCTAACTGGTCTGTTCCCGAAGTTTCCATACTAGGCGCCCAGGTGGATAATTTAGTTGTGGGCTTCGCGTTCTGTAACACTCAACTTGTATCCACGGGGATGCCTCTCGACTGGCCGGGATGCTCTTCGGTCCCTTCCCCTTCCCTGGTGTTTGTGCCGAGGATCGGCTCTTGATTTCTATAAGGATGAGCTCTCCATCCTGCCGCGCTGGACAGGGGTGCGTCGTCAATGGCACCGTTCCGCCGAGTTGAGTTTCTTCACTGGCGAGGGCCGGAGTCCAGACCGACTGCGACTCTGTTTTTTTCAGGTAAGTCTTTGAAGATGAAGATGAGCAATGTCTTTAGTGGTTTAAGTACAAATAACCTTCTCCCCTTTTCTTGCAGATGTTGGAGGCTGAGGTGGATGTTGAAGCTTGGTTCGAGAAGGTAAGATGAAACACCAAGCGGCGCTGAGAGCGTCCTTGCAAATGGCTAACCTGTGCTATTGTTGTCTTGCAGGTCAAGAAGAATAGAAGATGAGTGGTTCTCCAGAACCCAAGGAGGTGGAAGATGTCTTGGAGAAGATCGCCTTCCTGACGGACTGGTAGGAAGCTCACACGATGTCAGAGATGCAGAGATGGTGCCGGAGGAAGATGGTGAGCGTTGGACGATTTTGGTTGCCGGAGGATGCTGCTGAACAGTTAAAGATGGCAATGATTCTTGCCTTTTCTCACTCTTGCAGGCCAGGATGCTGAGCAGGACCCAGTGAACGTCACGCTACTAGAGCAAAATAATGCGAAGCGCGTGCCTCTAATCGGGCATGGTTTAAATAGCCAGCAGGTATCCCATGTGCCTTCAGAGCGAGCCCCACCTTGGATGCTAGACCGCCGAATGCAGTTCCCCAACGTTCCTCATGGGGCGGCCATGTTTGTCCATTGCCCATTGAAACCCCGTCCTAGCATGTGCCTCGGATGCCAACAGCGCCAGTACTGGCTCAAAAGGATCCGAGGGGGACCGAATAGAGTATTTAGGGCCCCATGAATACTCGGTGGGGATAAGGTCGTGACACTTCTTCAAATTTCTTCAAAATCTCATTTTACCATCTCGAGTTTCGATACGAAATGGCTTTGTCTTCGGCATCGTCCACTCCTCGATCCGGCTTCAAGAAGTGCTGTGACTGCAGTGCTAAAATATCCATGACAGACCCTCACAGGATCTGCCTGTGGTGCTTGGGGTCGAATCATCCATCTTCGGAGTGCGAGGACTTCCTGTCGATGACGACTAAAGCTTTGAGAGAGCCTAGAGGGAATCTTGCGGCAGGTAAGCCCCAGAAATCCCCTTCTACTCCATCTAAATGTAAAACCTCTGACGAGTCGGGGACAACTTCTCCTCGTCGTAAAAGATCCAAACGTTCCTGTTCACAAAGTGGTTCTCACCATTCGTCGACTTCGAGGCATGTGAAAAAAAGGCGTGATAGGTCGCCATCATCCTCCTCGTCTAGTTCACCCGAACGGGTCGTTTGCCCCACCAAATCCAGCTCACCGGCCCAGAGGGAGGAGTTTAAACTCCGAATGTTAAGTGTCTTCCAGAACGCGGCCTTGCCCCCCTCGAAAACACCTAAAGGCGATCGTCCAGTCGAAAGACCTCAGAAGCACAAGAGCTGTGCGTCTTCGGAGCCGGCCGCCAAGCCTCTGCAAGAGCGATCCCATCCCTCGAGTCGAGAAGAGGTCTCCTCAAAGACTAAGATACTGACGTCATCAACGAAGAAGGCGACCATTATGTCAGGACCGAAAGGTGGTCTGGTCTTCCCAAGTACACTGTTGGTACACTAGTAATTATTGTATGAATATTTGAAAAAGAAGGGAGGCTGTAACCAAATTGGCCTCAACAAAAAGAACGAAAGATCCCTATCTCAGCCCTGAGTGTTCCAACCAATGGACAGGAAAAATGCCAAATTAAGTGAATAACACAAACCTGGGGCACATGTAGCAATCATTACAAACATGTTGATGTTAGGGAGAATTCTCATAAATGGCTAATTTCCCTTACCTAATGAGTCCCTCAGGAGCTTTGCTGGATTTCTAGGGTTTATTTTTTTCACCGGGTAAGAGTGTGAGCCTTTTTCCCACTCTTGCATGTGTTTTGCTGTGTGTGTTTTTACCATGTGTGTGTTCTTGGGCTCTGGAGCCTCACCTACTCCATGAGCATCATTTGTTTTGTGTTGCACAGCACCTTCAGTGCAGTAACACAGGGTTGTCTTTTAGACTTCCCACTGACTCAATTTTTCTGCGACTGACTACTGTCTCCCAGAAACATGTTAAGTTGCCATTAACTTTATGTAGTCTCTTTAAACCACAGACTGAGTACCCCCATCTTACATGGAGTATTGGAAAGGGTTCATTCTTATCCCTTTTTGTCTGTTTCTCTTGGAGCACTGTTTTGCTCCCTTTTCATCAAGACTTGGTTGGTGGCAGTGGTAACTACCCTATTTTTCATACCGCAGTTATCTTATATAACCATGGTATTATTTTAGGCTATTTTATTAGCCTCGAACACAAACCCGCTTAACCAGATATATTTTATTTCGGCTCCGGCTGGGTTTATTCGCCATTTCTTTTTGTTAAAGTCTTTCTCGTGTTTTACTCTGTGTGCCAAACCAGATTTGGTCCCTTTGTTCACCGTCTTTTCGTGGGTTTCTGCACAGAAGCCCTCCTTAAGGCGCCTGAAAGTCTGAGTAGGCAAGATGTGAGGGAGGGGTCTTAGGACCCCTGCCATGGGTTCCCTTGGTAACCCAAGTCGCACTCCTGTTTGATTGGCTGGGTGACTGTCCTTGCCTGTGTGATTGACAGCCATGCTGTGTGAATGGGGGAAAACTGCATAGAAAGCAGGTCTCTGGGACTGAAAAGTTAGAGTCGCCACTGGAACGAAAGATCCAACGAGGAGCTGACAGAAGAGGACCCCTACAATGACTGAACCGCCCGGTGAAGCCATGCTGCAGGTCCAAATCTTCAGAATCCGACGACAGAGAAGATCTGCCAGGAATCTTCTTACCTTGAGCTGGTGGGACCAACCAGTTCACCCAAACTCCAAGCCTTTGGTCGAATTCGCTGTACAGAGCTACAGTGGGCCGGATAGCCAGGAAGATCGGACCCTGCTTGGGTTTTAAGGAGTGCACCTTTTATTTGTTGCTTTGCTCTGCTGCTGGTTTCTTCCCTGGGTAGTGCAGGACCCTCTAGTCTTCCTACTGCTTGTCAGTCCAACAGTTGCTTCAGGAACCGTGAACCTGCAGGAACTACCAGGAACGTCCACCTCAGCTACAGCTACGGCTCCCTCTCTATTTTAAGGTACTGTGCAAATCCGGTTGTTCGTTTCGTTCAGCAGCGGTGAAAGTGTTTGAAATCTTTCTCCAATCCGAGGGCTTGTCCTTCTCTTCTCTTCTCTTTGAATTAACATTTCTGCCAACCAACCTCGTCCGGAACCCATGGCACGAACTTTACTGCGAACTACCCTGAACCGTGTGATCTTGAGCAAAAGACTTTTGACCCATTGACTTTGGCCCTAAGCCTTTTCTACCTGTTTCTATCACTGTAGTTCCTCTTGCTTAATTGCCCTGAGTACCTACCTGTTGGTGTGGTTCAATTTCTATTAACTTTGTCTTTCCCTCCCTTTTAAATTGCTGGAGTACCATTTTGCTCCCACTTCATTTTGTGAGCTTAACTTGTCTGGAACTTATTGGGGAGTGGTGTGGTGTATTAAGATAGTGATTTTTAAAACTGCTTACCTTAGTGAAATTTTATATAACTAAAGAGTAAATAAATGTGTATTATTTTACTTGGAAACCTTGAGTCAGTGTTTGTTTGAATCATAGTAATTGCTGTCCTTTGTGTCAATATTTGATACTGCTCACTTACTCGTCACTTGTAGTCTTAATTGTGTGTGGTCTTCCCAAAGGGTACTGCATATAATTCTGCCTAACAAGAATGTTCAAGAAATCCATGATCCTAATTGCCCCGGACTGGGCCAGGAGGTGTGGTACCCGGACCTTCTGGACATGTCCATCTGCCCTCCGATTCGTGTTCCACAAAGAGAGGACCTTCTCTCGCGAGAGGAGGGTTTGGTTCTCCAGCCGGATATCAGGACTCTCAGCCTTCACGCATGGTTTCTGAGAGGCTGAGATGCAAGGATTGGGACCTCCCAGATGACCTAATGGAGGTTTGCTTTCGGCCAGAAGGCCAGCAACCAAATCCGTATACCGCTGCCGCTGCAAGTTCTGCAGCTGGTGTAGAGACATGACTTTTGACCCTTTCTCTTGTAATACACCTATGGTGTTATCCTTTCTTTTTCATCTAGAAAATCTGGGGCTCCAGATTGGTACCATCAAGGGATATCTGGCAGTGCTTTCTATTTTTAAGCACACTTCAGATGAAGTCTCCTACTTTAAGATTCCTCTAGTAGTACAGTTTATAAAGGGACTAACTAATGTTTACCCTCCAATCCTGTTTCATGTCCCACTATGGGATCTAAACTTGGTGTTAAACTACTTGATGGGAGCTCCTTTTGAACCTCTACATTCTTGTCCATTAAGACATCTAACTCTAAAAACTGTCTTCTTAGTGGCAATAACATAAGCACGAAGGGTGAGTGAGCTGCAGACTTTATCCTGCAAGCCTCCTCATACTGTCTTTCATAAAGACAGAGTGGTATTAAAAGTGCAGCCTACTTTTCTCCCCATAATTGTCTCTGAGTTTAATATTAATCAAAAAATAACACTACCTTCTTTTGATTCTCCTCCACATCCTGGGAAGGAAAAGGAAAGACTTCACAGGCTTGATCCTAGATGTGCACTGAGTTTTTGCTTCTCCATATTGGCTAAATTGCGTCAAGATGACCAGTTATTTGTGGGCTATTCAGGACACTGAAGTGGAGAGTGTTCTTACCAATAGGTGTTTTGCAGTATGTCTGTAATCCCAGGTCCAGCAATCCAAAATCCTGCCCCGGCGGCACGAGGATGCCTGAGAGTCCTTTAAGCAAGTCCCAGAATCCAGAGGCTTAACCCGACGGCATGAGGACGCCTAGGTAGCACAGCAAGCGTCTCTAGTCTTTAATTCCCATGGGGAGTTACTTTGGAGAAGTATCCTTGAGAGATGCAATTCCAGGGGCCCAGATGAAATGGCAAGGTGGACTGAAGAATCCTGCAGGTGAGACATATCGAGGACTGTTAGGGATGGAATGGAGTCACTCAGATTGTGCAGATGGGATAAGGATTAGGCAAAGAAGTCTGTTAATCGAAATGGGTCTTGCAACGTACAGGCAAAAAGAGGTACAAGCACAAGTTCAGAGGCAGTCCAATGTAACCAGAAATAGTTTGGCAACATGCAGGTGACGTAGTGCTAGAATTGTTAGGAAATGAACAATCCGTGTAGCAGAAGGGAGGTCGAACAATCGTGGGCTGAGGAGGGATGAAATTGCAAGGAATAGAGTTCCGGGGTAACAAGAAATGGGTCCTGGTAACGGGAAAGCTGGCCACAAGGACGAGGCAAGAAACTTGGGCAGACTGAAGACAGGGAGTAGGAGGGCTGAGACGAGGCAATCCAAGAAACTAACACAGGTCAAAAACGGAGTTCCAAGACGTAGCAAACAATAGCAGTACAACGTCCTTTCATTGCCCGCTTTTTCATCCCCAGGTTTTTAAACGTGCACATTCCATCGAATGTGCACATCAAATTTTTTAGGGGGGGTGGGAAAGGGAAAATAAGTGTTTTGGGTAGGTGGGCAATAGCAAAAAATAAGTGTGGGTGGGTGGTGTGGGCCCCCCCAAAAAAAACAAAAAATAACATTGAGCACATTCGATGGAATGTGCACGTTTAAAAGCCTAGGGATGAAAAAAGCAGACAATGAAATGACATGGAACCACAATAGGGAAGGTCCAAACACTTCAATCAGAAGCGCTGAATGCCACTCTGGGGGCAGGCTTTATTTCTCGCACGTCACATGCCGATCTCACATGATGGCTTCACAATGGTGTGTATGTGTGAGGAGAGTGCCCCTCCTCGCCATGAAAACCGATAGCGAGCGAGAAATGGGGCTCTGTACTGCAGCCTAGTTTTCTCAATCGTGTTGTGCGAGAAAGGAAGGATTTCACCTTGGATGTTTTCCGTGCAGGTAGCTTGTTCCTTACAGGACCCTTATCTCCGGTCTGAGTATGACGGCGATTCCTAACACCAAGTTGCATGGCTCCCCCTGATGTCGAAAACGTTTTTGTGAGATCTGCGAAAGCAGGTATCGATATCTAAGATGAGGAATCCATGGGAGGAACATCCACCAGAGATAAGTCATTTGTTCATCTCATTCTATAGTGTATGTGCTTATTGTTTTCAGTGCATGATGTATATATTGCAATTTTCTGTTCTGTGTATATATCTCAGTATAGAAGAAAAACGCGCTGTTCCTATAACATGCGCTGTCACGTGACACATTACAAAGAGTCCAAATATATAATACTGTATTTTAATTCTATGGTCAATGCTGCCTGTGCCACTCTTGCCAACACGTGTTTCGACCATTTTGGTCTTCTTTAGGGAAAAACAATGTTCTGTATTGCATATTAGCAGCAGTCCAGTATCGATAACAAAATCAACAAAATGAAATCGCATTTAATGTCCATTTACCAGAAAAGAGTCAACAAACACAATTGTGGTATTTTCATGTACATAAAACAAATGATTTAAAAAGGAGAGAGAGGAAGAGGAGGTGGAAAGGGAGACAAAAAAAGAGATAAGAGACAATTATTGTGAAGCAGTTTAATAGAGTGTGTTATATTGAGATCTATCGTTTAATAGAGTGATCGTTTTTACTTGTGAGTTAAAAACTCTGAAGGGAACTCAAGGAGTAAATGCACAAAGTTGATGAATGAGTAAAAATGAAATTGCTGCTATGAAACATAACCTAATCAATTCCGAACATAACTAATGGCATCAAGATCTAGTTGAAATGTATGAATACTATTGTAATGTTGTTGAGTCACAACTGGAAACAAAATACGCTCCAGATTAGGATGTCGTAACTGAAATAGTCTTGTGAAAATAGCAAATGGTAATAGAGGATGAGGTAAGGTCAACCAATGCATAGGTGAGAAGTAACTTAAAATAGTTCACTGAGCAATTTTGTGATAGAAGTTTGGGATCATATGCTACTCCAATTGTCATGTGATGGCCATGTCATAACTCTAAGGTAGGTTGACAAAACTGTGCAAAGCCATTGTGCATTAACACTATTGATGTACACTATATTAATTACCATATGTGTATGAAGGCCATACCCATGTGAACACCTTTTGCAATTACATGGTTTGGCTATGGTTCCACTTGAAAATGAATATATTGTGTGTTTAGCGACACCAGGAAGTCTGCTTGCTGAAATGTACCATTTAAAAGATAAAAGTAACAATGAAGATAGATGAAAATTAATATAAATGTGATCTTATTAATATTGACAGGTAGATCTGCACCACGGGGTGCAAGAATAATGTTGTCTTAAACTTAAATGCAATACCTTGAATTGTTGTGGTGGTCACCACCTGTATAGTCAAGCTGTACGTTAGACTCTTGGCAAACAGTGTTCAAAGCTAAGTATGTCAAGCCTCCCCGTCAATGTTATATTCTGCGCTGCCTGCAAAACCAAGCAGGCACAAAAAGTAAATATTTCATTAATGGTGAATGCTTATTGAGTGATATTCACACAGCCGCAGTGAAGTAAGAAAAGTGATATGCCTGACTAATTTACCCGTTGTGGATTAGCTGTTCCACATACAGACGTGCTGTTTTATTACAAAGAAGTCCTTGGAAGTCAATTAGATATGGGAAGTTTGCGTTATTTATGCCTCATGCTACGTCCATCTTGTATTCAAAACGAAGACTAATAGGAAGCCAACTGAAGATAACTCAACTCTTCATGCTACCAGTTGCCATAAAAATTCAGTCATAGTCAATATTCCAGTTGGTGAATTTCATCGTGCCAAGAGAAACTGTAGCTCCCAGCGAGTTTATGAAATGAAGAGGAATGTGAGCTCTTAGAGCTAAGGTTTAAGCAACGAGGGTACACTTCCAAATGTATTCAGAAGGCTGCAACCAAAATTAGCCTTCTAAATAGAGATTCGATCTTACATAAGAAACTGTTCTGTGAACTAACACCCGCACTAGGGGTCAACTTCATTACCAAATACACTCAGGACAGTGATTGCTTATACAAGATATTACATAAACATCGGCATCTTCTGGAGCTTAACACAATACATTACTCAACACCAAAAACTTATCTTCACTAAAAATGTGACTCTAAAGGATAAATTGAGCCCCTCGCTCCTTAAACCAAAGCCTTTGACAAACACCAATTGGTTTAGCAACACACTGTCTGGGTTTCAGAAATGCGGAAACTGTAATTTTTGCCAATTTGCTCTCACATCAACTAAGGTCTTCACATGTCATGGTGGATTGCAAATTCAAATTGAGGACTTCATAAACTGAAAATACAAATATATTGTATATGCCACAATGTGTGTGTGCAAGAGAATATATATTGGAAGTATTATTTGTGAGTTACGCATCAGAATACAGGAGCATATCTCCAATTAAAAAAAATCCAAGATCCTAAACTACAGCTAGCAATGCATTGGCAGAAGGAGCACCAGTTCACAAAAAAGAAGGACATTTGGTTTCTAGGCCTACATCAAGCTCAAGTCAATATCAGAGGAGGCCATCACCAACTACAGCTACGTCAAATGGAGGCACGTATGATATGCAAGCTACGATGCACTACGCTTGGTCTAAACACCGAACACAAACTGAACGTTTTCCTATAAGGGTTTATGAAGTTTAGGCATGTCATGCACTTGTCTATTTTAGGCTCCTTGTGCCTGATTTTGGGTCTTTCTCTTTATTCAGCACATTTTAAACATTCCTTAAAATTGATCAAGTTGACATTCTTGGTTTTGGGGATAGATGGCAAGGACACCAACGCATTTGTCTTAGATGGTATCTAACTTTATTGCATTCCAATACTTTTTAAATGTGAAATCATAATGTTAGGGGATCACAGAAAGAACTGTATCCACTGTGCTTAATTTGATCTCACTTGGTCAGGATAGAATTCATACTAATCACACAGGGAGCTATCAACATTTTCCCTCTGTTTATTGCAGTGGTGATTGAACAACAAATACTACAGCAATACATATAGTAACTAGAGATAGTCCAGCGTTACTACAATGCCTATTCCAAGAGGCAATATCAATAAACGCACACCTTGCCTGTACCTTTTCTCCATATATTTCGGAACTCAACTATCCTGTACGCATAGTAAGTATCAATATGATGATAGTTGTCACCACTTTTTATATCTGATTAATAGCAGGTATCCTTGACGATACTCTGATTACATGGTTGGCGTTTGACTCTTTTGGTTCTCACCACAATTGTATGGTTCCTTTTGAATTATCAATGGTGATTGAATATTAACTCTTCAATCACAGCATTATTCTCTCCAATCAACCACGTGACTTTGATCACATGGTTCATTCCTGACTGGATTGGTTTACATTATAATCTTTCCGGATCCCACCAAACACTCAAATGGCAATACATCACAAATACTCTTCATAATATTACTTTTGTGGTAATGAAGACAATCAACATCATTTTCATCATAGACAAGAACGGAGCTATCCAACACAACTCCGATCACGTGACGGGTTTCTTTCTTTATCGGTTTACCTTTCAAAAAAAATAAATGTCTATGATCCCCCAACATCATGATCCTCATTTATACACAGGATATTCCCCAGAATTTGTGGAAAACTAATTTCTCAAGTTATAGCATCTAAACTACACAGATATTCCGGCATCAATCACATGATTGTGTCATGTGACTGATGCCGTGACCCAGAACCCCACGCACATGCCAGGTAGGGTTAGGACTTGGGGTTCATTTGGGGCCCCAAGGGCCTTACATCATCATCAGGGACTCTCCTGGAGTCAGTCCTGGCGCCTTTGGCATGGGAATTTGGAATGGGACTTGAGGGGACTACTTTTTGTGTGTAAGCCTGCAGCCAACATGGAGGCACCCACACAGTCTAGTCCCGAAGAACCAGACTGTGCGGTGCAGTATTTTAGGGTGTGGTAGCCCAAACTACTTTACCTGGACTACTTTACAGGGGTGGGCTATATGAACCACACCCAAGCTACAGAACGTGCTTCGCGTTATTCTTCAGCCAGCAGCGTGACGCTCATCGTGTTCAGTGACCAGCACCCGGCGTTCCTGGAAAATAGCAGACCTGCAGAGGAGGAAAAAGAACATTGTTAGCAATACCTGCTTACCTGCAGCTTTCCATCTTTCGACCCCGGCTGCTCGCGGTTTCCCATCCCGTTGCCAGCGTCTTCAGGACATCACGCACGCGCCGGAACAAAGCACCTGGAGGGAGAGAGAAAAAAAGGACAATGTTAAGCAGGTTACTCACAGCAATCACAGCAGTAACCATAACCTCCTCACCTGGCTGGGCATTTCTTGGCCAGTTCCGCTCCGGAAATCTCTGTATGCCCAGAAAGACCATTGCGACCTGTAAAGGAATAAAGAATACAGGTTAGCCCAAAAATACATTAGCGCGCCGCACTTTGCGCTGAAGCTACCATTCTTCATACGCTCTGCGTCCATTATCCCGGCAGGAGCCTGATCCAAGCAGCGCACCGAGCGAACCTCCGAACACCTAAGGGGGAAACAATCAGGGAAAAGACATTAACAGCACGAAGGAAAAGCAAAGGCCTTCAGAGACTGCTATTATCGGACTTACCTCCTTAAAGACACTTGAATGGGTTGGCACCAGTGAAGTTAACTCGGTCGCTTCAACCCGCAGAAAACTACGCGCCCTGCGCAGAAAGCAGGACGGAGAGCACATCAGACATCATAACAAGGTCGAGGAGGGGGCCATCAGGTGGAGTCCAAGGGGCTGGTGGGGATGAAACGAAATCTGTTTCTAAGTCCAGTCCTCCTGTGTTTTAGTCCCACCTGCCATAGAAGACATCATCCCGAATTGGGCACATCCGGGGGGAATCCAGCAACCAGGGCATACGGGCTTCCCCGTGGATACCAGGTGAGCGTAACACACGATCACCTGACTTCTCCTGCTTTGGATCTTTCATGGATTCACATGCTTAGAACATTCCCCGTCGTCAGGCTGGGAACCCTCAGTATATATATTAAGACGTTTTCCATAGGAAAAATTTCGACACTTCTGTGTCCTATCTATGTCGTTTTCGGGTTGCGTACGCATGACCCAATAGGACGTAGGGGTATAAATAGCCCCATCCACCGTGGCTCCCTTCAGATTTCAACCATCTCCAAAGTAGCGGGAGCACCTTGTGTTTTATTTTTTTCTACTCTGTACAAGGTTGAATTCTACTCGTGTAAGTCTTTCGTTTACAATGTCTGGAAATATGTTGTTCCGCCTGTGTGCCACGTGCGGACAGAAAAAAGTCTATGAAGGAGATGGGCACATGGATTGCTTGTACTGTCTACACCCACATCACTCAGCGGACATTTGTCAGATCTGTAAGGGTTTCTCACAGAAAACGCTAAAAGATCGGAATAGCCGTCTGGTGACGTGGCGAAATGAAGGAACCTACCCTTCATCGGAGGTAGGATCTGCGCACAGTCTGGCATCCAGGCCTAAGTCATCAGTTGTCCATCACCGGTCCGTGTCAGCAGAGCCTCCCACGAAGAAGCCACGATCTATGGAAAAACTTCCCTCAGAGAAACACCCGAAGAAAGAATCCTCATCGAATCATGGGCAGGATTGCCATCAAGGAAAGTCTTCTTCATCTTCGTTGTATAAAGGAAAAGATCCTTTAAAGACCTCCTCCTCAGGAGACCATCACAGGTCTTCCTCGAGTAGAGACTCGACGAGGCATAGATCTAGCTCGAAAAAGACAGGATCACCTAAAGAGACTGTGTCACAGCCTCCACCATCGTCGACTCCGTCATTGACAAGATCATTACCGTCAACGCAGGTATCACCTGCAGTGGCTCCATCAAATCCGACTACGATGATAGACGTCTCCACATTGACATCGTCCACGGTGGACCCTCCAAGGGCCTGGCAGCCGGAGGTGTACAATGCGGTTTTGCCAGAAGCCTTATTGCATCCGGAAGCAGCCTTCTCAATATCATCAATGAAAGAGGATCGAGAACAGATTGTTAGTCCAGCAGATCTGGGATTGCAGGGTGTTGGTTCATCGACGTTTTCGGGAGGGCAAAGTGTCCCCGTTACATCGTCTTTGTTAAACCCTCAATTAGTATTATCCTTGCAAGTGTTGACCACGCTACAGTCTCGTCTGAAGCAGTTGGATGCGGGGTTACCCCCCGTAGGGGCACCTTCAGGGATGCCGGCGATGCCTGCCGACGACGGACCAGGTCCTTCTACGCAGTTGACGGGGAATCCACCCTCCCGTCCAGTTAGCGAAGAGCCGCCTCGCTCATACCCAGAAGAAGGGAAGTTGCAAGATTCTTTTTTTTTTTTTTTATTTTTTTTTTATTTTCATTTAGTTTAGTGAAAAATAGTTAAGGACGATAGATGGAATGTTGATCTTATGTTAAAGATAAAGTTTTTCAAAAGTTTGCATAAACACCTTATTGGTCTACTTCTCAAGACTCGTTCTACCCCCAATTCCTCTACCTTTGCACCAACAGATATTCTGTCTTATCAGTCTTTTCAGAGAGGTTGGTCTCCTGACCTATAACTGTGCGGGCCGCTGTTTTAGGCAACCACCGGATTCATTTTTAGGCTCTTCTGCAGGAGCTCTAAAAATCGCATTACTGCAATCAACAGTGGCTTGCTTTCAGTCAAGTGTAGTTGTCTCCACCATTCTTCTTCAGACAGCGTCTGGTAATTTGTCATCATCTTTCCCATGCAACTATCACGTTGATCGTTTAGTTCAGTACAGCTAAGAATGAGGTGTTTTAAATTTTCATCTTTCTCCCCACAGAATCGGCATAGAGTGTTTCCCCTTGATATCGCACGCCTGATTCCCAGAATTTCTTTTGTTTCTAGAATGTTTAGACGAAACATCAAATAATGTTTTCTGAGGTGCTTGCACGGAGCCAGTGCCAGATATTTCTGAAGAGTATTCCGTTTTTTTGCTTCTTTTGGTTGCTTTATCATGGATTTTCGACAGGCTCTTCTCTCCCCAATTGTGATCCAGTCGAGATCCAGCAATTTTCTTTTTACAAAATCTGGATTATTCCATAATGTTGACTCATCCGTCCCTAGCTGTTTGAGGATTTCTCCACATTGCTGTTTCCAGTCTCTTAGGGACGACTTTTTTTCACCTATTTCGTTTCCCAATAGGATTTTGAACGGTGGTAGGTTTGCTTCGTCGTGCATTTTCCTAAAGAGCAATAGCTTGTTCCATGTAATCCTCGCGTTCAGAGTGGATATTCCTACTTCGTATAGAACACACGCAGTCGGTGTACTTTGTGGTATTTGGAGAACTTTTTTCCAGAAGAAACCTTCACACCTAGACCATATCTTGTGGTCACAGCCAAACATGTTCTCTGCCCCATAGATCAAGATCGGTGTAATTTTATTTTGGTAAAATTTTCTCACTGAGTCACACGTGAATTTCCCGAATTTCTTCTGCATTACCATCCCTTGTGAGGTTAATTGTTTGCAGCTATTTAGAATTTTTTTTACCATTGGTTCGTCGTTTATGCTGGAGTTGATTATTGTGCCCAGGTATTTTGTGAATTGCACTTTTTCTAGCTTCTTTGATCCCACGAACCAACTTGATCTATACTTGCAAGATTTCCTTCCTCTTTTGTTCTCCAGGACTAGGATTTCTGATTTGGCTGCATTTATCTCTAGCCCGAGTTCTTCTGAATAGATCTTCAATGCAGACAATTTCCTCTGTAGACCGATTGGTGTTCGGTCCAAGATCACCATATCATCTGCGTATAAGATGTGATGCAGTTGGAATCCATTGATGGTTGGCGGAAATGAAGTCACGTTTGCCAGGGCTTTTCCTACTTCCGAGATGTAGAAGTTAAACAGGGTTGCCCCTAATGGGCAGCCCTGTTTTACTCCCCTTTCTGTGGGAATTGGATTTGACAGATTTCCTTCTTTGTCTAGCCTTATTTGAATGTGGGTGTCGGAGTAAAGTTCTTTAATGGCTGCAATCAAACTCTCATCACAGCCTCTCTTCTTTAAATTACACCACAGGATTTCCCTGTTTACTCCTTCAAACGCGTTTGCCATATCAATAAATGCCAGATAGATTTTCTGGCCCGATCGAATGGCATCTATTTTTAGTAGGTTTAATATTAGGAGGTTTGTGCTGCAACCCACTCCCTTTACGAACCCAGACTGTCGGTCATCATAGATTTTTTCGTGATTAATGCACAGTGTGAGTTGTTTAAGGAGCTGAGTTGCAAACACTTTACCTATAACGTCAAGGAGGGCGATGGGGCGGTAATTTTCTGGCTCAGACCGTAAGCCTTTCTTGAATATCGGAACAATGATTCCTGATTTCCAGGTTGCAGGGATCCTTCCTTCTTTTATTATCGCCTTGAACAGGATATCACAAAATTCCGACCATTCATCGATGTTTTCCTTTAAGTCAGCATTCGAGAGGCTGTCAGGTCCAGCGGCTCTGGATGTACTGCTGTTTGCAATTGAGGTTCGAATGTCCACTCTGTCTATTTGTAAGTCCCATGGTACATTTGTGTGGATCTCCACTGTACTTGGACCTTTCCTTCTTTTGAACAGATTTTTGTAGTAGCACTCCCAATCACTCAGCGGACAGTTGTCAGATCTGTAAGGGTTTCTCACAGAAAACGCTAAAAGATCGGAATAGCCGTCTGGTGACGTGGCGAAATGAAGGAACCTACCCTTCATCGGAGGTAGGATCTGCGCACAGTCTGGCATCCAGGCCTAAGTCATCAGTTGTCCATCACCGGTCCGTGTCAGCAGAAGAAGAAGAAGCCACGATCTATGGAAAAACTTCCCTCACAGAAACACCCGAAGAAAGAATCCTCATCGAAGCATGGGCAGGATTGCCATCAAGGAAAGTCTTCTTCATCTTCGTTGTATAAAGGAAAAGATCCTTTAAAGACCTCCTCCTCAGGAGACCATCACAGGTCTTCCTCGAGTAGAGACTCGACGAGGCATAGATCTAGCTCGAAAAAGGCAGGATCGCCTAAAGAGACTGTGTCACAGCCTCCACCATCGTCGACTCCGTCATTGACAAGATCATTACCGTCAACGCAGGTATCACCTGCAGTGGCTCCATCAAATCCGACTACGATGATAGACGTCTCCACATTGACATCGTCCACGGTGGACCCTCCAAGGGCCTGGCAGCCGGAGGTGTACAATGCGGTTTTGCCAGAAGCCTTATTGCATCCGGAAGCAGCCTTCTCAATATCATCAATGAAAGAGGATCGAGAACAGATTGTTAGTCCAGCAGATCTGGGATTGCAGGGTGTTGGTTTATCGACGATTTCGGGAGGGCAAAGTGTCCCTGTTACATCGTCTTTGTTAAACCCTCAATTAGTATTATCCTTGCAAGTGTTGACCACGCTACAGTCTCGTCTGAAGCAGTTGGATGCAAGGTTACCCCCCGTAGGGGCACCTTCAGGGATGCCGGCGATGCCTGCCGACGACGGACCAGGTCCTTCTACGCAGTTGACGGGGAATCCACCCTCCTGTCCAGTTAGCGAAGAGCCGCCTCGCTCATACCCGGAAGAAGGGAAGTTGCAAGATTCAGAATCAGAACAAGGGCCTAGAGACTCTTTTTCAGATGTTTCATCATCCCCTTCGAGGGATCCTACATGGGAGTCAGAGGTGGAAATGGAAGTGCCTAGAAGCCCGGCTCAACCGTCGCCTCCAGATGACATCGGCTCCTTTCACGCGATGATGAGCAAAGCCTGTATTGAGTTTGGTCTGACCCCTAAAGACGAAAAGAAGGCATGCTTCTTGTTCGACCATATGGGGAAAAGAAGGAAGTCAGTCTTCTCGGTGCCCATTCTGGACCACGTCTGGCAAGAAGGCTCGAGGACCATGCGCCATCCATTTTCAGAACCAGCAATAAAGGGCAGGTTGGAAAAGAAATTCAAAGCTCCAGACTCTACTACACCTAAATGTTTGACCGGTCAGCCTTCTCCAGAGTCGGTAGTGTCGGCGGCAGCGGCTAGGAAGGCCAGATCGTAACATAAATGTTCAACGCATCCGGACAATGAGGCTAATAGGCAGGTCTCTTTTGGTAAGAAGGTCCTATCTGTAGGAGCAACAACGGTTAAAGCAGCTAACTCGCTTGCGATTATGGCAAGGTACGACCGGGAGATGTGGCATCATTTGGCCCCTAACCTAGAACACCTCCCTGAGGAGCATAGGAAGTCGGCCATGTTGCTGGTCCATGAGGGGGAAGAAGCATCGAACCACTTGATTAATATCGCCGTGGACTTGGCAGAGTCTGGGTTCAAGCAAATAAACAACGGAGTGGTTTTGAGGAGGCAAGCCAGGCTGAAATGTACTAACTTTAGACCAGAGGTCCAGTATAAGGTGCTCGATATGCCCTGTGAGGGTGAGCAATTGTTCCGGGAGAAAGTGGACGAGGCCTTGAAAGGTATGAAAGAAGAAACAGACACGGCCAGGTCGCTAGGAGCCCTGCAAAGCGGAAGAGCTTTTCATCCTTTCGTCCCTTCCACAGAGCATCAGGAAATTCCTGCTTTACCGCATCTAGAGACCGAAACTTCAGCAGGCCATCATACTCCTCCCAAGGTTATAGGCGTGCTGTCCAGGCAACGCGAAGAGGCCAAGACTACCAGGCTTCGAGGAGAAGGAGAGGATATTAATCGTCAACAAAAGGCAAGCAGTCAAAGTCCCAACAACGACAAGCTTCAGGACGTCCTGGGAGGAAGAGTGTCCCGTTGCGTCGACGAGTGGGATAGAATAACAACAGTCCGCTGGGTATTGGACACAATAAAACTAGGCCACTCTTTGCAGTTCAAGGAAACGCCATCACAAATTCCAGCTGTGTATTCGGCGCAACCCCATCTTCACATATTACAACAGGAAGTGGAGCTTATGCTTCAAAAAGGGGCTATAGAATTTGTCCCGGTAGCCGAGAGAGGTTGGGGTGTTTACTCTCATTACTGCGTAGTCAAGAAACCCAACGGCAAGTGGCGACCCATTCTGGACCTTCGGGCTCTCAACACCTAAAAAATCTGAAGTTCAAAATGATTATGCTTCAGGAAGTCATTGATCCATACAGCCGGGAAATTTTCTGGCGTCGTTAGACCTACAAGACGCATATTTCCATATACCTATGCGTCGACGACACAGAAGGTTTCTAAGGTTCGTAGTCGGTCAGAGCCATTACCAGTTCAAAGTACTTCCTTTTGGACTGAAGTCGTCTCCCAGGATGTTCACAAAATGCTTGGCTCCAGTGGCAGCTTGGCTGCAAAGGAAAGGTCATCATGTTTACCCTTACCTGGATGATTGGCTGATAAGAGGCTCGTTGCCGAGAATAACATAGGCAGGCCTAGAGGCCAGCATGCGACTTCTGCAGCACTTGGGCTTTGCAATCAACTTCGAGAAATCCTTCTTAATGCCTTCAAGGAACTTGATATTTCTGGGTGCAGAATTCCAAACTCAATCAGGGCTAGTGAAGCCCTCCTTGGAAAGGGTTAAAAAACTAACACAAAAGGCAAAGGAATGGAAAGTGGGCACCAAGGTGTCAGTCAGAAAATACATGTCACTGCTAGGGGACATGGCATCCTGTATTCCATTGGTGAACAATTGCTGTCTCTTCATGTGGCCAGTACAGGAGTTTCTGGCAGACCGATGGTCCCAAAGGCAAGGCTTATGGTCAGACAAGTTGAGCATCAGCAACAAGCTTCTGCAGGCACTTCAGTGGTGGCAGATCTCAGACAATTTGACGAAAGGGAGGGACTCACAGAAACCGGATTTTCACTCAAGGGTGGTAACGGATGCATCACTGAAAGGATGGGGAGCCCATCTGGGATCCCTACAAGTTCAAGGTCAATGGTCCCCGGCAGAGTCGACCCTTCACATCAACATTCTGGAGTTAAGAGCGGTGCGTTGGGCTCTGGAATCCTTTTTGCCATACATACGGGGAATCAGTCGTCAGAATAATAACAGACAATACAACAACAATGTTCTATCTCGGGAAGCAAGGGGGCACTCGTTCCAGGACGCTCTCGAGCGAAGCTCAAAAAATATGGTGTTGGGCCCTAGAACAGGATATAAGCATAATGGCTTACCATCTTCCAGGGGTAAAAAATATACAAGCAGACTCTCTCAGCAGGGAAGTTAATCAACTGCACGAGTGGGAACTGAACGTTCAATAACTGATAAACATCTTCAGTAAATGGGGTCATCCGTCCATGGATCTTTTTGCAACACGAGAGAACAAGAAGTGCGCACATTACGCAAGCAGGTGGCCACAACCCGGATCGCTGGGGGAGGCGTTCTCCTTCCCGTGGACGAACAAGTTTGCTTATGTGTTCCCTCAGTTTCCACTCATCCGGAAGACATTCCAGTGGATTCACAAGTACCCATATCGGGTAATTGTAGTGGCTCCTTACCGGGCAAGACAGTCGTGGTTCTCAGGTCTACTCCAACTGTCGATAGCAGAACCAGTGAAGTTCCTGAAGATTCTGAACCTTATATCTCAAGACAAAGGAGCAGTTTGGCATCATCACCCAGACTCCCTCAGTCTGACAGCCTGGCTCCTGACTTCTCCGAGTTTGGGGACCTGAACATTTACTCGCAATGTTGGCGAATCTTACAGGCGGCACAAGCTCCGTCCACGAACGCTTCATACGCAGGTAAATGTAAGAAATTCTGTGTGTGGTACAGGGATCAACCAGGGGTAGACTCCTTAAACATCGGGTCAGAACAGATTCTTCCATAGTTGCTGAACTTGGCGGAGAGAGGATTGGCTTTTTCCTCCATTAAAGTTCATTTGGCAACCATCTCGAGATTTACTCGTAAAAGACATTCAACTCTGTTGTTCAGCGATCGACTAGTTAAACATTTCGTGAAAGGCCTATTTCAGACTTTTCCTCCATCCAAAAAGTTTCCTCCTAACTGGAGTCTCAATCTAGTACTGTCAGCACTAATGAGGGCTCCGTTCGAACCAATGTCCTCGTCGTCGTTGAAGTTTTTGTCATGGAAAATGGCTTTTTTAGTAGCCATTACCTCAGTAAGAAGGCTGTTGGAATTGCAGGCATTGGTCATTGATCCTCCATACTTGTGGTTTTTCGAAGACAGAGTAGTATTGGCAACCAACCCTCAATTCATTCCTAAAGTTCCGACGACATTCCACAAACATTCTTCTATAGTTCTACCCACATTCTTTGCAACAGCCTCTTCTGTGGCAGAGAAAGCTCTCCACACGTTGGATGTCAAAAGAGCTTTGAAGTTCTACCTCAGTCGTCCTCAAGACTTTAGGCATACAAGGCAACTGTTTGTAGCTTATGGACTTTCGGTGAAGGGAAAACAGATCTCTAAGCAAGGACTGGCCCGCTTGGTGTCGTCGACTATTGCTTTTTGTCACTCTAAAGCAGGAAAGCCTCTGGAAAGACGTCCAAAGGCTCATTTGACAAGATCCACCTCGTCATCTGCGGCGTTGTGGTCCGGAATTCCATTGGTGGACATCTGTCAAGCGACATCATGGTCGGTGCTGCACACATTTACTCAGCATTATTTCCTAAAGCAACAGCATGCAGAAGATATGCAGATGGGACGAGCTGTCCTTCGGCACCTGTTTCAGTAAGGTAATCCCCACAAAGAGGTGTATGCTCTTGTCAATATGCCATAATTTGGGTTATTGTCAATGTACAATGATGGGGATTTTTTCGTGTACCTAACTGCATGCGCAACTTGGATAATCTTGGTTTACATTGCACACCTCCAAGTTGGGGGTACTGCTATATAATCTATTCTAAGCATGTGAATCCATGAAAGATCCAATGCTGGAGAAGGGAGTAGTTTCTTACCTGTAACTCAATTTCTTCAGCGTTGGTATCTTTCATGGATTCACATGCACCCGCCGGTCTCCCCTGAATGCAAACTCTATATGCCCCTTCTACTTTGGGGGTTAAAATCTGAAGGGAGCCGTGGGGTGGGGATATTTATACCCCTACGTCCTATTAGGTCAGGCGTGCGCAACCCGAAAACGACATAGATAGGACACAGAAGTGTTGAAATTTTTCCTATGGAAAACGTCTTAATAAGTATACCAAGGGTTCCCAGCCTGACAACGGGGAATGTTCTAAGCATGTGAATCCATGAAAGATACCAACGCTGGAGAAATGGAGTTACAGGTAAGAAACTACTCCCTTCCACAGTAGCATTTAACTAACAGCAGCAACAGTAGATGCAAGGATATCTCATCCAAAACGCTGCAGGATGCCTACACGCGCCGCTGATGAACCATTATTAGGTCATTACTAAACCACACCTATTTTAGAAAAATAAACATTTTGAAAGTAAAAAATGTTGTGATGGAATTGCTTTTTTGTGACAATTGTAAATCACTCATTCTTCTCAAATAAGTTAGTTTATCTCAAATTGTCCTTTAAAATAGGAAATATACTGTACAGTATTAATATCCAGCAGTCTTTCCGATTACATTTACATTGGTGATAGTCTGTTAAGAATGCACCAACTAATACATGTTTCAAAATGGTGTTTTGAAGGTGTTGAAGGCTCTTGACACCACCTGGTCGACGATGGAATTTGAACATGAAACCCACACAAGAACAGGAATATTGCTACTTAAAGCTGATGAAGAACTAGTAGAGGTTTTGGAGGAAAACCAAGTACAGCTTCAGAACCTGATGACCTCTAAATATATAGCTCACTTCCTTAAGGAGATTACAGAATGGCAGCAGAAATTATCGATTGCAGACTCAGTTATTTCAATCTTGTTTGAAGTGCAGAGAAACTGGAGTCACCTGGAGAGCATATTCATTGGATCAGAAGACATCCGGGCACAGTTACCTGCAGATTCCAAACGCTTTGACCAAATAGATCATGATTTTAAAGTGAGTTATTTTCTTTTATATTTATGTATATGTTTGTATTTATCTGCTTTCATGCTGATTTTTATTCTATCCTTAATCCAAGAGCAATCAATGACAAAATGAGCATTTTTTATTTATTTTTGTATTGGTGTTTAGCAATTTAACAAGTACACTTTTGCGCTGATCAACTCAAAATAAAGCATGCCAGCCTTTGCTTCAAAGGAAAATAGAGAAAGAATAAAAGAACAAAAGAACAAAGAGAGTGAAAAACATAACAGAAAATCCATGACATACCACAATCATAAAATTCTCATGTTCACTACTACCAGCAATCTTGTTACCTGACAGACCCATCTAAGTTAATAAGCAGAAACAAAAGAAAACCTGTGCCTTCTCCTCTCTGAGTTTCTAACTCGTTATTAGGGTTTCATGCCCCAATGGTGGAGTGTAATATGTTCTAAATGAGCATTTAGAATACAAATGTATAGCCAAATAAGCTGAATTACCTTCAACAGCAAAACACAAGCGGAAATCAGGTTTCACAGCTGACGTTTGTCCAAGTTTTGTTCTAAATTATGTTTGCTAGAAAATATGTTTCATTTTACAGCATACACACAGGAATAGCTCTGTGCATAAGCAGGTTTGCAGAACACAGTTTAACAATACAAATAGCTCTTTGTAATAAACCCAATATTTCTAAAGGCTCCTTTATCTGTAATGATTCTTTAAACCTTAAAAAATCTTGCATTTATTTCATGAATTTTAATTTTGCAGAGAAAAATACATTGATAAACCTAGCAATACATTTATGAGGATAAAGGAGAAGTCATACCGGGCAACTTCAACTACAACTGTAGAATGACTTTGCCTTGAGTATATTACAGAAGCATGTACAGGGGAGAGAAGAGTATATAAGTATGAGTCAGAGAGTATAGTGAGAGAAGAGGAAAGAGAGAGACATTGTATGCATGGTTTCTTGGTGCATAAAACATCAATTGTTATGACAGGGTTAGTTTAAAGCAATACCTTGGTTAATTGTTTTTAGTTAGGTGCATGAATTATGAGCAGGAGCTTGTATCTGTAGGCTATTTTTAGATTTTGCATTGAGTAGAATTGCATAGGGTTTGTATGTGGGCAGTAAATGTCTAGCAAGGTTGTGAAGTTTATAGTTTGGAAGAGAATCGCCAAAATCTGTGTTAAGGCATCTATGGGTATAACATTCCTAAGGCCAACAAATGGGGTTTTAGATTTTTTCACTATCTTCTCAACCACACATTATGATTTTGAATACTATTGTGAGGAGAATATCTAGTAGTAGCATATCAGATTTTGTAAGTATGGAGTTTAGGGTAATTGCAAATGCTTCCACCAACTTTAATCAGGTGTTGACGGTTACATTTTGTGGCTTGTCTGATTAAGGAGACAGACAAAAAGTCATGTGTTAAACTTGTGTTTAATTTAAATTAAGAACAAGGCCTATTTTTTAATTATCCCTAAAGTGTTTATTGGCCCTATTTAAAAAGAAAGAAGAATAAACGGTGCTTGTCAGTCTTACAAACCTAACACAGTTCTCTGTCCCAAAAGCTTAATCTTACGGAAGTGCTGACCCTACCACTAATAAAAAGGACTAACAAAAGGTTGACCAGAACAGGTCTTCAAAGGGTTTCTTCATTAATAGCTTAAATGGTGGCTGACTTCTGACCACCACATAAATGTCTTTCTGGAAGATTCCAGATCGTGTGCCAAGTAAGTTGTGATTTCTTCACTCTGGAGTATGGTTTCTGTAAACCGACCTTGCCATTGTATGTCTCTCTTGCCACATTCTTGTCTTTCTTCTTTCATGCCTTTTTGGGGTCTGGACGCTCTCAGCTTGCTGTGGATTATTGTATCTCTTATCCCTTCTTGGGGTTGTTTCCCTTTCACCCCACATAGGGACTTCTGGTTTCTCACCCTTCCACGGGGTATTGTATCTCGTCTCCCTTCTTGGGGTCATTTGGCTTTTACCCTGCCAACGGTTCTCTGCTATTGCACCCCACATTGGGGTTAATGCGTGTTCTCTCCTCTCTCCTCCCAGGAACAGCCACGTACCTTCTGTGTCATGGCAGAGTTCGTTCTCAGAGGCAGTTCTTCGGCTGTTACCTGCGTTGGTACATCGCATCTGCCTCGTCTTTGGCGGTAGGCTTGTCAGCACTGTGTTCTACGGGCACCAGTCTACTACTTCTGGCCTGGATGGTGCTCCCTTGTTTGCTTGGTCGAGGCCGTCCAACTCTAGACAGATTTGCAGCTTGCAGCGTTCCATGGGATACTTGGTTCCTCCGCATCAGACGGCTTCTGCGTCAAGCTGCTGCTTGACTCCTCCCTCCGGGAGGATGTTACCTCTTGCGGCTCGCTCAGCTGGTCTACCTCTTCCTTTTCCTTCTCTCTTGATGTGGTTCTGGTGGCGACTTTATGTTTCAAGTTGAAATGAGATTGAATGATCCGTTGACTCAGTGTTTCTTGTAATGCGTGTCTGATAAAAGGTTCAGAAACCACACCAACCATCTCTAAAGGGTCCTAAGTGCAATTATACTGGTCAATCCCCATATAGCCAACCAACACATGGCACTTGCATGAGGGAGGATAAATAAAAGCCCTTTTGGGGGATTCCTTATCCACAAAGGGGAGTCACTGCCAGTGGGATCCCGCTTGCTCTGTCCCCTGAAGGGTGTTAAGTTTAGCGGGCTCACCTACGTAGTGTCTCACAATTTCTATTAAAAACATTTTATAACACACTCTGCACTTCTCACTAAAAGGATTTAAACTTTGTCACATTAGGAAAGCATATACAGCAAGTCATCTGCCTCTGACTAGCTGTGCCCGCATTGGTCCCTTAGTAGAAACTTAGCTCTAACCTAGTTGTTCAAGATGCTAAGTGGAGTGCTGATGTCCTTCATTTACCTACTGTGGATGGCATTTATTGATTGAACTGGGTTCCAATATGTAAGCCCACCGATTAACAGTAAGGGTGTTTGTCAGAATCACGTATGTTAAAGGGCATGCTGCATTTTGTACAAATTGTACTGACTGCCTTCTTGCTGGTGATTCTAATGAGGTTGTAAATCTTTGGGGTTGTGGGCCAATTTTTACCTATTTTCTGTAGGAACATAATCAAATTGGGGTAGAATTACAGAGTTGATTTAAAATATAAAAGCCTTTAGTTTAGAAAGATGTACACTTTGAGGATTGGAAGGTTGGGTAACAATTGTAATTGTGTGAAAGAGAGTGTAGAGTGTCCTATCCTTTGCTCTTTTAGAGCTACCCGTTAATTTGCCATACAGTACAGTTTAGTGAGGAGTTGTTAATTGTGACCATGCTATTGAACCCAAAGAGAGCAGTAATAAACCTGCTTAACATTGGGCTTTATTTTTTTGTTAACTAAAATGAATACCTATCTTCTAGGAGAATACTGCCAACATAGAGCATTGTGTTTAATGGACTTAATAGAATGATGATGTTGAATGGCTTAATAGGTGATTTTCACCATGTAATTGCACAAGAGGGATATCAGTCTTGTGGTTCTGTCTCAAATTATCTAACTTCTTGGGGAATGAGAGTAAGGTTCTATATTTTTTAAATTTCTCACTCAGATCCCTTGTTGGTCATCTTAAAATAGGATGCCTAACTATTTTCCCAGTTGACAATGTATGCCACATTTATTGATTAGGAATTAAATTTTGCATACAATCTGGACTTGTTGAGAGAAGATTAGAGTCCCTCTCAGCCAGGAGTAGGAGGCCTATCATGGGGAGATCCAGAGCCAGTGCTACCCCTGAGGTGGAGGTTGGCAGCAGTGAGAAGGCCCCAATTCCTGTTCTTCCCCTTGTGACAGCATTTCTGCTTGCACACCCTTGTCTAAGCCTTTCTTCATGTGTTAGATACTCACCAGTGTCTTTATGTTACATTTAGAGGGCCTGTATCTGAACTCAAGAACACTGACCCAACAAAAGGCAAACCAGCACCATCACCAGACAAAGTGGGTCACAGAACGTAAGAGAGCCGCCAACTTGAATCGAGGCACAGCCACTGAATGCCAGAGCTACCAACACTGCCTATCTGTGAGAGAGAGAAGCCACATCCCTACATGACAGCGCAGAAAGTCTCTATTGGACATGCCGTAGCAAGCCAGTGAGTCCTCACATAAACAGGAGAGACCCCTGGATCACTAGGGAACAAAAAGAGAGCAAAATCCACCATTCCTGGAAAGACATACCGGTAGACCCCACAAATCAAGGGCGCAGAACACGAACATCAACATTGATCTTCGTGGCCCAACAGGCCTAATACACGGTGAAGCCAGCGCAAAGAGAGAGTGGGCGGGACTTAGCCCCCTTTTAGAGACTCTGGCTTGCACATACACGCCATAGGGTGGAGACACATCACAGAAAAGTTTGGACACGGGGGCCCAATCTAAGAAGGGGAGGATAAAAAGGAGCAGCTAATAGTGGGAAGTGTGGGTTTTATGGGTGAGGTCAGAGGTGGAAGTGGAGGACAAACAAAGACCAGCAGGAGGCAGGAGGGAGAGGCGGATTGTAGAGAAAATAAGTGGAGCAAGTGACCCATTGACTTAAGAGGGGAACTGGTGCTGCAGGATGAGTGTGCCTGTGCGTGTGACAAGCGAGTAGACATATTAGTGTAAGGAGTGAATGTGAATGTAATTGTATAGAGTGAACGGGAGGTGTTTGAGTAGTTGGGAGGAAAGTAGTAGTGCGAAGAGGAGAGTAGAAATGGGAAGAGGAGAGTCGTAGTGGGAGGAGGATAGTAATAGTGGTAGTAGGAGAGTAGTGTGGAAAAAGGGAGTAGTAGTGTGGAGAGAGGAATTGATTGCATGGAGATGGGGAGTAGTAGTGTGGAGGAGGGGAGTAGTACCGAGTAGTGGAGTGGGAGGAGGAGTAATATTAAAGGATGAAGGTGTTGAGAAGAGGGCAGCACCCCCCCCGGGCTTTAAAGTAAGGCGAGATGCATTCGAGGCACTGTGATGAGCCCTGCGGGAGGTGGGACAGTGAGAGGGACGACTCCCGTCCAGCAGGAACCCATGCTAATATAACTAATTATAGTGTAACTACATGGTGTGGCCCAAGGCGTGGGCGGCATCGCCATTTTGCATAGATATTAGTAATCCTAGCTACAACACGCACTAGGCCCAAATCCACGAGGTTACAGAAATCTCCACTCATGCCCGAGCTCCCATTAGGAGAGTTCACACCCCCACCCGCCACACTGTTTGTTTATTGTTTATTGTTTATTCATTATTCTTGAAAGTGTTGCAAATATGTGTTTTTTACCCAAGAGGAATGGGCCGTACAAGGCGTCATGATGCCTACCCCCGGGCATCCAGACCAAGTCCAGCAACCCCGGAAGCAGGCATCATGTTACCCAGAAAAAGCCCAGCAACCCCTGTTAGGGGCTATATGGGTACAGTCCTGGCATCTATGGTGCCAGGCTCATATGGGGGAACAGTCCTGGCGCCATAGGCGCTAGGCTCATATGTTAAAACTTACCTGATGCAGACCATGCTGCAAGAGATCCAAGCCCATGTGAGGCTTGGAAGGGACTACTTTACCTAGGGACTAATTTGTTACTCGGGTGTGGTTGTGCAGGAATGCTTACCTGGGACTACTTTGGAGGCTATTTAAACCACGCCCGAAGAGCAGCACACGCTTCGCGTTATTCTGCATCCGGCAGCGTAACGCTCACCGTGCCTGCAGTCAGCATCCAGCCTCTTGCCATGCCCGCCTCGAGTCCAGTGCGCCTAGAAAGAAGGGAAAGAAGAAGAAAGGTTAGAACAAGAACATTATTGGGTTTCTTACCTGATTCCGGATTCATCGTACCTTTGAACCAGAAAAAGACTTTATTTTAAGCACGTTGCTTCGCCAGCAGCATCGCTGCGCCATACTCACCGTTCCTTGCAGCATCTCTACAATCCGGCGCTGTCTCCATCATTATGTTGCTGCATTCCAGCACCTAAGGGGGACAAGAAAACAACAAGGTGAGCCGAGGGAACAAACTAGGACAATCTCTTGCCACCATATACTTAACTGATTTTACCGCCGGAGGTATTATTCACCAGCACGCCAAATCTTCTTACGCCGCACCTGTAAGAAAAGAGAAAGCAGCGAGTTAAACCTTTGCATCATTTAACGGACAGTGTGGGATAGCACAGACTCTTACCTGAACGCCTTCAGCTGCCACAGGACTATCTTCTTTTGGGTCTAAGCTGCAAGATAAACAAAGGAATTGGACAAGAGTGATTATTCAGACATTTTTGAACTCTTAAGAACTATATACTTACAGTCCTTCGCCAGGAGGTTTGGAGCCAAGATTTGTCTAGAACTCTTCTAATATATTCAAGCCAGTGAAGTAACTGGCCATCAACGCGCCCCTGCGTACCTTGCAGGACGGCGAGCCCATCATTCAAAACTATAAGGTGAGCTTTGTGAACGGGAATATCAGAGGTGATAAATGGGGACGCAGTGAGGGGCTATTACTCAAATCCACGGGTGGCTAATTCCCTTCCTCCGCCTTTAGGAGACTACTTCTACGGGTCAAGCAGATGAAACTAGGTGGGCCAGTCCAGTCAGTCATCTCTTCACTACGCGCCAAATTGGCGGAGACCCTGTCTGTCCAGTTCCGCCCAACACCCCTGTGGGAACCAGGTGAGCGTAACACAAGGCCGTGATCAGAGATCGGTGCCTGGCGTGCATGTTATCTCACACTGGCCAAAGCATGACCCGGTCCATTCCCGGGTGACCAGGAGTTATAGCCCATATAACTGACTAAACCCTAAGATCACCGAATTCCATGGCACCAGGTGCCCTTTGACCACCAACCCCAAAGTAACAAGTAACAAGGCATAAAATAAGCAGTGTCGCATAGCAATTTGCTATGCAATTCTGTCAGTTTGCTAATCAAATGGACACTTGTGTAGCAAAGATAGCTATTTAAGGTTCCCCCTTCAATGAAAGCACAGCTCACCCTGCATTCCTCTCTTGCCCTCTCTGTTCTCTTCTCCCTCTTTTCTCTGCTCAATTCAAGTCCTAATGGAGAGAAAGTGCAGCAGTAATCATCTCCTCCACTCTCAAGTGCCAAAGGCATTTGTCAAGTGCTAGTCAAGAATGTATTTTTCTTTTTCAAATAATTGCAAACCCAAAATAAGTGAGGTGTTACTTTTATTAACCTTTATATATCCTGTCTGGCAAAGACCAGTATGTGTCAACTTTATATATATATTTTTTTAAAAGACAGTTGTGCACTTCCATTCCTAAAATGTAGGTTACAAAATGCATAATTAGAATATTGATACTGTAAAACATTGCACACTTTACTGTAAGTTTAGGTTAGTTAATCTAAATTTCATTGTGTCCACTATATTTCATTTAGTTGGGGCAGATGCCGTTTATGTTGACGAGTCAACACTTTTGAAAATGTACACGATCAAATGCTTTTGAGGGCAAACCTGGTTCTGTAACCTGCAGGCTCCATACATCTTGCAACTAGTGCTCACATTCTAAATTATCACCCAGTTGCTATATACGAGGTACCCTGAAATTGAGATGACCACAAACTACTAGTCAATCAAATTTGCTAATTCCTCTGCCTGCTCTGCAATCCACTCTGTTTGGTCTCTTTCTTTCCTCTTACATTATGTGATTTGGCAGACCCTTAAATGCGGCGGTAATAGTGCTACCACTGCATTTAAGGGTTACCGCCAAACTCGTGATGAGGCCCAAAGTAGTGATCAATAGTTCCATCCAATTTGTACATCTACAGATCTATTGCAATAACAAACACTGTAGTTAGCCTCCAGAGCTCACTTTGCTTTATGATTGAGTGGGTTATATATTACCACCTTCAGGAGACAGCCGGCCAAACAGTTTCCAGAGACTTTTTTATCATATCTATTTATTTGTGCCCATTCATTCAGCTAACCTTTTACATTTTACAGACACTCGGCTGTGGCTCCCAAAGTCTTTTCGCCCACTCACATAGTCGAATCCGCAAGTAGCACATTTGCAAGAGATGTTTGAAACTTTTACTGCAAAGTAAATGTTACATAAATGTCAAACAAAAGTTTCACTGTGCGTGGCTGGCCGCAGTGTGCCAAACAAAGTGAGTTTGTAGTGACATACACCATTATGCACAAATCACATTTTAAATTGGTTGTCCTCTATTGCTATGGGTCGGGTGCATTTCTCTTCGGTTGAATAGGGAAAAAGTTACCTGACGTGGAGGTCTAGCTGAATTTTAAAGAATTTGCAAGGCCTGACTCCTCTAACTAATGTCTTATTTCAGCGGTATGCAAAACTGCTGTATTGTTGCTCATTTCATGTCTTGGGTATAAATAACTTCTGGGGTGACATTAACAATATTAGTACAAAATTGCTAATCAAATGGGTCCATTTGCTAATCAAAAAAATGTTAATTGGCAAACTCTGTTAATCAATTTTTGAAAACTAATTTATGCCTTGAGTATTGAAAAGTTCAAAGAGGATGGGCAGGGCATATCGTTGAAGCGACAATCATGTGATTTGTATTGCAAGGTGCTGGGAGGGATACATTATAGTTCAAAACGAGGGTGGAGACCTTGGAATCGTATGGCGTGGAGGGAGTGAAATGTGTGTGTGAAGGTTAGAGTGCCCCAGAACCTCCTGTGTGTCTGTCTTTAGGCCTGCCAAGTGCACAGTATGAGTGATAAAATAAGCTGTATAGCAGGAGTATATTCAATTCGTTCTCTGACCTTCAACGTGAGAAGAAGATGAGCCCCGCAGCACCCACGTGATGGAAGACGGATGGATTGGGCTGGGACTAATAAACTACCATCCCTTACGAATAAAGGTGGTATCTGTATAGGGTCCATCCAATCAGCCGTGCAGGTTTTTATTACATGTATGTATCATGTATGACGATGTCTTGCTTTAGAAGATTCTGCTTGTACTACTTTTCGGCAGAACTTTCTTGGCAGCAGAGTTCTTTGCTGTTGCTCTCATCTGCATGTGAGATTAAACTTGTCATCCTTACAAGATCGACTTGGGCCTTTCTTTCCTAGCAGGTTGTATGGATGTGAGCGTTCAGGGGAGTGCCTTCAATTGGTGACCCTGACGTGATCCCAGCGCCCTTCCGTACCTGCAGAAGCTTCCAGGCCGCTTCTCCAGAAGGAACCACGCCCACCATCAGCGACCAGACCCAGAAAAACACATGTTCTCAGTGGTTTATCAGGTGATCATTTCACATAGTTTTAACCGTTTCCTGTCAGGTAAACCGGGATTACAGCGTTTGGCACAAACAGGTGGCCTGGCTCCAAAATAGCAATGCCACGAGATTCTTTGTCCTGTCCTTTGGCCATTTGCCCCTTCACCTTCCCCAGGTCGAGCCGACCCAGGTCATTCCTTATTTGGGCATGCATTTTTCTGTAAAGATCCAAGCTTTTGTGGGCTTCTGCATGCCTTGTGTGTGTGCCTCCCGGATGTGGGCTGGAAAGTTTGGTTCCAATACACATCCTGGGTGCCAGAGAGTCTGGAGTGCTGTGAATGCCTGGTACCACTGTGGTTGGTCCACATATGGTATGCCTGTATGTGAGCAGATCTCCCAAAGGGTCCTCTTCGTTTTGGGGTGAAGGAGATTCTGGATAAGAGAAAGCCCCAAACATCCATGCCATGTTGAGCTCTAGAATTCTCAATGAACGAAGGATAGGATCCAAGTATCCTGAAACTAAAAAGCTGAGTCGAGGAACCGCTGGTGACCCGCTGGATGGTTTGGCACCCTGAGCCCGCTGCCGTCCCGTGGGACCCCTCTGCATCTTTTTGTCCTAGAAGGTCTGCGAAGACTCTCCGACCCACTGGAATAGTGGGACCAACTATTCTCGGCACTTTCATCAAACCCTGCAAGTAAGCTCTTTCGGAAGTGTCCCAGGGCCAACCAGTGGCTGACCATCTTACGCAAACTCTTTGCCCTGATACCGCTGCCATTTCGAGGAAGGCCTCGAAACTTGGTAAACTGTTAGCTCCGTGTTCACGGCACTCTCACACCGAATTTCGTACACTTGGCGTTCCTAGGTCTGGAGTAAAGTGAGTGCGCCCGAAACGGAGTATACGCTGTTACCGTGTCGCCCATCTGTGGTGACGAACTTTGCAGGTGCGCTGCATTTGTGCCCCTCTTGCCCCTGAAGCCTGCTGCAGTGAAATTGGCCTGATCCATCCACCAGGAGCAAAGAAATCGCCACTGTCCCATTTGGGAATCATTGCTGTATCTTTGTCGCTGAAAGCCACAGAGCTGCAAAATTGCTGCACTTGAAACTGCAACCGAAGTGGACTCGACTGCCGGGGATCGATGAGTAATCGCAACCCTAACTGGTGGCTCTTAGCACCTCCATCCATTTTTAGGCATGAGTGGCCCCTGAGGGCCCCTCTCATTTCCACTGCTAGTGCAAACTAGCAAACTATTCCCAACTCTTGGAATCGACTCTGCCCTCAAATGGAGGCCCTCCTCGAATAGTGGGAACTTATTCTTCATCACCTCACCCACCTTCCTGAGCTGCTACAGACCCTTAAAGAGACCCTGTTTTGCCCATTTTAACTACTGTGTGCGCCAGCAGTACAAGTACATTTGAGAAATAGGCTCCACTCTTCTTAGGTATTGGACTGCCTCTTAGTTAGGAGTGTGTTGGATGCAGAAGGGACTAAAGGCTATTTGCACTGCCTGTTTCCTTCCCCTTTTAGGTTGCGAACCCATTTCATGCATTGACCCTTTAGACCCCATTGGTCTTGTATATATATATTTAGATAGGGTTGTGTTGGCTTAAACGTATTACTGTGATTTGTGTGTTGAAACTCAAAGGCCTTGAAATACATTTATTTTGTATGTTTAATATATATACACCTGACTGGGAGTGATTTGTAAGTGTCCTTTGCTCTGTGTGCTCATTGAGGTCTTTCAGTCACCCTCACCCCTCCTGAGACCTAGGGGGTCATTCCGAGGTTGGAGGTAAGGGTGCCGATGCTGGTAATCCCTTACCTCCGTATTCCGTGGTCCCTTTGCGGGTCCTTCCTTACCTCCTGCTTTTAGCAGGAGTTAAGTACGGGACCCGCAAAGGTACTTTGGAGGTAATTACGGTACCGTAATTTATGGTGCCGTAATTACCTCCTTCCCCATTCCCATTGAGCCCTATGGGGCAGAAATGGGAATGGGGAAGGGCAAAAGGTGAATGGGGAATTACCGGTCCCTCCAACCCTGGAATGGACCGGTAATTACTCCATTCACCATGCTGGATTTGGGACGGTTTCGGAGGCAACCATGGAGCTAATTACTCCATGGTTAGCTCCAAACCCGGAATGAGGCCCCTAGTCTTGACCGCCAGAGTTCAGAAATCCATCTTAACAAATTGCTGTACAGCGGTGGGATTGGACTGAAGGTATCCAGTGTTGCGTACTAGTAAAGTTATTTCTACCCAGGACACACAGTGACTTTGTAGTGATAACTGTAAAGGCCTTAGACCTATTGAATATAATGGAAACAAGTACCTTTATAACCTTAAATTCTTCTAGATCAAAAACATTGAGAAATATGTGTACTGAGAGAGGTTTACCTGCTCAAGGTACACAATTGGAAATGATCCAGAGAGTCATGGAAAGGCAAAAGTTGCAACTCTGTGCCATAGCTTCTGATGAAGGTGCAGAAGGAGGTGGGGCTGCTCACACTGGCAGAACTGGCAGTTCTGTCGCTGCCCTCATTCAGGTGCCCATGAGGATGTGGAAGATGTAAACTCTAATGTTTCCTCTGCAAGGTCTGATGCTGAGGCCATGCTAAGAAACAAGAGCTGCTGTTTAGGCAGAAGGAGTTTGAATTGCACATGGCTAAGCTGAAAGAAGAGCAGGCAGAAAAACAGAAATACAGGGTTCACCAGTTGGAACTGGCCAAACTTCAAGTTTCAAATGGATCCAAGGGATCTGGACATGGGTCTGGGTCCTCCTCTCATCCAAGATTTCCTAAAGATCTGCTTGGTGTGTATGATGAGAAGAATGACATTATGGGCGGGTTGAATGCATTTGAATATGCATGTGAAGTTCAAGAGGTTGTGAATGCTGATAAGATTGTATGGTTGCTCAGTAGACTACCCCATTCTGGCTGTAGTGCTATTATGGAAATGTCAAAAGCTGAAATAGTAGATTTTGCAATGTTAAAGCAAACTCTCATCTTAAAGTTTGGGAAGACTCCTGCCCAATACTTGAAGAGGTTTAGAGAGTACAAAAAGAAAGAAGGAAGTACTTGGGTGTCATATGTGACTGATTCTTTAAAAAACCTGACTGGGTGGGTTAAAGGCTATAAAGTGTCCACCTTTGAACGTATGATATGTCTTGTCATGCTTGAACATATTTTTGCATCTTGTTCCCCTAAGCTTAAGCAGCATTTGGAAGATTCAAAATAGTTAGATCCTAAGAAGCTGGCCATTGCAGCAGATGTGTGGGTGTCATATAGAGTGTCCCATAAGGACAAGACTCACCCTGGTAAGCAGGAGGAGAGGGAAAAGTCCAAAGATAAGGAGGGTGGGTGATCTGATAAAACCTCCTCCCAAAAGAGCCACAAAATTAAAAATAAGGGTAAGTCACAAGTCAACACACAGGGTAGTGGGGGTTATCCTCCAAACAGGACTCTGGTTACAGTAAGCCTCCATATGTCAACAGACCCAGTGGATCTTGTGTGGCTTGTTGAGCAAGTGAGCATGTGAACGGGGACCCCAGATGTAAAGTCAAAACCGTGGGGGTCCACTCTGTTAATCTGGCCTTCTCCTCCTATGAGAAAGATGATATTACAGGGGCATCCTTCTCCTCAGATTCCTTCCCCAGTGGGATAGATTCTGAGGTAGTTTTAGTTTCCCTGGGTTCCTGGGAGCCTAAAGTCTCAGAGGCTTATGCTAGGATTCGGATAATACTAAGCACTACTTTAAGGACAGTGTGTTGATCAATGAAGTAGATACTCCTGCTCTTAGGAATAGTGGGTACAACAGAACTGTAGTGGATTCTACCTTGGTAGACCCAGAGGAAGTTGCCAGAGCTCCTCTGGTGCCCACTAAGTTGGCTGATGGCCCACTTCTCAAGTTCCCAGTTATACCTGTAAATCTTACTATAAATGGTACAGTAGTCAGGATTCCAATGAGTATTCAGAGAGCTGTCCCAGGAAAGGTCTTGCTGGGAAATGATCTCAGAGTTTTAGGGCTTGTGGGAGATACAGCAGAAAGACCCTGCACAAGGTCACAAAGAAGGGCAGCACTGGCCAGGACCGCTGCCATGCCTAAGCCAAAAGGGAAACCCAAGGATAAAGGAGTCAAGAAAGGCAAAAGAGGGAAAGAACACATTCCCCCTAACTCACATATCACTGAGGTGGAGGTAGTTGGTTAAACACCTGGACCTGACGAGTTAGAGGTGTCACCTGATGTATTTGATCCAAATGACCATCCTGAACTAAAAGACTTGTTAGTAGAAGGTGGTCCTGACAGGGATGAATTCAGTAACGGCCAACGTGAGTGCCCATCTCTGGAAGGCCTAAGAGACAGGCCTGCTCCCAGCTTGAGGGTGAACCCCCTGGGAACCATAGGATTTATTGGGAATGTGGGCTCCTCTACAATGAGCCTACAAAGTCTACAGAAGGAGACCATGGGAGGTTGGTGGTTCCCCTTGCTGTAAGACCCTTCCTCCTGCAGCTGTCAAGAACCAAGCTAAGGTTATCCATACATTTCTACTGGCCCAAGATGGGAGTGCAAGTAGAAAGTAACTGCAGGAGTTGTGCCACCTGCCAGTTATCTGGTAAGAGTGGCACAACAATCCAAGCTCCACTGGTACTACTCCCAGTTGTAGGGGTACCATTTCAGAGGGAAGGGATCAACATTGTTGGTCCCCTTGACCCCCAAACATCCTCAGGCAATAGGTTTATCCTGGTACTGGTCGGCCATGCTACCAGGTATCCTGAGGCAATCCCATTAAAGACTGTGACTGCTAAGTCAGTTACAAAAGCTTTACTTGGCATATTTACTAGGAGTGGCTTCCCTAAATAAGTTGTGTCTGACAGGGGCAGCAACTTTATGTCAAAGTGTTTGCAGGCTATGTCGAAGGAATGTGGTGTCACCTATACGTTTTCATCCACATATCACCAACAAACCAATGGTCTCGTTGAAAGGTTTAACAGAACCTTAAAGAGCATGGTTGGGGCTCTGGAAGAACCCCAAAGAAGAAAATGGGATCTTCTGTTACCATGCTTACTGTTTGCCTAGAGGGAGATGCCACAGGATGGTGTTGGCTTCAGCACCTTCGAGCTTCTGTTTGGTCACCCTGTGAGGAGACCCTTAGCCATAGTCAAGGAGGGAGGGGAGATGCCCACTCCCCCCATGACTACCAAAGTAGTAGACTATATGCTAGGGCTCAGAAAAAGGATGGTACTCCTAATGGGTCTGGCTAGTGAGAAACGGAAGGCAGGGCAAGCACTGGTGAAACATTGGTATGACCAGAAGGCTTCCCTCATCAATTTCACGCCTGGTTAGCAAGTCCTGATCATGAATCCTATAAGGCCCAGAGCTTTACAGGGCAAATCGTCAGGCCCTTACACAGTGGTAGAGTCACTGGGTGAGGTCAACTATTTAGTGGACCTTGGAAAGGCTGGTCAGGCTCCAAAGGTATTCCATGTAAATAGGCTGAAGGCTTTCATCCCAAGAGTTGAAATCGCAGCACTGCTGCTGGTTTCAGATGTTTAGGATGAGGAGTCACAACCCCTCCCTGACCTATTCCAGGGCAGTCCTTCAAACAGCTCCATTGAGGGTGTCCAAGTGTCCCCTCACCTGACTGCTGATCAACAAACAGAGGTGAAATGTTTGCTGAGGCAATTTTCCCCCTTGTTCTCACAGTCTCCTGGTTTGACACCTTGGTGCACCCATGACATTGACACAGGAGACAGTGTACCTACCAAAAGTAGGGGATACAGGATGTCAGACAAAGTAAGGTCTTACATTAAGACAGAGGTCAACAAAATGTTGTATCTTGGGGTGATTGAACCCTCTAGTAGTCCTTGGTCAGCCATGTGGTTTTAGTTCCAAAGACAGGTACCTCTGAGTTGAGGTTTGTGTGGATTACAGGGCTCTGAGTACTCACAGGACAGATGCCCACCCCTTGCCCAGAACAGATGAGTTGGTGGATACTTTGGGTGCTTCCAAAGACCTCAGCACATTTGACCTCACTGCAGGCTATTGGCAAATAGCTCTTACAGAACATGCCAAGGGTAAGACAGCTTTCTCAAAACTCGAGGGTCTTTACCAGTCCAGGGTAATGCCGTTTGGGTTGAAGAGGCTTGTGAATCATGTCCTTATGGGTTGGTTGGATGCATTCTGTCTAGCTTATCTGGATGATATAGCAGTTTTCAGTGGCACCTGGGAGGGTCATGTGAAGCACCTCAAGATTGTGTTGCAGGCTCTTCAAAAGGCCCACTTGACCATCAAGGCCAGTAAGTGCCAGATTGGACAAGGATCAGTGGTCTAGCTTGGACATGAAGTAGGTGGAGGGAGGATACAGCCTCCACCCAGTACAGTACACGCAGTACAAGGCTGGCCTACCCCCACTACTCAGACCCAAGTGAAAGCCTTTTTAAGACTCACTTGGTACTACAGGAATTGCATGGCAGACCATAGCTGCCCCTCTGACTGCTCTCACAACTCCTAAGAAACCCAAGAAGGTAACTTGGTCTGAAGAGTGTGGGAAGGCCTTTGATGGCTTAAAAGAATCCTTGTGCCAAGCCCTTGTTCTCAGGGCCCCTGATTACCAAAGACCTTTTATTGTGCAGAAAGATGCCTCTGACACTGGGATAGGAGCTGCACTCTCACAAGTAGACTGGAATGGTAAGGAACACCCTAATAGCATCATTAGTCGCCAGCCAGAGGACAGAGAGCTCAGATGGTCCACAGTACAGAAATAATGTTTCTCTGTTGTGTGGGCCCTAAGGAAGCTGAGGCACTACCTGTATGGGACCCACTTCATTGTGCAAACTGACCAGAAGCCCTTAAAGTGGCTAATGAACATGAAAGGAGAGAATCCAAAGTTGCTCAGATGGTCCATGAGACTGCAAGGCTTTGACTTCACTTTTGAGCAAAGGCCAGGTGTCCAACATAGCAATGCTGATGGGTTGTCCAGATGTTTAACTGACCTGAACACGAGACTCAACCAGGGGTGGATTAATGCTCCTTGTCCTTGGTCTGGAAGGGGCGAGTGTTAGGAAAGATTCCCATTTATGTGAAATATTCCCTCCAGTTGTGTACCCCTGATATTTTTGCTAATGTTAAACACCATAGTCTGACTTTACCAGAGGAGCCCAGCCTTCTGCTGCACACCTCTGTGCTTTTCGCTCACTTTTCAATGGGAAACTGACATGCCCTTAAAACAGTCAGCACTGGGAGACTTTGTTTCCATTAGTTCTTTCCAATGTTGCAACTTTTCTGCAACATGTAACAAGTGTACAATGTACCTTCCAGTACAGTGCACTTGGGTCTATTAGTCATGTCCAAAGGCCCTAGATACTCCCAAAGGATTTTTTAGGAGACGTGCAGATGTGCCTTGGACGGGGCTGGTGGCAGCTTATCATTTTGCTTGATTTTAACCCTTTCCTGCCAGGTAAACCGCGATTACCACGTTTGGCACAAACAGGTGGCCTGGTTCCAAAATGGCCATTCCAAAAGGTTCTTTGTCCTGTCCTTTGTCCATCTGCCCCTTCACTTTCCCCAGGTCGAGCCGACCCATGTCAGTCCTTATTTGGACATGCATTTTCCTGCAACGCGCCAAGCTTTCACGGGCTTCTGCATGCCTTGTGTGTGTGCCTCCAGGATGTAGGCTGGAATGTCTGGCTCCAATGCACATCCTGGGTGCCAGAGAATCTGGAGTGCTATGAATGCCTGGGACCACCGTGGTCCGTGATTGGTTCAAGTATGGTGTGCCTGTATGTGAGCAGATCTCCCATTGGGTCCTCTTTGTTTTGGCGTGAAGGAGATTCTGCATAAGAGAAGGCCCCAAACACCCATACCATGTCTATCTCTGGCATTCTCACTGAACAAAGGATAGGATCCAAATATCCTGAAACTAAGAAGCCGAGTCGAGGAACCGCTGGTGACCCGCTGGAAGGTTTGGCACCCTGAGCCTGCTATAGTCCCGTGGGACCCCTCTGCATCTGGTCATCCTAGAAGGTCTGCAAAGACGCTTCAACCCATTGGAATTTTGGGACCAATTATTCTCGGCACCTTCATCAAACCCTGTAAGTAACCTCTCTTGGAAGTGTCCCTGTGCCAACCCGTGTGCTGACCAGCTTATGCAGACCCTTTGCCCTGATACCACTGCTGTTTCGAGGAGGCCCTCGAAACTTGGTAAATCGCTAGCTCCTTGTACACAGCACTCTCACACTGAATTTCGTACACTTGGCATTCCCAGGTCTGGAGTAAAGTGAGTGCGCCCGAACCGGAGTAGGAGTATTGTCTCTCGTAGAATTGTAAATAATTCCTTGGTATTGGAACTTGCTTTAGCAATCCTATCATTATATAAGTCTTTTTTCGTGCGGATTGTTTCTTTTTTATAGTTGGCAGCAAAGTTAATCAAGTTAGTCTTGTTTTCATCGGATGGGGTGTGTCTAGTTTTCTTTTTTCTAATCTGAGGGCTTTCAGTTGTGGTGTAAACCAGGCATTCAAGTGAGCCCTTTGTTTACTTGTATGCATTTTGATAGGCGCAATGATGTGTGAAGCATTAGACATAGTACTATTGTAGACCTCGACTAGAAGGTTGGGGTCAGAGGTGCTTGGGAGTGAGTTCAAGGAGGCGAGGATATGAGGTAGAATACGACCTCATATCCTCGTGGTGCACACATGCACAGATAAAAGGACACTGCCTTGGTCGTGGCTTGTTCGGATGGAAACGCTTCAGGCAGAAGATACGTCGGTGGTGTAGGATGGGCTCCTGCCCTCCCGGTGCTGCTGCTGGGCTGGAATGGCATTGTATATGCTATACGTGTAACTTAATTAGGGTTGGCGTGCCATTCCTCTCCAAGACAAGGTGCATTACCCTAGCCAACGCCCTCATACTCTCGAAATTGGATTACTGCAATGCCCTTTACATGGGTGCAAGCAAGTATATCCTGAATAATTCCAAACAGAGAGCATATATCAGAGCTAAGGAGACAAAATCACTGGCTGACAATCAACGACAGAATCTCGTTTAAAACAGCCTCACTCACATTTAAAGGCTTCAACAAAGCTGCACCGCTCTATCTAACTGAGAGAATAGTCAGGAAAACTTCCATCCGTCCTTCCAGAACTGTTAACTCCCTCTGCCTTAACATACCCAGATTTAATTTAATAAAGTCTGGAGGTAGTAGCTTCACAGTCAAGGCTGCACAGACCTGGAACGCACTCCCACTTGTAATTAGAGTGGAACAATCCTACTTCAGTTTCAGATGCAATATCG
Source organism: Ambystoma mexicanum (assembly GCF_040938575.1). Taxonomy (NCBI): domain Eukaryota; kingdom Metazoa; phylum Chordata; class Amphibia; order Caudata; family Ambystomatidae; genus Ambystoma; species Ambystoma mexicanum. The sequence continues at coordinate 1,046,736,531 of NC_090926.1, forward strand.
TGAATTGGTTGAGAACTAATGATATTTAACCTGCTGCATCCCACCACTGTACATAATACTATGTAACATAACTACTATCTGATGTTAACTCCTCTGATTGCATTTATTGTACTCACCACTTTTGTATGTATCACACACTTTGCTACTTTTACCCTCTCTTACGAATCCTTACCCTTGTACTCTGTACTCTTGTAACTTAAGCCTAAAGTAATCTTGTACCTCTTGCGCCCAGTTACCTTTGGGTTCGGTGCGCCATATAAATAAAATAAACAAACAAACATATCCCATAGAAGGGTACACTAATCCAAGCTATGTACGTGCTACGATAGGGACCCATTTGAATGGATTGTGCCCTCCCACGCATTCCTCATCTTACATATATCCTTACCTTCAGCTTGCTGCTTCGGAATTTTTTTTTCCTTTCCAATAGAGGGCGCTCCCCATGAGGCCGCGACGTCGATGTCCCTCGGTGGCACTCGTCGAACACTGACGTCCTCACCTGTATAAGAGCCTCGAGCGCGCCCTCTGGCTTTAGTTCCGTTTTTCTGTTAGCTTCGCTTCGGATCGTTTCAAACGGTGCTTCCACGCCCCCTTCCACGCCGAAGACAGGTTTTAAAAAATGTCTGAAGTGTGGAAAGAAAATGTGTCTGACAGATCCACACAAAAATTGTCTTTGGTGCCTCGGTTCAGACCATCGAATTGAAGACTGTGGTTTGTGTCAGTCGGTGACCTATAAAGCCTTGAAAGAACACAGAGGAAACTGTCGATGGGGGAGGGTTCATCGAAGTCTACTTCGAAAGGGAAAGACTCGGCTGAGTCTTTGAAAAAGTATCGTAAAAAGCATAGTTCGAGGAGTAGATCAAGAAAGTCTTGTTTTTTGTCATCCCAAAAGGCAAAGAAAAGACGGCATTGATCTCCCTCATCCTCCTCGACGTCTTCGGAGGAGGTGATAGCATGCCCATCAAAGCATGACTCCCCGAGTAAATGGGAATCTTTTCGAGTTTCCATGCTTAAAATTTTTGAGAACGCGGGCCTCAAAAAAGGTAAAAGAAGACCATGCCCCTACTCACAAAAAACGTGACAGAGGGAGGTCAAAACAAGAAAAGCTGATTAAAAAGTCTTCGAAGGTGTCATCGAGGGAATCTTCTCGATCACCTCATGAAAAAGACCTTTCGGTGCATAAATCGAAGGTAGAGGGAAACAAAATGGCATTGAAACATCTTACGCTATCGAAGTCGACATCAACGCCATCGAAGACTTCGAAGGCCCTCGAGTCGAAAATTCCTTCGAAGGAAACTACGTCGAGTTCACATTCGATAACTCCGAAAGCTCCTTCGACAGTTTCCGCAACCCCCTCCACGATTACATCGAGGTCATCTAAAGTTCCCTCAACGACGTCGAAGGATGTGGTTATGACATCAGCGCCATCAACGTTTTCGTCGACGCCCAAGCCTTTTGTAAGGGAAAAACCCAAATTACCAGAAAAGGTTTTTCAACCTGAGAATAGACATGACGTTTTCAGGACCATGTCATCTATCTATGAGGGTGAATCATCAGAAGAGGAAGAAGTCACCTCTGCTGGTGTTAAATTTGGCACAAGATCTGTTCCAGAGGAATTAATTAATCCTCAGTCAAAAATTGAAGATCTACCAGAATGTTTACAGACTGCAAGTGGTCTGGACACTTCTCCAGAGTACAAATTTGTCAAGCCAGACCCATCAGAGCAGGCTGAAGCGGGTTACAGAAAACTCATGAATAGAGTTACAGAATTTATGGGGTGGGGTAGGAGTTCACCAGTCTGTCAAGATGATGACATGACTGATATACTATCGGGAACTCATAAACAAGACCCCATTCTCCCTTTTCACATTGCCTTGCAGAGAAGGGTTAGTTCTGCATGGGAACACCCTGAAGCCATTCCGGCAGTTAATATAAAATGTGTGTCTAAATATAGACCCTGCAATTCTGATCCAGAATACCTTAGTCTGGTAGTATAAGCAGCCACTTCCACAAGAAATGCTGCATACCCTACAATCCCTCCAGATAGGGACGATAAAAAGGTGGATGCATGGTCTAGGAAGATTTTCACATCAGGGAGTATGGCTTTGAAATCTACTAATGTAACCTGTAACTTGGCAAGGTTCACATATACCCTGTGGGACTGCATGTCAGCAGCAGCTGAACACATCCCAGAAGGTGACGAGCGTGATGGCGTTCCAGCCATAATAAGGGATGGAAAGGAGGCTTCGGGAGAATGCCTTCAATCAGGTCTGGACAAAGCTAACAGTATCAGTAGGTCCATGGCAACTAGCACGGTGCTACGTAGATTTGCGTGGCTAAGAAAGTCTGGTTTTGCACCGGATGTGCAATCCAGACTTCTTAATATGCCTTTTGACAGCTCGAGGTTGTTTGGCAGCAAGGCGGATGAAAGTTTGGAGAAGCTGCAGACCTCCAAAGTGGCGGCTAAAGCTCTCAGTGCCGCCATAAGACAACCTCAGCAACGTCCCTACACAGGCTCATCTTCCTGGAGGGGTCGTCCTTTTCGTTATTATTCCTCAATTGGAAAAGGAAGAGGACAGGCCAGTCAAAGAGGTCAAAGGGCAGATGAAGAAAAGGGCAATTCCTGCTTGGACCAGGAGGACCCAGGGCCCGACCCCCTGCTCAGACAGCAGGTAAGCATGCACCAACATGTGTTACCCCCTCTGTCCCCAGAGGGCATCACCACCCCCTCTGGTCCCCCTGTGATGTTCCCTTGTGCACCCCCTTCTCGCACACAGGTGTTGCCTGTTTTTCTTGATTCTTCTACCCTGCTCCCCCTCAACCTCCTGCAGCGTACTTCTGCAGGAGTCTGTTCTGATACATTCTGGTTTCACCATCACCGTCTTGTGGCCAATGGTGGATTTGACTTTTATGGACTTCATTTATTCACGGTGCGTCACTCTTTCTCACTCTAATGTTGAACTTCCTTTGTATCTTGTACTCATGGTGGCCCTGAATCATGCTGTTCCCATCTTCATCTTGTATCCTGGCTTGCAACATTATGTGTTACTACTGATTTCTGCAATTGTATTTGCTTCCTACACTTGCTTCTCCACTCTTTTTGACTGCTTGCTCTCTGTTCTGTTCTCCTTTCCCTTCTCCCTTTTCCTATCTCCTCCCCTTACTTTCTTCTATGCACTTACTCTATCAGAATTGTCCCTGGCCCTAATATGATAGCAACCTCGTCTGTTTCAATTACAATTTTTTTCCTCCCCACCCCCTAGCACTATCTGAAATGTCGTCAGGCCTAGTATGATAGTCGCTTGTTTTGTTCCTCCCCTCCCTTTCTGCACCCCTCTCCCTCACCTTTTGTTTTTCTCCGGCTCTACCAGAAATGTCGTCAGGCCTGGTACGGTAGTCGCCTATCTGTTTTCATTTCCTTCCAACTCTCCCCCTCTCTTCCTTATCTATGTCTTAGCTCTTGCAATGTCATCAGGCCGGGTACGATAGTTAATTTCACATACTTACTGTTCATGGCCTGTAAGAATGTCATTGTATTTTCCCTTGTTCCCTGCCTTGCCTTGAAGCGCTTTGCAACACATTGTGTATAGGCGCTATATAAATAAACTATCATATCATATCAAAGAAAATTTCCTCAGGGGCGAGGAAAAGGTGCTAGATCTGCCCCAGCAGCGGCATCTGTCCCTTCAGCTGCTGCTGCCGCAAAACCACTCTGAGATTTAGACCCACAAAACCCCTGTGGGAGGCAGAATCTCACAGCATCTAGAAGAATGGCAGGGCATTACTTCAGATGGTTGGGCACTGGAAACAGTATCCCAAGGTTACTGCCTTCCTTTTCTAAAGAAACCTCAGGACCACCCCCCGGGATACAACTATGTCAAACATTCCGGATCCGTTCCTGTTTCAGGAAGTTTTCACCCTGCTACAGAAAGGTGCAATAGAACATGTACCTGTAGCGGAGAGGAACAAGGGTTGGTATTCCCCATATTTCCTCATCCCAAAGAAGGACGGAGGACTGAGACCCATCTTGGACTTGAGAAACTTGAACAAGTTCCTAAGGAAGGACAAGTTCAAGATGGTCACACTCTCTCAGATCCTTCAGGCTCTCCAACTCCAGGATTGGTTGGTATCATTGGACATGCAGGATGCTTACTTTCATGTGCCAATCCTTCTCAAGCACAGAAAGTACCTAAGGTTTGCGATAGTCAAGTCTCACTATCATTTTCGAGTTCTGCCATTCGGGTTAACCTCCGCCCCAAGAGTTTTCACCAAGTTGATGGCGGTGGCGGTGGTGGCAGCGAGTCTCAGGAGAGGGGAGATTCATGTCTACCCCTATCTGGACGATTGGATGATCAGAGCACGTTTCCCGGAGCAGGCCCAGAATCATCTGTCCAAGACTTGTCACTTCCTTCACAAACATGACACCATCATAGAAATTCCAGTTTATTGGAGCAGCCCTGTATACTTGCTCGGACAAAACCTCGCCTCCCGAAGAGAGAGCTCAGCACATTCTGCAGATGGTAACAAGATTCCAGAATGCCCAGTATCTTCCGGTCTTCGATTTTTATCTCAGGTTGCTTGGTCTGATGGCATCCTGCATTTTTCAGGTGCCAGAAGCCAGATTTAGAATGAGATCCCTTCAATGGGCTCTCAGAACTCAATGGTCTCAATTCTCAGGGGAAATGTCAGATCTATTGCAGGTTCCAGCCAGAGTAGCACAGGATCTACAATGGTGGGCTTGCAGACATCATATTCTCAGAGGAGAATCTTTTTGGCAACCATTGCCAGAGATAACAATAGTGACGGACGCCTCACTCACGGGGTGGGGAGCCCATACCAACGATCTGACAATCAGCGGTCATTGGTCTCCATCAGAGTCCAAACTACACATCAACCTTTTGGAGTTGAGGGCAATCAAACTAGCGCTGAAGGCCTTCCTGCCCTCTGTACGGGGAAAGAATGTCCTGATAATGACGGACAACACAGGGCCATGTACTACCTCAACAAGAGAGGAGGAGTGGGGTCACTGCTGCTGTGCAGAGAGGCAATGCAAATCTGGTTCTGGGCAATAGAAGAAGGGATCTCTCTTTCGGCAATTCATCTAGCCGGAGAGCAAAGCACAGCAGCAGACTCTCTGAGCAGGCAGAGTACAGTCTCACACGAGTGGGAACTAGCTCAGGAAGTCCTTCAAGAGATCTTCGCTCTTTGGGGAACACCGCAGGTGAATCTGTTCGCGACCAGTGTCAACAGGAAGTGTGAACTGTACTGCTAAAGGGAATTTCTCCCGAGAGGATCTCTAGGAGACGCATTCGTAGTGGAATGGAAATGTCCTCTTCTGTATGCGTTTCCTCCAGTCCCTGTGATCCCTCAGGTAATAAGGAGGTTGAGAGAGTTCAGGTAAACCATGATCCTAATTGCCCTGGATTGGGCCAGGAGAACGTGGTACCCAGACCTTCTGGACATGTCCATGTGCCTTCCGATACGTCTTCCAAGAAGAGAGGATCATCTCTCGCGAGAGGAAGGTCATGTTCTCCATCCGGAGGTCAACATACTCAACCTTCACACATGGCTTCTGAGTGGTTGAGATATAAATATTGGGATCTTCTGGATGACGTAATGGAGATTTTGCTTTCGGCCAGAAGGCCAGCAACCAAATCTCTGTATCGGTGTCGTTGGAATAAGTTCAGTAACTGGTGCAGAGAAAAGAATGTGGATCCATTTCAATGTAATATCCCCACAATTTTATCTTTTCTGTTACATTTAGCTAATCTGGGGCTCCAGGTTGGTACGATAAAAGGATACTTAGCAGCGCTATCCATTTTTAAGCGCTCTTCAGAAGAAGAATCTTACTTCAAGATACCTTTAATAATTCAATTCTTGAAAGGGTTAAACAATGTATTTCCACCAATACCTTTCCAGGTTCCAGTGTGGGATTTGAATTTAGTGCTAAAATTTCTCACATGTATTCCATTTGAGCCTTTACACTCTTGTCCGGTAAGGCTCCTTACTTTGAAAACAATACTCCTTGTAGCAATGACATCAGCCCGCAGGGTAAGTGAGTTGCAGGCGCTCTCCAGCGGTCCTCCTCACACTATCTTTTATAAGGAGTTCTTAGAGTTAAACCATCTTTTTTGCCAAAAATTGTTCCGGACTTTCATCTGTCACAAAAAATTACTTTACCTACATGTTACCCTCCTCCTCACGCAAGCCAAGAGGAGGAGCGGCTACATAGACTAGTTCCCAGAAGAGCTCTTAGTTTCTACATTTCAAGATTGGCAAAAATATGTCAGTGTGATCACCTTTTTGTGGGGTACACTGGACGCAAATTGGGACTGGCGGTAACCAAACAAACATTATCTAGATGAATAATTTTGGCTATAACAGAATGTTATAGATTGGCTGGGAAAGAACCACCTAATGGATTGAGAGCTCATTCAACCAGGGGCATGGCAACTTCGACAGCACTAAAAAGGGGTGTCCCTGTACAAGACATTTGTGCAGCAGCCACATGGTCATCCATGCATACCTTTATAAAACATTATGCTCCGGACTCGACTTCTTCTCAAGGAAGTCTGTTTGCTAAATCTGTACTCCATTCTGTACATGATTAGAAAAATCTGTACTCCCACCTCCGAGACAAAACTGCTTTGGGAGTCTATCTAAGATGAGGAATATGTGGGAGGACACAATCCATTTGAAGAACAAGTTACTTACCAACTGTAACGTTCTTTCGATTGGATGTTCCTCCCACGTATTCCTCATCGACCCTCCCAACCAACCCCACAGTACAGTTTACTTGTATTACACTCTAAGTTCTTTTAAGGCTTGGGTCAAAAGAGGCACGCCATTAATCAAAATCAATTGGCTACAATATACGAAAACACAGAACTGAAGCCAGCGGGCACGCTCAAGGCTCTTATACAGGTGATGACGTCAGTGTTCGATGAGTGCCGCTGAGTGACATCGACGTCGCGGCCTCGAGGGGAGCGCCCTCTGGAGGAAAGGAGAAAAAAAATCAGAAGCAGCAAGCTGAAGGTAAGGATATATCTAAGATGAGGAATACGTGGTACGAACATCTAATCGAAAGAACGTTACAGTTGGTAAGTAACTTGTTCTTCTGCTGCGATAGGCCACAGTGCCAGTAACACCACAGGCTACCTCTGTATGCCCACCTGCCTGAAGAACCGGCATCGGTTGGTTACAGGTCTAGGGAGTTTGAGGATAGGTTGACAGGATTATTAACAGAATTGAGAAGGATACAGACATCTCCAGGAACAGCAAGGGATAAAATTGGATTGAGAAAAGGGTCAGGAGAATGGAAGTCAGGGGAAGTGCTGCTTAAAATGGATACCAAAGGTATAAGACGTGTAGGTGTTGAGAAAGAAAGGAGCCCGGGGTGGGTTAGGAGAGGATGTGGAGGAAGGGGATGCTGATACGTTTACAGAGGATCAGAGCGAAGGAGAAGGGAGGGGTGAAGAGGCGGCTGAGAATACCCTCCAAGGAGGAGGTTTATGGGCGGGCGGTTGTTAGGGAGAATTCTCATAAATGGCTGATTTTCTTTACCTACTGAGTCCCTCAGCAGCTTTGCCGGATTGCTAGTATTTATTTTTCTCACCTGGTAAGAGTGTTAGCCTTTTCCCCACTCTTACATGTGTTCTGCTGTGTGTATTTTCACTTTTTGTGTGATCTTAAGCACTGGAGCCTCACCTTCTCCATGGCCTCATATTTGCCATATGTGTAACACAGCAACTTCAGTGCAGTGACACAGGGTTGTCTTTGAGACTTCCCACTGACTCCATTTTCTGGGGCTGACTACTGTCCCCCAGAAAAGGTAAAGGTGCCATTAACTTTACTATTAGTCACTTCAAACTGCAGACCCAGTACACCCCATTTTACATGGAGTATTGGAAAGGGTTAAGTCTTATCCCTTTCTGTCTGTGTCTCTTGGAGCATTGTTTCGCTCTCTTTACATTAAGACTTGGCTGGTGGCAGTGGGAACTACCAAAGCTTTTCTACCACGGTTATCTTATATAATTGTTTTAGGCTATTATATTAGCCTCGAACATAAACCCACTTGACTAAATACATTTTATTTTGGCTCCAGCTGGGTTTATTCGCCATTTCTTTTTGTTAAAGTCTTTCTTGTGTTTTTCTCTGCGCACCAAACCGGGGAGGATTCCTTTGTTAGCTGTCTTTTCGCAGGCTTCTGCACAGAAGCCCTCCTTAAGGTGCTTGAAGGTCTAGGTAGGCAGGATGTGAGGGAGGGATCTTCGGACCCCTGCCATGGGTTCCCTTGGTAACCCAAGTCACACTCCTGTTTGATTGGCTGAGGGGACTGTTCGTGCCAGGACAGCCACCCTGCTGTGTGATTGAAAGCCAGGCTGTATAAATGGGGAAAACAGCATAAAAAACAGGTCTCTGGGGCTGGAAAGGCAGAGTCGCCACTGGAACGAAACAACCAACAAGGAGCTGACAGGAGAGGACCTCTACAACGACTGAACTGCCCGGTGAAGTCCTGCTGCAGGTCCGAATCTTCAGAATCTGACGACTAAGAAGATCCCCCAGGAAACTTCTTCCCTTGAGCTGGTGGGACCAACCAGTTTGCCCAAACTGCAAGCCAGGACCCCTCCTCTGGCCAAATTCGCTACAGTGGGCCAGATAGCCAGGAAGGTCGGACCCTGCTTGGGTTTTAAGGAGCGCACCTTTTATTTGTTGTATTTCTCTGCTGCTGGTTTCTTCACTGGGTAGCGCAGGACCCTCCAGTCTTCCTACTTCTTGTCAGTCTGACAGTCGCTTCAGGAACCGTGAGCCTGCAGGAACTACTAGATACGTCCGCCTCAGCTACAGCTCCATCTCTGTTTTAAGGTACTGTGCAAATCCGGTTGCTCGTTCCGTTCAACCACAGTGAAAGTGTTTGAAATCTTTCTCCTATCCGAGGGCTTGTCCGTCTCTTCTCTTTAAACTAACTTTTCTATCAACCAACCTTGTCCGGAAACCGTGCCACAAACTTTACCGCGAACTACCCCGAACCGTGTGATCTTGAGCAAAAGACTTTTGACCCATTGACTTTGGCCTTAAGCCTTTTCTAGCTGATTCCCCTCATCCTCACTGAAGTTCCTCTTGTTCAATTGCCCTGAGTACTTAACCTGTTGGTTTGATTTAATTTCTAATAGCTTTGTCTTTTCCTCCCTTTTAAATTACTGGAGTGCCATTTTGCTCCCACTTGATTTTGTGAGCTTAGCTTGTCTGGAATTTAAAGGAAGTGGTGTGGTGTATTAAGAGAGTGATTTTTGAACTGCTTATAATAGTGTAATGTTATACAACTGAAAAGTGAAATAAATGTATATTCTTTTACTTGAAAACCTTGAGTCAGTGTTTGCCTGAATCATAGTAATTGCTGTCCTTTGTGTAACTATTGGTACTGCTCACTTACTCTTGAGATAAGTCTGGCTGCTCTGATACTGCTACCACTTTAACTGTGTAGTACAGGCTTGTACCAAACGTGAGATTGTGCTGTCACTTGTCTTAATTGTGTGTGGTGTTCCCAAAGGGTACTGCATATAATTCTGCCTAACAGCGGTAGGTTGAGGAATAGGGCCGTTCGGATGGATTTGTTAAAGAGAAGAGGAATCACAAGGAAGGGTGTGGGAAGTAGGGCAAAGATGCAGATGACCCTCATACATAAGGTAGCAGGGAGGACACAGTATGTGCCCTGGCCCCAAATGGATAAGAAAAATGGAATTCAGGCACTCCCGCAGCTCTCAGCAGTGGTGAGTAATTGGATAAACAAATTTGAAAAACAAACAGCAGGGGTGCCCCTGGCAATAGGGGATCTTAAGAAACTGTTGGTTGCCGTAGTTGGGGATTAGGCTGGGGACGTGCGGGTTAAGGCTGGATTCCCGGAAGTAACCCTGGGAGATGATGCGCATGATGGAGCATCATTTAATGAAGTTAGGGCAATGGTATGGGACGCCCTACGGAAGCCCTTCCCAGGTACTCCCAATTTACAGGCTTCGATGCAGTATACCATGAGGATGATGAGGACCCAGCTAGATTTATTCTTAAAATGCAAGAGAAATGGAGCTGAGACGGGAGAGCCGTGGGATTAATCAATATCATTCTTCTATTTTATCGTAAAGAGGGGCTTGCCGTAGGAAGTGCAGAATGCGCTGTAAATGATTGTGGGTATTGAGGCATAGGGGTGGACGGAAATACAGAGTATAATAGTGCATCATTGTAAAAGAATCAATGAGCGGGAGAGGGAAACAGCACAAAATCATGAGGGGGATGAAGCAGAATTGGTGGAGAAAAAGTTGCCAAAGGTAGCAGTCCAGGTGCCTGTGCCGATGCCAGTACAGGTAGAAGGAACCAAGAGTACTCAGCAAGTTATGAGTGCCACTATTACAGCGCTCTGGGCTGAAGGAGGACAAGGACAGTGGGGGGGGCAACAGTACCCAGCCCACAGTGGCAACAAGGAGGGCTGCAGCAAGGAATAGGAGGATTTTGAGTAGCAAGAGGAGGAGGGTTTGGTCTCACGGAAGGTGGGTTCAGACAATTTCAGTGTTGGAATTTTTTAAGGTGGGGCATTTCGCAAGGGATTGCAGGATCTGGTCTGCAGTGCAGTAAAATTATGGGCCACAGCAACAGAGCTAAGAGTCCCAAGAACCCCAAGGACTAGAGTATGAGCAACAAGGTGTAGGGTACCAGAATCAGGAGTAACTACAGGGGCAATACTAAACTTATAATCAGCAGCCCCAAGCATCGGCTACACAATTGCAGCACCTGCTGCAGCAACAGCAGGGCGATGCTGCCCCAGTAATTAGGGTGCCAGGTGGGACTGCTGCTCCCTTTCGGGTAGCCCCTTCTTGTTCCCTGGAACGAGCACGTATCCCAATTAGGACAGCCCAAAGAGATCACTTGCGTGTTCGGTGACGATTACCCACGCTGAAGAGGAACTGTTGGTGGTGGCGGAGATAGGAAATAAGCAATTCATATTCATGGTGGACTCTGGTGCAACTAAGTCATGCATCATGGAAGGAAACTTTCCACTATTGCGAAATTATCTTGACGTGCAGGGATTCTCTGGGGCCATTTCCAAGGTTCCATACACTGAGAAGTTGGATGTAAAGGTGGGAGGGAGGTACTATATTCTGGTTGCTGCTCTTTTTCCCTACTTAGGGAGCCCTCCAGGCTCTTTTCCTTTGCAGATGGGTAGCAGTTGTAAGTGGATCTAGGTCACCTGGCCTAAGCCCTGCCGACCTGGTGCCTTCCTGGTTGCCGCTCTTTTTCCCCACTTAGCAAGCCACGCCCACCTGGTTTCTTCTTGGTTGCTGCTCTTTTTTGCTACCTAAGGAGCCCTCCAGGAACTTTTCCTTTGCAGATGGGTAGCAGTTGCAAGTGGGTCTAGGTCACCTGGCCTAAGCCCCGCCCACCCAGTGCCTTCCTTGTTGCCGCTCTCTCTCCCCACTTAGCAAGCCTCGCCCACCAGTGCCTTCCTGGTTGCTGCTCTTTTTCCCTACTTAAGGAGCCCTCCAGCCTCTTTTCCTTTGCAGATAGGGGCAGGTGCAAATGGGTCTAAGTCACCTCGCCTAAGCCCCACCCACCTGGTACCTTCCTCATTGCCGCTCTTTTTCCCCACTTAGCAAGCCCTGCACACCTGGTGCCTTCCTGGTTGTGGCTCTTTTTCCCTACTTAAGGAGCCCTCCAGCCTCTTATCCTTTGCAGATGGGGAGCAGCTGCAAGTGTGTCTAGGTTACCTGCCCTAAGCCATGCCCACCTAGTACCTTCCTGGTTGCCACTCTTTTTCCCCACTTAGCAAGCCCCGCCCACCTGGTGCCTTCCTGGTTGTGTGTCTTTTTCCCTACTTAAGGAGCCCTCCAGACTTTTTCCTTTGCAGATGGGGAGCAGGTGCAAGTGGGTCTAGGTTACCTGGCCTAAGCCCGGCCCACCTGGTGCTTTCCTGGTTGCCGCTCTTTTTCCCCATTTAGCAAGCCCTGCCCTCCAGCCTCTTTTCCTTTGCCGATGGGGAGCAGGTGCAAGTGGGTCTAGATCACCTGGCCTAAGCACCACCCACCTTCTTAGCCCTGCCTCTTCCTTCCTGCTCTTCACTCTTAGATCATGGGCATCTCTCGCCCGGGCGTCAGAAGCGAAGCGCAGACAAAGAAAAGGGTAATTCCTGTGTGGACCTCTTTGGATCTGGAGGACTCAGCGCCCGACCCCCTGCTCAGACAGCAGGTAAGCATGCACCAACATGTGTTAACTCTGTCTGTCCCCAGAGGCCATCCCTGCCCGCTGTGGTCCCCCCGTGATGTTCTCTTGTGCCCCCCCTCTCACACATATGTGTTGCTTGTTTTGCTTGATTCTTCTACACTGCTTCCCCTCTGCAGGAGTCTGTCCTGATACATTCTGGTTTCACCGTCACTGTCTTGTGGCCAATGCTGAATTGGACTTTTATGGACTTCATTGATTCACGGTGCGTCACCCTTTCTCAACTCTCATGCTGGACTTCCTTTGTATCTTGTACTCATGGTGGCCCTGAATCATGCTGTTCCCATCTTCATCTTGTATCCTGGCTTGCAACATTATGGGCCTCATTACGACCCTTGCGCTGATGGAATGAAGGGGGCCGGTACAGGACCGGCCCCCTTCATTCCGTCAGGGCTGATTACGAGGTTCCCTTTGCGTGACCCGGATCAGACGTCTGGTAAAACCAGACATCTTTTCCGGGTCCCGCGAGGGGAAAAGGGAGGTAACAACGGGACACTTGTTATGTGCCCGTTGTTTCCTCAATCCCCATTCCCATAGAGCCGTGTGGGGGCTCAAATGGGAATGGGGAATCGTTCCTACAAGGAGGACTTACCGGGTCGTCCTATGTCGGAATGACCCGGTAAGTCCCCATTGCAGGAACCTAGTAATGGAGCCCGGTTTGGAGGCAGCCATGGAGCTAATAGCTCCATGGCTGCCTCCAAACTCGTAATGAGGCCCTATGTGTTACTACTGACTTCTGCTATTGTATTCGCTCTCCCCTCTTGCTTCTCCACTCTTTTTGACTGCTTACTCTCTGTTCTCTCCACCGCTCCCTTTCTTCCTTTTCCTATCTCCCCCCTCCCCTTACTTACTTCTATGCACTTACTCTATCAGAATTGTCCCTGGACCTACTATGATAGCAACCTCGTCTGTCTTCTCAATTCCACTCCATCCAGAGTCAAGGTACCTCACAGCATTTACGGAGAGCCAGATACGGTTCGAACATACTAGATTATCTCAGGGGTACTGTGAGAGCCCAAGCATATTTAATAGAATACTGCATGCCGATCTAGGAAATATTCAGGTGCCTACCTTGATTAACTAGCACATGGACGCTCTGCTAGTGTGTAGTGACAGTGAACAGTACAGCCAAAGGGTGTCCATTGCACATCCTACAATTGTTGGCCTGGAAGGGGTACAAGGTCGATAAGGCCAAATTACAATATTGCCAACAGGAAGTGATCTATTTGGGGCAGTTTATATCGGCAAATGGGAAGAGTACACAACCCGAAAGGGCAACTTCTGTACGCCCCACTCTGAGACCTGCCGCAGTTAAAGAGATTGTATAGACTTAGGGAACCGCAAAAGACAAAGGACCACAAATTACAGTGGACGACTTACATGATCTGACAGTTTGATGGCTTACAGGAGGTGATTAGTTCGGCATCCGTACTGGACACCCCGGATAATATGCAGGAATTCTATTAGTTTTCACATTCTGATGGTCAGCTTATGACAGCAGTGCTGATGCAAAAAAGCACTATGGGCCACAAGCCATTGGCCTATTATAGTGGCACTTTCAATGCAGTAATGCAAGGGCAGTTCGTACGCGAACAAGCATTAGTAGCTGCTGCCTTCGCCATAGAGAAAAGTTCTATGATCGTAATGGGGTGTTCAAAAATGTTGTATGTGGAACATTCTCTGTTGCTATTCTAGAAAGGTCAAAATCTACCCTGACTACGCAGAGGTCGTCGGCATATGAGATCATCATCTCTAACCTTAGGTGTAAGACAGTAAATCCTTCACCTTTTTAACAGACATACCTACTACAGAGGACCTGATAGCACATGATTGTGCCACATACGAGGGGTAGGAGGATGATACTCCCAAAGCAAAGAACTGTGCATTGACAGAAGGTGAAATACTTTTCATTGACGGGTCATCCACAATTGATCAGGATGATGGACAGAGACGGACAGGTGCAGCAGTGGTACATCTTGAGGGTGGAGAATACAAGACGGTAGTTATGAAAAGGTTGCCTATACACTATTTTGTGAAAGCGGCAGAAATTGTGGCGCTCATCGAAGCATTGAGAGCGTCACAATGGTGCCATATCACAATATATTCTGTCTCCCCCATCGTTGGCTCTTATTGCACAATGTTAGAAAAAAGTGCAGAAGATTGTTTGTGTTCTTAATCGCTTCTGCATATTGAAACAAAGGTTTCAGTACAGGGAATCTCAATTCACTTGTCTCCCTCGTAAGATTATTCTATTGGTGATTTTTTCACAGCAAGTTATATCTATTCTTGTGCTTTTTCTGAAGCACATGTTTATCAGTTCATTTGGTCGTATCTCTTTTTAGTCAAGGCATACAACAGCCTTTTTACTGTTCAACTTATTAAGTCACAGATGCGTATACGATCGGGCCATTGTTTTAGCTGGTAAAATAACGGCCTTATTTTATATCATTTTACATCAGTTAAATCGTAACTATCATTAATATGTTACCTCAGTTCTGTTGTTTGCATCTGAGGTAATCTGTTTGGTGTCTGCTGTTCTCGTGATATTGTTTTTCAGTGTCCTGTTTTACATATGATTTCTCCTCTTTATTTGCTGTCGCTGCGTGTGGTATAATTCTAAAGGGAGAGATGTATATAAATGGGAACATGTTCCAAATAGTTTCATATTTCTTAGCTTGTTTATTACACAGACATCAATCTTACACTTACTGTGAACGAACAGGCTGTTTGCTGCCTCTCTTGCACTATGCCACGTTTCCGCCAGATGGACAGGAAAAGATTCTGACCAGGCATCTTTATTTCAAACGTGGGAAGGATTCTAGTCAGGCATCTTTATTTTGAACGTAGTTTTCGTAAGTGTTCGATGCGAACGGATATCGCATGCAATTCTGTTAGGGAACATACGTATGTATGTGATTAATTACCCTTACACTATTCTCTCTCTAAGATTATTTCCGCACGCAACAGACACTTACTTCACACTGATGTATTGTTTCATTCACTGTTGCCAGATGCATCCACGTGGTTGCTGTCCACATGTTACATACTTTCTGGAGCAGCGTTTAACTGCACTTTCTTGCCAAATGGTGGCACGTTTACAGGCGCCATCTTGGATATCTTAAATTTGCATTTTTCCTTCACGCATATGGCGCCAATATCTATTTTGCAATTTAGAATTTAATTTACACTGGTGCGCATGGTGACTTTTAACATGGGAGCTATTAATCATAACTATTTCCTCGTTGGAAAGGTAGTTTGGCTTATTATTGATTCAAGGTTGCATTTCTCCTACATATTATGTCACGTAGACTAGATTATAATGCAACCATTCTCTTTTCATTTATTTCTATGGATGTATAACGCCAAATGGAGCCTAGTTCACTTGCTGGAGTTCTAAGGAAATCCATTTCAGCAATATGATTTGGGGCTAATTGAGTCTTCTAAGTCTTTCATGGATTTCGCAATGGCCTACATATGTAACCTACACCTATTGTGTTTGTATCTATCGCTTACATAATACTAATGAATGAACAAACCCCAATCGATGGCAACATTTAGCCCTTCTTTGACTAAATGAGGTCAAAAATTCACTTCTGTTCAAGTTTTCTTAGTTTTAAATCTCTATCAGCTCCTCATGGGTGAATTGGAACTGTCTGTATGATAAACCAGTATGTATCTACGCTGGAATGTTTCGCCTGTTTATAGTGTGCCACTAAGGCTTGTCTACTGCATTTTTCACACACAAACGGTGCTCGCAGATCCTTTTACGGATTGGTCTTTTCGTTTTTCCGATATAAAGAAAACCTGCATGGGCACCTTATACCGTAAACAGCCCAGTTTGTTTGGCAGTTTGTAAATGTTTTTAACTGCCAGAGATGTCCCTTCAAATCTATCTCTTTGATGTTACTGGTAAGGTGACACACTGAGTGAGCAGTTGCCACATTTAAAATGGCCAATAAACGGTGTCAAGTTCCACAGAGTGGTTTGGGTGGGCTGTTTCTCCTTATTCAGTGGATATGTATGAACTAGCTTGTCTCGTAGGTTGGGCATGCGTTTGAAAGCAAAACGCGGTTTGTTTATTTTAAAATTGTCAGTATTAATCATCCCCCAGTTTTTGAGAATGCTTTTACGTAAGTCATTGCTAATAGGTGAAAAGGAGGTCACACATGTGATTTTATCCTCTCTGATTTTAATCTGTTTCATTAAACAGTCTGCTCTATTGGCATGACAGGCTCTTTTTAGTGATCTACGAATGGTGTGGGAAGCGTGGCCCTGTTCTTTCAATCTTGTGGTCAGATGTTTACAGTGTACCTCATACTCTTCTTTGGTGCTAACTGCAAGTTTTCACATAAGCTCTGTGGGTGGAAAGTGTCAAATGCCAACAGGGTATTTTTGTCTGTTGGCTTTTTGAACAGGGTTGTGCCAAGTTCGTTGTTATCCGACCTATATATCTCTAGGTCAAGAAAGGTTATTTTTGTTTGTATTGATGGTCATAGTGAAATTAATGGATGGTTCTTGTTGATTCAGCCGTATCGTCATAAATATAGCGATGCCATGATTTTGTTAAGTTCTTAAAAGGATTATTTTGTTCTCTAGTTCATCCATAAAGAGGTTTGCAAGGCTGGGAGTAAATGTTGCACCCATGCTAGTGCCATGCTTTTGTTGATAGTAGATTCCTTCCAAGAGGAAAAAGTTGTTGGTTAGGGCCACCCTAATACATTCTGCAAAAAAATCAGAGGGGACCATTAGATTGGTTCTTCTTTCCAGAAAGTGTGCATTATCTGGATACATTTAATTTGTGGAATACTAGTGCATAAGGATTCCACGTCTAACGTTACTAGAACGTCCTCAGCTGCTATTTTGAGATTGTCAAAAATCTTGATCATACAGGTGGTATCTTGAACGCATGATCACATCTTTTATGCAAATGGTCTTAGAAAAGTATCAGCATAGATAGAAAGGGGTTTGAGCACTGAGCCAATGGCAAACACAATCGGGTGTCCCGGTGGTCTAGCGGCATGTTTATGAACTTTCGGGAGGCATAAACTGCTGGTGTAGCTGTATTGCGTTTTACCAAAAAGGACTTCTCATCCTCATCAATCCATCCCTCATTTAATTCATGGGTCATTAGACTTTCAATTTCCTACAAGATTGTGGAAGTAGGATTAGTAATAAGGCGTTTATAGAACTTCCTATCATCTAGTTGCTTTTTGACCTCTATCTCATAGAGGGACCTCGCCCAGAGGAAAATTCCCCCTACTTTGTTGGCTGGTTTAATCAGAAAGGTGGTGTTCGCTTCCAGATTTTTTAATGCCTCTCTTTCTACTTTGAACATCTAAACAGAAGAATGTACCCTTGCTACTATTTATTTTCATATTTTTTCTTTTAAAATGTAATTATTATTTTTACAAGGTTTCCGGATTGCAGAAATCCTAAAGTGAGATCAACCGCTGTTCTCATGTGTCCACCCAAATAGTGAAATTGCTCTGTGTTTCAAAGAACAAATAGTACAATGATGTTTCCAGTGTTTGAGAAATAGGTAAAAGATAACCAATGTAGTTTAGGAAGAATAAAATACAATCACTTTCTACTTCCAAGAAGATCAAAATCATATATTTTTAGAAAAACACAACACATAATCGGAAGTCAAAAAGGTTATAATCTCAACCAAGGGTAAAACAAAATACAAGTACATCCACATGGTACATTGAGAAGACAATGTTTTTTTGGGGCAAGATTACAGTATACATAAGTATTTTAACACAATTATATTCACAGAACAAAAACAACAAACACAAGAACATTGGGTTTAAATTAATTTCTTTGCACTAAAGTGACTAAATCATAGAGTAGAGTGCAAAAAGGACATATGTATGATACTGGTTCAATAGATAGACAATATCATTTCCCAGACTGTGGATTCTGTTCAGTGATAGTCCCTTTTTGCAATTGTTAATTTCAAGCAATTAATGCTGCAGGGTCTTTGATACAAGATATCTTTTTTATCCTTGCCAACGTGAGGTTTGATAGTTGGAACCGGAATATAGGTTCCAAAGGATCAGGGATATATGTATTTGATTTAATTCCCTGTCTTCATCACGTTTCGGCGGTATTCTATTGCGATAGGTCCGCCTTCATCAGGGCTCCTAGTTGGGGACCCTGTGGAGAATATATGGATATCGAGTCAGAGGGGTGGATGTGAACAGGCGGTGGCCCCTTGTACTTAGGGCACTGAACAAAAATATTTGAAACTCTCCTTCTACTTTGGACAGGTTGTCCCTATAATAATTTTTAGTACTGAAAGATAGTTAACTTCTTGAAAAATTCTGTTTTCAAACACAATGATTTCGGGTGAGACCATTGTGGATAAAGGAGTGAAATACGAGGGTGGTTTTAAACCCGAAACATTCTTTTTTCTAGGATCTTGTGTATGCGTGTCCCGGAAAAAATATTTAAGTCTTAGGACCCGAAAAAAAATCTGCATTTCAATTTCAGTTTGAAAGCGATCTGCCTTAGTGGTCGATTTCAGTTGGTGTCAGAGTGTGGTCACTAAGGTAGAAAATTTGTATAAACAATTTGGAGGCGGAGGCTGCCATTAGCACGTCCACATACTGTTATTGCCTGTCTGTCGGGTCTTGCCCCGTCTTCCCCTTCGCTGAAAAAATTGGCCCCTTTGTTGGTGTCCGACTCTGTTGTTAGTAGATGGGCCAGTCTTCCAATCAGAGTGGCTGCTATTTGACAAGTTTAAGAATGTAACACATTTTGTTGTTGTATGTTCTTGTGTTATTTGTACCACTATAGTTCCCTTGGTTCAAATTGATTTGTTGCTAGAAAAAGGGGACTAGGTAAGGGTATGTTGTCTCCTCTTTATAGTTCTGGATATCTTTTTTTAATTTCCAGACTTTCTTGTCAATTGTGAAGGTTTTGAATTTGACCATCTCTTCACTGATCTTCTCTAGCAGCGCTTTTATGTCAGGTATACTGAATTCATCTTGAATTTTCTTTTCAAGGGCAAGCAGATCTTTTTGTTTTTTAGCCTCCTCCTCTGACGTTGCTATAACCCGGATCACCTAGTCGCGTGAGCATTTATTACTCACTCTTCTAAAATTGTTCATAAATTTCGGGTTAACCAAGAAGAATTGAGGTATATTTTTAACCTGCAGGCCTTCTGGGACCACACCTGCTTTCAAATATTCAACCATTAGTTGCCCATGTGACTCAGTCCGAATTCATTATTTTTTTTGTGTCCATAAATCCAGATTGTTTGCATTGGTTGGGGACACATTTTCTGCTCCCGCTGTCGGATGTCCTATTATAGACGGCAGTCCTAAGAATTTTAGATATCGATCATCAGAGAATGAGACAATGTTTACACTCTCCATTTTTTATAATTGCTCTAACACCCAGAAGGGTTGTCCAAAACCAGATATACTACAGATGAGCAAGAAAGATCCTCCTTTTTACGGGGCCATGTGGATGAGGACCAGGAAATACAGATAGAAAACCAATTCGAAGGGATTGTGTCCTCCGACGTATTCCTTATCTTGATAGATTTACTTCCAGTTTACTGGCCTCGGAAACATTTTTCAATAGAGGGCGCTGCGCGTCGACGTCCCTTGAGTTTATGTCCCTCGACAGCCTCCATATCGGCGCCGACATCATCATGCGTATAAATAGACTTGCGCAGCATCCGTTGCTCAGTTCCGTTTTTCCGTGCTTTGTGGGCCTCAGAATCGTATTGCTCAGTTCGTTCTTCAAGTAGATTATACTTATTCCTCGAGTATATCCTACTGTTTTCGAAGGCTTCCTCATCTGAACCGTCGACCCCACGGTCTGGCTTCAAAAAGTGTCGAGAAAATGTCGTTGACGGATCCTCACAGGATCTGTCTGTGGTGCCTGGGATTGGAGCACCATTGTTCAGAATGCAAGGACTGCATGTCCATGACGGCGAAAGCCTTGAAGGAGCGTAAGGGGACACTCGAAAGAGGTAAGACTTGTTAAAACTGCTACTCCTTTGAAAGTTTCCTCGGCAGAGTCGAGACATTCGTCTCCTCGCCGTCACAGGAAACATTCTCGTTCGAGGTCTCAAAGCAGTTCCCATCACTCTTCGAGATCCAAACATTCAAAAAAGAGGCGTTGAAGATCCCCCTCTTTTTTGTCTTCTTCTGTTTCCCCGGAAAGGGTCACCTCTGCCCCACAAAACACAGCGCTCCAGCTAAGTGGGAGGAATTCTGAAAAAAGATGGTTAGCATCTTTGAGAAAGCGGCCTCGACTCCCTCGGAGACGGCTAAAGGTGATACCCTGGGTGAAAGACCCAAAAAATTGAAACGCTGCGAGTCGTTGCACCCGGCGAAAGAAACTGCCCGAGAGCGTCACGAACCCTCGAGCAAAGGCAGTAAGACCACGTCATTGACACCATCGTCGAATGTCCCTTCGACTCATAAATCTGCGTCATCGACGCCATTATCGAAGGGCCCATCGACGCATAGATCGGTCGAATCGACGCCGTCTTTGACACCGATAAAGGATAAACCTACGGCTGCCACTACTTCGTAGTCAGTAGTCATAACGAGGGCTTCCACCATGGGCTTGATGTCGTCAATAACCTCGACGACTCTGAGTAGGATCCGATCCTCTTGAGTTCTTTGAGGTCTCTTCTTACCTTTTCAACGCCTTTTTCGGTTTCTTCTAAGCCTTTGACTTCCGCATCGATGACGTCAATGTATTCTCAACCGGTTACTACAAGCTTGGCCCCTTCTGCTTTAGAAATGGATTTTAAGCCATTTCCAAGGTCAGATTATTTCAGAGCTTTGTCCTCTATTTATGAGGAAGGGGAGGATTCTGATCAGGAATCTACAACACCTGTACCAGAGGAATTTATCTCTGAAGAAAATAGGCTGAAGGACCTTCAAGAATCCTTGTATGATGCAAGTGGCTTAGATACTTCCCCAGTAGTAGAATTTGCCAAATCAGACCCAGGGGAACATGCTGAGACCCCTTATAGAACTTTAATGGCCAGAATAATAGAATTCATGGGTTGGTCTACACCTACACCTGCTTTTCAACAAGATGATTTTACAGACATTTTAATTAAAGGTCCACAGGAATATCCTGTGGTTCCATTTTATACTGCATTACAGAGGAAAATATCGGCCAGCTGGGAAACTCCTGAGGTTATCCCGGCAGTTAACAAAAAACTATCTGCCAAATATAGGGTATCTGCTTCTGACCCTGAATATTTGTCCAAACATCCAACTCCAGAGAGTCTGGTTGTTCAAGCAGCAACTTCATCGAAAAGTAGATCTGCATACCCTACTGTTCCACAAGGCAGGGATGATAAGAGATTTGACGCTATGTCAAAAAAGGTCTTTTCTGCGTGTAGCATGGCGCTTAAATCCATTGATGCTACTTGTACACTCGCAAGATTCAGCCATACACTTGGCTGGTGTGCTTCATCAGCGGCTGACTGCCTACCAGAAGGAGAAGAAACAGAAGCTTTTCTGAACATCATTAAAGATGGTAAAGACGCAATGTGGGAATCCCTTCAAACTGGCATTGATTCTGCTGACAGTATCAGTAGGGCCATGGCACCAAGTACTACAATCCGCAGATTTGCGTGGTTGCGAAAGTCTGGTTTTGCTCCAGATGTACAGGCCAGACTTTTGAATATGCCCTTTGATGGCTCTTCTTTATTTGGTAAGAAGGCTGATGACAGCCTAGAGAAGTTACAAACATCCAAGGCAGCAGCAAAATCCCTTGGAGCTGCAATCTGTCAAACTCCCTACCGCCCCCTCAGGAACCTCTTGGAGAGGTAGGTCATTTTGTTTTTATTCCGCATTCGGAAAAGACAGAGGACAGCCGGCTCAAAGAGGCCAAAAGAAATTCACCCGAGGTGGACGGGTTAAAAGTACAAAAGCCGCAGCAGCAGCAGGTGCCTCTTTACCCTCGGCATCTGCATCAGCCGCCTCTAAACAACTCTGAGGACTCCCCTCACAAGACACCAGTAGGGGGCAGGTTAACTCAACATCTGACGGAATGGTAGGCTATTAAGTCAGATGCTTGGGCATTGGAGACAGTTGCCCAAGGTTACTTGCGTGCCTTTTCTACGCACCCCTCAGAGTCATCCTCCGGGGTACAACTCTTTGAAGTTTACAGATCCGCTCGTTTCGCAGGAGATTCTAGACTTGCTGGAGAAAGGTGGCATAAAACCCGTACTTGTAGCAGAGAGGAACAAGGGTTGGTATTCCCCCTACTTCTTGATACCGAAGAAGGACGGAGGACTAAGACCTATCTTGGACTTACGAGAATTGAACAAGTCTCTCAGGAAGGACAAGTTCAAGATGCTAACTCTTTCTCAGATCCTTCAGGCCCTCCAGCTTCAGGACTGGCTGGTATCTCTGGAACTTCAGGATGCTTATTTCCATGTGCCAATCCATCTCAAACACAGGAAATAACTGAGGTTCGCAATTGGTGACTCTCATTATCAATTTCGAGTTCTGCCATTTGGGCTGACCTCCGCCCTGAGGGTCTTCACCAAGCTAATGTCGGTAGAGGCTGCAAGTCTAAGGAGGGAAGGGATTCACGTCTACCCCTACCTAGACGATTGGTTGATCAGAGCTGTATCTTCGGAACAAGCTCAGATTCTGCTAGATTATGTCTGCCACTTCCTTCACAAACTGGGCTTCTCCCTCAATTTAAAGAAGTCACAGATGATACCATCACAGAGACTCCAGTTCATCAGAGCAGTCCTGGACACTTCCCTGGAGAAAGCCTCGCCACCAGAGGTGAAAGCTCAAGATATTCTGCAGATGGTCACCAAGTTTCAAAATGCCCAACGTCTCCCAGCCTTTGACTTTTTGAGGTTGCTAGGCCTCAAGGCACCCTGCATCTTCCTTGTGCCAGAGGCGCACCTGAGAATAAGATCTCTCCAGTGGGCACTAAGAACTCAGTGGTCGCAATTCTCAGGAAGAATGACAGATCTCCTTCAGGTTCCGGACAAAGTGGCTTGAGACCTTCAGTGGTGGGCATGTCGGGAGAACATTTTGCAAGGAGAACTGTTTTGGCAACCATGGTTGGAGATAACAGTAGTCACGGATGCCTCACTCATGGGTTGGGGAGCCCATGCCAACAACTTGACCATCAGCGGTCGTTGGTCTCCATCGGAGTCCAGACTACATATCAACCTGTTGGAGCTGAGAGCTATCAGACTAGCGCTGAAAGCTTTTCTGCCATCTGTACAAGGGAAAAATGTCCTAATAATGACGGACAATACAGTGGCCATGCACTACCTCAACAAAAGAGGAGGCGTAGGATCACTGCCACAGAGAGGCGATGCAGCTCTGGTTTTGGGCAATTCAAGAAGGAATCTCTCTATCGGCAGTTCATTTAGCCGGAGAGAAGAACTTGACAGCGGACGCTCTGAGCAGGCAGAGCACAGTCTCTCACGAGTGGGAGATAGCTTAGGAAGTCCTTCAAGAGATCTTCGCCCTTTGGGGAACCCCTCAAGTGGATCTGTTTGCCACTAGTATCAACAGGAAGTGCGAACAGTTTTGTTCAAGGGAATTTCTCCTGAGAGGAGCTCTAGGGGACGCGTTCATGGTAGACTGGGAGTTTCCACTTCTGTATGCGTTTCCTCCAGTCCCTGTCATTCCTCAGATGATCAGGATGTTGAGAAGATTCCGGAAGACTATGATCCTAATTGCCCCAGACTGGGCCAGGAGAATGTGGTACCCGGACCTTCTGGACATGTCCATCTGCCCTCCGATTCATCTTCCACACAGGGAGGATCTTCTCTCGCAGAAGGGAGGTCAGGTTCTCCATCCAGACATCAGAATCCTCAACCTTCACGCTTGGTTTCTGAAAGGTTGAGATACAAGGATTGGGACCTCCCAAATGATGTCATGGAGGTGTTGCTTTCAGCCAGAAGGCCAGCAACAAAGACTTTATACTGCTGCCGTTGGAACAAGTTTTGCAGCTGGTGTAGAGAAAAGAATATTGAACCCTTTTCATGTGGTACACCAATGGTGTTATCCTTTCTACTCTATTTGGCGAATTCAGGTCTGCAAGTTGGTACGATCAAGGGCTACCTCGCAGCGCTATCGATCTTCAAGCGCACTGCAGAGGAGCCATCATATTTCAAATTACCCTTAGTAATACAATTTCTGAAGGGGTTAACTAATGTCTATCCACCGAGACCGTTCCAAGTTCCCTTATGTGACTTAAATTTAGTCTTAAATTTTCTGATGGGTACTCCTTTTGAACCACTCCACTCTTGTTCGTTAAGATTTTTCACCCTTAAAACTGTTTTATTAGTGGCTTTGACATCTACCAGGAGGGTGAGCGAATTACAAGCCCTATCTTGTAAACCCCCCTCATACAATTTTTCACAAAGACAAAGTTGTCCTACAAGTGAAGCCTAATTTCCTCCCAAAGGTGGTTTCTGAATTCCACATCACTCAGAAGATAACCTTACCCTCATTCTATCCTCCTCCCCATGCAGGGAAAGAGGAAGAGAGGCTACATAGGCTGGATCCAAGGCGAGCCTTGAGTTTTTATATCAGCAGACTTGCTAGAATTAGGCAAGCAGACCAACTGTTCATAGGTTACACAGGGCACAAATTAGGATTGCCAATCACAAAACAGACCATTTCCAGATGGATTATTTTAGCCATTCTAGAATGTTACAAACTGGCCGGGAAAGAGCCCCCTCAAAATCTTAGGGCTCATTCAACCAGGGGTATTGCAGCCTCTTCGGCCCTCCAAGGAAGGGTACCGATTCGAGACATATGTGCAGCTGCCACATGGTCGTCCGCACATACCTTTACAAAATTCTACAATCTGGATTCCTCCTCTAGCCAAGAGACTAGATTTGGCAAAGCTGTGTTACACTCTGTTCATTCTTAAAGGGGAATATGGCAATTTTACTCCCACCTCCGTTTATACACCACTGCTATGGGAGTCTATCAAGATAAGGAATACGTCAGAGGACACAATCCCTTCGAAGAACAAGTTACTTTTTACCTGGTAACATTCTTTCTAAGGGATGTTCCTCCGACGTATTCCTTATCGCCCCTCCCATCCATCCCCTCAGTAAAACTTCCCTTGTGGTTGCAGTTTACGCTCCTTCAAGGTCAATAACCAATTCATGCACAGCTACTCTTAGGCTTCAAAACGGAACTGAGCAACGGACGCTGCGCGAGTCTATTTATACGCATGATGACATCAGCGCCGATACGGAGGCTGTCGAGGGACACCAACTCTAGGGACGTCGACGCGCAGCGTCCTCTACTGAAAAAAATTTCCGAGGCCAGCGAGCTGGAAGTAAATCTATTAAGATAAGGAATACGTCGGAGGAACATCCCTTCGAAAGAACGTTACCAGTTCTTCCACACTACGGCTACCCACTCTTCACACGTTCAGATTGCGCGTGTCCGAACACACATAGTACACAGAGCTGTCGTATGTCATTTAGACAGAGGTACACAATGTACTAGAGAACCATTTTCAAATTTTAATCAGTATACGCGATATTTTTACAAAACTAAAAACATAAAATACAAGCATCATTTTGACACATACATATGTCCAAATCATATCTTGACCATTCTAAATCAACTTGTTTTTCATGCAGAGATAGAAGGTGAGGTTAGTATTGAAGGGTAAGGGGCATTGTTCAAGCCTCATATGGATGTATTTGCCCTCTTTATTTTCATTATAAACTTGTCATGTCAACACTTAATAGTATTTCTGGGTCCAAAGATCGGAGCATACTAAGGAACAAATCTAAATTGTGGACTCCCTTGGACCCGTGTTCAGGATACATCTCGTTGGATACACATAGTGGACTTTGGCATGTTTTGATGGCACATAATGGACTTTACGTTAGTTGGTTTGTTTGTTTGTTTGTTTATTTATTTATAGCGCACGCCAGACCCGAAGGTAACCGGGCATGTGTGCAAGAATACTTTAAGCTTACAAGTTACAGTTACACATTCCAGGTAAATAGAGGAAGCGTTGACAACAGAGTATGATTACAAACAAGCATGATTACAGAACAATGATTAATCTACAAGTTTGTGCGTGGAGTTATATACAGAGTTATATACACAGGTATTTGTACACAGGGGTGTATACATAGTATACATTGAGAGTCAAGAAGCAGGTGCATTCAGCTACAAATTAGCCGATCGGCAAGAGGTAAGTAGTCCAGGTGTCGGTTAGTTATAGGTCGTTTTCTTTGAGCCATCTAATACAGTTAAGTCTGAAGTGTGGATAGGATTGGTCAGACCTTAAGGAAGATGGGAGGGAGTTCCACAGCTGGGCTGCTTTGACGGGGAAGCTGTTGCCTCCGACAGTGCTCAGTTTAAATGAGGGTACAACTAGCTGGTTAGTATATGCTTCTCTGTTCGGTCTGTTGGAGGTTCTTCTTTTGAACCTTTCTGTTAGGTATTTGGGGGCTAGGTCATTAATGCTTTTAAATGTTAGTGACGCTGTTTTAAGTTTAATTTTGTCTGTTGTGGAGAGCCAATTAGATTGTCTTCTAGCATCTGAGATATGCTCTCTTCTTGGGATTCCTAAGGCGGCTCTGAGGGCATTGTTCTGTAAGGTTTGGATTTTTTGCAGTGTGTGTTTATTGGACCCTATGTACAATGCATTGCAATAGTCCAATTTGGATAATACCAGAGCTCTTGATAGGGTGAGGCAGCTGGTAGTGGACAGGTATGGTTTTGCTGCTCTAATCAACTTACAGGTATATGCGGTACTAGAGGCCATCGCACTCACCTGCTTTGTTAGAGAGAGGCAAGAGTCGAGGTAAAAACCTAATGTTTTTACCTCTTTTGCTACCTTAATGGTGGTGCCATCTATAACAAATGATGAGTAGTTATCGTTCAGTCTTTTGATGTTTCGTGTATTCCCCAGTATGATGAGTTCCGTTTTGTCATCATTCAGGCATAGACCATGGCGGGCCATCCATGCCTGGATGATGAGGTATATCTTGTTCACCAAGACCAAATCCTGTTCGTAATCCCCCGAAAGTGGGATGAGAATCTGAGTGTCATCTGCATAGTTAGTGTAGGTGACATCCAGAAGGTCCAGATCATCAAACAGGGGCTTTGTGAAAATGTTATACATGGTGGGAGGGACGCAGGAGCCTTGGGGAACGCCACATGTGATAGGTACTGGGTCAGCTGCTGCATAGGTAGAGAAAACTCTCATAGTTCTGCCGATTAAGAACTACTTGATCCACGCAATGGCATGCGTGGTGAAGTTGGCTGCAGATTCCAGGTGGGTACAGAGCACATCATGATCTACCAAGTTAAATGCCACTCAGAGATCCAGAAGGAGGAGTAAGGCTGTTTTTCCAAGGTCTCTCAGCTCATCGACCTGGGTTTTGAGATCGATAAGCGCGGTTTCGGTACCGTGC
Organism: Ambystoma mexicanum; assembly: GCF_040938575.1. Taxonomy (NCBI): domain Eukaryota; kingdom Metazoa; phylum Chordata; class Amphibia; order Caudata; family Ambystomatidae; genus Ambystoma; species Ambystoma mexicanum. Next base: position 1,046,764,222 of record NC_090926.1, read on the forward strand.
TGAGGCCTGAATCCTGATTGTCTGGTGCCTAATAGTTGATGCAGCTCCAAGTATTTTTGGATCTGTAAGTAAGCCACTCTGTCTAGTATTTTTAACAGAAACGCTACTGTTGTAATTGGCCTGTAGTTATTTGGGTTAGACGTGTCCAGAGTTTGCTTTTTTAGGAGGGGAAGGACCCATGATTGTTTGAGGTTGTCTGGTATCATGCCTGATGCAAAGGAAGCATTAATGAGTTTAGATATAAATGGGGATAGGTCTTTGGCCGCATCTTTTATCAATTGTGCTGGGCATATGTCACCTTGATAGTTGGTGTGTTTGAGCGAGAGTAGTATCTTTTCAATCTCTGAGATAGTTACTTTGGTGAAGTTTAATTTTTGTTCTGGTTTGGTAGAGGTAGGTGGTTTATCTCTTTGATTGGTTGATGGAGGAATATTTTGTTTCTTTGTCTCAATTTTAGTTTGGAGTGTAGCTATTTTGTGATTTAGTGCTTTTTGGATGTTGGAGCACCACGTTTTATTTTTGTCGCAGTTGTCCGGAATGGGGATGGGGTTTTCCGGTTCTTTTAGTATGATGAATAGCTCTTTGGTTCCGGATTTAGCCTGCAGTATTCTGTTGTTAAAGTTCTCTTTTTTAGCTCTCCTTATTTCATTCTTGTAAATCTTAGAGGCGTTGGTGAGAGCTGCTTTATTAGACTCAGATGGAGTTAGTCGCCAGGCGGATTCACATTTGCGTTTTTCAATCCTTAGGGATTTGAGGTGAGGGGTGAACCAGGTGTTTAGGTGAGCTCTGGGCTTACTTTTTCTCATTTTCAGAGGGGCAATAGTGTCCAAGGCTATGGCCATGGTTGATTTGAATTTATTCACTAGAGCTGAGGGGTTTAGTGATTCAGGTAGGGAGTTTAGAGTCGGGAGGATAAGTGGTAGTAGATTGGCCGTGGTTATGTTTTTTTTATTCCCGGTTGGTAAGGGGGGAGCTAATGTATTTTCCTTAGGTTGGATGGTGTTTTCATTTATGAGGAAGGTTATTAGCGCAAGATCTGTCCAGATTTGTGGGCAGACATCGTAATAGTTAGTTATATTGCAGTTGTGGTTGGATACCCAGTCGAGTGTTTGGCCTTTTTCGTGGGTGGGTTGTGAGATTCTTTGGGTAAATCCTAGTTCTGTGAAGACATTGGCGATATTGGTTGCTTGTAGATCTTTATGGTCGTTGAAACCTAAGTTCAGGTCTCCCAGAAGGATGTCATGCGATGAGTTTTTGAGGTTATTTGAGAGGATCGTAGAGATGTCCTCCTCAAAAGTTCCAATGGGACCTGGAGGCCTATAGATGAGGTGTATATTGATGGGTTGAGAGGATGATGTTAATAGTTTAGCGGTTAAGGATTCGCAGGATTTGGTGTTTGAAGGCGTTTCTATTTTTATGGTGAGATTATTCTTAGCGATGATGGCTAAGCTGCCTCCTCGAGAGTTGGTTCTATCTTCTATGAGAATGTTGGAATTAGGGGGCAAGGCAAGCATCAGAGCGGATCCTGCTGCTTGGTGAAGCCAGGTTTCTGTTATGGCTAGGAGGTCGTAATCCCCTAATTGGATGAGGTCAGCAATTTCGGTGGCATGTGCTATTAATGACCTAGCATTAATAAGGGTACCTTGATTTGCAGGGACTGTTAAAATGGGCATCTCTTTTGGTGGAGGAGGTGTTTAGTTTGGTGGCATTGAGTTGGGAGTCTCTTTTATTACTAGATTTGGTGTCTACTCTGGCTGGGGGTTCATAGATTTTGGGTAATCTTGATTGTAATTTGGCATTTCTGCTTAGAGTGTCACGCGGGATGTTTGTTAGAGAGTGGTAGCGGATAGGTAACTTAATAGGCTGGAGGTCAGGGTCTGGGGTGATGGTCGGTTGGCGTTCATCAGAATTTGATGTTACAGTGGGCATAAATTCTTGGTGGTGGTTTAATGTTATCATTGTGGACCAGAGAGTGGACAGGTAGATGAGGGTGGAGATCATTCTATCCTAAGGATGATTGTCTATGTCTGAAGGGGGGCCAGAGTAATGTCAGGTAATCACTAATAGGTGGTTTCTAGCATTATGGTGATAACAGTCGGTCGTAGTAGTGGGGAGCAGAGTGGTTTATCTCAGGTTAGGCCAGGGCATAGGCTGGTGCTGAGGTTTACTGTTATGATGCCTACCTCCAAGGAGCCGAGTCTGACCCAGCAACCACAGAGGCAGGCATCATTCCCCCCAGGGAAGTGCCAGCGGGCCCAAGCTGGGGCCCTTTGGACACAGTCCTGGCGCCTTAGGCGCCAGGCTCATGTTGGACCCCTGTCCTGGCGCCTTAGGCGCCAGGCTCATAAAGCTAGACATGTGTTCAAGTGTTTCAATGTGCACTTACCTGATGCAGACCATGCTGCTACATCCAGGCCCTCTTGAGGCCTCAATGGAACTACTTTACCTGTGGGACTACTTTCCACCTGGGTGTGGTCGGGGAAGGATACATACCTGATCGGTGGAAGGATACATACCTGGAACTTCTTCCAAAGCTATTTAAACCACGCCCGATCAGCAACTCTTGCTTCGCGTTGTTCTGCTCCTCGCAGCTGGACGCTCACCGTGTCAGCTCCTGCATCTGGACTTCAGCCACGCCTGTCAGCATCCTGGGTCACCTGCAAAGGGAGATAAGAGAGAATTGTAGAGAAAGAAGACCTTACCTGCTAAAGCTGTATCACGGAGACATCACACCGACGATCCTGAAAGGGAAGACATCATTTTTAAAAGCATTTCGTTTCGATCGCTGCAGCGCCGCATTTCACTCACCTTTCCTGGGCACCTCCATCTTCAGCAGCGATCATCCGGATCCACAGCCACTTCCCAGTGCCTAGAGAGAAAAAGACAAGAACACAAGTTGAGAGAAGGAAGGGAATAGGAAAAGCTCAGTTTCCTTCTAAGACTTACCAGTTGGGTCATTCCCATTTCATTTCGGGTCCTGCCGCTTCCTGGCATTCCGGACCCCGGCCCTTATGGGGAAAAAAGACAAAGACATTGAATGAGCGAATGCAAAGACATTACCCGAACGCTCATCCAGAACTTACCTGTCATTTATTGGAACTGCACGTTTCACTTCGGGTCGGCGCCATATCTCCGGCATTCCGAACCCCGGCCCCTAAGGGGAAAAAGACATAAGCGTTAGCGCTTGCTGCAATAAGACAATGAACATTATTATTAAGCTTGAACTTTTGAACTTGCAACAGAACTCTTACAGCGCCTTACCTGAATAGTCAAGCTTATTTGAACTTCCATCAAACCTCAATCCAGTGAAGTAACTGGGTTTCAACGCGCTCCTGCATCAGAAGCAGGATGGAGAACTCATCCTTCCAGACCCTAAGGTGAGACTTCACGGGGAATTGTGGAAGGGTATCGTGGAGGGTTGGAAGGAAGTGGGAGGCTTGAGCATTATTCCGTCAGTAGGTAATACTCCCTTTTCACGCACAGGGGAATATTCCTACGAGCCAGAGAAGCCAGAGTAGAGGGGCCCTACCTGTCCATCTTCAGAGTCCTGCGCTTCACCATTGAAGAAGCATCAGCACTCGAAGCCAGACCTGCGCCTCCGTGGGAATCAGGTGAGCGTGACAGAACGCAAAGCCTACCCACAATTTCCCACCCGGGCGCTATGGGGACTTCCGAGACAGATCAGCTGGCCCAGCTTTTGGGAGAATTACGGGCAGAAGTGCACTCAGCCCGCCAGGAGACTAACGCTCTCAAAAGAGAACTGATCCTATCCAAGGAAAGAACAGATGACCTGGCCAAAAGGTTATTGCAGGCCCAGGCAGGGCACACTCCTTTACCTAATTCCGGAGGTACTTCCACGTCAATGGGTTTGAATAACCCGGTACAAATCAATCTACCTGGACACATGCCTTTGGCCCCGCCTGAACGTTTTGCGGGGGATCCCAAGAAATATGCCGTCTTTATGAACCAATGTCGTTTACACTTTCTATGCAGACCTGGGGCCTTCCCTAACGACCAGACCAAGGTAGCCTTTATACTATCTTACCTCAGTGGCAGTGCTGCCGATTGGTCTATTCCATTGGTAAATCAGGATGATCCCATTCTCCAGAATTTTCAGGGTTTCCAGGCCAGCATGGAAAGATTGTTTGCTCGACACTCTCAAGGACAGGCCCTTGATAACGAACTGCTATCCTTACGACAAGGTAATCAGGATCTCCTGTCCTACGTTGCCACCTTTAATAGACTGGTTGTGGAAACTGGATGGCCAGAAAACAAAAGTATCACATTGTTTCATCGAGGCCTGCGCAGAGAGCTTAAGGATGTTCTAGCTCAGATAGTAGATCCACCCCAGGTCTGCGCAGACTACATAGACTTGGTGGTTCAACTTGATCACAGACTTCAAAATAGAAAAGCAGATTGGTTCAATTATGAAACCCGAGTACCGATCAAAACCCACGCCAACTTCAAGAGTACCGATGTATCCGAACCTATGCAAATCGGCGGTGTTAAAGGACCATTAACGCAGAAGGAACGAGAGAGAAGACGGCAAATGCAACTTTGTCTGTATTGCGGGACTTCCGGTCACTTTCTTCGAAATTGTCCGGTTAAACCACCTAAGAAGGTGGTTGGAGCCACTGATAACAATTTATTGACACCTGATTCGGGAAACGACCTAGCCCGACAAGCGTAGGGGTCCCCTTGCCGAGCTTGAAAACAGATTCTTTGACCTCGCATTTTGTCATGCCAATGGTGCTCGTGGACCCAAAACAGCCTCAGCAGTTGCATGCTATAAAAGCATACATCGACAGTGGAGCTATTGGAAATTACATAGACCGTGAATTGGCTTCCAGGATTAAGCTCCCTCTCCGCCCGAAAGTAACCCAAGATGTCATTACTACAGTAGATAGAACCGAAATAGCCTCAGGGCCTGTAACGCATTCCACTGTTGAAATGACACTGGTGGGTCAGGATGGACATAGGGAAACAATCGTGTTTGATGTGATCAAGGCCCCACAATTTCAAGTAATTCTTGGAATTCCTTGGTTAGAAACACATAATCCCAGAATTGACTGGCGAGCAAAGAAGATAAGTTTTCCTGATTGTGAACCAACTTGTTATCCAAGAAATCCAGTTATGGGTCTAGCCTCAGCAACTTCCACCCCTGTACAGCTACCGTCAGAATACCAAGAATTCCAAGACGTTTTTCAGAAGGAACAGGCTAACACGTTACCTCCCCATCGGTCTTATGATTGCCAAATCGATCTGGTACCCAATGCTCAACTACCTTGTAGTAGGATTTATGCTCTTACGGAACCTGAGAACCTGCATTTGCGTCAGTATTTAGATCAGTACCTAGCCAATGGTTTTATTCGCCCGTCCAAGTCTCCTGTCTCCTCAGCTTTGTTCTTCGTGCCGAAAAAAGAGGGCGACCTTAGAACATGTATAGACTATCGTGCCCTAAATCAAATAACGATTAAGAATCGTTATCCTCTGCCCCTGATCCCTGAGCTTATCGACCAGGTGAAAGACGCTTGTGTGTACACCAAGTTAGATCTTCGAGGAGCTTTTCACCTGGTACGTATAAAAGAAGGCGACGAATGGAAGACTGCATTCCGCACCAAATTTGGGCTCTTCGAATATCAGGTGATGCCCTTCGGTTTGTGCAATGCACCTGCCGCCTTTCAGTACTTTATGAATGATGTTCTTCGGGAACTTATCGATGTCTGTGTCATTGTTTATATTGACGACATCCTGGTGTACTCTTCTTCAGAATCCGATCACAGAAAACATGCTAGGGCAGTTCTTGAGAAATTGCGCCAGCACAGACTATTTGCAAAGCTCGAAAAATGTGTTTTTCATACCACAGAAGTTGAGTTTCTCGGATTCATCCTGACACCACAAGGAGTCCGAATGGACTCGCGAAAGGTGGACGCCATCCTCAAATGGCCATCTCCTAGCTCGGTGAAGGGATTTCAGAGCATGCTCGGCTTCACCAATTTCTATCGAAGATTCATACCGGAATTTTCCCGAAAAGTCCAACCCATCACCGCTCTCCTAAAGAAAAACAAACCCTTTGAATGGACTCTTGAGGCCGAACAAGCCTTTCAGGACCTGAAAACCAAATTCACCTCTGCACCTGTATTAAAGCACCCGCACCCAGATCTCCCTTATATTGTGGAAACCGACGCATCCAGTTCGGCCATGGGAGCTGTCCTGTCGCAAAGAGACCCAGAAACTAACCAACTACACCCAGTGGCCTTTTGGTCCAGGAAATGTTCTCCTCCTGAAATCAACTACACAATTACCGACAGAGTTACTGGCTATTAAATCTGCTTTCAAGGCTTGGCGTCACTACCTTCTCGGGGCTAGACACACCATCACCGTAATTACGGACCACAGAAATTTACAGTATTTAAAGACAGCCAAAGCTCAATCTTCACGACAACTCCGATGGGCTCTATTCTTTGCGGAATTTGATTTTGTAATTACCTATCGCCCTGGCTGCAAGAATGGTAAAGCGGACGCCTTATCCCGGATTGGCATGGAAGAACCCAATTCGAGTTTAGAACCTGTGCCAATCATACCTGAACAAAGAATCTTAGGCCTAACTTCATTGCAAACTATTGAGGACATCCAAACGCAAGAAAAACAACTTCTAGACTCTTCAGCCTTACTGGAAAGGAGTCAAAAGGGTCCTCATTACACCGTTAAGGATGATTTACCCTACTTCTAGGAGCGGTTGTTTCTACCAAGTAAAGAATTGCATGAACTTGTTATTGCCCATCATCATGAATCATTAATGGAAGGACACCCTGGTATCGCTAAAACGGAGGAAAAAATCAAACGCCACTTCTGGTGGCCTTCTTGGAAAAAAGACATAAAGTCTTTTGTATTGTCTTGCAGAATTTGCGCCCAAAACAAGGGTCAAAAGAAAAGGCCAGCCGGCCTACTTCAACCCTTGGATATTCCACCGGCACCATGGCACACCTTGTCAATGGACTTTATAACTGACCTGCCTCCTTGTGCTGGTTACAACACTATTCTTGTAATTGTGGATCTATTCTCCAAAATGGCCCACTTTATCCCTTTAAAAGGTTTGCCTTCAGCTTCCACCTTGGCCAAGGAATTTCTGGAGAATATAGTTTGCATACATGGTTTCCTTTCCATATTAGTCTCGGATCGTGGAAGTCAATTTATCTCCCATTTTTGGAAGAAGTGTTGCCAACTAGCACAAATAGATGTGCGGTTATCCACCACCCACCACCCCCAGACCGACAGAGAAACCGAGAGAACCAATCAGACTCTCGAGCAATATCATCGGTGCATGTTACACCAATCCGAGTTAAATTGGAAAGACATCCTTTGGATCGCAGAATATGCATACAACAATTCAGTGCATTCTGGAACCGGACAAACTCCTTTTTATACTTTGTATGGTCACCATCCTCGGACCTCTAACCTAGATCCACCTCTGACCCTGGAAATGCCCGCAGTAAATCATTTGCATTCCACAATAACCCGAGCCTTCAAAGAAGCTGCAACTCATTTACAGCAAGCCAAGAAAAAGTATAAAGAAAACGCTGATTTGCACCGAAGTAAAACTCCTCCTTAACAAGTAGGAGACCAGGTATGGCTAGCAACGAAACATTTACCCCTCAAGGGCCCGCGAACCTTCAATCCCAGATTCATAGGACCTTATCCCATCAAGGCTATAATCAATCCTGTGGCCTTTAAACTGGATTTACCGTCCAACATGCGTATTCATCCAGTTTTTCATGCATCACTTTTGAAGCCAGTACAACCAGGGACCCGACTGTCCAAGCCTCCAGACCCAGTTCAAATTGGAGGGGAATTAGAATTCGAAGTTAAAGATACTTTAGACTCCAAGGTGTTAAAGTCAAAACTCTTCTATCTTGTTGACTGGAAGGGATATGGACCTCAGGAGAGATCGTGGGAGCCTAGTAACCATGTTCACGCACCTCGATTTATACAAAGGTTCCACCGGAGATTTCCGAACAAGCCAAGACCCCCGGAGGGAACAACCTTGGGAGGGGCCTTGAGGGGGGGGGTACTGTCATGATGCCTACCTCCAAGGAGCCGAGTCCGACCCAGCAACCCCAGAGGCAGGCATCATTCCCCCCAGGGAAGTGCCAGCGGGCCCAAGCTGGGGCCCTTTGGACACAGTCCTGGCGCCTTAGGCGCCAGGCTCATGTTGGACCCCTGTCCTGGCGCCTTAGGCGCCAGGCTCATAAAGCTAGACATGTGTTCAAGTGTTTCAATGTGCACTTACCTGATGCAGACCATGCTGCTACATCCAGGCCCTCTTGAGGCCTGAATGGAACTACTTTACCTGTGGGACTACTTTCCACCTGGGTGTGGTCGGGAAGGATACATACCTGATCGGTGGAAGGATACATACCTGGAACTTCTTCCAAAGCTATTTAAACCACGCCCGATGAGCAACTCTTGCTTCGCGTTGTTCTGCTCCTCGCAGCTGGACGCTCACCGTGTCAGCTCCTGCATCTGGACTTCAGCCACGCCTGTCAGCATCCTGGGTCACCTGCAAAGGGAGATAAGAGATAATTGTAGAGAAAGAAGACCTTACCTGCTAAAGCTGTATCACGGAGACATCACACCGACGATCCTGAAAGGGAAGACATCATTTTTAAAAGCATTTTGTTTTGATCGCTGCAGCGCTGCATTTCACTCACCTTTCCTGGGCACCTCCATCTTCAGCAGCGATCATCCGGATCCACAGCCACTTCCCAGTGCCTAGAGAGAAAAAGACAAGAACACAAGGTGAGAGAAGGAAGGGAATAGGAAAAGCTCAGTTTCCTTCTAAGACTTACCAGTTGGGTCATTCCCATTTCATTTCGGGGTCCTGCCGCTTCCTGGCATTCCGGACCCCGGCCCCTATGGGGAAAAAAGACAAAGACATTGAATGAGCGAATGCAAAGACATTACCCAAACGCTCATCCAGAACTTACCTGTCATTTATTGGAACTGCACGTTTCACTTCGGGTCGGCGCCATATCTCCGGCATTCCGAACCCCGGCCCCTAAGGGGAAAAAGACATAAGCGTTAGCGCTTGCTGCAATAAGACAATGAACATTATTATTAAGTTTGAACTTTTTAACTTGCAACAGAACTCTTACAGCGCCTTACCTGAATAGTCAAGCTTATTTGAACTTCCATCAAACCTCAATCCAGTGAAGTAACTGGGTTTCAACGCGCCCCTGCATCAGAAGCAGGATGGAGAACTCGTCCTTCCAGACCCTAAGGTGAGACTTCACAGGGAATCGTGGAAGGGTATCGTGGAGGGTTGGAAGGAAGTGGGAGGCTTGAGCATTATTCCGTCAGTAGGTAATACTCCCTTTTCACGCACAGGGGAATATTCCTACGAGCCAGAGAAGCCAGAGTAGAGGGGCCCTACCTGTCCATCTTCAGAGTCCTGCGCTTCACCATTGAAGAAGCATCAGCACTCGAAGCCAGACCTGCGCCTCCGTGGGAATCAGGTGAGCGTGACATTTACTAAGTTCTGAGAGCAGCTCAGCGAATGGCAGCAGCCTGTTTTTAGTGGGTGCACAAGTCTAGTATTTGGTTATTGCAGATAGGCATGCTCGCAGTAGCTAGCGTTAGCATTAGGCGATTTGTAGGTATATGAGGCTAAGCAGTGGGCTCTGTCAGGTGGGAATAAAGTAGACCAGTACACAATATGCAGTTCAGGGAAGGTAGAGTAGGCCAGTACACAATATGTAGTTCAGAGCAAGTAGAGTAGGCCAGTACACAATATGCAGTTCAGGGCAGGTAGACTAGGCCAGTACACAATATGCAGTTCAAGGCAGGTGGACTAGGCCAGTACACAATATGCAGTTCAGGGCAGGTAGACTAGGCCAGTACACAATATGCAGTTCAGGGCAGGTAGACTAGGCCAGTACACAATATGCAGTTGAGGGCAGGTAGACTAGGCCAGCACACAATATGCAGTTGAGGGCAGGTAGTCTAGGCCAATGCACAATATGCAGTTGTGGGCAGGTAGACTAGGCCAGTACACAATATGCAGTTCAGGACAGGTAGACTAGGCCAGTACACAATATGCAGTTGAGGGCAGGTAGACTAGGCCAGTACACAATATGCAGTTGAGGGCAGGTAGACTAGGCCAGTACACAATATGCAGTTCAGGGCAGGTAGAGTAGGCCAGTACACAATATGCAGTTCAGGGCAGGTAGAGTAGGCCAGTACACAATATGCAGTTCAGGCCAGGTAGACTAGGCCAGTACACAATATGCAGTTCAGGGCAGGCAGAATAGGCTCCCTATGTGTCAAGATTGGAGGCCTTATCCCGTCCCTCCTCACCTGAATCTTCTGTGGCAGATTCCTTCGGATTCAACTCCGTCTTCTTACGGTCCTTCCTCCTTACAGGAGTCTTGTTCTTTGATGTCTTGGCTTTCTTTTCGTGCAAATAGGGTCTAGCCCCTCCGGAGGCCACCGCGGCAGAGATAGAACCCTGTCCGCAGGGAACCCCAGGGGGCCAGACCTAAATCAGGGAAAAAGCACGAAGGCAGAAAAAACCCTGTTTCCAGATGGGTTCTAATAAGGAGTGGAGAATTCCGTTCACAAGTAATTGAAGTCTGGCTGCTGCTGATAGCTGAAGTAGTTGACCTCCAACTCCGGTGGAGAGAGCCAGTTAAGCCCTACGGTGACAGTAGGGCGAAGCACACAGAGGAAAGATACAGGAACTCAAATAAACCAATAAATAAATCTTAAAGGAAGACAGAACAGAGAGAAATGCCCGTAAAATAACAGTGCTAAATAAGGAAATGTGTGCAGGTAACCATAAGCAGAAAGTAGAATTATGTCTGCAGAGTGCAGTAAGTCTGCAAATGAAAATTTAGAGTGTAGAGAAGACGAAAGGCAGAAAACGCCGAATCAAATAAACTGAAATGATTCGGCGGAGGTGTAGTACAGAAGCACAAGCGAGGCGGAGCTATAGAACAGATGAGGAGAGAAACGCTCGCAGAAGTAGCAAGAACCAAGAGACAGGTAACAAGGGAGAAAATTATGTAAAGCACAAAAGGTAGGCACAAAGAAGGCAAAAGGTAGCTGCAAGGATGGTCAGCAAGGAGGAAATATCCAACAACGAAGTTCCACACGAACCGGAGCGATGTGTACAGATATAACGCATCGGTTTGGGGGAGGAGTCAGAATTTAAAGGTACGGCCACCATCTTGAATGAGGACTAGAGCGCTCGCAAGTCAATGTTTCCAGCGCTTCCAAACCTTCCATTCTCCGTTCCTGACACTATGCTTATAATTATATATATAGTGGCACAATGCCACTGTGTGAAAGGAAATAGTATAGCATCAAATTGTGAGGTACCGTTCGTAATACCTTTTGGAGAATTGTCATGGGGTCGGGTCCTTGGTTCTGGGTTTGGATATAGTCTGGAGGAGCCAATCAGAATGCAACTGATGCCAGTCAAGGAGGTGGTGTGAGCAAGCACTTTAGGTAGCGGGGTGCCGGATTAAAATTGGTGGCGTTGTGCTTAGATGAACGTGGATGGGAATCTCACTAGAGGAGATGCAGGTCTCTTTGGATGGATTATCCTGATCACCGGATGCAGTTGCTGTAAAAAAAGAAAACAATGATGCATGTTAAAACAGAAACTGTACCTGTGTATTATCTCTGTTACATGGGGTGTGTATATCTTGCACAAACCTACAATTTATTTTAGGCATGTGAAAAGACGTATCTCAGATGGCGTTTTTCTAGAATTCCCCCATCGGTGGCTCTTAGTGCACACTGTCAGAGAAAAGTGTAGAGGATCGTATGTGTTCTTAATCGCTTCAGCATATTAAAACAAAACTTTCAGTACAGGGAAGCTCAATTCACTTGTCTCCCTCGTAAGATTATTGCATTGCCGATTTTTTTACAGCAAGTTATTTCTATTCTCGTGCTTTTTCTGAAGCACATTTTTATCATTTAATTTGGTCGTATCTCTTTTTAGTCAAGGCATACAACAGCCTTTTTACTGTTCAACTTATTAAGGGGGTAATGCATAGATTTCAGCGCAGAGGCAGCGCATGCAGGCAGCGCAGAGAGGGAGCGTGCGCCAGCGTGCTCCAGCCGTTTGCGCTAAACAGCATTGTGGCGCACTGCGTATTAATGGAATTTCCAAGCCATTTTGAGCGCTGGCACAGAGAACATCCTGCAGTGCCAGTTACGCCCCCAAGAACGCCACTTGCACAAGGAAAAGGCATTGAAATCCCCAATGCAGCGCAAAGGGCTGCGCTAACCCTGCACCAGCTTACAGGCCCGGTACACTGTAATCGGGTGAAAATACTACGCGTACCCCGTTCAAGGCAGCCAAAAGCATGAAAATGGACTGGCGCACCCCTCGGAATACATGTACCCTGCTTGCGCCAGGTAAATTGTGTAGAAAAAGCACCCCCCTGTGGCGTGGGCTGCCTGTGGGGCATGCCCAGGGTCGATGGTCTGCCTGTGGGGTATGGGGAGCGTGAGTGGGCTGCCTATGAGGCATGCCCAGGGTGGATAGGGTGGCTGCATGTATTTTTGGGGTGCGCGGGAAGTCCCACACGCGATAGGCCTTGTGTGAGCAGGGTACTTGTATTTGGGGGAAGGCAGGAAGTTCCACACGCGATAGGCCTTTTGTGAGCGGGGTAGGTGTATTTGGGGGGGGTGCGTGGGAAGTTTCACACGCGATAGGCCTTGTGTGAGTGGGGTACTTGTATTTGGGGGGTACACGGGAAGTTGCACACGCGATAGGCCTTGTGTGAGCAGGGTACGTGTATTTGGGGGAACATGGGAAGTTCCACACGCGATATGCTTTGTGTGAGCGGGGTACGAGTATTTGGGGGGTGCACGGGAAGTTTCACACGCGATAGGCCTTTTGTGAGCGGGATATATGTATTTGGGGGGTGCGCGGGAAGTTTCACACGCGATAGGCCTTGTGTGAGCGGGGTACTTGTATTTGGGGGAACGGGGGAAGTTCCACATGCAATAGGCTTTGTGTGAGCGAGGTACGTGTATTTGGGGGAACACAGGAAGTTACACACGCAATAGGTCTTGTGTGAGTGGGGTATGTGTATTTGGGGGCGCGCAGGAAGTTTCACATGCGATAGGCCTTGTGTGAGTAGGGTATGTGTATTATGAGGGGTGCGCGGGGAGTTTTACATGCTATTTGTCAGTGTGGGTCCTCCCGGGTGTGCCCCCTCCCGCCTCCCCAGGCCCTGCAGGCAGCCCACACCACAGGGGACTACCCTACACCCCTGGACATGCCCTGCAGGCAGCCCATCCACCTTGGTCATGCCCCTCAGGCAGCCCACATGGCACCATGCACTTGTGAGCCCCAACACATGTCCCACCCACCATAGAAGGGCACCTGCCAGCAGGCCCCGACTCATGTCCCCCTGCACCCCCACCAACCCAGCATTGACGGGCACCTGCCAGCAGGCCCCGACTCATGTCCCCCCAACACATCATCACAATCCACAATCATGGCCTTTATGGCCACCCAAATCCCACCCCACGCCACCCCAGTCCAAACACCCAACCAAGTATTCCATCCACCCCACATTGAAATCCCCATTACATGATACATCCCAGATGGCAAGTATGCACATCAATACATGTCCGTCACACACACACAATGGGTGCACGTGAATGAGAAAAGCCACATTGTGACATGGATGAAACCAATGAGAGAATACCACACAATTGAAGTATGAAACCAAAATGTATTAAATACAAAATCAATGGAATAAAAGAAAATCACACAAGAGAAAATAATAAGAAACAAAATACTGGATGTGCAAAAAAATGAAAAAAATATATCAATGCAGAATCCAAATAAATACAAATGAAAATAGCTCCAAAGTGTTTGTCCATCAAACCAAATCCAAAGGAGAAAAAAAGAGAAATCCATTGGTCCATGGGAAAAATAAAATAATGAAGTAAAATCCAGTCTTCAACTATATACAATGTACAAATCCACAGTCCATGAGCCCAACAATTCAAAGGAAACCTACAAAAAACCCTACCTAATGAACAACTATATACAAAAAGGTGGGGCATAGTCCAAGCGCCCCAAATGAAAGAAAAAAAGAAAGGAAACCTAACACTAATTAACTATATACAATGGCGGCGGGCAAGTCCTACGGCTCACTTGTTGATTTCCCGGGCCAGGGCATCATTGAACTCCTGTTCTACGTCATGGAGGCGGGTCTGTTCCATGGCCCTGAGGTTTCGCAGGGATAATGCCATGTCTCCTCCAACTCCCTGCGAATTGCCTCGAGGCACTCAGCCCGACTCAGCGCCCTGCGCATCAAGTTCTCTGCCCTGACCATAGTGAGCCATGCCTCTTCCGCCCGCCGCCCCTCCGCATCTATCTGCTGGCCCAACCAATGCCACACGGAAGACACTCCCAATCCAGGGTCCTCCTGCCCTTCCGCCGATGCCTGCCCCACTGATGTTGATGGCCCGAGCCATCATCGCTCCCACCTTGAGCCTGCTGCTGCCGTGCATGTGAACTGCCTGTTGTTGCCTGCACGTCCTACTCCTGCTGGGGTTCAGTTGTTGAGGTGGCCACCCCTGCTGGACATCCGACTCCTGACTGTGGCAAGGATGTGTCCTCAACCAGCCTGGCCGCTGGGTCAGGGGCAGCTCCACAGGGTTCCCGGGTGATACTTGGGCAGGAAGATGGCATGGAGGGCGACTGGCGCATAGGGGGTTCAGTTGAGGAGGGGGTCAGTAGAAGCTCCAGCACACGGAGTAACCCAGCACTGGTGACCCATCCTAGTAGGTTGACGCGGTCTGCGAGGCATCCAAAATGACGAGCATTGTCCTCACGAGAACCCTGCACGTCATTCTGAATGCCACACACACGCAACGCCACCCCAGCCAGGACAGTCTCAACACGGTCCCAGATTCCCACGTCCGGAGGGAGAGGGAGGGCAGTTGTTGTGCGCGCATCCCCTCCCTGAGAACGGGTCTGGACGTAGGCATCCCTGCTGATGCGGGATGATGCAATCACAGGATCGGGGACAGGATTACACACAGGCACCTCCGCGGCCGCCTGTGCTGCCTCTTTTATCTGCCCCTGGACTGCACCACCAGCACCAGTGGAATCCCCCCTCCAGACCTCATGCGTGGGCCTTCCACGGCCTCCTCCTCAACCAAAGCCCCCACCAACTTGGATGACTCTGTGCCATCTTCCTTCATAGGCCCCATGTGGGGTCTCAGCTGCCCCTTCGGCTGCCGAGGAGTCCACCTCCGACTTCCACCTCTTGGACTTAACCCTGGCAGCTGCGGCCGCGGACGCGGCACCAGAATCCTCACTCCCAGACGAGATGACAACATGGGAGGGGAGCTGGGCCTTGCGTCTCCAGCTGGCTGTGGGATCCCTGCCGCTGTGCTCCACAGCACTGTCTCCGCCCTCTTCATCAGTTGACGCTGCAGACAGGGAGAGATAGAACACAGGCATCAGGGCACTGTACAATGGTCTGATACACACATGACAGTTGCACATGAGTGGCATTGTCAAACTTCCCACATGGCATCACACTCCCCAACACACATATCATTTGAAGCCACACACATGCGCAAATTAACAGGAATGTTGTAGCAAGCAACACCATCCATACACATACAACAGCATGAGTATCCAAAGAATAGCCTTACATCACATGCAACAGGGGGAGTGCCGAACACATGCACACACGTCACTAGACATACATGCATATGTACATCTACCCCACCTGTCGCAGTGAAATCATCAGCATCCATGTCGCGGTCACATGCATCCATGGTGTAACACAGTGGCACGCATGTCTCATACACACACACGCACATGTACATTGTGCACATACATGATGGTGGAACCAGCATCCATGTGTCACACCACAACCAGGCCACAGTACATACACAGAAATTTAAACATGTGTGCACCCACACATGCATTTGGGCACTATGCATTTCAACATATACGCTATTGATGTGCCTTACACATGACTGGACTCACATGCGGCAGGCTCATGTCCCTGTACATACACATCCATACATGGGCCTACCAAGAGATATGTCGAACCTGCACACTCCTGGCACACTTCAACATGCATAGCTTCCAATCAGTACGCATATACACTTACCGCTCGACTCCGGATGGGTCTGCCTCTTAAGGACCTGGAGGTGGAGCGCTGGGCGTACATGTTCCAGAACCCTCATCTGGTTGTGGGTAAGGCGGACCTGGCACCCCTCAGCATCCGCTGTCTTCAAGAGGTGCCGGGCCTTGCTGAGGGTCCTGGACCTGAAGTCCTCCCAGCGCTTCTGGATGTGTTGAATGTTGCGGGCTGCCACCCCCTCCATGTTGATGGCAGTCACGATGTCCATCCAGATCCTCTTCCGTCCTTCATTGTCGGTGCGTGAACTTCCAAAGAGGGCATCAAAGTGCCCCAGGACTTGCTCCACCAGGATGCCAACTTCATTAGCAGAGAAGTTGCCAGCCCTCTGCCTCTCTGCTGGGGGGTTGCCACTGGTGCGAGATGGTGTTGGGCCGGACATGGCAACCCCCGAGGCAGGTTTGGGTGAGCAACTGGATCCTGGGGCTGGGCTGTGGAGCGATGGAATACCAGTCGGGAGTCTTCTGTTCCAGCAGGGGTAGTCACAGCAACTGGACCCCTGCAGATGGCTGACGTGCAGGCACCAAATAGCAGGGCACGTGGCAGGCAGGCAGGCAGCAGCAGATGGCAGGTGGGGCCATGCTCAGGGCTCTAGGGGGCAGGAAAACAGCCTTCTGGGCAGGAGCGAGGTGTTCCGTGTGCTGTTTTGTGGCCAGCTTGATACGGAGTGATTTGGCACGTGAACAAACTGCACGTCAGTGTGTAATTCGAGGAAATGCCCTTAGCGCATAAGCATGTCTGTGACGTAACGCACAAGGGCGTTTCCCTCAACACGGATGCATGTTCACTGTACATGTGCAAAAACTTCACGTCCGGGTGTCACTGTGGGTAATTGGAGGAAAGGCCCTTAGCATGTATGCGCGTAAGTGACGTCGCACTTGTGGGCTGGGTTAAAAGGTACGCGTAGGACGCCATTTTCTTGTACATGCTTTTTGTGGAGAGCGAGCGGGTGATTCTTGTACTTCTTGTCGTTTCACAGGCGATTACTTCACAACGGTTACAGTCCGTACCCCTTGTATACTCCAACAGCGTTCAATTCTTCTTTTGGCAGGGGTGTTGCCAACGCGCACATGTGCGTCTTTTTCACATTCTTTTTCCAGGCAGACGGTGAGTCGCGCACGTATTTGTCAACTGTGGTTAACCCTGTGTGTTGCGTACCCTTTCAGAGGTCATTGTAGTCTGCGTGTACCACGCATACACTTATTTTTATGTTTCTGGGTGCCACAGTGTAGTGCGGGTTCTCTATTCCATGCACGTGGGCTACCAGGGGTCGCGTGCACGTTAAATTTTGGTTTTGGGGTGCCTGAGCGTTACGTGACCCGTCATCTTCCCCCAGGGGTCACAGACAGCCTTGCTAGAGCACTATTAGGGTACATAGGGTACGTATTCCATCTAGTACCCTACCCCTTTCACCCCAATTGCCCAGGACAATTGTTTACTGCACCTCCCATTCGCACAACAACATCATTGCCATGGTTTGGAGGCTACCAAGCAGTAAGGGAGGCAAAGGTGGCCGACCTCCAAGAAGTGGGCGCAGTAGGGGACGTGGCCAGGATGTTCACGGTGGCCCAAGAGGCCAGTGTGTGGAGGGCCAATCAGGGGCACCTATGCCCCCCCAATGGGTCGGGAGATGCAGCTGATACCATCCAAGCTCAGGCCTTGTTAACCCACCCCATATTGTCAACCGAACCGGCACAGGATGACTCCCAGGCTGACTTCCATGTCACCAAGTCAAAGCCACGTGTGGCGGGGAAAGTTGCTGTCACCAGACCACGTGGATCTGGGGCAGCAATGTCATCTGCTGCCCCAAGTAGCCAGGGTGAGGAGGCTGCAGGGGCAGCTGCAGCTCAATCCACCCCAGCTCCGAGTCTCCCATCACACCGAGGTTGGTCCTGCCAATATCACCCAGCAGCCAATGCCTGCAGTGAGACCTTTGGTCATCGTGCCTTTGGCTACTTCCAGTGCTCAGTCCACCTGCGCTTCAGCCCCTACTAACCACAGCGGTGTAAGCCACCCAGGCTCCACACCACCTTCCAAGAGGAAGAAGGGAGCTCTTGCGGTACAGGCTGGGACCCCAGACACGGCTACCCACTCCAGCACGTCAAGGAAGCCTAGTTTCAATGATGCAGAACTAGACGCACTTGTGGGCTACGTATCGGCCCATGGCCGCGCAATGTTGGTGACTGCAGGGTGCAAGACTAGGACTGCTCAACGTAGGACCCACTGTCAGTGCATCACGGACCAGATTAGTTCCCTTGGATTTGTGAGGCGCACAGCTGATGATTGGTCTAAGCGGGGGAATGACCTCAAACGCAGAGCAAAGAACAAGCTGGCTTCCAATCGTGCCTCTACTCTGGTGACTGGCAGTGGGTCTCCACCAGAGGAGGAAGTACTCACAGAACATGAGTATATCGCTGGAGCCTTCATCACAGAGGATCAGATCCAAGGCATGGGAGATCTACCAGATCTTGAGGCAATGTCCTGTGAGTGGCCATGCATGTGTGTGCAAACCATGTGTATGTTGCTTGGGTGATGTGTTCTGATTGAGTGCCAGGTGAGGCTGTGTAGTCATGACTGCTATGGGTCACCCATGTGGTGCCTCCAAACCATACCCCGGCCTTGGGTTTGGCTTTTCAAGTATCACTTCTGACCGCAGTAGACAATTTGCACCAGATTAATATACTTGCCCTTCAACTGCCATCTTGCCACAACATTGTTCATACTGTTTTCCTGTCCATTCTGCCTGATTGATGAAATCCTTAGCATTTTTACCACACATTTTTGTGCTGTTCTGCCCCAAATGTAACATACTACAGACATAGATTACAGCCCACAATGGCCCACATTTGTTACCTTAGTATGGGAATGATTTCACCAACCAGGCTGTTGGAGTAATGTGCACCTACACATGGCCTGCACACAATCACTTTGGGGCCCTGTTTGAATGTTCAACATGACAATTGTCTTCTGTCATGTCGAAGTGACCAACCATTGATGTATCCATGTGCCTGCTATCACTGCATCAGTGAACACCGGCTTTGTTGCAGCATGTGGCACATGTATGTTTTATCCACTATTTTTCATGTTCAAATTCATGATGTCCATCTCACATGGATGGGTGACAGTACCAATTTGCTACCATCTGGGTATCCTTGTGAAATCTGCCATGGCTATGCTACGTGACATCTGTGTGGTGGCATGTGTCATGTATATGGATTGTCCATGCCACTCACAGGCTAATGTGTGATGCCAGTGCTATCCAGCATGCAGCACACGTGTTGCTTTTCCATCTTGGAGTCCTCAGTGTCTGCTTTTTGCCTCCCCTTCCAACTCATTGCCAGCGCATGAATGCCAGAGTTATTGTCATGTGTGACATGTGTCATTTATGAACTGGATGTGTGGCACGTCATGCATATGTGTGTGGGCTATGGTGCTCATGCCTGTTTTAATTACTTTTATTTTATGTTGTTGCATGCGATGAGGCACTTGATGCTGTTCAGGAGGAGGAGATTGCGAAGAGGCAGGAGTACTCACAGCCACAAACGGGCACCAGTGGAGGACGTGGGGTGGTGTGGGTGAAAACCCATTACTCCTACAGACCATACTGTCCACAGGTGTCTCTGGGTACAACTCCGGAGACCTGTATGAATCAGGTGCTGAATCAGACATTGAGACATATGTCCCGTTGCAGGTGAGTGTTTCTGGCAGGGATGCTGTTCTGTCCAACCCACCTGCACTGGGGATAGACCCCTCTATGGGGCATTCAGTGTTGGAAAGTCCACCTGTGGCGGGGACGGATGCACAGTCACACTCCACAACATTTGCTCCTGTTCCTGGGCCAGCAGATCAAAGGATGAATGCAGTCCTGCAGCCTCAGGCAGTGCCAGCACAGCAAGGTGCACATCACCTTGCCCCAAACAGGTGTGGTGCCCGCCAACATGGTGTCTGTGCGCCACCAGGCAATACTGTGTGGGAGAACTCCATGTGCACTACAGCAGCACAACAGGGGGCATTGTGTGAGATGATGGCTCAGGCCGTGGATAGGGTGGTCACTTCCATTCTCCCCCTGAAAGGCAGGTGGAGCTCCAGCAGCAGGCAACAGTGTCCATTTGCCACTCACACAGGGAGGACATGTTGGCGTCCGACAGGGACTGACGGGCTGGAGTGGAGATTCTGCGCACAGCCATATCTGCAGAGTCACAGGCCCACAGGGATGCCCTGAGATTAGAACACAGGTCCCTCAGAGATACTCTGTGTCAACTTGAGGTGTCTCGGAGTACAAGGTAAGAACAGCAGCTGGAGCAGCTGACACGCACACTCTCAGCTGAGCTCCAGGCAACTCGTCAGGAGATCCGGGCATCACACGAGACAATGCAGGCAGAAATGCGTGCTACCCCTGAGGTGCTGCATGGGGATCTCCGTACCATCATCCTGCAGTACCAAACCTTTCAGACCCGCATGCTTGCTGCCATGGAGGAGCATGCCAGGGCTTTGCGTGGTCTGCCTCCCATTTCACGCCCACCTTCTGATGTAGCACCAGAGGGTGATGACAGCGACGGCAGTTCTCCCACTGTAGCGTAGTCGTGCAGGCCATGAGCCCATGGAGGGTTTTTTTTTCCTCAACATCCATGCATGTGTGTGTTGGGGTCCACCCTGTACCTCATGGGTGTCCTCCCCACCCCCTGGTCCACACATGGCCATTTATTCCGATTTGCTAAATGAGAGTAGTATTCAATTCATCTGTTATCTTTATTTCTTCTTTTTTATTTTTTATTTATTTTGTTTTCTAGCTTGATTTCTTATTTTCATTTTCATACATTTATTTTTATTTAGTTATGCTTCTGATTTTTACTTTCTTATTTTATATTGTTTGTTTTACTTTACATTTACTTTTGCTTTTTCTAAGTTTCATTTGCATTTACATTTTTGTTCATAACCATTTTCTTTAAGATTGTGAATTAATGTTATAGTGTGTTGCTTTGTGTGGCTCCCGTAGACATCCACTGTGTATTCCAGCTGGGCACATGCAGGCTTCTCCTGTCTTTGGGTTAGAAACTTGGGTTCCTGACACACACAGCCCTCCTGCTTCCTCTTTCCATGGGCTCGCAAAGGGTGTGACCAAGTGCAAATTAACAAGGGGGGGTCCTGGGAGTCCCTCTGCCAGACATTAGTCCTGGTTACGAGAGACTTACCCAGAGTCTTTATCTCACTATCAGATCCACCCTACTGATGAGGTCCAACCAGACCGAAGCACATGTCTGGGGTTTCTGTTGGTACTCTTGTTCAGAGGAGAATTGCCTAGCATTTCAGTGCTGGACTGCCCCAGGGCAGGACAAAGACTGATATGTTTGGGATATTTCTTCTCTGTGAAAGATAGTGAGCTAAAGACTCTGGGTAAGTCTCTCATAACCAGGGCTAATGTCTGGCAGAGGGACTCCCAGGACCCCCCTTGTTAATTTGCATATTCAAGTAACTTTGGGTCTCACCCTAAGCTACTAGGGGAATCCAGACGCGGACCCCTTGCTCACTATTCTTAGAGAGGCACAGATCCACCCTACTGATGAGGTCCAACCAGACCAAAACACGTGTCTGGGGTTTCTGTTGATACTCTTGTTCAGAGCGGAATTGCCTAGCATTTCAGTGCTGGACTGCCCCAGGGCAGGACAAAGACTGATATGTTTGGGATATCTCTTCTCTGTGAAAGATAGTGAGCTGAAGACTCTGGGTAAGTCTCTCGTAACCAGGGCTAATGTCTGGCAGAGGGACTCCCAGGACCCCACTTGTTAATTTGCATATTCAAGTAACTTTGGGTCTCACCCTAAGCTACTAGGGGAATCCAGACGTGGACCCCTTGATCACTATTCTTAGAGAGGCACAGATCCACACTACTGATGAGGTCCAAACGGACCGAAACACGTGTCTGGGGTTTCTGTTGGTACTCTTGTTCAGAGGAGAATTGCCTAGCATTTCGGTGCTGGACTGCCCCAGGGCAGGACAAAGACTGATATGTTTGGGATATTTCTTCTCTGTGAAAGATAGTGAGCTAAAGACTCTGGGTAAGTCTCTCGTAACCAGGACTAATGTCTGGCAGAGGGACTCCCAGGACCCCCCTTGTTAATTTGCAGGGTGTAACCAAGTGACAGTAACTTACACAGGGACATTGGGCTCCCATGAATTGTGTGGGCAGTCTGTAGTACAAACTGTGTATACATCCCTAGTGGGGATTGTTTTTCATTTCTCCACTGCATGGTGGATATATATATTGTTTTACATCCAGGACATTTTCCTTATATACATGTAGCTTGTTCATGTCTTAACAAGCCCGTCTCCTTTGCAGATGCTGTTCATGTTGTATGCAGTACACTGCCACATTTGCCTACCAGCAACACTCTGCAGTTGGAAGGGGTCGATGTGCTGCCTTAGTCAGGTTGTGACACTTGCACTACTTTCTTTTTTTACTGTCATATGTTTCCACTGTTGGATCCTGTGCTGATGTTTTGTCTTGCTGGTAAGTATTTGTTAATGTGTGTTGTTTTTTTATTCATTACTGAGAGGAAATTGTCTCTGGCCTTTTGGGACAGTGCACTTTGTGACACTTGTGTCATGTGTTGTGCATTCATTTGGTTGCTTTCACATTGCATGCCATGCCATGGTGTGTTGGGTAGCTGAGATGGGGAGGGGTTAGGTGACATGCCACTATTTGGATGTAGTATTTTGCAAGAGGGTAGTCCTTCATGCTGCATTAATGTGTGCCTTTTACTGACATAGCATTGGGTGTGTTTAAGTAGCTAGGGATGCACACAATGTAGCACTTTCAGGTGAACAATCTCAGGGTGGTATGGTTGTGACAGTTGACTGTCCCTTTTGTCATCATCATTGATTGTCAGTTGGTATGTGCCAGGCCTGTGTGCACTCCGCAGGGGTGGTATTTTCGGTGAAGTAATTTGCCACAAGCTGTGTACAGGCTGCCTCACCACTTGCCCTTTCACCTCCCATGCGCAGCGGGCGTGCATGTGGTTGGGGATGTGGAGACACCACCATGTCCACCGGCACGCCCCGCTGGTGTAACGCTCACCTGATTCTCGCAGAGGCGCCGGTCTTGACTGGGCGACTACCGTATCTTCAAAGGTGATGTGTAGCACCCGGTTGGCTCTTTGGGCTGGACCTCTGTGCACTGTATGCCTGACGTGTAGAGTAAGATGTCTGCAGATAGAAAATATGGGGTTAATGAACTGGGGTTATTGGGGTGTCCCTATCTCTTTCCTCTTCTCCTCTCCTGTAGACCCCCAAAGGTTAACGCTCTCACCTTAGGTAAGTGAATGCCGAGCTCTCCATCTGCCTCGGGGCAGGGTGCTGTAACCAGTTTCTTCACTGGATAGGTAGCGCAGGCCTCTTGACTTCAGAGGACTGCTGTCCGTCGTTTACTGCACGAACGGTAAGTTTCGAGTCATTCAAATGTCTTTAAAGTCTTTAGTAATGATGTCTCTTGTTTTGCAGGGTTCCGGCGATGGCGGATGACGGGCTGAAGTGAGTTGAAGATGGAGCCCGTGTGATGAATAGAAGCGCCTGGAAGCACGTAAGTAAGCGCTTGTTGCCTGCTTCACTATGCGCTCTAACTGTCTTTTTATTTTGCAGGTACGAGTTCGGAGCGGCTGCAGGGTGCCAGAATACCCACTGGATTAGATGTGGAAAGGAGTAATGGCACGTGAGTATTAAAGTTCCCCAATGTCTTTAAACGCACCTTGTTTTGTCTTTCAGATGCGGGATGCAGCGCCGAAGGCCTCCGGAGCGTGCGAAGAGTTGGTAAACTTTTGTCTTTCAGATGCCGGAATGCAGTGTGAAGACCTCCGGAGCGCACGAAGAGTAGGTAAGCCTTTGCCTTTCAGATGCCGGAATGCTAACCTGTTCTTTCTTGTCTTTATAGGTGTTGCTGAAGACTGGATTCAGGATGGTAAGCCTTTGCCTTTCAGATGCCGGAATGCTAACCAGTTCTTTCTTGTCTTTATAGGTGTTGCTGAAGACTGGATTCAGGATGGTAAGCCTTTTTCCTTAGGCCCAGGACCGGATGCAGAAGACACGATGAGCGTTCTGCTGCAGAGGTTGCAGAATAACGCAAAGCAAGATTCATCCACCGGGTGTGGTTTAAATAGCCTCCTGTAGTGCTTAGGTGTCTCCTTCCACAGCCACGCCTAAGTAAGAAAAGAGTTCCTGGTAAGAAAAGAGTTCCTGCCTTCCAGAAGAGTTCCAGTGTTCTGAATCTAGGGAGTGGCTCCAGCCCCACCCAACAGGAAAAGTAGTTCCAAACAGAAGAGGATCAGAGGCTCAACTGGCAGGCAAGTAAGCAGCATGGTCTGCTGAAGGTAAGTCCACCCAAGCATTATGAGCCCGGCGCTTCCAGCGCTGGGACTGGGCATATTTATGAGCCTGGTGCCACTGGCGCCAGGACTGGGTCCAAAAGGTCCCAATTGGGACTGGTTGGCACTCGGAACCTGGGTTATGGATCTGCTTCCAAGGGAGTTGGGAAAACCCTGACCTTTTGGAAGCAGAGATCATGACAGTACCCCCCCTCAAGGCCCCTCCCAAACCGGGCTTCTCCGGGGGTTTTGGCTTGTCAGGAAATGTTCGGTGAAATCTTTTGATTAGGCGAGGAGCGTGGACATATTCAGCAGGTTCCCAGGATCTCTCTTGGGGGCCGTAGCCTTTCCAGTCAATTAGGTAGAATAGTTTAGATTTGGAGATCTTGGAGTCCAGAATGCTTTTGACTTCAAACTCGAGTTCTCCATCCACTAGGATAGGTTTTGGAGATTTGGTTAGTCGGGTTTGAGGTTGCACGGGTTTTAATAGAGAGACGTGGAAGACCGGATGTATCTTCATGTGCAGGGGCAAGTCCAACTTGACCGCTACTGGGTTTACTATGGTAGTGATGGAATAGGGACCAAGGTATCTTGGGTTGAATGTGCGTGGCCCTTTTAGAGATAGATATTTGGTGGATAACCAGACTTGATCCCCTACTTGATAGTGAGGGGCTTCCTTCCGATGTTGATCTGCTCCTTTCTTGTATTGTTCTTTAGCCCTTTGAAGGTGAGAAACAGCTTCCTTAAAGGCTTGGGTGATTGTAGAATGCAGGTAGTCTACTGCTGGTGTTTCAAGATCTTGGAGGGGATCCAACTCCGAGGTTCGAGGGTGACTGCCGTACAAAAGAAAAAACGGGGTTTTCCCAGTTCCCGAATGGACAGAGTTATTGTAGGCATACTCGGCTATCCAAAGGATATCTTTCCAAGTTTTTTCAGTTTGTTGCAGCATGCAGCGTAAATACTGTTCCAGAGTTTGATTGGTCCTCTCGGTTTGTCCGTCGGTCTGAGGGTGGTGACTGGTCGATAGTCTCACATCAATTTGAGCCGACCGACAGCAACTTCGCCAAAAATGAGAAATAAATTGACTACCTCGATCCGAAATTAGAACCGAAGGAAAACCGTGCAGTCGGACGATGTTTTCGAGAAATTCTCGGGCCAGAGTTGCTGCTGTTGGCAAGCCTTTGAGCGGAATGAAATGCGCCATCTTGGAGAATAAGTCCACGATTACTAGAATCGTATTGTATCCGGAGCATGGAGGTAGATCGGTGATGAAGTCCATAGAAAGCGTATGCCAAGGGCGAGGTGGGATGTCAATAGGGCGTAAGAGGCCTGCTGGTCTTTCCTTTTGACTCTTGTTTTGGGCGCATACTCCACAGGACATTATAAAGTCTCTGATATCTTTTTTCCAAGACGGCCACCAGAAGTAGCGCTTGATCTTTTCTGAGGTCTTGGCTATACCGGGATGACCTTCCATTAAAGAGTCGTGATAACAAGAGATTACTTTTTTCTGTAAATCTGTGCTGGGTAGGTATAATCGTTCTTAGAAATACAATAAGTTGTCCTTTACTGCAAAGTCCTTTCCCTGCAGATGCCAATTCTGTATGTCTGCTGGAGTTACAAGTTGCCTGGCTTTATCCTTAACTTCCTCTATGGATTCTGTGGCGATTACACCCAGAATTCTTTGTTCGGGAATGATTGGTACAGGTTTAGGGTTGACCAAGTGTTCTTCCACTCCCATCCGAGAAAGGGCATCGGCTTTACCGTTCTTTGTACCAGGTCGATAGGTAATTATGAAGTCAAACTCGGCAAAGAATAATGCCCAACGGAGTTGTCTAGAGGATTGGGCTTTTGCGGTCTTCAAATATTGCAGGTTTCGGTGATCTGTAATCACAGTAACGGTGTGTCGGGCCCCCAGCAGATAATGCCGCCAAGCCTTAAAGGCAGACTTGATAGCCAGAAGTTCCTTGTCAGTAATCGTGTAATTGATTTCAGGAGGCGAGAATTTGCAGGACCAAAATGCCACGGGATGCAACTGATTGGTTACCGGGTCCTTTTGTGATAGAACTGCCCCCATGGCAATGCTTGAAGCATCAGTTTCCACGATGTAGGGGAGTTCGGGGCGAGGGTGTTTTAAGATTGGTGCAGAGATAAATTTAGTCTTCAAATCCTGGAAAGCTTGTTCCGCCTCGGTAGACCATTCAAAACGTTTGTTTTTCTTTAACAAGGCAGTGATGGGCTGGACTATTCGAGAGAATTCGGGGATAAACCTGCAGTAAAAGTTAGCGAAGCCTAACATGCTTTGCACACCTTTTACGGAGGATGGTGATGGCCATTTGAGAACTGCATCGACCTTCTTTGAATCCATACGCACTCCGCCAGGTGATAATATGAATCCCAAGAATTCAACTTCAGTCACGTTGAAAACACATTTTTCCAACTTAGCGAAAAGTTTGTGTTGACGCAATCTTTCGAGGACCATTTTCACGTGTTTCCGATGTTCAGATTCCGATGAAGAATAAACGAGGATGTCGTCAATGTAAACAACAACACATACATCTATGAGCTCTCTGAGGACATCGTTCATAAAATATTGAAAGGCGGCCGGGGCATTGCAAAGTCCGAAGGGCATGACCTGATATTCAAATAGCCCATACTTGGTGCGGAAGGCCGTCTTCCATTCATCGCCCTCTTTTACTCGTACCAAGTGGTAAGCTCCTCTAAGATCCAGCTTTGTATATATGCATGCTTTTCTGACTTGGTCCAGGAGTTCAGGGATCAAAGGTAACGGATATCTATTCTTAACGGTGATCTGGTTCAGGGAGCGATAATCGATACAAGTTCTAAGGTCTCCTTCCTTTTTTGGAACGAAGAACAAAGCTGAAGAAGCAGGGGACTTGGAAGGACGAATAAACCCATTTGCCAGGTATTGATCCAGGTATTGTCGAAGGTGAAGGTTCTCAGGCTCGGTGAGGGCATAAATTCTACTACAAGGAGGAGTAGATCCAGGTATCAGGTCTATCTGGCAGTCATAAGACCTATGAGGAGGTAGAGAGTTAGCCTGATCCTTCCAGAAAACATCTTGGTATTCTAGGTATTCGGGAGGTAACTGGGGAGTCTCTGAAGAAATTGCGGCCAGTGCAACACCAGGTGGAGGGTGACAAGTAGAGACACATTCTGGAAACTGGACCGTTCTTGCTCGCCAATCGATCAGAGGATTGTGTTTCTCTAACCAAGGTATTCCTAGAATAATCTGAAACTGAGGGGCCTTGATCACATCGAACACGATCTTCTCATGGTGTCCATCTTGACTTACTAGCGTCACCTCTTGAGTGGTATGCGTTACTGGCCCGGAGGCTATCTCCGTACCATCCACCGTAGTAATGACGTCCTTTACAGCCTTGGGACAAAGAGTTAGATTCATCCTCAAAACCATTTCATGATCCACATAATTGCCGATGGCACCGCTGTCGACGTAAGCTTCAATTGCATGTAATCGATCCGGATTATCAGGGCTAATGAGGACCATAGGTATCACGAAATGCGAGGTCACGGAACTGGTTTTCACGCTCGGCAAGAGGACCTCTATTCTTGTCGGGCGAGGTCGTTTCCCTGCTCAGAGTTTGTAACTTTGGTAACTGCAGCTCCTACTGCCTTCTTGGCAGGTTTCACCGGACAGTCACGAAGAAAGTGCCCTGAGTTTCCGCAATATAGGCATAATTGCAACTGTTTCCTCCTTTCCCGCTCCCTTTGTGTTAGAGGACCTTTCAGACCCCCTATTTGCATGGGTTCCACGGAGTCTACTCCTTTGGAAGGAGTTGGCGGTTTGGAAAATACTCGAGCATCAAACTTGGAACGATCGGCCTTCCTGTTCTGCAGCCTGTGATCTATTTGAACGACCAAGTCTATATAATCCGAACAGTCTTGTGGGGGATTCACTACTTGGGCTAAAACGTCTTTGAGCTCTCCACGTAGACCTCTATAAAACAGCGTAATCCTTTTGTCCTCAGGCCATTGAGTTTCCACTATTAGTCTATTGAAAGATGCAATATAAGCCAAAAGGTCTTGATTACCCTGTCGCAACGAAAGAAGCTCATTGTCCAAGGCCTGCCCCTGTGAATGTCTTGCGAACAGTTTTTCCATACTAAGCTGAAAGGCTTGAAAATCATGGAGAACCGGATCATCTTGATTAACTAGAGGGATCGACCAGTCTGCCGCATTGCCACTAAGGTACGAAAGTACAAAAGCTACTTTTGCTTGATCAGTTGGAAAGGCTGCTGGCCGGCATAAGAAGTGCAACCGGCACTGATTGATAAATACTGCAAACCTCTTTGGGTCACCAGAAAATCGTTCGGGCGGAGCCAGAGGTACATTCCCGGTTAGGTTGATCTGCACTGGATTCATAGAGGATGTTGAAGGAAGATTTGCCCCTGATGCGGGTAACGGGGTCTGTCCGGCTTGTGACTGTAGCACTTGTCTAGCAAGATTGTCTGTTCTCTCCTTGGAAATAATTAGTTCCCTTCTTAGAGCATTCGTTTCCTGACGAGCTGCATGCACTTCTGCCCTTAGTTCCCCAAGTAACCGGGCTAGGGGGTCAGTATCCGAGGTTTCCATAGCGCCTGGGCGAGAGTTTTGCGGTAGGCTTTGCGTTCTGTAACGCTCACCTGATTCTCGCAGAGGCGCCGGTCTTGACTGGGCGACTACCGTATCTTCAAAGGTGATGTGTAGCACCCGGTTGGCTCTTTGGGCTGGACCTCTGTGCACTGTATGCCTGACGTGTAGAGTAAGATGTCTGCAGATAGAAAATATGGGGTTAATGAACTGGGGTTATTGGGGTGTCCCTATCTCTTTCCTCTTCTCCTCTCCTGTAGACCCCCAAAGGTTAACGCTCTCACCTTAGGTAAGTGGATGCCGAGCTCTCCATCTGCCAAGGGGGAAGGTGCTGTAACCAGTTTCTTCACTGGATAGGTAGCGCAGGCCTCTTTACTTCAGAGGACTGCTGTCCGTCGTTTACTGCACGAACGGTAAGTTTCGAGTCATTCAAATGTCTTTAAA
Source organism: Ambystoma mexicanum (assembly GCF_040938575.1). Taxonomy (NCBI): domain Eukaryota; kingdom Metazoa; phylum Chordata; class Amphibia; order Caudata; family Ambystomatidae; genus Ambystoma; species Ambystoma mexicanum. Next base: position 1,046,793,824 of record NC_090926.1, read on the forward strand.
GTCTTTAGTAATGATGTCTCTTGTTTTGCAGGGTTCCGGCGATGGCGGATGACGGGCTGAAGTGAGTTGAAGATGGAGCCCGTGTGATGAATAGAAGCGCCTGGAAGCACGTAAGTAAGCGCTTGTTGCCTGCTTCACTATGCGCTCTAACTGTCTTTTTATTTTGCAGGTACGAGTTCGGAGCGGCTGCAGGGTGCCAGAATACCCACTGGATTAGATGTGGAAAGGAGTAATGGCACGTGAGTATTAAAGTTCCCCAATGTCTTTAAACGCACCTTGTTTTGTCTTTCAGATGCGGGATGCAGCGCCGAAGGCCTCCGGAGCGTGCGAAGAGTTGGTAAACTTTTGTCTTTCAGATGCCGGAATGCAGTGTGAAGACCTCCGGAGCGCACGAAGAGTAGGTAAGCCTTTGCCTTTCAGATGCCGGAATGCTAACCTGTTCTTTCTTGTCTTTATAGGTGTTGCTGAAGACTGGATTCAGGATGGTAAGCCTTTGCCTTTCAGATGCCGGAATGCTAACCTGTTCTTTCTTGTCTTTATAGGTGTTGCTGAAGACTGGATTCAGGATGGTAAGCCTTTTTCCTTAGGCCCAGGACCGGATGCAGAAGACACGATGAGCGTTCTGCTGCAGAGGTTGCAGAATAACGCAAAGCAAGATTCATCCACCGGGTGTGGTTTAAATAGCCTCCTGTAGTGCTTAGGTGTCTCCTTCCACAGCCACGCCTAAGTAAGAAAAGAGTTCCTGGTAAGAAAAGAGTTCCTGCCTTCCAGAAGAGTTCCAGTGTTCTGAATCTAGGGAGTGGCTCCAGCCCCACCCAACAGGAAAAGTAGTTCCAAACAGAAGAGGATCAGAGGCTCAACTGGCAGGCAAGTAAGCAGCATGGTCTGCTGAAGGTAAGTCCACCCAAGCATTATGAGCCCGGCGCTTCCAGCGCTGGGACTGGGCATATTTATGAGCCTGGTGCCACTGGCGCCAGGACTGGGTCCAAAAGGTCCCAATTGGGACTGGTTGGCACTCGGAACCTGGGTTATGGATCTGCTTCCAAGGGAGTTGGGAAAACCCTGACCTTTTGGAAGCAGAGATCATGACAGCTGGGTTGCAATGTTGTGCAGGACACATGCTGCCACTATGATCCTGCACACTACTGGGGGCGCATATAGCAGCTGCCCACCATAGCGATCAAGGGAGCGAAAGCGTGACTTTAGCACTCCGAATGTGCACTCCACTATGCTCCGGGTTGCGATATGGGCTGTGTTGTATCTTACCTCGGGTGGTGTGGTGGGGTTCCGAATTGGCATCATCATGTAGGTGCTCAGAGGGTAGGCACTGTCCCCTGGGGAGGTGATAATGGTTGTCATTAGTGGGGTTTTCACATTTCTCAGTGTCTGACATGCATGCATGTGCAGAGGCATTTATACTCACCAATTAGGTATGTGTCGCCATGCCGCCCAGCTTCCAGGTCCCGATTTAGGGGTGACATTCTGAATATGAAACCCTGGATAGTTGGCATATACTGAGGTGATGATTCCCTTGGCATCATATACAACCTGCACTTTGATGGAATGCCAGTGCTTGCGGTTTCGATAGATGTGCTCAGTGGCCCTGGGAGGACGTAGAGCCACATGGGTGCAATCAATGGCACCTAGCAATTTGGGGAAGTGTGCCACCCCGTAAAAGTCCTGGACTATAGCCTGCCTTTCTGCAGGTGTTCTGGGCATGTATATGTGCCTGCGGACTGAGGGGCTTGCAGTCATGATGGCCAACACCTGGTGTAGGCAGCGTGACTGCGTGGCCTGTGAGACACCCCCAACTATGGCACTTGCCTGCTGAAATGACCCTGTAGCCAAGAAGTGCAGTACATTGAGCACCTTTTCCAAGAGGATCAGTGCTTGGGAGCACAAGGTGGGTGATGTGAGGCCATCCTCCCACTCCCTGACTAGTTCTATGATTATTAGTGGTGGAAACCTGTACCTCCCAAACACCTGGTCATCAGGCATCACAAAAAAGCTGGTCCTGGGTAAAAAAATGCGAGGCCTGGCTATCCTCCTCCTCCTGCGGTGTCCCACGACCACTGCTGCGAGGAACAGTAAATTCATCGTAGCGTATAAGCTTGTTTGTTGTTTGCGCGCACTTTTATGCTGCACAGGGCCGCTTACGGCTGCTTCCTGCTGGCGTATGTGTTTCCGGATTAGCGCGTCTTTTTTTGGCGCACGGGCTTCCCCTGTTCAATTCCATGAACAGGGGGTTTCATATGTGTTGTTAGCGCACGTGTGGGCGTTACGAGCATTTACCTCCCGTACTTCCCCCGTAATGCTCACATTTTCATGCGTTGTTCCCCATTCCGCATGTTACGCCACGTGTTCCACCCACTTTACTTGTGTGTGCTACACAATGTGCGCTTTTCCTATGTGTGTCGCGCACACCATTTAGTGATGTGTGCGCCCGCATCCGCCACCCACGGATTTGGCGCACATCCCAGATTTTAAAAGCGCATTCCATGAATGGATGAACGGCTGCGTGCACGGCTTTAGCACGCGTGCGCATCGATTTTCACGCTTGCGCTCCCCTTTTCGGTGCACATTTATTCCATGAATATACGATTGGGCCATTGTTTTAGCTGGTATAATAATGCCCTTCATTTTATTTAATTTTACGTCAGTTAAATCTTAACTATCATTAATATGGTACCTCAATTCCGTTGTTTGTTTCTGAGGTAATGTGTTTGTGGTGTCTGCTGCTCTCGTGATATTGTTTTTCTGCGTCCCCGTTTTACGTATGGTTTCTCCTCTTTATTTGCTGTGATTGCAAGAGATGTATATAAATGGGAACATGTCCCCAATAGTTTTATATTTCGTAGCTTGTTTATTACACAGACGGCAATCTTACACTTACTGTGACCGAACAGGCCGTTTGTTGCCTCTCTTACAGTACGCCACGTTTCCGCCAGATGGAAAGTACAAGATTCTGATCAAGCATCTTTATTTTAAACGTGGGAATGATTCAAGTCAGTCATAATTATTTTTAACTTAGTTTTCGTCAGTGTTTGATGGCTATCGCATGCAATTCTGTTAGGGAAATACGATTTTATTGCAGAATGTATTAGAGTGGCCCTAACCAACAACTTTTTCCTCTTGGAAGGAATCTACTATCAACAACATCATGGCACGAGAATGGGTGCAACATTTGCTCCTGACCTTGCAAACCTCTTTATGGATGGACTAGAGAACGGGTCAATATATGTTGAAAATAATCCTTTTAAGGACTTAATAAAATCATGGCATCGCTATATTTACGATGTCTTTATGCTCTGGGATGGTGGAACAGAAATGTTACGTGAATTTTTAATATGGCTGAATCAACAAGAACCATCCATTAATTTCACTGTGACCATCAATAAAGAAAAAATAGCCTTTCTTGAACTAGAGATATATATATAGGTCCGATAATAACAAACTTGGCACAACCCTGTTCAAAAAGCCAACAGACAAAAATATCCTGTTGGCATTTGACAGTTTCCACCCACAGAGCTTACGTGAAAATTTGCTGTTCGGCCAGTTCCTGCGTATTAGACGTAACTGTAGCACCAAAGAAGAGAAAGAGGTACACAGTAAACATCTGACCGAAAGATTGCAAGAACAGGGCCACCCTTCCTACACCATTTGTAGATCACTAAAAAGAGCCTGTCAAGCCAATAGAGCAGACTGTGTAATGAAACAGATTGAACTCAGAGAGGATAAAATCACATGTGTAACCTCCTTTTTACCTATTAGCAATGACTTACGTAAAAGCATTCTCAAAAACTGGGGGATGATTAATACTGAACATTTTAAAATCAATAAATTGCGTTTCGCTTTCAAACGCATGTCCAACCTATGAGACAAACTAGTTCATGCATACCCACTGAATAAGGAGAAACAGCCCACCCAAACCACTCTGTGGAACTTGCCCCTGGTTATTGGCCATTTTAAATGTGGCAACTGCTCAGTGTGTCGCCTTACCAGTAACATGAAAGAGATTGATTTGAAGGGATGTCTCTGGCAGTTAAAAACATTTAAAACTGCCAAACGGGGCCGTTTACGGTATAAGGTACCCATGCGGGTTGCTTTATATCGGAAAAACGAAAAGATCAATCCGTCAAAGGATCTGCGAGCACCATTCGTGTGTGAAAAACGCAGTAGTAGACAAGCCCTTAGTGGCACACTATAAACAGGCAAAACATTCTCACGAAGATATATACTGGTTTATCATACAGACAGTTCCAATTCACCCTCAAGGAGGTGAAAGAGATTTAAAACTAAGAAAACTTGAACAGAAGCAGATTTGTGACCTTAATTCGGTCAAAGAAGGGCTCAATGTTGCCATCGGGTGGGGTTTCTTCATTCCTTAGTATAGTGTAAGTGATAGATACAAACACAGTAGTTGTAGGGTACATATGTAGGCTATTGCGAAATCCATGACAGATTTAGAAGACTAAATTAGCCCAAATTATAGTGTGGAAATGGATGTCCTTAGAACTCCCATAAAAATAAATGAAAAGAGAATGGTAGCATCATAATCTAGTCTATGTGACGTAATATGTAGGAGAAATGCAACCTTGAATCAATAAGGAAACTTCGTAATAAGTCAAACTACCGTTCCGACAAGGAAATACTTGTGATTAAGAGCTCCCATGTTAAAAGTGACCATGTGCACCAGTGTAAATTAAATTCTAAATTACAAAGTAGATATTGGTGCCATATGCGCAAAGTAAAAACGCGAATTTAAGATATCCAAGATGGCGCCTGTAAACGCACCACCATTTGGCAAGAAAAAGCGGTGACACGTTGCTCCAGAAAGTATATAACACTTGGACAACAACCACGTGGTTGCTGCCCGATGCATCTGGCAACAGTGAGTGAAACGATACATCAGTGTGAAGTCAGTGCCTGTTGCGTGCGGAAATAATCTTAGAGAGAGAATAGTGTAACAGGTAATTAATCACCTACATACGTATGCTCCCTAACAGAATGACATGCGATATCCAACCGAATCAAACACTGACGAAAACTACGTTCAAAATAAAGACGCCTGACTAGAATCCTTACCACGTTTAAAATAAAGAAGCCTGATCAGAATCTTTTCCTTTCCATCTGGTGGAAACGTTGCATACTGCAAGAGAGGCAGCAAACGGCCTGTTTGTTCACAGTAAGTGTAAGATTGACGTCTGTGTAATAAACAAGCTAAGAAATATGAAACTATTGGGGACATGTTCCTATTTATATACATCTCTCCCTTTAGAATGATACCACACGCAGCCATAGCAAATAAAGAGGAGAAACCATATGTTAAACGGGGACGCTGAAAAACAATATCACGAGAACAGCAGACACTGAACACATTACCTCAGATACAATCAACGGAATTTAGGTAACATATTAATGATAGTTACGATTTAACTGACGTAAAATGATATAAAATTAAGGGCATTATTATACCAGCTGAAACAATGGCCCGATCGTATATGCATCTGTGACTTAATAAGTTGAACTGTAAAAAGGCTGTTGTATGCCTTGACTAAAAATAGATATGACCGAATGAACTGATGAACATGTGCTTCAGAAAAAGCACAAGAATAAAAATAACTCGCTGTGAAAAAATCGCCAATAGAATAATCGTTACGAGGGAGACAAGTGAATTGAGCTTCCCTGTACTGAAACTTTTGTTTCAAATTGCAGAAGCGATTAAGAACACAAACAATCTTCTGCACTTTTCTAACTGACAGTGTGCAATAAGAGCCACCGATGGGGGAATTCTAGAAAAAGGCCATCTGAGATACGTCTTCTCACACGCCTAAAAGAAATTGGAGATTAGTGCAAGATGTCCACACCACAGGTAACAGAGATAATACACAGGTACAGTTTCTGTTTTAACCTGCAGCATTGTTTTGGTTTTTTACAGCACTTAACGTAAAGTCCATTATGAGCCATCAAAACACGTCAAAGTCCACTACGTGTATCTAACGAGAAGTGTCCTTTAGACGGGTCCAAAGGAGTCCACAATTTAGATTTGTTCATTAGTAGGCTCCGATCTTTGGACCCAGAAACACAATTAAGTGTTGAAATGACAAGTTTATAATGAAAATAGAGAGGGCAAATACATCCATTTGTGGCTTGCACAATGCCCCTCACCCTCCAATACTAACCTCACCTTCTATCTCTGCATGAAAAACAAGTTGATTTAGAAAGGTCAAGGTATGATTTGGGCATATGTGTGTGTCAAAATGATGCTTGTATTTTATATGTTTTTAGTTTTGTAAAAATATTGCGTATACTGATTAAAATATGAAAATGCTTCTCTAGTACATTGTGTACCTCTGTTTAAATGACATACGACAGTTCTGTGTACTGTGTGTGTGGGCACGCGCATACTGAACATGTGAAGAGTGGGTAGCTGTAGTGTGGAATTAGTTTTCTACCTGTATTTCCTGGTCCTCTTCCACATGGCTCCCTAAAAATGAGGATCTTTCTTGCTCACCTAGTAAAAAATGGAGAGTCTAAACATTGTCACATTCTCTGACGATCAATATCTAAAATTCTTAGGACTGCCGTCTATATTAGAACATCCAACAGCGGGAGCAGAAAATGTGCCCCCAACCAATACAAACGATCTGGATTTATGGACACAAAAAAATAAAAAATTAATTCAGACCGAGTCACATGGGCAACTAATGGTTGAATATTTGAAAGCAGGTGTGATCCCCGAAGGCATGCAGGTTAAAAATATACCTAGAGCCTTCTTGGATAACCCAAAATGTATGACTGATTTTTTACCGCAGTGGGTGACAAATGCTCCTGCTACTGGGTGATCCTGGTTATAGTCATGGCAGAGGAGGAGGCTAAAAAACAAAGATCTGCTTGCCCTTGAAAAGAAAATTCAAGATGAATCCAGCATACCTGACATAAAAGCGCTGCTAGAGAAGATCAGTGAAGAGATGGTCAAATTCAAAACTTTCACAATCGACAAAGTCTGGAAATAAAGATATCCAGAACTATACAGAGGAGACAACATACCCTTACCTAGTGCCCGGGTTTCTATCAACAAATCAATTTGAACCAAGTGAACTATAGAGGTACAAATAGCACAAGAACATACCACTACAAAAATGTGTCACATTCTCAGACTCGTCAAATAGCAGCGACTCTGATTCGAACACTGGCCCATCTACTAACAGAAGCGAAACCAACAAAGGGGCCAATTTTTTCAGGGAAGAGGAAGACGGGGCAAGACCCGACAGCCAGGCAACCACGTTATACGGACGTGCCAGTGGCAGCCTCCGCCTCCAAATTGGTGATACCAATTTTCTACCTTAGTGATCACACTCTGGTACCAATTGAAATCGACCTGCTAAGCAGAGGGCTCACTTTTGTACCTGCCACTAAGGTCACTAAGATAGATCACTTTCAAACTAAAATTGAATGACAGAATTATTTTCGTGTCTGGAGACATAAATATGCTAGCTCTGTGTCCTGTGTGTGTGTGGATACGGGCAGTTTGAACGTGTGAAGAGTGGGTAGCCGTAGTTTGGAATTTGTTTTCTAACTGTATTTCCTGGTCCTCATCCACATGGCCCCCTAAAAATGAGGACCTTTCTTGCTCATCTGTAGTATATCCGACACTAACTCTGGCCATTAAATGCATCTCCCGACAGATTGCACCTCCTTGGATTTTGACTACAGAGACGCCTGATGCTGCTCAAATGATGGGGACATATTCTGAGCATATAACGACTCGACCACTGCTGCCAGGGCACTATATCGACGTTTGCAATTTTGTGCGTAGGTGGAACAATCCTTGTTTCCAAGGACCATATGAGGTGGTGTTTTGTACTCCCCTCGCCATGAAAGTGAAAGAATTACGCTACTGGGTCCACCTCTCTGACATGGCATCAGGTAATAATGTCCCCATACATAATGTTGCCGGGAAAAGCCATAGGAAACATTATATATGGTGACATTATGTATGGGGACGGGTTTGCTGGGCTGGTCCCTGCACCCCTTGTAAAAAGAAAAGAATTGGGGGTTGCAGGGGTTTCCCCGTATGTTCAATGTTAAAATGTCTCCTCAAAAAACAGCAACTTATTTGTCAGGAGACATTTTTGCGGGGACATTACTACATGGAACCTCTGACGTCCGTAGGGCACCTCCAGATAGCACAGAGGTGCATCAGTTGTCTTAAAACAAGGGGTAACAGTACATGTACCCTGATTACCTCACCGGCCTGTCCAGGGGCGATACGGGTGTGGTGGCACGTCCAAGTGGCAGACCAAAGCTCAGCATTTTTCTTTTTGTGGGAGTGCTTTTTCCTCTCTCTCTCTCTCTCTCTCTCTCTCTCTCTCTCTCTCTCTCTCTCTCTCTCTCTCTCTCTTTCTCTTTCGAATAGATTGTGTCCTCCTTATCTTCGATATTCGATATCTATCTTCAGCTGCTACGGAAACACTTTGATGGCGCTGTGCATCAATGCAGTCGACTCAATGTCCCTCGTGGGCCTCCATCTCGAGGACAATGTCATTGAAGGTATATATAGCATGCGCAGCACCCGTTGGCTTCAGTTCAGTTTTTCCAAGGAAGCTTACGCTTTGAGAAATTACAGCATGCTTCTTTTGTTCTATTCGCGAAAATGTCTTCATCCTCGACACCCAATACCCCAAAGATCGCGTTCAAGAAGTGTCGGGACACTGACTCCAAGATGTCGATTACCGACCCATATCGAGTGTCTGTGGTGTCTCAGTGTGGAGCACAAGACCTCGGCCTGCTGCAAATGCCAGTCTATGACCGGAAAGGCTCTGAAGGAGTGAAAGGGAAAATTAGCAGTAGGTAAAAAGGTTAAAAGATCCAGATTGAGGAGTGGCTCCCACCACTCCCCATCGTTGTCGAGGAAATCGAAAAAGAGGCACCACAGGTCGCCTTCTTGGACTTCGCCGTCAAGACGCCTCCCCTGAGAGGGTATCAAGTCTCACAATGTCCTCCACACCAACTGAATGGGAAGCATTTAGGTCAGAAATGCTAAAAATATTTGAGAGGCAAAAACCCTCAGCAAGCCATGCTCCTACTGTGCCTTCCAAAGAAGCCGGTAAGGAAAGGGCTTGAGTCAAATCATGGGCACCCTTGAGCCCGGAATGAAGGCCAGATCCTCATCGAGAGCCGTCGAGGCCTCGACGCGATGAGAAATCACGAAGAATCCTTTGAGCCGTAAGTCGAAGCATAAGTCGAGATTGAGTTCATCAACACCATCGGCACCAGCTGTGCCTTCGAGGCCAGCTGTGCCTTCGACCCTGGCACCATCGTCGCAAGCTGTGCCATTGACGCCGGCTGCGCCATTGATGCCAGCCGCGCCTTGTACACCCATGGCACCTTTGACACCATTGAAGCCTTCGAAGTCCACTTCAGTAAAAATATCTACGACTCCTTGAGAGTTGAGTTCTAAATTTTTGAAACCTGCAATGCCCATTCCGGATAAGACATATATTCCTTTACCAAGGAAAGATTACTTCAAATTACTAGCCTCAATTTCATGAAGAAAATGAGCCATCAGATTCTGATGCGCCTTTTGGATTTCAATATGGTACAACTAATGTGGCTGAGAGTTTATTTTGGAAGAATCAATATAAAAAGATCTTTATGACAACCTGCAAACAGTCAGTGGGGTAGGGACTTTACCAGAGCTTGAATTTGGTAAACATGATGCTGGTGAGCATGCAGATGCTTCATATAGACAGTTGATGTCTACGGTTCTAGACTACTTGGGGTGGAGTAGGGCTACTCCCCCCTTCAAGCAGGATGATCTGACTGACATCCTTGTTAAGGTTCCGTAAATGGATAGCACAACAGAGTCTAATCCGGCAGTAAACAAAAACCTGACTAGAAAGTACCGCCCATCTAGTTGTGACCCCAAATACCTATCAAAACACCCCACTCCAGAATGTCTGGTGGTACAGGTAGCTACGGCAACTTCAAAGCAGGTTGCTTATCCTACCATACCTCCAGATAGGGATGACAAGAGAGTAGATGCATGGGCAAGGGAAGTATTTTCTGCAGGGAGCATGTCTCTTAAATCAGCCAACTCCACATGTGCCTTAGCAAAATTCGAATTCACTCTATGGGACTGTGTTTCCATGGCGGCGGAGTACATTCCCGAGGGGGTGGGGAGAGACCGATTCTTGGCTATTGTTAGAGACAGCAAAGAAGCCATGTGCGAGTCTCTTCAGTCAGGTCTGGATTCTGCTGACAGCATCAGCAGCGCCATGGCAACTTGCACCATAATACGCAGATTTGCATGATGAGGAAGTCGGGATTTGAGCCGAATGTGCAGTCCAGACTCCATAACATGCCTTTTGACGGGTCTCACCTTTTTGGCAACAAGGCTGACAGAAGCCTTGAGATGTTGGAGACCTCGAAGGCGGCAGCCAAATCCTTAGATGCTGCTATTAGGCAGCCTCAGCCCTTTCGCTCCAGTGGACAGACTTGGAGGGGTAGATCTTTTTGCTACTACTCCTCAGTTGGAAGAGCGAGAGGTGTGGCTGGTCAAAGAGGCCAAAGAAGATTCCTGTGTGGTGGACGAGGGAGAGATGTTAAGCCCACTCAAGCAGGGGCATCCTTAGCAACAGCCACTGCATCAGCTGTCTCAAAACGTCTCTGAGGTCTTGAGTCACGAAACACCAGTGGGAGGCAGGCTGTCTCAGCATCTGAAAGAATGGTGAGACATTACTTCGGATTCTTGGACATTTGAAACTGCAGCCTAAGGTTACTGTCTTCCCTTCATTCGAAGACCTCAGAACCATCCACCGGGGAGCCACTCTTTGAGTGTTCCAGATCTGCTCCTTGTGCATTAAATGTTGACCCTGCTATAGAAAGGCGCTATAGAACCGGTGCCTGTAGCAGAGAGGAACAAGGGATGGTACTCTCCATATTTCCTAATACCCAAGAAGGATGGAGGACTGAGACCCATCTTGGACTTCAGATACTTGATCAAGTTCCTCAGGAAGGACAAATTCAAGATGGTCACACTTTCTCAGATCCTTCAGGCACTCCAACTCCAGGATTAGATGGTGTCAATGGACCTTCAGTATGCTTACTTTCATGTGCCAATCCATCTGAAGCACAGAAAGTACCTGAGGTTTGCTGTTGGCTGTTCTCATTATCAGTTTCAAGTTCAGCCTTTTGGGTTGCACCCCGCCCAAGGGTTTTCACCAAGTTAATGGCGGTGGTGGCAGCGAGTCTCATGAGAGGGGGGATTCATGTCTACCCCAACTTGGACGATTGGTTGATCAGGGTGCGTTCTCCCGAACAAATCCTGGATCATCTTAACGTCACCTGCCACTCTCTTCACAGACTAGGCTTCTCCCTCAATTACAAGAAGTCCCATATGACACCTTCTCAAAAGCTCTAGTTCATCGGAGCTGTACTGGATACATCCTTGGGAAAGAGCTTGCCACCCAAGGTGAGGGCTCAAGACATTCTACAGATGGTGCACAGCGTCTCTCGACCTTCGATTTTCTGAGGTTGCTCGGCCTCATGGTATCCTGCATTTTTTGGGTGCCAGAGGCTCGCCTGAGAATGAGAACCATTCAATGGGCTCTCAGAACACAATGGTCACAATTCTTGGGAAACATCTCAGACCTACTTCAGGTTCCAAGCAGGGTCGCACAGGATCTCCCGTGGTAGACCTGCGAGGACAACATTCTGTAGCAAGAATCTTTTTGGCAACCATGGCCGGTGATAACAGTAGTGACGTACACCTCACTCACGGGGTGAGGAGTCCACGCCAACGATCTGACAATCAGTGGTTGTTGGTCTCCATCGGAATCCAAACTACACATCAATCTTTTAGAGCTGAGGGCAATCAGACTTGCGCTGAAGGCCTTTCTGCCCTCTGTACGGGGAAATATCCTGATAATGACGGACAACACAGTTGCCATGTACTACCTCAACAAGAGAGGAGGTGTAGGGTCACTACCACTGTGCATAGAGGCAATGCAGCTCTGGTACTGAGCAATTAAAAAAGGAATCTCTATTGGCAGTTTACATAGCCGGAGAGGAAAACACTGCAGTGGATGCTTTGAGCAGGCAGAGCACAGTCACCCATGAGTGGAAACTAGCTCAGGAAGTCCTTCAAGAGATCTTCACCCTTTGGGGAACCCCTCAAGTGGATCTGTTCGCGACCATTGTCAACCTGAGGTGCGAACTGTACTGCTCCAGGGAATTTCCTCCAAGAGGAGCTCTAGGAGACGTTTTCGTGGGGGACTGGGAATTTCCACTCCTGTACACATTTTCTCCAGTCCCCGTCATTCCTAATGTAATCAAGAGGTTGAGAAAGTTTGAGAAACACATGATCCTAATTTCCCCGGATTGGGCCAGGAGGACGTGGTACCGGACCTTCTGGATATGTCTATCTGTCCTCCAATATGTCTTTCACTAAGAGAGGACCTTCTCTTGCGAGAGGAGGGTCGGGTTCTGCACCCAGAGGTCAAGCCACTCAGCCTTCACGCATGGGTCTGAGAGGCTGAGGTACAAGGATTACGACCTCCCAGATGACGTAATGGAGATTTTGCTTTCGGCCAGAAGGCCAGCAACTAAATCTTTGCACAGTTGCCGTTGGAACAAATTCTGCAGTTAGTGCAAGGACAACAAGTTGACCCTTTACTATGCAAAACACCAGAAGTGTTATCTTTTCTACTATACCTAGCCAATCCGGGGCTTCAGGTTGGAACAATTAAGGGCTATTTGGTGGTGCTATCCATCTTTAAACGCTCGTCAGAGGAATCTTCATATTTCAAGATCCCACTGGTGGCACAATTTCTAAAGGGACTCACCAATGTGTTCCACCCATCTCCTTTCCAGTTTCCAGTTTGGGACCTTAAACTGGTATTAGAATGTCTTATGTGTACACCCTCTAAACCTCTACATTCATGTCTGTTAAGGTTGCTAACATTTAAAACCATTCTCTTAGTAGCATTAACTTCAACCCATAGAGTGAGTGAATTGCAGACACTATCATCCAAGCCACCCTTTACTATTTTCCACAATGATAAGATGGTTCTGAGGGTTAAGCTTCATTTTTCCCTAAAATCATTTTTATTGCCCACTTTCTATCCACTACCTCATCCAGACAAAGAGGAGGAGAGGTTACACAGATTGGATCCACATAGAGCTCTAAGCTTCTACATATCTAGATGATCCAGACTTCGTATTGATAAGCTTTTTATAGACTATACAGGTCACAAACTGGGTCAGACTGTCTAAACAGACCTAATCCAGATGGTTCATTTTGGCAATTTCAGAATGCTACAGGCTGGCAGGCAATGATCCTCCAGAAGGCTAAAGGGCCCATTCCGCCAGGGGCATGGCTACATCTATGGCTGTGCAAAGGGGTGTCCCGATCAAAAACATTTGTGAGGCAGCTTTGTTGTCTACTATACACACGTTCACAAAGCATTACTGCCTTCAGTCTTCCTTCGGTCAGGATGGAAGCTTTGGAAAGGCTGTCCTTTAGTCGGTTCATGGAAACCATTGATTGCTAGATTCTTAGTCCCTTCTCCAAAAAGAACACTGCTTTGGGAGTCTATCAAATATGAGGAAAATGTGGGAGGACACAATCCATTCAAAGAACAAGTTACTTATCCCAGGTAACGTTCTTTTGACTGGATGTTCCTCCCACATATTCCCCATCGCCCTCCCAACCTACCCCACTGTAGAAATTCCGAGCTTTGTACTTTGCGCTCTTTTAAGGTCTGACCATTTAAAGAGGCACTTATCAAGGCGGGCAATTCTGCATATGGTCGCTAAAAAAACTGAACTGAAGCCAACAGGCCTTGTGCATGGTATATGTACTCGATGATGACGTCAGCCAATATGGAAGTCCTAGAGGGATATCGAGTCGATCGTCTTGATGCACAGCTCCCTCTGCCGAGAGAAAAACTTTCCGTAGCAGCTAAATCTGGAAACGAAGATATCATAAGATGAGGAACATCCGTCGAAAGAACGTTACCAGCGGTAAGTAATTTGTTCTTTTCTCTGACCTACAGTTCTCACTCTCCTACTCAACAATCAATACCTCTTCCACTAACACTGCCTTCTCCAGCTTCCAATGCTGACTCTATGACTCATTCTCCTCTCACTTCCCACTGCTTACTTTCACCCCTAAGTCTCTGCATCCTCAACCATGGGTTACCCCATTCATATGTTCTTTCCGCACAGACATTCTTCGGCTGATGCACAAATAGAGGCATACTCACTCACAGGAGGACCTGCAAATCTACCTCTTTGCCCTGAACTCTCTCAAGTCCACTCTTGATAGAGATAAAAGGGAATTCTACCTAATCATCATTGACTCTCACTCCATGGCTACAGAGCACCCTAAACTCACTCCTCACTGCTCCTAAGTCTGACTATCAACTTCACTCTCACAGCTAATGACCTAGCTGAATACTTCGCTGCATAAATTCCTAAAATTAGAGATTCTCTCCCGACCTTCCTCACACTCCCTCCTCCTACATTTTACACTCGGCCTACTCTACCATCATCCACTGCCTCCATCTCCCACTTTAGTCACACTATTACTGACAGAAAGCTATTTCTATTGATGAAGGCCTACCCCATCAGACCCTCATGGTCCTCAGCTAGTCACGCCTATTGCCCCTAGAGTGGCCTCTCACTTTGCACTCTTCAACCTGTCCTTCGACTCTGCTTGCGTTTCCTCTCGTTTCAAAACAGCCACTGTCATTCCTCTCCTAAAAAAGCAAGGAGCTGACCCTAATCTACTGGCTAACTTGTGTTCTGTGTCTCTCCTTCTGCACTATTCTAAAGTGCTTGAAAGGTTGTGTTCAACCGTCTTACCCATTTATTAGACATCCAAAACCTTTGAGACCCCGACAGGATAGTCACAAGGCAAATACAACCGTTTCTTTGTTGTTGTACTTTTATGATTCCACTTGTTCCCTCTCTCACTTCCCCCATCTTGTCTTGTGGCACCTGGAAGCAAGCACCTGTGTATAGGCGCAATACAAATGTCCAATAAATAAAATAAGTAAATACAAGCAGGATTCCGCTCCTGTCACTCCACAGAAACTGCTTTCATGCAATTGGATTCGCTCTCCCCTCTTGCTTCTCCACTGTTTTTGACTGCTTACTCCCTGTTCTCTCATCCTCTCCCTTTGTCCCTTTTCCTAACTCGTCCCCTCATCCCCTTACTTTATTCTATGTGCTTACTCTATCCGAATTGTCCCTGGACCTAGTATGACAGCAACCTCGTCTTTCTCCTCCCCCATCCCCTTACTTGTCCTCCCACCCCGCAAGCACTATCTGAAATGTCGTCAGGCCTAGTACGATAGCCGCTTGTTTTGTTCCTCCCCTTCCTCTCTGCACCCCTCCCCTTCACCTTTTGTTTTTCTCCGGCTCTACCATTAATGTCTTCAGGCCTAGTACGGTTGTCGCCTGTCTGTTTCCATTTCCTTCTCCAGCATTGGATCTTTCATGGATTCACATGCTTAGAATATTCCCCGTCGTCAGGCTGGGAATCCCCGGTACATTATATAGACCCTTTCTCCAGCATTGGATCTTTCATGGATTCACATGCTTTGAATATTCCCCGTCGTCAGGCTGGGAATCCCCGGTACATTATATAGACCCTTTCCCGTAGGAAAACTTTTTCGACGCTTATGTGTCCTATCCACCTCGTTTTGTATCATGCATGCCCGCGCCGTCCGGGCGCCATGATATAAATACAGGACCCGCCCCCGCGCTCCCTCAGATTTCAACCGTCTTTCAAAGTAGTGGGATCCTCGCGGTTACTGCTAATTGTAGTTAGGTTGTGTTTTCGCTTCGGGGAAATTCCGTTCTGAAGAAAATATGTCCGGAAAAGCTTTATTCCGTCCTTGTGCGACATGTGGACTCAAAAATGTCTATGAAGGTGATGCCCACATGGATTGTATCTACTGTCTTCACCCGCACCACACGGCGGATACATGTGAGATATGCCAGGGTTTCTCCCAAAAAACCCTTAAAGATCGGAAAAGAAGGTTGGTCGACTGGCTTAACGACAGAGCGGGTGCCTATCCGGCATCAGAAGTTGGCTCCACGGCCTCCAGGAGCAAGTCGGAACCTCCCTCGAAGAAGGCGAGGCCTGTCGAAAAATGCCCCGCGGACAAGCATGCGGGAAAGCATGCTGGGTCTTCCTCATCACACAAAAAGTCCTCCTCCTCCTCATCCTCCAAGACGGAGAGGCAAGCGGCATCAAAATCCTCCTCAGGGGACCGTCCTAGGTCTTCCGTGAGTCGAGATGCTTCAGCAGGGAAGTCGGCAACGAAATCGGCTACGAAGTCAAAAGGCTCGGTGCCGGCGACTGGCTCGTCGACCCCGGTATCGCTGATGATGCCGATTACTATTCAGGCAGCAGCGGTGGGGATTCCTTCGTCGACGGGGACTCAATTTATGGCCTGACAGCCAGAGGTCTGTGAACCGGCCCCCCCTGAGGTCCTGCTGCAAGACACGGCCTTGCCGGGGTCGTCGGTGGAAGGAGAAGGTGACATGGTTATGCAGCCGTCGGACTTGGGCCTACGGCCTTCCAATACGTCGACGACGAGTGCGAGTGGGGGTGTGGTCCCTCTATCCTCGACGTTGCTGACCCCCCAGACGGTTTTGTCTCTGGATGTGCTTAATACACTTCAGAAGCTCCTGCAGCATCTGGATACGCAGATCCCTCAGCCTGGCACTTCATCGTCGATATTTTCTGCACCTTCTGTCGACGAACAAGCTCAAGCAGCTCGCACGACGACCAAAAGCCCTTCGGCCTCCCAGGTGGCGAAGGATCATCCTCGAGTGCAGGAGGAGGGTGAGCTATCGGAGTCCGATTCTATACGAGGTGACTCAGGGTCGGACATCTCCCTGTCACCGTCGAGAGACCCAACATGGAATTCGGATGTAGAGGTAGAGTCTACGAGGAGTCAGGCACAACCATCTCCTCCGGATGATGTGGGAGCCTTCCATGCAATGATGGGAAAAGCGTGTTCCGAGTTCGGCTTAATTCCTGAGGAGCAGAAGAAAGATTGCTTTCTTTTTGATCACATGGTTCAAAGGAGGAAATCGGTATTTGCCATCCCAATCCTGGACCACGTATGGCAAGAAGGCCTCAAGACGATGCGTCATCCGTTCGCGGAACCGGCTATTAAGGGGCGTATTGAGAAAAAGTTTAAAGCTCCAGAGTCCACTCCAAAATGTCTAACATCACAGCCACTGTCAGACTCTGTGGTATCGGCGGCAGCGGCTAGGAAGGCCAGAGTACAGCAAAAATGTTCAACCCCTCCAGAAAGCGAGGCAAGGAGACAGGGGTGCCTTTGGGAAAAAGGTGCTCTCAGTCGGCGCCACGACGGTGAGAGCAGCAAACTCCTTGGCGATTGTATCGCGTTACGATAGGGAGATGTGGCATAAAATAGCCCCTATCCTAGAACACCTGCCGGAAGAACATCGCAAAGCAGCCATGTTACTAGTACGGGATGGTGAGGAGGCTTCGAACCATGCAATTAATATTGCGGTGGACCTAGCAGAGTCGGGGTTCAAACAAATCAATCATGGCGTAGTACTTTGTCGACAAGCGTGGCTCAAATGTACTACTTTTAGACCTGAAGTCCAGTACAAAGTTCTAGACATGCCATGTGAAGGAGAACATCTGTTTGGAGATAAGGTTGATGAAGCCTTGAAGGGGATGAAGGAAGACACGGATACCGCTAGGTCTCTTGGCGCCCTCCAGACAGGTAGAAGTTTTCACTCTTTTCGCCCCTTCAGGGGCGCCTCCGGAAACTCCCGCTTTGGAGCCTCTAGGGACCGTGGATTTAACAGGCCCTCATACTCTTCACAGGGCTACAGACGGGCATCCCAGTCGGCACGTAGAGGCAGAGATTATCAAGCCTCCAGACGACGAGGCTCGGATCCCTCGTCGACGAAGGACAAGCAAACCAGTAACCAATGACGGCCTTCGGAACGTCCTGGGGGGTCGAGTCTCTCATCATATCGACCAATGGAAGTGCATCACCACAGATCGATGGGTTCTGGACACGGTTCGCATGGGTCATGCGCTGCAATTCAAAAACAAACCTCTGAGTCTTCCGCCAGTGTTTTCGGCCCAGCCCCACCTTCGAGTTCTAAGACAAGAGGTGGCGCTTATGCTACAAAAAGGAGCGGTAGAACGGGTTCCTGTGGCACAGGAAGGACAAGGGGTTTATTCCTGGTTCTTCGTCGTCAAGAAACCGAATGGAAAATGGAGGCCCATTCTCGACCTGAGGGTACTCAACAAATGGCTAAAGGGCTCAAAATTCAAGATGCTAAAGCTCCAGGAGGTTATCAGGTCAGTGCAACCCATGGATTATCTGTTGTCGCTAGATCTTCAGGACGCATATTTTCATATCCCAATACGTCCACGACACAGGAGATATTTAAGGTTCGTCGTCGGCCAAAAGCATTTTCAGTTCAAGGTCCTCCCGTTCGGTCTCATGTCCTCCCCCAGGACGTTCACCAAGTGCTTGGCCCCCATAGCGGCCCATTTAAGGAAGGACGGTCACCATGTCTATCCATATTTAGACGACTGGCTGGTCAGAGGCTCGTCCATGGAACAAACACGAAACAGTCTGGGGGCCACAATGTCCCTTTTACAGGAACTATGTTTCACGATAAACTTCAGCAAGTCCTCCGTAGAGCCCTCGAGGACCTTGGTCTTTCTAGGAGCGGAGTTTCATACGCACACAGGCCTTGTAAAACCATCCAGCGAAAGAATACAGAAGCTACAAAGCAAGGCGTCGGAATGGAAATGCGGTACCAGGGTGTCGGTGCGCAAATACATGTCCCTGCTAGGGACCATGTCGTCCTGCATTCCGTTGATAAACAACTGCCGACTGTTTATGAGACCGTGCCAGGAATTTCTAGCGGACCGTTGGATGCAGAGCCAAGGTCGCTGGTCCGACAGATTAGTCATCGACGAACAACTGGTACAAGCACTCCGCTGGTGGAGAGTTTCTACTCATCTAATGAAAGGAATGCCTCTGTTGGAACCGGAGTTTCAGAAGACGGTGGTGACGGATGCATCACTGAGCGGATGGGGAGCTCATCTGGAGACGTTACAAGTACAAGGCCGGTGGTCGTTACAAGAGTCCTCCCTGCATATCAACCTACTAGAACTGGGAGCAGTGCGGTGGGCCCTAAAATCTTTTCTTCCTCAACTGAGAGACTCTGTGGTGCGTGTCATGACGGACAACACGACTACAATGTTTTACTTAAGGAAACAAGGAGGAACACGTTCCAGGTCCCTGTCGACGGAGGCACAGAAAATCTGGCATTGGGCCCTGCAACACAACATGCTAATCTTGGCGTTCCACCTACCAGGCGTGAGAAATGTGGAGGCAGATGCCCTCAGCAGGGAAATGAACGAGGTTCACGAATGGGTGCTGAACGACCAGCAACTACAACATGCATTCAAGAAGTGGGGACATCCTTCCATCGATCTGTTCGCGACGAAGGACAACAGAAAATGCCCGCAGTACGCAAGCAGATGGCCTCAGCAGGGCTCACTGGGAGATGCGTTCTCCTTCCCAGGGACGAACAAATTCCTGTACACATTCCCTCCTTTTCCTCTTATCCGGAGGACGTTGCAATGGATCCTCAAGTACCCGTGTCGGGTGATTTTGGTAGCCCCGTATTGGGCCAGACAGGTGTGGTTCTCAGACCTGCTGCACTTGGCTGCGGCGGAGCCAATGAGGTTCAGGAAGATCCCCAACCTTCTGTCTCGACAGGAGGGTATCATCTGGCATCACGACCCGGACAGCCTCAAGTTGACGGCCTGGCTCCTGACTTCGCCGAATTGGGCCAGCTAACGATTCCGGAGGAGTGTCGTCGTATTCTGCAGGCGGCAAGAGCACCTTCCACAAATACTTCATACTCGTACAAATGGAGGAGTTTCTGTCAGTGGTGTGGGGATCAACCAGGTTTGGATCCGCAGTTGATTATGCCGGAACAGCTCCTTCCATACTTGCTGTTCTTAGCTCAAAAGGGCTTATCGGTGTCGTCGATAAAAGTACAGCTGGCCGCCATCTCCAGGTTTACACGTCAACGACATTCCGCACCATTATTCAGCGACCGCCTGATTAAGCACTTCCTTAAAGGGTTGTTCAGGAGTTTCCCTCCCGAGAAGAGATTTCCTCCGGTGTGGAGCCTCAATCTGGTGTTAGCGTCTCTTATGAAACCTCCTTTTGAACCAATGTCATCGTCGTCTCTAAAGTTTTTGTCCTGGAAATTGGCCTTCCTGGTGGCCATCACTTCAGCCCGACGTATTTCGGAAATCCAAGCTCTAATGGTAGACCCACCATACTTAAGATTTTTCAAGAACAAGGTGGTCCTGGCCACTAACCCACAGTTCATACCGAAGGCGCCTTCAGTGTTCCATAAACATTCCTCTATTGTCTTACCTACGTTTTTTTTCCAGAGCCATGCTCGGGAGCGGAGCGCACGTTACACACATTAGACGTGAAGAGGGCTCTCAAGTTTTATCTTCATCGCACGCAACCTTTCAGGGAAACGAGGCAATTGTTCGTGGCCTATGGTCTGGGTGCTAAAGGCAAAGCCATTTCAAAGCAAGGACTGTCAAGATGGGTATCGTCTACCATTTCGTACTGCCATTCCAAGGCGGGGAAGCCTCTTTTGCGACGCCCAAGAGCTCATTCCACTAGAGCGGCGGCATCGTCGACGGCGCTGTGGTCTGGAGTCCCTCTGGGGGACATCTGCATGGCGGCTACCTGGGCGGCTACACACACTTTTACCCGCCATTACTGCCTGTCACAACAACATGCCGAAGATACTCGGATGGGACAGGCGGTGCTTCGACACCTATTCCAATAAGGTAAGCCCCGGTTGAGGGGTTAGTTCTGGTTGCAATTATGATTGAATATTGTTCGTTCTCTATGTTAACTATTGCCGATGGGTACACGACCATAGAGAACTGGCATTGTGAGGAAAGTATGTGAGTTTGCATGCACGCCTCCTCTCTTTGGGATGGTACTGCTATGTAATCTATTCTAAGCATGTGAATCCATGAAAGATCCAATGCTGGAGAAGGGAATAGTTTCTTACCTGTAACTCCATTTCTCCAGCATTGGTATCTTTCATGGATTCACATGCGCCCGCCTGCCTCCCCTGGCCATGCAAACTGGTTCCCCCACTACTTTGGGGGCCGAAATCTGAGGGAGCGCGGGGGCGGGTCCTGTATTTATATCATGGCGCCCGGACGGCGCGGGCACGCATGATACAAAACGCGGTGGATAGGACGCATAAGCGTCGAAAAAGTTTTCCTACGGGAAAGGGAAAGGGTCTATATAATGTACCGGGGATTCCCAGCCTAACGACGGGGAATGTTCTAAGCATGTGAATCCATGAAAGATACCAATGCTGGAGAAATGGAGTTACAGGTAAGAAACTATTCCCTTCCCACTCTCCCCCTCCCTTCCTTATCTATTTCTTAGCTCTTGCACTATCTGAAATGTTGTCAGGCCGAGTACGATAGTTAATTTCACATCTTTACTGTTCATGGCCTGTAAGAATGCCACTGTATTTTCCCTTGTTGCCTCCCTTGCATTGAAGCACTTTGAAACACATTGTGTATAGGCGCTATAAAAATAAACAATCATATCATATGATATCATGAATGTGTCCAACTTCATTGCCACTGCTAAGCATTCAAACCTATAATCTATACTAATTCTCATTGACCTGTCTGCTGCCTTTGACACTGTCGATCATTGTGATCTCCTTAATACTCTTTCTTTTTGGGATTCACGATCAAGCCCTTGCCTGGATTGAATCCTACCTTGCACCTCACCAATTCTCTGTCTCCTGGAGCAACACCACCTCTCAAATCACTCCTCTAACTGTTGATCTTTCACAAGTTGCTGCCTTGGGTCCGCTCATCTTTACACTCTACACTTCTACTCCTGGGGCACTAATCTTAATCTTGGGGTCCTGGTACCAACTCTCCCTGGACGACACCCAATTCTTCTTCTCTTTTTCTGAACTCTACTCTGTTCTCTCTATCAAAATGTCCAACTGTCTTTCTTACATTAAATATTGGATGGCTTTGCACTCTCTAATGCTAAACTCTACCTAAACAGAGGCATGCTTCTTCCCTGCCAAAAGCTCTCTCTCGTCTCTTCCTCTGCCTATCCATTTCCCACCTGACACTGTCCCCAAATATTCTTCCTTTTGAAACCTCAGCGTCATCAATGACCCTTCTCACACCTTCTCTACTTTCATCTCCACAACTGGTACAGCAGCTCACCTCAGCATCCTAAATATTAGGCACCTCTTTCCTTTCAATACTGCCAATCATCTGTTAACCACTTGTGTCTTCTCTAAACTGGACTACTGCGCCAGTACCCTCTTTGGTCTCCACAACTACGCGTTCTGTCCTCTTGACAAGATCATTAACTTTGCTACGAGGGCTGTCTTTGAACTCCCTTACTTCACACCTACTTCCTTGTACCATCTCCAGGCTGGATGGATGATGATGCAAAACAGGGCCAGATTTAAATTTCTTCTCCTGGTTCACAAATCTATTCACAGTAAGGTACCACTGTACCTAACCTCCTCAATCCAACTGTATAAGCCTTCTTGTAATCTCCGCTCAATCTCCTCGACTACCCTTGTGGCTCCCCGCCCTCCCTGTGCTTCCTCTCGCTTCCGCTCTTTCTCTCTTCTTGCCCACTTGCATGGAATTCTCTTCCCCCGGACATCTGAGAAACAGTCCACACAGATTTGTTCAAAACCAAACTAAAAGCTTACCTCCTCGCCTCTGAGTTACACTCTTAACCTACCTCTCTTCTGCATGCTAACTAACATTTTTCCCTCGCCTCTAATCTGTCTCTCACTTCCTCTGCCTCCATTCTAGCACCTCACCCATCATGGTCACTTCCCAAGCACAGCTGGCCGTACCGCCTACCTGCCCTTAAAAATGTCCAATGATGGCTGTTCTTAATCTCTGTATGTCCACTTATGTATTGTCCGCGGTACTGTTCCATTTACTCCCCTCCACAGCCTGGTCAAAATGTCCCTCAAACTCACCCCATTGTAAGAAGCTCACTGCTTACCGTCAAATCTGATTTCTTATCTATTGTATGTTCTTTTGTGATCAAAAGAGCATTGGACCTCCTGTATATGAATAAATAAATAAACACAAAGAACACAACGATAGGCAGTGTTGTAACATTGTTTTTAAGGTTCACAGTTTTAATATATTTCTGTATTTTAACCTTGCACGTTTATGATCTTTCTACCCAGTAAGCGTTTTGAATACCCAAATTAACTTTAGTAAGAAGTTATATTGCATCATAGGAATTGGTGAATTTTAAAAGGGTCAAGCGTCTCTTAGGAAATACTTTGCACTTTAGCGGCCCGCAAGGTCAAAATAGATTGTGCAGTATTGTTCTCGTTTTGCGGTTTTTGCACAAGCAGTAAGCACTTAACATTGTTTTACTTAATGTATTTGTGAAGTTTGGAGTGCCTTTTCCATTTTTTATTGAATATTTGAAAAGGGGTGCGAAAGAGCTGTAACTGTAACTTGAACTGCAGCGCAAGCTTTGCACAAAGCACAAGGCACTTTCTTGAACAGAACTTCTCCGGTTAATTAGAGTGAGCGAGTTTACATGATCACAATATGTCTAAAGTTAAGCTGCAAGTCCGCCATCTAATTGTACTGCTGGGAAAAGAAACTCCATGTTTGTAGATAGAATAGATGAGGCTAATGCCATCATCGGCAAAATTGCAGGGCTCTTGTACGATATTGATTTCCAGGAGAACAGACCGGCTAATAAGGTTTTTTTATTTTATGATTAACCTTGCTACAAAACCATTATATTAAAAAAAGACAGTCACATGGGGGCACGGATGGGGTGGTGTTCACACACAGGATGCATGCTGAGCAGTCGAAAAGCAGAGCTTCAGGGTATATGGGACTCCATCTGCAGTTTGGTCACCTTTGATGAGGTTTCCAACACGGGTCCTAAGGAATTTGGTTTACCTGAAAACAGTAGGCAAAGACATTCTCCCTTTAGTGTGGAGGAGTTCCATAAAATGGCCCGGGATAGCAGGGGTCTCCAAAATCTCACTTCCGACCCTCGTCAAAAGTGGGAAAAATGTTGCCATGCTATGAGGTTGCTAACCACCCTGACCAGCATGGCGGAAAATCATTTAGCATCCCAGTAGAGGTTAACTACTATACCACTACAGTCAAGGGAAGTGGGGGGAAATGGGTGGTGACGGGATGAGGATGGACGGGTATCTATCTAGACTAGAGGAGACTGAGGGAACTGTCAATCTTCCTGAACATCTCATTTGTAATAGGCTTGAGATCCTGAGTGATTTGGAGGCAGACCCTACTCCCGCTCATGATCCCACAATTGCAGCTCCAGTACACCAGGTGGCTGAGGCCGACGGAAATAACATAGCAACCAGTGGCTTGCAGCGCTGCTGGGGTTGCACGCATGCATTACTCCGTGTTGCATCACTGCAAAAAGATAATGAGGAATTGAGATCCGAGCTGAGTGAGCTCAGCAGGGTGGAGGAGCTGGAGCTGCGCCCGCAGCCATTACTGCAGTATTCACCTGCAAACGTCACGCTGGTGAATAAGGGACCTGGGATTGGGGGTGAGGTATTAGGAGCACCATACATCAGTAAGGGTGGTAAGAAGAAAGGGCAACTCCAGAGAATATGCAAGGCCAGTCGACCGCTCCCTCTGGAGTACATGGGCAGGGTATAGGGCTACATTAGCATTCAGAGGGTTTGCAATGGGTCTACTGACCCGCCGTTGCTACATCGACCACAGTGTCCGGTAGGTGGTAAGCACTTTTTTAATTTTCCCTAATAGAGTTTTATAAAAGACATTAGTGCTGAGGCAGGGTTTGATAATTCCCGGAGTTCCATGGAGGAGAGGTCGAGGGTTCAGTGGAGGCTGATTGAAAGGAGCCGAGTGCATACTGGGCATACAGCACCCACCCAGAACATTCAACCAGCAAAGGCCTGTAGTGCATGCCCTATCATGGAACATTGCTGGGGTAAATACATATTTAGTAGATAATGGACCTCATTACACGGTAGGCGGCCGGTAAAATACCGGCACCACCTTGGAGGAAAGGGGAATTACCGCCCTATTCCAAGGTTGGCGGGGCGGTAATTCCCCCATTGCCCTTCCCCATTCCCATTTTTGCCCCATAGAGCATAATGGGAATGGGGAAGGTGCTAATTACGGTACTGCAAATTGCGGTACCGAAATTAGCACCCTGGTCCCTTTGCGGGTTGGTTTTTAACGCCTGCTAAAAAGCAGGCGTTAAAGTACCAACCCGCAAAGGGACCTCGTAGTAAGGCGGTATGGGTTAACGGTCATCGGTACCATTACCGGTGGCCGTTAACCCTTACCTCCTTCCGTGTAATGAGGCCCAGTGACTTTCAGAACTTCATCAGGGGGCATGATATTTTAAGTCTCCAAGAAGCATGGGCCATTGATGTCCCTCACATACAAGGGTATGCAACCTTTGCAATTTCAGCAAGCAAAGGAAACAAGGGTCGCCCAAGCAGGCGGTTGTTTATGTGGCTAGATGTATCCTTGTACAAGTCCATACTGGTGCAGGACTGTGAGTCCCCTGATATACTTGAGCTACACCTTGAGTTACACCAGAATCTTAAAGATGATTCTAAAATCATCCTCATCAACTTTTATAACAGGGCTCAATTGGGGGTAGGTGTGAAGGTGGTCCTACTGAAGGTAGTGGAGAATATTATTTGGAGAACAAGTTTGCTCAACTCCCTAAGGATGATGGTCATGGGGGACCTTAATCTTCAGTTCGAGCCTTTGGATAGCATGGGCAAAATTACGGACGAGGACGACAGTCACTTCGCCTTAGACAGTCTCAAATCTCCAAAACCCTGCAGGCATAATAGGAATGCCAAAGAACCTGCCATTTTAGTGCTTTCGGCCAACCTTAGGGCATGCAATGGTCAGTTTCCCGGGAATGCCCCTGAGATTCCGACCTTTGACAATGGGTCAGCTCAAAGCAGAATAGACTATACCATCCCTTAGTGCTAGAGATGAATGAGTCCTTCATGGGACTGGGTGAGGTAGGAGATACTGAGGTACACAGGACTAGGGTCCCATTAGCTATGATCAGCCATGCTAGACGCAGGCCTGGACTGACCCACCAGGACACCAGCCTCGAGGCATAGGGCCTCTTTTATTGGGGAAGGATACATGAGAACACGAACGTCGCACAAAGTCTTCAGCAACACGTGCCCTACTGTGCAGTGACACTCTTTCGAATGCGCACCAGGTGCAGCTGGGTCGCCAATGCCTTGCGTCCCCAATGCCTTGCCGATCTGCCAGACAGTGTTCTCTCTGCTCCAGTTGCTGCGGCTGTGATTAAATTAATAGCTCACCTTTTGGACATTCATTGAATATGAGTAATATATACCAACATACACACTTTTAACTGGGCGCTATAAGCTGCAACATGTCCAATATATTCAATGGCCCTCATTACGACCCTGGCGGAAATCGAAAAACGATGGCGGAAATGCAATACCGCCATCGAATAGCGCTCGGTGCGACTATGACCCGTCACCGCAAAGTACGAAGCCATTAGCGACACCGTAGTGAACGCCAACGCTAACTGCACGAAGCACGCGCGCGCGCGCCATGCCAAACCGCAAACACCACCATGGTGCAACGGTACGCCAATTCCGACCCTAGCGGACATGTACCTAACGCCATCAGGCATGGCGTAATGTACCATTCCGCCATGGCGAGAAGTACGGCATCGCGAATCAACCGTAAACGGCCCCACTGAGTGCCTGTACACCGCTCCCTGCCCACAAAGTACAACCCCCCGTAGGTGCAATGAAGTCACAATGCAACCATTGAAATGTACAAGTCACCCATGCATGCCAACGAACAAAAGAAACACAAGAGGGGCCAATGGGAGCTGCAGGGCACAGATGGCACGAATACAGAAGCAATCCCAATGGACATGACCACAGTCCCCCACCAAGAAACGCACGCAAACACAGGCACCTGTGACCAGCAATATTCCGATAATCACATCATTCCACCAGTCCACCTGGCTGACCGGCATCTGTTACACAAAACCCAATCCCCCGCCCCTGAGCATGACAACATTCAAACTGTCATATAGGCAGCCCCCATCCCTGACCTCACGGGCTTAGTAGGCAAACGCGCCCAGTACAGTACCACGCAACTAAACCCCGAAGCTGGAACCCAATGCAGATCTCCTCACAATACATCGCCCCCCAAATAGGCATATGCCACATCACTTGCAAAGAAAAACGCTACACGGGCCAAATCAGAATAGAAATTTATGCACATCAAAGTCACCAAGCCCATACAGCCATCAGGCCATGAACTCCAAAACACTAATCACCATTGTGGGCTGCATCCGCAAGAAATGACCAGCCACTACTTGTGTGTCGCCCTGTTCCCCCATGGTACACAGAGCCACATTCACGTACGAAAAGGCAACATGGAAGCGCACAGAACCGCACGGCCGTCCCAATGGGGAGGCACTAGTCCAGCTGAAAGGCCGAAATGTTGCTCCGAGCCACCAGTACTGCGTAAGGGCATGTGGGCCATTGGCGATCGTCCCATAAGATCGTAATGCTGCTCCACTGATTAACACGAAGCAGCAGGTGTCGGGAGTAAAATCCATCTGCAGGAGTGGCATACAGATGGCAGTGGCAAAAGGGGAGGAGATACCTGTCAACCAAAAGAAAAGAAAAAGAACAGAATGGCCATCAGAACCACATTCGAACAACTCACTTCAATGATCACACGAAATCCACAGCCATATGCATGCTAGCCCACTCAAAAGGATCATCACCACCCCAAAACCACTTGCGACTCATAAACATCTATATCGAGGTGCAAACACCATCACAAACGAGTGTACCTGTGCATGCGTCTGTCAAAACAGAATCCATCAGATGGGAATGTTAACGTGCATGGACACAAGTGTCTGAGTGCGCCTCGAGACAGGGAGGGCTCAACAAGGCCAGATAGACGATGGTCCCACTATGGCAGCCCTGCATCACATAGCGTAGGGGAGGCGGATAGATCCCAAGAAGCCCTGTACATGGCAAACTCTGTATCAAATCACCTGCCCATGCATCCATTCATCATTCCCTCATCCCGGGATCAAAACGCCTGAATAATTACTCACATAACATTAGAAACATCCATTGAGTCTGTGCGTTATGCAGCCTGCAAAATCCACAGTGCCCCAGCCCGTAATTCCAGTGTTGTGAAGTAACATGTATTTGGGAACGGCCGGCCTCATCGCCCACGTAGCTATTGCGCATCCCAAACTATTCATATCAATCATTGCTCCCTCGCCATGGGCCCTGTCTCAAGGACATTGAACAATAGAACGTTATATTTGCAGTCAGACCTGTGGGCATCTCCTCGCCGCTAGCTGGAAACCGAAAGCGCCGCCCTTCGAATTCCTCATTTGCAACACCACGTCGGAAAGGCATCTGTGGCCGTTTGAAATCACTAATTATTCCATCGAGTGCGGCTGTGTGTGAAAATGGCAACTGCCTTCACCCACGAATGGGACGCCCCGCCCGTCGTTGCAACTCGGTACAGTGATGCATGAGGGCCCACCGTTACTCGAGTACTACGTTCCACTGACCCTTCACAAGTCTGTTAGCGACTGCACAGATAGTATGGGAAACAATGGGACCACAGCAGAATGAACATATCAATCCAATCTTACACGGCCATCGGGTACAAATACATGATAGCAATAGCAAGATACCATTCCCCGATTTGCAGCGTTGTGCGCGGGACGTGCTCGGCCAAAGGGGAGAGCAGTTTGCACAGGTGGAATGAATCACCACAGGTGGAGGCCATACAGCCTGAAAACACATAAATTGCACAGCCAGTCTCCTCCCACAACCACACCGAAATGCTACCGGCAGGACTCGCGATGTTGGCCCTGGGGGACCTGATAGCACTGCAAGTGCTCCAACTCCAAGAAGAAGACGAACACCAACTACAACCAGCCGCACGGAGGAGACGCAGGAGGAGGAGGAGGCCAAGGCAGGGCCAGCAAGGCCCACCAGCACAGCCACTACCACCACGCAGGCAGCCCGCAATACCACGCCTCCGAGCCCATCCGTTCAACCTCACTGATGAGCAGATCCACACCCTCTACCGTCTGGACCGGGACACCATAGCCGCCATTGTGGACATGACACAGGCTGACCTTGTCAGCATGATAGATAGCCCAACCGCCATCCCACCCCTACTGAAGGTGGTGTCTGTACTCCACTTCCTGGCCACAGGCACCTACCAGCACACAGTCGGACAGTTGCATGGCATTTCTCAGCCACTGTTCTCACGGACACTATTGCAAGTGCTCGATGCCCTCCTGCAGCACGCAGACGACTACATCTCCCTACCACGCTCGGAGCAGGAAATTACAAACACGAAAGTGGGATTCCATGCACTTGCCGGCATACCGGGTTGCATTGGTGCCATCGACTGCACCCATGTTGAATTGGTCGTCCCACATGCCATGGAGGCCCAGTACCGCAACCGAAAACAATTTCATTCCCTGAATGTACAAATGGTGTGTGACTCCAACAGGATCATTACACATTGTTGTGCCCGATTCCCTGGATCAACCCATGATTCTATGGTCTTGAGGAACTCTACAATACCACGCTACATGGAGCGACACGCAGGGAACAGATCCTGGCTACTCGGTGAGTCTCATTACATGCATGATGATGTGGGGTATGTGAATTGGCAATGACCTGGCAGGAAGGGGGGGGGGGGTGTGCGTACGTATCAATGGCATTCCACATCATACGTTTCTCGTCCACATACAGGTGATGCTGGATATCCACTGAAGAGATGGCTCCTCACACCAGTCCGGAACCCACGGGACCAGCATGAGGAGGACTACAACCATGCCCACTCACGTACCCGTGTAGTCATAGAACAGGCATTCGGCCTACTGAAGGGCCGTTTCCGCTGCCTCAGCAGGTCTGGCGGGGCACTCCTGTACCGCCATGAGAAGGTTGCAAAGATGGTGATGGCATGTGTCATGCTCCACAACATGTGCGTACGTAGAAATGTGCCCATGCCCCCTGACGCAGAACTGCAAGCACCTGAAGATGGTCATGATGAGGGTGGGGATGTGGCAGCACCTCATGGAGTCTGCGAGGCACCGGAGGCCCGTGACATTCGTCAGCATCTCATTGATGTATGCTTCTAGCACTCACGCCTGGTGGCTGATACATGGACACGGGACTCGTGGCACTGCGTGTGTCTGGGACATGCACAACATGGACTGTACGCCTATGATGGCCTAGTACACAAAGATCAATGTCCACACATCTCATTGGTTGATCGTGCACTTTTAATGGCATATGTGATGTCATGTTGAACACCCTATCGACCCGCCACCCAAGTGAGCCCAACACACCCCCTCCACCCTCCTACCTCCCCCCCGAACACCAGTGTCCAAAGATGCTCATTGTCAGTGGGCTGTCGCTATTGCATGCCCCCTCTGCGGGTATCAGGGGCACCCCTGCCCGTGGAGCGCAGGTTCCTTCCAGATCTACGTTGGGGGCTGCCCTGGACGGAACTTGCAACGGATGATGTGTCTGCCTGCTCACGTCCATGCATGTCCCTAAGGGTTTGCGAGAGCTCAGTGAGCACACGGCGCACTGCGGCAAGTTCGGCACATACGTCCTTGGCCGTCGCATGCAGTTCCCCCCTGAGGCTCTCGGTGCTTCTCTCCATTTGGACTCTCAGGCTCTCGGTGCTACTCTCCATTTGGACTCTCAGTCTCTCGGTGCTACTCTCGATTTGTGCCCTAAGTGTCTCAGTTGATGTTTCTATGTCTGCCTTAGTGCCCCCACATTCATCAGCATGGTCCTTGAGGAGCGTGGCCAGTTGCTGCTGTTGTTCGATCAACTGGTCGAGGGACTGTTGCCTCTGCTGGGCCATGGCCATTTGCGGGGGTGTCACAGAGGGGCTGTTGTCCTCATGTTGCCTTGCCACAGGGCTTGTGGGGGATGGCCAGTCGTCGTCTTGTGGGTGCCCCTGCGTGGTATCCTCATGTTGTACGGGATGGGACAGACAGGGGGATTGGGACAGGTCATGGATGGATCTGACTTCGGCATCCCCGTTTTCTGTGTCCGAGCATGCTGCCATCAATGGGGTGTCACCTATGGTGCTGCTGCCACCAGAGGCAGTGCCTTCTGTGGCATCCATTGGGGGGACCTGTGGTGGTGGTGTTGTGGGCATGCTGGCTGCTGGGGTGCCTGTTGATGTTCCCTCCTCTGTCCTGCCACCTGATTTGTGCTGCTGCCGTGTCTTGATGCGTGCAGCTGAGGTGGAGGGTCTCTGGCCGTTGGTCTTGGCCCTCTTTGCAGGTGTGCTGGTAGGGGTGTCCTGTAGCTCGTCGTTTGGATCGGACCCTGTGGTGGAGTAAAGGAGGGCGAGGGTTATTGATGGGTCTGTGGGAATTGGAATGGCATTGTATCACATGCATTGGGGTGGTACCTGAGGGTGATTTGGGTCGGGGCCTTGGAGGTGCTTTGATTTGTGTGTGGAGTGAGGGTGCAGTTGTTTGGCAGCCTGCAGTTAGGGTGTGCCTGCTGCACGTGTAGTGCGTGTATTTGGGGTTTTTACTTATTTATGTATTTATTGTGGGTTTTAACGTGCGCTATCAGGCCGATGTGTGTGGGCGTTCTCCTGGACATGTGTTTCTGTTGCACTATGTGGACGCATGGTACTTCACATGGATGGACTGTGTGGATTTGGCATTGTTTTATCTGGCCCACCTACCTGAATCTTCGGATGTCTGCACTCCTTTCTCCATCCCTCCGACTCCCTCTATGCTCTCCATTCCGATGGTGGAGGCACAGATTTCTTCCCAGGGGGTCAACTTGATGGGTGATTCAGGACCTCCCCCGGTGGCTGTGGCAATGTTGCGGTTGGCAGAGAGTATGCTGCGGACGCGTATCCGCAGGTCGTCCCATCGCTTGCGGCATTGCTGTGGGGTGCGGGGTGCGGTCCCCACCGCACTTACCCGCTGTGCCACCAGAGCCCATATGGCCTTCTTGTTTGCAAGTGCCGTCCTGGTCATTTGCGTGCAGAAGACGACGGCAGCATTCTCCTGGAGGGTCTCTGTTAGCACGGTGAGTTCCTCACGGGAGAAGTGGACCTGCCGCTTGCGGTCGCACGCTTTCTTCGCTACTTTTCCCATTTTTCTTGGTTTCGCTAGGGTGGTTGACGGGTTGGGGTGTGTTTCAGGGTAGTGATTTTAGTGGTTGTGTGGTTTTAGTGTATTTATAGGTGTACGCCGGGATGTTTCCCGTTCCGGCCCCATGTTTTAACTTCCGTTTCCGTATATTTCCGGGCACCGTACTTTCCGGTAGGCGCACACTGCGGTGACCGCTAAGTGGGGTGGCGGTATTGCACCTAGGGCGCCGTACGGCGGCGGTGTGGGCCGTTTTGGGGTCATTTCCGCCATCGCGGACTTTGCACTTCCGCCGTGGCGTGGTGCTCGTGCCCGATGGGTCGGAATGGGCCGCACTTTGCTCCTTCGTGCAATGGCGGAAACGCTATTTACGCTGTGGCGCTCCGGTCAGTCGCTTTCCGCCAGGGTCGTAATGAGGGCCAATGTGTTTACTTACCACTGCGAGATGTTTCACAGAGTGACAGAGTCATTGTGCCAACTGCCAGTGCCAGGGGCACTGAGAGTAAGCATGGGAAAAGACAACCTCACAATCCTTGATGCCCCCCACCCCGCTCCCTCCCAAACCAACAGGGGGGAAAAATGACTTGTTATGTCCAGGAGGGCCTATAAATTGAACCTAGGCTGATGGCCGCATGCTGCCTTCTCGTCCTCCAGCAGCGGCTGCGACCAGAGAGCCATCACCGTGGAAAATCCAGCGACCGAGGCTCTGTGCTTTTACCTAACCCAACTCAGCTCATGCTCCTCCTCCTCCTCTCTCTGTAGCACCAGTGTGTGGTCCCTTGGGGTCCTACACACGTGCTTGCCTCCCTCTGTGACTTGCAGTGCGTGTGCCTTGTAGAAGGCTTTGTGGGGCTGTATAGGGCCACCTCTGCCTCGCTGACATAAGAGATGAAGGTAGGGCAGAGTGCAGCATGTAGGAGGCGCCGCACTACAGTGGTGCATGGTCTTGACTGCTGACCAATGCAGGCCAACATATAGATTTATTATGCTGGTGTATCGCTTTCATGACGACTAACAGACGTTAAAAAATGGAGGGTGCCAGAGTGTATTGAGAACTTTCATATAGTACAGAGAGAGCTGCATGCATACAGTATTGACTTGCCATTAGGTACATTTTTAACTTACCTAAATGAAGAACATAGCTGAAGGAATGCTGTGATTAATTACTGATTCTTTTCGCCCACATGTCATGACATATGCTAAGACTAAAACGTTTAATGGGCCTCACCCGCTCAGCTGATTTCAGTACTACACAAACGCAAGGTTCCAGTGACCAACCACCACACAAGAGATGCATCAGGCCACCCTGGGTTGAGATAGTCTGCACAAATACGCTATGCAATGCAGACTTGCCCACGTGTGAAGTCTCCATGCCACTCTGCACCACGTGGAATTCCATGTTCTAAATTAATATTAAACCAGCTGACATAAGCCTGTCTAAGTGTTTACGAGGTGCTGGAATGCTGCAGACTGCTACCTCCCTAAAAGTCTGCAGCTGAAGGCTCATAACAGGAGATCTGATAGTTGTGGTAGGTTTCCATACACCGACACCCTGGAGTCAAATAACACTATTCTAGGTGCACATGCTCAGTTATTGATTTATGGACGGGCTCTGCAGATTGTCCTTTGACACCTGGCCTCCACACACTTTACCTTAACAATAATGGGTTGTGTCTGCTTGGGTTAATAATCCCTCCTTTGAACCTGTGGCAAAATCTGACTTTGCTTTTATGCTCTCTTGCAAAACTTTCGGTGCCGATAGCGTTGGAATCTTGTCCAAACTGGCCCAGACTGAGGGACAGAGAAAGTTTAAGATGTCAAATTGTCTGTGCACCAACAACACTTTCTTCTAACCCAACTTCTCCCCACTGTGCAGTGTGCGATCTTCGGGAAATCAAGGTTGTTCTTCAGTTTA
This sequence comes from Ambystoma mexicanum, assembly GCF_040938575.1. NCBI lineage: Eukaryota > Metazoa > Chordata > Amphibia > Caudata > Ambystomatidae > Ambystoma > Ambystoma mexicanum. The sequence continues at coordinate 1,046,828,084 of NC_090926.1, forward strand.
CTTAGTGTTCAAAACTGATAGTGCTACAGCGTTTGATGGAAGCCACTTGTAAGCTTAATGGGCTACTATGCTCTCTATCTGTGGAAGGCGCTTCATCAAAAGGAGCAATAGGGTCCCATCTCACAGGCAGATAAAATAAAGAATGAAAAGCTATACCTTATTAAATTTGATGATGGCTAAAATGATGATTTCATTGTCAAGGACTGGTGCACACAACACAAAGATCATTACATGCACAATTCTGAATGGTTCCTTAAGCCTGGAGTACAAAAGTAAACCGTAAAGCGTTGCTCAGAAGTAGAAACTGAGCAGTAAGTAATGGTTTTCTTAGCCTTGACGGGAAATTGTTAGATTGATTTATTTTTCCCACTTAAGTAAACCCCTTTAATTTGGGCTCTTAATCATTAAAACAAACACAGTAAAGTGTTACACCACTTCGCATTCTTGAGCACAGTCAGGGTTTCAAAACATCATATTTTCTATTGAACAGTGCGAAATCGTATAGGCTGATGGTGGTCTCCACTGTGCTATGTGTTCTTTTAGAGTTTGGGCATGGCAGTCTTGAAGAAAGCTAATTTTTTTTTTCTTACTTCCAATGATTCACTTTTTGCCTATTGGGTCAGATCATGTCATGGGGAGAGAATGCATTGTGGGATGGGAGGGGTTCTGAAGCTACCAGTGGGAAAGCAATGCTGCCAGAGGGAGAGGCAGTGGCCAGAAACATTGCTTACATGTTGTTTTTCCCATTCGGTAAATGCACAGTAGCTACAGAATGCCAGTTTATGAACAGCAGTTCTCAGTCCTCCTGACTCGTCACTGTCCTTAGGCTGCTCAGTGAATTGCCAGTGGTCATAAATAACTGACAGACTTCTGTCCATTACCTTATAATGTGCAAATTGTGACTGACATGCATCTGGATCTCTTAGCACAATACAGATTTGACAGATTCAGAGCTCTAATGTTTCACGTGGTCATGCGTGAGATGGACACCGAGCCATGTTTTCCCCTTTGGATTCTGGGACTAGTATTTTTCCTTCCTATTTGAAATTTCAGAAAATTACAAGTCCCAAAATTACAAAAGAACAGGACTGGATTCAACCAACCCAGATAGTTGAAATCATTCCGCACAAACTACCGCGCTCTGTTCTTGAGTAAGGCTAATGGGCTTCCTAGGGTACCACTGACAGGGGTCCCTGGATTTGGCTGTAAAAGCTGCAAAGGCTGTCATTCTGCCAGATGGAACAGATTATAAAAATGTAGCCTAGATCAGGATACTCAAAATATTGGCCCCTCCCCGCGCAACACACTTACACTGCGTCAGTGTTTTCTTAGAGCAGTCTTCTTAGAGTTAATGTCTTCATTGGAACTGTAAAAGTGCTACTGGTGAAATAAAAATGTCAACCCAGTCTGCCTTCAGCCACTCGATATATAGGCATTATGCCCTTCTAAAGGATTCTCCAAATGTGATTTTGGAATTCAATTATGGTTTATTGTACATATCTCCAGATCTATTCATGCCCCACCGGTCTGGCACACATCCTCCTTCCAACTGCCCTTCACACAACTCCAACCCTCAACCTTCCAGATTCTACATTCTCCCTACACATTCTATATTCATACCTGACCATCTGCAATACTTAAATATTAGATGCTACACATCTCCCTTCTTTACCATTTTAACATAACATTTACAACTAGATTAACTTCTAACACTGTATATATCTGACTGACAAATGTAGTCATATAAATGCAAGTGAAATAAATATGCAGTATTATACATATATAATACTGAGTTTCTCAGGTGACGTATCTTATTGACTAACATAACATTTACACACATAACACTGGATTGGATTCACAGTGGAACACAGTTAACGAAACAAAGTATAAACGATTTTATTTAATTATACGTATGATACAATTAATGTGGAAAGATTGTATATGCAATTGACTAAACTTTCTTTTTCTTCTTAATAGAGTGATAATGCTAACTCAAATAGGGGGTCATTACGAGTTTGGAGGTAGCTATGCCGCTATTTGCGGCATGGCTGCCTCCAAACGCGGGCCCGGGCTCCTTGAATTAGGAATTACCAGGCCATTCTAACCCTGGAGGACCCGGTAATTCCTCATTCAATTTACCCATCCCCATTCCCATTTGAGCCCCCAATGGGCCCGGTATTAGCTCCCTGGTCCTTTAACGGCTCCCACTAAGGGCACCTGGTAAAACCAGCCGGCCTGAGCGGGACCCGCTAAAGGACAATGCTCATGCTATGTATCTTGGCCCTTGAGGAGAACCATCTCCTGTTCCGGAAGCACCTCAAAACCTTGCTCTTTGCTTCTGCTTTCACTCTCGCGCTCCCCTGCTAAATCCTTCACTGAAACGACACTGAATCGGCAACTGGGACACTCTCACTGACCTCGGTCCCTGGCCCAGCCACTCTCCACTTGCACTGCCTCCCTGGCAACCCCTGCACTGCGGGACTGTCTCTGTATCCCTACAGCCCCACCTTCCCAGCACTTGTCTGCACTTACCTTGCACTTGCCACCAGCTGGCCCTATTTATTTTTTATCCTACTTACCCTGTACTGCACTTCCCCCCCTCCCCTTACCCTTGCACTTTTCCCTTCCCCCTATCCCTGCACTTGTGCGATCTAAATCACACCTGGCCTAGTAGGATCGTTGTCTGTCTTCCCCTTGTTCCCCCCCTCCCTGCCTCGTCGCGCCTTGAAACACTTGTGTATGGGCGTGTTACAAATGCCATATCATATCATATCATGTATCTGTAATGTTCCTTGTTTACTTTTAAAACGCCTGTTTTCACTAAGCGCCCCGAAGCAGTTTACTATAATGTGGTGCTTTACACAACTTAAAAATACAAATAATTAAAATGGCTAAAACATGGCTAAAACAAAGTTTGATGTAAATTATAGCTTCATATTCTCATGTCACAGGAATTAATGGCAGATGCAGTGAAAACTCCAAATGTAGTTGAAGCTACAAACAAGCCAGGGCTCCTTGACAAGTTAGAGAAGATGGAAGCCAGGTGAGAAGTTTTTTCTCTGACTGTCATATTCAGTATTTTAAACATATTTATTAATGTAAGTCTAAACATGCTTTTGCACTTCCCAATTTTCTTCTATGGCAGTTTGTCCCTTTGTGAAAAGGCTTTGTCCGAATACTTGGAGACAAAAAAATTGGCATTCCCACGATTCTACTTTGTATCGTCTGCCGACCTGCTCGATATTTTATCCAATGGAAATGACCCAGTCGAGGTAAGCAATTGTTTTGACGTGTTAATACATGGAAGGACATATAGTAATAGCCATTCTGAAATTAGCAAATAAACGTTCACATAAAAAAGAAACTGCCATTCGGAAATGCGCTAAAGCCTGTTTATCTCTAAGTGCTTTGTTTCTGGGGAACAAGCATGTTTCCAACTTTGGATATACATCTCACACTGGGCATATTCAAAGAACATTTGAATCTAAGAAGGATAACAATGCTGAAAACAGTATTCACAGATGAGTGTCTTTCCTTTTTTTCTTTTATTTTTATTGTATACGGTTTAACAAAAACCTTTACAACATCTTAAAATTAATCTAGTGGGTATTTCTTGAAAATCAGCGCCTGCTCCCGGCAACGGTAGGGGAATGGCTTTGGGTTCCGAGGAGCAGCATCCCGAGACACGTAAGAGATCGTCCGATCTTGGGGGTTCTATGGGAATTCCTAACCATGGGAGGAAAGGGGGAGAAAATTACCACCTGACCATCTCCTGTGAACCACATCTGGGCGCCGCCGGTTAGGGACGGTATACCATAGGTCGAACACTACTAGTCCTGGTTCAAAGCGGGTCTCAAGAGGTTGGGCCAACTGGTACAAAAGGGGGTATTCATAGGTATCCATAAGCACTTGGTATTGGGGGGTTGTCGGTGCTCCTGTAACTTCGGCGGAAAGTAGTATTTATGTCTGAGAAATGGAAGAAGTGCATTCAAAGGGAACTCACGCTGGTTGAGAAGGTCTTGGACGGGCATGCAGATACCAAAGGCCTTATCTCACGCCTTTATGGGGCATTGCTAGAACCCAGGGAGGGGACCACTAGTAGGCTCCGAGCGAGATGGGAGAGGGACTTGGGCATGGAAATGGGAGATGTCCCATGACACCGCCTGTGTAAACAAGCTTTTAAGACATCCATTTCCTGCCAGTACAAATTGCACACAGTGAAACGGCTCCATCGCTGGCAGTACGACATGGTGCACCTGTCCAGATTGTGCCCAACCGTGGATCCCCAGTGCTGGCACGGATGCAGAGCCAGGGAACATTACTGGCATATGTGGTGGGCGTGCCCCAGGGTGCAGGTGTTCTGGACGGAGGTCCTGGGATGGATTATGGAGAAGGGAGGGGCAGAGTATAACTTGGACCCATTGCTTGTCTTGTTTGGTCTGGAGAGGAGCGATGATAGGTCGTGCCCTCATCCCTAGTATACTTCCTTCTATTGGCAGCACAAGCATCCAGGTCAGACACTGGAAAAGGTGCACCTCCCCACACAGCAGTAGTGGTCTAAAACAGCTAAAGATATATATCTCATGGAAAAGATTTCTTCAGCAATTCATGGGGGGGGTGCTTCATCGGTGGAAACTGAATGGCTACAATTTCATGAGAAGTTCTAGTAGTGGGGGAGGGGGAAAGACTGGGGTTGCTGACTGTCAAGGGGGACCCTTCCCGGCCTCCTAACATTGTGAAACAAGAAACCAGCACCATGGACCCCATGTGGGCAGGGATGTTATGGTTACAATCCCACTCGGCGAAGGACCTACACGAGAGAACACAGATCAAACATAAGTCTGTATTTAAAGTTGAATCCACCGGCATAAGGGGGGGTGATAAGGGGGAAATATGTTTTACTCATTGTTATATTTGTAGAGGATTTCACCCTCATATTGTTAAAATTCAATAAAAAGAAATTTACAAAAAAAATAATCTAAATTCATACATTGTAACAACCAGGCAGAAAAACAATAATAATAATACCTGAATAATAAAAAAAGAAAAAAAGTCTGCGATCCAGTTTTAAATTATAAAGAAATCGGTTGAAAAAACACGTTTTGAATTATAAAGAAATCGATTTAAAATAACATGCAACTGCTAACACATCCAACACATTTGATGAGTTTAAGCATCTTTGCCACAAAGAATCAGTATTTAAACTCATTCACTGAACATTCAGATATGGGCAGACTAGGATTAAATGTTTAGTTTTTTCTATATTCTCGTGGATTTTACAGAATCTACGGAAGTGTTCATCCATTACATTTTTCCCTCATTTTCTAGGATCTCACGAGTATGAAGGAGGTTCCATCGAAAGCGTACAAATATCGCTCTACAGATTTCAAGGGAAAACAATAAGATACGGAGGGACTGTTCCTCTTTTTTTATATTCATGTCTCAGATGTCTCATCGATGGATAGCTATGGAAGTTTTTAATGGTCTCAACCCAGTCCAAATCGTACAAACAATTTTTTACCTTAAAAAGATTACCAATAAGGAACTCAGTGTCCACATTCAGCTCTTCCAGGATTAAATGACTATATGTTGCCACTGTTGTAACCTCTTCATTGCTTCCAACTGTATACCTCCTATTATATGTAACCAAAAAACCATACGCGGTGCCACCACCTATGTAACCGTGAATCTTGCCTACGTACACTTTCATATAACAGTGCCTCGATGCCTTTGGGCTGTACAAATGTAAACAAAATATAAAATATGTACGAAGACAAGAAATTTACTCTGGGCCCACTCAGGTTCAAAAACATAGCTTTACTTAAGGATGCATAAAGCAAGGGTTCCATAGGGGACAACAGTTTCAAGTACAATTGCAGGCAGTTCCATTTTACTCGAGCTCTTAAAGAGGTTAACCCCAACTCAAATCTGATGTCTGATATAGGGACACAATTAGGAATTTCCAGTATTCTACTCAAAAGTTTGGCCTCTATTTGATCCAGTTAGGCACCACACCAAAGTAAAGTTGAAGCCCATAAATGGTTTTAGGGATACATTTCCCTTCATAGAATTTTAGTGCTGGTTTGAACGAGTAGCAGCAACATTTTTGGTTTGACAATAGTGAAGCCTTTTGAGTCAGAATTTGTTGGAGCATGAGTGTAGATGGACTAGCCGAAATAAAATAGCCAAAATAGATCATACAAGTGGAGGGTGAAAGAGTGTCCCCTTCCGCAGGCCATGCTAGCCGGGTCATTTTCCTCCCACTGCTAAAGTTCAGAATTTTTCACTTTGCAGAGTTAATTAAGAGGCCATTCTCAGCCGCAAATTTAGAAGAAGCAGTTTGTAGCCACCTTATGCCTATGTTTGTATAGTTAAACAATAAAATGTCAACTGCGTATACTAGCTATCTCATTTTCTCATCACCCAGCTTAGGGTAGGCCATAAAAGACTTGCTTACGTCTGATACATACAAATTAAAGAGAAAAGGGGCGAGTTTGCAACCTTGCCTTAAGCCAGACAGAGTTGAGATAAAGTCTGACATCATGCCATCTGTCGGTCAGGCGAACCCTCACGCCTGAGTTCTTGTTTTGGGCCATGATCAGTTTTAGCATGCCCTTCGGCATACCCCACGAGTCTAATTTTCACCACAGGCACCAACAATCCACTAGATCAAAGGCCCGGAGATGTCTATAGAGACCACGTAGGTAGTAGCTGATTTATCATACCAGAAACTTTCCTGGATTGCTCTTTCCACAAACCACGTTAATATTGGTTGAGTGGCCTCTTCTAAAGCATGTTTGAAAAATTGAGAACCTGTTCGCAGCTTTGGCCCAGGCCTCTAGATGGGGCAACAGGAGTGATCAAATATCTTACTGTCGGTATCCAAAAGAAATATCTATCTGTAATTACTTGGATCCAGACGTCGTGCACCCCTCTTAAATATGGGGACCACAGTGGCTGTATGCCAAGAGGGCGGAAGAACGTTTGGTTCAATTAACCTGTTGAAGAGAATTACCAAAGCGTTTGTCCAATTAAAGGGATCAGCCCGTTAAGGTACTGTTTGTTAGACCATTCAGGACGGCGGCCCTAGAGGGCTTACATGATTTAACTAATTCGCCTACCCTCTCAATGCCCTCCCTCATCTCAAATCCTACTGGTGGTTCGGTCGTTTATGTAACCTCTGGGGATTCTTGTTTTTCATTCCCCAAGGAGTAGAGCTTGGAAAAATGAGCAACCCAATCCGTCTCCAAAACTGTATTGGCTTGAGAGAGAAGTAGTGGAACATCAAGACCATTAATCAATGACCAAAATTCACTCACATCTTTACTAATCAATGCCTGAAGCACATTTTTTGCATCCCTTTTCACAAGCTCTGCTTTCTTGTGTTTGCAAAAATTCTTGTACCTTTGTCTTAATAACCTAACTCTTTCGGCCTGCAGAAGAGTAGGTCGGCATTCTCCCCTCAGCACTTTGATTTCACGCCTCATCATTGATTTCCTATGGGCAAGGGTTTCATCATGTACATGCAAATGTCACCTAGGACAGTGCCTCCCCCTAATACTCCCTGCTCTTACTAAGCTCATCATTAATTTCTCTATAGTGGAATGGAAACTAAAGATATTGAAGATCCTCAGCTTCCATTCAAAAGTTGAAGAAGACATAGCCCACTTAAATGAGTCGTTTAGAGAATCTATTTCGTCGGGACCATCTGATTCCATTGCGACCCGCTAGTACTCCAAGATCTATCGGTAGGCCTTCCAAGTGCTGAGCAGGTTTATGATCCAGGGTGAGTTTAAATGTGGCACTAACAATACTATGATCACTCCAAGAGTTTTTTTTTCTATGGCGAAGTCTGAGCATAGATCAAAGAGGTAATGACCAACAAAAATGTAGTACTATGTAGACTCACTAGGGCCCCGACACCATGTAGAGTTCTCCCCCCTTCTGTTTTCCGATCTGTCCATTTAAGAGCTTCAACTACCAGGTAGTTGCCGCATTGAGCCATTTCAGACCTGCCCAGACTTCTGATCTGGATTAGCCAGGTTCGGAAACACATACCACATAGTGTCACAGGTTTCCCCCTTTCTCACCTGACTTCGATGTTTGCTGGAATTCTTGGAAGGAGTCTTCTTGCGTACGGTTCGGGTTTTGTACAACCCCGTGCAAGCGTCTTCGGGTTCCAGGGTGCGTTCAGCGTTTTACATCCAGGGACACTTGGGATCTCTGGGAAGTCCAGGAAACGAAGGTGTACTCGGAGGCGGGTACACGAGATCCAGGATTCAAGGCAGAATAAGGAGGAAGGGAAGATAGAGGGGGGGAAGCAAGGGTCCGGGAACCAGGAATCAAAGAGTTCAGTGACGGCGAGCTACAGAGCACATGTCTAGCCACTGCAAGTGGTAGCGTTGAGACGCGCGGGACCACAGGGGCATGGCCTCTTTATAGAACGTGCTACATCTGATGTGGAGGCTGGTGGAGAGCGTTCCATGTTAGACGGCCATGTTGGAAATACAAAGGAGTGCAAGCCCTGTTGTGTCAAGGACCAGGAAGTCCAAAAGGAACGCGTCCTACAGATCATGATAGCATGCCTCCTCCGAAAACCTGTCCCACCAGGTTTGCCCGGGTGTATGAGATGATACCTTCTGAGTAATCTGGGGGTATTGTCATGATGCATAACCCTTTGCATCCAGACCACATCCATCAGCCCCGGGAGCAGGCATCATGTTGCCTTGAGAAAACCCAGCAACCCCTGCTAGGGGCTGTCGGGGTTCAGTTCTGGCGCCATAGGCGCCAGGCTCATAAGTGCACACTTACCTGATGCAGACCATGCTGCAAGAAGATCCAAGCCCATGTGGAGCCTGGAAGGGACTACTTTACCGTAGGGACTATTTTGTTACTTGGGTGTGGTCGGGGAGGAATACCTACCTGGGACTACTTTGAAGGCTATTTAAACCACGCCCGAAGAGCAGCACACGCTTCGCGTTATTCTGCATCCAGCAGCGTAACGTTCACCGTGCCAGCAGCAGCATCCAGCCTTTTGCCATGCCCACCTCGAACCAGGAGCACCTAGAAAGAAGGAAAGAAGCAAGTTAGAACAAGAGTATTACCTAATTTCTTACCTGATTCCGGATTCATCGCACCTTCAAACCAGAGGAAAGACTTTGTTTTAAAAGCGTTGCATCACCAGCAGCAGCGCCGCGCCATACTCACCGTTCCACGCAGCATCTCTTCGATCTGGCGCTGTCTCCATCTTTACATCGCCGAATCCCGCCACCTAAGGGGGACAAGAATCAACAAGGTGAGCAGAGAGAACAGACAGAGACAATCTCTTTAGCCACCATATGCTTACCTGATTTTACCGCCAGAGGTATAATTCATCAGCACGCCACATCTTCTTATGCCGCACCTGTAAGATAAGGAGAAAGCAGCAAGTCTAACCCTTGGCATTATTTACCGGACAGTGTTGGGTAACACAGACTTTTACCGGAGCGCTTTCAGCTGTCAATCTTCTTATTGGGTCAAAGCTGCAAGATAAAAGAGGAATTGGACAGGAGTGAGCTCCAGACATTTTGAACTCTTACGAACTATATACTTACGGCGCTTCGCTAGGACCTTTTAGAGCCAGGATTCGTCTACAACTCTTCTAATATCCTCAGGCCAGTGAAGTAACTGGTCATCAACGCGCCCCTGCGTGCTTCGCAGGATGGAGGGCTCATCCTTCAAGAATATAAAGTGATATTGCTGAGAGGGCGCTCAGAGGTGATTAGTGGGGAGAACAGTGGGGGTGCTATCACTTGAATCCACAAGTGGCTAAATCCATCTCTCCACTTGTAGGAGAATATTCTACGGGTCAAGCTGACAAGATTAGGAGGGCAGATTCAGTCAGTCATTGCTGCACTACGCATCACGTGGGTGGAGGCCGCAGCAGTCCGGGTCCGACCTACGCCCTGTGGGAGCCAGGTGAGCGTAACAGTATTTAGATTTGAGAATGGTTCCCAAGTGCGTTCACTAGGATGATATCCTTTCCACTCAACCAGATATTGAAGTTGACCCTGTTTGTACCTGGAGTCGCATATTCTGGAAACTTCATATTCCAGTTGGTCATCCACAACCACAGGGTTGGGTCTGATGGACTTCCGGGAGGACTGGATGTATGGTTTTATTAAAGAAGTGTAAAAAACTGGATGAATCTTCTTCCAGGAGTCTGGTAGTTTGAGTCGAAAGGCCACTGGGTTTATGATTTCTTTTATGGAAAAAGGGCCATAATACCGGGGAGCCAGCTTGTTCGGTCGTAGATGTCGGGGCAGTAGTCTCGAGGAAAGGCAGACCTTATTGCCTACTGCGTAAGGGGGTCCTGGTCTTCTTTTGGAGTCTGCTTACTGCTTAGTACGGTTTCGGGCTCTTTCTAGGTACTCTTTGGCTTCCTTCTGTACATTGATGAGAGTCTCGATCCAAGAATCTACTGTAGGAACAGGTGTAGGGTGTGGAAGAGCGGAAGGTAGCACTGAAGGATGAAATTCTTAATTACAGAAAAAGGGCTGATCCTGAGCGCCAAATTATCCGAATTGTTGTAGGCAAACTCAGCCACAGGTATTAAGAGCGACCATTCGTCTTGTACTTTGGTAGTGAAGCAACTGAGATATTGTTCTAGGGTCTGATTCACACGTTCAGTAGCCCCATTAGTCTGTGGGTGATATCCTGAAGAGAGGGCGCGTTGAATTCCTAGTATTCGACAAAGGTGTTTCCAAAACTGAGAAATATATTGAGGATTTCTGTCTGATATGATCTTGGAAGGAAGTCCATGAAGTCGAAATATGTGTTACAGGAAAATTCCAGCCAGTTCTGAGGAGGATGGAAGTTTATATAAGGGTGTAAAGTGAGCCATATGAGTGAACAAATCAATGGTGACCGTGATCGTCGTGTATCCCCTGGAAGGTGGCAATTCCACAATGAAGTCCGTAGCAATAATTTCCCAGGGCCTTGTTGGTAGCGTGGGCTGTAGTAAGAGACCCGCCGGTCTCTGGTTGTCATGTTTGTTTTGACTACAGACTGCGCAGGCTTGTATGTACCGATGTACATCAGTCTTCATTCTAGGCCACCAAAATTATCATTGTATCAGACGGAGGGTGTTGGTGACTCCATGATGTCTGGAGTGAAGGGTATCGTGGAAGAGGTTTATGATCTTTTGCTGCAAGTTCTGCGTAGGAACGACTAGACCATTGTCCTTGAATAGATATCCGTCCTTAGTTTTCAGGTTCCATCAATTCCTTCCTGAAAATTCCTTCCAAAGCTCAGAAGGCTGAGTTTGTATTCGAATGTCTTCTAGGAGACTGGTTGCTTGTGCCACGAAAATCGTATGGGGAAACATCTTAGGGAATGACCGATCTTCAAGAGGTTCGTAGTCAGGACGTCGAGATAAGGTGTCAGCAATTATGTTCTGTGTCTCAGGGACATGATGGATCTGGAACTGGTACTGGGTGAAAAAGAAGGCCCAACGGGCTTGGCGGCTATTTCTACATTCCACTTGAAGATTTCGATGGTCTGTGCAGACCTGGACAGGATGTTTCGCTGCTAGAAGTAGATGACGCCACTATGTGGAGGCTTGACGGATGGCTGAGTTCCTTTTCCAAAATGGAGTAATGGGTCTCACTAGGAGTTAGAGTCAGTGAAAGGTAAGCAATGGGATGTTCCAGTATGTCCTCAAATTCTTGTTTTAGGACTGCTCCAATGGCGTAATTAGAAGCATCTGTTTCCACTAAAAAAGGACGATTTATGTCAGGTTGAGCCAGGATGGGAGCTTGTGTGAATTCTGTCTTTAGCCGTTAGAATGCTTCATCTTGGGCTGTTGTCCAAAGGAAGGGAGTATCCTTTTTCAACAATGCAATGATTGGTTGAACGATCTCTGAAAAGGAAGGAATGAATTTCCGGTAAAAGTTAGCAAGCCCCAGGAAGGATTGGATTTGTTTTACGGTAGTCGGAATGGGCCAGGATAGTATGGCCTTTACCTTTGCGTGGTCCATCCCGATTCCTTCTGGGCTAAGGACAAATCCTAGATAGTGAACAGAGGAGACATGGAAGAGGCACTTCTCGGGTTTAGCCAGAAGTTTGTGTCCACGTAGCCACTGTAACACTGCCTTAACATGTTCCGCATGCTTAAGATGGTCTTTAGAGAATATTAAGACATCGTCCAGGCATACTATGACGAAGAGGAACAGCATATCAGAAAACACCAGATCCATGAAGCATTGGAAGACCGCTGGGGCATTTGCAAGTCTGAAGGGCATGACCAAGTACTCAAAGTGACCAAAAGTTGTTCTAAAGGCAGTTTTCCATTGGTCTCCTTACCTAATACGGATCAGATGGTAGGCTCCTCTGAGATCCAATTTCGTGAAGATTACGGCTCCTCTTACTGCTTCCAGGATACCTGAAATCAAGAACAATGGATAACGATCCTTCAGGGTGCCTTGATTTAGACCACGATAATCAAGACAAGGTCTGAGCTCATTAGTATCCTTTTTAGGAACAAAAAACAGTGAAGCTCCAGCAGGAGGTTCAGTATCAATAGCACAGTCTTCAGGTCTATGAGGAGGTAGGGCCTGAACTATGGCAGAAGAGAACACATTGGGGCCTTCCTGATAGGCCCTAGGAACCTCGATTATATTTGAGACTGTGAGTGGGCCTTGCTGGTCTGCCGATGTACCTTCCGAAGGTGTTGGTGCGGAATCCAGGAGTAGGCAATGAGACATGCAATGTTCGGAACCCAGGAACAAGGAACCTGCTGCCCAGTTGATGTATGGGTTGTGCCTTGGTAGCCAGGGCATACCCAACACCATTGGGTAATGGGCCGACTTTATGATGTCAAATTTAATCTTCTCTCGATGGTGGTTTATTGAGATCTATTTTCTTGGTTTGAAGGGTTATGGGTCCTGAAGAAAGGGGTCTTCCGTCAATTGCTTCTACAGGTTGCATGATGTCTCGGGTTTCATATGGAATGTGGTGGTTAAAGACCCAATCTTGATCTATGAATATCCCCCTGGCTCTACAATCCACCAATGCCAAAATGGGGTAGGTTTCATTCTTGGATGGCGATAGAAAGGCCTGTAAAATCACTAGATTGTTTTGTCCAGGAGAGTTCAAGGATGGAATAGATCTGGAGCAAACATCTCTCTACCGAAGCCGTGCTCCATCAAGGATCGGGAGCTGGCGTTTGCCGAACGCGGTGGAGGGGCTAAAGGACACTCTCTCACTAGATGTTTATCTGAGGCACAATACATACATAACCCGTGTGGATCCTTCGCATCCTTTCTTGCGGGGATATGGGTCCACAGAAAGCCCCTAGTTGCATGGTTTCTGGTTCATTAAAAAGGGCAGGAGTAGGATCAGACTTCGAGGAGGTCTCTATACGAATTTTCTGGAAGGGTATCTTGGTTTTCTTCTTCTCTGCCTTCCTTTCCTGGATACGAAAGTCTATCTGCAGAGCGAGATCCATAAGGGCCTGGAATGAACCTGGGCGAGCCACTCTGGCTAGTTCATCTCTGATGTCTTCATTTAGCCCTCTTTGAAAAAGAGTAAAGCAGGCTTCTGAGGACCAATCCGCTTCTTTAGCCAATTGTTTAAAGCGTGTTACATACGTAAGCATGCCCTGGGAGCCTTGTTGGAAATCAAGTAGACGTTCCTGGGCACTATAGACCTGTTCTGGGCGGTCAAACATGGTCTTCAGAGCCTGTATGAATCTGTCATAGTCATCCAGGAGGGCATCTCTGGAATTAACTAAAGGTGTGGCCCAGGTTAATGCATTCCCGGAAAGGTGCGAAATTGTAAAGCCCACCTTAGCCCTGGAGGTAGAAAAGTAGTAGGGCTTAAAGGTAAAGTGGACTAAACAGGAGTCAAGGAATCCACGAAGGGTTTTTGCAGACCCATCGTATTTATCAACTATGCCACCCAATAATACGCTTTCCTTAGTAGCGGAATCACGGGACAAGACTAATTGTTTTAATGCAGCATTCTCCGCTTTCAGATTCTGTACTTCAGTCGTTAATTCTTGCATGCCGCGTATGAGATCTTGAACAGCCTCCTCCATGTCCGTACTGACTTCAGTTAGTTGGCGTCTCAATCTTCTGTCATAGGTTTCCCCCTTTCTCACCTGACTTCGATGTTTGATGGAATTCTTGGAAGGAGTCTTCTTGTGTACGGTTCGGGTTTTATACAACCCCGTGCGAGCGACTTCAAGTTCCAGCGTGCGTTCAGCGTTCTACATCCAGGGACACTTGGAATCTCCGGGAAGTTCAGGAAACGAAGGAGGTGTACTCGGAGGCAGGTATACGAGATCCAGGATTCAAGGCAGAATAAGGAGGAAGGGAAGATAGAGGGGGGAAGCGAGGGTCCGGGAACCAGGAATCAAAGAGTTCAGCGACGGTGAACTACGGAGCACACGTCTAGCCACTGCAAGCAGTAGCGTTGAGACGCGTGGGGCCGCGGTTGCGTGGCCTCTTTATAGAATGTGCTACGTCTGACATGGAGGCTGGTGGAGAGCGTTCTATGTTAGACGGCCATGTTGGAAGTACTACGGAGTGCAAGCCCCATTGTGTCAAGGACCAGGAAGTCCAAAAGGGACACGTCCTACGGATCATGACACATAGTGGGTATATGTTCCGTAAAAAGACATTCTGCATTTAAGTGACCCCCAAAACAACCTGTCAGAGCCCCTTATTCAACTGTCAGGACAATATCAGAACGTTTAGAAAAGAAATAAACTATTCCAGAGCGCCCATTCTGGTGTGCCAATAGATGTTAACCAAACATATCCTGATTTTCTCCTTACAACCTACCACTTCCACCCCTAATATCCCATACGCAGAGTTTTAGATCTCACGAGCTGTTAAGCCCAATCCAATATGAAATGGCTATTACCAGTCCACCTGCAGGACGCCCCCGTACTAGGTGTTCATGTGTGTGTGAAAATGCAGTAGCCATGTTGCAGTGGGGTGGGAAGTGAGCCAGGGTTCCTGAAGAAATATCACAGAACCCCTCTTCAAGGTCTCAGTGGTTACCACATTAGTTAACAGATGGGTGTTTCCCCTAGAATTCCAGGACAGTAGTTTTAGTTATGTAACACCCAGTGTGGGGGCCTGGATCCTCCTATCATCATTGCCCACTCCTCTGAACACACGTAGGAGCTATATCATAAGGTACTGTGCAACCATCTCAAATCGGCTGCCAACTTCTCCACAAAGGCCACTGCGTGGATAAATTACTTCCTGGACAACAGAACTATAACAGTATTTTCGCCCACCTCGCTGCTGACCCCGTACCTATCACCTGCGGCGTTCCTCAGGGGTCCTGTGTCTTCCCCACTTTGTATAACATTTTTACAAAGCCACTCTTTGATATCCTGGACAAACTGGGTGTCTCATATACCACCTATGCCGATGACACCCAGATCCTCATCCCAATCCAAGGAGACTATGACAAATACAGTAACCTCATAAACAAAATCTATCAAATCCTACAAACCTGGATGGCCACCCACGGTCTATGTCTTAATGATGAACAAAACAAGCTTTTAATCATTGGGTCCACCATCAAACTAAACAAACTCTCCCACATGTACAAATCTATCACCATTGATGGTATTAAAATCAATGTAGCCAAGGAAATTAAAACCTTAGGCTTTTACTTAGACTCAGCTCTTAACCTAAACAAGCAAGTTAATGCCACAACATCAGCAACAAGCCATACTTGCAAACTTATCCATGCATGTAAACCATTTCTGTCCACTGACAGCTGCACCACTGTTGCACGTGCATTAATCCTATCAAAACTAGACGACTGCACGCACTCTACCTAGGCACTAGTAAACACAACATTAATAAACTTCAACCCTTGCAAAACAACGCCCTTAGAACAGCATTAAGCATTCCCAAAGGACAGCACATATCTGACCAAAGAAGATCCGCCAAATGGTTGGCCATCAACGACAGAATCAAACTTAAAACTCTGAACATTACCACAACTGCCTCAATAACAAAGCACCTGCTTACCTTATAGAGAAATTCACTAAGCATACATCTGAAAGTCCCATCAGAAAGGCCCAAGCCAACAGTATCAGAATCCCTAACTTCAATCTGAAAAGAACTGGAGGCTCAAGCTTCCCAGTACTGTCAGCTCAACTTTGGATCAGCTCAACTTTGGAACTCGATCCCGGATGACCTAAGAGCCACACCCTCCCTCCACTCCTTCAAAACCAATGCCAAACTCTGGCTGCACACCAACGACCGCTGACACATAACCCCTGACTGGTAGCTCTCTACCTACCAAGACACCTGGTTTGAGCTTAACACACCTATGTTAATAATCTTCCCTATATCTGCTAATCCTATATGTTGCCGAGCACTGTAAATGTAAAACATATATATATATTTATAACCGTATCATCAGCGGTGATGCACATGTACATACCAATGCTTACTTCCCTCTATGTATATTACTGATATTATTGCCTTAAGCTGCTAATGTAAATATAAACATAACACTAGATGTAACCTTTACCTGTCTGTAAATGTAATGATATCTATGTAACTGTAACCTAAGACTTCATAAGCACCCAGTTGCCTAACGGCCTGGTGCGCTCTACAAATAAATAAACAATACAATACAATATCGTGCTTGGCTTACCCACTTAACCCTTTGTTGCCCCAACTACAAACCGTCCACTCTCTATCCTTGTTAACATTGATCTGCCCTACCAGGGCTTTTATCCAGGGAGGGGAGGATTTAGATCCAAAGTCACTTCCCTGAACCACATTAAAGACCAGCCTCTGTAGGTTTTCCCCTCTGAGATAGTATCAAATCCATGACCACTCTTGAACAAAAATATAAGCGAACATACTTTCCATCCCCTCTTACAGGAAAGAACACTCTATCAATGTCTGCTGAAGACAGCAATCCTAGAAGTCCATGTTCATCAAAGATCGTGTGAATGTTTGAGCGATTAAAACATACTGGCAAAGAATCACCCAAAAAACTGGATAGATCAAGGACGTTTTGGCCCAAGTGTGTCACACTAGTCAGGCCAGGGCCATATATAGGTCTGGACTTTACCTCTTTCAAAGGATGGGAGTACTTAGGTAGGACAGGGAGATAACCCTGTCCTACCTTACTAATGAATGAACACTGTATGGTTTCTCCGTGCTTCGGTCCCATGATTTGGATTTCATTTAAAGGACTCTTCCTTCCTCTTTGGGAACTGCGAACCTGACCCATAAAGAGGGGAATTTCCAAACTGAGTGCCTCTCCTCTGGTGCTCAGGGATATAGAATTTACCAAGAAGATTACCCAAATTAGAGTTGGCACCCTCTAAACACAGTCCACCATGGTTAATCCCCGACAGGTAAAGAGCTGAAGTTGAATAGTCAACCATTGATAAGAAGTTAAGTGCATAATTAACAACATTTCCTTGGGAGACGACTCCAGAAGTAGCCACAGCAGCCTTAAATATCACTGGCAGTGTATCTGTTTTCGGCTTTTCTAGTGGGTCCATCACTAACAGTGATAAGGGAATTTTGGTCAAAGCAGCTGGTATTATATTGTTGTTTAAAGGACCCACTCCCTCCATCTGCACCCCACAGTCATTGCTCCACAAATGCACTGAGGTGATATATTTCTCGTTAACAGAACTTGACTGTACTGTGGACAAACTGTGAAGAGACATCCCTCGCTGGGAGAACCCCTTGCGATTGGTATTCCAGTGTAGTGGATAGAGCAGTAACACCAGATTGTAGGCCTTCCTCCAGTCGACCCTGGGGTCTGATTGCTGTAGACATTACGACCATCCTTTCGAGTGTAGGGGCCTTTCAATTGCCTTTTGGGAGCAAAAAGAATGGGTGCACCTCTTTTCCCTCTGTATCCAGAATGGTTTGAATCTGGGTGACTCCTTCCAATGGAGCTAATTGGTGTATAGCAACTTTTTGGGGGGGTCACCATTTTTGTCAGTGGTGCAAGATCAAATGCCCCTTCGTCCAACAGTGGTGTAAGTACCTGAAGTAAGTTCCGTCTTGGAACTCCTACTTTTTTTCATATACATTTTTATTGGCATTTATAAACAACTGAACAAACCACCCTTACCCCCCCCCCCCAAAACCCCAACCCTCTCCCACACAACCCCTGTCCCCAACCCCACAGGTAATGGTGCATCTTCAGTTCTGTCCTTTGTTAAACTAATTTCTCCACTCAGCCCACGCCGCCCCTCTCCCATGCTGCTGGGCAATCCAAGTTCCACCATATGGAGCCAAACGGGACCCCTGCTTCCTTCCAACTGTCCCATCCCCACCCTGGGCCCGCCCCCAGCCCCATATTACACCAATCCCAGAAGCTTCATGCTACGCGGGAACCAGGCCGCCCTGGAGTCTCTTTTAAGGAATTTCAGTACCAAGTCCCAGTCCAATAGAAACTGCTGGTGTTCTCCTCTTAGCGAGTACGTCACTTTCTCCAGTGCTGCTAGCATCCAAACACTTCCAACCTATTCATGTTCCGCGGGCGCTTCTTTCGCCTTTCACTTTTGTGCTACTAACTGTTAGGGAGAATTCTCTATTTAGGCTGAATTTCCTAACCTAGTGAGTCCCCCAGCAGCTTTGCTGGATTTCTGGAGTTTGTTTTTTTTCTCTTGCCAAGAGTGAGACTCTTTTTCTCCCACTCTTGGACATGATTTATGGTGTTCCTTTGACTGTTAATGTGTTTTATGGGCTATGGGTTCCTTTACTCCATAGGGTCTCATGTGTTTTTACTGTGTGTGTTACACAGCACCCTCCGTGCAGTAACACAGGGGTGTCATAGTGACACCCCACCATAGACTCCATACCCTGGGACTGACTACTGTCTCCCAGGGCATGTAAAGTCACCATTGGCTTTACTAGTCCCAAATTATTAACAGAAACCTGTACAAACCATCATATTGTGGACGTACTGGTCGTTGCAATTCGATTGCCCCAGGGTCTGTTAGTCGAGGGGGCACGTCTCCGTCCCCCCTGATCGAGTTTTGGCTGGTGGCAGTGGAAAGTACATTTTATATTCGACCGCGAATATATCCCTATGGGATTTTCCCATTGTTCGAGGCTACTAACTTTAATTATTTAATTCTCATAGCCTTGAACATACCGCCGGTTTATTTATTTAATATTACTTCGCCGGTTGGTATTTTTTGGCAGGACTCAATTCTAAAATGGATTTTGTGTTCTCTTCTGTGACTCCAACCCAAGTCGAGCCCTTTGTTCCACTTTTTGGTGGGCTTCTCCATAGAAGCCTCCAAAAGTGGTGCCACTCTGTCTGGGTACCACAGGGGGAGTGGGAGGGGGTTTAGGCACCCTGGACTGAGTTACCTTGATAACTCAAGTCGCACACTTGTGTGATTGGCCCAAGTGGTGAGCCGGCCGGCTCACCACTTAGCATGTTTGACAGCTAGGCTGAATGAATGGGGGTGTGCTGCATAAAAGCAGGGCTTTGGGGACTGGAACTTCAGAAGTCGCCACAGGACCTAGAATCAGACGAGGGAGAAGTTGAGCCGACCTACTACGACGACACCACCGGTGGAGCCCTGCGGAACCGACTCACCACTTCCCGACGACAGAGAAGATCTCCCGGCTGGAGAGGCTTCTTCCCCTGACTGGTGGGCACAACCAGTTTACCTTCTTCTCTTCAGAACCCAGGCCGTCTCGTGGTCGAATTGCCCGTGCCAAGCACCCTGGCAACCAGATAGCCACTTACCACTGGACTGCGAATAAAAGGACCGCTCCTTTTACCTGAGAACTCCGCGGCTGGTTTCTTCCCTGGCAATGCAACAGTCTCCTGTCTTCCTCCCCGACGAGATCCTCTCTTCCCCCGGACGAATCACCGACTTGCATCCGCTGCCAGGAACAACTGCCCCCGCTGGAGTATTCTCACCACTTTAAGGTACCGTGTCCGCCAGGCCTCCCTTTCTAAAGATTGCTACAAGGTAATAATAACCCCTTAACCTTCTGGACTGGGCTGGCCGCCTTGACCCTCTAACTGGTCCCTTTCTTGTGGTCCAACTCTTTTTGAACCTTTGCAAGACTCTTGTGCACTTCAACCGTGTGACCTTGGACACATTTCGTTCTGATCCTCTTAAAGTGGATCCGGCCTACTGAACTCTAACTTCACAGTTTTACTTGCCTTCCTCTCTTGCTTTGATCTTACAAAAGTGTTGGGATTTGTTTCATATTATTCTCTGCTTTTCTCTCCCTTTTTAAAACTAATTATTAGAGTGCCATCTACGTTAAGCGCTCACCGCTGTCTGAAAATAAGTGGGGCTTTACTTAAGACTTGTCTAATATTTTGCTAAGGGAGTGGATATATTTTAGTGACCGTGTTTTTGAATTGCTTACTATTAGTGCCTGTGTGTTTTTCTATATGTGGTTTTAAATAAATAATTATATCTCTTTTACACCAAGCTCTAGTCATCGTTTACTTGTTCTACTATGTTCTTTTGACCTATTGTGAATACTCTGTATACTGCCTAACTCTTCTTGAGGGAAGTCTGACTGCTCAGCCACAGCTACCAAGTGAATCTGTGTGGTACAGACTGCTACCAAGTGGGTTTACTGCCAAACACCTGTAGTCTTAAAAATCTTTTGCAGTGGTCCCAGAAGGAACTGCGCAGGTTTCTACCTAACACTGGTGTACAGCGGTGGGATTTGTATTGAGTATACACTTTAGAGTGCTTTTTGAACACTTTAGGACAACTAACCACAGAGTTTAGCACTAAAAAGCTGATTTTCTAACTATGTCTGCTATGGAGAGTTATACCCTAGAATCATTGTCTGCCAAAACTGCTGATTGCTTAAAGGTATTGTGCAGACATAAGACTTTCTCTGAGAAGGGCAAGAAAATGGAACTTATAGAAAGATTGTTAGAAAACCAAAGTCTGGGTGGTACAGAGGAATCTACCCCCCAGCAAATGTAGAAAACAGTGATGGTATTGATCTGAATCAAAGTCTTGATAATCAGTCAGAAGAGGAACGTGAACCTAATGAATTTAGCCACTCTGAGCCTCTGTCTGCCTTACCTACTGTACCTACTGGGCCTATACCAGGTCCCACATGTAACCCTACTTATTTTGAACTTGAAAAAAATGAAGCTTGAATTAGAGTACAAACGTTTTATTGCTCAATCTGAAAGAAACCAAGAGCTAGAGTTCAGAAGAATGAATGCCCAGGGTGAGCAGAAGCAAGCTGAGTTAAGACTCAGAGAAATAGAGCTTAATCATGAACTAGAAATGAAAGAGTTGTCTGTGTAAAATGCTTCTCTCTCCTCTGGTTCCTCTAGGAGTTCCAGTCCCAAAAGACCCTGGATGCCTAAGGAATTAATGGCTATGTATGAACCTAAGTTGGATGTGTTGGATTGGTTAAAAATGTTCGAGTATAATCATGGGCTGCAGGACATCACTGGGAATGAGTTACTTCCCTGGTTGTTCTCTAGGCTTCCCCCTGTTGTAACTGATGTGGTAATGGAGTTGGGGGAGGTGGATAAGAAGGATTATGAATGATTGAAACTAGCTTTGATAGCTAGATTTGGGAAGACCCCTTCCCAGTACCTTAAGAGGTTTAGGACCCTAAAAAAGCATGATGTTACCCCTTGTGCTACTTGGGTGAGTGAAAGTTTGAAAAACTTAGAGGGATGGATTAAGGGTTACAGAGTTAACACTTATGAAGGAATGAAGAATCTTGTAATGTTGGAATCAATTTATGATGCCTGCTCTCCTGAGCTCAGACAGCACTTGGCTGATTCAAAGGAATTAGATTCCAGGAAGTTAGGTAAGACTGCTGACTTGTGGGTTGCCAACAGGGCCACTCACAAGGATTCTGGGGCTACTCAGAAAAAGGATGAGGGAAAACAGCCAAAAAAGGACTCCAAAGAGAATTCTAATAATTCCAATTCCAAAGAGGGCCCCAAACAAAACCAAAAGGGTAAGCCACAAGGGAAACCAAATCAGGCTAGTGTACCCCCTGGTGCCCAACCAGAAGGAGGTCAGAACAAGCCACCATTCCAGAAAGCATTTGGTAAATGCTTTGTTTGTGGCTCTACTGACCATGTGAAAGCAGATCCCAGATGTAAGGGTAAACCTTCAGGGGTCCAGCTTGTCTCCTTAGCCTTCGCTTCAGAGGAGGAAGTACAAATGGCAAGTGGAAACTTTCTATTCCTGGCTGATGAACCCATGGGAGTCTCAGCCAATGTTTCTTTAGTGTCTCTGGGTTTGTGGGAACAACAGAACTTAGATGTCTATAATTCTATCCCAGATAATACTAAAGAGTATTATAAGGACAGTGTCCAGGTGAATGGTCAGGAGACTCCTGCCCTTAGGGACACTGGGGCCAGCATAACTGTGGTGGACAAATCGTTTTTTCAGGCTGAGGATATTACTAAGGCACCCAAACGCCTCACCAAGTTAGCTGGAGGGCCTGTGCAGATGCTTCCCCAATTACCAGTTCTCATCCACTGTAATGACATGACTGTGAAGATACCTGTCAGCATACAAAGTGAGGTGCCAGGAAGGGTTCTGCTGGGTAATGATTTGAAAACTCTTGGAGTAGTGTCACATACCCCTAGACCTCCTAGTAAAAGGTTACAGGAGCTCACCAGACCTGCAAGGGAGAGAACCATGAGAGGTACTCCCAAGGAGATGATGAAGAAAGAGATCACTCCTGCTCCACTGGAGATGTCAGCTGCTGTCTCTAAGAAACTAGAAGGAAAAGAGAAACCTAAAACTTCTAAAAAGAACCTCACAGCCAGCACTCCAGTGCAGCCAACAAGGACGTCCCCTAGGTTGTCCACAGTTACACCAGTAACTCCCCCTCCAGCTGAGGCTAAGAGGGAGGTACAACCCTGTGTGGTTGAACTAGACTCTGAAGAAGAGCTAGTGGAAGGCCAGGAACTTATTGGAGATCTGGGTCCTGTTGACCATCCTGAGCTGCAGTCTTTACTGGCAGAGGGTGGACCTAACAGGGCAGACTTCAGTAAGGGACAGAGAGAATGTCCAACTCTGGAAGGTCTTCACCACCAGGCAGATGCTCAGGCTGAAGGGCAAGAGCCTGGGAAATATAGGTTACACTGGGAAGATGGCCTCTTCTACAGTGAACTAACGGAGTCGGCACCTGGGGACAACAAACGACTTGTAGTACCCCAAGATAACAGACCACAGTTCTTGCAGTTAGCCCATGAAATTCCTTTGGCTGGTCACTTGAGTTTCAAGAAGACTAAGGAAAGGCTCTCACTCTACTTTTATTGGCCAAAGATGGGGGCTGAAGTAGATAAATACTGCAGGAGCTGCCACACCTGCCAGACTTCTGGTAAGGTTGGTTCCAAGAATGTGGCACCTTTAGTGCCTCTCCCTGTAGTGGGAGTCCCATTTGAGAGAGTAGGGATCACATTGTTGGTCCCCTTGATCCTCCAACTTCCTCAGGCAACAGGTGTATACTTGTTGTAGTAGACCATGCTACTAGATACCCTGAGGCAATTCCTATGAGGACTATTACAGCTCCAACTGTCGCTAAGGCCCTCCTTGGTATTTTTACCAGGGTTGGGTTTCCTAAGGAAGTAATCTCTGACAGGGGGTCAAATTTTATTTCCCACTACATGAAAGCCATGTGGAAAACCTGCAGAGTTACTTACAAGTTCTCAACCGCATACCACCCCCAGACAAATGGGCTGGTTGAAAGGTTCAACAGAACCATGAAGAGCATGATAGGTGCTTTAGAGGACCCCCTTAAAAGAAAGTGGGACCTTCTACTGCCATGCTTTCTCTTTGCTTATAGAGAAGTCCCTCAGGAGGGAGTAGGCTATTCTCCCTTTGAACTTCTTTATGATCATCCGGTCAGAGGTCCATTGGCCCTGATAAAGGAAGGGTTGGAGAGTGCTCCTTCCCCCAAGCCAGTCAGAGTGACTGACTATGTGATAGGTCTCCGAAGGAGAATGTCACAAATGATGGCAGAAGCAAGTGATAACTTGAAAGCTAGACAAGCATTGGTCAAGCACTGGCATGACCAAAAGGCTAACATGGTTGAGTTTACTCAGGACCAGCTAGTTCTCGTTATGATTCCAACAAGGCAGAGGGCCTTGCACGACAAATGGATGGGACCTTTCAAAGTTGTGGGTAAACTTGGAGAGGTCAACTATCTGGTGGACTTGGGCAATCCCAAGGAGGCTCCAACAGTCTTCCACACCAACAGACTAAAAGCGTATGTCTCCAGACCTGATGTGGGAGCTTTGCTTTGGGCATCATCAGAGGAAGAAGAAGAGAGTGAAGCTCTTCCTGATCTCCTCAGAGGCTTATCTTTAGACGAAAAGATTGAAGGAGTAAATCTCTTCAAATCTGACACCTGAGCAACAGGAAGAGTGCAAATCTGTGTTGAATCAGTTTGCCTCTCTGTTCACACTTTCACCAGGCTTGACCCCTTGGGGACAGCATAACATACTCACTGGTGACTGTCTGCCAGTCAAAAGCAGAGGATATCGAATGTCAGAAAATGTAAGAACCCACATCAAAGGTGAGGTCAACAAGATGCTTGATCTTGGGGTAATAGAGCCCTCTACTAGTCCATGGTCTAGCCCAGTTGTGTTAATACCAAAGGCAGGATCTAAAGAACTTAGATTCTGTGTGGACTACACACAGATCTTAATGTAGTCACTAAGACTGATGCCCACCCTTTTCCAAGGACAGATGAGGTGGTGGATAGACTTGGTGCAGCCAAGTTCCTCAGCACATTTGACTTGACGTCAGGCTATTGGCAAATAGCCCTGACAGACCATGCCAAGGAGAAAACTGCATTTTCTACCCCAGTTGGCTTATACCAGTTTAAGGTTATGCCTTTTGGATTGAAAAATGCACCTGCTACATTTCAAAGGATGGTAAACCAAGTTCTGAATAGGATGGAGGACCTCTGCATGGCATACTTGGATGACATAGCAGCGTTCAGCAATTCCTGGGAAGAACATGTGGACCACCTGAGATATGTTTTGCAGGCTCTTGGAAAGGCCAATCTGACCATAAAGGCAAGTAAATGCCAGATTGGACAGAGTAAAGTGGTCTACCTTGGACATGAGGTAGGAGGTGGAGAAATAAGGCCTTTTCCCAGTAAGATTGAAGCTGTGCAAAATTGGACAACACCTACTACTCAGACCCAGGTGAGAGCCTTCTTAGGTCTCACTGGGTATTACAGCAATTTCATTGAGAACTATGGGTCCATAGCTTCTCCACTGAATGTCATCTCCTCTCCTAAATTCCCTAAAAAGGTTAGGTGGAATGAGGAATGCAATCAGGCCTTTGAAACCCTGAAAAAGGCTCTTTGCCAAGCCCCAGTACTCAGAGCTCCTGACTATCACCACACTTGCATTGTGCAAACAGATGCTTCAAATGTAGGAATAGGTGCAGTCCTCAGTCAACTGGAAGGGAAAGGTAGGGAGCACCCCATTTGCTTCATCAGTAGAAAACTGAAGGATCCTGAAACAAGATGGGCAACCATTGAACGAGAGTGTTTTGCTATTGTGTGGGCTCTGAAGAAGTTTAGGCCATACTTGTATGGTTCTACTTTTGTCATTCAGACTAACCACCAACCCTTGAGATGGTTAATGCAAATGAAAGGGGAAACCCAAAACTATTGAGATGGTCAATCTGCCTGCAAGGGTTGGATTTCACCATTGAGCACAGGTCAGGGTGTCACCACCAAAATGCTGATGGTCTCTCTAGGATGTATGCCATCGACTAGAGGTATGAGATTCATCCAGGAGTGAGAGAATTCTCTCTTCAGGCTGAATTTCCTAACCTAGTGAGTCTCCCAGCAGCGTTGCTGGATTTCTGGAGTTTTTTTTTCTCCTGCCAAGAGCGAGACTCTTTTTCTCCCACTCTTGAACATGATTTATGGTGTTCCTTTGACTGGTAATGTGTTTTATGGGCTATGGGGTCCTTTACTCCATAGGGTCTCATGTGTTTTACCATGTGTGTTACACAGGGGTGTCATAGTGACACCCCACTATAGACTCCATACCCTGGGACTGACTACTGTCTCCCAGGGCATGTAAAGTCACCATTGGCTTTACTAGTCCCAAATTATGAACAGAAACCAGTACAAACCATCATATTGTGGACGTACTGGTCGGGGCAATTCGATTGCCCTGGGGTCTGTTAGTCGAGGGGGCAGGTCTCCGTCCCCCCTGATCGAGTTTTGGCTGGTGGCAGTGGAAACTACTTTTTTATATTCGACCGCGAATATATCCGTATGGGATTTTCCCATTGTTCGAGGCTACCAACTTTAATTATTTAATTCTCATAGCCTCGAACATACCGCCGGTTTATTTATTTAAAATTAATTCGCCGGTTGGTATTTTTTGCCAGGACTCGATTCTAAAATGGCGTTTGTGTTCTCTTCTGTGGCTCCAACCCAAGTCGAGCCCTTTGTTGCACTTTTTGGCGGGCTTCTCCACAGGAGTCTCCAAAAGTGGTGCCACTCTGTCTGGGTACCACAGGGGGTGTTGGAGGAGGTTTAGGCACCCTGGACTGAGTTACCTTGGTAACTCAAGTCGCACTCTTGTGTGATTGGCCCAAGTGATGAGCCGGCTGGCTCACCACTTAGCATGTTTGATTGACAGCTAGGCTGAGTGAATGGGGGTGTGCTGCATAAAAGCAGGGCTTTGGGGACTGGAACTTCAGAAGTCGCCACAGGGGAGAAGCTGAGCCGACCTACCACGATGACACCACCGGTGGAGCCCTGCGGAACCGACTCACCACTTCCCGACGACAGAGAAGATCTCCCGGCTGGAGAGGCTTCTTCCCCTGACTGGTGGGCACAACCAGTTTCCCTTCTTCTCTTCGCAACCCAGGCCGTCTCGTGGTCGAATTGCCCGTGCCAAGCACCCCGGCAACCGGACAGCCACTTACCACTGCACCGCGAATAAAAGGACTGCTCCTTTTACCTGAGAACTCTGTGGCTGGTTTCTTCCCTGGCAGTGCAACGGACTCCTGTCTTCCTTCCCGATGAGATCCTCTCTTCCCCTGGACGAAGCACCGACTTGCATCCGCTGCCAGGAACAACTGCCCCGCTAGTGTATTCTCACCACTTTAAGGTACCGTGTCTGCCAGGCCTCCCTTTCTGAAGATTGCTACAAGGTAATAATGACCCCTTAACCTTCTGGACTAGGCTGGCCGCCTTGACCCTCGAACTGGTCCCTTTCTTGTGGTCCAACTCTTTTTGAACCTTTGCAAGACTCTTGTGCATTTCAACCGTGTGACCTTGGACACATTTCCTTTTGATCCTCTTAAAGTGGATCTGGCCTACTGAACTCTAACTTCACGGTTTTATTGCCTGCCTCTCTTGCTTTGATCTTACAAAAGTGTTGGGATCTGTTTCATATTATTCTCTGCTTTTCTCTCCCTTTTTAAAACAAATTATTAGAGTGCCATCTACATTAAGCGCTCACCGCTGTCTTAAAATAAGTGGGGCTTTACTTAAGACTTATCTAATATTTTGCTAAGGGAGTGTATATCTTTTAGTGATCGTGTTTTTGAATTGCTTACTATTAGTGCCTGTGTGTTTTTCTAGATGTGGTTTTAAATAAATAATTATGGGCCTCATTACGACCCAGGCGCTGGACCATGGTGCTATTAGCACCATGGTCCATGCCGGTCTCCGGCATGGTGGATGGCGGAATTACCGCCCCATCACAAGGTTGGCGGGGGCGGTAATTCCCCATTCACCATTTGCCCTTCCCCATTCCCATTTTGCCCCATAGGACATAATGGGGATGGGGAAGGCGCTAATTACGGCACCGTAAATTACTGTTGCCGTAATTAGCTCCAAGGTCCCTTAACGGGTTGGATTTTTAGCGCCTACAAAAAGCCGGCGTTAAAGCCTATAACCCGCTAAGGGACCTTGTTATCAGGCGCTAATGGTTTAACGGCGCTGACGTTCTTTACGGCGCCGTTAAACCATTAGCGCCAGGGTCTTAATGAGGCCCTATATCTCTTTTTCACCAAGCTCTGGTCAGTGTTTACATGTTCTACTATGTTCTTTTGACCTATTGTGGACACTCTGTATACTGCCTAACTCTTCTTGAGGGAAGTCTGACTGCTCAGCCACAGCTACCAAGTGAATCTGTGTGGTACAGACTGCTACCAAGTGGGTTTACTGCCAAACACCTGTAGTCTTAAATGTTTTGCAGTGGTCCCAGAAGGAACTGCACAGGTTTCTGCCTAACACTAACAGTGCCCCTGCCATCACCAGGATCAGATAAACCTTCTTTTGGGCCTTCATCCACATCTCGTCCAGAGTACCATCTAGCCCCAAGATAAACAGCCCTGTGTCTGTGCCTCCAGCAATGTCTATTCCCATTATGTCATGAACCGCTTTGCGGACCTTGTCCCAGAACGGGGCTACCTTCGGGCCTTGCCACCAGACATGTCCCCAGAAACCCTACTTTCCACATCCCCTCTAACACATGGCTGTCTTGGACTGATACATTTTAGCTATCCTGCAGGGGGTGAGGTGCCATTGGTACATCATCTTCACCTAAATTTCTTTAATTCATAAGGAATTTGTCAACTTGGGAATATACGCCCATAGGGATTGCCATTGTTCTAGCGCAATTGATTGCCCAGTTTCTTCTTCCCAATTGGCCATAAAGCTTCACTCGCCCACCGCTTCCCCCTCCTTGGGCAACCTATACAAATCCCCCACTAGGTGGCTGTCCCCTGTTTTAGTTGTAACATATTTCTCAAATTGGGTAAGTTCCCTAGTGGCCGCCCCCTTTATAGATGGGTGTAGGGCCCAATGTCTTAGTTGCACATATCGGAACCGCTCCTCTTCCCCACCCCGAAGATGCACTTACAGGTAGGGAAGTCTCTTACCTGCCCTCCTTGGCAGAGGTCCCTTAGGCACCTACAACCCCCCACTTGCCACGCGTCAAAGTTGGAGTCAACTCCCAGCCCAGGGGTAAACTGAGGATTAGCGAAGATGGGTGTGAGAGGTGAAGGGAAGGTAGTAATCCTTGATCAGCGCACTGCCTCATCCCATGACCTGCCTACCAACGCCTCAATTGCAGTGCAATACATCCTCCTGGTCCTGTGCTCCCGGGGAAGCCACAAAACCCCTCCTTTCCATATCCTACTACTGACCTATCCATTTCCCTCCACACCTTCCCCCTGTCATCCTTCATCCATCCTGTACCCTCATCTGGCTGCCCGGTAGTAGTTTACCATGTCCGGTTCCCCCATGCCTCCTCTGTGTCTGGGCAATTGCATCAGCCTACCGTTAACTCTAGGCTTCTTGTTCCCCCATATGTAGGCCTGAGTGAGCTTGCTTAACTTTCTAAAGAAGGGAGCCAGAACCCTAACTGTAACGCCATAAACAGATACAATAATTTTGGAAGGATAACCATCTCTAAAGCATTGATCCTGCCTAACCAAGACACAGCCAGCGGTCCCCAGCCCAGGAGCAGCCTCTTGATTTTCCCCAGTAGCGGGAGATAGTTTGCCTCGTACAGATGTTCTATTGTCCCCGTAATAACAGTCCCCAGATACTTAATCCTACCCTGCGCCCAAGCAAAATCAAAGCTCTTCTTGAACTTCCTTTCTACCCCAGGGGACATCTGAAGACACAGCTCCTCTGACTTATTGATCCGTAGCCCTGCAATTCGGCCATACTCCCCAAAAACACTCTCAACCACTTCCAGGGATTCTCAGGGGTTCATCAGGGTCAACAACATGTCGTCTGCAAAGGCGGCTGTCTTGAAAAGGGGAATTTTTCTCTATGGGACCAGCCCTTATTAGCGTCAATTACCCAATTCCACCCAATTACAGGTTCGCTCGTGCTGAGCAATGAACTCAAGCATGAGAAATGACACCTTCAGTATAGATTTAGCATTTATTAGAATGATTGCATTATATAACATAACAGTAAATATAGCAACAATTTAGCAATGATGGAAATGTCAGTTAGAGAAACCACAAAACTTAGAGAAACCACAAAACTTAGAGAAACACTGGGCCTCATTACGAGTCTGCTTTGCTGGAATGCAGTGACTCCGTGTCAACGGTGACTCCGCTTCCGCAACCTTGCGGTTGCGGAAAGAAGGGCCGATTGTGGCACGTGGGTCGCGCGCAACACACCGAGGCGGAAACGGAGTCACCGCCGTCACGTAAACACCTACACGCGCAGACTTAGCGCCACAGAAAACGGCGCTAGAACCGTGTTTGCCTCCGCTGACACGGAAACACCGGAAGTGGAAATACCATGACCGCAGGGAAAAAAACGGAAACAGAGAGGCGGCCATTATATAAAGCACAATCCACTGCCATCCTCAGACACCACAGGTCAGATCACCTCCCTGAGACTGACAAACCATCCAACACCATCATGGCATCCAGGATACCAGCACGCAGACAGAGAAAGCAGCGCTTCAGTGAGGCTGAGCTCACAGTACTGGTGGAGCACATTGTTGAGCATGCTGAAATGCTCTTTAGTGCAGATCAGTGGCGCGCTACGCAGCAACGCCGCAAGGATGTGTGGGCAGAGGCAGCACCCAAGTGCACAGCGGTTGCCGTGACCACACGCTCAGTGAAGGAGTGCCACAAGAGGTGGGATGACCTCAGGCTCCGGGTGTGCAACCTCATCACATCACACCGCCAACACAGCACTGGTACTGGTGGAGGCCCTGCATCCCCTCTGAAGCTGCAATCGTGAGAGGAGCGCTGCAGCAGTGTCATGCACCTCGAAGGCATCCATGGCATAGGAGAGGCAGAGGCAGGAGTGAGCCCACCTGCAGATGCTGGTAAGTGCACGGAGTACAAAGCCATACGTGTGATTGGGAGTGACCCAATGGACCCACTCCCAATGCCCCCCCCAAACAGGGCAGGAGTGACCCAATGGACCCACTCCCAAATCCCCCCCACAAACAGGGCAGGAGTGACCCAATGGACCCACTCCCAATGCCCCTCCCTCAAACAGGGCAGAAGTGACCCAATGGACCCACTCCCAATGCCCCTCCCCCCAAACAGGGCAGGAGTGACCCAATGGACCCACTGACTGGCCAAACGACGAGTATCACATCCCCAAAGCACGACCCCTCGAAATTCACAAAGTGCGTGTCTGACTGGAAGAAGAGACACACACCTGTGTGTATCAATAGTCAAAAGTGTTGAATTTCAAGTGGACATGGATTGGGATGTTTGATGCATGTGAAGGACACATTACGTAACACCACACAACTATCTGCATGCCCTCTGTATCCCCACAGTCGTGACAAGTGACAGCGATGACGGGCAAGAGGCTACGCAGCGGCCACATGCAGGCGCACAACGCAGCACTCATGTCCAGGAGGATGATGCATGCTGCTCTGGCACACAGGCACTGGCAGAACCAGGCACACCGGCTACATCAGGCACACCGGCTACATCAGGCACACCGGCAACATCAGGCACACCGGCTGCAGCAGGCACACCAGCAGACAACACCATCCCCATGCAGCCACCCACCATGGCCCCAGATGATGATTTGCAACCCATCTGCACAGCTGAGGAGGCTGCATCAAGTGATGGGAGTGCCCCGGCCATGCAGGCCGAAGCAGTACAACAGGGTGAGGGGGACAACATGGATGGCCTGTCACCCATCCATGGCCTACAGTTCAGCCCCCCAGAACTGCACAGCTCCATGCGCTGCCCAACTCCATCCATGGCCGAGCTCTGTACAGGATTGCAGCACATCGAGCAACAACAGGCCACCCTGACGCAGCTGGTGGAAAGACAGCGGGAGGAGGCCAGGCTGCAGCGGGAGGAGGCCAGGCTGCAGCGGGAAGAGGCCAGGCTGCAGCGGGAGGAGGCCAGGCTGCAGCAGGATGAGGCCAGGCTGCAGTGGGAGAGCAATGCCACGTCGGTGCGTTGGCTAACCAGCTCGATTGGACGATTTGCGGCCACAATTCTCACCCTGGCACGCCATGTCAGGGAAGGGAACAGTGTGCAGTCCAGCATTGCTGAGTCAATGTTGGTAGCCCAGCAGGCGTTTCAAGGACGCTTGCTCATAGTTACACCGACAGTCACCTCAGCCAGCACCACCCTATCCAGCTCTGCCACTGGCAGCCCACAGAGGCGTTCAAGTCGGTTGACTGGATCCGCCAGCAAGGACACACCTGCATACAAGCACCCCTTCAAATAGTGGCATGTGGGGATGCCAGTCAACATGCCATTTGGGGACACCATGGGTGTTGGAGGGTTGGGAACGTTTGGGTGGTGGGGCTTGCCCATTAGGTGGTTAGTTGTTAGGGGCCTGGTTGGGGGTGGGAACGTTTTGGTGGTTTGGGTGGTGGGTGGGCATGGGTGCACAGCTTCCCTACCCAATGCACTTTATTCCCTGTTTAATTGATAATACAAAACCTTTGAAAACTACCATAATGAGTGGACATCTGTCATTTCATTAGCAGACAAAAATCATTTATTCACTGGCATTGTCATATCCATGCTTTGCTGTCAATGTGCAGTCTCTCAAAAGTAAATGCAAATGAGTGCATCCCGTGCTTGTTGGCCATCTTGCGCCCCCCTGGGAGGTTGTGCTGCCACCCCATCCCCATCTCCATCCCCATCTTCATCTTCTGCGTCTGGGGGCAGCGGAATGTTCCTCCGCAAGCACAGATTGTGCAGCATGGCACACACAAGCACAATTTTACCCGTCTTCACTGGGTTGTAGAGCAGTGATCCTCCAGATCTGCTCAAGCAGCGGAACCTGGCCTTCAGTAGGCCAAATGTCCTCTCAATCATGCCACGTGTGAGGACGTGTGCCCTGTTGTACGCCTCCTCATGCCTGTTCCTTGGCCTCCATACAGGTGTCATCAGCCATGGCGTGAGTGCATATCCAGCATAACCTACATGGGATATAAATGTGTGGGACATGTCAGTGTTTGTGGTTCATCTCACAATCTGATGCAATGCAATATTGTGTCATCATACATTCATCCATATGGGCCTAGCCGTGGTCGGAAGGGCGGGTGATTGCCATCCATGGGTAATTGTTGTAGATGGTGGCATTTAGACATTGCACTATTACATGCTGTGCATATGAAGTGGACCTTATACACGATAGTGGTTGGTAAGTAAAGCACTGTGCAATGAAAAACACACATGGGGGAGTCATTCCATGGTCTGTGATGATTTGGCTGTTGCAGGATGTCTCATGTGCAGCCGTCATGTGCTTTGGGGGGGAAGTGGTCCTAAGTGTGGGTAGCTGGATTGAGTGGATCAACTTGTATGGCCTGTTGGTAGCTTTGGTCGTATGTCTCCTTAGGCAGGGTGTGTACTGTGGCAACCTGTCATGTGTAGATATGTGATGTTTGGGTAATGCTGACCGTCCATTACATGAGCCAGGGGGTGATGCATGTGCAGTTGTAGCAGCCCACTTACACAGGTCATTGGCCTGGGCACTCAACACACTTCCACAGGGCCTGTGCATTGGCAGTTGTACTCACACAATAGCCATGTGCTTTGTCCAGTGTAGCGTTCCATGTAGCGTGGCAATGTGGAATTCCACAGGACCATTGAGTCATGTGTTGACCCCGGAAAACGTGCACAGCAATGTGTAATCAGCATTCCGGCATCACATACCATCTGTACATTCAGTGATTGGTACTGTTTCCTATTGCGGTACACCATCTCCATTTCACGTGGTACTGTCAGCTCTATGTGGGTGCAGTCTAATGCACCTATGCAATTTGGCATGGCTGCAATGGCATGGAATGCCAACTTGGTTGCAATGACCTCTGCAAGTGTACAGGGTAGGGCGATGTGTTCCGACACATGGCGCAGCAGAGCTTCTAGTACCTGTCCCAATGTTTTTGAAAAACAGGGTTGTGAGAGCCCGTGCAGCTCACCAACTGTGTGCTGATAAGTTCCGGTACCTAGGAAATGCAGTACTGACACCACCTTCAGGAGGGGGGGGGGGTTGCGGTCGAGATGGCATTGTGGCTGCCGATGTCGTCCTCAATCATGGCGGTGATGTACATGATTGTTGGACGGTCCAGCCAGTATAATGTGTGGATCTGTCCTAGGGTCAGGTTCCAGGATGAGGCCCTGATGTGGGGTATTGCAGGCTGCCTGCAGGGTTGTGCCAGCTGCGCAATTGGGTTTGGCATGGGTTCAGAGTTTGCTAACTGACGCCTGCGCCTCTTCTGCCTCCGCCTCATCCTCCTCTGCACCATTGCTGCCACCATGTGCACTGCTGCCTGTAGGTTCAATAGTCCCAGTCCCAATGCTGCTGCTGCTGCTGCCTGCATTGTTGTGTTTGGAGTTGGCCTGGGTATGGGTGTGGCCCTTTTGTAGCCTCCCAGTGACCTGCTGGGTCCGGCGGTCCTCATTTGGGGCACCTGTGGCTTGATTCACCTCACCTAGTACTGTTTAACGTCATGTTCCCGGTGGCGTCGATACCGCCTCCATGGCCACGGTTTTTCCGCCATTTTTGTGGCGTTGTTTCCATGTCTGTGGTAATCGTGATGCCCATGGTGTTTCGTGTTGCCGGTAACTGGGTGATTTCGCAGCCGTCGCATTCTACGGATCCCTTAACTCCTCGGCGGCGGTTTGTGGTGGTGGTTTTTCCGGGTCCGTGGGTCGTGAATGCACGGTCACAGAAATGACGCCGGTATGGTTTTACCGGTGGCGTTAAATCCGGGTCGGCAGACCCGTAATGAGGCCCACAGTCTTATGC
The DNA here is from genome assembly GCF_040938575.1 of Ambystoma mexicanum. NCBI lineage: Eukaryota > Metazoa > Chordata > Amphibia > Caudata > Ambystomatidae > Ambystoma > Ambystoma mexicanum. The sequence continues at coordinate 1,046,862,823 of NC_090926.1, forward strand.
TCCTTGAGATGGTATCCTCAGCACTAGGAGACCCTGGTCGTCTCACGCGAGCTGCTGCCAGCCCCTTCAGATAACAGCACTGCAATGTGCCGCACAAGGCCTCATCAGGTTCCGGGCACTCGCTCTTGCTTAAAGCAAGTCCGCGGATGAATCTCCCACCTGGGTCATGTGGACAGTCACCGTGATGCACTATCCCTGCACATTCTGAGTGCAAAAAACTAATGGAAAAAACCCAGCTCAGTAAATTTCCAACGCGCTCCATTCTCTGCCCCTCCCTACTTGAAGCCCATCTGCGAAAGCTCAGGAATGTTTATCAGTGAGTATGTGGCAGTACCAGGCATTCTCATTTGAAATGGGATTTGTTTACAAAGCCATGCAGAGCCACGGTTGCAAAGACAGAATATTCTAGGAGAAGCTGAAATCAATTAACCCCTAGTGAGCAAGCTTTACCAGGCCTGCACCCTGCTAGCTGGCATCTATAGTGTTTCAAAAATTGGCTATCTAAGCACTATATAGTGCCTTAATGCTCCAAACACGCAAATACAGGTCTCTATTAGCTACCAAACTGGGGCCTCTCTATGCACAATGCATAATGTAACCTTCCACCCCTCCTAGGCCTGCATATTCCTTGTAGCTCACTAATGCGTAATGTAGGCACCAACACATTACTTTCAACATTTAGCACATACTTTGAATAAGCTATTGGTTTTAGCTGTTAATGCAGCCATCTAAGGCCCTAATATGCAAATATGGCACTTTGTATCTCACGACAGCGGCCACCTTATGTTCTCTTCCCCCGAACATCACCCCCTTAATCGCCTGGTGAAATCTGATTTTACTCAGAAGCGGCTCTAGCTATATCGCAAAGAGTAGTGGCGACAGCGGGCAGCCTTGCTTCGTGTGTCTAGATATCACCACCGGATCTGATGCCTCCCCATCCCTTAATCATCAGGCGCAGTGTGGGACTATGATAATTCGCCTCTATCTTGCCCATTAATTTTTCCCCAAAACCCATCTTACGCATGGTGGTGAAGAGAAAGCCCAATTCTACCCTATCAAATGGTTTCTCATCGTCGAGGGCCACCACAATAGCCTCCATCCTGGATTTGTTTACTTTCTCTATAATATGGGCAATCCTCGTGGTATTATCATGCGTTTGCCTCCCCCCGTACAAATCCAGACTGGTCAGACTCCACTAGGGATGGGAGGAGGGGATTGAGTCTGGCCGCCAGAATCTTAGTAAAGATCTTCGAGTCCTGATTGATTAGAGCAATCGGTCTGTAGGCACCGCACGTTGTAGGATCTTTCACCTGCTTAGGGAGTATTACCACTTTCGCCTTCTCCATAGATGTGGTTATCCCCTTCCCTCCCCCAAATGCATTATATTAAGCAACCATTCGCGGGGCCAAAACGTCCCTAAATGTTTTATTAAAGTCTGCTGTGAAGCCGTCACGCCATGGAGCTTTGTTAAAAGGGAGAGCCACGATAGTCTTGTGAACCTCCTCTATAGTTAAGTCTTTCTCCAGCTCCTCCCTATCCGCAACCTTAATCCCAGTGAGGTGGCACCCTTCCAGATACTTACCCTGGCCCCCTTCCGCTGGGCTGTCCGACTTATAAACCTCCCCATAATACCTCACAAACTCCCTTTTGATTTCTTGGGTCCCTGTGACCTCTCTCACCACCGCTGTCTTAATTCTCGGTATCGTTCTATCTTTCTCCTTGCTTATCAGCTTTCTAGCCAATAGGCTATCTGCCCTGTTAGCCTTCACATAAAACTTCTGCTTGAGATTTAGCAGTGCTCTCTCCACCTTGGCCGAGACTATCGAGTCCAATTGGCCCTTAATTACCCTATATCTCCTCCTAGTCTCTGCAGTGGGTCTAATGGCTAACTCCTGCATGATTGCCTTCAAATTAGACTCCAAATCTTCTTCTATCTTCCCAATCTCCCTATCCCTCCAAGCCTTGATCCCAATAATCGTCTCCCTAATGGTGGCTTTAAAAATATCCCAGACTATCCCTGGATCCATGGCCTCTGTATCATTCCTCTGAAAAAATTGGCCAATTTCCTGTCGCAACTCCTCTTGCAACAACTCATCCTTAAATATGTGAGAAGGGTATTTCCATTTCCACAGTCCCGCCGCCTGCGACGGAGAAGCGAGCTCTATCACAATCAGAGCATGGTCTGAAATCGAGATCGCACCTACTTCAATCTCCCTAAGCCTGCCTACCAGGGAACATGACAACCAGACATAATCTATCCTGGAAGCCGACCTGTGCACATGAGAGTAAAAAGTGTATCCGCTATCCTCACCCCTTTTTTCCCGCCATGCGTTAACCAATGATATGTTCTCCATTTTGGTCTGCAGCTCTTTGGATGGTTTAGTCTGGGCTTGGTAATGTCTTGCGCTCCTATCTCTCGTCGGGTCCCAAGCTAAATTGAAATCCCCTGTGAGTATTATGTTACCCTTAGCAGCCCTCTCCAATTTACACAACATTGCTTGTATGAAGTGGTCCTGCCCTGTGTTCAGAGCATAAAGGTTTGCCACTGACCACACCTCCCTACCTCTTCGAAGATTTAAAACCAGGAATCTGCCCGAATTGTCCCGGGAAAAGCCTGTGACAGCTATGTCTAAACTGTTTTTCAGGGCTATGAGGACGCCCCCACTTCTTCCCCTGGCTGTTCGATTGATGACAGCTAAACCCCTTCAACCTCAGCCTCTGCCTATCCTTTTCTTGTATGTGAGTTTCTTGAAAGCTAATGATGTCAGGGTTTCCTCTCGCCAGCATTAGCTCCACTTTTTTCCTTTTTAACCAGCGAATTCAAACCCCTGATATTCAGGGATAATATTTTCATAACTTTACCCATTGCCTAGAGAAGCTGAGGAATCCTTCCTGACAGGACCAAGACCCATGCCTCGTTTCCCTCCCACTGGACCTAAGGACCCCCCCTCACCAGGTGCGCACTTCCGGCCTCTAGCCCCTCCCGAACCTCCTCCCTGGGGGCAATGCGATTTCCCAACCCCAGTGACCCCATTGGCAGGTCAACCCTGACCCTTAGGTAATCCAACATGACCCTCGAGATTCCTCCCCCCAGCCACTGATGCCTCATCTAGACACCCCTCCCCGAGTACCCCAAAATCTAACCATATTTTGGCCTTGAATTCATTTCGGGGTCGAGTCCCGGGTCTACCCCCCGTGTCAGAGTTCCTCCACTGGGGGAGACACCCACCAGTCCCACGGGGCCCCTTCTCCTCCTCGCTTTCCTTCTTGGTACTTGCGTCGACAACTCTCACTCCCTACGTCTGGGGCTGGCTTTCCCCCTGTCTGGTGATTCACTTGAGGAGTGCTCCACCTCTATCCCGAGGATGGCACCACCCTCCTCCACTGATGTAACCCTTCTTTGCCTTCTGTCCTGCTCAAACACCAATCCAAACGGAAATGTCCACTTATATCTCATACTCCTCTTCTGTAGCTCTTGTGTTATCGGTGGCATCTGCCTCCTCTTGTTGAGCGTAATGGCCGACAGATCCTGGTACAGCTGAATGGAGGACCCATTTAAGCTGAGGGAATCCGCTCCCTCGCAGCCTGTAAGATTTTCTCTTTTTGCGTATATTCATGCAGCGCCACTAACACATCTCGTGGCTGGGCACCGGGCTCCTCCCTTCTGGCCCCACTCTGAGTCCTGTCTACCCTGATCTCGTAACATCTGCCAGGAGAGCAAACAGCAGCTTCACCGTCTGTTGGAGGTCTGAATCTGTGACTGATTCTGGCAAAAATGTCACCCTAATGTTGGCCCTCCTCAATCTATTCTCAAGATCCTCGGTCTGAAGCTCCAGATTGTGGGTGCTTTGGCAAGGCTCTCCACCCATTCTTGTACTTTGAGAGAGTCCTCTGCTAAGTCTTGGAGAGCAGTTTCGTTAGTGTCCACTCTTGAACTCAGACTGGTCAGGTCACCCTTCACCTCACAGATCGCCACCCCTGAGGTCCTCCTTCATTTTATCAAGTTGCACTTCCATTACATTGACCATTCTGTCGCCAAAAGTTTGAAAACACTCCTCCAGGAGCTTCTTTGTGACCCTTTCATCCCCTTGATCATCTTCCAGGGCCGTCCCCTCCTCGTTCCTATCTCCCTCCTTCCTTCCCTCGGGCACTGCTCCCTCTTCCTTTTTCCACAGTTTCTGACGCATGCCTTCTGGTGATTTCTTATCACCTTTCACCGGGGTCCGTGGAGCCTTTCCTCTATTCTTAATCAGTGGTGGGACCTCCTGGTACCGCTGTCTCCGCCTAACTCTTCCTTCCACGGATTTGCTCCTCTCTGGTCACCGCTAGATCTCCTGGCCACTGTCCCCACCCAGACCACCGGTCGCGTGCACTCCCAGCCGTATGTCCCGGCACTTCTGGGCTCTTTCTGCCCTCCTGTTCTCCTAGTTCGACCCTGCAGTGGCCTGAGGCCTTTTAGAACCGGCCCAGAATTTCCTCCACTCCCACCCCTGGGGTGGGATTGGGCCTCCTAATATTGAAGGATCCCCAAGCTCTTCACGCAGCTTGGCACCCGGGGTGGTCTGCCCGTACCCACCTCTCACTCCGAGGCGAACACTGTCCCAGTTTAACGTGGTGGGGTGAGGGGGGGCCAAGGAGCAGGCACTTGCACAGGATCTTAGTTTATTTTTTTTCCTTCTTGCCACAATGCCACAAGAGTCAAGCAGTGCCCCCCTCCTGCTCCCCTCGCTCACCTGCCGCTCTGCTTTCCTCCTTGCCTCTTCCGCACCATTAGACAACTCCTCTCGGCTCGCCGCGCCACTGCCTGTACTAGGTCCGCTCCTCGGGTCAAATGCCTCTCTCTGCTGCAGCCCTGCAGACGAGGCTTGAAGCAGTCCTCTCAAACGTTGGAGCTCCGGGTCTTCCCCTGGAGCTACTCTGCTTTGCCCTTCACCGCGGGGGGGGCCCTCCTCCTTCCTCTGCGAGGGCCTGGGGCCGCCCACTCTCGACACCCTGGGGACGCCTCTGCCTCAGCCTCCTGCAGCAGCCGCAAGCCTGGGAGGATCCCAGGAGTCAGGCAGTCCCACACCGTGGGATCCCGCCCGGGCCTCTGCCTCTCCGCTAGCGACGCTCCTGTCTGGGGCTGCACGAGCGTGGTTCCACCAGCGCTCACTGCAGGCTGCACCGCGCTGCCTGGCCACTCTCTCCTCCCCTCAGACACGGCCCCTGTTGCCCGGGGCTGTGCTGGCTCAGCTCCACCGGCACACTCGCTGCAGGGTGCGCCGCGGCATGCCAACCAGCCACTTTCTCCTCGGAGGCAGCACCACCCCCGCTCCGCTCCAACACCAAGCGCTGCCGCACGGGGGCGCCAAAACCAGCAGGTAGGAGCACCCAGGAGGGGAATTGCTCAAATGATCCTACCTTTCTTGTTGGGGGCTCTGGGAGTGCTCCGAGCACAGAGTCGTCTCCCCGGCAGCCATCTTGGATCTCGGAACTCTTACTTTTTTTTACCAATCCTGGTAAGGAGAGATTTTGCAAGAATTTCCTCGAAGAAGAGATAGCTTTCGAAGGGATTGTGTCCTCTGACATATTCCTTATCTTAGATATCTCTTTCCAGCTTTGCTGGCCTCGGAAATTTTTTTCTCTCTAGAGGGCGCTGCGCTTCGACGTCCGCCGAGTCGATGTCCCTCGACAGCTGCCGTATCGACGTCGACGTCATCCTGCCTATAAAGGCCGCACGCAGCATCCGTTGCTCAGTTCCGTTTTTCCGCGCTTACTCAGTGCCTCGGAATATCGTTGCTCAGTTTCGTCAGATATTATTCCATTTTACCTCGAGATATTCGATCCATACTCGATGGCTTCCTCGTCGGAACCGACGACCCCTCGGTCCGGCTTTAAAAAATGCCGAGACTGTGGAAAAAAGATGTCATTAACAGACCCTCACAGAGTTTGTCTGTGGTGTTTGGGAGCTGAACACCATTGTTCGGAGTGTGAGGACTGTATGTCCATGACAGCTAAGGCCCTGAAGAAGCGTAGGGGAAAGCTGGAAAAAGGTAAGACGTCTAAAACTTTTTCTTCCTCGACGAAGTCGAGACATTCGTCTCCTCGTCACCATTCGCGCTCCAGGTCTCGAAGCAGGTCCCATCACTCCTCGAGATCGAAGCACTCGAAAAGGAGACGCCGAAGATCCCCTTCTTCGTCCTCCTCTCCCTCTGTTTCACCTAAGAGAATCCCTTGCCCCACGAAACATAGTTCCCGGGCTGAATGGGAGGAATTCCGAAAAAATATGATGAGCGTCTTCGAGAAAGCGGCCATAACCCCCTCGAAGACTGCCGAGAGCGATGCTCTGGTCGAAAGACCCAAAGGTCCAAAACATTGCGAGTCGCAGCACCCGGCGAAGGAAGCTTCTCGAGCGCGTCACGAACCCTCGAGTAAAGCAAAGACCTCGAATCCTTCTTCGAAGGTTCCGTCGACGAAGGTTCCGTCGACGCCGAGGTCGGTCTCTACGACGCCGTTGTTGAAGGGACCTTCGACACACGGGTCTGTCGACTCGACGCCATCCTCAACACCGGCGTCAACGCCAAGGAAAGTCACGGTTGCGGCGCACCCAGTGGCTATTCCCAGGTCTTCGATGACGATGTCGTCGAGATTGTCGATATCCTCAAGCAGAATTCCAATTCTATCGAGGACCTCGAGGCCTCCACCTTCGTTTTCGAAGCCATCGACGATTTCGAGGCCGATTACGACAAGTTTGGCACCCTCTGCCTTGGAGATGGGTTTCACACCCTTTGTGAGCTCAGACCAATTGAGAACAATGTCCTCAATTATGGAAGAGGGAGAACTATCTGACCAAGAAGAGACATTTGAGTTGCAGGGATCCAACACCTTCACAGGCTTTCCAACAGGATGACCTCACGGATATTCTTGATAAAGGTCCACAGGAGGATCCTGTAGTACCTTTTCATAAAGCTCTTCAATGGAAAATCATGACGAACTGGGAAACCCCAGATGTCGTCCCGGCAGTAAATAAAAAACTGTCTACTAAATACAGGGTATCTTCTGCAGACCCTGAGTTGTTGTCCAAACACCCATCCCCAGAAAGTCTGGTGGTACAGGCAGCATCTTCTACTGACATCAAGTCTGCTTACCCAACCGTCCCACAGGACAGGGACGATAAAAAATACAATGCTATGGCTAAGAAAGTCTTTTCGGCATGTAGCATGGCGTTAAAATCTATTAATGCTACTTGCACCCTTGCTAGATTTAGCCATACACTTTGGGAGTGTGCTTCTACAGCGGCTGACTGCATCTCGGAGGGAGAAGAAAGGGAGGCGTTCCTAAATATCATAAAGGACGGTAAAGACGCTATGTGCGAAGCCCTCCAGATGGGCATTGACTCGGCTGACAGTATCAGCAGAGCAATGGCGGCAAGTACAACAACCAGGAGATTTGCTTGGTTGAGAAAGTCTGGTTTTGCCCCAGATGTGCAAGCCAGGCTCTTGAACATGCCATTTGATGGCTCTTCTTTGTTTGGGAAAAAGGCGGATGACAGTTTAGAAAAACTGCAAACATCAAAGGCAGCAGCAAAATCCCTAGGCGCTGCAATCCGTCAGACACCTTTTCGTCCCACAGGAACCTCTGCGAGAGGCAAGTCTTTTCGCTTCTACTCCGCATTCGGAAGAGGTAGAGGACGACCGGCTCAAAGGGGACAAAGAACTACCTGAGGTGGACGGGGTAGATATTCAAAAGCCGCAGCAACAGCAGGTGCCTCTTTACCATCGGCATCTGCATCAGTCGCCCCAAAACCACTCTGAGGACTTCCCTCACAAGACACCTGTAGGTGGCAGGTTAACTCAACATCTGGCGGAATGGCAGGCTATCACATCAGATGCTTGGGCATTGGAGACAGTTGCACAAGGTTACTGCCTGCCTCTCCTACGCATACCTCAGAGTCATCCACCGGGGATCAGCTCTCAAAAAGCTCCAGATCCGCTCCTCTTGCAGGAAATTTTAGACCTGCTAGAGAAAGGTGCCATAGAACCGGTACCTGTAGCGGAGAGGAACAAGGGCTGGTACTCCCCTTACTTTCTCATACCAAAGAAAGACGGAGGACTGAGACCCATCTTGGACTTGCGAGAATTGAACAAATTCCTCAGAAAAGACAAATTCAAGATGGTAACTCTCTCTCAGATCCTTCAGGCCCTTCAGTTCCAGGATTGGTTGGTATCTCTGGACCTTCAGGACGCTTATTTCCATGTGCCAATCCATCTCAAGCACAGGAAATACCTGAGGTTCGCAATTGGCAACTCTCATTATCAATTTCGAGTGCTGCCATTTGGGCTGACCTCCGCCCCGATGGTCTTCACCACGTTAATGTCGGTAGTGGCTGCAAGTCTAATGAGGGAAGGGATTCACGTCCACCCCTACCTGGACGATTGGTTGATCAGAGCTGTATCTTCGGAACAAGCTCAGATCCAGCTAGATCATATTTGCCACTCCCTTGACAGACTGGGCTTCTCCCTCAATTTAAAGAAGTCACAAATGATACCATTGCAGAGACTCCAGTTCATCGGAGCGATCCTGGACACTTCCCTGGGAAAAGCCTCGCTACCATAGGTGAGGGCTCAAGATATTCTACAGATGGTCACCAAGTTTCAGAATGCCCAACGTCTCCCAGCCTTCGACTTTTTGAGGTTGCTAGGCCTCATGGCATCCTGCATTTTCCTAGTGCCAGAGGCTCGCCTGAGAATGAGATCTCTCCAGTGGGCACTGAGAACTCAGTGGTCACAATTCTCAGGGAGAATGACAGATCCTCTTCAGGTTCCCGACAGGGTGGCTCGAGACCTTCAGTGGTGGGCCTGTCAGGAGAACATTCTGGAAGGAGAGCAGTTTTGGCAACCCTGGCCGGAGATAACAGTAGTCACGGATGCCTCACTCACGGGGTGGGGACCCCACGCCAACAACTTGACCATCAGCGGTTGTTGGTCTCCATCGGAATCCAGACTACATATCAACCTGCTAGAGCTGAGGGCCATCAGACTTGCGCTGAAGGCTTTTCTGCCATCTGTACAAGGAAAGAATGTCCTGATAATGACGGACAACACAGTGGCCATGCATTACCTCAACAAAAGAGGAGGCGTAGGATCACTACCCCTGTGCAGAGAGGCGATGCAGCTCTGGTTTTGGGCAATCCAAGAAGGAATCTCTTTATCGGCAGTTCACATAGCCGGAGAGAAGAACTTGACAGCAGACGCTCTGAGCAGGCAGAGCACAGTCTCTCACGAGTGGGAACTAGCTCAGGAAGTCCTTCAAGAGATCTTCGCCCTTTGGGGAAGCCCTCAGGTGGATCTGTTCGCCACCAGTGTCAACAGGAAGTGCGATCTGTTCTGTTCAAGGGAATTTCCCCCGAGAGGAGCTCTGGGAGACGCGTTCATAGTGGACTGGGAGTTTCCACTCCTGTACGCGTTTCCACTGGTCTCTGTCATTCCTCAAATGATTAGGAGGTTGAGATGATTCCGGAAAACCATGATCCTAATTGCCCCGGATTGGGCCAGGAGAGCGTTGGACCTGGACCTTCTAGACTTGTCCATCTGCCCTCCAATTCGACTTCCACTCAGAGAGAATCTGCTCTCACAGAAGGGAGGTCGGGTTCTCCATCCAGACATCAAAACCCTCAAACTTCACGCTTGGCTTCTGAAAGGCTGAGGTACAAGGATTGGGACCTCCCTGATGACGTTATGGAGGTGTTGCTTTCGGCAAGAAGGCCAGTAACAAAATCTTTATACCGCTGCCGTTGGAACAGATTTTGCAGCTGGTGTAGGGAAAAGAATATCGATCCCTTTTCATGTGGTACACCAATGGTTTTGTCCTTCCTACTTTATTTAGCGAATTCGGGCCTTCAAGTTGGCACCATCAAGGGCTATCTCGCAGCGCTATCCATCTTTAAGCGCACTGCGGAAGCACCATCCTATTTCAAGTTACCCTTGGTAATACAGTTTCTAAAGGGGTTAACTAATGTTTATCCCCCAAGACCATTCCAGGTTCCAGGTTTCTTACCCTTAAGACTGTTTATTAGTAGCACTTACATCTGCTAGAAGGGTGAGCGAGTTACAAGCTCTTTCTTGTAAACCCCCTCATACAATCTTTCACAAAGACAAAGTTGTTCTGCAAGTGAAGCCTAATTTCCTCCCAGAGGTGGTTTCTGAATTTCATATCACACAGAAGATTACCCTTGCATCTTTCTATCCTCCTCCCCATCCTGGGAAAGAGGAAGAGAGGTTACACAGGCTGGACCCAAGAAGGGCTTTAAGTTTTTACATTAGTAGACTGGCTAAGATAAGACAAGCAGACCAGCTGTTTGTAGGCTACGCAGGTCACAAGCTGGGGCTACCGATAACTAAGCAGACCATTTCCAGATGGATTATTTTAGCCATTTTGGAATGTTATAAACTGGCAGGAAAAGAGCCCCCTCAAAATCTTAGGGCTCATTCGACCAGAGGTATCGCAGCTTCATCGGCCCTCAAAAGAGGAGTGCCGGTTCGAGACATATGTGCGGCTGCCACATGGTCGTCCGTCCATACCTTTACACGGTTTTACAACTTGGATTCCTCCTCCAGTAAGGAAACTAGATTTGGAAGGGCAGTATTGCACTCTATTCATCAATAGGAGGAAGCATGAAGTCAGTACTCCCACCTCCAATAACAGAATACTGCTATGGGAGCCTATCTAAGATAAGGAATACGTCGGAGGACACAATCCCTTCGAAGAACAAGTTACTTCTTACCTTGTAACGTTCTTTCGATGGGATGTTCCTCTGACGTATTCCTTATCGACCCTTCCATCCAGCCCCGCAGTACTACTTCCCTTGTTGTTGCAGCTTACTCTCCTTCAGGGTGATTAGTCTAGTCCAGAAAGAATTATTGTGGGCTACAAAACAGAACTGAGCAACGGACGCTGCACGCGGCCTTTATAGGCAGGATGACGTCGATACGGCGGCTGTCGAGGGACATCGACTCGGCGGACGTCGAAGCGCAGCGCCCTCTAGAGAGAAAAAAATTTCCGAGGCCAGCAAAGCTGGAAAGAGATATCTAAGATAAGGAATACGTCGGAGGAACATCCCATCGAAAGAACGTTAGAAGGTAAGAAGTAACTTGTTCTTCTGCTTTTTAGTCTTCTAAAACCTTGCTGTCTCAGACACAGATGGCTCCTCAGGGAGCTTCTGTTCTACCACCATTTTGGTACCCAGTAGACCAGGTTCATCACTTCCACTATCTCCAATGTTAGAAGGTTTGGGGGCCCATGCAGGGTCATCTAGAACGGACTCATCGATAACAATCACTCAGTCTTCTTTTGCCTTATGTGTAGGAATACTTGGGGGGGCTTCTCCAAAATTGCAGCTGGACCAAAGGACACAATGTGCCCTAGACATGCTTCCAGGTCTTCGACCTTTATACTGATGGAATTCAACATTATTGTATGGTATTTACTTCCTCCCAGATGTTGTCATTGAGGTGAACAAAGGAACTCAACACCATTTTAAGTGCAGACAAGCTAGGTGAAGTTAGTTTAACCATGTCATCTGCCTCTGAGTGTATGGTGGAAGGAGCCATCATCTGTGCGCTTCATAAATTCTGAAGGAGGCTGCACCCACTGCTTCCTGAGCCATGAAGTTTGTCAAGTCTGTTGGAGTACCTGGACGCGATGCTTCACAGATCTGTTGATTTCCACTACTTTGAGCTACAGTGGTGCCTACTCCAATGGCCTCATCTGCGTGTTCAATGATTCTCATGTCTGTTAGCACATTCATCCGGGTACAGTCTAAAATAGCCACACATCGCATTGGATTTACAGTTCGAGTTTCAGTACTGGAGCCCAGTGATTTGGGAAAAAAGTCAGTTCATTTTTGCCCTGCTATGGGTGACTGTATGTGCAGCACCAATTTTCTTTGAGTCCTTTTAAGATTTTTTTCCCCCTTTGCGACTTCCGCAAGCAGATCTGCACTTCCTGGACGCTAAGGGTATGACCCACACTTAAGCCGTCTGATCTAATATCCTTCGTGGGAGTGACTTGACACCCTGCCAGTCCCTTCTTATGTCCTTAGACTCAGCAGTCCCACTAGTCTCCAAACAAATCTTCGAAGATGGACTGGCTTATTGTGGAGTGAGTTGAGGGGTGTTGTCTGTGTTGGATTGACTTCTCAGCCCAGTTTGAAAAGCCTTTCTCGCACCATGGGCTCAAAGGGGCTCACAGGGGCTCAAAGGGACCCAGCCCTGCAGTTACCGTGGGCAAGGTCGAGGGGAAATATAAATGAAAAGTACTTCCCTGTGCCTTCATCCACAGACTCCATGCCAACATTAACGCTACAGACAGATTGCTATGCGTCTTGCTACGCGTCTTGCAGTTCACTGGTAAGTACAGCAAAGAGAAGAGTGTGTAAGTACCTGCTGTTTCAATTTCCTCCCACCTCCGAGCCGCTGTAGACCGCCAAAGACTCTGCTCCGACTTGCGATGCCCACATAGAGTTGGAGTCTATGTAGCCGTAGGATCCTCCTCACATCAGTCAGCAGGGAAAAACAGTGTAAACGAACTCAGTTCTGATAAAAAATGCCCCCAAAGACTCTGCTCCGATTCCGCGACGCCCCGCGTAGAGTTGGAGTATATGTAGCAGTAGACTCCTCCTCACATCTGTCAGTAGGGAAAAACAGTGTAAACAGGCTCAGTTCTGTTAAGAAAATGTTGCCAAAGACTCTGCTCTGACTCGGCAATGTTTCGGGTAGAATTGGAGTATATGTAGCAGTAGACTCCTCCTCACATCAGTCAGCAGGGAAAAACAGTGTAATCAGACTCAGTTCTGTTCAAAGATGCCGCCAAAGACTCTGCTCCGACTCCGGAGGGTCTTTCTTAGTTCAGGGATATAGCATTTTGAAGACACACAATGATAAAGCCAAACGTTTTGGCTTGTTCAGTGAATTATTTTATTTGCGTCCAGTTGTTGCGATCATATGCCAGATGCAGACATCACATGAAAGGTAATGAAATCAAATTCCCACATACTCATATCAGATACCAAGCTTCCCTCATCACATTCCAATTATTCCCGTTCATAACTCTTTTATGCACATAATGTGGAAGGTATGTTTATAGACTATTTTTTTTTTAAAAATGTTTTTTGTATTTATAAAAAACCATTTGATTTTAACAGAAACATAGATAGTTTTCTCTTTTTCATACAACTTTCTCTTTTTCATACAAAGACATAGACAATTTAATTGCCCTCCATTGATTATTGATTGGTTTATCCTTTCTCTTTTTCCTCAATCAACATGAGGGCATGTTGCAGAATTTTTACCGTGGCAATTGACCAGGCAGTGTTTTCTCTGCTTATTAATCGAGGCCAACAATCCTCTTCCTCGCGCAATATTGAGTGTTCCAGGACGGTTCCCAGATAAGATTGTCTTATGCCTTGTAATGCTGGACATGAAGTGAGTAGGTGTCGAACTGATTCCACAGCCCCTTCGCCTTTGCACAGCCTGAAAATATTTGCTGGACTTAAGCTTCTAATATGTAGAATTTCATTTGTCAGCAGTAGATTTAACCTTGCTTTTATGAAAAGTTGTCTCAACAGCTTACTCAGGAATTTCTTTATAAATTTCCCCTGGATCATTATATTTCTTTTGTATAAATGGAAGATGAGACAAAAGTTTATTCTTTGCTGCTTGATCCTGTGTGGTAATCCAGTCTAGTTCCTTCAATTTCTTCTTTAATTTGAGTGGATTCGACAACAGATCTTCTTGAGAGCAGGCAATGGATTTTAGTTTCTCCATTTTTTCTGTTGCCCATGATGTTAGCATTTTGGAGCTGCCCGATTTAATTTCATTGGCCATCAGATTGTACAGTGTTGACTATTCTGGAAGGAGGATTTTCTGTACAAGGACATGCTGTTATTGTTCACCGCGGTTTTTAGGGAGATTAGTCCCAATTCTTTTTCTGATTGCCGGTAAAGATGTTGATTTAGGGACCGATAGCAATGATCTCCAGAAAAAACCTTCAATCCTTGTCCAGATTTTATCTGGCAGCATGGGCATTGCTTCTGCACCGTATATCAAACATGGGATGACTTGTTTTGTAAAAATGTAAAGCTGCTAGTAACAGAAAACGTCTGAATTTGTTATCTAACATTCTAGCTTGCGTGGTCATGGTGCATGCTTTTGACCAGATGACATTTTTCATGCTGGTTTCTTGCTTGGTGTTGTCAAGCATGACCCCCAAGTACTTGAACTCTTGGACTGATTCAATCGGCGTTTTTTCCAGATGCCATGTCTTAGTCAAGATTGATTTATTTTTTTTGCCCATAATCATTATCTTTGTTTTCCCTATGTTGATCTGGAGCTTGTTATTGATGTACTCCGCTAAGTTGATTAGTTGGCGTTTAAGACCAATCGGGGTTTGAGCTATCACAGTGGTATCATCTGCATAAAGGATTCTAGGCACTTGAGTGCCACCCACCTTCGGTGGGAAAGCCTTCACAGCTTCCATTGTCTTCTTATAATCACCAATAAAGGCAATAAATAAAGCCGGAGCCGGGGGCATCCTTGCTTGACCCCGTCTTTATTGGGATGCTTTCAGATAGGGTGCCTTCTCCATTGAGCTTTACACGCATAGATGTTTTAGAGTGTAATGCTTTTATGGGTCCCATGATGTTATTTGGGCAATTTGCCTCTCAGAGCTTGTCCCAGAGCAGTTGTCTTTCGACCTTTTCGAAAAGCCTGTGTGAGGTCTATGAAGGCTAGATAGATGTTAAAGGTCCCTTGGAGTGACTTACTCTTCAAGAGGCTGAGGATCAAGATGTTAATTGAAGTCCCAGAATTTTTCTGAAAGCCAACTTGAAAAGGGTCATGTAGAGATGCTGATTTTGCCCATTGTTGGAATTCGTGGATCAGTAGCATACCATAGACTTTCCCAATGCAATCTAAGAGCCCGATCAGCCTATAGTTGGATGGGTCCGCTCTGTCGCCCTTTTTAAAGATAGGTACCACCACGGCTGTTG
Source organism: Ambystoma mexicanum (assembly GCF_040938575.1). Classification (NCBI taxonomy): domain Eukaryota; kingdom Metazoa; phylum Chordata; class Amphibia; order Caudata; family Ambystomatidae; genus Ambystoma; species Ambystoma mexicanum. The sequence goes on from NC_090926.1 coordinate 1,046,877,848, forward strand.
TCCAGAAACTCGGTACTGATTTTGTATTTGTGCAATTTGCAAAGACATTGCTGATAAATGGGGCCCATTCCTTCGGAAATGTTTTGAGGTCCATGTTTGTCACTCTGTCCGGACCAGGGCTCGTGATGCTTTTAATTTCCGAATAATTGCTTTTATATCTTCTTCGTTTGCAAGATTGCACCATGAAGTGTTAGATTCTTGATTTGCTGTTTGTGTCTGTTCCTCTGGGCCCTGAAAGAGTTCTGAGAATTGCGCTTTCCAAACTTCTTCATGTGCACAGTTTGCCTGTGACGGGATCGGATGTGCCCCAGAGGTTTTGATCAAGGACCATAATTCTCCTGTATTTTTACTCCTCAGCTTGCGTTAACATATCTTCCGAGTCTGTTTGGTACAAGGACAGCCGATGATTTCTTAGCCACGCTCTATGCGATTTTGCTTCCATAGTTGCTTCCTTTAAAGCCGTTGGGGTATTTGTTTGTTTTGCTTTTCTTTTTAAACGTCTCACCAAGGCTCTTTTTGCAGCTAAGGTCTTGTCATACTGATGGATGTTACACTCCTTTTTCTTAAATTTCTTCCTGGTCTTGGTTTTGTATGGGATCAGCAAAGGCTGATAATTCGGTGTTGGTGCCTTGTTAGACCCAAATTGTTAAAAACCAACCCGCAAAGGGACCAGGGAGCTAATTACGGTACCGCAATTTGCGGTGCCGTAATTAGCACCTTCCCCATTCCCATTATGCCCTATGGGCAAAAATGGGAATGGGAAAGGGCAATGGGGGAAGGGGGAATTACCGCCCCACCAACCTTGGAATAGGGCGGTAATTCCCCTTTCCACCAAGGCGGTGCTGGTATTTTACCGGCATGGACCAAGGTGCTAATAGCACCTTGGTCCACCGCCGTCCGTGTAATGAGGCCCTTAGTCTTATCTTGTGACTCTGCAGCCAAGGAGAGTGTCCTGTTAGGGGGAGTAGTGGACAAATACGACGGATCATCAAAGACCCTACGTGCCTTCCTTGATTCTTGTTTAGTACATTTCACCTTCAAACCGTACTATTTTTCCACCCCACGAGCAAAGGTTGGATTCATGATATCTTATCTCACAGGCAATGCCTTAACTTGGGTAACTTCCTTAGTCAATGCGGGTGATGCTCTCCTGGATGATTACGATGGGTTTGTGGAAGCCCTTAAGCCCATGTTTGATCGCCCAGAACTCATTTATAGTGCACAAGAAAGACTGCTTGAATTCCAACAAGGAACTCAGGATATGCTCACTTATGTGACTCTCTTTAAACAGCGAGTAAAAGAAGCTTATTGGTCCCAAGAAGCCAGCTTCACCCTCTTTCGAAGAGGTTTAAATGACGAGATAAAGGATGAATTAGCTAGAGTAGCTCGCCCAAGTTCCTTCTAAGCTCTCATGGACCTCTCCCTACAGATTGATTTCTGGATCCAGGAAAGAAAGGCAGAGAAAAGTAAGTCAACATCCCCAAAGACAGCCACAGGTTATCCCTGCCCAAAAGAAACAACTGCTCCGCAAGTCTCAGATCCAGAACCCATGCAACTAGGCGCCTTCCGAGGACCAATTTCTCCCCAAGAAAGGATCCGTCGGATTAATACAGGCCTGTGCATGTATTGTGCCTCTGATAAACACCTTGTAAGAGAATATCCTCTAGTGCCACCTCGGCGTTTGGGAAATGCCGGCTCCCGATCCTAAGCGGAGCACAGCTTCGGGAAAAAGATGTCTGCTCCTCATCTATTCCTTCCTTGAAATCTCCAGGACAGAACACTCTTGTGATTATACAGACATTCGTGTCCCCTTCCAAAGAAGAATCCTACTCCATCCTGGCCTTAGTGGACTGCGGTGCCATTGCCATTTTCATAGACCATGATTGGGTTGTCAACCATCACATTCCTTGAGAAACCAAAGAGATAGTACAACCTGTTAAAGCCATTGATGGCAGACCCTTGTCTTCTGGACCCATAACTCACCAAACCAAGGACTTACTACTTTCACTAAACAACCATCAGGAAATACTTAGATTTGACATCATTAAATCTGCTCACTACTCCATGGTTTTAGGCCTGGCTTGGCTACAGAAACACAATCCCTACATCAATTGGGCGGCTGAGTCCTTGTTTCTCGGTTCAGAACATTGCATGTCCCATTGTTTATCTCTTGCCACGTTGCCAAGTCCTTCAGCGGACTTCCAGGAGCTCAAGCAACCATCCGTAACTGTATCCAACATTATCCAAATTCCTCAGGCATACCAAACATACTCAGATGTGTTTTCAACAGCCATTGTTCAAGCTCTCCCACCTCATAGACCCGAGGATTGTGCCATTGATACAGACGCATCTGCGGTGATTCCCTTCGGAAGAATGTTCATTTTGTCTGAACCAGAAAAGAAAACTCTCCGAGAATATTTGGACACCAATTTGACAAACGGTACTATTTGACCTTCCAAATCCCCAGCCGGTGCTTCCCTCTTCTTCATTCCTAAAAAAGACACCAAGGAACTTCAACCTTGTCTGGATTACCATGGCCTCAACCAATGCACACTCAAGGACCGCTATCCATTACCACTTTTTTCGGACATTCTGGAAGCAGTGAGGGGTGCTGTCATTTTCACTAAACTTGATCTCAGGGTTGCTTACCATCTCATTCGCATAAGGGAAGGCGATGAGTGGAAAACAGCCTTCAGAACTCCCTTTGGCCACTTTGAGTAGCTGGTAATGCCCTTTGGTCTCGCCAGTGCTCCCGCAGTATTTCAACGCTTCCTGGATCAGGTTTTTTCTGACATGCTGTTCCTTTTTGTCATTGTATACCTGGACGATATACTAATTTACTCCAAGGAACCTCAGGCCCATCAGGAACATGTAAAAGCAGTTTTACAACGCCTATGTGAACACAAGCTCCTGGCCAAACCTGAAAAATGCCTTTTCCATGTATCAACCATTCATTATCTTAGATTCGTACTTAGTTCCAAAGGTATTGGAATGGATCCCTCCCAGGTTGATTCCATCCTGTCTTGGCCCGCTCCCACTACTGTGAAACAGATCCAATCCTTCCTGGGACTTGCTGTTTTCTACAGAAAATTCATACCCGTGTTTTCTGACATAGTACATCCCATTGTAACACTCTTAAAGAAGGACACTCCATTTCAATGGTCCTTGGCTCAAGAGATGGCCTTTCAACAACTGAAACAGGAATTCATTCGAACTCCAATCCTAGCTCAACCTGATATAGATCGACCCGTGTTGGTAGAGACAGACGAATCCGACTATGCCATTGGAACAGTCTTAAACAAGAACTTGAGGACGAGATGGAGCATCCTATTGCATATTTAACCCGCACCTTGACTCCCAGTGAGACTCATTATTCCGTCCTGGAGAAGGAGCTGTTAGCCATCCGACAAGCCTTCACAGACTGGCGTCATCTTCTTTTGGGTGCCAAACACCCAGTAAAAGTTCGTATGGACCATCGAAATGTACAAGTCCTACAATCCCTGGAGTGCAGAAACAGCCGTCAGGCTCGTTGGGCCTTCTTTTTTTGCCTAATATCAATTTCAAATTCACCACTTTCATGGAACACATAATATCATAGCTGATGCCTTGTCAAGGCGTCCTGATTATGAGCCCCTTAAAGCACGGACCTTTCCCAAGATGTTTCCTAACATCATGTTTGTAGCTGAAGCCATTTCTCTCCTGGAGGAAATTCGTGCAAAGACACCGTCTTCTGAACTATGGAAGGAATACATGGGGAACAATCTAAGGAACCTCCTGATGATGGACGGCTATCTCTTCAAGGGAACACAGCTGGCAATACCCACACAAGAACTGAGACAGAGGGTTGGCAAGAGTGACAGCTTTTGCAGAATTTGTCTACTTCTGTACCCATCTTATGCCAGTAGAAGTGCAGAGGTAGCCTTTCTTTAGTCTTCTTCAAACTTAAGTGACCAGACAAAGGTACCTCATGGGCTAACTGCAGAAACTGGAGTCGGTTCGCTAGAGGTACTACAAGTCTTTTGTAGTCTCCAGGAGTTCACTCAGTTGGTTCACTGTAGAAGAGGCCATCTTCCCAGTGCAACCTATACTTCCGAGGCTCAGTCCCATTGAGCTGAGAACCTGCCTGTTGGCAAAGAGCTTCCAAGGTAGGACACTCTTTGTCCTTTACTGAAATCTTCTCTGTTGGGTCCACCTTCTGCCAGTAAAGACTGCAGCTCAGGATGGTCAACAGGGTCAAGATCTCCTACCAAGGTAAGATCCTCTTCTAGATCAGATTCCTCAGTATCTAGTTTGACCATACAGGGTTGAACCTCACACTCAGCCTCAGCTTGTCTGGGAGTCACAGGTGTGACTTTGGACAGTCTTGTAGATGTCCTTCTGGGCACAGGGGTGCTTGCTATTTTCTTGCTGGCAGACTTAGGTTTCCCCTTTGTCTTTTCTTGCCCTGCAATGTCAGTAAGTAAGTCCTGTGGACTTGGGGTGATAGCTTCCTCTATCATGTCCCTAGGAGTGCCTCTTAAGGTTCTCTTTCTTGCAGACCTTGTGAGCTCCTGCTTCCTTCTGCTGGGGGGACTGGGGGTGCTGGACACAACTCCAAGAGTTTTGAGGTCATTACCCAACAGGACCCTCCCAGGTACATTATTCTGCACACTTACAGGTATTCTGACAGTCATGTCATTACACTGGATGAGAGCTGGTAACTGGGGAACCATTTGCACAGGGCTGCCAGCTAACTTGGTTAAGTGTTTGGGTGCCTTAGCAACATCCTCCATCTTGAAATAGCATTCATCAACCACAATTATGCTGGCACCAGTGTCTCTGATGGCAGGGGTCTCATGACCATTCACAAGAACACTATCTTTATAATACTCTTTAGTATTATCTGGGATTGAGTTATAGACATCTAAGTTTTGTTGTTCCCAAAGACCCAAGGACACTAAAGAAACACTAGCTGAGACTTTCATGGGCTCATCAGCTAGTAGCTGAAAGTTTCCACTGGTCATAGGTACTTCATCCACCTGGGAGAAGGCTATGGAGACAGTGTTGATCCCTGAAGGTTTACCCTTACACTTGGGATCTCCTTTCACATGGCCAGGCAACCCACAAACAAAGCATTTCCCAAATGCTCTCTGGAATGGGGGTTTTCCCTGGCCTCCATCTGAAGTGGAACCAGGTGGTACATTAGCCTGATTCGGTTTACCTTGTGGCTTACCCTGGTTATGTTTGGGGCCCTCTTTTGGATGGGAATTATTGGAATTCTCTTTGTTGTCTTTCTTTGGCTGCTTCCCCTCATCCTTCTTCTGAGTAGCCCCAGAATCCTTGTGAGTGGCCCTGTTGGTAACCCATAAGTCAGCAGCCTTAGCTAGCTTCTTAGGATCTATCTCCTTTGAGTTCAAGAGAGCAGACATCAAAAATAGACTCCAGCATTACAAGATTCCTCAAACCTTCATAAGTGTTCACTTTGTAACAATTAACCCAACCATCTATGTTTTTCAAACATTCACACACCCAGGTAGCCCAAGGGGGTACCATCATGCTTTTTGAGGGTTCTAAACCTCTTCAGATACTGGGAAGTGGTCTTCCCAAACCTAGCTATTAATGCTAGCTTCACACACTCATAATCCTGTTTATCCTCCTCCCCCAACTCCATTACAGCATCACTTGCAACAGGGGCGCGCCTAGAGAAAAGCCAAGGAATCAACGGATTCCCTGAGATACCTTGAATCCCATGATTGTACTCAAACACTGCTAACCAATCCAAAATATCAAGTTTAGTCTCATACATACCAATCATTTCTTTTGGCATACGGGGTCTCTTAGGGCTGGAAGACCTAGTAGACTCAGGGAGAGAAGCATTTTCTAGAGACAGTTTCTTCATTTCTAGTTAATGGTTCAACTCCATTTCTCTGAGCCTTAACTCTTGATGTTTCATGGCAGGTTATGCATCAATACGTTTCACTTTCAATTCAAGTCTCATTTTCTCAAGTGCAATAAATTCAGGAGTAAGTGTAGGACCTGTGGGGGTCCCTGTGGACAGAGGTTGTGCATTCTGAGCAGATAAGGGAGTTGCAGGGTTTCCTAGCAAGGACTCATCTACTTGTTCACAGTTAACACTCTCAGAAACATCAAAATCCACTTTTGCTGAAGGGGTAGGTCCTTCTGACCCACTCTCCAGACTTTTTCCCATTAACTTTGCAACCAGTTCAGATTTGTTCCCTTTACCAGAGATATTCTTATCCCTACACATGATTCTCAGAACCTCAGCAGTATAGAGCAAAAGACTCTCTTCGGTGTAGTTTTCCATATTTGACATGATTTCTTAGTTAAATAGGATTAGTGGTGTTAGCCTTGTGGTTAGTTGAACCCAAGCAATAGCAGTACTCTAAGTGTAATCACTCTACTTCCAAATCCTCACCGCTGTACACCAGTGTTAGGCAGAATCCTGTGCAGTGTCCTTAGGGACCACTACACACAATTAAGACTACAGGTGGCAATACAAGTTTTACCTTAGGTACAAGCCTGTACTACTATGTCAGAGTGGTAGCAGTGGCAGAGCAGCCAGGCTTATCTCAAGAATATATGAGCAGTTGCAGAGATTACACAAAGGGACCACAATTACTGTGACTCAAGCAAACACTGACTCAAGGTTTCAGGTAAAAAATATAAGTACATTTATTTTTTAAACCATTCGTTATGAACACAACACTTCTATTAAACTCAAATAAAAAAACCACACGTTAAATATACTACAACTAACAATTCACTTTGTACAGTAAGTCTCAAGGTAAGTACCCTTTGTTTGAATGAACCAGTGCTACGAACAAAACACGTTACTGCGAATACGATTGCAATCACTTTTTGACAGTTCGGTCTATGAAATAAACGCGTATCCGTGACATGAAATGCTACGGGTGAAAAAACATACTTAGCACCTGAGATACCCAGAGGGAGTTTAAGGCAAAAATCATAGGCAATACTTTGGTTAGGCAGGCAGAATCAAGAAACACTCAGAGACAGGAGTTCAAAAGTCAAAGGGCCAGAGCCTGGGTCGGAAGACACCGGGGCCTGTTGCCGAAGATTACACAGTCAGACAGTTCAGGAATCCACGTAGCCAAAAGCACTTTGATATTGTCAATGTTCGGAAGCAAAAGTTATAAGAAGGAGGGAAGACAAGGGCGATCCTTGGAAAATGAAGAAAAGGCATTCACCCAGTTTCCTCTGCCAGGTGCGGCTGGTGCCCTGGCAGTCGTTCCTGATGGTTTCCCGCAGACCCACGATTCCTGGAGCTTCGTTGCGAAGGAGGACCTCTGAAGGGGATCTGCATTACACAGGGATGAAGCCGGCAGCAGAGACGAGGAATAAAAGGTGCGTTCCTTAAAAACAGGAAAGGCTCTTCAGGTGGCTATCCGGACCACTACAGCAGTGTGCAGCGGTTTCGACCAAGGAAGAGGATCCTCTGGCTGTAGAAGATGAGCTGGTTATCCCCACCAAGCTCATGGGTAGAAGACTCCGGACTGGATCTTCTCTAAGTCGTTGAAGGGAAGATGGCTCAGGACTGCAGCAGGGCTTCACCGGGCTGGGGTAGTTGCAGCAGCCGTCGTTCTCTCCGCTTCTCTTTGGTTCCTTGTATTTCTAGTGGCGACTCTCTGACTTCTAGCCCAAGAGACCTGCCTTTTATGCGAAAAACCCCCATGCACACAGCCTGGCTGTCAATCACCCAGCAGGGAGGTTGTCCAGCCTGGACAAGTACCCTGGCCAATCATGACAAAGTGCGACTTGGGTTTCCTAGGATACCCTATGCAGGGGGTGACTACACACCTCCCTCACATTTAGCCCACCTAGACACCCAGGCGCCTTGAGGAAGGCTTCTGAGCAGAAGCCCGCCAAAAGACAGTAAACAAAGAAGTGGAACCTACTTTGCCGCGCAAAGTAAGACACAAGAAGGACTTTAACCAAAAGAAATGGCGAATAAACCCAACCGGAGCCAAAAAAAGATGATTTAGTCAAGCGTGTTTATGTTCGAGGCTAATGTAATAGCCAAAACAGTACCATGTTTATCTAATATAATTGCGGTAGAAAAGTTAGGGTAGATACCCCTGCCACCAGCCAAGTCTAAATGTTAAAAGAGCGAAACAATGCTCTAGGAGGTAAAGATAAAAAGGGATACGAGTTAACCATTGCCAGTACTCCACGGAAGATGGGGTGTACTGGATCTGTGGTAGATTGATTAAGTAAAGTTAATGGTAACTTTACCCTTTTCTGGGGGACGGTAGTCACCTCAGAAATGGAGTCGAGGGAAGTCTCGACGACAACCCTGTGCCACGGCACTGAAGGTGCTGTGTGACACACAAAAAGACAAGGGCTACTGAAGTGGTGTACTACAGAGTCCATAATCACAAAAACAGGTAGAACCACATAGCAAAACACAGGTAAGAGTGGGGGAAAAGGTCTCCCTCTTACCAAGTGAAAAAAATAAACTCCACAAGTCCAGCAAAGCTGCTGGGGGACTCACTAGGTGAGGTAAATTAGCCATAGATGATAATTCTCCCTAACAAACACCTAACCACACGGGATAGACCCACAGGAAAACAACCTGCTGACATCAAGGCCTAGTCCCCCAATAATTATAGACATGCAGGCCGAAGAAAATGCAGGTGTATGTGACCTGTCGAAAGGGAAAGTGTACGCATGGGAGGCCAATTGCTCCTGCTCATATCCATAAAAACATCTACTATTCCACTACTCCATTTCCCCTAGTCAAGGAAACAGTCCAGGGTTGTAATTGTTCATTGGTCCTGCACAAAATAATGGTCCTGAAGAAGCTGTTATTAATGGTTCAAGAGAACAGAAAAGGTCCAGGAAGAGGTAGTTCAGGTTACCATAACTCAGTCAATGGCCCTAACAACAGGGTCCCTTTATCCTCAAAGAAGGAACCCCCTAGTGTCCCTAAGCTGGATGTGCTTCAGTCTATCGAGGGATTTCAAGGTGCACAATGAGGTGGTATTTGTAAAGGCGACATGAAGCCAGGCTGATGTTGGCACCAGCCCCATGACCAGCCCCACCCTGATAGAAAGTGGGTGAACATCCTGGCGGGAGACCCATGGGGAGGTGTTCCATGGGGTCAGTTTTGTAAGAGGGGTGGAAGGCTGAGGGGAAGGGCTATCGAATGTGGGTATACAGTACCCCCGGACCCATTACCTCATAGCGTATATGCCTCAAAGGCATGGTGTGGTATTTATACATAAGGTCCCTAAATGTCCCAGTGGTAAAGCTGATCCTAGAGATTCACTCACAAATAAATGCACGCATTGGTTGAGGTCAGTATATGGCTATCGTTCCCTGATCAGAGAGCACATATTAAGCACCAGAAGACTCTCCTATAGGGAGGGATGCCTTCATGACTCCATCCGCATCGAGTTAAGGGACCAAAGAATGACCAGTGATTTGTTAGGAATCGGACTACATTGACGCCCATTGTTTAACAGCTTGATCACAATCAGTGATTCTCCTCTCCTTAACACTGCACTCCCCACAGGACATGTGCACCCACTGAGTATTGCGCCTCAGCTCTCTAGTCTATTGGGGGCTAACATAGTCCCACTGGGGTCAAGACCAGTGGGTTTGTTTAACATACGTGGTAGCACTCTCCAAATCCATAACCAGTGCAATACACCAGCTGATGCAGCTGTGGATAGATTTGGCTGGTGTTGGGCATTGTGCTGAGTATTGGTTTTTTGAGACATGGGGACGTCCTGGACTCTACTGACTACATTTCTGTAAACATTTTGTGTATTGTTATGATGTACATATTCACATTGATGGTTTTACGGCAGAATAAAGTTAAACTGACTGACTGATGACAATCACCTCTGCCAGGTGGGGCGGGTAGATTCAGGCCCTCTTCTCCAAGCAGCCACATTTGGCCTTCCACGCTACAAAGGTAGTGCTGCCGATTCATGCCAAAGGTTCATTCGGGCTTTCATCTCAATGTCATGGCCACTGGCCCCAGAGCACAAAAACCACACCATCTAGTGATGGGGGCAATGGGTCACATGACTCACTTATGTTCCTTTGGGACCCATAAACACAGGGGCCCTGGCTGGACTCAGTCCTGGCACCTTTGGGGCCAGGCTCATATAGAGATGTGAGCAGGAACACTTTATTTCAGTGCAGGAGTGCTTTTATTATACAAGAACTTTCCAGGAGCTGAAAGCTTTTATTCCAGAGAACATCCTCATGTGCTGACTCATCGGGTGTGGCAGGGTGTGGCAGTCAGGCTGAAACTGGTTGGCGTGGCTTCAGAAGCTCAGCTAAATAAGCTGCTCCATCTTTAAGGACGGTGCTTTGCGTTACTGTGCACTCGCGTGCAACGTGATGCTCACCGCCGCTTGGACCAGTTTACTTACCTTTGAAACCAGGCGTTCTCCTGCATACTCGCCTCCAGGAAACCGGTGCTTCATCAATTCATCTGCAGACTCATCTCCTGACATCCAGTGATCTTGATCCCGACGCCGCAGCACCGAACTGCACATCCACGAACTCGGACCCTGTGAAGAAGAAGAAAGACAAGGTTAGAACATCCGTCCTAGGGCCGCGCCGCATTTCAACCCCGCGCGCCCTCTAGTTAACAATTTACCAGCTACTGTACCGCTGCAGCTTCGTTCCTCGTTCCCTCCGGCTGCTGCCTCGAGCTCTGCAGCTTCTGCCGGGCCGGCAACATCACCTGCAAGGGATGAACGCAAAAGAGTAAACATCAAAAGCGGAACAGACATCAATACAAGACAACAAACTTTACAATACAACAAAAACAGACGAGGAAAGACAAACAGGAACACTTACCTGAAGTATAGTAGCTTAGTCGCAGCAGGACTGGACTACCACGTGTAAAGGACGAGTGAAGGAACTTGGTCCAGTTCATACAAGCGCCCCTGCCAGAAGCAGCAGGACGGAGTGAAAACTAATCAATAGGTGAGCTTTCCAGGGACAGCGCATCCCATGGGTACTACGGTTTGGGAGAAGGGGTCTGGAAGAGAATCAGGTGCACAAGCTGGCATACTCGCAACCCCTATTCTCAACGCAGGAGCAGTTCTGAGCAGCATCACCTATTACCACCAGTCACCATATAAGCGCAGAGGGTGAAGTCGAACCCAAGCAACCTCACCCCCAGGAGGGCTGCAACCATGCCCCAATGACTCCACAGAGACCAGGTGAGCGTAACAGAACATGAAGCCTCTTTGAATCTTTGTCTGGGCGTTATGGAAACTTCTGAAACAGACCAGTTGCCCTGATTACTGGGAGAGTTACGGGCTGAAGTTCATGCCTTAAGACAGGAAACCAATGCCCTAAGGAGGGATCTAATTGTGAACCGGGAGCGGACAGATGAACTAGCAAGGCAAATGCTCCAGGGGTATGCCCCTCCTGCCGCGCCTCCAAAGCCCACGCCAGTACAGGTGGCTCTTCAGGGGGGGTTCCCCTGGCCCCGCCAGAATGCTTCTGTGTCAGGTTGGTCACCAAGAGGACATCACCTTCGATCTCATTGGTGCTCCTCAGTTCCAGATGATATTGGGAATGCCCTGGCTGGAGACCCACAATCCCAGGATTAACTGGCGTAAACAAGTTCTGACCTTTCCCCAAGTCTGTGCCGACACCTGTTAAAGCAAGGGATTCTCATTAAAAGGTCTTACCAACCCAGATTCGTCGAAGAAAGAAACCAGACTGGGCCTCACCAGTTCACAACCAACCTGAATACCTGGTTTACCAAGATGTCTTTCAAAAAGAGCAAGCAAACATCCTACCTGCGCACAGACAGGATGACTGCCAAATTGATCTGGTACCTGGAGCTCAAGTTCCCTGCAGCCGGATTTACGCCCTAACAGAACAGGAAAACCAGCATCTAAAAACCTACCTTGATCATTATCTGGCAAATGGCTTCATTCGTCCGTCCAAGTACCCTGAATCCTCTCCCCTCTTTTTTGTGCCTAAAAAGGAGGGAGACCTAAGAACTTCCATTTACTACAGAGCACATAACCAGATCACGGTAAAAAACAGTTACCCATTACCGCTTATCCCCGAGCTCTTGGATCAAGTAAAAAATGCGTAGACATATACAAAACTAGATTTACGTGGAGCCTACCATCTAGTAAGAGACAAAAAAGGAGACCAGTGGAAGACGGCCTTTCCCACGAAATATGGCCTTTATGAATATCAGGTTATGCCTTTGGATTATGTAATGCCCCAGCGGCATTCCAATTTTTCATGAATGACGTGCTCCGTGAACTGTTGGACGTCTGCGCTCTTGTCTATATTGATGACATTCTTATCTATTCGACCACCAAGGAGGACCACGTCAACCATGTCCGGGCAGTTTTGGAGAAACTGCAGCAACACCGGCTAAATGCCAAATTGGAGAAATGCTTCTTTCACGTGACAGAGGTAGAATTCCTCGGCTTTATTCTCACACCACAGGGCGTACGCATGGACATGTGCAAGGCAGACACTATCCTTAACTGGCCCTCACTGACATCCATGAAGGGAGTACAGAGTGTACTCGGGTGCCAACTTTTATCGCCAGTTCATTCCCGGGTTCTCCCAGATCGTCCACCCAATCACCTCTTTACTACGAAAAAATAAACAATTTAATTGGTCCGCAGAGGCAGAGAAAGTCTTGCAGGAGCTAAAACAAGCATTTACCACAGCACCAATTCTACGGCATCCTCGACCAGAACTACCATACGTGGTCGAAACTGATGCTTCCAACATAGCAATGGGAGCAGTCCTGTCACAACGAGACCCCGAAACAGGTCAGTTACATCCCGTGGCATTCTGATCTCGCAAGTTTTCAGCCCCTGAATTGAATTATGCAATCATTGATAAAGAACTGCTAGCAATTAAGGCAGTGTTCAAATCCTGGAGACATTATCTGCTTGGAGCTAGACATACAGTCACCGTTGTCATGGATCATCGCAATCTACAATATCTGAAGACCGCTAAAGCACAATCATCACGCCAACTCCGCTTGGCTCTCTTCTTTGTGGAATAAGACATCATCATCACCTATAGACACGGAGTACGCAATGGAAAAGAGTGAGGGAGAAGAGGCATTCACTACACAAGACCCTGTGGCCATCATCCTGGAACAATGAATCCAAGGCATGATTGTCGCAACCACCACTCTAGACAACTTAAAATCTGACCTGCAACACTTGATGAGTCCACCAGCGCAACAGGAATGGCTAGGGAAGGGAGACTGGTATACGATCGTGGACAACCTACAATACTACCAAGGAAGATTGTACATACCGGATAGGAAATTACAGAATCAAATCATCGCAAACTATCACGATTCATTAGCAGAAGGGCATCCGAGAATAGCCAAAAGCCTAGCTCAAATGAAGAAAAATTACTGGTGGCCAACCTGGCGAAAGGACATTGTCCAGTTCATCGCAACCTGCCGCACCTGTGCACAACACAAGTCCCAAAAACAAAGTCCTGTAGGTCTGCTTCGTCCTTTCGAAGTACCCCTGCACCTTGGGATACGCTATCAATGGATTTTATTACAGACCTTCCCTCCTGTAATGGATACAATACCATCTTAGTCGTCGTAGATCTGTTTTCCAAAATGGCACACTTTATTCCCCTGAAAAGTCTCCCAACTGCTTCTACTCTGGCTACCGTGTTTTTGGAACAGATTGTCCAGGTACAAGGGTTCCCATCGATATTGATATCAGACCGAGGAACTCGGTTTGTCTCTGCATTCTGGAAAAATTGCCAAAATTAGTGGACAAATACGACGGATCATCAAAGACCCTACGTGCCTTCCTTGATTCTTGTTTAGTACATTTCACCTTCAAACCGTACTATTTTTCCACCCCACGAGCAAAGGTTGGATTCATGATATCTTATCTCACAGGCAATGCCTTAACTTGGGTAACTTCCTTAGTCAATGCGGGTGATGCTCTCCTGGATGATTACGATGGGTTTGTGGAAGCCCTTAAGCCCATGTTTGATCGCCCAGAACTCATTTATAGTGCACAAGAAAGACTGCTTGAATTCCAACAAGGAACTCAGGATATGCTCACTTATGTGACTCTCTTTAAACAGCGAGTAAAAGAAGCTTATTGGTCCCAAGAAGCCAGCTTCACCCTCTTTCGAAGAGGTTTAAATGACGAGATAAAGGATGAATTAGCTAGAGTAGCTCGCCCAAGTTCCTTCTAAGCTCTCATGGACCTCTCCCTACAGATTGATTTCTGGATCCAGGAAAGAAAGGCAGAGAAAAGTAAGTCAACATCCCCAAAGACAGCCACAGGTTATCCCTGCCCAAAAGAAACAACTGCTCCGCAAGTCTCAGATCCAGAACCCATGCAACTAGGCGCCTTCCGAGGACCAATTTCTCCCCAAGAAAGGATCCGTCGGATTAATACAGGCCTGTGCATGTATTGTGCCTCTGATAAACACCTTGTAAGAGAATATCCTCTAGTGCCACCTCGGCGTTTGGGAAATGCCGGCTCCCGATCCTAAGCGGAGCACAGCTTCGGGAAAAAGATGTCTGCTCCTCATCTATTCCTTCCTTGAAATCTCCAGGACAGAACACTCTTGTGATTATACAGACATTCGTGTCCCCTTCCAAAGAAGAATCCTACTCCATCCTGGCCTTAGTGGACTGCGGTGCCATTGCCATTTTCATAGACCATGATTGGGTTGTCAACCATCACATTCCTTGAGAAACCAAAGAGATAGTACAACCTGTTAAAGCCATTGATGGCAGACCCTTGTCTTCTGGACCCATAACTCACCAAACCAAGGACTTACTACTTTCACTAAACAACCATCAGGAAATACTTAGATTTGACATCATTAAATCTGCTCACTACTCCATGGTTTTAGGCCTGGCTTGGCTACAGAAACACAATCCCTACATCAATTGGGCGGCTGAGTCCTTGTTTCTCGGTTCAGAACATTGCATGTCCCATTGTTTATCTCTTGCCACGTTGCCAAGTCCTTCAGCGGACTTCCAGGAGCTCAAGCAACCATCCGTAACTGTATCCAACATTATCCAAATTCCTCAGGCATACCAAACATACTCAGATGTGTTTTCAACAGCCATTGTTCAAGCTCTCCCACCTCATAGACCCGAGGATTGTGCCATTGATACAGACGCATCTGCGGTGATTCCCTTCGGAAGAATGTTCATTTTGTCTGAACCAGAAAAGAAAACTCTCCGAGAATATTTGGACACCAATTTGACAAACGGTACTATTCGACCTTCCAAATCCCCAGCCGGTGCTTCCCTCTTCTTCATTCCTAAAAAAGACACCAAGGAACTTCAACCTTGTCTGGATTACCATGGCCTCAACCAATGCACACTCAAGGACCGCTATCCATTACCACTTTTTTCGGACATTCTGGAAGCAGTGAGGGGTGCTGTCATTTTCACTAAACTTGATCTCAGGGTTGCTTACCATCTCATTCGCATAAGGGAAGGCGATGAGTGGAAAACAGCCTTCAGAACTCCCTTTGGCCACTTTGAGTAGCTGGTAATGCCCTTTGGTCTCGCCAGTGCTCCCGCAGTATTTCAACGCTTCCTGGATCAGGTTTTTTCTGACATGCTGTTCCTTTTTGTCATTGTATACCTGGACGATATACTAATTTACTCCAAGGAACCTCAGGCCCATCAGGAACATGTAAAAGCAGTTTTACAACGCCTATGTGAACACAAGCTCCTGGCCAAACCTGAAAAATGCCTTTTCCATGTATCAACCATTCATTATCTTAGATTCGTACTTAGTTCCAAAGGTATTGGAATGGATCCCTCCCAGGTTGATTCCATCCTGTCTTGGCCCGCTCCCACTACTGTGAAACAGATCCAATCCTTCCTGGGACTTGCTGTTTTCTACAGAAAATTCATACCCGTGTTTTCTGACATAGTACATCCCATTGTAACACTCTTAAAGAAGGACACTCCATTTCAATGGTCCTTGGCTCAAGAGATGGCCTTTCAACAACTGAAACAGGAATTCATTCGAACTCCAATCCTAGCTCAACCTGATATAGATCGACCCGTGTTGGTAGAGACAGACGAATCCGACTATGCCATTGGAACAGTCTTAAACAAGAACTTGAGGACAAGATGGAGCATCCTATTGCATATTTAACCCGCACCTTGACTCCCAGTGAGACTCATTATTCCGTCCTGGAGAAGGAGCTGTTAGCCATCCGACAAGCCTTCACCGACTGGCGTCATCTTCTTTTGGGTGCCAAACACCCAGTAAAAGTTCGTATGGACCATCGAAATGTACAAGTCCTACAATCCCTGGAGTGCAGAAACAGCCGTCAGGCTCGTTGGGCCTTCTTTTTTTGCCTAATATCAATTTCAAATTCACCACTTTCATGGAACACATAATATCATAGCTGATGCCTTGTCCAGGCGTCCTGATTATGAGCCCCTTAAAGCACGGACCTTTCCCAAGATGTTTCCTAACATCATGTTTGTAGCTGAAGCCATTTCTCTCCTGGAGGAAATTCGTGCAAAGACACCGTCTTCTGAACTATGGAAGGAATACATGGGGAACAATCTAAGGAACCTCCTGATGATGGACGGCTATCTCTTCAAGGGAACACAGCTGGCAATACCCACACAAGAACTGAGACAGAGGGTTGGCAAGAGTGACAGCTTTTGCAGAATTTGTCTACTTCTGTACCCATCTTATGCCAGTAGAAGTGCAGAGGTAGCCTTTCTTTAGTCTTCTTCAAACTTAAGTGACCAGACAAAGGTACCTCATGGGCTAACTGCAGAAACTGGAGTCGGTTCGCTAGAGGTACTACAAGTCTTTTGTAGTCTCCAGGAGTTCACTCAGTTGGTTCACTGTAGAAGAGGCCATCTTCCCAGTGCAACCTATACTTCCGAGGCTCAGTCCCATTGAGCTGAGAACCTGCCTGTTGGCAAAGACCTTCCAAGGTAGGACACTCTTTGTCCTTTACTGAAATCTTCTCTGTTGGGTCCACCTTCTGCCAGTAAAGACTGCAGCTCAGGATGGTCAACAGGGTCAAGATCTCCTACCAAGGTAAGATCCTCTTCTAGATCAGATTCCTCAGTATCTAGTTTGACCATACAGGGTTGAACCTCACACTCAGCCTCAGCTTGTCTGGGAGTCACAGGTGTGACTTTGGACAGTCTTGTAGATGTCCTTCTGGGCACAGGGGTGCTTGCTATTTTCTTGCTGGCAGACTTAGGTTTCCCCTTTGTCTTTTCTTGCCCTGCAATGTCAGTAAGTAAGTCCTGTGGACTTGGGGTGATAGCTTCCTCTATCATGTCCCTAGGAGTGCCTCTTAAGGTTCTCTTTCTTGCAGACCTTGTGAGCTCCTGCTTCCTTCTGCTGGGGGGACTGGGGGTGCTGGACACAACTCCAAGAGTTTTGAGGTCATTACCCAACAGGACCCTCCCAGGTACATTATTCTGCACACTTACAGGTATTCTGACAGTCATGTCATTACACTGGATGAGAGCTGGTAACTGGGGAACCATTTGCACAGGGCTGCCAGCTAACTTGGTTAAGTGTTTGGGTGCCTTAGCAACATCCTCCATCTTGAAATAGCATTCATCAACCACAATTATGCTGGCACCAGTGTCTCTGATGGCAGGGGTCTCATGACCATTCACAAGAACACTATCTTTATAATACTCTTTAGTATTATCTGGGATTGAGTTATAGACATCTAAGTTTTGTTGTTCCCAAAGACCCAAGGACACTAAAGAAACACTAGCTGAGACTTTCATGGGCTCATCAGCTAGTAGCTGAAAGTTTCCACTGGTCATAGGTACTTCATCCACCTGGGAGAAGGCTATGGAGACAGTGTTGATCCCTGAAGGTTTACCCTTACACTTGGGATCTCCTTTCACATGGCCAGGCAACCCACAAACAAAGCATTTCCCAAATGCTCTCTGGAATGGGGGTTTTCCCTGGCCTCCATCTGAAGTGGAACCAGGTGGTACATTAGCCTGATTCGGTTTACCTTGTGGCTTACCCTGGTTATGTTTGGGGCCCTCTTTTGGATGGGAATTATTGGAATTCTCTTTGTTGTCTTTCTTTGGCTGCTTCCCCTCATCCTTCTTCTGAGTAGCCCCAGAATCCTTGTGAGTGGCCCTGTTGGTAACCCATAAGTCAGCAGCCTTAGCTAGCTTCTTAGGATCTATCTCCTTTGAGTTCAAGAGAGCAGACATCAAAAATAGACTCCAGCATTACAAGATTCCTCAAACCTTCATAAGTGTTCCCTTTGTAACAATTAACCCAACCATCTATGTTTTTCAAACATTCACACACCCAGGTAGCCCAAGGGGGTACCATCATGCTTTTTGAGGGTTCTAAACCTCTTCAGATACTGGGAAGTGGTCTTCCCAAACCTAGCTATTAATGCTAGCTTCACACACTCATAATCCTGTTTATCCTCCTCCCCCAACTCCATTACAGCATCACTTGCAACAGGGGTGCGCCTAGAGAAAAGCCAAGGAATCAACGGATTCCCTGAGATACCTTGAATCCCATGATTGTACTCAAACACTGCTAACCAATCCAAAATATCAAGTTTAGTCTCATACATACCAATCATTTCTTTTGGCATACGGGG
Organism: Ambystoma mexicanum; assembly: GCF_040938575.1. Taxonomy (NCBI): domain Eukaryota; kingdom Metazoa; phylum Chordata; class Amphibia; order Caudata; family Ambystomatidae; genus Ambystoma; species Ambystoma mexicanum. The sequence goes on from NC_090926.1 coordinate 1,046,896,469, forward strand.
TCTCTTAGGGCTGGAAGACCTAGTAGACTCAGGGAGAGAAGCATTTTCTAGAGACAGTTTCTTCATTTCTAGTTAATGGTTCAACTCCATTTCTCTGAGCCTTAACTCTTGATGTTTCATGGCAGGTTATGCATCAATACGTTTCACTTTCAATTCAAGTCTCATTTTCTCAAGTGCAATAAATTCAGGAGTAAGTGTAGGACCTGTGGGGGTCCCTGTGGACAGAGGTTGTGCATTCTGAGCAGATAAGGGAGTTGCAGGGTTTCCTAGCAAGGACTCATCTACTTGTTCACAGTTAACACTCTCAGAAACATCAAAATCCACTTTTGCTGAAGGGGTAGGTCCTTCTGACCCACTCTCCAGACTTTTTCCCATTAACTTTGCAACCAGTTCAGATTTGTTCCCTTTACCAGAGATATTCTTATCCCTACACATGATTCTCAGAACCTCAGCAGTATAGAGCAAAAGACTCTCTTCGGTGTAGTTTTCCATATTTGACATGATTTCTTAGTTAAATAGGATTAGTGGTGTTAGCCTTGTGGTTAGTTGAACCCAAGCAATAGGAGTACTCTAAGTGTAATCACTCTACTTCCAAATCCTCACCGCTGTACACCAGTGTTAGGCAGAATCCTGTGCAGTGTCCTTAGGGACCACTACACACAATTAAGACTACAGGTGGCAATACAAGTTTTACCTTAGGTACAAGCCTGTACTACTATGTCAGAGTGGTAGCAGTGGCAGAGCAGCCAGGCTTATCTCAAGAATATATGAGCAGTTGCAGAGATTACACAAAGGGACCACAATTACTGTGACTCAAGCAAACACTGACTCAAGGTTTCAGGTAAAAAATATAAGTACATTTATTTTTTAAACCATTCGTTATAAACACAACACTTCTATTAAACTCAAATAAAAAAACCACACGTTAAATATACTACAACTAACAATTCACTTTGTACAGTAAGTCTCAAGGTAAGTACCCTTTGTTTGAATGAACCAGTGCTACGAACAAAACACGTTACTGCGAATACGATTGCAATCACTTTTTGACAGTTCGGTCTATGAAATAAACGCGTATCCGTGACACGAAATGCTACGGGTGAAAAAACATACTTAGCACCTGAGATACCCAGAGGGAGTTTAAGGCAAAAATCATAGGCAATACTTTGGTTAGGCAGGCAGAATCAAGAAACACTCAGAGACAGGAGTTCAAAAGTCAAAGGGCCAGAGCCTGGGTCGGAAGACACCGGGGCCTGTTGCCGAAGATTACACAGTCAGACAGTTCAGGAATCCACGTAGCCAAAAGCACTTTGATATTGTCAATGTTCGGAAGCAAAAGTTATAAGAAGGAGGGAAGACAAGGGCGATCCTTGGAAAATGAAGAAAAGGCATTCACCCAGTTTCCTCTGCCAGGTGCGGCTGGTGCCCTGGCAGTCGTTCCTGATGGTTTCCCGCAGACCCACGATTCCTGGAGCTTCGTTGCGAAGGAGGACGTCTGAAGGGGATCTGCATTACACAGGGATGAAGCCGGCAGCAGAGACGAGGAATAAAAGGTGCGTTCCTTAAAAACAGGAAAGGCTCTTCAGGTGGCTATCCGGACCACTACAGCAGTGTGCAGCGGTTTCGACCAAGGAAGAGGATCCTCTGGCTGTAGAAGATGAGCTGGTTATCCCCACCAAGCTCATGGGTAGAAGACTCCGGACTGGATCTTCTCTAAGTCGTTGAAGGGAAGATGGCTCAGGACTGCAGCAGGGCTTCACCGGGCTGGGGTAGTTGCAGCAGCCGTCGTTCTCTCCGCTTCTCTTTGGTTCCTTGTATTTCTAGTGGCGACTCTCTGACTTCTAGCCCAAGAGACCTGCCTTTTATGCGAAAAACCCCCATGCACACAGCCTGGCTGTCAATCACCCAGCAGGGAGGTTGTCCAGCCTGGACAAGTACCCTGGCCAATCATGACAAAGTGCGACTTGGGTTTCCTAGGATACCCTATGCAGGGGGTGACTACACACCTCCCTCACATTTAGCCCACCTAGACACCCAGGCGCCTTGAGGAAGGCTTCTGAGCAGAAGCCCGCCAAAAGACAGTAAACAAAGAAGTGGAACCTACTTTGCCGCGCAAAGTAAGACACAAGAAGGACTTTAACCAAAAGAAATGGTGAATAAACCCAACCGGAGCCAAAAAAAGATGATTTAGTCAAGCGTGTTTATGTTCGAGGCTAATGTAATAGCCAAAACAGTACCATGTTTATCTAATATAATTGCGGTAGAAAAGTTAGGGTAGATACCCCTGCCACCAGCCAAGTCTAAATGTTAAAAGAGCGAAACAATGCTCTAGGAGGTAAAGATAAAAAGGGATACGAGTTAACCATTGCCAGTACTCCACGGAAGATGGGGTGTACTGGATCTGTGGTAGATTGATTAAGTAAAGTTAATGGTAACTTTACCCTTTTCTGGGGGACGGTAGTCACCTCAGAAATGGAGTCGAGGGAAGTCTCGACGACAACCCTGTGCCACGGCACTGAAGGTGCTGTGTGACACACAAAAAGACAAGGGCTACTGAAGTGGTGTACTACAGAGTCCATAATCACAAAAACAGGTAGAACCACATAGCAAAACACAGGTAAGAGTGGGGGAAAAGCTCTCCCTCTTACCAAGTGAAAAAAATAAACTCCACAAGTCCAGCAAAGCTGCTGGGGGACTCACTAGGTGAGGTAAATTAGCCATAGATGATAATTCTCCCTAACAAACACCTAACCACACGGGATAGACCCACAGGAAAACAACCTGCTGACATCAAGGCCTAGTCCCCCAATAATTATAGACATGCAGGCCTTAGAAAATGCAGGTGTATGTGACCTGTCGAAAGGGAAAGTGTACGCATGGGAGGCCAATTGCTCCTGCTCATATCCATAAAAACATCTACTATTCCACTACTCCATTTCCCCTAGTCAAGGAAACAGTCCAGGGTTGTAATTGTTCATTGGTCCTGCACAAAATAATGGTCCTGAAGAAGCTGTTATTAATGGTTCAAGAGAACAGAAAAGGTCCATGAAGAGGTAGTTCAGGTTACCATAACTCAGTCAATGGCCCTAACAACAGGGTCCCTTTATCCTCAAAGAAGGAACCCCCTAGTGTCCCTAAGCTGGATGTGCTTCAGTCTATCGAGGGATTTCAAGGTGCACAATGAGGTGGTATTTGTAAAGGCGACATGAAGCCAGGCTGATGTTGGCACCAGCCCCATGACCAGCCCCACCCTGATAGAAAGTGGGTGAACATCCTGGCGGGAGACCCATGGGGAGGTGTTCCATGGGGTCAGTTTTGTAAGAGGGGTGGAAGGCTGAGGGGAAGGGCTATCGAATGTGGGTATACAGTACCCCCGGACCCATTACCTCATAGCGTATATGCCTCAAAGGCATGGTGTGGTATTTATACATAAGGTCCCTAAATGTCCCAGTGGTAAAGCTGATCCTAGAGATTCACTCACAAATAAATGCACGCATTGGTTGAGGTCAGTATATGGCTATCGTTCCCTGATCAGAGAGCACATATTAAGCACCAGAAGACTCTCCTATAGGGAGGGATGCCTTCATGACTCCATCCGCATCGAGTTAAGGGACCAAAGAATGACCAGTGATTTGTTAGGAATCGGACTACATTGACGCCCATTGTTTAACAGCTTGATCACAATCAGTGATTCTCCTCTCCTTAACACTGCACTCCCCACAGGACATGTGCACCCACTGAGTATTGCGCCTCAGCTCTCTAGTCTATTGGGGGCTAACATAGTCCCACTGGGGTCAAGACCAGTGGGTTTGTTTAACATACGTGGTAGCACTCTCCAAATCCATAACCAGTGCAATACACCAGCTGATGCAGCTGTGGATAGATTTGGCTGGTGTTGGGCATTGTGCTGAGTATTGGTTTTTTGAGACATGGGGACGTCCTGGACTCTACTGACTACATTTCTGTAAACATTTTGTGTATTGTTATGATGTACATATTCACATTGATGGTTTACGGCAGAATAAAGTTAAACTGACTGACTGATGACAATCACCTCTGCCAGGTGGGGCGGGTAGATTCAGGCCCTCTTCTCCAAGCAGCCACATTTGGCCTTCCACGCTACAAAGGTAGTGCTGCCGACTCATGCCAAAGGTTCATTCGGGCTTTCATCTCAATGTCATGGCCACTGGCCCCAGAGCACAAAAACCACACCATCTAGTGATGGGGGCAATGGGTCACATGACTCACTTATGTTCCTTTGGGACCCATAAACACAGGGGCCCTGGCTGGACTCAGTCCTGGCACCTTTGGGGCCAGGCTCATATAGAGATGTGAGCAGGAACACTTTATTTCAGTGCAGGAGTGCTTTTATTATACAAGAACTTTCCAGGAGCTGAAAGCTTTTATTCCAGAGAACATCCTCATGTGCTGACTCATCGGGTGTGGCAGGGTGTGGCAGTCAGGCTGAAACTGGTTGGCGTGGCTTCAGAAGCTCAGCTAAATAAGCTGCTCCATCTTTAAGGACGGTGCTTTGCGTTACTGTGCACTCGCGTGCAACGTGATGCTCACCGCCGCTTGGACCAGTTTACTTACCTTTGAAACCAGGCGTTCTCCTGCATACTCGCCTCCAGGAAACCGGTGCTTCATCAATTCATCTGCAGACTCATCTCCTGACATCCAGTGATCTTGATCCCGACGCCGCAGCACCGAACTGCACATCCACGAACTCGGACCCTGTGAAGAAGAAGAAAGACAAGGTTAGAACATCCGTCCTAGGGCCGCGCCGCATTTCAACCCCGCGCGCCCTCTAGTTAACAATTTACCAGCTACTGTACCGCTGCAGCTTCGTTCCTCGTTCCCTCCGGCTGCTGCCTCGAGCTCTGCAGCTTCTGCCGGGCCGGCAACATCACCTGCAAGGGATGAACGCAAAAGAGTAAACATCAAAAGCGGAACAGACATCAATACAAGACAACAAACTTTACAATACAACAAAAACAGACGAGGAAAGACAAACAGGAACACTTACCTGAAGTATAGTAGCTTAGTCGCAGCAGGACTGAACTACCACGTGTAAAGGACGAGTGAAGGAACTTGGTCCAGTTCATACAAGCGCCCCTGCCAGAAGCAGCAGGACGGAGTGAAAACTAATCAATAGGTGAGCTTTCCAGGGACAGCGCATCCCATGGGTACTACGGTTTGGGAGAAGGGGTCTGGAAGAGAATCAGGTGCACAAGCTGGCATACTCGCAACCCCTATTCTCAACGCAGGAGCAGTTCTGAGCAGCATCACCTATTACCACCAGTCACCATATAAGCGCAGAGGGTGAAGTCGAACCCAAGCAACCTCACCCCCAGGAGGGCTGCAACCATGCCCCAATGACTCCACAGAGACCAGGTGAGCGTAACAGAACATGAAGCCTCTTTGAATCTTTGTCTGGGCGTTATGGAAACTTCTGAAACAGACCAGTTGCCCTGATTACTGGGAGAGTTACGGGCTGAAGTTCATGCCTTAAGACAGGAAACCAATGCCCTAAGGAGGGATCTAATTGTGAACCGGGAGCGGACAGATGAACTAGCAAGGCAAATGCTCCAGGGGTATGCCCCTCCTGCCGCGCCTCCAAAGCCCACGCCAGTACAGGTGGCTCTTCAGGGGGGGTTCCCCTGGCCCCGCCAGAATGCTTCTGTGTCAGGTTGGTCACCAAGAGGACATCACCTTCGATCTCATTGGTGCTCCTCAGTTCCAGATGATATTGGGAATGCCCTGGCTGGAGACCCACAATCCCAGGATTAACTGGCGTAAACAAGTTCTGACCTTTCCCCAAGTCTGTGCCGACACCTGTTAAAGCAAGGGATTCTCATTAAAAGGTCTTACCAACCCAGATTCGTCGAAGAAAGAAACCAGACTGGGCCTCACCAGTTCACAACCAACCTGAATACCTGGTTTACCAAGATGTCTTTCAAAAAGAGCAAGCAAACATCCTACCTGCGCACAGACAGGATGACTGCCAAATTGATCTGGTACCTGGAGCTCAAGTTCCCTGCAGCCAGATTTACGCCCTAACAGAACAGGAAAACCAGCATCTAAAAACCTACCTTGATCATTATCTGGCAAATGGCTTCATTCGTCCGTCCAAGTACCCTGAATCCTCTCCCCTCTTTTTTGTGCCTAAAAAGGAGGGAGACCTAAGAACTTCCATTTACTACAGAGCACATAACCAGATCACGGTAAAAAACAGTTACCCATTACCGCTTATCCCCGAGCTCTTGGATCAAGTAAAAAATGCGTAGACATATACAAAACTAGATTTACGTGGAGCCTACCATCTAGTAAGAGACAAAAAAGGAGACCAGTGGAAGACGGCCTTTCCCACGAAATATGGCCTTTATGAATATCAGGTTATGCCTTTGGATTATGTAATGCCCCAGCGGCATTCCAATTTTTCATGAATGACGTGCTCCGTGAACTGTTGGACGTCTGCGCTCTTGTCTATATTGATGACATTCTTATCTATTCGACCACCAAGGAGGACCACGTCAACCATGTCCGGGCAGTTTTGGAGAAACTGCAGCAACACCGGCTAAATGCCAAATTGGAGAAATGCTTCTTTCACGTGACAGAGGTAGAATTCCTCGGCTTTATTCTCACACCACAGGGCGTACGCATGGACATGTGCAAGGCAGACACTATCCTTAACTGGCCCTCACTGACATCCATGAAGGGAGTACAGAGTGTACTCGGGTGCCAACTTTTATCGCCAGTTCATTCCCGGGTTCTCCCAGATCGTCCACCCAATCACCTCTTTACTACGAAAAAATAAACAATTTAATTGGTCCGCAGAGGCAGAGAAAGTCTTGCAGGAGCTAAAACAAGCATTTACCACAGCACCAATTCTACGGCATCCTCGACCAGAACTACCATACGTGGTCGAAACTGATGCTTCCAACATAGCAATGGGAGCAGTCCTGTCACAACGAGACCCCGAAACAGGTCAGTTACATCCCGTGGCATTCTGATCTCGCAAGTTTTCAGCCCCTGAATTGAATTATGCAATCATTGATAAAGAACTGCTAGCAATTAAGGCAGTGTTCAAATCCTGGAGACATTATCTGCTTGGAGCTAGACATACAGTCACCGTTGTCATGGATCATCGCAATCTACAATATCTGAAGACCGCTAAAGCACAATCATCACGCCAACTCCGCTTGGCTCTCTTCTTTGTGGAATACGACATCATCATCACCTATAGACACGGAGTACGCAATGGAAAAGAGTGAGGGAGAAGAGGCATTCACTACACAAGACCCTGTGGCCATCATCCTGGAACAATGAATCCAAGGCATGATTGTCGCAACCACCACTCTAGACAACTTAAAATCTGACCTGCAACACTTGATGAGTCCACCAGCGCAACAGGAATGGCTAGGGAAGGGAGACTGGTATACGATCGTGGACAACCTACCATACTACCAAGGAAGATTGTACATACCGGATAGGAAATTACAGAATCAAATCATCGCAAACTATCACGATTCATTAGCAGAAGGGCATCCGAGAATAGCCAAAAGCCTAGCTCAAATGAAGAAAAATTACTGGTGGCCAACCTGGCGAAAGGACATTGTCCAGTTAATCGCAACCTGTGGCACCTGTGCACAACACAAGTCCCAAAAACAAAGTCCTGTAGGTCTGCTTCGTCCTTTCGAAGTACCCCTGCACCTTGGGATACGCTATCAATGGATTTTATTACAGACCTTCCCTCCTGTAATGGATACAATACCATCTTAGTCGTCGTAGATCTGTTTTCCAAAATGGCACACTTTATTCCCCTGAAAAGTCTCCCAACTGCTTCTACTCTGGCTACCGTGTTTTTGGAACAGATTGTCCAGGTACAAGGGTTCCCATCGATATTGATATCAGACCGAGGAACTCGGTTTGTCTCTGCATTCTGGAAAAATTGCCAAAATTAACCTCTGGTTATCTAAAAGCCATCACCCCCAAACCGACAGCCAGACAGGACGGACTAACCACACCCTCGAGCAATACATAAGGTGTATGCTGCAACAAACTGAGGATACCTGGAAGGACATACTTTGGTTAGCAGAATACGCATATAACAACTCCATTCACACCAGTACGGGACAAAGCCCATTCTACATAGTGTACGGACGACATCCACGGACATCCGTTTTCGACCCATTCGAATCATTAGAAATGCCTGCTGTAACGACCTTCCAAAAACCATCACCTAGGTTCTTAAGGAAGCAGCACAGCATCTTGCCAGAGCCAAAGAGAAACAGAAGAAGTTTGCAGATCGACACCAAAGGGAAGCTCCAAACTACCAAGTCGGAGGATATCTGGGACGTTACACTATCAAGGCTGTGATACACCCTGCGGCCATGAAATTACAATTACCGGCCCACATGAAGATCCACCCGGTGTTTCATGTCTCCCTCCTAAAACCATTGAGACGAGGTACGCGGATCAATACTCTACCAGATCCCAAAATAGTTGAAGGAGAATCCGAATACAAAGTTAAAAGGATCCTAGACTCTAAGATGGTCCGGTCCAATTTATACTACCTTATAGACTGGAAAGGTTATGGACCCCAAGATCTTAGCTGGGAAACCAGTGAGCGTGTCCACGCTCTACGATTAATCAGGCAGTTCCACCGCAATAACCCCACCAAACCAGGGCCAGGGGGGAACCACCCATGAGAGGGGCCTTTAGGGGGAGTGCTGTCATGGCCACAGGCCCCAGTACACAAAAATCACAACATCTAGTGATACGGGCAATGGGTCACTTGACTCACTTATGTTCCTTTGGGACCCATATACACAGGGGCCCTGGCTGGACTCAGTCCTGGTGCCAGGCTCATATAGAGATGTGACCCCAGTGGGCTTGACATGTCCCTGGACATGGAAACGCAGCAAACCCACCCGTATTGTCAGTCTAATGCCAAGTATAGGGCGTTTGTGGACATGGTGGTGAATACCCTGGGATGGAGGGCCTCAGCCAAACCATTATCAGGCTATGATTTGACTGACATTCTTGATGAAGGACCTGCTATGGAAATGGCCAGGCCCTTCAATGCAGCCATCTCCAATCCTATTGTGACCTTGTGGCATAGCCCTTGTACCACACCCCCAGTCCACTCTGATTTCTCCAAGAAGTACAGTCCGGCAAGGAGAGACCCCCCACCCCCGTATCTCTCCACCCACCTGACACCAGAGGGGTTAGTGGTGCAGGTGGCCACAGTGTTTACCAGGCCAGCCACATCTACGTCAATTCTGCCAACTAATATGGAGGGGAAGAAGGTTGACGCTTTGGCAAATTAAATCTTCACATGAGGCAGCATGGCCCTAAAGGTGGTCAACGCCTCGTGCTGGTTTGCCAAATACTCTTTTGGTCTGTGGACAGCCATTGTGGAGGCAGCCAAGTATATCCCGAAGGGGAGATGCAGGAGGGCTTCAAATGTTTGGTAGATGAAGGTAGACGGGCCTGGACATTGCAGAATGTGTCGGCAGATCTATGGGGTTGGCCATGGTGATGAGAAGGCAGGTTTACCTGCATACTTCAGAATTCTCGCAGAATTTTCAAAATAAACTCATGAACATTGCTTTCAATGGTGAGAATCATTTCGGCCCCAATGCTGATGACTCTCTGGAGAAATTCAAAGAGTCCAAACTACCTGCAAAGTCCCTGGGCCTATCTGCGCAACATCCGGCCAAGCCTGCCTTTAGTTTTGCATCAAGGAATAAAGGCTACCAATGCTATGGCCCCTTTGGCAGGAAGGCTCAGCTTCCGCAACCCAGGTAGGGGCAGAGGCGTTTCTCATGCTCTGGAAGGGACAGGGGGGCCTCTAGAGACCAGCAGACAGTGGCACAATTCCTACGCTGGAGGGAGGATAGCTGAGCACTGGGTCTAATGGTGGGAGATTAGCTCCGATGCCTGGGCTCATCAGCTTGTGCAGTCGGGTTTCTTAAAAAGGCCACCAGACAGACCACTACTGCCTCCTCAACAGCCGGAAAAGGAGCTCCAGGAAGAACTGCGAGACATGCTTTTGAAGGGTGCCATGGAAGAGGTACCGCCCAAGCAGAGAAGATTGGGTTGGTATTCCCTGTATTTTCTGGTGCCCAAGATGGGGGGGAGGGACTCCGTCCCATCTTGGACCTCAGAGCCTTGAACAAGTTCCTGAGGTAAGAGAAGTTCAAGAGGGTGACGTTGAGAGAAATTCTCCATGATCTCAAGTTGCAAGACTGGCTGGTGTTGCTAGATCTCCAGGATGCATACTTTCATGTGCCGATCCACCTGAAGCACAGGAAGTTCCTGAGATTCCTCATAGGGGACAGGCACTACTAATTCAAGGTGCTCCCCTTTAGGTTGACCTCCGCTCTGCGGGTCTTCACCAAGCTCATGGCGGTAGTCGCGGCTCACCTTTTGGTGTGCCGGTGTCTATGTGTTTCCGTACCTGGATGACTGACTGATCCGTAGTAGGTCAACAGAGCAGGTTTTGTCACTGGCTCACTAATCCACAGGCTGGGCTTCTCCCTGAATTTGCAAAAGTCCCATACGGCACTAGCACAAAGGCTCCAGTTCATCAGAGAAGTCCTAGTCACCGCTTTTACTCCTGAGGAGAGAGTCGTCAGCGTTGTAAAGATGGTCCAGTTCTTCCAGAACTATGCCGCCTTACCAGCGGCTTTCTTCCTCTGCCTCTTAGGTCTCATGGCCTCCTGCATTTTTCTGGTGCCAAAGGCCAGGCTGTGAATGTGGTCTTTCGAATGGTTCCTGCAGGGCCAGTGGTCCAAGTACTTAGGCAGTTTGAAGGGCATTCTCAGGGTGTCCAAGTCAGTGTTCAACAACCTCTCTTGGTGGGCTAGCAGCAACAACATGTTGGTGGGTGAACACTTCTGGCCCCTGTGGCCCCAGACCCGGGTGGTCACGGATGCATCCCTGAAGGGTTGCGGCGCTCACTGCGCGGATTTCCAGGTGAGCAGCCTTTGGTCAGCGATGGAGGCCCAGTGGCACATAAACTGACTGGAGTTGCAAGCCATCAGGCTAGCCCCGAAGGCGGTTGCACCCTCTCTGAAAGGGAAGCATGTCCTGGTACTGACAGACAATACAGCGGCCATGCCCTATCTGAACAAGTAGGGTGTTGTGCGCTCCCTCCTCCTTTGCAGAGAGGCCATGCAGCTGTGGTTCTGGCTTTTGGAGAATCAGATCTCGATCTCTGCACTCTATTTGGCAGGGACAGAGTATGGTTGGCGGATGCTCTGATCGGGCAGAGCACAGTCTCACATGAGTGGGAGGTGTGCCATGAAATCCTGGAAGAGGTCTTCTATCTCTGGAGTATCCCCGTAGTAGGTCTGTTTGCTATAAAGTCCAACGGGAAGTGCAGACAATTTTGCTCAACGGAATTCCCAACGAACGGCGTGCCTAGGGATGCGTTTCTAGTGGACTGGATATTCACCCTCCACTATGCCTTCTCTCTGATTCCTGTTATTCCGTGGGTTCTCAGGAGGTGGAGGAGGGTTTGGGCTACCCTGATCTTGATCGACCCGGATTGGGTGAGGCGAACATGGTACTCAGACCTTCTGGACTTGGCCATCTGCCCACCTCTCCGGTTGCCTCATCATTCGGATCTCCTATCCCAAACGGAAGGTTGGGTGCTCCATCTGAACCCGGAATCCCTCAATCAACATGTGCGGCTCTTAAGAGGATGAGATACGATTACTGGGGCCTCTCAGAGGAGGTATTTGAGGTGCTGCTGGTTGCACGCAGACCATCAACAAGATCGCTGTATGCGTGCAGGTGGAGGAAATTTGAGGCATGGCGTAGGGAACGTGAGATTGACCCTATCTCTTGCCCCACCACTACAGTGATAGAGTTCCTTCTGTCACTGACCACTTCAGGCATTTAGGTCACCACAATCAAAGGATACTTGGCAGCTTTGACTGTGTTCAAAAGGTCTCTGGATCAAGGGTCTTTCTTTACGATCCCGGTTATGGCTGAATTCCTGAAGGGCCTTGTTATGGCTGAATTCCTGATGGGCCTTGTGAATACGTTTCCACCTACTCCCTTTGTGGTTCCAGATTGGGGCCTTAATTTGGTCCTCTTTTCTTATGGCGGCTCCTTTTGAGCCTTTACATTCTTCTTCTTTGTGTCTGCTCACCTTGAAGACTGGGTTGTTAGTGGCAATCACATCGGCCAGAAGTGTCAGCAAGCTGCAGGCCTTGTATTGCAAGCCACTTTTCCTTCGTTTCTTTCGGGAGAAAGTTTCTATAAAGGTCAGTTCCAGATTCCTGCCCAAGACTATCTGAATTTCACTTGTCCCAGGCTATTGACCTTCCTGTTTTTTACCCACCTCCATACCCCTCTAAGGAGGAGGAACGGTGTCACATGCTAGACCCAAAGAGGGGGCATTGAGTTTTTATGCGGCCTGAACAGCGGAATTCAGGAAGGTGGACCAGCTCTTTGCAGCCTTCTCTGTGGCTAGGAAAGCCTTAGCTGTTTCAAAACAGATCTCATGGTGGATCACACTGTGGATCACGCTGTCCATCTCTGAATGTTATTGCAACGTGGGGAAGGAGTTGCCTCTGGGCATCAGGGCCCACTACACCTCAGCGGTGCTCAAAGAGGAGTACGAGGGAAGGACATTTGCCGGTCGGCAACCTAGTCCTCGCTACATACCTTTACCAAGCACTACAGCCTGGCTTTTGCACATTGGGTCAACATTTGATTTGGAAAGGTGGTTTGGCAGAAACATTTCTTGTAAGGTACTTCCATCCCTCCGCCAACAAAAATACTGCTTTGGGAGTCTGTGCAAGAAAGACAATCCATTGAAGGAGAAATTACTTACCGTAATGTTCTTTCTATGGATTCCTCTCCTACTGATTCCTCATCACCCCTCCCATCCATCCGCTATGAAACTGTCTGCAGTCAGTGGCTGTCTTTCTTTTGGGAGGAAGAGGTGAGCTCTTGTTTCAGGGACTACTGTCCCCTGTTGGTTTGGTGCCGCATTCCTTCTGCAGTCTCAAATCCCCCCCCTAAAAATAAAATCCCAGTTGGGTTTTCATTTTCCATTCACTTTCAGCTGTTTGGCCAAATTATTCATTTTCCCCTACAGTGGCTGAGCATGGGGAGGGGGAAAGGGCGGGAAATAAGGTACAGGGTCGTAGAGACACAGTACATGTACGGCAACCGATGTCACGTCCGGAGCCGACGATCGAGGCAAGATGCATCGATGGTCGAGACAAGGTGCACAACGCCACCTGTTGAAAAGTTATCTGAGCAGCTGACGCTGGAATGGCTATCTATCTGATGAGGAATCTGCTGCTGAAGAATCCATAGAAAGAATATTACGGTAAGTAATGGCTCCTTCTGCAAGAGATAATTTCCCTACTGGAGAAATGTGCCGTCGAAAGGGTACCTGTAGTGGAATAATACCAATGTTGGTACTCAACCAATTTTCAGGTTCCCAAGAAAGATGCAAGACTGCAACACATCTTGGACCTGAGACGCTTGAACAAGTTCAGGAGGGACAGTTTCAACATGGTAACTCTATCACAGATCCTCCAGGCTCTTCAGTTCCAGGATTGGATGATGTCACTTGATCTTCAGGATGCTTACTTACACATGCCAGTACATCCCAAGCACAGACGGTACATGAGGTTCGCCATTGGCAGTTATCATTATCAGTTTTGAGTGCTGCCTTTCGGGATGACCTCCTCCCCAAGGGTCTTCACCAAGTTGATGGTGGATGATGGCAGTGAATCTAAGGAGGGGAGGGGTTCACACATTTCCATACCTAGATGATTGGATGGGAAGAGCTTGTTCTCCCTAACAGACTCTGGAATATCTCAACAGCGCCTGCCATTCAAATAGATTGTGCCCTCCCCCATATTCCTCATCTTATGATATTCGTATCCCAGCTTCAGCTGCTTCGGAATTTTTTTTCACCAGGGGGTGCTGTTCGAGACCGCGGAGTCGAAGTCCCTCGAGGGCCACCGTCGGTTGTCGACGTCATCTACTGTATAAAGGGCTCGAGCCGCGCCCGTTACCCCAGTTCTGTTTTTCTGACGCAACTATTTCGTGTTACGATGCATCAAGAATTTCTTCAACGATGTCTTCGTCTTCAACTCCCTCCACACCCAAGACAGGCTTAAAAAAAATTCTGAAGTGTGGCAGGAAGATGTCTATAACCGACCCCCATTGGAATTGTCTTTGGTGCCTCAGCCCAGACCATCGGGTTGATGAGTGCGGGTCCTGTCAGGCCATGTCAAATAAGGCTCTTAGGGAACGCAGAGGTGAGGTGGGGGAGGAGAAATAGAAGTCTTTGAAAAGATAAAAGGATTCGGATGAATCCGGTAGAAAATCTCGTCACGAGTCGGAAGGTCGAGATCGGAAAGTCGCTAGAGGAAGTCTTCCTCTTCTTTGACGAAAAAGTCAAGAAAGCAACGTCATAGGTCTTCTTCCGCCTCGTCCTCTTCTGAGAGGAGAGTAACTTACCCTTCAAAGCATGATTCCCCAGAAAAATGGGAGGCCTTCAAGGCTTCGATGCTGAAAATATTTGAGAAAGAGGCCCAGACCCCCTCGAAGTTGCCGCGTGGTGATCATGCCTCTACTCACTCTAAAAGTGACAGAGAAAAATCAAGATCTAAACACGCAAGGGTTGAAAGTGTCCTCAAGGGAAAGTTCCCCAACGCCTCACACTAAGTCTAAGCCTCCAGTACATAAATCGGGGCTAACAGAATCGGCATCAACGTCGAAGTCGAAACCAAAACTCGACTCGCCACCATCGACGACCATAGCGTCGAGACGATGACAAAACTGACGCTGACACCTTTAGCTGTATCAAAACCTCCTTCGACAGCATCAAAGCCTCCTTCAACACCGTCGAAGCCAGGGTCTACCCTATCGATGCCTTCGATGCCTTTATCGAGGCCTTTATCGAGGCCTTCTTTGATATCAAGACTCAAGTCGACGCCATTATCCATACCTAGGCAATTTCCACCTTCTTTGCTTGAAAAGACTTTCCACCCACAACCGAGACATGAATTTTTTAGATCCATGTCTTCTATATATGAGGAACATTCCTCTGAAGACGATGTCACTCCGGGTGAAGTTAAATTTGGAGCCAGGGAAGTTCCTGAAAAACTAGTGGACCCACAGTCTAAAATAACAGACCTTTATGACTGTCTCCAAAATGCAAATGGCTTAGACACTTCACCTGAAGTGGATTTTGAAAGACCAGACCCCACATGCTGATCCCAGTTCTAGAAATCTTATGGGAAGGGCCATTGATTTTATGGGTTAGAATGCAGCTTGACGAGGATGACTTGACTGACATCCTTAGTGAGGGTCCTTTAAAAGATCCTGTTCTCCCATTCCACAAAGCTCTACTAAAAAGAGTAATGGCAAATTGGAATACTCCAGATTCAATTGCAGCAGTAAATAAGAAACTGGTAACAAAATATAGACCAGACTTGTCAGATCCAGAATATTTATCCAAACATCCATCTCCTGAAAGTCTAGTGGTGCAAGCTGCAACCTCCACTAGGCATCAGCTTACCCATCAATACCACCAGACAGGGACGATAAAAAAGTCGATGCTTGGGCCCGGAAAGCTTTTACTTAGGGTAGTATGGCCCTGAATGGACTAATGTCACTTGCACATTAGCAAGATTTACTTATACCCTGTGGGATTGCATGTCATCAGCGGCTGAACACATCCCGGAAGGTGAAGAACGGGATGGCTTCCTGGCTATAGTGAAGGATGGTAAAGAGGCTATGGACGAAAGCCTTCAGTCAGGATTGGACACTGCAGATAGAATAAGCAGGTCCATGGCATCTAGCACAGTCTTGCGCAGATTCGCATGGCTAAGGAAATCTGGCTTTGCACCTGATGTGCAGTCTAGATTACTTAATATGCCTTTTGACGGCTTGAGGTTGTTTGGCAGCAGCCTTGCCATCCTTGCCGTCCGCCTGCACGAGAGCTTGGAGAAGCTGCAGACCTCAAAGCGGCAGCAAAATCACTTATCGCCGCTATAAGCCAACCTCAGCAACACTCTTACGCAGGCTCATCTTCCAGGAAGAGACGCCCTTTTCGCTTCTATTCCTCTTTTGGAAAAGGGAGAGGGCAGGCCAGTCACAGAGGCCACCAGAGAAAACCCTTTTGTGGTGGAAAAGGGAGAGGTGCTAGATCAGCCACAGCAGCGGCTACTACCTCCTCGGCCACTGCTGCAGCTGCTGCAAAGCCACTTTGAGGTCTTAACCCACAAAACCCCAGTGGGAGGCAGAATCACTCGGTATCTGGACGAATGGCGGGGCATTACGTCAGATGCCTGGGCACTAGACATAGTGACCCATGGTTACTGTCTTCCTTTTAATCAAAGACCTCAAAATCATCCACCGGGAGCCAACTCTGTAAAGACTCCAGACCCGCTCCTTTTGCAGGAGATTTTAACCCTGCTAGAGAAAGGTGCAATGGCAATTACAAGACTGCAAATTATTGATTGGCTCCCAATATAAATATCTAGGGGTGTCAATTAACACTGTTAGAACAATGCAGCAAGATGTACTAGCATGTAAGAACAGACTTCAAAACCCAATGTTTCAAACACAAGTATTAACAAATTTGGGAAATTCTCGTTGAAACAAATTGTCTTATTCTATAAAATGAAGGTCTTGCCCATCATGCTGTATGGCGTGGAAGGTAATTTGCTGAAAAAGCGGGCCTTCTGGGACTCGCTGGAATCAACCTACTGGAAACGAATATTACATCTCCCAAGCAGTATACCAATAGCTGTGTTACGCCACAAATGTGGTCTTCTTTCTATGTACTCGCAGGTCACATGGAAACAGTTTGCTTTTTTCTGCAAATGTCTGTTAGGATTGGAAAGTGACAGCATTTTAGAGGTAATAGCCTAGCATTTACTTAAGTCCAGAAGTAGTTTTCCTGTCTCTTGGCTTTATCATGTGATGAATAGTTTCACCGATGCCGATGTCACAATTGAGTTGTTGATGTCCAATCCTGACCGAGCAAAAGAAAAGATCTATCAATTAGATTGGGCTAATAATGCTTCCAAATGTACACAATATAAAGATTTCAGTATTCTCTTGTTTGTCACCAAAAGATATGGAATTATGGCTCACTACTTGGTGAAATGTCCGTCACCCATTGTACGTGCAGGCTATCTAAGGTTTAGATTACATGTATGGAATACGCAAGATGTATTGTGTAAAAGAAAATGGTTGCTACCTGAACCAAACTACTGTCGATACTGTCGCAATTTAAAACAAAGGGAAACCTTACAGCACTTAATAGTGGAGTGCAATGCACTAATATCAGGTTGAGTGAAATGTTTTCAGAGAGTGACCAAATATGGCAATTGATATTTTCAAATCCACGTCCATCAGTTCAAATAGCCAAAGTGCAATATTTACAAATGGTCCTACCTCCAGTCAAGGAAGTCAACTAGATTCTTGTCATTTAGTACCTGGTGCAATCGCTTGTGTTTTCTTCCTCTTTTGCTAGCATTCTAATTTGCACCGTTTATATTGTATGTGTTTTATGTGTTTTAGGGTCATGTACTCACATTGTGTTTTTGTACTACGGTAATGCATTGTCATGATCTCTGCTTCCAAAAGATCAGGACTTGCCCGACTCCCTTGGATGCAGACCCATAACCCCGGTTCCGAGTGCCAGCCAGTCCCAATTGGGACCTTTTGGACCCTGTCCTGGCGCCAGTGGCACCAGGCTCATAAAGATGCCCAGTCCCAGCGCTGGAAGCGCCGGGCTCATAATGCTTGGGTGGACTTACCTGCAGCAGACCATGCTGCTTACTTACCTGCCAGTTGAACCCCTGATCCTCTTCTGTTTGGGACTACTATTCCTGTTGGGTGGGGCAGGAGCCACTCCCTAGGTTCAGAACACTGGAACTCTTCTGGAAAGCAGGAACTCTTTTCTTATCTAGGCGTGGCTGTGGAAGGAGACACCTAAGCACTACAGGAGGCTATTTAAACCACACCCGATGGATGAATCTTGCTTTGCGTTATTCTGCATTCTCTGCAGCAGAACGCTCATCGTGTCTTCTGCTTCTGATCCTGGGCCTAAGGGAACAAAGGCTTACCATCCTGGAATCCAGTCTTCAGCAGCACCTGTAAAGACAAAGAAAGAACAGGTTAGCACTACGGTCTTCAGTGGCAGCGCATCTCTTACCTGGTCCATCGGCTGTCACCAACGCCTCGCGCTGCATTCCGGCATCTGAAAGACAAAGGCTTACCTACTCTTCGCATGCTCCGGAGGTCTTCGCACTGCATTCCGGCATCTGAAAGACAAAAGCTTACCAGCTCTTCGCACGCTCCGGAGGCCTTCGGCGCTGCATCCCGCATCTGAAAGACAAAAGAAGGTGCGTTTAAAGACATTGGGCAACTTTATTACTCACGTGCCATTACTCCTTCCCACGTCGAATCCAGTGGGTATTCCAGCACCCTTCAGCTTCTCTAAAGCTCCGAACTTGTACCTGCAAGATAAAAGGGACAGTTAGTGCGCATCGTGAAGCACGCGACAAGCGCTTACTTACGTGCTTCCAGGCGCTTCTATTCCTCACGCAGGTTCGATCCTCAACTCTCATCAGCCCGCCATCCGCCATCACCGGAACCCTGCAAAACAAGAGATATCATTACAAAAGACTTTTAAGACATTTGAAGTGCCCAAAACTTACCGTTCGTGCAGTTAATGACGGACAGCAGTCCTCTGAGGTCAAGAGGCCTGCACCCTTATCCAGTGAAGAAACTGGTTACGGCACCCTGCCCCGAGGCAGATGGAGAGCTCGGCGTTCACTTACCTAAGGTGAGGGTGTTAACCTTTGGGGTTCTACAGGAGAAGAGAAAGGGAAGAGGAGAGAGGCACCAAATAACCCCAGTTCATTAATCCCATATTTTCTATCTGCAGACATCTTACTCTTCGAGTCAGACATACAGTGCACAGAGGTCCAGCCCAAAGAGCCAACCGTGTGTTACACATCACCTTTGAAGATATGGCATTCACCCAGTCAAGACCGGCGCCTCTGCGGGAATCAGGTGAGCGTTACAGAACGCAAAGCCTATCGCAAAACTCCCACCCAGGCGCTATGGAAACCTCGGATACCGACCAGCTAGCCCAGTTACTTGGGGAACTAAGAGCAGAAGTGCATGCAGCCCGTCAGGAAACGAATGCTCTAAGAAGGGAACTGATTATTTCCAAGGAGCGAATAGACGATCTCGCTAGACAATTGCTACAGTCACAAGCCGGACAAACTCCGTTACCCGCATCAGGGGCAAATCTTCCTTCAACATCCTCTACGAATCCAGTGCAGATCAACCATCAACCTACCTGGGAATGTACCTCTGGCTCCGCCCGAACAATTTTCTGGTGACCCAAAGAGGTTTGCAGTATTTATTAATCAGTGCCGGTTGCATTTCTTATGCCGGCCAGCAGCCTTTCCAACTGATCAAGCTAAGGTAGCTTTCGTGCTTTCGTACCTTAGTGGCAATGCGGCAGACTGGTCGATCCCTCTAGTTAATCAAGATGATCCGGTTCTCCATTATTTTCAAGCTTTTCAGCTCAGTATGGAAAAACTGTTTGCAAGACATTCACAGGGGCAGGCCTTGGACAATGAGCTCCTTTCATTGCGACAGGGTAATCAAGACCTTTTGGCTTATATTGCGTCTTTCAACAGACTGATAGTGGAAACTCGATGGCCTGAGGACAAAAGGATTACGCTGTTTTATAGAGGTCTATGTGGAGAGCTCAAAGATGTGTTAGCCCAAGTAGTGAATCCCCCGCAAGTCTGTTCGGACTATATTGACTTAGTCGTTCAAATTGACCACAGACTGCAGAACAGGAAGGCCGATCGTTCCAAGTTTGATGCTCGAGTATTTTCCAAACCACCAACTCCTACCAAAGGAGTAGACTCCGGGGAACCCATGCAAATAGGGGGCCTGAAAGGACCACTAACACAAAAGGAGCGGGAAAGGAGAAAACAGCTGCAATTATGCCTCTATTGCGGAAACTTGGGGCGCTTTCTTCGAGACTGTCCGGTGAAACCAGCCAAGAAGGCAGTAGGAGCTGCAGTTACCAGGGTCGCAAACTCTGAGCAGGGAAACGACCTCGCCCGACAAGAATAGAGGTCCTCTTGCCGAGCGTTAAAACCAGTTCCGTGACCTCGCATTTCGTGATACCTATGGTCCTCGATAGCCCTGAACATCCGGATCGATTACATGCGATTGAAGCTTACGTCGACAGCGGTGCCATCGGCAATTATGTGGATCATGAAATGGTTTTGAGGATGAATCTGACTCTTTGTCCAAAGGCTGTAAAGGACGTCATTACTACGGTGGATGGTACGGAGATAGCCTCCGGACCAGTAACGCATACCACCCAAGAAGTGACGCTAGTAAGTCAAGATGGACACCATGAGAAGATCGTGTTCGATGTGATCAAGGCCCCTCAGTTCCAGATTATTCTAGGAATTCCTTGGTTAGAGAAGCACAATCCTCAGATCGATTGGCGAGCAAGAACGGTTCAGTTTCCAGAATGTGTCTCTACTTGTCACCCTCGACCTGGTGTTGCACTGGCAGCAATTTCCTCGGAGGCTCCCCAGTTACCTCCTGAATACCTAGAATTCCAAGATGTTTTCCGGAAGGATCAGGCTAACTCTCTACCTCCTCATAGGTCTTATGACTGCCAGATAGACCTGATACCTGGATCTACTCCTCCTTGTAGTAGAATTTATGCCCTCACCGAGCCTGAGAATCTTTACCTCCGACAATAACTGGATCAATACCTAGCAAATGGGTTTATTCGTCCTTCCAAGTCCCCTGCTTCCTCAGCTTTGTTCTTCGTTCCAAAAAAAGAAGGGGACCTTAGAACTTGTATAGATTATCGCGCCCTGAACCAGATCACCGTTAAGAACAGATATCCGTTACCTTTGATCCCTGAACTCCTGGACCAAGTCAGAAAAGCATGCATATATACAAAGCTGGATCTTAGAGGAGCCTACCACTTGGTACGAGTAAAAGAGGGCGATGAATGGAAGACGGCCTTCCGCACCAAGTATGGGCTATTTGAATATCAGGTCATGCCCTTCGGACTTTGCAATGCCCCGGCCGCCTTTCAATATTTTATGAACGATGTCCTCAGAGAGCTCATAGATGTGTGTGTTGTTGTTTACATTGACGACATCCTCGTTTATTCTTCATCGGAAACTGAACATCGGAAACACGTGAAAATGGTCCTCGAGAGATTGCGTCAACACAAACTTTTCGCTAAGTTGGAAAAATGTGTTTTCAACGTGACTGAAGTTGAATTCTTGGGATTCATATTATCACCTAGCGGAGTGCGTATGGATTCAAAGAAGGTCGATGCAATTCTCAAATGGCCATCGCCATCCTCCGTAAAAGGTGTTCAAAGCATGTTAGGCTTCGCTAACTTTTACCGCAGGTTTATCCCCGAATTCTCTCGAATAGTCCAGCCCATCACCGCCTTGTTAAAGAAAAACAAACGTTTTGAATGGTCTACCGAGGCGGAACAAGCTTTCCAGAATTTGAAGACTAGATTTATCTCTGCACCGATCTTAAAACATCCTCGCCCAGAACTCCCCTACATCGTTAAAACTGATGCTTCGAGCCTTGCCATGGGGGCAGTTCTATCACAAAAGGACCCAGTAACCAATCAGTTGCATCCCGTGGCATTTTGGTCCCGCAAATTCTCGCCTCCTGAAATCAATTACACTATTACTGATAAGGAACTTCTAGCTATCAAGTCCGCCTTTAAGGCTTGGCGGCATTATCTTCTGGGGGCCCGACACACCGTTACTGTGATTACAGATCACCGAAACCTGCAATATTTGAAAACCGCAAAAGCTCAATCCTCTAGGCAACTCCGTTGGGCACTATTCTTTGCCGAGTTTGACTTCATAATTACCTATCGACCTGGTACAAAAACGGTAAATGCCCTTTCTCGGATGGGAGTGGAAGAACATTTGATCAATCCTAAACCTGTACCTATCATTCCCGAACAAAGAATTCTAGGCGTAATCGCCACACAATCCATGGAGGAAGTTAAGGATAAAGCCAGGCTACTGGTAACTCCAGCAGACATACAGAATTGGCATCTGCAGGGAAAGGACTTTACGGTGAAGGACAAGCTATTATATTTCCAAGAACGGTTATACCTGCCCAGCACAGATTTACAGAAAAAGGTAATCTCTTGTTATCACGATTCTTTAATGGAAGGACATCCCGGTATGACCAAGACCTCGGAAAAGATCAAGCTCTACTTCTGGTGGCCGTCTTGGAAAAAAGATATCAGAGACTTTATAATGTCCTGTGGAGTATGCGCCCAAAACAAGAGTCAAAAGAAAAAACCAGCCGGCCTCTTACGCCCTATTGACATCCCGCCTCGCCCTTGGCATACGCTTTCTATGGACTTCATCACCGATCTACCTCCATGCTCCGGATACAATACGATCCTAGTAATCGTGGACCTATTCTCCAAGATGGCGCATTTCATTCCACTCAAAGGCTTACCAACAGCAGCAACTCTGGCCCGAGAATTTCTCGAAAACATCGTCCGACTGCGCGGTTTTCCTTCAGTTCTAATTTCGGATCGAGGTAGTCAATTTATTTCTCATTTTTGGCGAAGTTGCTGTCGGTCGGCTCAAATTGATGTGAGACTTTCGACCAGCCACCACCCTCAAACCGACGGACAAACCGAGAGGACCAATCAAACTCTGGAACAGTATTTGCGCTGCATGCTACAACAAACTGAAAAAACTTGGAAAGATATCCTTTGGATAACCGGATATGCCTACAATAACTCTGTCCACTCGGGAACTGGGAAGACCCCGTTTTTTCTTTTATACGGTAGTCACCCTCGAACCTCGGAGTTGGATCCACTCCAAGATCTTGGAACACCAGCAGTAGACCACCTGCATTCTACAATCACCCAAGCCTTTAAGGAAGCCGTTTCTCACCTTCAAAGGGCTAAAGAACAATACCAGAAAGGAGCAGACCAACATCGGAGGGAAGCCCCCCAATATCAAGTAGGAGATCAAGTCTGGTTATCCACCAAATATCTACCTCTAAAAGGACCACGCACATTCAACCCAAGATACCTTGGTCCCTATTCCATCACTACCATAGTAAATCCAGTAGCGGTCAAGTTGGACTTGCCCCCTCACATGAAGATACATCCGGTCTTCCACGTCTCTCTATTAAAACCCATGCAACCTCAAACCCGACTAACTACATCTCCAAAACCTATTCTAGTTGATGGAGAACTCGAGTTTGAAGTCAAAAGCATCCTGGATTCCAAGATCTCCAAATCTAAACTATTTTACCTGATTGACTGGAAAGGCTACGGTCCCCAAGAAAGATCCTGGGAACCTGCAGAATATGTCCACGCGCCTCGTCTAATCAAATGATTTCATCGAACATTTCCTAACAAGCCCAAACCCCCGGAGAAGCCCGGTTTGGGAGGGGCCTTGAGGGGGGGTGCTGTCATGATCTCTGCTTCCAAAAGATCAGGACTTGCCCGACTCCCTTGGAAGCAGACCCATAACCCCGGTTCCGAGTGCCAGCCAGTCCCAATTGGGACCTTTTGGACCCTGTCCTGGCGCCAGTGGCACCAGGCTCATAAAGATGCCCAGTCCCAGCGCTGGAAGCGCCGGGCTCATAATGCTTGGGTGGACTTACCTGCAGCAGACCATGCTGCTTACTTACCTGCCAGTTGAACCCCTGATCCTCTTCTGTTTGGGACTACTTTTCCTGTTGGGTGGGGCAGGAGCCACTCCCTAGGTTCAGAACACTGGAACTCTTCTGGAAAGCAGGAACTCTTTTCTTATCTAGGCGTGGCTGTGGAAGGAGACACCTAAGCACTACAGGAGGCTATTTAAACCACACCCGATGGATGAATCTTGCTTTGCGTTATTCTGCATTCTCTGCAGCAGAACGCTCATCGTGTCTTCTGCTTCTGATTCTGGGCCTAAGGGAACAAAGGCTTACCATCCTGGAATCCAGTCTTCAGCAGCACCTGTAAAGACAAAGAAAGAACAGGTTAGCACTACGGTCTTCAGTGGCAGCGCATCTCTTACCTGGTCCATCGGCTGTCACCAACGTCTCGCGCTGCATTCCGGCATCTGAAAGACAAAGGCTTACCTACTCTTCGCATGCTCCGGAGGTCTTCGCACTGCATTCCGGCATCTGAAAGACAAAAGCTTACCAGCTCTTCGCACGCTCCGGAGGCCTTCGGCGCTGCATCCCGCATCTGAAAGACAAAAGAAGGTGCGTTTTAAGACATTGGGCAACTTTATTACTCATGTGCCATTACTCCTTCCCACGCCGAATCCAGTGGGTATTCCAGCACCCTTCAGCTTCTCTAAAGCTCCGAACTTGTACCTGCAAGATAAAAGGGACAGTTAGTGCTTCCAGGCGCTTCTATTCCTCACGCGGGTTCGATACTCAACTCTCATCAGCCCGCCATCCGCCATCGCCGGAACCCTGCAAAACAAGAGATATCATTACAAAAGACTTTTAAGACATTTGAAGTGCCCAAAACTTACCGTTCGTGCAGTTAACGACAGACAGCAGTCCTCTGAGGTCAAGAGGCCTGCACCCTTATCCAGTGAAGAAACTGGTTACGGCACCCTGCCCCGAGGCAGATGGAGAGCTCGGCGTTCACTTACCTAAGGTGAGGGTGTCAACCTTTGGGGTTCTACAGGAGAAGAGAAAGGGAAGAGGAGAGAGGCACCCAATAACCCCAGTTCATTAATCCCATATTTTCTATCTGCAGACATCTTACTCTTCGAGTCAGACATACAGTGCACAGAGGTCCAGCCCAAAGAGCCAACCGTGTGTTACACATCACCTTTGAAGATACGGCATTCACCCAGTCAAGACCGGCGCCTCTGCGGGAATCAGGTGAGCGTTACATGCATAATGTGTAAACATCAAGATAAATATTTGAAAAGTTGTTATGTCAACTAAAACAAATAAGAAAAAAAAAGACAGGTGCAACAGAACATGTACCTGTAGCGGAGAGGTACAAGAGCTGGTACTCCCCCTATTTTCTCATCCCCAAAAAGGGCTGAGGATTGAGACCCATCTTGGACTTGAGAAGCTTGAACAAGTTCCTCAGGAAGGACAAGTTCAAGATGGTGACCATTTCTCAGATCCTTCAGGCTCTTCAGCTTCAGGACTGGCTGGTTTCATTGGACCTTCAGGATGCTTACTTTCATGTGCCAATCCATCTAAAGCACAAAAAGTACCTGAGGTTCGCAATTGGTGGTTCTCATTATCAGTTTCGGGTTCTACCATTTGGGCTAACCTCCGCCCCGAGGGTTTTCACCAAACTGATGGCGGTGGTGGCAGCGAGTATCAAAAGAAGGGAGATTCACGTCTACGCTTACATGGACGATTGGCTAATCAGGGCGAATTCATCTGATCGAACCCAGGAACATCTGGCCTTGGCCTGCCACTTCGTACACAGTGTGGGCTTTCTCTTACAAGAAGTCACAAATGATTCCAAGCCAAAAATTCCAATTAATCGGAGCAATCCTGGACACTTCCTCAGGGAAAGCCTTGCCTCCCGAGGAGAGAGCTCATCACATTCTGCAGATGGTAATGAAGTTTCAAAATGCCCAACATCTACTGGCATTCGACTTTCTAAAGTTGCTAAGCCTCATGGCATCCTGCATTTTTCTGGTGCCAGAGGCCAGGTTGAGGATGAGATCTCTTCAGTGAGCCCTCAGGACTCAATGGTCCCAGTTTTTATGGGAGATGTTTGATCTTCTACAAGTCCCGACCAAAGTGGCTCAAGATCTCCTATGGTGGGCTTGCAAGGAGAATATCCTCAAGGGGGAACCTTTTTGGCAACCATGGCCGGAGATAACGGTAGTGACGGATGCCTCACTCACGGGGTGGGGAGTCCACACCAACGATCTGACAATCAGCGGTCGTTGGTCTCCATCGGAGTCCAAACTACACATAAACCTTTTGGAGCTGAGAGCAATCAGACTAGCGCTGAAGGCTTTTCTGCCCTCTGTACAGGGAAAGAATGTTCTGATAATGACGGACAACACAGTGGCCATGTACTACCTCAACAAAAGAGAAGGCGTAGGATCACTTCCACTGTGCAGAGAGGCAATGCAACTCTGGTGCTGGGCAAGGCAAGAGGGAATCTCTTGCACGGTAGCAGATGCTCTGAGCAGGCAGAGCACAGTATCCCATGAATGGGAGCTAGCTCAGGAAGTCCTTCAAGAGATCTTCGGCCTTTGGGGAACCCCTCAAGTGGATCTGTTCGTGACCGGGGCCAACCGGAAGTGCGAACTGGATTGCTCAAGGGAATTTCCCCCAAGAGGAGCTCTAGGGGAAGCGTTTGTAGTGGACTGGGTATTTCCACTTCTTTACGTGTTTCCTCCAGTCCCTGTTATTCCTCTCGTAATTAGGAGGTTGAGAAAGTTCAGGAAAACCATGATCCTAATTGCCCCAGATTGGGCCAGGAGGACATGGTACCCGGACCTTCTGGACATGTCTATGTGCCCTTCAATACGTCTTCCACAAAGAGAGGATCTCCTTTCGCAAGAGGAAGGTCAGGTTCTCCATCCAGAGGTCACGACAGTCAGCCTTCACGCATGGTTTCTGAGAGGCTAAGATATAAGGATTGGGACCTCCCGGATGACATAATGGCGATTTTGCTTTCGGCCAGAAGGCCAGCAACAAAATCCCTGTATCCGTGTCTTTGGAACAAGTTCAGTAACCGGTGCAGGGATAAGAAGGTGGGTCCATTTCTTTGTAATGCTCCAACAGTACTTTCTTTTCTCTTACACTTAGCTAATTTGGGGCTCCAAGTTCGAACGATAAAAGGTTTTTTGGCAGCGCTAGTTATCTTTAAGCGCTCCTTGGAAGAGGAGTCCTAGTTCAGAATGCCTCTAGTCATTACATTCTTGAAAGGGTTTACAAATGTATACCCTCCAACACCTTTTCAGGTGCCCATCTGGGATTTAAATCTAGTCTTAAAATTTCTCATGTGTGCTCCTTTCGAGCCTTTACATTCTTGTCCATTAAGATTGCTCACTCTTAAAACAATTCTGTTAGTGGCTATAACATCAGCCCACAGGGTACGTGAGTTGCAGGCACTGTCTTGTAAGCCTCCTCACACTATATCCCATAGGGACAAGGTTATTTTAAAAGCTAAGCCATCATTGTTGCCTAAAATAGTGTCTGATTTTCATCTGTCACAAAAGATTGTCTTACCTTCCTTTTATCCTCCACCTCATGCTAGTAAGGAAGAGGAAAGATTACATAGACTGGACCCAAAAAGGGCTCTCATTTTCTATATTTCCAGATTGGCAAATCCCTGATAATGTGACCAACTATTTGTTGGATATACTGGGCACAAATTGGGCCGTGCAGTATCTAAACAAACTCTATCCAGATGGATAATTTTAGCAATCTCTGAATGCTATAAACTAGCTGGGAAAGAGCCTCCGAATGGATTAAGGGCTCATTCAACCAGAGACATGCCAACTTCCACAGCCATTCAGAGGGGTGTCCCAGTGCAGGATATTTGTGCTGCGGCCACTTGGTCGTCAGTGCGCACCTTTGTAAAGCATTACTGCTTGGACTCTACTTCTTACCAAGGAGGACTATTTGCAAAAGTTGTCCTTCATTCAGTCTATAATTAAAATTCCTAGTACTCCCACCTCCAAAATGACCACTGCTATGGGAGTCTATCATAAGATGAGGAATACGTGGGAGGACACAATCCATTTGAAGAACAAGTTACTTAGTAACTGTAACGTTCTTTCCATTGCATGTTCCTCCCACGTATTCCTCATCGACCCTCCCATCCTACCCCTCCGTACAGTTTACGCAAGTTGCACTCTGACTTCCTTAAGAGCCTGAAGACTTAAAGCCTGATCAGCTGATGCGACTATGAATACTGTAAAAACAGAACTGAGGTAACGGGAGCTGCTCGAGCCCTTTATACAGTGGATGACGTTGATGCCCAACGGCGGCCCTCGAAGGACTTCAACTCTGTGGTCTCGAACAGCGCCCCCTGGTGAAACATTTTTCCGAAGCAGCTGAAGCTGGGATACGAATATCATAAGATGAGGAATACGTAGGAGGAACATCCAATCGAATGAACGTTACAGTTGCTAAGTAACCTGTTCTTCTCTACACAAACTGGGTGTCAGGAAAAGGCATGTAGCTGGTGGTACAATCAAAGCTAAGACTGTGTATGATATCAAGAAAAATCCTAAAGCCAGTTATACACGAAGGCTCATTTGTTTTTACTGTACAATGAGCCCTGGAAGCAAGAGAATCGCTCCCAGACTACATTTCCCAGAAGGCCTGTGTAAGCACAGGCCTCCCAGCACAGCCAGAGACACTCCCTGGAATGCGCGCATACGCGCACAATTATATGATATGATATGGCATTTATAACGCGCCTATACACAAGTGCTCGTGCAAATGCCTTTCAAGCAAGACAGACTTGTCTCCAACGAGCGCCTGCAGGCAAGCCACTGCAGGGCCAGATCCCACCTGTAACTGCTGCAGGCCCAGCTCCAAGCAACAGATAAGTGAACGCTTACATCCATATGTGCTCCAGTGTTTCTGCTTCTGTTAAGAACACGAATACACTTACAGCAACACAACCCTTGGGGGAACCATTACTGCCACATTGTATAACCCAGGGAACCATTACGGTCGCATTGCATGAGCAAGGTGTCACGCTCACCTGATTCCCACGGAGATGCAGTTCTGGCTTCGAGTGCTGATGCTTCTTCAATGGTGAAGCGCAGGACTCTGAAGATGGACTCACTGGCTCACAGGAATATTCCCCTGTGCATGAAAAGGGAGTATTACCTACTGACGGAATAATGCTCAAGCCTCCCACTCCCTTCCAACCCTCCACGATACCCATCCTCGATTCCCTGTGAAGTCTCACCTTAGGGTCAGGAAGGATGAGCTCTCCATCCTGCTTCTGATGCAGGGGCGCGTTGAAACCCAGTTACTTCACTGGATTGAGGTTTGAAGGGATTTCAAATAAGCTTGACTATTCAGGTAAGGCGCTGTAAGAGTTCTGTAGCAAGTTCAAAAGTTCAAGCTTAATAATAATGTTCATTGTCTTATTGCAGCAAGCGCTAACGCTTATGTCTTTTTCCCCTTAGGGGCCGGGGTTCGGAATGCCGGAGATATGGCGCCGACCCGAAGTGAAACGTGCAGTTCCAGTAAATGACAGGTAAGTTCTGGATGAGCGTTCGGGTAATGTCTTTGCATTCGCTCATTCAATGTCTTTGTCTTTTTTCCCCATAGGGGCCGGGGTCCGGAATGCCTGGAAGCGGCAGGACCCGAAATGAAATGGGAATTACCCAACAGGTAAGTCTTAGAAGGAAACTGAGCTTTTCCTATTCCCTTCCTTCTCTCACCTTGTGTTCCAGTCTTTTTCTCTCTAGGCTCTGGGAAGTGGCTGCGGATCTGGATGATCGCTGCTGAAGATGGAGGTGCCCAGGAAAGGTGAGTGAAATGCAGCGCTGCAGCGATCGAAGCGAAATGCTTTTAAAATGATGTCTTCCCTTTCAGGATTGTCGGTGTGATGCCTCCGTGATGCCTCCGTGATGCTGCTTTAGCAGGTAAGGTCTTCTTTCTCTCCAATTCTCTCTTAGCAGGTGACCCAGGATGCTGACAGGCGTGGCTGAAGTTCAGAAGCAGGAGCTGACACGGTGAGCAGAACAACGCGAAGCGTGAGTTGCTGATCGGGTGTGGTTTAAATAGCTTTGGAAGAAGTTCCAGGTATGTATCCTTCCACCGACCACACCCAGGGAAAGTAGTCCCACAGGTAAAGTAGTTCCATTCAGGCCTCAAGAGGGCCTGGATGTAGCAGCATGGTCTGCATCAGGTAAGTGCACATTAAAACACTTGAACACATGTCTAGCTTTATGAGCCTGGCGCCTAAGGCGCCAGGACAGGGGTCCAACATGAGCCTGGCGCCTAAGGCGCCAGGACTGTGTCCAAAGGGCCCCAGCTTGGGCCCGCTGGCACTTCCCTGGGTGAAATGATGCCTGCCTCTGGGGTTGCTGGGTCGGACCTGGCTCCTTGGAGGTAGGCATCATGACAGTACCCCCCCTCAAGGCCCCTCCCAAGGTTGTTCCCTCCGGGGGTTTTGGCTTGTTCGGAAATCTCCGGTGGAACCTTTGTATTAATCGAGGTGCGTGAACATGGTTACTAGGCTCCCACGATCTCTCCTGAGGTCCATATCCCTTCCAGTCAACAAGATAGAAGAGTTTTGACTTTAACACCTTGGAGTCTAAAATGTCTTTAACTTCGAATTCTAATTCCCCTTCAATTTGAACTGGGTCTGGAGGTTTGGACAGTCGGGTTCCTGGTTGTACTGGCTTCAAAAGTGATGCATGAAAAACTGGATGAATACGCATGTTAGACGGTAAATCCAATTTAAAGGCCACGGGATTGATTATAGCCTTGATGGGATAAGGCCCTATGAATCTGGGATTCAAGGTTCGCGGGCCCTTGAGGGGTAAATGTTTTATTGCTAGCCATACCTGATCTCCTACTTGGTAAGGAGGAGTTTTACTTTGGTGCAAATCAGCGTTTTCTTTATACTTTTTCTTGGCTTGCTGTAAATGAATTGCAGCTTCTTTGAAGGCTCGGGTTATTGTGGAATGCAGATGATTTACTGCGGGCATTTCCAGGGTCAGAGGTGGATCTAGATTAGAGGTCCGAGGATGGTGACCATACAAAGTATAAAAAGGAGTTTGTCCGGTTCCAGAATGCACTGAATTGTTGTATGCATATTCTGCGATCCAAAGGATGTCTTTCCAATTTAACTCGGATTGGTGTAACATGCACCGAAGATATTGCTCGAGAGTCTGATTGGTTCTCTCGGTTTGTCCGTCGGTCTGGGGGTGGTGGCTGGTGGATAGCCGCACATCTATTTGTGCTAGTTGGCAACACTTCTTCCAAAAATGGGAGATAAATTGACTTCCACGATCCGAGACTAATATGGAAGGGAAACCATGTATGCAAACTATATTCTCCAGAAATTCCTTGGCCAAGGTGGAAGCTGAAGGCAAACCTTTTAAAGGGATAAAGTGGGCCATTTTGGAGAATAGATCCACAATTACAAGGATAGTGTTGTAACCAGCACAAGGAGGCAGGTCAGTTATAAAGTCCATTGACAAGGTGTGCCATGGTGCCGGTGGAATGTCCAAGGGTTGAAGTAGGCCGGCTGGCCTTTTCTTTTGACCCTTGTTTTGGGCGCAAATTCCGCAAGACAATACAAAAGACTTTATGTATTTTCTCCAAGAAGGCCACCAGAAGTGGCGTTTGATTTTTTCCTCTGTTTTAGCGATACCAGGGTGTCCTTCCATTAATGATTCATGATGATGGGCAATAACAAGTTCTTGCAATTCTTTACTAGGCAGAAACAACCGCTCCTGGAAGTAGGGTAAGTCATCCTTAACGGTGTAATGAGGACCCTTTTGACTCCATTCCAGTAAGGCTGAAGAGTCTAGAAGTTGTTTTACTTGCGTTTGGATGTCCTCAATAGTTTGCAATGAAGTTAGGCCTAAGATTCTTTGTTCAGGTATGATTGGCAAAGGTTCTAAACTCGAATTGGGTTCTTCCATGCCAATCCGGGATAAGGCGCCCGCTTTACCATTCTTGCAGCCAGGGCGATAGGTAATTACAAAATCAAATTCCGCAAAGTATAGAGCCCATCGGAGTTGTCGTGAAGATTGAGCTTTGGCCGTCTTTAAATACTGTAAATTTCTGTGGTCCGTAATTACGGTGATGGTGTGTCTTGCCCCGAGAAGGTAGTGACGCCAAGCCTTGAAAGCAGATTTAATAGCCAGTAACTCTTTGTCGGTAATTGCGTAGTTGATTTCAGGAGGAGAACATTTCCTGGACCAAAAGGCCACAGGGTGTAGTTGGTTAGTTTCTGGGTCTCTTTGCGACAGGACAGCTCCCATGGCCGAACTGGATACGTCGGTTTCCACAATGTAAGGGAGATCTGGGTGCGGGTGCTTCAATATAGGTGCAGAGGTGAATTTGGTTTTCAGGTCCTGAAAGGCTTGTTCGGCCTCAAGAGTCCATTCAAAGCGTTTGTTTTTCTTTAGGAGAGCTGTGATGGGTTGGACTGTTCGGGAAAATTCCGGGATGAATCTTCGATAGAAATTGGCGAAGCCGAGCATGCTCTGAACTCCCTTCACCGAGCTAGGAGATGGCCATTTGAGGATGGCGTCCACCTTTTGCGAGTCCATTCGGACTCCTTGAGGTGTCAGGATGAATCCGAGAAACTCCACTTCTGTGGTACGAAAAACGCATTTTTCGAGCTTTGCAAATAGTCTGTGCTGGCGCAGTTTCTCAAGAACTGCCCTAACATGTTTTCTGTGATCGGATTCTGAAGAAGAGTACACCAGGATGTCATCAATATAAACAATGACACAGACGTCGATAAGTTCCCGAAGAACATCATTCATAAAGTACTGAAAGGCGGCAGGTGCATTGCACAAACCGAAGGGCATCCCCTGATATTCGAAGAGCCCAAATTTGGTGCGCAATGCAGTCTTCTATTTGTCGCCTTCTTTTAAACGCACCAGGTTATAAGCTCCTCGGAGATCTAACTTGGTGTACACACA
Source organism: Ambystoma mexicanum (assembly GCF_040938575.1). Classification (NCBI taxonomy): domain Eukaryota; kingdom Metazoa; phylum Chordata; class Amphibia; order Caudata; family Ambystomatidae; genus Ambystoma; species Ambystoma mexicanum. The sequence goes on from NC_090926.1 coordinate 1,046,929,168, forward strand.
AGCGTCTTTCACCTGGTCGATAAGCTCAGGGATCAGGGGCAGAGGGTAACGATTCTTAATCGTTATTTGATTTAGGGCGCGATAGTCTATACATGTTCTAAGGTCGCCCTCTTTTTTCGGCACGAAGAACAGAGCTGAGGAGACCGGAGACTTGGACGGGCGAATAAAACCATTGGCTAGGTACTGATCTAAATACTGACGCAAGTGTAGGTTCTCAGGTTCCGTAAGAGCAGAAATCCTACTACAAGGTAGTTGAGCATTGGGTACCAGATCGATTTGGCAATCATAAGACCGATGGGGAGGTAACGTGTTAGCCTGTTCCTTCTGAAAAACGTCTTGGAATTCTTGGTATTCTGACGGTAGCTGTACAGGGGTGGAAGTTGCTGAGGCTAGACCCATAACTGGATTTCTTGGGTAACAAGTTGGTTCACAATCAGGAAAACTTATCTTCTGTGCTCGCCAGTCAATTCTGGGATTATGTGTTTCTAACCAAGGAATTCCAAGAATTACTTGAAATTGTGGGGCCTTGATCACATCAAACACGATTGTTTCCCTATGTCCATCCTGACCCACCAGTGTCATTTCAACAGTGGAATGCGTTACAGGCCCTGAGGCTATTTCGGTTCCATCTACTGTAGTAATGACATCTTGGGTTACTTTCGGGCGGAGAGGGAGCTTAATCCTGGAAGCCAATTCACGGTCTATGTAATTTCCAATAGCTCCACTGTCGATGTATGCTTTTATAGCATGCAACAGCTGAGGCTGTTTTGGGTCCACGAGCACCATTGGCATGACAAAATGCGAGGTCAAAGAGTTTGTTTTCAAGCTCGGCAAGCGGACCCCTATGCTTGTCGGGCTAGGTCGTTTCCCGAATCAGGTGTCAATAAATCGTTATCAGTGGCTCCAACCACCTTCTTAGGTGGTTTAACCGGACAATTTCGAAGAAAGTGACCGGAAGTCCCGCAATACAGGCAAAGTTGCTTTTGCCGCCTTCTCTCTCGTTCCTTCTGCGTTAATGGTCCTTTAACACCGCCGATTTGCATAGGTTCGGATACGTCGGAACTCTTGGAGTTAGCGTGGGTTTTGATCGGTACTCGGGTTTCGTACTTGAACCGATCTGCTTTTCTGTTTTGAAGTCTGTGATCAAGTTGAACCACCAAGTCTATGTAGTCTGCGCAGACCTGGGGTGGATCTACTATCTGAGCTAGAACATCCTTAAGCTCTCCGCGCAGGCCTCGATGAAACAATGTGATCCTTTTGTTTTCTGGCCATCCAGTTTCCACAACCAGTCTATTAAAGGTGGCAACGTAGGACAGGAGATCCTGATTACCTTGTCGTAAGGATAGCAGTTCGTTATCAAGGGCCTGTCCTTGAGAGTGTCGAGCAAACAATCTTTCCATGCTGACCTGGAAACCCTGAAAATTCTGGAGAATGGGATCATCCTGATTTACCAATGGAATAGACCAATCGGCAGCACTGCCACTGAGGTAAGATAGTATAAAGGCTACCTTGGTCTGATCGTTAGGGAAGGCCCCGGGTCTGCATAGAAAGTGTAAACGACATTGGTTCATAAAGACGGCATATTTCTTGGGATCCCCCGCAAAACGTTCTGGCGGGGCCAAAGGCATGTGTTCAGGTAGATTGATTTGTACCGGGTTATTCAAACCCATTGATGTGGAAGTACCTCCGGAATTAGGTAAAGGAGTGTGCCCTGCCCGGGCCTGCAATAACCTTTTGGCCAGGTCATCTGTTCTTTCCTTGGATAGGATCAGTTCTCTTTTGAGAGCGTTAGTCTCCTGGCGGGCTGAGTGCACTTCTGCCCGTAATTCCCCCAAAAGCTGGGCCAGCTGATCTGTCTCGGAAGTCTCCATAGCGCCCGGGTGGGAAATTGTGGGTAGGCTTCGCGTTCTATCACGCTCACCTGATTCCCATGGAGGCGCAGGTCTGGCTTCGAGTGCTGATGCTTCTTCAATGGTGAAGCGCAGGACTCTGAAGATGGACTCACTGGCTCGCAGGAATATTCCCCTGTGCGTGAAAAGGGAGTATTACCTACTGACGGAATAATGCTCAAGCCTCCCACTCCCTTCCAACTCTCCACGATACCCTTCCTCGATTCCCCGTAAAGTCTCACCTTAGGGTCAGGAAGGATGAGCTCTCCATCCTGCTTCTGATGCAGGGGCGCGTTGAAACCCAGTTACTTCACTGGATTGAGGTTTGAAGGGAGTTCAAATAAGCTTGACTATTCAGGTAAGGCGCTGTAAAAGTTCTGTAGCAAGTTCAAAAGTTCAAGCTTAATAATAATGTTCATTGTCTTATTGCAGCAAGTGCTAACGCTTATGGCTTTTTCCCTTAGGGAATGCCGGAAATATGGCACCGACCCGAAGTGAAACGTGCAGTTCCAGTAAATGACAGGTAAGTTCTGGATGAGCGTTCGGGTAATGTCTTTGCATTCGCTCATTCAATGTCTTTGCCTTTTTTCCCCATAGGGGCCGGGGTCCGGAATGCCAGGAAGCGGCAGGAGCCGAAATGAAATGGGAATTACCCAACAGGTAAGTCTTAGAAGGAAACTGAGCTTTTCCTATTCCCTTCCTTCTCTCACCTTGTGTTCTTGTCTTTTTCTCTCTAGGCTCTGGGAAGTGGCTGCGGATCTGGATGATCGCTGCTGAAGATGGAGGTGCCCAGGAAAGGTGAGTGAAATGCAGCGCTGCAGCGATCGAAGCGAAATGCTTTTAAAATGATGTCTTCCCTTTCAGGATTGTCGGTGTGATGTCTCTGTGATGCTGCTTTAGCAGGTAAGGTCTTCTTTCTCTCCAATTCTCTCTTAGCAGGTGACCCAGGATGCTGACAGGCATGGCTGAAGTCCAGAAGCAGGAGCTGACATGGTGAGCGTCCAGCTGCGAGGAGCAGAACAACGCGAGGCTTGAGTTGCTGATCGGGTGTGGTTTAAATAGCTTTGGAAGAAGTTCCAGGTATGTATCCTTCCACCGACCACACCCAGGGAAAGTAGTCCCACAGGTAAAGTAGTTCCATTCAGGCCTCAAGAGGGCCTGGATGTAGCAGCATGGTCTGCATCAGGTAAGTGCACATTAAAACACTTGAACACATGTCTAGCTTTATGAGCCTGGTGCCTAATGCGCCAGGACAGGGGTCCAACATGAGCCTGGCGCCTAAGGCACCAGGACTGTGTCCAAAGGGCCCCAGCTTGGGCCCGCTGGCACTTCCCTGGGGGAAATGATGCCTGCCTCTGGGGTTGCTGGGTCGGACCTAGCTCCTTGGAGGTAGGCATCATGACACTCTTCCTCTGGAAAGGATTCACCTCCCGAGTTGAGGGAAGATCATATCTTGCAGATGCTTACAAGATTTCAACCTACCCAATATCTACCAGCTTTCGATTTTCTGAGGTTGCTGGGACGTCATGGCAACCTGCATTTTTCAGCTGCCAGAAGCCCGCCTAAGATTCATGTCTCTCCAGTGAGCCTTCTGATCCCAATAGTCACAATTCTCAAGCAGGATGACGCACCTTCTTCGGGTCACGAGCATGGACGCACAGTATGTCCTGTGGTGGGCCTGCAAGGAGAATATGATGATATGGCACCCTTTTTGGCAGCCCTGGCCACAGATACCAGGAATCACAGATTCTTACCTCATGGGCTGGGGAGCTCACATGAGCGATCTCACAATCAAAGGTCTTTGATCCCCATCAGAATCCAGACTACACAAACCTTTTAGAGCTAAGGGCATTCAGAATGGCGCTGATGGTCTTTTTGCCGTCCATATAGAGGAAGAATGTCCTGATAATGACGGACACCACAGTGGCCATGCATTACCTCAACAAGATAGTAGGTATAGGGTCACTACCACAGTGCAGGGGGGGAGAGTGCAATACAGCTCTGGTTTTGAGTGCTACAAACCATGATCTCTCTGTCGGCTGTTCACTGAGCTGGAGAAGAGAATACGATGGCAAATGCTTTTAGCGGGTAGAGCACAGTCCCCCATGACTGGGAGTTGGTCACCAGTCCCTGTCATTCTTCATTTAATCAGGAGGTTGAGGAGGTTTTGGAAGGCCGTGATCCTGATAGCTCCAGATTGACCAGGAGGACATGGTACTCAAACCTTTTAGACATGCCCATCTGCCCTCCATTCTTTCTTCCCCAGAGAGTGAACCTACTCTCACAAGAGGTAGGCTGTCTTCTTCACCCACACATCAGAACTCTGTACCTTCACTATAGGTTTCTTTGGGGTTAACATGCAAACATTGGGACCTCCCGGAATATGTGATGGGGTGGTAGACCCTTGCAGGGGAGAGGACTTGACTGTACCAGTCCAGAGCAAATGTGAGGCCACGCCCCCTTCCCAGAAAGCAGCATATATTGCACCAGGCACGCGCATCAGCGCACGCACATCTGCAAGAGTGCATCTGCAGAGTGTTGTTTGCCTACCTGTTGCCTGCCACTAGGATTGTTGGACCACTAATTTGGGACTTTAAAACTTGCTAAAGGTATCCTACTTTGGACATTGACTTCAGAATACACAAACAGCCTCTAAAGAGAACTTGTACTTCACTGGGACGAATTATTAATCCCATTTTTTGTATTTCTTTAACAGAACGTGAGGCACATACCCCCTTCCCAGAATGCAGCATATATTGCATCGGGCAAGTTCATCTGCAGAGTGCGCTATTGCAAACTGTTTGTAAGAATAGAAATGTCAGAACGGAACCATGACAGTTTAATGAACATCATAGCTATGAATATGGATGATAACATGAATGTAAATAAATTTCTAGCAAGCTTACAAAAGATTGTGACAACCTTTTTGTATGATTTTGGTCTCCCAATGCCTGGGGATGATATTGAGGTTACGAGTTTTCAGAAACATCTTAAAAAGAGAGCTATGGGGTGGGATATGTGCAATAACAAAACTCAGTAGGAACAAACGGTATACTCACTGTACTTTTATGGGATATGAAATTGGGAAACCAAAAAGATACATTACCAAACTTTGCTATCTGCGGCTGTTACGTTTCATCCTATTGCTTTGGTTTAATGTACTACATTGCTGTGAATTCTTGGGGAGCTGGTCGACTGTTCTGTACCAAGATAGTTTACACCGCTTGTGCAAGAAAGAGATGGAAACTAATAGACATCTACTGACAAACTGTATGTATTGTCAAGAATATTACAATAAAGATTATAGGTAGCTGGTTAGCGATCCGAGAATGGTACTGACTGACCAATATTGGTCAGCCATATATACAGCAGACACATTAGTGTATGTGGGAGCGGCATACTATATTTTGAAAGAAATTGGAAAAAAGTTGCATATAAACCAGCTTTAGAATTCACCCATCACAAGCATCATCTTGGCTATATAGTTATGGAGGTAATTTTAGTGGTGTCTTTTATTATTATTATTATTGTTTTTTATTGGTGAGGCTTGCGATCAATGCTTTCTGTCTTAAATTTACACATTTTAATGTTAGAAGAATTGATTAAGTAGAAGGTTCATGATTTGTTGTTAATTTTATATGATTAGATCCAATATGTATATAATTTATGTAGTGATACATTTGTTCAGTACTGTTTGTAAATCTCCAGCCCAAGAGCAGGAGCTCTGGTCATGCAGCGCTGTACTGCTGGAGCTGCACCTTCCTTCCCTACCTTGCCTGGAGACCTAGGTAAGATTTGGCCCTATTACCATGTACCCTAAACCACCATCAGGGTGCTCTGCACTCCGCTCTACAATCACTATCCATTGAAGTTACAATTTGAAATTGTCATTATTCCATTCTGCCGCTTCAACTACCCCTGATTCAGACCCTTTATGGTCTGTTGCCCTGCATCCACCATTATCCTCCATGAGGCTTACCCCTCCTAAAGATGCCCGCCTTCATCCAGTGCTAATAGGCATCTGCCTCTTGGAATTGCCCTGATTGGCTGCTTCGTTTGTACTTCAGCCAATAGGGTCTCGCCAGCAGGCGAGCACCGGCCCACGCTAAGGCACACGAAAATGCTGCTGACTGAGCCCACTGAGCGCCGGCGACGCTGCGCCACTCATCTTGTCGTCCATCAGGCCACCCTCTCTACACACTGCACCAGTTATTGATCAGGTCAACCCACGGTGAGTCCTATCGCCTACCTCAAGCAGGTCCCTCCGTATCTGCTCCCTCAGCACACTCTCCAAGCAACTGCACAACGTTTCCACCTTCCCGTTCATAAAGGCAATGGCTCTCTCGCTGATTCACCGTCCGCAACCAGAACGACCTTTGATGCACACAGCATCTACCCGCATTTGGTATTGACGTACGAAGCCCAGCCAAATCTGTTGGCCGGCAGCACTGTTCTGATCCACTTTACAAAATAGTTATATGCCATATATCGCATTATGCACTTTCTGTGCTATATTGCTCCTGCACTCACTAATTTCAAGCGGCTCTATTGACTCAGTACGTGCCGCCTGGTACCATATATAACTCTCACTAAACTGTATTGCACTGCTCCTTACACATGTTGCTCACCACTCTCACTGGATAATATAAATCGCTGTCGGCAGCTCTGCCCTACTACAGCTCCCTCACCCTGTATATGCCGCTCTCATTGCCATACTCCCCATACTGCTACTCGCTTCATCACTTTGTGATGTATACTGCTCACACTACAGATCCATGAGCTAATGATCCTAGCTGAGCGACTTAGCTTGTATTACACTCTTGTCTATCAAAGCTGAAGAAACTGTTTATATAGAACGCATATCCTGCCCATAACGCTTATTGCCTGTAACTTGTAAATGTTGCCTAAAACCCACTGCCCTATATTTTAATGTTTATACGTGTATTGGTTGCCTGCAACTAACCCGACCTATACATTATCAGACCACCTGCACAGTAACAAATGTACACTAAAATAACTGCACAGAAAACTGTTACTATGATTATATAGCCTATGTTACTATGCCTACTATGCTTATTTAGCCCATGCTACTATGTTTGTATAACCATACATGCACTGCAATTATCACACATTGCGTTGGCACCAAATCCCCTACCAGCCATCTCCCCCGCACACCTTCTCACACTCCCCCATGCATGCTACGCTCTCACAGATGTTTGCCATCACAACCAACAGACCACCTCCACCTCCCTCGCGCCAACACACATCCACCATCTCCACCCCACATCTCCTCCTCTTATCCTTATCTGTTATTCTCACCACTTCCTGGATAAACTGTGTCATGTCCCCCTAGGTCACACACATACCACTAGTACCTACACAACATCTCTGCACCACAACCCTCACACAGACCACTTACCAGAGCCTTCACCCTGCCAATTCGAATGTCCACACCCTCCTTCACAACAGGTTCACCAGGCTCAGAGCACACACAGAGCCCAGTGTTCCCCCATGCACTCCAGTCACCATAGAAACCACAGACTTAGCTCTCGCACCCCTTTCACACTACATTACACACAACAACCACGTTCAACGCCCTACCATCCCCACACCACAAATACACCTCTCATGCGCACATCTATCAACAGCAAACTCACCCCCCCCCCAGGACATGCCAATACCCCTCCCACCTACCCTGACACTACAACCAACTCCAATCCAACCTTCAAAAAGACAACTCCCAACTACACCCTCAAATGCACCCTTATTAATACGCACTCCCTCCCTGCACATGCACTCGAGATTAATGACCTCATCACATCCAATGACCTGGATATACTGGCAATCTCTGAAACATGGCTCCATGAGGCATCTGTCCCAGTCATCTCTCCTGCCCTCCCTCAAGGATACTCTATCCCTCAAGGATACTCTATCCTTAGACAAGACCTTAAAACCTCCAAAGGAGGAGGCATAGCCCTCATCTCCAAGGAGACTCTTGCCATCAGACTCTGCAACCAGGCCTGGGAAAATACTGCTGACCTCCTCTCAGCCAAATTAACATTATCTCCCAACTGCACTATAAACATCATGATCACATATAGATCTCTCGGCACAGCCCCGGGCTATCAAAAGCACCTACTCCAAATCTTAGTGAACAACCTAAAGAACTCCACCAAAACCATTCTACTTGGAAACCTGACCCGTGGCTTACATGACCCAAAGGACAAAGCTGCCTCTGCTCTTGCCATAGAGCTAACAGACTTAGGTTTCACCCATAGAGTCTCGCTACCCAGCCACAATAAAGGTTGTGCCATTGACTGGATTGCGGACCACAACTGCTCCTCCTCCATCACTAATATCTGTGCCCTCCGCTGAACAGATCACCATTGTGTCCTTTTTAACATCCCCAACAGTCCCACTACAAAATTCTCTCGCACGCCCCATCAACCAAAGCTAGAAGCTCTAAAAAACTCACCTCGACCAACCTCCTTCCCCTTCTTGACACCCCCGAGCTCAAACCACCATTTGTCAACAACCCCATTGCCCATGCCAACATCTATGCCCAAACCCTCACCCAAGCCATTGAAACCATAGCTCCACTGGAAGAAAAAAAAAGAAAAAAAATCCTTGTACACTAACTCATGGTTTACAGAAGAATGATCAGCTCTACGTATAGCCAAACACCAGGCCATAGCCAAATGGCAATCTACGCCTAATCAATCCACACTAGCAGACTTAAAAAACATCTCCTCTACATACAAAAAAACTATATTCACTGTCAAATCTGATTCATTTAACCTTAGAATCTCCACAGCCAGTTCCAGATCTAAAGAAATCTTCTCAATCTTCAAAGAGCTCATCACCCGCTCCACCAGTCCCGACAATATAGTCAAAAACGAAGCCTAGTGTTCAAGCATTCAGGCAGCCCTCATAAACAAAGTCCAGCTTCTCCAGAAAAAAATCAATCACAGCTCAAAGCACAGCACAAAGACCAGCACACATCAGCCTATCCCACCCACTCCTTTACCAGAAACACCTGTCTTCTCCTTCAGAGACATCATAGAAAAGGAAGTTGCTGACCACCTCCAACACATCAAACCATCCACATGTAAAGGGGACATCTGCCTACCGACTATCATCAAAGAATGTTCTGATGCACTCAACCCCATTATCATGGCATTTATCAATGCGTCATTCTCCACAGGAATTGTCCCATTAAGCCTTAAAGAAGCGTGGGTCTGCCCGCTCATCAACCAACCTTCTCTAGAACCCACATGCCCCAACAACTACCGCCCCATCACCACCGTCCCTTTCCTCCTCAAAATCCTTGACGAAGCTGCCCACAACCAAATCCAACATTACCTTGAAACCAACGCCATCCTAGGTAGGAGGCAGGCAGGCTTCCGCAAAGGGCATGGCACAGAAACTGCCCTCTTAGACTTAAAAACCAAATTACCAAAAAAATTGGACATGGGAAAACCTGCCCTCCTGCTCCTCCTAGATCTCTCTGCGGCATTTGACCTTGTTGACCATGACATTCTAAACTCGCATCTCTCCAACGCAGCCCACTTTTCCACTCAAGCCACATCATGGATTACCTCCTTCTTAGAAGGAAGTGTTATGAAAGACTACTCTGATCAGGCCAATGCAGCTCCACCACCATCCACTGTGGTGTGCTGCAGGGCTCCTGCACTGCGCCTACCCTCTACAATCTATTCACAAAACCGCTTTTTGACATGCTGGACTTGCTCGGCATAGCTTACACGAACTATGCTGACGATACTCAAGTCCTCCTCCCTCTCACTGGGTCATACGACCAAGACGCAGCTGCCCTCCTTCAGATCTATACCACCTTCCAAACCTGGATGGCTGCCAATGGCTTGTGCTGAAACCGGGACAAAACCGAGAACATTCTCCTAGGTCCCAAGGAAATACTGCCTAAACTGAAACCTGAAATACAACCATTTCACCATTGACAACACAAACGTACTTGTCTCCACCTCAGTCAAGACCCTTGGAGTCCACATTGACTGAACCCTCTCGATGACACGCCAGGTCAATGCCATTGCCTCTGCTTCTGCACACACTACCAAATTAATAAATGCCATAAAATCCTTTCTCATCACCCAAAACAGACTTTCAATCGCAGGCGCCACAATAGGAGCTAAACTTGACTATTGCAATGCTCTTTTGGCAGGCACCTCTGCAAAAAACCTTAACAATATCCAAACAGTTCAAAACAATGCGCTCCGCGCAGCTCTCTCCATCCCTAAAAGAGACCACATCTCCCAGATCAGACGAGACGCACACTGGCTCCCAGTAAAGGAGAGAATCAACTTCAAGATCCTCACACTTGCACACAAATGCATCAATCTCTCTGCCCCTTCCTAGCTATCAGAAACCATACTTAGGAACACCTCGACACGCCCTAAAAGAAGTCACCTTGCCAACCAACTCCCAAGTTCCAGCTGTCAAAAGAACAAATGCCGGCAGCATTGGCTTTCCACACATTGCACCCAAACTATGGAACACCCTTCCCAACTCTCTCAGAGCTGAACCCTCCTTATCCATCTTTTGCAAATCTCTCAAGACCACTCTGTTTAACTAGCCACTGCATGCTTCCAGAGTCTCCGTACAGTCTGCTCCCCCTGCATCCTCCAACCCAAAATGTTGCCTAGGATCTTCATGTAACCACCTTCCCATGTAAATTTTACTTTTAACCACCCTTCGCTATGTAACCACGAAGCACTACTTTGCACTGTAACTAATGCTTGCCATGTAACCACGAAAATCTCTTATCCTATGTAACCAGCAAGACTTTATGTAACAGCACCACGATGCAAATAAATAAATAAATGTGTTGCTTGTAATAGATCCTTTTACACATGTTTTTTTTTTTACAAATGTTTATATGTAAAGTGTATAAGGTTTTAAATAACCAATTGCACTATAAATTAAATAAAAAATAAATAAAAATTAAAAAAAAGATGGGGTGTTGCTTTTGGCCAGAATGCCAGAAACGAAAGCCCTATACCACTGCCATTGGAATACGCTTTGCAGCTGCTGTAGAGCTAAAGATAATAAACCTTTCACTTCCAGTACACCTGTAGTACTTTCATTTTTACTACACCCAGCCCAACAGGGGCTACTTGGCAGCGATATCCATATTTAAACGGGTTTATAGTCATAATATCGAAAAAATAATGTCGAATTACAAAAATGTCGAATTCAAAAATGTCGAATTCAAAAATGTCGAAAACACATACATATAATAGAAAAAGTCATTAATTCGAAAATAAAATGTCGAAAAAAAATCGAAAAAACAATGTTAAAATAAGTATGTAAAATGTCACACATACTAACGTTTTTTTATTGGGGGGGGGTCCCCCTCCAAACCCCCCATCCCAAACCCCTACCCCAACCCTCCACTCCTCCCCATCCCCCCCAACACCCCCCATGGATATACCTTTAATTTTTTTTAAAAAGTATTTAATAAAACATTAATTAAATAATTAATTATTAAAAAACCCCATCCCAAACCCCTACCCCAACCACCCCCCCCCACTCACCATGGATATACCTTTAACCATTTAAAAAAATTATGTTTTATAAACTATAATTAATTAATTATTTATTTAAACATTAATTCGAAAAAAAATCGAAAATTCGACATTTTTGTAATTCGACATTTTTATTTTCGAATAAATATTTTCGACATTTTGACTTTCGACATTATTGTATTCGACATTATGACTGGACACCATTTAAACGCACATCAGAGTAAGGCTTCTATTAGAAGATACCCATTGTGATTCAGTTCCTCAGCGGACTGACACATATTTTCCCACCGGTCCCTTTCATAGTCCCGGCTTGGGATCTGAACTTGGTAGCATTTTCATGGGAGCTCCATTTGAACCTCTCATTACCTGACCACTCATGTCATTAACCCTCAAAACAATCTTTCTAGTAGCCAGCATTTCTGCTTGCACAGTGACCGAGCTACAAGCTCTATTATGTAAACCTCCTTTCACTATATTTTCCAGGGCGTAGGTAGTTTTTAGGGTTCTTCCTTTATTCCTTGCCAAGATGGTGTCCGAATTCCATCTGACACAAAAAATTACCATACCAGCATTTTATCCTTCTCATCCTTCCAAGAAGGAAGAGTGGTTGCATAGACTTGATGCTAAAAAGGCTCTACGTTTTCATATTTCCAGAATGGCAAATGTCAGGCAAGATGATCAACTCTTTATTGGTTATACTGGACACAGACTAGGACAGGCTGCGACTAAACAAACTTTGTTACGTTGGAACATTCTGTGTATTTCAGAATGTTATTCTATAGCTGGGAAAGATGCCCATGAAAATCTAGGGGCACACTGCACCAGTGGAGTGGCAACCACTTCGGCTCTGCAGAGAGGTGTACTAGTGCAGGACATCAGTAATGCTGCAATTTGGTCTTCGTTACACACCTTTTAAAAACATTACTGTCTAGACACCTTGTCGGGTCACGACCCTAGGTTTGGGAAAGCTTTTTTACCCATATAAACCAGCAAGAAAAATCCAATGGTCCCACCTCCTTCTATGAAACTGCTATGGGAGTCTATCAAAGATGAGGAATCTGTGAAAAGACACACTTCATTAGAAGAACAAATGACTTACCACTGGTAAAGTTATTTCTACTGGGTGCTCCTCCCTTGGATTTCTCATCCCCCTTCCAGCGTACTCCCCTGACTGATGGTGGTTGAATTTATTAACACACTTCTCTCTTTCAAAGCCCCTGGGAGTTTTTGTAGTCCTCAAGTCAGCTATGTAGAAAAGGGTAAAATAGAACTGAGGCAGCGGGCGCAGCACATGCTATTAACACCATCACTGAGGTTGCATCAGAGCACAGGTATGGATACCATCGAGGAACATCGATTCGATACAGCACAGCGTCCTCTGTTGTCATAAAAAAAATTCTGAGACTCCAAGCAGGATATCAGTATATCAAAGATGAGGGATCAGTGGACGCGTATAAGGGAACTGAGGTGTGGCACTGGAGGGCAGGAACAGCGTGTGTAGTCACCCTATCCTTGTGCCTACACGCACCTAAATGAAGAATGTGTAAAGGGGACGTGCATATTATGAGGTGCAAAAAGCTCTGGGTCACCTTCCCATGCGGGGGTGCTCATACAGTATGGAGGAATGGAGACTATGGAGGAGTACAGAGTCACTACGGTAAGTCACTTTTTCTTTTCTTGCCAGCTCAGTGTTGTTCATACTCAGCTTTTTTACTGTCCCTAACATGTCAAACTATTTCTAATTCAATTCACTGCCCACAAAAGAACATCTTTGCTTTTGTGAAAGGAGCCTTTTAACAAAACAAAGGGTTAATTCAAGTAGGACGGTCCAGTGATTGATAAGATTTAAGGGTTCCAGCTGCCTCCTTTTTATTATTTCACTGCAGACATTGATAGTTTATCCCTGCTGCCGCAGAGGCAGTAGAAACTCAGGACGACATGTGAATCGGCTCGTGGTTTCGAGAGAACGGGAAGCAGTTCCAATTGTCATGGGCCTCTTCTAAAGGCGAGTATAAGGACATGCTTGGACTAAGCCCCAGGTCACCCTGGGCCTCAGGATGCCCTGCTCTCCATAACTACAACAGAAAAAATAGCCTAGTGAATGAAGAACTTCGAGACTACGGTTAGACCAATTCCCTAAGGATTGTGCTCATATTCGTCTTGTGATCCAGATATGCAAAATAAGGCCGTATTCGCTGGTGGTCATTCACTAAGCCTTATTGTTGCACAATTACATTTGCGTTAGTGAAAATGTGCATATTGAGGGTGCTGCAAATTGCGCCTTATTTACAGAACTATGAAAAAGGCCATTTGCAACGATTTACAACGCAACAAAAAAAACCCTGAGACTTTGGTGCACCAGATACATCTATATTGCCTATTGGGAATGGTTGTCTGGACACCCATGCAGCCTTGAATTAGTACCTAACTTCTATGTTTCTTTTCCATATGTAACATTATGTAAAGTGGTCTTGCATAGCGCTTCTTCCACCATTTTGGGGGTTTCTTGACACCATCTAGAAAACGTAAAGACTAGAGATGAAACGTTATTATTATTTTTGTTTGGAAAGAAAACGAAAAAAGACCAATTGTAATATGTTACTCATTTCATTGGCATAATCTGTAGAAAACTGTAATATATAATTGCAATGTTAAATGTTTTTGCCCGTCTATAGACTAATTATTGTTATATAGCAAAAGTGTTAGAAGCAAATATTATGTGATTTCTGTGAACTTCCATTGCTTGCGGTAGGAGATGTCAGTGTGCTGCCCTCTTTGTAGCACATTTGTCATTCAAGTGATCAGGTGTTCAGACATAGTTAAAATCTAAAAGTGCAAATCTCCTTATGACAACTGACAAACATATATCTTTTTTTTCCTACTTAGGTCAGCCGCCACTTATCTAAACTATTTGACAGCATGTCCAATTTGGAGTTCAAAATGGATGCAAATAAGAAGCCTATAAAAGTTGCTCTAGGAATGTATAGTAAAGAAAATGAATATGTAATTTTTGATGCAGAGTGTGACTGTTCAGGACAGGTTAGTAATTTAAATCAATGATGATTTGTACCCAGCTCAACACGAATAACTGAATGGAGGTGGCTCGCTAAGAGTTGTGAATCTGTGCAGAATGGATCCTGCGCACATACCCACTCAATATCCAGGTCACTTCATTCACAACCGAGAGTTGCACGTTGAGGGAGATGCCAGGTGGCCCAACTTCGCACCACCCATCTCCAGTGGCCGTTTTTGATGTTGGGTGATCTGGGATCCTGAGCAGGCAGCTATATTGTAAATGATTGAAGGTCAGGTGTGGGGTATATTTTTCTTTAGTGGTGTGCTAATGTTTCCCCTGAATTAGTGTGAGCAACGGATTGTAGCAAGGGTGCCAGTAGCAAATGTAGGGATCGGGGAAGGAGGCCCACATAATTATTTTTAATTAATATGCATTTTACAGTACCATTGTTTAGAGAAACTGGTTATGGCAAGGGTGTATAGTACATGGCTAAAGTGTTGGTCTCGGACACTTCACACGGATGGCATAGCTGACATAGCCTTTCATCCTTTCTAGATAGGTAAATCAAGTACCATACATATGGGGTAATAATTACAGCTGTATATTGTACAACACTTCCATTCTGGTTGTGCCCATATGTATGCATTGCCACAGAAAAATACTTTCATGGCAATGCCCACAATATATACCAATATGACACTGTAAAGGTGCATGTTCTAATCCACAATCTATGACCACATGTGACCCTAAAACACTTGCCTTTGTTGACTGTTCCCAAATGCATACCAGTATTCCCCTGTAAAAATGTTTATTTTAGTGCCCAAAATATATGTCAGCATACCACTATAAAGTATATTTATAATGGCGTTGCCTGTAATATCTAGCAGCATGTCCATGTGGAAAACTTGCTCATGCTGGCTGTGCCCAAATATAAGCCAGAATTGCAACTGAAAGACACTTTCATAATATGGCTCACAATACGTAAGAATGCCACTGTAATGTACATGTTCATAATGTGTCTGTTCATACTACATGACAGCCTGGCCCTGGAAAATACTGGCTCATGTACTTTCACGTTGGCACCTACAGTATATGTAAGCATGGCACTTTAAAGTACATGGTCATGATTCCTGGCTCTATGATGTATTCCAGCATGGCCGTGTAAAATACTTATTTATGTCCGATGTGCCCGAATGTAACCAATATTGCAACTGTAACACCTTGATAATTGTGCTCACAAAATGTACCAGCATGCCAAAGAAAAAAGAACATTCATGCTGCTGATTCAGTACCCACAGCACCTTTCGTCTTTCCCCACCCTGCCAAACTCTCACACAAACACATAAACGCGTCGCAATTGTGCAGTCTATTACTCAGTCACTCGTACACACAGACTTACTGAAGCCAACTTGTTCAAATTCTTGCATACGCACACATATTGCAGAGTTCCTTGCCCCGGTAACTCAGCTTCTAAAGTCGAGGAATGTGAGGACTTTCGTGTCCAAATGCTAAAAATATTTGCGCAGGCGGCTTCTCCTATCCCCTTCTAGAGAGCCAGGAATCCTCAGGCATATCTATACCTATGCCCCTCAACAAGGCTAAGACGGTTTATTATTCTTTTCCGTATGGAGCAACTTCCGACCATGTGTAATGTGGGACCTAGGGAAAAGATCTCAATGGTTGGACGAATATGTCGTATATGTAATCTACCTGAAAGTCTGGAGACAGCCAAGCATCTACTAACTGAATGCACCATAATGAGACCCACAATTGTCAAGTATCTAGGAGAATTTGCCCATAATCTGGAATTCATACCGGAAAATCAATTTTGGCTATACTGTACTAATACAGCGAATATGCATCTTTTTATTGCATTATATAATGTATGGCTTCAGATTGAAAATGTGATGGATATTCGGATTTAAATGACTGAAATGATTTAAAATGTATTTTATTATGGAGTTCCCTTTCTATTTTGTACATAATTGATATTTTTTTTTATTCTACTCTTATATTTATATAATTGTATAAACTGTATTTTATTTTTTGTATTCTGTATATGATTATGTAAAAGTAATATGTGTAAAGTTTGAATTTTTTTTTCAATCTATATCACATTAAAGTATTTAGTAATTTAGAGAGCCAAAGAAGGCCCATGACCCTGTTGCTCCATTGAGCCCAGGCTCAAAACCTTTGCTCCCTCAAGAAGGCCTCAACCTTCTACTACCTTGATGGGAAGTGGGTCGAGTACCTCGAAGTCAACATCGTCAAAGCCATCAACGGAACCTTTGAAGCTTTATAAACCTCTACCAAGAAAATACTTTTTAAAGTGTATGCCCTCAATTTATGAGAAGGAAGAGGATTCTGAATTGGACACCGGGACACCAAATGTTCCTGAAACCATTATTTCGGAGGAGTCCAAGATGCAACATCTAGTTGACTTATTGAGGGATGCAAGTCGCCTTTGCGCCTCTCTTTGGGTGGAATTCACCAGCTCAGAGCCCTCAGCTCCTGCAGATGCTTATTACACGACACTCATGAGAAGGGTAACAGAATATCTGGGGTGGGGAAGGCCTGCTGCAGTTTATGAGCCGGATGCAGGATGACATCACTGGTATTAAAGACCATATTCTTCCCTTTCTTGCTGCTCTAAGGAGAAGGGTGGAGGCCAACTGGAAAGCTCCAGATCCTAATCCCATGGTTTGTAAGTTTCTCCAGCATTGGATCTTTCATTGATTCACATGCTATGAACGATTCCCCATCATTAGGCTGGGAATCCTACTGTAACTTCTTACAATAGTAAATAAAAAAAACTGTAGGTGTTTATTTTGTATCTCATTGCCCTCCTTTTGGGTGCTTTTGGTCCCCACCAATTAGACGTCGAGTATGTAGCTTCTCCCCACCATCCTTCCTTCAGATTCTAACCGCATGCTCATGCTGGAAGGAGTTCTCGTGTGTTTTTCCAGAGGGAAATCTTCACATCTTTTCAAAATCATCAAACTCTATCTTCAGGCGCTTACATTTTTTCTGTCAGATAAGTAAAAAGGAGGGACAGTGAATATGGAGTGATGGAAGTCCCTTTTTAGAGCCTGCTCTAACTTTGGCCTAAAACACATTTTTGAGGGAGACAGGCTTGAAGAATGTATTTATTGCGTTCACCCACTCCACTCTGCTGAAGAGTGTGAACTATGTAAAATCTTCAGCTCTAAAACACTGAAAGACAGAAAGAGTCACCTGGTATGCTGGCTGAATGAAGACCAACACCCCCCTTCAGAGGCAGAGTCCTCAAGGAGCCTGGTGGTCAAAAAGGGCAAAATCTGAAGAAAGGCCAGCCTAAATTAGTGATAAAACGAATCACTGTTAATGGCCAGACCTGACAGCCAACGTCGTTGTCGATGACTCCGAAAGGGGAAGGACGTCCGAACAACCGACAATGACGAAACACGCCAAAAAAGGGTCTCCCCGTTGACGAGCTCGACGACAGAAAGGCAATCATCAAAGAAACACTCATCAACGAACCAACACTTGTCGACAGACAAGACCCACTCGTCTACGGACAAGAAACACTCATCGATGCACATGACCTGCTCATCGACGGACAAGAACCGCTCTTCGACAGACAAGAACCGCTCGTTGATGGACAGAGACCACTCGTTGATGGAAAAACACCATCTGCCAGCGGTGGACAAGAAACAACTGCCTATAGGGAAATTAGTACCAGAGATGGCAAAATCTCTACCGTGAAACAAGAAAAGCACAGGCAGGAGCCTGCAAATGCTGAATCCATACAACTGCTACAGGCAGAGTTGGACCAATCAGGGGTGCAAGAAACAATCCAGCACCATCCAATCACTGCGCCAGTCTCGCCAATCACGTATTCATAGGTCATGCCCGCGGACATCCTGCAGTACAAAGTGGATTCCGAGTTTGAAACTCAACACGATGCATCGCCAGTGGTCTCTGACTCTGACAAGTTGACAACCATGGGCAGGCTCTTGCAACCACCTCTGCCATTAAGAACACCACGTCTCCTGCAGCGTCCACAACCACAAGAACCCCTGTTAAATCTGCAATTCCTTCTCTCACTGCAGGTTCTGTCCATACTCCAGAATTTACTCATTCAACTGGACATTAGACTTCCGGCTGGACTACAGCACCACAAAGATGCACAGGAACGGCAGGGGGTCCACTCATAGATCCATTTGTATTTGCAAAACTCAGACACCAGCCAGAAATGGCTGTCTCTCCCCTGTGAAAAGTGGACAAGAAACAAAAAACACAAAGAGAGATCGCTCTCCCCGTACCATCGCAGCCGTAAAAGGTGAGCAGCATCCAGGGGTACAGGCTCTAATACAGCAGAAATACAGTGCACCAAACAAGAGGAAGGGGAGCTTATTGATACGGGCACAGATCAAGGCCCACAATATACTACATCACCACTACATCACCACCACAGGATGATGACCAGTGGGACACAGATGAGGATCAGTTGGATTACCAGCTGGAGGAAACCCCAAAACCATCACCACCAGATGGGATTGGGGCCTTCCACTCGCTCATTACAAAAGCTTTCCAGTAGTTTGGCCTCATCCCCTTGGAGGGGATGAGGCCAAACATAATGTTTTTTGTCCGATTATATGAATAAAAGAAGACCATCAGTGGTGTCAGTTTCAATCCTCGATCATGTGTGGGAGGTGGTGCTCGGTACCATGAGACACCCTTTTACAGACCCAGCGTTTAAAGGCAGGCACCATAAACCACTCACAAGTGTCTCACGCAGCCTTCCCCAGAGTTGATTGACTCAGCGGCAGCCATCAGGAATTCGCACACTCAGACACATAAATGTACTGTGCCACCAGAAACAGAAAGCCGGAAGATGGATGCTCCGGGAAAGAAAGTACTTACAGTGGGGGCCACCACAGTAAAAGTGGCCAACGCGCTAGCCATCATGACCAGGTATGACTGCACAATGTGGCATAGATTGGTGCCCATTCTGGAGCACATACCAGGACAGAAACATGCCGAAGCAATCGCCATCTTGAAGGAAGGGTGGAAGCTGCGAACCATAGTAGTGACCTAGCCAAGACTGGTTTTAAACAAATTACCAACAGGGTAGTTCTCAGAAGGCAAGGATGGCTCCACTGAACCAATTTTAGGCCTGATTGTACAGCAGAAGGTGCTGGACATGCCTTTTGAGTTTTATAGTCTGTTTGGGCCCAAAATCGATGAGGCACTGAAACGATTAAAACTGACACAGACACAGTCTGCTCTCTCACCACCCTACAAACAAAACATAGTTTTCGTACATTTCAGGGAAAGAATTGTGTTTGTCTCCTCTGCGCCCGTCGCTATTCCGAACAAGACTAGCAATGGGGACAGTTTCCAAGAAATACCGTCTATGGCTTGTATCCAGCCCAGGACCTCCTTCTAAAACATCTACACCCTTGCACAACTCCACCACTGGTGCCAATAGTCACTTGTCTCCCCACACCCACTCCAACAATGCGGTGCTATACCCAGAAACTTCTTTGATGGCCGTTGTGGAGTCAGGTGCCATTTCATCAATAACCTCCTGTATTGTATGGCTATAGATGTGTTCCTTACTGCCCTATATATTACTGCCCATGTGTCTGGGGGATTTTGCAGCTCTGATTCTGCATCCCACTTGGTCTGAGTGATGGGTTGTGCAAGATGGCCCCTGGTAAGCAATGCACTATATAATTGAACTATCACCCCTCTTGAACCCTGGCATTCACTCAAGATATGCTCAAATGCTGTGAGTGGAGTCCCCCCAGCGTGGATCTCGCAGTACACTCCTCAACTGCCGATAGTGTAGTGGTGTTATCGTGGTACCGTGCTGTGCTCCCTCTAACTACCTTCCTTCCACATCTGGCTTGCCCTCACCAAACCTTCCTCATATTGGGGCTGAAAGCGACTTATGTCTATTTAGTGATCTCTAATAGTGGGAGCCTATATGCAACTGAGGGGAGATGGCCAGGATATCACTCCCTTCATGATTTGTGTGGGCTGCCAAAGACACCACAATACTGCTAAAACTGGGTGCTCCAGAATGGCATAGTCCGATATGGGACCCAGAGCCATTCGCCCAGGGTACTGGCGTAAAGTGCTTGTTTTCCAGACCTACCCATTGTTTCTCAGTGTTTTACCACAAGTGATCAGCTAAGATGTGAAAATTGGGAAGCCCTATAATATTCAAAGAAATCAGGGTATCCCATACCCCCCTTGTCTTTTGGTGTAATCAAGGTCGCATATGATTCCTGGGGCTTCAGGTCCACCCACAAGAACGCCTTGTAAAACACTAGCGATTAATCCTGAGGATGTAATTGGCCCCGGGATGTCGTCATCGAGCCTGTGTACCGGAGAGGACACGCAAAATTACTGTATTGTTTTAGCCCGTTTCCAGTTACATATGGTATCAGCCCTGAGGTGTCTTACCTCTACGGTGCTGTCTTGTGGTTTCTCCACATCTGATGTGTCAAAGAAGGCACCAGAACATTGCTTTTCCTTGCCCCTCCCACTGCTTTTGATCAGCTTGCCTGTGCAATCAGTATTCAATATTAATTGGCACTGTCTCAAAACCCTTACCGGTCGATCCATTTCCCTACTTGAGTCTAAATTCTTACCGGCTCGAAAGTTATCCACCACATATCATCAGAAGATCACAGAAAAAAGCATGTAACATCAGTAGGCAGAGCTGCCTTACAAAACATCTCAGACAACAGGCAGAGAAGATAACATATGTGATATTCTCTCCCTTCAGCCACCACCTGAGAAGTACCATTTTAAAAAGTCGGGGCATTTTACACACTGAGGATTTCACCATTAACAAACCTCATTTCATCTTCAAGAGACCACCCAACCTAAAAGATAAACTAGTGCACACGTATGAGAAACCAAAAGTTAAACAAATCTCACAATCAACCCTGGCACTTACCACCGGTCATAGGTCATTTTAAATGTGGCAAATGTTCCGTTTGCACCTTGACAAAAGATATGAAAGAAATCGACTTAAAAGGCAGAGTGGGTCATTAGGACCCAGGCGGTAAGTACGCCAACTTTACCACCATGGTGTAAACTACGTTTACACCATGGTGGATGGCGGATTTACCGCCCCATTCCAAGGTGAGTGGGGCGGTAAATCCCCATTTCCCATTTTACCCTTCCCCATTCCCATTTTTGCCCCATAGGGCATAATGGGAGTGGGGAAGGCGCTAATTACGCCACCGTAAATGACGGTGGCGTAATTAGCACCAAGGCGGTTTAGCGCCATGGATTTTAACGGCTGCTAGAAGCAGCCGTTAAAATCGGAATCAGGCGTTAAGGGTTAACGACGGCGTTAATCCTTAACGCCTGAGTTGTAATGAGGCCCAGAATGCGCTAGTTTAAATTATTTACCAACTGCCTCACAAAATGGGCAATATATGAAATCAAATGCCCGTGCAGGCTTCTATATATAGGCAAAACAAAAAGTATCAAGAAACATTGGAATATTTAGCACAATGATTCAACCCTGTTAAAACTGTTCCCTACACCCCCCACAATGTGCTTTAAAAGGGGAAAGAACATCAGGGACAAACTGGTTAAAGCAGAAAGGATCCCTAAAGATAAACAATTATTCTTATCCACCAGAAAATTGGTTAACTTCCCTTGTCTAGCATGCACACACTGCAACAATGTTATAAAAGGGAATTTTGTAACTCACCCTAGGACGGGTAAAAAAATCAAACTAATAGATTATTCCGCCTGTATGTCGTCAGGAGTTATTTAAAATGCCCCTGTGCAAAGTGTATGTCGGACAAACCAAAAGATCAGTTAAATTAAGGTCAACTGAACATAAGTCTAACATAAGGTGCAACAATCAACATTTACCAGCGGCCAGACATTTTAACTCTCAAAGACATAGGCCATCATTACAAGTCAGGCGGTGGACCATGGTGCTATTAGCACCATGGTCCATGCCGGATTCCGCCATGGTGGATGGCGGAATTACCGCCCCATTCCAAGGTGAGTGGGGCGGTAATTCCCCATTCACCATTAGCCCTTCCCCATTCCAATTTTTGCCCCATAGGGCATAATGGGGATGGGGAAGGCGCTAATTACGGCACCGTAAATTATGGTGCCATAATTAGCACCAATGTCGCTTAGCGCCTTAGCGCAAAAAGCAGGCGTTAAAGTGTGAATCAGGCGTTAAGGGTTAACGGCGCCGACGTCGCTGTTAAACCCTTAACGCCTGACTTGTAATGAGGGCCATACAGTTGCACAATTGAAGTTCCAGATTCTTGAAGTGGTTAAGCGTCCTCAAAAAGGGGGTGACTGTCAAGACCTTCTTACTACAAAGGGAAGCTTATTGGATTGATACAATGGACTCTTTACACCCATGGGGTCTAAACAAAGACTTTTCATTAAACTGTTATTTGTAATTGTATCTATCTGTCAAAATGTATTTTAAAATCATCACATGTGGTCCGTCAGGATTACCTATAGTTCTGTGTTAACAACTTAAGGGCTACTGAGGTGAATGCCATCTGGAGAGATGAACTATATCCAAATGTGTAACTCCGGAGCAAGATTATCATCCCACATACTCTCCGTGTTTCCTTTCGAAATGGTTAT
Source organism: Ambystoma mexicanum (assembly GCF_040938575.1). Taxonomy (NCBI): domain Eukaryota; kingdom Metazoa; phylum Chordata; class Amphibia; order Caudata; family Ambystomatidae; genus Ambystoma; species Ambystoma mexicanum. The sequence goes on from NC_090926.1 coordinate 1,046,952,267, forward strand.
AAAATGATGCCGCCTGGATTTCCTTGTGCAATTCTAGTGAATTATCTCTCTAATAACATTGTTTCTCCACTCTGAATAGTTGGACTATTCCACATAATGATTTTGAATACTTATGATTATGTTGACAATGAGACGAAAATCTCATTTGTTTTTTCGCTTTATGTTATGAACTATTGCACCGAATATTGTATATGATGACTCACTGATTTGATGTGAATCTCTACATATGCTACTGGATCTAATTTGAGTTAACATGCTGATTTTGGCAATTGGCGAATTTATATATATTTTTTTATTTTTTACCTTTGATCAATTTTTCAAGAGTTCCTAAATAACCCCCATTTCAGCATACAAATATATCACAGACTTGTCTGTGCTTCCTTGCAATTTCATTAGATTCAGTTATTTCTTACATGACTGGTTTGTATTATAGCTCTTCTTTCTGGGCTTACTCGCAATACGATTAAATTACACCGCTCTTCTACAACCTCATTTTCCTGCACGTGTTCTCCATTTATTCCACCAATATGGTGGATACTGTGCATTGACACTCTTAGTCCTTTTTTTATTATTAATACCCCGGCACTATAAAACTGTATACAAAATGGCGCCGGATGTCTCCTTGGCCAACAGCACGGATGTGAACATTCAACACTGATATCCCACTTCACACTCGTCTGAGCCAAAGGTACGTCTCTGCTTGGAATCTGATGTATCTGCCTAGGGATCCTCTACACCCACCTTTACTTTATGTATCTATTCTAGATCTTTTGGATTCAGATCTACCATTACAGCACGCCAGATATAGTTACAGCTCATATTCCCATGGGGACGTCGCTCTTCACACGTTGAACGTAGAGCGCTCTGCGTTTTATTTTTTGATATGTAAGTACTTTCTCACCTCTCTTATTTTTTTAAATTTTTCTCATGACACTATTGCTCATTAGTGATTCATTACTTCAATATCTTCTAGATGGGATTGAAGTTACTATTCAACTGTGACTCCGTGAATGCTCACGTAGATGCATATTTATGTATCTGGAATTCTTCACGGCTTGTACGCCGCATATTTGTCTTCAGATATTAATTAGGTTGGTTTGAACATAGAGTTATGGATTTAACAAATCCACTATTCGCTAGTCTAGAGTTCTAACTGGTTTATATTTACTTCCTCAGCCTGGAGCTGGCACATGGAACCATTTATGTGACCATTTTTGGATCTATTATTCTTTTACCTGGTACGTAATTGTTCTATCTAGATATTCTACTTTATGTGTGCGCAGACCACGACTTCTATTTCGTAGTATCTATGGTAATTATGGATATTTCCTATCATTACATTTTTTGTTCCTCCTTCTTTTCTTTAAATTGAAACTAGGTATATTTGAGATTGAGACTACGGTTCTCATATAGTAGCACCAATTGTGGCAATATCAATCCCTTTCTCCTAGTGCTTCTTTTTATTCATGATTCATTAATTTTATTTCATATGAACACACAGGTCCTTAACCTGCTCAGGCACCGATTTACCAACACCATGGGGTAACAAATATTTTTTGTTACTACCACATTATTTTATGTTAATATTGGGCTGTTGCCTTTAACCTTGATTCAGTATAATACTTGAAATTCAGCAGATGAGTCATCATTATATTAAGGAGAAACTGCCAAGTTGCATTACTGCATATACTATTTTGAGTACATTATTATATACTATTGTTTTTCCCTTTTCTTTCTAAGAGTCCTTGTTGGCCATTTGAAGAAGCGGAAACTTACCTCGAAACGCGTCGCCGAAACTTAATGGACTCCATTTTCATTTTACCATTCTTTTATGTACACTATGATGCTAAATTGTCTTCTTTTTTGTAAAGTAACACTCTTTTTGTTGATATTGAATTATATACTTGATTTATAAAAACAATCCTTTCGCAAGATCTTGTTCTTTACCTATACATAATTGAATGTATTAATATGAGTACACTTTTTTACTAACTTTAGTAGTGGACTTTTATCCAAACATCTGAAAGTATGCAGGGGACGGGAGGATTCCTTGGTTGAATCTTCTTTTTCTTGTTTAAACAAAAAGAACCATTGTCCAGAGAATTTGTGAGCACCACTCAGGTGTGAAAAAAGTGGGTGGGCAAACCATTAGTGGCACACTTTAAAGAGGCTAAACATATCCACATGGATATTTTCTGGTTTATAATCCAAACAATCAGACAACACTTCCGTGGGGGTGACAGAGATCTTTCCTTAGAAAATTAGAGCAAAAGTTGATTTTTAATTTGGACACTGTGAAGAATGGCTTAAATAATGCCATTGAGTAGAATCTATTCATCCATTAATTTCAATGTGGTGCCAGGTCGGCTCAAGGAACTTTGTTCCAGTGATGGGACACATACAATCCAATCTAGAAATATAACTGAGTTGCACTGTTCCATATACACAACCAGACTAATATTACATGATTTCCTCTCATCAAAAATTGGCATGAAACAACTACAGCCACAACAATAACAGACTAGATGTGCCCGTCAGTCAGCGACCCGCAACAGCCCAAGCAACACAGAGTCCAAATTATCAAATGTACTCCCCACATAGATTGTGTACTGTTGAGCCGTAAATTTCTCATAACCAAGGAAATTCATATTTCAGCACATATTAATAAATGCGCACACATGATATGTAGAAGCAATATGCTAACACATAAGAAACGATTCACCTAAAATGGCGCCCACCAATGCTTGTCTCAACTGGAAGCATCGGTCAAGTAGCTGCACCAACAAGAGAACAACTACATTACCCATCAGCGCCATGCACTTCGGTGTTATTGTTCGGAAGACGGCGCTGCAAGCTTTACAGAGAACGTCTTTTCTGAGAGATACCCAAAGAAACACAATTAAATGTAAGTTGGAATTTATGGGGAATGATAGATTAAACAAATCGCTAAAATGTGACATAGGAGTGCACTGACAGTCACCCTTTCTTCTTTTTAGCGCATGTTCGCTGGTTGAATTCAATGTGAAGTGCCTCCTACCATGGTGCACTAAACACACGCTGGTTTTGCCAGTCGTAAGGAAAAGGATATTTAACATCCAGAAACAGGATTAATCCATAGAAAGCAACACACAAGGAATAAGGTAATGCAATTCCTCTTTGTCAATAAGAATTATGTATAACATAAAAATCAAAGAGATAATTAGTTTGTCCTTCCACTTTAGATCTTTAGTAATGCAGATAATTTGATTACATCATTGGATGATGCTTTTGAAAATTCAGCTCTATGCACATCAAAAAAATTGAAGGTTGGTGACATAGGGTGCAGCTCAGATTGTAAAACATCCATAATAAAGGTCAGTTTTTTAAAAACACTTTTTTCGTTCATTTTTTATGTAGTGTCCCCGGTGTATGACAACACGAGATGGGAGAAGTCTGCAGCAATTCCATTTTCTAACACTATCTCGTGTCCTGAAGACAGATTCAAGGGTGCATGGAAAAAGCAATAGATCTAGCCATATGTGTTTGCCTTTGTTTATCCAGAAACACAACGCTGTGTTGACGCCTATTAGAGAGTGCTAATTGCTGATTGTTATTACCAATAGTCCTCTCACGTGTTCTACTAACATCACCTGTAACAGAACGGTTCTTTAGTAATAGAGACAGGTCATACCACGATTTGCTTTCGCAGTGGTTTGTATATTTTGGGTTGGATACCATGTAAAAATTTTATATATATGTTTATTTTTAGTGTTTTAACTCTGCTTTATGAACAAAATGCGTCAAAAGTGCTACTGGTCCTCCGACACTACTCAGTAAAGCTTAGTAGATCCATACTGAACTGGCTCCCGGTCCTTTGTGTGTAAGAGTGGGGTAGCTTTTGTGGAACTTGTTGTATGTTCACATTATTATTTGTGGCACTTTACTAAATTGACACAGAGTTGAGTGCCAAATTCTGGATCTACATAGACATTGTGTAAATATTAGATCCAGATACTATTAAGTCCATGCGCACAGATTTCCAGGTTCTGCCCATTTACATTTATAGGACAGTGTTCCCTTTTTGAACTTTTATGGGAGATGTTTTGATTCCCTGAAATAAAGACCTTTCTGACTATTGTGTTACAGTTAAGTTTACCTATTCATTGTAACAAGTAAATTATCTGGAGGCCCATTAGTTTTATTCTGATTGTATACTTTGAAGATTCCCTTGATTTGTATTCTGCTTGTATTGATAAATTGCTAACTGGTTATAATAAACCAAACGCAAATGAAATAAAAAATAATTTATTTTTAATTTCATTTTAATTTAAAGTGTGGACAGTTATTGCAACTTTTCACACTTATAATCAAAACAGTCAACAATAATATACAAAAAAAAATCACATCTCATACTTCAACATTCACCTTGATTCTCTCGATAGGGCTACTGCTCTATTCTGCAACCTTTGTGACACGCTTTCCCTTTCTATCCTTCTTTCTGGCCCAACTCACTCGGCCCGTCACACCCTTGATGCTCATCCTTACAGACAATCCTCACTCTAACCCTCTCATTACCCCTCTCTCCTGGTCCGACCACTCTCTCCTCTCTTCGCACCTTGCCCTTCCCTGTCCCCTGACACCTCCAGCAGCACTGCCAGTCTCCTTCTCAGTTATTCGACCGATGAAGCGTGAGTCAGTTGCTGCATTTGCATTTGCCTCTCCCTTCATCCCTCCTCCTGCCCCCTCATTGGACTCTCTCTCTGACTCTGTTCTTGACAACCTCCACCTCTCTATCTCCAACACCCTAGACATCATCTCCCCTGTAATGAGGATCCGCATGAAGCCTGCCTCCAAATGCAACTCTTGCTATGACTCTGACTTAGCTGCTTTGAAATGCAAGTGCAAAGTTGCAGAGCGGAATTGGCTGGCATCAAGCTCATCCTCTGACAAACTAGCCAGCCGCCTACTTCAAATGCAATACTGCCTCTCCATCTGCTCAATGAAGAGGGCTCATGTCCAAGCCTGTATCTCTGGATCCACCAACAACACGGCTAAACTCTTTAAAATCTGCGAAGAACTTGCCAATCCTAACGCAGTCTCCTCTACCCATCCCAAACCTTCTGCTCTGCACTGGCCACCAACTTCGCCTCCAAAACTCTGGACCTCCTGTCCACTATGTCTTCTGCGCCCCCTCTGCACCCCCTCAACCCTTCTCTCGCCTCCCTTGCCCCTTCTCTCCATACTCTCCTCTTTCTCTCCCATTGCGCCAGATGAGATCTCTAGAGTTGTCCAGTCTATGAAAGTCTTCTCTAAACACATCATGGATCTTGCCAAGAAGTTAAACTTAAAGCTCCTCCACCTTCTCAGGGGCATTCTACCTTTCCTCACCTTTCCTCAGAAGCACAACATCTCCAGAGACCTGATTCTCTCTAGGCTTGACTACTGCAACTGCCTCTTCCTCAAACTGCCTCTTTCCTCCCTTTGCCCCCTCCAACTAATCCAGACTGCAAGATTTATCCTTGGCCTCAAGCCCAGGGACTGCATCTCTCCTGCCCTAAAATCTCTCTACTAGCTGCCGGTGACCGAAAGGATCAAATTCAAGACCCTCTGCATCATCCACAAGGCCGTCTGGGGCCTGGGACTTCTTTACATCCAGCTTTCTCTCCCTAAATAACACCCGACCAGAGTAATTCGGTCCCCTGGCTCCAACACTCTGCAGGTCAAACGTTTCTCCTTTCCTGCGGCTGGCTCCTCCCTCTGGAATGGCTTTCCTTCCCCCACCCCTCTGACTTGAGCCATACCTTCTAAAGTTCCAGAAACTTCTCAAGACTTTCCTTTTCTCTTCTTCCTTCCATCTCCCACTCCCGTGCTAACTCTCCCTCTACCGCCACGACTGGGGACTGGTCCCTTCAGAGGCATACAGGGGCCAGTCCAAGCCCTACCAGTCCCCCTGCATCCTTTTCCAGCACTTGCCCTCGGGCACCCTTTCCCGAACTAGCCCATCTTGGTCCAACCTGCCCACCGCATCCATCCTCCCTTTCCCTCTTTTCACCTGGCACTTACCTTCTTGGCCCCCCAGCACTTCCCTGCCCCCCACTCATGCAATTCTCCCTCTGCCCCCTCACCCCCGGCACGTACCACCATTTCAAGCACTTGCACAGTAAGATTGTCACCAGGCCAATATTACCGTTTTTGTTGAAATTTCCTTATGCCCTCCCTCCAACTTGTCTTGGGGCGACTGGAAACACTTGTGTATAGGCGCCATACACATGTACAATAAATAAATGAATAAAATCCCAAACACAATAAACATACATAAATATTTACCATAACAGTCCATTAACATCGAAAACAAAAATACCTAATATACATTTCAATCCTAAAGCCATGTTGCACAGATATTATACCCGATACCCTGAGTTGTCCCCTAAATCATTAATTCCACTCCTCATCCAGGCATATATCTGTGTATAATAATCCTGCTGGTGCAGAAGTGGGGGGAGGGAGTTGGGGGGTGGAAGAGCCAATGAGGAGACAGAGGGTAAGTGTATGGAAGGGTTAGGTAAAGATGGTAGCAAGGCAAGCCTAGCCTCCACGATCAACCATACTCGCCAGTGCCATTCGCAAACTACACACAAACGTGTTGCGTAGCCAAAGATTTTGCTTTCAATCTCTGCCCCATCCTCCAAATAGGGCCCGCATCATACCATATAATTGCTCACTAAAGAGGGGCAAGATGTCAATACATGCCTTGTGGTTTACAGTGCATTAGTATGGCGCATAATCTACACATACGTTGTTCCGTAGGCATGCCCATCCAAGTTCCCCCAGTTGCCAGAACATTCAGATTGTTAAACCCGATTGACATGAATATCCTTCCCAACTTAAGAGAGGGAAATTGGTAGATTTACTTTTGTGCTCTCATGTAGGGAAAGAACATCCTAGCAAAAGAGCTCAGCGATTTCAACTTCCCTACACGAGCATGATTATTGGCCAAATCCCATTGCATTGCACATTTCTTCAAATATTTTAATAACAAACCCAAGCATTCCTCCCAATTACGAATTCACAGTTTCCTCAAAGAAACGATGATTAACCTCTCTAAATTCCCTTAGTCCTGGTGACTTATCCTCTACCATTACTTTTCTGAGCCTCACCAAAAAAGGTTTTTCCTCCTCCTTCATGATTTTGATAAAAAAAAGTTACCCCTACCAAACCTAATGCAATCCACTAATGAAGTAAGCCCCAGCTCAATTCTAATGACTCCTATAGGGGTCCTGTTAGTAAGTCCCAAGATCTTCCTCCACATGCATCAAGATTGGAAAAGGAGGTCTCAAGGCCTTATGGTGGGCCTGTTACCAACTTTTGTTTATACATTTAGATCATACCAATATTATTCTATCACAGGGCTTACCATTATTACCATAATATTTCACAAATGCACGCTCTAAAATGGGGAGAAATTGAGAAGTGAGCATGGATACCCTGTGTACCAAGCTATCCGGCGAAGGATACAAGAAATCTTTGGCCCTTTGAGTGGACATATTTTGAATGGATTGTGTCCTCTCACGTATTCCTTATCTTTGATAAATCCACTTCCAGCTTGCTGGCCTCGGAAAAAATGTTTCACAGTAGAGGGCGCTGGGCGTCGACGTCCCACGAGTCAGTGTCCCTCGAAGGCCTCTGTATCGGCGCCGACGTCACCATAGGTACAAATAGTCTAGCGCAGCGTCCGTTGCTCAGTTCCGTTTTTCTGTGTTTCGTAAGCCTCAGAGACGCAACGCTTGGTTCTTCTACTCTTCAAAAATCTTCGAAATCTTCGTAAATCTTGATATATACGATGGCTTCTTTGTCCGAACGATCGACGACTCGATCTGGCGTAAAAAAATGTTGAGATTGTGGTAAAAAGATGTCACTAACAGATCCTCAGAGGATCTGTTTGTGGTGCTTGGGATCAGAACACCAGTGTTTGGAATGTGAGGACTGCATGTCTATGACGGTGAAAGCCTTGAAAGAGCGTAAGGGGAAGTTAGAAAGAGGTAAGGCAGTTAAATCTTCTACCCCTTCAAAATTGTCCTCTGCTGAGTCGAGGCATTCATCTCCTCACCATCGAAAGAAACATTCCCAATCGAGATCTCGAAGCGGTTCCCATCACTCTTCAAGATCGAGACACTCGAAGAAGATGCGTCATAGATCTGCCTCTTCTTCATCCTCAAATTCCCCAGAAAGGGTCACCTACCCAACTAAACACAGCTCTTCAGCTAAGTGGGAGGAATTTTGTAAAAAATGCAGCCTTGACCCCCTCGGAGATGTCTAGAGGTGATACCCCGGGTGAAAGACCCGAAAAACAATAACGCTGTGAGTCGTCAAACCCAGCTAGCAAAAACCCTGGAGAGCGTCATGAACCCTCGAGTAAAGACAAAAAATCATCTAGTAAAGCTGCGTCAACAACGCCATCGTCGAAGGTACATTCGACGCACAAATCTGTGTCACCGACCCCGTCATTGACGCCGTTGTCGACCCCAATGAAGGATACATCCTCGAGGCCTCAAACCTCAACTACGCCTTCCAGAACCAGAGGTTTCAAAGGGCCCGCCCAAGGCGTTGAGAGTGCCATCGACAATATCGATGACACCGAGTAGGATTCCGGTCCTCTCGAGTACACCAAGGCCCTTTTTGAGTTTTCTGACGCCATTTGCGGGTTTGTCGAGACCTCTAACGTCTACATCGACAACCACAACCTTTTCCCAAGCAGTATCCACTAATTTGGCTCCTTCTTCTCTGGAAATGGGTTTTACCCATTATCCAAGATCTGATTATTTCAGAGCTTTATCCTCTATATATTAGGAAGGGGAGAACTCTGACAATGAGAGACCTTTTTGGTTACAAAGAACAACAGTACCCATTCCAGAGGAACTAATTTCTGAGGAGAATAGATTGAAAAAGCTACAAGAATCTTTACAAGATGCCAGTGACATATATACCTCTCCAGGGGCAGAATTTGCTAGACCAGAACCTGGAGAACATGCAGAAATGCCTTACAAAGCCCTTATGGCTAGAATTATGCAATGTATGTGGTAGACAACACCTGCACCCTCTTTCCAGCAAGATGATCTTACTGACATCTCAGATAAAGGGCCTCAAGAAGACCCGATAGTCCCTTTTCATGCTGCATTGCAGAGAAAAATTGCTGAAAATTGGGAGACACCTGAGGTTATCCCTGCAGTAAATAGAAAGCTCTCTGCAAAGTACAGAGTATCCGCCTCAGACTCCACCACAGACTCTACCACAAGACAGAGACGACAAAAGATTTGATGCCATGTCTAATAAAGTCTTTTCAGCATGCAGTATGGCACTTAAGTTTATTAACGCCACCTGCACGCTAGCTAGATTCAGCCACACCCTTTGGGAGTGTGCTTCATCAGTGGCTGACTGTCTCTCAGATGGGGAGGAACGAGATGCATTCTTGAACATCATCAAGGATGGGAAGGATGCAATGTGTGAGTCCCTCCAAACAGGTATCGACTCTGCTGACAGCATCAGCAGAGCCATGGCGGCAAGTACCACAATCCGCAGATTTGCGTGGTTGCGAAAATCTGATCCTGATGTGCAAGCCAGGCCTCTGAATATGCCCTTTGACGGCACCTTTCTATTTGGCAAAGAGGCTGATGACAGCCTGGACAAATTGCAAACCTCAAAGGCGGCAGCAAAATCATTTGGGGCTGCAATCCGTCAAACACAAAATCGCCCCACAGGTATGTCCTGGAGGGGGAAGCCCTTTTGTTTTTACTCCACATTCGGAAAAGGCAAAGGGCAGCCAGCTCAAAGGGGTCAGAGATGATTCACCCGTGGCGGACGGGTCAAAGGTACCAAACCCACATCAGCAGGTGCTGCTTTACCCTCAGCATCTGCGTCAGCCGCTTCTAAACCCCTCTGAGCTCTCCGCACACAAGATACCAGTAGGAGACAGGTTAACTCAACATCTGACAGAATGGCAGGCTATTACATCAGATGCTTGGGCATTGGGGAAACAGTTGCCCATGGTTACTGCCTGCCTTTCCTACACATTCCTCAGAGTCATCCACCAGGGAACAACTCTTTGAAGCTTCCAGACCCGCTCCTTATGCAGGAGATCTCAGACCTGCTAGAGAAAGGTGCCATAGAACTGGTACCTGGAGCGGAGAGGAACAAGGGTTGATATGCCCCTTATTTTCTAATACCGAAGAAGGACGGAGGATTGAGACCCATTTTGGACTTGCGAGAATCAAACAAATTCCTCAGGAAAGACAAGTTCAAGATGGTAACCCTTGCTCAGATCCTTCAGGCCCTCCAGCTTCAGAACTGGTTGGTATCTCTAGACCTTCAGGATGCTTACTTTCATGTGCCAATCCAAAACAAGCATGGGAAGTACCTGAGGTTTGCCATTGGCAACTGTAATTTTCAATTTTGAGTTCTGCCATTTGGGCTGACCTCCGCCCCAAAGGTCTTCACCAAGCTAATGGCGGTTGTGGCTGCAAGTCTAAGGAGGGAAGGGATTCATGTCTACCCCTACCTGGACGACTGGTTGATCAGAGCAACGTCCCTGTAACAAGCTCAGATCCATCTAGATTATGTTTGCCACTTCCTCCACAAGCTGGGCGTCTCCCTCAACTTAAAGAAGTCACAGATGATACCATCACAGAGACTCCAGTTCATTGCAGCAGTCCTGGACACATCCCTGGGAAAAGCCTTGCCACCAGAAGTGAGAGCTCAAGATATTCTACAGATGGTCATCTAGTTTCAAAATGCCCTGCGTCTACCAGCCTTTGACTTTTTGAGGTTGCTCGGCCTCATGGCATCCTGCATTTTTCTAGTGCCAGAGGCTCGCCTGAGAATGAGATCTCTCCAGTGGGCGCTAAGGACTCAGTGGTCACAATACTCAGGAAAGTTGTCAGATCTCCTATTAATCCCGGACAGAGTGGCTCGAGACCTTCAGTGGTGGGCCTGCCGGGAGACCATCTTGAAAGGAGAGCAGTTTTGGCAACCATGGCCGGAGATAACAGTAGTCGCGGATGCTTCACTCACGGGGTGGGGAGCCCATGCCAAAGACTTGACCATCAGCGGTCGTTGGTCTCCATCGGAGTCCAGACTACACATCAACCTATTAGAGCTGAGAGCGATCAGACTAGCGCTGAAAGCTTTCCTGCCACCAGTACAGGGAAAGAATGTCCTGATAATGACGGACAACATAGTGGCCATGCATTACCTCAACAAAAGAGGAGGCATAGGGTCACTGCCACTGTGAAGAGAGGCGATGCAGCTCTGGTTCTGGGCAAATCAAGAAGGAATCCCTCTATCGGCCGTTTACCTAGCCAGAGAGAAGAACTCGACGGCGGATGCTCTGAGCAGGCAGAACACAGTCTTCCAAGAGTGGGAACTAGCTCAGGAAGTCCTTCAAGAGATCTTCACCCTTTGGGGAACCCCTCAAGTGATTCTGTTCGCCACCAGTATCAACCGGAAGTGCGATCAATATTCCTCAAGGGAATGTCCGTCAAGAGGAGCTTTAGGGGACGCGTTTGTGGTGGACTGGGAGTTTCCACTTCTGTACGCATTTCCTCCAGTCCCCGTCATTCCGCAAACGATCAGGAGGTTGAGGTGATTCCGGAAACCCATGATCCCAATTGCCCCGGACTAGGCCAGGAGAGTGTGGTACCTGGATCTTCTAGGCATGTCCATCTGCCCTCCGATTTGTCTTCCGCAAAGGGAGGATCTTCTCTCACAGAAGGGAGGTTGGGTTCTCCATCCGGATATCAGGACCCTTAACCTTCACGCCTGGTTTCTGAAAGGTTGAGATACAAGGATTTGGACCTCGCGGATGATGTAATAGAGGTGTTGCTTTCAGCCAGAAGGCCAGCAACAAAATCTTTATACCGCTGCCGTTGGAACAAATTTTGCAGCTGGTTTAGAGAAAAGAATATTGAACCCTTCTCATGTAGTACACCGATGGTGTTATCTTTTTTGCTATATTAGGCAAATTCAGGTCTTCAAGTTGGTACAATCAAGGGTTACAATCTTCAAGCACACTGCGGAGGAGCCTTCATATTTCAAATTGCCCAAAGTGATTCAATTTCTGAAAGGGTTAACTAATGTTTTTCCCCCCAACTCCTTTCAAGTTCCGCTGTGGGACCTTAACCTAGTCTTGAAATTTCTAATGGGTACTCCATTCGAACCCCTTCATTCCTGCTCATTAAGGTTTCTCACTCTTAAAACAGTAATTCTAGTGGCTTTAACTTCTGCCAGAAGAGTGCGCTCACTTACAAGCTTTGTCTTGCAAACCTCCACATATAATCTTTCACAAAGATAAGGTAGTTCTTCAAGTGAAGCCGAATTTTCTCCCAAAGGTGGTCTCAGAATTCTACATCACACAAAAAAAATAACCTTACCCTTGTTTTACCCTCCTCCCCATCCAGGGAAAGAGGAAGAGAGATTGCACAGGCTGGATCCAAGGCATGTCTTGAGTTTTTACATTAGCAGACTTGCGAGGATTAGGCAAGCAGACCAATTGTTTGTGGGGTATGCAGGACACAAGTTAGGTTTACCTATTACAAAACAGACCATCTCAAGATGGATTGTATTAACTATTATAGAATGATATAAATTGGCAGGAAAATAGCCCCCTCAACACCTCAGGGCTCATTCAACCAGGGGCTTCTTCAGCTCTCCAAAGAGGAGTTCGAATTAAAGACATATGTGCGGCTGCCACATGGTCGTCCGTACATACTTTCACTAAATTCTACAGTCTTGATTCCTCCCTAGCCTGGAGACACGATTTGGAAAAGCTGTGTTGCATCTTTAAAAAGAAACATTTTGTTTTCCTCCTGTCTCCTCTACACACTACTGCTTTGGGAGTCTATCAAAGATAAGGAATACGTGGGAGGACACAATCCATTTGAAGAACAAGTTACTTACCAACCCCTCCCATCCTTCCCCGCAATAAAACTTCCCTTATAGTTGCAGCCTACGCTCCTTCAAGGCCATTATTCATTTCATACAAGGCAAAAACAGCACCTCAAAACGGAACTGAGCAACGGACGCTGCGCAAGACTATTTATACCTATTGTGATGTCAGCGCAGATACGGAAGCCTTCGAGAGACACCGACTCAAGGGATGTCGACGCGCAGTGCTCTCTACTGTGACTTTTTTTTCCGAAGCCAACAAGCTGGAAGTGGATTTATCAAAGATAAGGAATACGTGGGAGGAGCATCCAGTCGAAAGAACGTTACAGTTGGTAAGTAATTTGTTCATCTAGAGATATCACTCAAATTCACATTGGTCCATCTCACCCTACTGTTTCCAGGGTTAGTCTCTACAACACTCACTTTGTCATAAATTATGGGACTTACAAAATTCCCCATAATGGCATTATTTCTGTGGTAGTTAAATGACACCATCATAGTCAAGGACATATTCAACAGCACATGATTACCGAACCAAAAAATCAATTGTGGATACTGCTGAATCACACCTCCACGTTAGTGACACTGGCAAGTCACCATCAACACAACCATTTATTCTAAGTAAATCAAGATCGTTCATGAATTCCACGCACCTCCGCGAAGCATTCACACTATTTTCCCCCACACAATGATTTTTAGCTATTTGAATGACTTGTCATCTTACAATCTCAAAGTTCAAACATCTCGCGTTTGGATTGCCCCCCAACAACATGTTGGCACAGAGAGTAATTAAGTCTCCTGACAGCCAGCACAATGATAACAAATGAAACAATCAAAAGAGGCCTGTCTCGCCATCCCGGTTTTTTGGAGCAATACATTGTCCGCCATGCTCAGCAGCATATCAGAACCAACCTCATCATCAACAAAAAATGGGAGTGACTCCTGGTATTCCAAGATTTAATAGAGAGGTATTAGGCTGAATTTTGCATGGAGGCAAGAAAGACAATAGCCAATTTCGATGGGACTGAACGGCCCTGCCTTCATCCCTGTGGTTTATCACGGCATTTGTAGATGTCAGGGCAATCTGATGCATCACAGGTATTTGACAAACTCCTTCCTTATTCACACCTGCCGCCATGGCTCCTCTACCGGTAAATCAATGTCATATGCTCATGCGCAGAGAGTCAACGTTTGCTCTTACAAAGGACACCACTTTGGATGCAAAGCAGTGCACCCTCGACATCAGAGGGCTGTACTCCTCCAGTAACTCAACATATTCGAAATCCACACTTCTAATTACCCTGAGAGCGTGAATGTTACCAAAAAGTTGCAGAACCAGCCGCTTGTTCAATGCAAATAAACTGGAGACAGTAAAGGAGGTGGTGGGTAGAGGAGCACCAATATTTTCACTCTCCGCATTGCAAAGCCTCTTCACTGTCACTTTCAAAGTTTTACCATTCATCTCATCCACTCCTGAAGTTAGAGGCACACTTGACACCCAAACCTCTCACGAGTCCCCACCACACAGCATCAGTGGAACACCTCACAGAGATCTACACAGCATGCGTGAGGATCCAGCACTTCCCGAGATCCTGGAAGGAAGTAAGGGTCATCGTTTTCCCAAAGGCCGGCAAACCACTGAGGGATCCTGCAACTACCGCCCCATCAGCCTACTCTCTGGATTATTGAAGCACCTGGAGAAGGTCCTCCTCGCCCGACTCAGCGACTTCACCTCCAAAAGAAAACTACTAGCAAAGGAACAGTTTGGATTTCAAAAGGAGAATGCAACGACCCTTCAGCTGCTGAGAGTGGTGGACATCATCAGCCACACATTCAACATCAAGAAGTCCACGGGAATCATCTTCTTGGATGTCGCCAAAGCATTCGACCAAGTCGGGCACAAGGGACTGCTGCACAAGATGATTGGCCACGGATTTCAGAACTACCTGGTGAAGAGGATTGCAAGCTACATGGGAGACTACACTTTCCATGTCGCCATGCAGTCTGAGATGTCCTCATCACATCTCATCTAATCAAACGTGCCACAGGGATCGAACCTCAGACCCTTCCTGTTCAACATCTTCACGACCCAGAGCCGTATAACTAAGGTGAGCCCTGTTGAGCACTAAATCTGTAATTACGGGCACTCTCCCTCCGCTGGTTACTTACGACCGCCACCTTCCAGCCATTTTGGGTGGCCTTGCAATAGGCACACTGTATATGTACGCCGTATACAAATATACATTAACAGTGTCTTGAACTTTTAGAATAACCGAACAATGACTCCACAGGGGATGCTTTTGACTCACCACACAAGATCTTCAAGAAAGTTACTGCAAATACCATGAAGACATTACTTGTAAACTACCCTTTAATTATGTGACCATGACCCTCCAGTATCCTTCCCTTATTCAGGACGGAGCAAATGACTTACAGATAAAACTAAGGGGACAAAGCCACAGTGCACAAGCAGCAAAAACAGTATGTAATCCGTGTCGAAGTACAGGCAATACAATAATACTGTGAAAATAATTATCCTTTTAATTATAGAACAATGTTCTTTACTTTAATTCTAAACCACATCATAGTGACACCACTAGTTTTTAACGTTTTATCAATCCTTTAAGTTCCTTCCTCTTTTTGTTTGCATAGGTTTGGATAGGAACAAATAGTGGAGCCTACATAGGATCCCATGAGACACCAACAAGTGGAGCGATTGTAACGTTAGGAACTACATCTTTTATTGCAAAGTAAATCCCCTTCCATTAAGTCCATAACTAGACAACCAGAACCAGATGTGTTGCTCCTTAAGCGTTCTGGCACTCAAAATTGGGATTTAGCATCGGGAGGTAAGAGTACCACCGGTGACTCAAGTATTTTTCAAATAAAATAGTTTTTATATGTGTACTTGGGACTTTTAGGTTCATTCGGGCATACACACCACTTATACACCTTCAGGATAATTCATGGAATTAATGTGCACTGACAATGGGGGCGCAAGCGTGAAAATCACAACGCACTCGTGCAAAAGCCATGCAAGCGCCCGTTTGGCAATTCATGGAAGGCGCTGCATGTGGCTTACCTGTGATCTGCGCTGAATCCGCATGTGGCGCACGCGTCATGTGCGTGAGACGGCCAGTGAAGGCGCACACTACCCAGGGCACACACCTAAAAAGGGGGAAGAACATGCAGAATGGGGAACAACACGCGAAAATGTGGTTGTCACGGGGAAGTACTGGTGCCAAATCCTCAGAATGCCCACACGCGTGCTAACAACACGTATTCATGGAATCGAACAGGGGAAAACCGCGCACCACAAAAGATGCGCTAAACAGGAAACACGTACACCAGGCAAAAGCTGGCATAAGTGCCACACGCAGCATAAATGTACGCACAAACAACAAACAAGCTCATACCGCTATGATGAATGTACCCATCCTCGCAGTAGTGGTCATGGGACACCACAGGAGGAGGAGGATAGCCAGGCACCACATTTTTTTTTACCCATGACCAGCCTTTTTGAGATGCCTGATGACCAGGTCTATGGCAGGTACAGGTTTCCACCCCATATCATCCTAGACCTTGTCGCTGAGTGGGAGAATGGCCACACATCACCCACCCTGTGCTCCCAAGCACTGAGCCCCTTGGAAAAGGTGCTCAACGTACTGCATTTCTTGGCCACTTGGTCATTTCAGCGGACAAGTGCCATAGTTGGGGTCGTCTCACAGCCCACGCAGTCACGCTGCCTACGCCAGGTGTTGGCGATCATGACTGCACGCCCCTCAGTCCGCGGGCACATATACATGCCCAGAACACCCGCAGAAAGGCAGGCCGTGGTCCAAGACTTTTATGGGGTGGCACACTTCCCCAACGTTCTTGGTGTCATTGATTGCACCCATGTGTCTCTACGTCCTCCTAGGGCCACCAAGCACATCCATTGCAACTGCAAGCACTGGCATTCCATCAACATGCAGGTGGTATGCAATGCCAAGAGAATGATCACTTTTGTCTACGCAAACTATCCAGGGGCCACCCATGATAGTTTCATAATCAGAATGTCGCCCCTAAACCGGGCCCTGGAAGTTGGGAGGCATGGCGACACATGGCTCATTGGTGAGTACAAATGCCTGTGCACATGCATGTCACACACAGAGAAATGGCAAACCCAACTAATCACAGCCATTATCACCTCCCCAGGGGACAGTGCGTACCCTCTGAGCACCTACATGATGATGCCAATACAGAACCCTACCACACCACCCAAGGTAAGATACAACGCAGCCCATATTGCAACCCGGGGCATAGTGGAGCTCACATTCGGAGTGCTCAAGTCACGTTTCCGCTCCCTTGACCGCTCTGGTGGCCAGCTGCTATATGCGCCCCCAGTAGTGTGCAGGATAATTGTGGCAGCATGTGTCCTGCACAACATTGCAACCCGGCGGGGTGTGCCGGTGGACATGGTGGTGTACCCACACCCCCAACCACATGCACGGCTGCTGCGCATGAGAGGGGAAAGGACACGTGGCGAGGCAGCCCGAACCCAGCTTGTGACAACATTTTTCACCTAAAATCCCACCCCTGCGCAGTGCACACTAGCCTGGGACATACCCAGTGATAATCGATGATGACAGTCAACTGTCACAACCCTACCACCCTGAGATTGTTTCCTTGGAAGTGCTACATTGTGTGCATCCCTAGCTACTTAAAGAGAGCCAATGCCGTGTCAGTAAAAGGCACACATTCATGCTGCATAAAGGACTACCCCCTTACAAAACGGCACACCCAAATACTGGTATGTCACCCAACCCCTCCCAAACCCCATGTCACCCGCTCGAGACACCATGGCATGGCATGCAATGTGAACGCAACCAAATAAATGCACAACACATGAAACAACTGTCACAAAGTGCAGTGTCACAAATGGAAACAGACCGCAGACAATTCCCTCTCACATAAGGAAAAGAAACTGCACACATGAACATATACTTACCAGCATGACAAATCATGAATGCAGGACCCAACAGTGGCAAAGTCTGACAGTGACCAATCGCAATAGTCCAAGTGTCACAATCTGACAAAGGAAGCACATCGACCCCTCCCATCTTCAGTGTGTTGCTGGTAGTTAAATGTTGCAGCATACTGCATTAACTGCATCTGCAATGTAGACAGGCAAGGTAACACATGAAGAAGCTACATGTAAATATGCATAATGAGCAATATTGAATACAATACACAAATCAACTATGCAGTGGAGAAACCATCATTAATCCACACACAGTTTGGACTACACACTGGCCACACAACTGATGGAAGCTCAATGCTTCTGTGTAAGTTACTGTCACACAGTGCCACCCTTGCAAGCCCATGGGAAGGGGAAGCAGGAGTGACATATGTGTCTGGACCCCAAGCCTCAAACACAAACACAAGACAAGCCTAATGGGCCCAGCTGGAACACACAGTGGATGCCTACGGGTGCCACACAAAGCAACACACTGTAACATAAATGCACAATAGAAAAAAAGAGGAAAAAGAAAAAACAAAAATCAAAAATGGCCATGGGCAACCGGGGGGGGGACCATTCAGGAGGGAGGAGGTTCTGAGTGCACCCCAACATCCACATGCTTAGATTTTGAGAAAAAAATAGTCCCTTCATGGGCTCATGGCCTGCACGGCTACCCGATAGTGGGAGAACTGCCGTCGCTGTCGTCACCCTCTGGTGCTACATGAGAAGGTGTGCGTGGTACGGGAGGCAGACCACGCAAAGCCCTGGCATGCTCCTTTATGGCAGCAAGCATGCGGGTTTGAAAGGTTTGGTTCTGAAGAATGATGGTCCGGAGGTCCCCATGCAGCACGTCACGGGTAGCATGGAGTTCTGCCTGCAAGGCCTCAAGTGATGCACTTATCTCCTCCCGGGTTGCCTGGAGCTCATCTGAGATGGTGCGTGTTAGCTGTTCCAGCTGCTGTTTTGACTGTGTTCTCTGGGAAACCTCAAGTGCACCCACAGGAGCTCTGAGGGAGGTGTTATCTTCCCTCAGGGCATCCCTGTGGGCCCGTGCCTCTGCAGATATGGCTGTGCGCAGATCCCTCAGTTCAGCCCGTCGGTCCATGTTGGCAGCCAACATGTCCTGCCTGTGTGAGTGGCACGTGGACCGTGTTACCCGCTGCTGGAGCTCCACCTGCCTTTTGGGGGGAGAATGGAAGTGGCCACCCTATCCACAGCCTGAGCCATCATCTCACATGATGCCCCCAGTTGTTGTGCAATTGCATACATGGAGTTCTTCCACACAGTATTGCCCGGTGGCTCACTGCCACCGCGTTGCCGGACACAACACCTGTCGGCCCCAAGGTGATGTGCACCTTGCTGTGCTGGCGTTGCCTGAGGCTGCAGGCCTGCATTCCTCCTTTGATCTGCTGCCCCAGGAACAGGAGCAAATAGTGTGGAGTGTGACCCTGCATCCGTAACCTCCACAGGTGGGCATTTCAACACTGAATGGGCCATTGAGGGGTCTACCCCCAGTGCAGGTGTGTTGTACAGAACAGCATCCCTGCCAGAAACACTCACATGCAACGGGATATTTGTGTCAATGTCTGATTCAGCACCTGAGCCATAGATATCCTCAGAGGTGTACCCAGAGACACCTGTGGACAGGATGGTCTGTAGGAGCAATGGATTCTCATGCAGCACTCCAGTGGTGCTTGGTTGGGGCTCTGAGTGCACCTGCTCCTGCGCCATCTCCTCCTCCTCCACAGCATCTAGTGCTCACCTGCACAAAATGAAAGGAGAAGTCATGAAGACACACATGAACAGCATAGCCGACACACATAGGCATCACAATGTACACATCCAATACATTAATCAGACATGTCACACATGACACAGACTCAGCCATGCATGGAGTGGCAATGAAGTGGAAGGGGACCCTGAAAGCAGACACTGATGACTCCAAAATGGAAAAGCAACACATGTGCTGCATGGTGCATAGCACCTGCATCACACATAAGCCTGTGAGTGGCATGGACCATCCACAAATATGATACATGCTAGCACACAGATGGCATGTAGCATAGCCATGGCAGAACTGACGAGGACACCCAGATGGGAGCTAATCACTACTGTCCCCCATCCATGTAAAACGCATATCATCAAACAGAACATGCAAAAGAGTGGGACAAAACACACGTTTCACATGCTGCAACAACGCCAGTGTGTTCAAATACAGTGATGGGAGGCACATGGATACATCAATGGAAGGTCACTTGGACATGACACAAGTGAATTGTCATGTTGAAGGTTCAAACAGGGCTCAGAAGTGAGCAGGTGCAGTACATGTGTAGGTGCCCAGCAGTCAATCATCTTGATTGATGGAATTATTTACGTGAAAATCCCTGTCTGAAGTATGGTGATTTTCGGGCAGAAAGGCACACAAATCTGCATTTTCCATGTAAATGATTCCATGAATCAGGAAGAATAAAGAGAAACAACTGTAATAACAAGGTCATGGCATGATGGCAGTTTAAGGGCAAGTGCAGTCATCATGCGCAAAGTGTTTGCAGTGGTCAGTAGGGATACAGTGAACGCCAAACCCAAGGGTGGGGGATGGCTTGGAGGCACTACATGGGTCACATATGGCAGTTATGACTACACAGCCTGATCTGGCACTCGATCACAACACATCACCCAAGCAACATACACATGATCTGGACACACAAACATTGGCACGCAAAGGACATGTCTCAAGATCTGGTGGGTCTCCTACGCCTTGGATCTGATCCTCTGTGATGAACCCTCCAGCGATTGCCTCATGTTCTGTGAGTTCATCCTCTTCTGGTGGTGACCCACTGCCAGTCACCACAGTAGAGGCGTAATAGAAGCCATCTTATTTTTTGCTCGGCGTTTGAGGTCATTCCAACACTTTGAGCAATCATCAGCTGTGCGCTTCACAAATCCCAATGAACTAATGTGTCCTCGATGCACTGCCAGTGGGCCCTAGGCTGAGCAGGCGTAGTCTTGCACTCTGCCGTCACCAGCATGTCATGGCCATGTTCCAACACGTAGCCCACAAGTGTGTCTAGTTCCACATTATTGAAACTGCTTCCTTGACGTGCCGGAGGGGCGAACCGTGTCTGGTGTCCGCAAGAACACACTACTTCCTCTTGAGAAGTGGTGCGGACCCTGAGTGGCTTACGCCGCTCCGGTCTGTAGGGGCTGAAGCTCAGGTGGACTGGGCACTGGAAGCAGGCAATGGCACAATGACCAAAGTTCTCACTGCAGGCATTGGCTGCTGGGTGCTGTTGCCAGGACCAAGTGGCACAACTGCCTTGGTGTGATGGGCCGGGACCAACACTGTCCCGGCTGGGTGACTCAGAGCCGGAGTGGTGTCAGCTGCAGCTGCCCCTGCAGCCTCCTCACCCTGGCTACTCAGGGCAGCAGAAGACATTGCTGCCCCAGATCCACGTGGCCTGGTGAAAGCAACTTTCACCGCCATACATGGCTTGGACTTCGTGACACGGAAGTCAGCCTGCGAGTCATCCTGTGCCTGTTCCATGACCAATCTGGGCTGGGCTAGTAGGGCCTGAGCTGGGATGGTGTCAGCTGCATCTCCTCAACCCACTGGGGTGGGGGGCATAGGTGTCCTCCTTAGGTGCCTGAGAGTCTGGGGGGACAGGATGTGAGGGAGGGGTTTTAGGCCCCCTGCACAGGGTTCCCTTGGAAACCCAAGTCGCACTCTGGTTTGATTGGCTAGATGACTGTCCTGCCAGGACAGCCACCCTGCTTTGTGATTGAAATCCAGGCTTTTTGAATGGGGGAAAACTGCATAAAAAGCAGGTCTCTGGGACTAGGAAGTCAGAGTCGCCAATGAATTAAGAGAACCGAAGAGAAGCTGAAAGAAGAGGACTACTACCACGACTGAACCTCCCAGTGAAGCCCTGCTGCAGGTATGAATCTCCAAACTTCAACGACAGAGAAGATCTGCAAGGAATCTTCTTCCCTTTAGCTGGTGGGACCAACCAGTTCGCCAAACATTAAGCAAGGGGTCCCTGCCCTGGTCGAATATGCTGTGCACAGCTGGATAGCCAGGAGGACCGGACCCTGTTTGGGTTTTAAGGAGTGCACCTTTTATTTGTTGCTTTGCTCTGCTGCTGGTTTCTTCCCTGGGCAGTGCAGGACCCTCCAGTCTTCCTACTTCATGTCAGTCCGACAGTCGCTTCAGGAACTGTGAGCCTGCAGGACCTGCCAGGAACCTCTGCCTCAGCTACAGGGGACTACCCTGCACCCCTGCTCATGTCCCGCAGGCAGCTCATCCACCATGGCCATGCCCCCCAGCCAACCCACATGTCACCTTGCACTACTGATCACCCACGCATGTCTCCCAGCACCCCCACCCACCAGCATCCAGGGGCACCCTCCACCAGACCCCCACACATGTCTCCCACCACCCACACCCGCCAGAAGTTGGGGGCACCTGCCAGCAGGCCCCCACACATGTCTCCCACCACCCCCACCCCCCAGCAGTCAGGGGCACCCTCCACCAGGCCCCCACTCATGTCCCCCTGCACCCCCACCCCCCAGCAGTGCGAGGTACCTGCCAGCAGGCCCCCACACATGTCCCCCTGCACCCCCACTGCCCAACAGTCAGGGGCTCCCTCCACCAGGCCCCCACTCATGTCCCCCTGCACCCACACCCCCCAGCAGTCAGGGGCACCCTACACCAGGCCCCCATTCATGTCCCCCTGCACCCACACCCCCCTGCATCCAGGGGCACCCTCCACCGGGCCCCCACTCATGTACCCCTGCACCCCCACCAGTCAGGGGCACCTGCCAGCAGGCCCCCACTCAGGTCCAACTCATGTCTCCCAGCACCCCCACCCCCCCGCATCCAGGGGCACCCTCCACCAGTCCCCCACTCATGTCTCGCAGCACCCCCACCCCCCAGCACTGCGCTGCACCCTCCTCCAGGCCCCCACTCATGTCCAACTCATGTCTCCCAGCACCCCCATCCCCCACCAGTCAGGGGCACCCTCCACCAGGCCCCCCACCTGGTGGAGGGTGCACTGTGGTGCACCCTCCACCAGGACCCCACTCATGTCCAACTCATGTCCCCCAGCACCCCCACCCCCCAGCACTGTGGTGTACCCTCCACCAGGCCCCCACTCATGTCTCCCAGCACCACCACCCCCCAGCACTGTGGGGCACCTGCCAGCAGGCCCCCACTCATGTCCCCCTGCACCCCCACCACCCAGCAGTGCAGGGCACCCTCCACCAGGACCCACTCATGTCCCCCTGCACCCCCACCCCCCAGCACTGTGGGGCACCCTCCACCAGGCCCCCACTCATGTCCCCCTGCACCCCCACCCCCCAGCAATCAGGGGCACCCTCCACCAGGCTCCCACTCATGTCCCCCTGCACCCCCACCCCCAGCAGTCAGGGGCACCCTCCACCAAGCCCCCACTCATGTCCCCCTGCACCCCCATCCCCCAGCAGTCTGGGGCACCCACCACCAGGCCCCCACTCATGTCCCCCTGCACCCCCACCCCCCAGCAGTCAGGGGCACCCTCCACCAGGCCCCCACACATGTCCCCCTGCACCCCCACCCCCCAGCAGTGCGGGGTACCTGCCAGCAGGCCCCCACACATGTCCCCCTGCACCCCCACCCCCCAGCAGTCAGGGGCACCCTCCACCAGGCCCCCACTCATGTCCCCCTGCACCCACACCACCCTGCATCCAGGGGCACCCTCCACCAGGCCCCCACTCATGTCTCCCAGCACCCCCACCCCCAGCACTGAGGGGCACCCTCCACCAGGCCCCCACTCATGTCCCCCCTGCACCCCCACCCCCCAGCACTGTGGTGCACCCTCCACCAGGCCCCCACTCATGTCTCCCAGCACCCCCACCCCCCAGCACTGTGGGGCACCTGCCATCAGGCCCCCACTCATGTCCCCCTGCACCCCCACCCCCCAGCACTGTGGTGCACCCTCCACCAGGCCCCCACTCATGTCTCCCAGCACCCCCACCCCCCAGCACTGTGGGGCACCTACCAGCAGGCCCCCACTCATGTCCCCCTGCACCTCCACCACCCAGCAGTGCAGGGCACCCTCCACCAGGCCCCCACTCATGTCCCCCTGCACCCCCACCCCCCAGCACTGTGGGGCAGCCTCCACCAGGCCCCCACTCATGTCTCCCAGCACCCCCACCCCCCACCAGTCAGGGGCAGCCTCCACCAGGCCCCCACTCATGTCCAACTCATGTCCCCCTGCACCCCCACCCCCAGCAGTCAGGGGCACCCTCCAGCAAGCCCCCACTCATGTCCCCCTGCACCCCCACACCCCAGCAGTCAGGGGCACCCTCCACCAGGCCCCCACTCATGTCCCCCTGCACCCCCACCCCCAGCAGTCAGGGGCACCCTCCACCAGGCCCCCACACATGTCCCCCTGCACTCCCACCTCCCAGCAGCGTGGGGCACCTGCCAGCAGGCCCCCACACATGTCCCCCTGCACCCACACCACCCTGCATCCAGGGGCACCCTCCACCATGCCCCCACTCATGTCTCCCAGCACCCCCACCCCCCAGCACTGAGGGGCACCCTCCAACAGGCCCCCACTCATGTCCCCCTGCGCCCCCAGCACTGTGGTGCACCCTCCACCAGGCCCCCATTCATGGCTCCCAGCACCCCCACCCCCCAGCACTGTGGGGCACCTACCAGCAGGCCCCCACTCATGTTCCCCTGCACCCCCACCCCCCAGCACTGTGGTGCACCCTCCACCAGGCCCCCACTCATGTCTCCCAGCACCCCCACCCCCAGCACTGTGGGGCACCTGCCAGCAGGCCCCCACTAATGTCCCACTAATGTCCCCCTGCACCCCCACCACCCAGCAGTGAAGGGCACCCTCCACCAGGCCCCCACTCATGTCCCCCTGCACCCCCACCCCCCAGCACTGTGGGGCCCCCACTCATGTCTCCCAGCACCCCCACCCCCCACCAGGCCCCCATTCATGTCCCCTTGCACCCCAACCCCCCAGCAGTCAGGGGCAGCCTCCACCAGGCCCCCACTCATGTCCAACTCATGTCCCCCTGCACCCCCACCCCCCAGCAATCAGGGGCACCCTCCACCATGCCCTCACTCATGTCCCCCTGCACTCCCACCCCCCAGCGGCGCGGGGCACCTGTCAGCAGGCCCCCACACATGTCCCCCTGCACTCCCACCCCCCAGCAGCGCGGGGCACCTGCCAGCAGGCCCCCACACATGTCCCCCTGCACCACCACCCCCCAGCAGTCAGGGGCACGCTCCACCAGGCCCCCACTCATGTCTCCCAGCACCCCCACCCCCCAGCACTGAGGGGCACCCTCCACCAGGCCCCCACTCATGTCCCCCTGCACCCCCAGCACTGTGGTGCACCCTCCACCAGGCCCCCATTCATGTCTCCCAGCACCCCCACCCCCCAGCACTGTGGGGCACCTGCCAGCAGGCCCCCACTCATGTCCCCCTGCACCCCCACCCCCCAGCACTGTGGTGCACCCTCCACCAGGCCCCCACTCATGTCTCCCAGCACCCCCACCCCTCAGCACTGTGGGGCACCTGCCAGCAGGCCCCCACTAATGTCCCACTCTTGTCCCCCTGCACCCCCACCACCTAGCAGTGCAGGGCACCCTCCACCAGGCCCCCACTCATGTCCCCCTGCACCCCCACCCCCCAGCACTGTGGGGCACCTACCAGCAGGCCCCCACTCATGTCCCCCTGCACCTCCACCACCCAGCAGTGCAGGGCACCCTCCACCAGGCCCCCACTCATGTCCCCCTGCACCCCCACCCCCCAGCACTGTGGGGCAGCCTCCACCAGGCCCCCACTCATGTCTCCCAGCACCCCCACCCCCCACCAGTCAGTGGCAGCCTCCACCAGGCCCCCACTCATGTCCAACTCATGTCCCCCTGCACCCCCACCCCCAGCAGTCAGGGGCACCCTCCAGCAAGCCCCCACTCATGTCCCCCTGCACCCCCACACCCCAGCAGTCAGGGGCACCCTCCACCAGGCCCCCACTCATGTCCCCCTGCACCCCCACCCCCAGCAGTCAGGGGCACCCTCCACCAGGCCCCCACACATGTCCCCCTGCACTCCCACCTCCCAGCAGCGTGGGGCACCTGCCAGCAGGCCCCCACACATGTCCCCCTGCACCCACACCACCCTGCATCCAGGGGCACCCTCCACCATGCCCCCACTCATGTCTCCCAGCACCCCCACCCCCCAGCACTGAGGGGCACCCTCCAACAGGCCCCCACTCATGTCCCCCTGCGCCCCCAGCACTGTGGTGCACCCTCCACCAGGCCCCCATTCATGGCTCCCAGCACCCCCACCCCCCAGCACTGTGGGGCACCTACCAGCAGGCCCCCACTCATGTCCCCCTGCACCCCCACCCCCCAGCACTGTGGTGCACCCTCCACCAGGCCCCCACTCATGTCTCCCAGCACCCCCACCCCCAGCACTGTGGGGCACCTGCCAGCAGGCCCCCACTAATGTCCCACTCATGTCCCCCTGCACCCCCACCACCCAGCAGTGAAGGGCACCCTCCACCAGGCCCCCACTCATGTCCCCCTGCACCCCCACCCCCCAGCACTGTGGGGCCCCCACTCATGTCTCCCAGCACCCCCACCCCCCACCAGGCCCCCATTCATGTCCCCCTGCACCCCAACCCCCCAGCAGTCAGGGGCAGCCTCCACCAGGCCCCCACTCATGTCCAACTCATGTCCCCCTGCACCCCCACCCCCCAGCAATCAGGGGCACCCTCCACCATGCCCTCACTCATGTCCCCCTGCACTCCCACCCCCCAGCGGCGCGGGGCACCTGTCAGCAGGCCCCCACACATGTCCCCCTGCACTCCCACCCCCCAGCAGCGCGGGGCACCTGCCAGCAGGCCCCCACACATGTCCCCCTGCACCACCACCCCCCAGCAGTCAGGGGCACGCTCCACCAGGCCCCCACTCATGTCTCCCAGCACCCCCACCCCCCAGCACTGAGGGGCACCCTCCACCAGGCCCCCACTCATGTCCCCCTGCACCCCCAGCACTGTGGTGCACCCTCCACCAGGCCCCCATTCATGTCTCCCAGCACCCCCACCCCGCAGCACTGTGGGGCACCTGCCAGCAGGCCCCCACTCATGTCCCCCTGCACCCCCACCCCCCAGCACTGTGGTGCTCCCTCCACCAGGCCCCCACTCATGTCTCCCAGCACCCCCACCCCTCAGCACTGTGGGGCACCTGCCAGCAGGCCCCCACTAATGTCCCACTCTTGTCCCCCTGCACCCCCACCACCTAGCAGTGCAGGGCACCCTCCACCAGGCCCCCACTCATGTCCCCCTGCACCCCCACCCCCCAGCACTGTGGGGCACCCTCCACCAGGCCCCCACTCATGTCTCCCAGCACCCCCACCCCCCACCAGGCCCCCACTCATGTCCCCCTGCACCCCAACCCCCCAGCAGTCAGGGACAGCCTCCACCAGGCCCCACTCATGTCCCCCTATACCCCCACCCCCCAGCAGTCAGGGGCACCCTCCACCAGGCCCCCACACATGTCCCCCTGCACCCCACCCCCCAGCAGTGCGTGGCACCTGCCAGCAGGCCCCCACACATGTCCCCCTGCACCCCCACCCCCCAGCAGTCAGGGGCACCCTCCACCAGGCCCCCACTCATGTCCCCTGTCTCCCAGCACCCCCACACCCCACCAGTCAGGCGCAGCCTCCACCAGGCCCACACTCATGTCCACCTCATGTCCCCCTGCACCCCCACCCCCCAGCAGTCAGGGGCACCCTCCACCAGGCCCCCACTCATGTCCCCCTGCACCCCCAGCAGTCAGGGGCACCCTCCACCAGGCCCCCACTCATGTCCCCCTGCACCCCTACCCCCCAGCAGTCAGGGGCGCCCTCCACCAGGCCCCCACACATGTCCCCCTGCACCCCCACCCCCCAGCAGTGCGGGGCACCTGCCAGCAGTCCCCCACACATGTCCCCCTGCACCCTCACCCCCCAGCAGTCAGGGGCACCGTCCACCAGGCCCCCACTCATGTCCCCCTGCACCCACACCACCCTGCATCCAGGAGCACCCTCCACCAGGCCCCCACTCATGTCTCCCAGCACCCCCACCCCCCAGCACTGAGGGGCACCCTCCACCAGGCCCCCACTCATGTCCCCCTGCACCCCCACCCCCCAGCACTGTGGTGCACCCTCCACCAGGCCCCCACTCATGTCTCCCAGCACCCCCACCCCCCAGCACTGTGGGGCACCTGCCAGCAGGCCCCCACTCATGTCCCCCTGCACCCCCACCCCCAGCACTGTGGTGCACCCTCCACCAGGCCCCATTCAAGTCTCCCAGCACCCCCACGCCCCAGCACTGTGGGGCACCTGCCAGCAGGCCCCCACTCATGTCCCCCTGCACCCCCACCACCCAGCAGTGCAGGGCACCCTCCACCAGGCCCCCACTCATGTCCCCCTGCACCCCCACCCCCCAGCACTGTGGGGCACCCTCCACCAGCCCCCACTCATGTCTCCAAGCACCCCCACCCCCCACCAGTCAGGGGCACCCTCCACCAGGCCCCCACTCATGTCCCCCGTCACCCCCACCACCCAGCAGTCAGGGGCAGCCTCCACCAGGCCCCCACTCATGTCTAACTCATGTCCCCCTGCACCTCCACCCACCAGCAGTCAGGGGCACCCTCCACCTGGCCCTCACTCATGTCCCCCTGCACCCCCACCACCCAGCAGTCAGGGGCACCCTCCACCAGACCCCCACTCATGTCCCCCTGCACCCCCAACCCCCAGCAGTCAGGGGCACCCTCCACCAGGCACCCACTCATGTCCCCCTGCACCCCCACCCCCCAGCAGTCAGGGGCAGACTCCACCAGGCCCCCACTCATGTCCAACTCATGCCCCCCTGCACCCCCACCCCCCAGCAGTCAGGGGCACCCTCCACCAGGCCCCCACTCATGTCCCCCTGCACCCCCACCCCCCAGCAGCCAGGGGCACCCTCCACCAGACCCCCACACATGTCCCCCAGCCAACACGTCATCACAATCCAGATCCCAGGCTCCTATGCACATCCAAATCCCACCCCACGCCACCCCAGTCCAAACACCCAACCAAGCTTTACATCCATTCAAAATTGAAATACCCATTACATGATAGATACCAAATAAGCAGTATGCGCATGAGTACATGTCCGTCAGACCCACACAATGGCAACACATGACTGTGAAAACCCACATTGTGACAGGCATGAAACCAATGAGAGAAGTCCACACATTGAAGTAAGAAACAAAAATGTATTACAGTGTAAATGAAGTGAATGAAATCTAAACAAACAATAATGGCAACAAAAATCAAAATGCAGCATGTCCACAAAAATAATAAATAATGAAAATGGGAATCCAAAAGAACCATAAAGAAATTGTGTCCAAAGTCACCGTCCAACAAAGTAAATCCAAAGAGTTAAGTCAAAATCCATTGCTCCATGGTGAAAAAAATAATAAAAGATGAAGGCCACAAATCCACTGTCAAACTATGTACAAAGAGCAAATCCCGTTCCATGATCCCAACGATGTAAATGAAACCTACCTAACTAATAACTATATACAAAAAAGTGGGGCATAGTCCAAGCGCCCCAAATTAAAAAAAAGAAATAAAACCTAACGCTAATTAACTATATACAAAGGCGGCGGGCTAGTCCAGCGGCTCACTCCGTGGTGTCCCGGGCCAGGGCATCATCGAACTCCTGTTCGATGTCCCAGAGGCGGTCCTGTTCCATGGCCCGAGGGTCCGCAGGGACACCGACATGTCCAACCTCCAACTCCCTGTGGATTGCCTCGAGGCACTCGGCCCGCCTCAGGGCCCTCCGCATGGAGTTCTCCGCCCTGACCATCGTGAGCCACGCCTCTTCCGCCCGCCGCCGCTCCGCACCTATCTGCTGGCCCAACCGCTGCCACACGGAAGACACTTCCTGGCCTGGGTCCTCCTGCTCTCCGGCCGATGCCTGCCCCTCCGATGTAGATTGCCCCGAGCCATAATGCCTCCCACTTTGAATCCGCTGCTGCCTCTAACGCAACTGCCTCTGCCAGCACAACGGCATCCAGGCTGATGGAATCCACTGACGCCGTCGTGCACGTGCCCTGCCAAATGATGCCGGCACATCCTCCATCTGCTGGGGTCCAGTTGCTGTGGTGTCCACCCCTGCTGGACCTCCGACTCCTGACTGTGGCAGGGATGGGATCCCCACCAAGCTGGCTGCGTTGGTCAGGGCAGGTCCACAGGGGGCCCTGGTGGCATCTTGGCCGGAAGACGGCATGGAGAACGACTGGCGTATAGTCTCCACAGAGGAGGAGAGGGCCGCCAGATTGGCCGACACATGTATGAAACCCCCGACCACGGCCGATCCCAACTGGGCCACGTTGGCACGGTGCTCTTCGTGATGACGTGCAAGCTCCTCCCGGGAAGCATGCACGTCATCACGAACGACACCTGTGCGCAACGCAACACCAATCAGGACCTTCTCCATACGCCCACGGGTCCCCTCGTCCGCAGGTGGAGGGGAGTCAGATGACATGGACATCCCCCCTACCTGCGGACGGGCCTGGGATGGGGCATCCCTGCTGGTGCATGGTGGTGCAGTCACAGTGTCAGGGACAGTGACATGCACAGGCCCCTCCACGGCGACCTGCGCTGCCTCCTGCCCCTGTCCCTGGACTGCACCACTTGCACCAGCAGGGATGCCCCCACCAGGCCCCATGTGCGCCTCAGTAGCGGCCTCCTCCTCCTCTGTGAAAACCACCAACCTGGATGGCTCCACACCGTCTTCCGCCGTTGCAAGCCCCTGTGGGGGCTCACCCACCCCTTCCGCCGTGGGGGCATCCCCGCCGCTTTGCTCCACAGCGCCGTCTCCGCCCTCTTCTTCACTTGCCGCTGTGTAGAGGGAGACATAGAACACAAGAATCAGGGTACTGTACAATGGTCCCCTAGACAGGAAGCAATAGCAGATGAGTGGCACTGTCAAAGATCACTTCCATCATGTCCCTCCACAACACATGGGTCAGTGCAGGCAAAACACACACAGTAACAGGCATGGCACATGCTATGAACATTTGCATACATGTCCAAGGGACTCTCCAAACATACAATGTTGTTATGGAACTCACTTGCATCATGGGTCACGCCTATCACATGCACACACATCACCGTAGTTTCATCCATCTGGCCTTGTACACCCCAGACACAGTGGATACAAGGATAACTAGGCTGCATCTGTGAATCTGTACATTGTCACAGACATTTGTCATGCATCCATGGCATTCACAAGTCACAGACACGCAGGTCAGACACACAGACATAGATACCATACATGTACATGGCATCAGCACCCATCCCTCACCCCCAGCCATGTCGAGGAACAGAGACTGGCATGCTCTCATGTGTCCAATCCGCATAGGGCTCCCCATGTTGCATTTAAACACATGCACCAACCGTGTGGTTCACACATTACTGGTCTCACATGCATGACCATGATGTCCCTGCACCCACACATGCGTACATGGCTATGTCACACATACAGGCAAGCATCAGACAAACAGCACACTGCAACATGCCCTGTCTCACACAGCAATGCTTGCCCACTTACCACTCAACTCCAGACGGGTCTGCCTTGCAAGGATCTGGGCGTGGCGCGCTGGGTCTACACGTTCCAGGACCCTCAGCTGGATGGTACTCATGCGGCCCCGGCCCCCCTCCACGAGGTGCCAGACCTTCAAGAGGGTCCTGGACCTCAAGTCCTCCTAGCGCTTCTTGACTTTCTGGATGTTGCGGGTTGCCACCCCCTCCGCGTTGATGGAAACCACCAAGTCGTCCCAGATCCTGTCCTGTTCTTTATTGTTGGCACGTGACTATCCGAAGAGGGCATCATACTGCCCCAGGACTTGCTCCACCAGGACACCAACTTCGGTGGCAGTGAAGCTGGTGCCCCTCTGCCTCTCTGGCCGGGGGTTGCCACTGGTGCCAGATGTTGCAGTGCCCGACATGGCAACTCCAGAGGCAGGAGTGGGTGGGCAACTGGGTCCTGGGGCTGGGCTGTGGAGCGATGGTATACCAGTCGGGAGTCTTCTGTTACAGCAGGGGTGGACACAGCAACTGGACCCCTGCAGATGGCAGATGTGCAGGCACAAAATGGCAGGGCACGGTGGCAGCAGGCAGGCAGAAGCAGATGGCTCATGGGAGGCTGCTCGGGGATCTGGGGGGCAGTAATTCGGCATTCTGGGCAGGATCGTGGTCTTCCGTGTGCTTACGCGTGGCCAGCTTGATATGGAGTGAATTGGCACATGAAAATCCTGCACGTCAACGTGAAATTCGAGGAAAGGGCCTTAGCGCGTAAGCGCGTCAGCACGCATACGTGATTCCATTGGACCAAAGGCCCTCGGCACGTAAGCGCGTCTGTGACGTGACGCGTGCAGGTGTTTCCCTCATAGCACGTGATGACAGAGCACACGTGGAAACACTGCACGTCAGAGTATCATCGCGTGTAATTGGAGGAAAGTGCGCATACACGCAATCGGCCTGGGTACGTGTATTGAAGGGGTGCGCAGGAATTCTCACACGCGATTTTCTTGGGTACGTGTATTCAGGGGTGCGCAGGAAGTTTTACACGCGATTTGCTTGGGTACGTGTATTACAGGGGTGCGCGGGAAGTTTTACACGCTCGCCAACAACACGTATCCATGGAATTGAACGGGGCTAAGTCATGCGCACACAAAAAGTGCTAATCCGGAGACACGTACGCCAGCAGGAAGCAGGCGTACGTCGACCCACGCAGCATAAAAGTGCACGCAAACAACAAACAAGCTCAGACGCCAGGATGAATATACCGTTCCTAGCAGCAGTGGACGTGGGTTACCAAAGGAGGAGGAGGAGGATAGTGAGGGCCCGAATTTTCACACCCAGAACTAGCCTTTTTGGGATGCCTGATGACCAGGTGTATGGGAGGTACAAGTTTCCACCTCACATAATACTGGACCTGGTGAGTGAGTGGGAGAATGTCCTCACATCACCCACCCTGTGCTCCCAAGCACTCAGCCCACTGGAGAATGTCCTTAATGTACTGCACTTCTTGGCCACTGGATCATTTCAGCGGACAAGTGCCATAGTGGGTGGGGTGTCACAGGCCACGCAGTCACGCTGCCTACACCAGGTCTTGAACATCATCACTGCACGCCCATCAGTTTGAAGGCACATATACCTGCCCAGAAAACCTGCAGAAAGGCAGGCTGCCGCCCTGGATTTCTACGGTGTGGCACAATTCCCCAAAGTGCTAGGTGCCATTGACTGCACCCATGTGGCACTACGTCCCCCCAGGGCATCTGAGCACATCTATAGGAACCGCAAGCACTGGCATTCCATCAACGTGCAGGTAGTATGTAATGCGAAGGGAATCATCACCTCAGTATATGCCAACTATCCTGGGTCCACCCACGACAGCTTCATTTACCGAATGTCTTCCCTAAACCGGGACCTAGAAGCTGGGCGGCATGGCGATACATGGCTGCTTGGTGAGTATGAATGCCACTGCACATGCATGCATGTCAGATGCAGAGTTATGTCACTACCCCACTAATGATACCCATCACCACCCTCTGAGCACCGCCATGATAACGCCAATTCGGAACCCCATCACGCCTCCTGAGGTAAGATACAACACAGCCCATATTGCAACCCGTGGCTTAGTGGAGCGCACATTCAGAGTGCTCAAGTCACGCTTTCGCTCCCTTGACTGTTCTGGCGGGCAGCTATTATATGCGCCCCCAGTAGTGTGCAGGATCATAGTGGCAGCATGTGTCCTGGACAATGTTGCAACACGCCGGGGCCTGGCAGAGGACATGGTGGTGCCCCCACATCCCCAACCACATGCACGTCCACTGCGCATGGGAGGGGAAAGGGCACGGGGTGAGGCAGCCCGTACGCAGCTGGTGGCTAATTACTTCACATAGACATCACACCCCTGTGGATTGCACACAGCCCTGGCACATACCATCTGATAAGCAATGATGACTCGACCTTACAATGATCGTGTATGAAGGGAGAATCAACTGTCAGAACCATATGAGCCTGAGATTGTTCACATGGAAGTGATACAATGTGTGCATCCCTACCTACACAGACACCACTAATGCAGTTTCATTAAAAGACACTTCTATGCAGCTAAAATGTATACCCACTTGCAAAATGCAACATGAGGACAGTGCCATGTCACCAAACCCTTCCCAGCACCGCCACACGACACACCATGCCATGTCATGGTATTTGAGAGCAAACAAAGTAATCCCTACAACATGACACAAGTGTCACAAAGTACAGTGTTCCTAATGGTAACTGGCGACACATGAAATGCTCACAGAATGCAGGACCAACAACACACATGAGCAGGTATTTAGCTACAAAACTAATCAGCTACTGACCGTCAAACCTACCATTAACATGATAGTACGAATGTAAAAAATTGGTAGTCTCAACACCAGAAAATGCCTGCACTTCGACCACTTCCAACTGTACAGTGTTGGCGCCACGCAAAAGTGTAGGTGCACTGCTGACAACATGGACTCCATCTCCAAAGTAGAGGGCCTTGTGAAGACATGAGGAATGGACCTGTAAATTAGGAGGAAGACATGGATGCAGAGTTACATATCAATACACCATGCAGTGTACAATACAACAACAATATGCACTAGGAATGTATACACAGTATTGACTACAGACTACCCACACATGTAAAGGGAGTCCAACGTCACTGTGTAAGTCAATGTCACTTGGGCACACCTTTTGCAAGCGTATGGAAACGGGAAGCAGGAGGGGTGTGTGTCTCACAAACCCAAGCATCTAACCCAAAATCAGGACAAGCCTGCATGTGCCCAGCCACAATACAGCAGATGCCCACGGGAGCCACACAAGGCAACACACTGTAAGAAAAATCAAAAATCAAAAATTAAAAATCAAAAATCAAAAATGACCATGTATGGGCCAGTGGGGTTGGGGGAGGCCACCCAGGAGGTCCGAGAGGACAGGATGCACACCAAAACCCATCTGTGTGGATTATGGGAAAAAAAACCCTCCATGGGCTCATGGCCTTCACGGCTACCCTATTGTGAGAGAATCACTGCTGTCGCTCTCCCCAGACTCTGCAGCTGCCTCAGGAGGTGGTGGCATTATGGGAGGCAGCCCACGCAAAGCCCTAGTGTGGTCCTCCATGGCAGCAAGCATGCGGGTCTGGAAGGTCTGGTTCTGGAGGATAATCGTGCGGAGGTCCCCATGCAATAACTCACGGGATGACCGGACCTCCTCACAAGTTGCCTGCATCTCAGCTGAGAGCGTACGTGTGAGACGCTCCAGCTGCTGTTCTGTCGTTGTGTTTGTTGAAGCCTCAAGCTCAACAAATGTCGTCCTGAGGTGACGGAGTTCCACCCTCAGGGCTTCCCTGTGGCCCTGGGACTCTATGGAAATGGCTTCCCGCAGAGTTGCCAGTGCCGCCCGCCTGTCCCTGTCGGACGCCAACATGTCCTCCCTGTGTGACTGGCAGATGGAGTCTATTGCCTGCTGTAGTCGCTCCATCAGCCTTTCTGGGGGGACAATGGAAGTGGCCACCCTATCCATGGCCTGAGCCATCATCTCTGATGATGCTGCCTGTTGGGTTGCCATACCGTATATGGATTGCTCCCATGCGGTATTGCCAGGTGGCGTATGGCCACCACGTCGGCGGGCACCACACCTGTCTGGGGCAAGGCGAACTGCGCCTTGCTGTGCCGGCACTGCCTGAGGCTGCAGGACTGCATTCCCCCTCTGATCTGCTGGCCCAGGAACAGGATCAGATGTAGCGGAGTGTGACCCTGCATCCGTAACCACCAAAGGCGGACCTGCCAACACTGACATCCCCATTGAGGGTTCTACCCCTGGTGCAGGTGGGTTGGACAGAACAGAATCCCTCCCAGGAACACTCACCTGCGACGGCACATAGGTCTCATCATCCGAATTGACACCTGAATACAGCTCGGGGGAGGTGCACCCAGAGACACCCCTTGAGAGCATGACCTGCAGCAGTTGTGGGTTCTCACCCACCACGTCCCTCACTGGTGGTCGGTTGGCCCCGAGACCCCTCCTGGGTCTGCACCATCTCCACAACCCCAGCAATATCAAGTGCGTCATCCCCTGCAAAGACATGAAAGAAAAGAAATGGAAACAGGCATTAGCACTATGGCACACAATTAGGGCTGAGAAGCTACAGAACCAGTACTTGATTGACACATGTCCCACATGACGAAAACCCTCCCATGCATGCACCGTCACTGCGTATGAAGGGGAGGCAAATGGCACACATTGATGACACCAAGATGGAAGATCAACACATTTGCTGCATGCTGCCTAGCAGTGGCATCACACATTGGCCTGTGATTGGCAGGTCAAATACACATGCCATCACACAGATGGCATGTGCAATATCCATAAAGTGAAGAGGGAGAGGAGGGCACCACTTGTTCATTCAGTCTAGTTTGTTCATGAAATTGCTTTTTTAATTGAAATAGTTCAAATGTTTCACCTGGAGCTGCCAGTCCAAAAAGGTCCTATAGCACAGGGACATGTCTAAACAAATGATATCCAGGAAACAAAGTCAGTCCACTTTACCACAGCCATGTCAGATATGTGACAATAGGACAGAGAAATGCCTAGTAAAGGTGGTGGAATGCAAACTATCTGCCTGAATAAACAGAGAAAAATAAGCAACAATGTTGTGGCAAGATGACACTTCAAGGGCAACTGGCGTGGTGTTGGGCTAGATGTCTACTGTTGGCAGAAGGGATACTGCTATACCCAAATGCTGGTGCGCAGAATGTATTGGATGAAGCACATGGGTGGCCCAAACCACTCAGGCACACACACCCTCACCTGGCACCCAAACAGAAGCCCTCACACACACACCATGCACATGGATGACACACACATGCATGTGCACTCACCGGACAATGCCTCGCAATCTGCCAGTTCTCCCACGCCTTGGATCTGTTCCTCCGTGACGTAGGTCCCAGCAACATGCTCATGTGAAGTGAGTTCTATGTCCTCTGCTGGAGACCCACCTCCAGTCACTAGAGTAGCGGCATGACTTGAGGCCAGCTTATTCTTTGCCCTGCGCTTCAGGTCATTCCAGCGCTTGTAGCATTCAGTAGCTGTGCGCCTCACGATTCCAAGGGCACTTATGATCTCCGCGATGGTCTGCCAGTGTGCCAGACGTTGTGCAGGTGTGGTCTTGGATCCTGCAATAATCACCATTTCACGGTCATGTGCGGACACATACTCTACAAGTGCATTCAGTTCGGCCTCATTGAAGCTGGGCTTCCTTGATGGGCTGGACTGTGTAGCCGTGTCTGGGGCATCAGCCTCTACTGGACGAGCACTCTTCCTCTTCCGCTTGGAAGGTGGTGGGGATCCTGAGTGTCCTACGCCGCTCTGGACACTAGGGGCAGGAGCCCGGTGGACTGTGTACTAGGAATGTGGGATTGCACACTCAGCATGGGAGTTGGTGCAGGCATTAGCTCAAGTGTGATGGTGTCAGGGGGAATGTCAGCAGGATGGACTGGGACCGACACTGTCCTGGCTGGGTGTGTGAGAGGTGGGGTGGATGGAGCCGCAGCTGCCCCTGCAGCCTCCCCATCCTGCCTACTCGGGGCAGCAGATGACCTAGCTGCCCCTGATCCACGTGGCCTGATGACACCAACGTGCACCGGCGCACGTGGCCTAGACCTGCTGACCTGGAAGTCAGCCATGGACTCAACCTGTGCCAGGTCTGGTGCCACAGTAGGCTGGTCCAACAAGGGCTGAGCATGGATGGTGTCAGCCACGTTACCCTCAACCAGGGGGGGCATGGGTGTCCCTGACTGGCCCTCCACACATGGGGGGCTAGGTGCACCCTGCAAGTCACGGCCATGTCCCCTACCGGATTCACCACGGCCACCACTTGGGGCTCGGCCACCTTTGCCACCCTTACGACTTGGTTGCCTCCCAACCATGGCACTGATATTATTGTGCATATGGGAGTCGCTGTAAACTATTGCCCTGGGGGTCAAAGGGTTTGGGTACCAGATGGTAATCGCACCCTAGTGCTCTAGCAAGGCTGTATGTCACCCCTGGGGAAAGATGACGGGTCACGCAACGCACAGGCACCCCATAAAAGTGAAGTAAGGTGCACGCAACCCCTCCTAGACCACGTGTGTGGAAAAATAAACCTGCACTACGCTGTGGCACCCAGAAACACAAGAATGAACGTATGCGTGTCACACGTAGCCTAGAATGACCTCTGAAGGGGTACGCGACACACGGGGCAAGCACATATGTTAAATATGTGCGCGACTCACCGTCTGCCAGGAAAAAAACGTGAAAAAGACGCACGTTGGCAACACCCCCGCCAAAGAAGAATTTTACGCTGTCTGAGGAGACAGGACAACAGTAGAAGGGAACGCTGTTTGAGGGAACAGGCCCAGGAAAAAGAGGAAAAGAGAAAAAGCTGTCAGAGGTAACAGGGAGTACGAACTTGAAATGTCGTGAAGTAAATCGCGTGTGAACCGACAAGAAGTACAGATTTCACCCACTCGCTACGCGCTAAGGCCATTTCCACCAATTACATGCTTTGACACTCGGACGTGTATTTTTTTTTTACACGCGCCATTCTCAACGGCCATGCGCGTGACGTCATAGACGCGCTTGGGGGCCTTTGGCCCAATGAATTAACGTACCTGTGCTGGCGCGCTTACGCGCAGATGTGCTGGATTTTCACGTGCCAAATCACTCCGTATCAAGCTGGCCACGCGTAAGCACACGGAAGACCACGCTCCTGCCCAGAAGGCTGAATTACTGCCCCCCAGAGCCCCGAGCATGCTCCCACCTGCCATCTGCTGCTGCCTGACTGCCTGCTGCCCACGTGCCCTGCCATTTGCTGCCTGCACATCAGCCAGGGGTGCTGTTGCTGTGACCACCCCTGCTGGAACCGAAGACTCCTGACTGGGATACCATCGCTCCACAGCCCAGCCTCAGGACCCAGTTGCCCATCCACTCCTGCCTCTGGGGTTGCCATGTCGGGCACTGCATCATCTGGCACCAGTGGCAACCCCCGGCCAGAGAGGCAGAGGGGCACCAGCTTCACTGCCACCGAAGTTGGTGTCCTGGTGGAGCATGTCCTGGGGCAGTATGATGCCCTCTTCAGAAGGTTGCGCACCGACAAGGAAGGACGGACTCGGATCTGGACGGATATCGTAACTGCCATTAACGCGGAGGGGGTGGCAGTCCGACTATTCCATCATGTGAAGCAGCGCTGTGAGGACTTCAGGTCCAGGACCCTCAAGAAGGCCCGGCGCCTCCTGAAAGCAGCGGATGCTAAGGGGCGCCGGGGCCACTTGTCGGAAGATCAGATGAGGGTCCTGGAACACATATCCCCAGTGCTCCACGTCCAGTTCCTTGAGAGGCAGACCCGTCTGGAGTCGAGCGGTAAGTGTACATGCATACTGATTGTAAACTGTGCGTGTGGTGGTGTGGCAGGAGTGTGCAGGTTGCACATGTGGTTTTATGTGGCCAAGTATGGGGGGGGTACAGGGCCGTGAGGCTGACACATGCAAGGGCTCTCATGTGTGACACATGGATGGTGCTTGTGTGTGTAGGCTTGCATGGCAAAGGATGTGGAAGAATGATTGGCAGGTGTGACATGGATGCCGATCTGAACACTGCGACAGTTGGCGGAGGTGTACACATGCATGCAAGTGTGGTGGTGTGTGTGCATGTGTAGTGCACTCCCTGTGTCGCATGTGATGTCTGGCTCACCTTTGCCTGCTCATGCTGTTGTATGTGTATGGATGGTGCTGGTTGTTGCTATATGGCTGTGGTATAGCTCATGTGTGCAAGTTGAAATGACGTGTGTTGGGGATTGTGATGCCATGTCTGAGGTTTGCCAATGCCACTCATATACAACTGTCATGTGTTTGAGTCCATAATACAGTGCCCTGATGCCTGTGTTTTATTTCTCCCTGTCTGCAGCGTCAACTGATGAAGAGGGCGGAGAAGGTGCTGTGGAGCACAGAGGCAGGGGTCGCACCACCAGCCGGAGATGCAAGTCCCGGCTCCCCTCCCAGGTTGTGATCTCATCGGGGAGTGAGGAGTCCGGTGCCGCGTCCGAGGCTGCAGCTGCCAAGGGGAGGTCCAGGAGGCGGAGGTTGGGAGTTGGACTCCTCGGCAGCAGAAGGGGCAGCTGGGACCCCACAGGGCCCAACGGAGGAAGATGGCACGGAGTCATCCAGGTTGTTGGGGGGGTTTGGTGGAGGAGGAGGCCGTGCAAGCAACAGAGGCAGGGTCTGGAGGTGGGGATTCCACTGGTGCTAGTGGTGCAGTGCAGGGCCAGGGGCAGGTGGCAGCACAGGCCACCGCGGAGGTGCCTGCGTGCAATCCTGTCCCTGCTCCTGTCACTGCATCATCTTGCACCAGCAGGGATGCCTACCTCCAGACCCGTTCTCAGGGAGGGGATTGGCTTACACCAACTGGCCTTCCTCTCCCTGCGGATGTGGCTATCCTGCAACAGGTTGAGCCTGTCCAGGGTGGGGTGGCGTTGTGTCAACGGGCCATGCGAGCTGACCTGCACTCTTTCCATGATGAGACTGCACGTCTTCTCGCATGGCTCGTTAACCGCTTTGACCCACTGGGACAGCTCACCATGGCCGGATTCATCCGTTTCCTGGACCTTGTTCCGACCCCCTCCTCAACGGAACCCCCTATGCCCCAGTCGTCCTCCATGCCATCTTCCCACCCATGTATCACCTGGGTGCCCTGTGGAGCTGCCTCTGACCGTGCGGCCAGGATGGTGGACAAGAGATCCCTGCCACAGTCGGGAGTCGGACGTCCAGCAGGAGGGGCCACATCAACAACTGCACCCCAGCTGGAGGAGGATGTGCAGGCACCATCGGACAGGGCACATGGACAGCAGCAGCAGCAGCAGGAGGCTGTAGGTGGGAGCCACGATGGCTCGGGGCCTTCGACATCGGAGGGACAGGCACCGGCCGGAGGGCAGGAGGACCCAGGACGGGAAGTATCTTCCGTGTGCAGCGGTTGGGCCATGCCATAGATGCGGAGCGGCAGTGGGCAGAAGAGGCAC
Organism: Ambystoma mexicanum; assembly: GCF_040938575.1. Classification (NCBI taxonomy): domain Eukaryota; kingdom Metazoa; phylum Chordata; class Amphibia; order Caudata; family Ambystomatidae; genus Ambystoma; species Ambystoma mexicanum. Next base: position 1,046,993,370 of record NC_090926.1, read on the forward strand.
GGCTCACGATGGTCACGGCGGAAAACTCCAAGTGGAGGGCCCTGAGGCAGGCCGATTGCTCGATGCAATCTGCAGGGAGTTGGAGGAGAATGTGTCGTCGTCTCTGCAGACCCTCGGGGCCATGGACCAGGACCGCCTCCGGGACATTGAGCAGGAGTTCGATGATGCCCTGGCCCACAACATCCAGAAGTGAGCCGTTGGACTAGCCCGCTGCCATTGTATATAGTTAATTAGTGTTAGGTTTTATTTTATTTTTTTTAATTTGGGGCGCTTGGACTATGCCCCACTTTTTGTATATAGTTATTAGTTAGGTGGCTTTTATTGTAGGTTTCATTTACATCGGTGGGATCATGGACCCTGGATTTGATCTTTGTACATAGTTTGACAGTGGATTTGTGGCCTTCATCTTTTATTATTTTTTCACCATGGGGCAATGGATTTTGACTTTACTTTCCCTTTGGATTTGCTTTGTTGGACGGTGACTTTGGACACAATTTCATTACGGTTACTTTGGATTCCCATTTTCATTGTTTATTATTTTTGTGGACATGCTGCATTTTGATTTTTGTTGCCATTATTGTTTGTTTTGATTTCATTCACTTCATTTACACTGTAATACATTTTTGTTTCTTACTTCAATGTGTGACTTCTCTCATTGGTTTCATGCCTGTCACAATGTGGGTTTTCACAGTCATGTGTTGCCATTGTGTGGGTCTGACGGACTTGTACTCATGCGCATACTGCTTATTTCTATCATGTAATGGGTATTTCAATTTTGAATGGATGTAAAGCTTGGTTGGGCGTTTGGACTTGGGTGGCGTGGGGTGGGATTTGGGTGGGCATAGGCGCCTGGGATCTGGATTGTGATGACGTGTTGGCTGGGGGACATGTGTGGGGGCCTGCTGGCAGGTGCCCCGCACTGCTGGGGGGTGGGGGTGCTGGGAGACGTGAGTGGGGGCCTGGTGGAGGGTGCACCACAGTGCTGGGGGTACGGGTGCAGGGGGACATGAGTGGGGGCCTGGTGGAGGGTGCCCCTGACTGGTGGGGGTGGGGGTGCAGGGGGACATGAGTTGGACATGAGTGGGGGCCTGGTGGAGGCTGCCCCTGACTGCTGGGGGGTGGGGGTGCAGGGGGACATGAGTGGGGGCCTGGTAGAGAGTGCCCCACAGTGCTGGGGGATGGGGGTGCTGGGAGACATGAGTGGGGGCCTGGTGGAGGGTGCCCCTGGATGCAGGGGGGTGGGGGTGCTGGGAGACACGAGTGGGGGCCTGGTGGAGGGTGCCCCACAGTGCTGGGGGGTGGGGGTGCTGGGAGACATGAGTGGGGGCCTGGTGGAGGGTGCCCCTGACTGGTGGGGGTGCTGGGAGACATGAGTGGGGCCCTGGTGGAGGGTGCCCCTGACTGCTGGGGGTGGGGGTACAGGGGGACATGAGTGGGGGCCTGGTGGAGGGTGCCCCTGACTGCTGGGGGGTGGGGGTGCAGGGGGACATGAGTGGGGGCCTGGTGGAGGGTGCCCCTGGCTGCTGGGGGGTGGGGGTGCAGGGGGACATGGGTTGGACATGAGTGGGGGCCTGGTGGAGGCTGCCCCTGACTGCTGGGGGGGTGGGGGTGCAGGGGGACATGAGTGGGGGCCTGGTGGAGGGTACCCCTGACTGCTGGGGGGTGGGGGTGCTGGGACACATGAGTGGGGGCCTGGTGGAGGGTGCCCTGCACTGCTGAGTGGTGGGGGTGCAGGGGGACATGAGTGGGGGCCTGCTGGCAGGTGCCCCACAGTGCTGGGGGTGGGGGTGCTAGGAGACATGAGTGGGGGCCTGCTGGAGGGTGCACCACAGTGCTGGGGGGGTGGGGGTGCAGAGGGACATGAGTGTGGGCCTGGTGGAGGGTGCCCCACAGTGCTGGGGGTGCTGGGACACATGAGTGGGGGCCTGGTGGAGGGTGCCCTGCACTGCTGGGTGGTGGGGGTGCAGGGGGACATGAGTGGGACATGAGTGGGGGCCTGCTGGCAGGTGCCCCACAGTGCTGGGGGTGGGGGGCTAGGAGACATGAGTGGGGGCCTGGTGGAGGGTGCACCACAGTGCTGGGGGGTGGGGGTGCAGGGGGACATGAGTGTGGCCCTGGTGGAGGGTGCCCCACAGTGCTGGGGGATAGGGGTGCTGGGAGACATGAGTGGGGGCCTGGTGGAGGGTGCCCCTGGATGCAGGGGGGTGGGGTGCTGGGAGACATGAGTGGGGGCCTGGTGGAGGGTGCCCCTGGATGCAGGGGGTGGGGGTGCTGGGAGACATGAATGGGTACCTGCTGGCAGGTGCCCCTGACTGCTGGGGGGTGGGGGTGCTGGGAGACATGAGTGGGGGCCTGGTGGGGGGTGCCCCACAGTGTTGGGGGGTGGGGGTGCTGGGAGACATGAGTGGGACATGAGTGGGGGCCTCCTGGCAGGTTCCCCACAGTGCTGGGGGGTGCTGGGAGTCATGAGTGGGGGCCTGGTGGAGGATGCCCCTGGATGCAGGGGGGTGGGGGTGCTGGGAGACATGAGTTGGACATGAGTGGGGGCCTGGTGGAGAGTGCACCACAGTGCTGGGGGGTGGGGGTGCAGGGGGACATGAGTGGGGGCCTGGTGGAGGGTGCCCCTGGATGCAGGGGGTGGGGGTGCTGGGAGACATGAGTTGGACATGAGTGGGGGCCTGGTGGAGGGTGCACCACAGTGTTGGGGGGTGGGGGTGCAGGGGCACATGAGTGGGGGCCTAGTGGAGGGTGCCCTGCACTGCTGGGTGGTGGGGGTGCAGGGGGACATGCATTGGTGGGCATTAGTGCAAGGTGACATGTGGGTTGGCTGGGGGGCATGGGCATGGTGGATGGGCTGCCTGCGGGACATGTGCAGGGTAGTCCCCTGTGGTGTGGGCTGCCTGCAGGGGCCGTGGAGGGTGTAGAGGGAACACCTGGGAGGACCCACATGGGCAATTCACGTGTAGTGCTCCCCGCGCACCCCTGAAATACACTTACCCTGCTGCTTTTGCTATGATACTTCCCGCGCACCTTTGGAATGCACGTACCCTGATAGAATCACATGTGATACTTCCCGCGCACCCCTGGAATACACGTACCCTGATGGAATCGCGTGTAATATTTCCCGCGCACCCCTGAAATACACGTACCCTGATGGAATCGCGTGTGATACTTCCAGCACACCCCTGAAATACACGTACCCTGATGGAATTGCGTGTGATACTTCCCGTGCACCCCTGAAATACACGTACCCTGCTGCTTTTGCGTGTGATACTTCCCGCGCACCCCTGGAATACACGTACCCTGATGGAATTGCGTGTGATACTTCCCGTGCACCCCTGAAATACACGTACCCTGCTGCTTTTGCGTGTGATACTTCCCGCGCACCCCTGGAATACACATACCCTGATGGAATTGCGTGTGATACTTCCCGCGCACCCCTGAAATGCACGTACCCTGCTGTTTTTGCGTGTGATACTTCCCGCGCACCCCTGGAATACACGTGCCCTGATGGAATCGCGTGTGTTACTTCCCGCACACCCCTGATGTACACGTACCCAGGACAATCGCATGTGAAACTTCCCGAGAACCACTGAAATACACGTTCCCCGCTTGGCGTTTGCTGTTTGGCAGCCCTGTGACCTGGTCCAGGGTTGGCGCAGCCCTTTGCGATGATTTGGGAATTTTGAAGGCTTTTCCTTGTGCGAGGGCATTCTTGGGGGCGTAACTGGCGCTGCTGCAGGGTCGCTGCGCCACTCTGCGCCACGGCTGCTTTTTGAGGCTAAAATCCATGAATACGCTGTGCGATGAAAAGGATTTTATCGCACGCGGCTGGCACAGTGTATCGCACGGGGACACTGTGCGCCAGCTGAGTGCACCACTTTTGTGCGAAATTCTATGAATTACCCTGTTAATGTTTAACAGGTACTAGTAAGACCCGGACTTTCCCAATGTTATTAAGGAACATGGGACATTGAAACTATTTGGTTTATTACATACACATTGAATTATGTATCCTTTAAAATCTTTATTTCAATTCATTTTATTGTTAATTCTTTAATGCTTTAGAATATTCACACTCGATACTTCATTGTTGAAAATTATGATGAAACGTTTTGACCCTATTTCTTAACTGTTTTCTGCAAAAAGGTGGTTTTCTCTTCTACTTACCTAACCTCATACTGACCTTATAAAATAAACAAATTCATTGTAAGCATATTGCTTTCTTCATGGCTATAGGAGCCATTACGGAGCACCACATTGGTAATCATTGTTTTATTTGCACTAAATAAGATATTTTGACTACTCCTTCTTTAGCACTGTTGTGTTCCTTGTCAGTGTAATAACTATCATGTAACTGTGTTCATCATTCAAGTGCCTTTTCAATTTAAATCATTACGTATGAAATAATACACAGTAATTGTTGAATGTCATTTTTCTTTTCATTTAATTTCAGTCTTTGATTTGTTCATTAATAGTCCTAAGTGGCTGGTACCCACAGAGCCCACTCACCCATCTCTAACCACAGAGACTTGATCTCATGACTCATCAATAGTCCAAAGAGTGAACTACTGTATGAACTTTTCTTTCTCGCCTTTTGGGCCTTTCCCAGAGTTGACAACATCTTCACCAACGACATCCCGACAGATCTCCACAAGACCGACCTGGCACTGTATGCGGATGATGTTGCAGTCATCTCCCAGTCATTCAGCAAAAAGGAAGCGGAGAAGAACCTGCAAGCTTCATTGGATACCATCTCGAAGTGGTACATCGACTGGCGGATAGAAAGCGACACCAGCAAGACAACTGCAACGCTGTTCATCAGAAATAAGATCAAGGTGCACCCGCACATCAGCCTCAACGGGGAGATCATCAAATTGGAGATTAGCAGCTACCTCGGTGTGAACCCGGGCAGCAAACTCAACTGGGGAAGCCATATCGAGAATACTTAGAAGAAGGCAACAGGAAAGATGGCAGCATTGTACCCACTCCTGAAGACCAAGTCCATGCTCCTCCGGACAAAGATCAACGTCTACAAGGCCATCAACAGATCTACCCTGATGTATGCCTCCCCAGCATGGATGACCTGCCATGAGCGACACCGGAAGAGTCTTCAGATAGTCCAAAACAAGGCCCTGCGAATATCGTCTGGAGCTCCAATCTTCAAGGATAGTTGACCTTCACAGAAAACTGGACATCAAGATATTGGACGAACATCTAGCGAAGCTGACTAAGAACTTTTACCAAGGACTGGATCAGAACCTGAACACTCTAATCAGAAGACTCACTGCCACCACTGCAAACCCTTTCGACTGCTAACCACTGGCCCATCAGGGTGAAGACCCTGTGAGACCAGCTCTACTGTGACAAGTCCACACAGACCAAGAAGAATCCTAACCCACGACTACATACCCAACTCGAGAAGATGCAGTAATGAGGCTCAATCCTCTGCATCCAAAAATCACTGGTGATGGATAAAATCTTTCAGCAAGATGAAGACAGATGGCGAACCACACGGGTGAGCGTATGCTTCCCCTTCCCCTCTGGAATGATAACTCGGACTCGCATTCTCAATTGACACTGATACGAATAATTGGGAACTCCCGAAACAATAGAGTAAGGAACCAATAAGTGTTGTCAAGCCGCACTGCAAGTAGCCGCTTCCAACAACAGCGTTTGACATTATTAATTAAAGACGAATCACCCTTTTTTGTATTCATTATGCACTATAATGCTGTTAAAAATGTATTGCATTTTGTTGTTAGCTATAATAACCATGATCTCTTTTGTATTGCTTTATTTAACAAAGAGATTGTAAAAAAAAAAAAATAGAATCCCAATCTTTAACTGAGTAGCTCAATTGGGGACCTGTGGAGTTATATCATGTTGTGGCGTAAAAGAGTCCACTTGGCGAATGGAGGGTTGACGTCTTTATTAACATCTGTACAGACTGCTTGGTGATGCACAGTTACTTCATTGTGCATGAGCATGAAACAAACTATTTATAAATGAATTCAATGTTTTTATTTTATTTTATTGAGCATTTGTTAGGTGACTATACAACAGAATTGTGTTTCAAAGCACTCTGCAGTCTCTGTGGCCCTGGAGGTCTTCCCACAATGTTCAGTAGGAGCACCAGGGTCGAGGTGTACTGTGCACTGCCCCACGCTCTGAATGGCCACCTGCCTGCTGCCGCGCATGTAGCAGCCATCAAGTCTTGTGTGAGAGTAGGACGCATCTCGCAAGACTCAATCTCCACATACCTCCTTTTGTTGAGCAGCTTGGTACTACCTCATAACCAAGTCTGCAAATCGTGCATTTCTCTTCCTCTCGCGCTGAAGCCAGTTCTCCCTACACTCCTCACTTTGCTGCTTGATCTCGCCCACCTCACTCTGCTCCGTCTGCACCTCGGCTTCTACCGTATGTATCTTTTCCTGGTATCTTTGGCGTCTCTCTCCTCACATGCTACTGATTGACCATGTTTGATTTATCAACCAGTCTCTCTCTCTTCTTGTGCCCCAGTTCTCGACTTTCCTGTTCACTGGGTTCATTGTCTTTCCTCTCAAACAGAGCCACTCGCTCCATGTTCCATCTTCTCCCATCTTGGGTGCACACATATACCGAGATCCTGTTGTGGGATCCTTTTGTGGTAACTTTATTCTGACCAAGTCCCCCCTCCTGGACAGCTCTTCTTCTGTCATTCCAGTCCTTCATCTGCGTCTTACTTTTCCTCATCCTCCACACTAGATCCTTCATTTCTATGGTGTCATCCTGCCTTATTCTTGACATCCGGGGTGCAACAAGTGTTTTTTATTTTTTGTATTTTTTTTTATTGGTATATGGTTTATTTTAGACCTTTACCACACAAAAAGCGAAAGACATAATACAAATAAGAAAGACATTGGGCCACATTTCGGGTACGCGGGTTGCCGTCAGATCCAAAAAATAAATTACTGGCACCTGACTTCCCGGTAACACCAGAGTATTACATCCACGGCAGCCCGAAAGTCAGGCACCGGTATTTCTGTTAATCCCCATTCCCATGGAGTCCATTAGGACTCCATGGGAATGGGGACACGGGAGCACCGGCACCGTTTACAACGGTGCCGGTGCTCCCGTGAGAACTATGCGAGCGGGTGCCGTCTCGCCTGGCAGGACTGACCCTGGCAGACGGGACGGCACCCGCCCGCAGAATCGTACTGCGCCAGTCCGGTAACAACGGTGCCAGTAAACTTACCAACAGCATTGTACCGGACCGGCACAGTTATAATGAGGCCCATTGATTTATAAGTTTGTTCATTAACATTATTGAAACCATTAGTGTTATCTGCACAATTTATGTTATTTAAGTGATATCTTTAGTGACAACTTGATGGTGAAATAAAGATCTAGTGAGCAAGTTTCAGAAGCTGCAGAGCTATTTGTAATTTATATTCACAATGACATTCTGGAGATTTCTTTCAGCAATTTTGTTACTGCTAGTGTGAGGCGGAGATTGTTCCCATCGCAAAGTCCTAACCACAAGTCCTCAGCGTTCTTAGTTCGGAAGTTTCTCCCAAAGAAGCCCAAATATTCTGTTCTTAGATCTTTGATGTGAGTACAGAGGAGAATCAGATGTTTTAGTGTTTCTCTCGGTTCACTGCAAAAGCGACGTACGTCATTGTCTTCTCCCAGTTGTTTACGGGCTTTGAAGACGATTTGAGGAGCAGGGGAATTTGCTCAGGTACATTGGGATTTTGTTTAGGGCTTCAGTCTCTTACGCTATGCATGCGTATAGACAGAATTTTGATTTCTCTGATTCTGTTCCAATCCAGTCTCTTAACAAATTTGTTTTCCTGGCAGCCTCCAGGTCAGTTTTCAAGGTATCAATTGATATCTCTGCGTTTGACAGGAGAACAGAACATCGTTTGAGCCATAGCTTCAGAGCCCAGTCTGTGATCTTGTCTTAATTTCCTTTTAGGATTTCAATTGGATCAGTGAATCTTCTACCAATAGTTTTCGGTACAATTCTAATGAATTCCATACTACTGTGGCATACAAAGGCCGTAGCCCCATCTCGTGCCTTATTATGCTTACTGGGACGCATTGTGGGAGATGTAGAATTTGTTTACAAAAAGTACCCCCTAAGGTTGATCAGATTTTCCATGACATGCATAGTGAGGCCTCTGCACTGTATGTTAGGATTGGGCAAACCTTCTGTTTGTAAAAGTTAAGTGTGGGAATTGAGGAGAATATGCCAAATTTTCATTGGATGATTCTTCCCTGCATAGTCACAATCCTCACTTTAGATTTCAAGTCAGCTGTTTGGGCGTCACAAGGCTTGAGTTTATGTCCATGCCCAAGTATCTTACATTTGATATCTGGCAAATCTGATCTTTTGTCAAATGCCACTTGAATTTGGAATTTCGGTTAGTTCCTCTTGTTTTCTAGAAGACCATGATGGCCTATGTTGATGCGTTTATTTTGAGGCCATTGGATTGCACATATTTGTCTAGTAGGTTTAATGTGCGTTGCAGGCCGATTTCGGTTTGATCTAGTAGGATCAAATCGTCAGCATATAGCATTCGCCCCAGTGGTTTGCCGTTTATCCTAGGGGATAGGATGTTTTGTCATTCACAGCATCTTTCATATCGGAAACAAACAAGTTGAAAGGTTCTGATGCCAGCGGGCAGCCCTGTCTTAAGCCTTTCATGGTCTTTATTTCTCTGGAAAATAGCCCTTCCGAGTTCAGTTTTATTTGGACGGACATATCCGTATAAAGAGCCATGATGGGGGACAGTACATCTGGGGGACCTTTTGCAAAAGGCCAACTTTGCCCGCATTAGATTGCGATCTACGTTGTCAAAAGGTTGCACGAAGTAGACTAGAGCAATGTGGGTTTCTTTGTTTTTAGTTAGTGCTCTTGCTTAAGGATGTTCAAGAGAAATAAATGTAAGCAACAGCCAACCCCCTTGTCAAAGCCAGATTATCTGATGTCAAATTGCCCTGAGCTAGATGCCCACTTCTTCAGTCGTGACAAGAGTAGACTGGCGTAGATCCTACCCAAAACTGCAAGAAAGGCAATCAGGCTGTAGTTTTCAGGATCCGCTTGGGAGTCCGTCTTGAAAATGACTATTACTACCGACTTTTTCGATGAGTCAGGGATTTTTCCTAGGTCACCAATTGTGTTGAAGAGTTCAAGCAGAAGGTTCCCCATTCTTCTGGGGCCTATTTGAGTATGAAATTCGAGAGACTATCGGGTCGTGGGACTCTCAATTTGCTTGCTTTCTTAATGAAATCTATAATCTCTGTTCCCGTTGTACTTAGATCCCAGAATGTTTTTGTGTTTGGTGGATCAACAGGGGCACCTTGATTCAAGAAATTTCCATACAGAGTGCCAAAGAAAGCGATCCATGTGTCTTCTGTGACTGCATTTATACTATGTGCTTTTTGATGGCCACTTATTTAATTTGTTATGGACCAAAGATTTTGCGAATTTTTGTGCAAAAGAGCCCCAAGCATTTATTCTGTGTCGTTTTGGGATATTGTTGCTTTGTGCGATTTGACCCAGTTTTTATATTTTTGCCTCTGCTTTCTTATGGTTGGTTTGTCGTCAGGTTTCCCAGTCGGTGGAGTAATGCGATGTCTCGTTTTAGCTCTTTTTCTTTGCTTGTATTTCTTCATCAAAGATGTGTTTGGCTTTAAAATGTGAGTTTATTCCTCCTCTCTTAATTTCACAAAAGTCTCTCATGAGGGGCAGATAGTTGCATCCCATGCTCTTTATGTTAGATGGCAGATTATATCGGTCACATAAAAGGGCCACTTCTGCTCACTTAAGGGGCAGACGATTCCTGATGGAATTACCTCTCTGATAGATTGCTACTTAGGTCTTGTTTTGCTTTTTTCCAGTAGCAGGGTCTATTTCACCTGTTTGTGATTGCTGCTCAGCATTTTGACCAACTCTAGTTTTTCGAGTCGATGAAGCGCATTTACCGTGATAAAGAAATAGTTAAGAATTGACGATTGGTTGCCTCGAGGGGCATCCGAGATGTCTCCTGAAGTGCATCCGTTTAACATATGAAAGTTACGTTCAGCCAACTCATTTAGCCAAACTTCTGCCCGTGTTTTCCTCTCAGACAGTTTGCTGAGTGCTTCATTTTGGTTTGGTTTTATTTTTCCTGTCTTGATGCACTTCAGATTGCGATGCCAACACATTACGATCATTGTGTTTTGCTAGGCATTTATCTATTTCTTTCATGACCATGGTGGTGAAGCATTTTTTCCCCACATCATTGGATTCCATTACATATTTGCAATGATCACAGTTCTCTGCTCTTCACCCCTTCTACAGACGAAACAGGGAAACATTTGTGGTCCAATTGGGGGTTACGGATGGGCGGAAATGGCCTCCTTGACTGTCATATACTGATCCATGCTAGCCGTCGTGGCAAGTTGCAACGCCCCTTTAATGAACCTATTGGTCCTCTCCACAAGCCCATTGGCCTGGGTATCTTTCAGCTGCCGGATATTGTTATCCTTCATGAACTTTTCCATTTCTCTGGAGACGATTTGTATCCCATTGTCTGTGACGATTTCTCTGGACAGGCCTTCCCTCTGAAAAATATCGTTGAGGACACTTGTGCCGTCATGATGTCGGGCACAAACTCAGCTTCCACCCACTTCAACAGATATTCAACCACAAATATCCTGTACCTGCATTCCGGTGGCATCACCTCCAGGGGACAGATGATGTCTAGTCCCAGCTTGTGCCACACGCCCTCCAGTATCTCTGTTGGACACAACAGAGCTTGTCTAACCTTCAGCCTCTTGTCGCTGTTTATACACTCAATACACTTTTCGACCATGATCCTTATATCCTGGTCCATGCCAGGCCATCAGTAGGACTCTCTCACTCGTCTCCTCGTCATGTTACCTCCAAGGTTCCCTGCATGGGCCCTGCACGTACCATACCAACCGACGGAATAACTTCATCACCTCTCATTAACAGCCACTCGCTCTCAAAAATGTCCTAGCCCACTTTCCAATACGGCCGTAGGCCTTCAGTAATTGATCTTTCGGCGGGCCAACCATTCCTGGCCCATTCTGTGAGTTTTGGCATTGTTGCATCATTTACTGTTTCCTCTTTCCAGTGCCCCGCTCTCATTTAGAGGAACTCATTGCTTCTGAGGTCCCCCAAGGATGCCACTACACACTCCCCCTTGTGGAAGTTGGCTGCTGCATCTTTTGCTTCGGGTAGCTTGGGCATACACTCTTCTTTGACATTCTTCCAACCCACGATGTGCACGATCTCGTACATGTACTCTTGCAGCTTAGCAGCAAAGCGGGCCCGGCAAGGCATTGACGTTTTCGTCCCTTCTGAACCAAGCATGTGGATTAATGGTTTATGATCAGTCATCAATTGAAATTTCGTGCCCCACACGTACATCCTAAAGTACTGCACTACCCAGTCACATGCTAGCATTGTCTTCTCCAATGTGGAATAGTTATATCCTGCCTGGGACAGCAAACGCCACAATGTGTTAAGCATCACCCCTCTTCTGGGTCAATGCCGCTCCCAACCCATAGGAGATGGCATCAGTAGTTATGATGGTTATTCACATTGGATTAAAGGGCTGTACACACGGGGCGTGGCTGATACAGTCTTTGACATCCTCAGATGCCTTTGACTGCTCTTCACACCATTTGTACCTGGCGCCCTCCTTCTTCAGCAACTCCATCATGGGTGCGATTGTCTCTGAAAATGTGCGAACAAATTTTGCATAATATTCTCCCAGGCCCTAAAAACGACCTCAGTTCTTCTTTGTTGGCTGACGCTTCCACTATGGCCTGCAACAAGTTCCTTCTCGGGCTGATCCCCTCTCTGGAGATCTTGCAGCCTAAGTACTCCACTTTTGATCACACACTTGTCAAAACGCAACCTCACCCCAACTTTTTGTAGTTTGGTTAGAACTTTTCAAAGCACAATGTAATTCATCTCCACATCATCTGCATAAATCAAAATATAGTCCTGGAATTTATACACATTGGGGGTCATTACGACCCGGGCGCAAAGGGGTACCGGGCACCGGTAATGACACTGGTGCCGGTAATCCCTTTGCGCCCTATTCCGAGGTCCCTTTGCGGGTCCTTCCCTTAACGCCTGATACCGGGACCTGCAAAGGGATACCGGGGTCAATAACGGTACCGCAATTTGCGGTACCGTTATTGCCACCTTCCCCCTTCCCGTTGAGCCCTATGGGGGCTCAAATGGGAATGGGGAATGACATTTCAAATGGGGACTTACCGGTCCCGCAAAGGGCAGAATGGACCGGTAAATCACCATACCACCACGTCGGTGGCAGTACCAGTATTGGTGCTAGTCATGGCGCTAATAGCGCCATGACTAGCACCAACCTCGGAATGAGGGCCATTGTCAGTGTTGCGGAGAAGAGAGCCCATCATGCTCTGAAATTCCTATGCTGCCGGTGACAGGCCAAACTTCAGGCATGCAGGTAAACTGGTAGGTACCGAACAGAGTTATTATTGCTGTCAATGGCCTAAACTCTTTATGAAGGCTGATTTCATGATATGCTTCTCTTATGGCGAGTTTAGAAAACACATTGACCTCCTTCATCATCTCCTTTATCCTGGGGAACGGTTAGCTGTCCGTGACCATTTCCAGATTTAGACTGCGCACATTGATGCAGACTTGTATGTCTTCTGAGTGCTGTTTTATTTTCAGGACTACTGGGCTCAACCATTCTGATGATTCCACAGTCTCAATCATGCCGTCCATCAACATTGTCTCCAGTTGTGCTTGTAACGCCTCCCTCACCAGCACAAGTCTCACTTTGGGCTTCACCGAAACGGCATCCTGCTTTAGCACTATCTTGTGCACAGAATTCTTAATCTTCCCCGGCTTGTCGGAGAATAACTGGAGAAATTCTTCTCTGGACACCGGCGCTCCTCCTGCGATCACAGTAGCACTTGGTCCTCCATACCTGATCTTTAACTTGGCTTGGTTATCCCAACCCAGCCTTTCTCTGAAAAGTATACTCTGGGCTTTGTTGCTCTTCCTTTGAACTCTTGTTCAGAGGAGAATTGCCTAGCATTTCGGTGCTGGACTGCCCCAGGGCAGGACAAAGACTGATATGTTTGGGATATTTCTTCTCTGTGAAAGATAGTGAGCTAAAGACTCTGGGTAAGTCTCTCGTAACCAGGACTAATGTCTGGCAGAGAGACTCCCAGGACCCCCCCTTGTCAATTTGCATATTCAAGTAACTTTGGGTCTCACCCTAAGTTACTAGGGGAATCCAGACGTGGACCCCTTGCTCACTATTCTTAGAGAGGCACAGCTCCTCCCTACTGATGAGGTCCAACCAGACCGAAACACGTGTCTGGGGATGCTGTTGGTACTCTTGTTCAGAGGAGAATTGCCTAGCATTTCGGTGCTGGACTGCCCCAGGGCAGGACAAAGACTGATATGTTTGGGATATTTCTTCTCTGTGAAAGATAGTGAGCTAAAGACTCTGGGTAAGTCTCTCGTAACCAGGACTAATGTCTGGCAGAGAGACTCCCAGGACCCCCCCTTGTCAATTTGCATATTCAAGTAACTTTGGGTCTCACCCTAAGTTACTAGGGGAATCCAGACGTGGACCCCTTGCTCACTATTCTTAGAGAGGCACAGCTCCTCCCTACTGATGAGGTCCAACCAGACCGAAACACGTGTCTGGGGATGCTGTTGGTACTCTTGTTCAGAGGAGAATTGCCTAGCATTTCGGTGCTGGACTGCCCCAGGGCAGGACAAAGACTGATATGTTTGGGATATTTCTTCTCTGTGAAAGATAGTGAGCTAAAGACTCTGGGTAAGTCTCTCGTAACCAGGACTAATGTCTGGCAGAGAGACTCCCAGGACCCCCCCTTGTCAATCTTCCTTTGAACTAAACTGTGCCCAGAATGTAGCCCAACAGGCTCACAGTAGCTCCTCCAAAGACTTTGTGCTTCGTCTTACTTAGAAGTACGCTTGCCTATACTGTTGTATTATTTTTGTTCAACCCAATACTCCCTGAACAGAGTGTACATTCAAGGTGTTTTTTATGTGTTAATGAATGCTGTACTGGGAGAATAGTTGTTGCCTGAACATATACTGTTTTAATGCTTTTATAATCTAAAATGGAAAGATTCACTTAAACAAATGAAAAGTAATCAGTGCTTTTGTGGATTTGTTTCCCTTTGCATTTGTAACAAATAACTATAGGTTGAAGTCTGGTTAAATCGAGTGCTGGACCGAATGTGTGCAACGCTACGCCATCTTATTTCCGAAGGTGCAGTAACATATGAAGAAAAGCCTAGAGAGCAATGGATATTTGACTACCCTGCCCAGGTATAAAATTGTATTTGAATAATTGCAGACATTCCTTTATGTGAAATTTCTAGATGTGGAAAAAGGAATCACTTTTCTTTTCTATTAACACAGAAGCAAATTAAGGTGTTGGCCATTTCATAAATAACAAAAATATGCAAAGAAAAATGTAGATTTAAAAGAGGCATTTCAATCTTATGCACTCACTTAAAAGGCAAGTGCTCTGGAAGTGTGGGTTTTCCATATCAAACTATGTTTATACAAAAGAAGCTAATGTTAATTATTGATACTATCCCCTCTGCAAATTCCTTGGGCCTCATTACGAGTTTGGAGGCAGCCATGCCGCTATTAGCGCCATGGCTGCCTCCAAACCCTGGTCCAGGTAAGTGGAATGGGGACTTACCGGGGCATTCCAACCTATGCGGACCTGTTAAGTCCCCCTTCTAAATACCATTCCCATTTGAGCCCGCATAGGGCTCAATGGCAATGGGGAAGGCTCTAATTAAGGGACCGCAAATAGCGGGCCCGTTATTAGCGCCCTGATACCTTAGCGGGACCCGCAAAGGATGTGTGGTCAGACCAGACCACACCCGCTAAGGGAACTCAGAATTTGGCGGTAAGGGTTTACTGGCACCGGGTTCCTTACCGGTGACCGTTAACCTTTACCGCCCATCTCGGAATGAGGCCCCTTGTCTTTGAAATGTCAAGCATGCAGGCTGGAACCTTGGACATTTTTCAGTCTAGCTTACACAGTGTCAGGCCGTGCCACCTATCCATGTGGTGCTGCATGTGGCACCTCGCAGCCTCCACTGGAAGTGCCTGTGTCAAGAGTATAAGAAGTACCACATGTCCTGAGCCCAACAGATGCTTTTCAGAAGCCACAGTTTACAGAACGGTGTGACCAACCACCACGATAGAATTTAATTCTGTTTTTTGTTGTTTAATTTGATTGCATTTTTCTGAATTATTTTTGCTAAATTGAGTAAGAAACCAGTTTTCAAGGCTTGCAGCAAGTTTCAGAGGGCACCAAGGACCACTACATGTGGTTCTTCAATATCTGGCATGACAGGAAGGAATCTGTGGCGTGTTAGAGGATGAATGCTGGATCCTGAGGTCCGAGGAGAAGGCCAAAACAAATGGTTATAGAATACTCTGTGTTGCAAGCTTCACATTCTTATAAGTTTTTTTACATTTCACTTTAGCACCCTGTGTAGCCTTTGTACTTTTGTAGATCAGCCATAAACTGAATGGACTTCTAAATCCTGGACCAGTAGCTTTCTCAGATTCTTTCTTTGCTTTTGTATCATTCTTTAAAAACATTTTCAAGAAATGAAATGTGTATGCATGACTCGTGGAAGCTCCTAGAACGCTTGGAGATTCAAGAAGATTTTATGAAGGTCAAGTACCATTTGCATGGTACTCAATCTTGCTGGCAAATAAGAGGGTGTTTACAATTTTTAGTTGACATTTAAGGCAAACTTTTGAATGGATTGTGTCCTCACATGTATTCCTCATTTTTTGATATATCTTTTCCAGCTTCAGCTGCTTCAGAGGTTTTTTTTCGGCATAGGGCGCTGTGCTTCGATTCCGTCGACTCAACGTCCCTTGAGGGCCTCTATCCGGAGGTTGACGCCACCGCCTGTATGTATAGCACATGCAGCACCCTTTGGCTTCAGTTCTGTTTTTCCGACACAGCTATAACTTCAAAAGAATTATGGCGTGCTTCAGTTTTTTAATATGAACTATGACACTCGAGAGAAAATGTCTTCATCAGCAGCTCCATCGGCACCGAAGAAATGCTGTGATTGCAATGTCAAAATGTCGATCATTGACCCTCATTGAGTGCATCTGAGGTGTCTGTGCAAAAGGCATTGAACGGCTGATTATGACTCCTATCAGGCAATAACCGATAAGGCTCTAAAAGAGTGTAAAGGGAAACTAGCGCTGGGTGGGACCCCCTCGAATTACCCTTCATCCCAATCTAAAATCCGATTTTCTGATGAGTAGAGAGGAATCTCTCTTTAGAGAATATCATCCAAAAAAGGATGAGTGGGTCTCACCATTCTTCGTCTTCTACTAAGAAGTCAAAGAAGAGGCATGACAGATCTCCATCATCCTCCAGTGATTCCTCTCCTGAGAGAATTTCATGTCCGACTAACTCCTCTACTCCTGCCGAGTGGGAAGAGTTATGGAGAGAGATGTTGAAGATATTCGAGAAGGAGGCCCCGGCCCCCTCAGAGGACAGGGAGAGAAGCCATGCTCCTGTTCTGCTGCATAAAAGCAATAAAGTGAAGTCAAAGGCTAAATTCTGTGCGCCCTTCAGTCCGGGACGTAAGTCATTGACCCATTGAGAGCATTGAGGCCTCGATCTGATGAAATTTCATCGGTCTCCTTCGAGTTGATGGTCTGTCCCTTCAAGTGAGTTGTCTCTGAAAAAGGCTTCATGGACGCCATCGGTGTCGAAGCCATCGACGTTGTTGGTGTCAAGGTCGTCAATGTCTCCAGTGTCGAGAATGTCAATGCCGTTGAACCCAAAAAAGCCGACGACGACAGACTCGAAGCAGTCAACACCTTTAACAGGAGAACACTCTAAACCTGCACCGAGAAAATATTTCTTCAAGTCTTTATCATCAATTTATGAAGAGAATGAGCCTTCTGATGCGGCACTCCACACTTTGGCCTTTGCTTTCTAATCCCCAAAAAGGACAGGGGATTGAGACCCATCTTGGGCTTGACATACTTGAACAAGTTCCTCAGGAAGGTTAATTGCAAGATGGTTACCCTTTGTCAGATCCTTCAGGCCCTCCAGCTTCAGGATTGGATGGTGTCATTGGACCTTCAGGGTGCTTACTTCATGTGCCCATTCATCACAGGCCCAGAAGGCACCTGAGGTTTGCGGTTGGTGGTACTTGTAAAGACTAGAGGGGGGTGTCTGTAATCCTGCTCTCTATACGGCAAAGGAGAGGCACAGAGGACCCCAGCCAAGATTCTCTGTAGGGTAGCGCTGGTCGAGCAATCAAGGCTTAGCTTCTCAGGAGGTGATACAGGCTGGTTCTTAAGTCCAGTGTAGTCCCCAAGCTCCCACAAAGGAATGTCGACACACTGTATTAGTTAAAACACAGTCTTTATATAATGAATATTCAAGGTTTTGTACACTATCACAATAACTCACTTTGTGCTCAGAAAATTCACAATGGCAAATATATACAGTTCTAAAGCGGTACCACAATTATTATCAGATCTCATTAAAGTGCATCAACTATACTCTGGTCAAATGTCACACAGATCAAGGAATAAAAGTAACCAACGATGGATATAGGAGGAAAGCAGTTGGTTAGAACAATGGGCAGAATATTGACCCCTACCAACTAGGCACAATTCTGTGTGGAGATCCCCCCACCTCGGCAACCTGTAAATTAAACATATATCACAAGCCAGTCCATATATTGTTCTATAAGTCTTATTTCCTTCTTTAAGGTTTCTACCCCCCACCCATCAATGTACCTGGTAGAGCAGAGTTCTTTGATGAGGCATCAATGGATCCTTCTTGAGTGACTCCCTTTAAGCAGGAGCCACTGATCGTCAAGTGGCGTCGAGAAGAAGGTGAACTTGGCATCGACGGCGTCGATGAAAAGTTTGATGGTGCCAAGACCACAGCGTCGATCCAGACGGTGCTTGTCAGTGGCGTCCTGCGAGGATGAGGTGTGTGGGACACCTCAGTGTTTGATAGTTCAGGACCGCAAAGAGTTTCTGAAGAACTGTGGCCCGACAAGGGCATCGAGTCATCGAAGTCTTTGTGGTCTTCAGGTGGCAGGAAACGCACCGGCGGATGTTCCTTGGCGCGTCGACAGCCTGGCCTTCTCCGGCAGGATAAGGCAGGCGGCGGTGCAGACGAGCGCGTCCATGAATCAAAAGTCTTAGGCAAAGGAGCGCGTGGCTCTGGTCGTCGGTGGCACGGCATCAAGCGGTCCCCTCTTCTGGCAACCCGGCTTCGACGGGCCTTCAGCGGTTACAGCGATACTCCGAACCCTGGTTGACGGCAATGGACTTTGATAGCGTCGATGTCCGGGTGCTTTACTTCGTTCTCCTCTGTGGTCCCAGTCTCCGGTCGGCAGCCTTTCGAGGGTCTGACTTCCAGGGAGCTTCGGCAAAGGTTAGAGGTGCTCGATGGCCCCTCGGAGCAGGGGAAGAGGGCGCCTAACCAGGTCCTCTCTCGGATCAGCCCTTGATGAACTCGACAGCTTTCGGATCGGGTTGAAACAAATGCAGCAGCAGTTCTTCTTCTTCCAGCTGGGCGTCAAGGAAAAGCAGTTTCAGTTACTCTTCAAGTGTTAACTCAGTTTATGAACAATTTCCAGTGGTGAGAGGTCCCCAGATATACTATTATGTCTCTCATCCACACTGCTGGGTCACACTCAGCAGCCAATCATACAGAAGGGCATTCATGCAATCAGTCAGCCAATCAGGCATACAGTGCATTCAGGCCATACTCCTCCCTCTCAGACACTCACAACAAGGAATGTGTATTGGGACCCAGCCATTCAACACTACACACTGCATTCATACCAGTTTCGGGCAGGGCTGTCTCAGTCATTGGGCCTCATTACAAGAATCCCGCTAAAAATGGAGTCATTACCGGCATGGAGGTAATAGCACATCCGTGCACCCTTGACGCCGCTAATAGCGACTGATTACGAGTGCGCAAGCACGTGCAAACCCCCATGCTGGTAATGGCAGCACCGCCATGCCGGTAAAGGCCCTCCAACCCCCGATAGCGCCAGCACGGGTCCCGCCGATACCGCCTCTGCCTAGGAGCATCCCCTTAATAACGACCCGGTAATAACATCATGCTAATACTGGGCTCGTAATACCGGACCCGGGAGTAACGTCATTGCGTCGAGACAGGAAAGGCTCCAGCGGCCATCTCTAAAAGCACAGTCCATTGCAATCCTTTAATTCCAGCAGTGCTACAGAGTAGAGAGCATGGCCATACCTTCCAGCATGTCCAAGGCTACCCACAAAACTACCCCCCGCCTGCGCAAGAAGTGCTTCTCCAATGAGGAGCTAAACATGCTGGCTTGATACCCTTGTAGTCTATGCAGAGGAGGTTTTTGCAAACAACCTCAAAAGGGAAGCACAAATGAGAAAAATAGAAATATGAGAGGAGGTTGCACGTAAGGTGTCAGCAGTTGGCACCACCCCTCGAACAGTCAAAGTAAAAAACGATGGGATGACCTACGTCTCGGGATCCGTAATATCCTGCCATCCAATCGCAGGGAGACCATGGCCACAGGTGGCCACTCACCAGTTAAATTGATGCACTGGGAAGAGACCTGCAGCACCACCATACAAATGGAGTCCATAGAAGGCTTTGGAGAAATGGAGACAGGTGCAGCGACGGGAGAAAGAGGTGAGTGACCACGCAAACCCTATTAGGCCAAACCATGACGTAGTACAACAGATGTGAAAGTGAGCCAAGCCAATGCATAGCCCATCTTACAAACATATACAGATCCATGTCCAGATGGAGGCCCAAATCCTGGCACAATGAAATGCATGCTGCGTGCCAATCCCATTACCAACAGACACCCAACACACAGGGACCAATCACATGTCACACATCACACAAACCGCTATACAACGGTATGCCCCCTGGTACACATCAGTACCAAATGGAGAGGCCACGGCTTATGCCAATATGCCACCCCCCCCTTGAAAGTACCCTGTGTGACACACCTATAAGAATGCAATGCATGAGAAATCAAATACTGTACCGCACCAACTCATCTTGCATGTAACACCATCACTGATGCCCTGCATCTCTTTTTCCCCCACAGGCCCTGATGAAGAAGGTGAAAGGCAGGACTCTGCCCCAAGGGCATCAAAATCCAGGGGCGGACCACAGGGCACTGTGCCTTCCACCTCCGGGACAGCACCGCGGGCCAGAGTGCAACCCAAGGCGCCTGTAGAGGCCAGGCTGGCTGAGGAGGAGACAAGAGCAGCGGACGAGACTGCAAGTACTCAGCAACAATTGCTGAAGGCGAGCCTGATGGCACGCAGACTGCTGCCACCAGTTCCGTGGGTGAGGCAGCAGCCACAGCCCCCCTCAGTGATGTGGATGTGCAAGCAGAAGAATATGAGAGCATTGACGGCAACATCCATCTCGAATGTACCCGCACACCAAGTCCCCTGTCCACCCCCCACCACTCCACACAGGGCACATCTTCCAGCCCCATCCCATACAGGTATCAGCGATTCAACTGCAGGGTCCGCAACTGACAAGCACCCCAGAGGCCAGCCCTGCAATGGCCCACCCAGCCACAGCACCCTCAACCTCCACAGCCCCCACTGATATGGAGGCACGCCTGTTGAGGGTTGAGGCCCGCCAGGACTCACTGATCGAACTGGTGCACCAGTATGTGGCCGAGGGTGAGCAAACACGCCGTGAGATACAGGAGGTGAATGCTGGAACCATTGCGGCCATCAATTCGAGTGCAATAATGATACGTGACAGTTTAGGAGCCATCACACAGGTCCTTAGCAGGATGCTGGAACATATGCAGCAGCAGTAACCTGCACCGGCGGTGCAGAATCCCTCCGCCTCCACCCCATCGACCACACCTGCAAGCTTGACACCCTCAAGCCCTGTGCGGATGACGAGGCACAGTGCAAGGTGCACAGAAATGCTGCCCCCGACACAAAAATGTCCAGAAATAGCCAGTCCAACCACATTGTGTGTGGGATGACAATGGGTGAGGGGGGGAGGTGGTGTTGAGGTGGTTATGGGGGTGTTTATTGGGGGTTATGGGTTGTTTTGGGGGTATGGGTTGTTTGTGGGGTATGGGTTGTTTGGGGGGGTATGGCTGTTTGGGTGTTTTGGGGGAAGGGAGGAGGGCGTGTGAGTGGCGGACGGAGGAAGCACCATGTTGTTATTTTTCTTAATACACCCGTTGTGTTCATAATCATTTCATGACTGGATATTCTTAATTTTGTGTGTGTACATTTTATTCATGACAGAGCACAGTGCCAAACTCCCCACACTCCCTGTGTCCATGTCCACACGATCCCAGTGCTCAGTGTAGTACTGACACATAACCATCAACGTCCCTGTGGTTCAGAAGTATTCGTCAATCAGTGATTGGCGTACAGCACGGCCATCTTATACATCACGTACTGCCAGGGGTGCTGCTTCTCCTCCATCATCATCCTCATCATCATCCTCACCCGGTGCATGCATGTCAATGTCAGGTGGCAGTGGTACGTTTCTTCGGATGCACATGTTGTGCAGCATGACACAGACCATGGTGATCTTTGCCACCTTCTCAGGCCCATAGAGGAGTGCTCCAGCAGACCTGCTTAGGCAGTGGAACCGTGCCTTCAACAGGCCAAAGGTCTGCTCAATCACAACACGGGGATGGGTATGAACCCGATTGTTCTCCTCTTCATGCCTGTTCTGCGGGTTCCGTACAGGGGTAAATAGCCACAGCTTCAAGGGATAGCCTCCATCACTTGCATGGGAGCACAAATAGGTATGTGTGAGTCATCTAACCTGACACCTTTAGGAATAATGGCCATGGCTGCAGCTATTTGGTGTTGACATGCACACGTCCCAGGATGAATGCACACAGGTTCATTTGATGCATTGTGTACTGCACAATGGTCTACTAGTGTGGATTGCATTGTACAGATGATGCAGGGTGTCTACTTGCATGCTGATGCGGATGTACTGTGGATGCGGAACGATGTCTTCCCACCCATTATTGCAGTTTATGCTACTCTTTACCTAATCACACTTGCGGCATTGGCACAGTTGTAATCATGTTTAGTGTAATCATGCATTGCTTGACATACCCATGGTGGCCTGCTTGTGCGTCCGGCATGTTGTCATTGATGTGCGGCATTGGTGTTATGTATGGCATTGATGTGTCATGTTCAGGTTGAGATGTTCAGGACAACAGTGTTCTTAGTGCATTGTCCACTCACCCCCTATCCCACCCAGGTGGAGTATGCATACCCCCCCCCCACAATCCTACCCAGGTGGAGTATGCATATCCCCCACCTCACAACCCCAATGCACTGCCATGGCCCAGTCAGGCAATTTACCAAGCAGCCAGGCACGTCGTCCAGCATGTCGCTCCATGTAGCGGGGTAGCGTGAAGTTCCGCAACACCATGGCATCATATGTGGATCCGGGATATCGGGCACAACAATGTGTGATAATCTTGCTTGAGTCGCATACCATATGCACATAGATGGAGTGGTATTGCTTGCGATTGCGGTACACCGCCTCTATGGCATGAGGGACAACCAATTCAACATGGGTACAGTCGAGGGCACTGACTCAATTGGGCATGCCTGCCAGTGCGTGGAAGCATATTTTAGTGTCGGCAAGCTCCTGGGCAGTCCGTGGTAGGGATATGTGGGTGCTTGCGTGCTTCAGGAGAGCATCCAGCACTTGGTTCAGCATGCGTGAAAAGAGAGGTTGCGATATGCCATGCATCTGGCCCACTTTGTGCTGGTAGGTGCCTGTGGCCAGGAGCACAGTCACCACCTTCAGTAGATGGGGGATGGCAGTGCAGATTTCTATCAGGCTGACGATGTCATTGTGTATCATGTCCACTATGTGGGTGATGGTGTCCCGGTCCAACCGGTACAGGGTGTGGATCTGCTCAGTGGTTAGATTGAATGGACTGGCTCTGATGCGAGGGATTGGTGGCTGCCTACGTGGTACCACTGGCTGCACTGGTGCAACTTGCTGGGCCTGTCTCACCCTCCTTCTCCTCCTGCGTCTCCTCTGTGTTGCCTGTTTGTAACGCTCACCTGACTCCCACGGAGGCGCTGGCCTGGTTCGGGCTGCTGTGACCTCTTCTAAGGTGATGCGCAGGGTTCGGAAGACGGACTGGACCGGGCCCCCAAATCTGGCTTGTCTGGCTCGCAGAAGTATCCTTCTGTAGGCGAAAATAGGGGATTAACTGTCTGCGGGGTAATGCAATCGGCCTCCCACTTTCCCCTCTCACCCTCCTCGAAACCCTTCTGGGATTCCCCGTAGCGTCTCACCTTAGGGTCTGGAAGGAAGAGCTCTCCATCCTGCTTCTGATGCAGGGGCGCGTTGGTATCCAGTTACTTCACTGGATTTTCGGATTGGTGAGAACCAAACTTGCTTGGCTTCCAGGTAAGTTTTTTGATAAGAGGTTCCCCTTGTGTCCATGCATTAATGTACTAATGCTAGTGTCTTTTTCCTCATAGGGGCCGGGGTACGGAATGCCGGGGAACAGGCACCGACCCGAGATGAGAGGTGAAATCCTTGTAGAAATCAGGTAAGTCTTAAATGAGCGTTTTTTTGGTAATGTCTTTTCATTCGCTCATTAACGCTGATGTCTCTTTTTCCCCTTAGGGGCCGGGGTCCGGAAATGCCAGGATGCGGCGCGGACCCGAAATGAAGAGGGAATGAATCAACCGGTAAGTCTTAACATGGAGATTTAGCTTTCCTTATTCCCTTCACTCTCTCACCTTTTGTTCTTGTCTTTTTTTTTCCTTAGGCGCTGGGGCGTGACGGCGAACCCGGATGATCGCTGCTGAACATGGAGGCGCCCTGTAAAGGTGAGTGGAATGCGGCGCTGCAGCGATCAACGCGATGAGCTTTTAAATAAAAGTCTTCCTTTTCAGGATTGTCGGCGAGATGTCTCCGGGATGCGGATTTAGCAGGTAACGACTTTTCCTTCTTCTGTTCTCTTCTTCTCTTCCTTTGCAGGTGATCCAGGATGCTGGCAGGCGTGGCAGAAGTCAGGATGCAGGAGCAGACACGGTGAGCGTCCAGCTGCTAGATGCAGAACAACGCGAAGCACGTGTGGCTGTTCGGGTGGGGTTTAAATAGCCTTGAAAGAAGTTCCAGGTATGTATCCTTCCTCCAATCAGGTATGTATCCTTCCCCGACCACGCCCGGATGGTAAATTAGTCCCACAGGTAAAGTAGTTCCTTTCAGGCCTCAAGGAGGCCGGGATCCTGCAGCATGGTCTGCATCAGGTAAGTGCACCCAAGCATTCCATAAAGAGCCTGGCACCTATGGCGCCAGGACTGATGTCTTTTATGAGCCTGGTGCCATAGGTGCCAGGACACTGTCCAAAGGGCCCCTATATGGGGTTGCTGGGTCCTTCCTTGGGGACTGGATGTCCGCTTTCGGGGACGCAGGGCTTGAACCAGCTCCCCGGGAGCGGGCATCATGACACTGTTGTTGTAGTTGTTGTTGTTGCTGTTGTTGTAGCAGTACTGGCATGTCCTCCAGCCCCATGATTGCAACAGCTAGTGGGATCATTTTGGTGTAGGAAGGGGTGTGGTGTCTGGGTATGCTCCTTTTGTAATGGGACAGGCTTCATTGACTCCACCTGTGGTGTTTGTGTGCACCTGTGGCAGTTGCCTACACTGCAGGTTGCTATTTAGAGGTGGTCCGCGATGCCTATATTGCAGCCGTCGTCGGGATACCGGTAAGTGCATGCCCGCGTAACTTGTGATGTCCTCCTGTTAGCGGCAGCCCGGTATTTCCGCTGCACGCATGCCGGTAAGAAGGGGCACGGTATGGGCGGTAGCGGTATTGGCGGGTTGTCGGCTCGTAATGGCCCGGACCCGTTAACGATGCCGGTAAGGCCATTCCGCCTTCCTTTTTTCATTACTTCGATACTCGTAATGAGGCCCATTGTGTCATACACCAGAAACTAGACATCCACAACACAGAATGCGTATTTGTCACACACTCCATTCACCCAGGTCCCACCCACAGGGTGTACCCACAACATACAGTCACTGGGAATGCTCCAGCCAATCTAGCCTGGACTTCACAACACCACCATATATGGAACTTCCACCCAGCAGCTGGTCAGGCGGAAGGGACAGAGTCAGGGCTTCCCAGGACTTTGGGAAAACAAGGTAACAGACAATAGAAAGCAAGAGGCCACAGGAGTCATCTTGTTTCCTATCAGGAATCAACTGATTCCAATGGCGGGGCCTGAGCATCCCAAAATGGAGGATACTCAGAAGTCTTGTCAACTACAGCATGGAGCTGCCACCAGCTCATACCCTGCTCTTTGGGGCACACACAGGTGCCCAAAAACATACACTAGGGGCACAGGGTTGTACCCTCCACCCATGGGTGCCATAAGGGTACCCCCATGGGTCTGCACACCAAACCAAAAGAGAGAGCTGCACCGCCAGGAGTCCCACATGAACTCCTGCCTGAAAAAAACGACAGAACACATGATAAAAAGCAGTAAAGGACAAGGATACGGAGGCCCTGTACCTCCGCTGCATTTCCAGCATCACATGTAGCAGCTCTGGAAAACAGGTGAGGTGATGCAGAATACGTTCTCACTATTCGAGGGGGGTCTCCTCAACAGGGCAGAGCAGGTTCCAAGACTTGGGAATAATTTGCTAGTTTGCACTAGCAGTGGAAAGGAGAGGGGCCCTCAGGGGCCACTCGTGCGTAAAAAGGGTTGGATGCACTAGGGGCCACCAGTAAGGGTTGCTAGTACTCACTGACCCCTGGCGCACTCAGGACAAAACTTCAGCAGTCGAGTCCAATTCGGTTGCAGGTTCAAATGCGGCAATTCTGCAGCTCTCCGGCTTTCAGCGACAAAGATACCGCATTTATTCCCAAACGGGACAGTGGCGATTTAGCCGCCCCTGATGGATGGATCAGGCCAGTTTCACTGCAGCATTCTTCAGGGGCAAGAGGGGCAAAGCAGTACCGTACCTGCAAAGTTGGTCACGACGACTGGGCAACATGGTATCCGCGTTCACTTCGGATCAGGCTGTCTGTATTTGCTCCAGACCTGGGAACACCAAGTGTACGAAATTCAGGGGTAAGAGTGCCGTGAACACAGAACTAGCGATGTACTAAGTTTCAAGGACCTCCTTGAAACGGCAACGGTATCAGGGCAAAGGTCCCGCGCAAGCTGGTCAGCCCACTGGTTGGCCCAGGGACACTTCCGAGAAGGCTTACTTGCAGGGTTTGGTGAAGGTGCCAAGAATAGTTGGTCCACTATTTCAGTGGGTCGAAGCGTCTTCGCAGACCTTCTAGTTTGATCAGATGCAGAGGGGTCCAGCAGGACGACAACAGGCTCAGGGTTCCAAACCTTCCAGCGGGTCAAAAGCTGTTCCTCGACTCGGCTTCTTAGTTTCAGGATACTTGGATCCTATGCTTTGTTCAGTGAGAACTCCAGAGATCGACATGTTATGGGTGTTTAGAGCACTCTCTTATCCAAAATGAAGGGGTAAGATGCCAAAGGACAGGACAAAGAACCTCGTGGCATGGCCATTTTGGAGCCAGGCCACCTATTTGTGCCAAATGCGGTAAACACAGTTTACCAGGCAGGAAAGGGTTACAATTATATGAAAAGATAAGCTGCCACCAGTCCTGTCCAAGGAACATCTGCACTTCTCCTAAAAAGTCCTTTGAGAGTATCTAGGGCCTTTGGAAATTATTATTAGACCCCAGTGCACTGTACTGTTAGGTACTTTGTGCACTTGTTGCAAGTTGCAGAAAAGTTGCAACATGGACAAAGACTAATGGACATAATAAAGTCTCCCAGTACTGACTGACTGTAAGGGGAGGTCAGTTTCCCCATAAGAAAAGTGAGCAAAAAGCCCAGGGGAGTGCAGCAGAAGGTTGTGCACCTCCGGCAAAGTCAGACTATGGTGTTTAACATCAGAAGAAAATTGGGGGGTACACAACTGGAGGGAAAATTACACATGAAATGGAAATCTTTGCTAACAGGAATGCTTGAAAGAAGACATACCCAAATTCCTCAAACTTGAGGTAGGTAATGAAGCTTTATGGTGCAGCCTTATGAGAGGGGATCTACAGAGTCTGATCTTAGCTCTATGTAGTCTCCTCTCTACAATTCTGAGAAGACTGGAAGATACAAAATTGGGGGTAGTTGAGGGAGATTAGAAGAGGTTTAAAGGACTGTGGCAAAAAGTTGTATGTTGATCTACGATATCTGGAATGTGCTTTTCCCTTTATTGTCTTTCATCTCTTTTTCCTCCCATGTATGACCTTGCTTTTTTTTAGACTTTCTTTTCTTGATTCTTTGTTTTCTAGCTGTTTTAAAATGTTGAAATTAACATGATTTTTCTTATCCTTGTATGAGAATTTTTTATATATTTGTGTATTTTGAGAAAGGTTTCTACACGTTTTGTGTGTGGAAATAAAAACACAATAAAATTAAAATAAAAAAAGTTTGTGATGAATGCAATGATGTCATCAATCCTTTCCCGGCGGTGACCTCTCCCCATGTGGCCAAGGGACAGTCGCTACCTGTTCCTGACCCTCGGGGCGGCTTTATGAGGGACGATCACATGGGTGTAGGCAATCCTCGGGAGGGTGTCATGACATCATCGGACAAGACATGATATCCTATGCCTTAATGGCATATTGACATACCTGGAGCAAAAAAAGAACAAGGCTAACTATCCTTCGGTGTGGGCTGCACACCCTAAAATCCACT
This sequence comes from Ambystoma mexicanum, assembly GCF_040938575.1. Classification (NCBI taxonomy): domain Eukaryota; kingdom Metazoa; phylum Chordata; class Amphibia; order Caudata; family Ambystomatidae; genus Ambystoma; species Ambystoma mexicanum. The sequence goes on from NC_090926.1 coordinate 1,047,021,210, forward strand.
ATGTGGTTAAATTATGTATGTTCATTCATCCGTATCATTAATTGCGTGCTCTGCACATTTCATGAAAATCAATCTCCTTCACGCTTATGTTCGCTGAAATCTGGCTTGTATTTTATGAATTACGAATTAAATGCAGATGCACCCACAGCCGATGCATTTCGGACTAACTATGGTCCTTCCTCTGGGCATATACAGGTCATCCTTATCATGCAAGTACAACAGTAGTCATATGTAACAATCACAACGTGGCAAGGCTACGTAAGAAGACATAATCAAGTTCTTTTTAAGTTGCAACAGCATATGAAGCAAGGACACAATGTGTAATCCGATCCAAAATTCATAATATTGTTATGCACAAAAGGAAATGACCGTTCAGAATATCATCAGAGGCATTATCACATGTATTCGGTATGAGAGAAGTAGTAAAACACCACACGGTGCCACACATTGGGCCACAAGACATACCACACAATGAACAACATGTAGAGAAACATAAAACAAAGAGAAGAATACATGCAAAAAAAGTCAGCCAGGTGTTTCAGACAGCATTTTACAACATAAGAACATAATGGTTCTACCATGTTCATTTGTTTCCATGGTGAATAAAGTTATCTGTGCATTTGCTAACTAGGGTTGATATGACCCTCTACTATTATCTTACTGAAGTCCATCAACATATTCTATGTCTGGGGTGTATGGTCCTTATAAATATAGGTGCCTTATTCTATATGTGTGTTAAAATCTAACAATGAGTGTTGAAACACCCTAAGGTGTGATTCCTAACCTGCAATGTTCGTCTTCCATCTCATCCGTTTCCGACCCGTTGGTGGTGAAAAGCTCTATTCTGTAAGGTCATATCAACCATCAGAAAATCAATAAACTTGCAACATACACATAGGGCCTCATTACGAGTTTGGCGGTAGCCATGGAGCTGTTAGCTCCATGGCTGCCACCAAACCGGGCTCCTTTACCGGGTTCCTGCAATGGGGAATAATCGGGTCATTCCGACATAGGAGGACCCGGTAACTCCTCCTTGCAGGAACCATTCCCCATTCCCATTTGAGCCCCCATAGGGCTCAATGGGAATGGGGATGGAGGTAACAATGGGCACATTATAAGTGTCCCGTTGTTACCTCACTCTTCTTCCCCTCGCGGAACTCGGAAAAGACGCCTGGTTTTACATACACACATAGAGCATGCAATACTTGCTTGCCTGTAGTTAATAGTAACCATTGTTTCACTCGTGCTTATCTGTTCTATTAATACTGCAACTCAGTTATTCAGTAGAAGTCATTCTGCCAACGTTACATCAGAAAGCACATGTTAAAGGTTAAGAGAAGTTGTCCCCACTCACTGCAATCATATTGTTATACCTCCCTTTAACTACCTAGGAAAGGTACTGGAAACACTTTCCCAGGATCTGTAGGTATTAAGTGAAACGATAGTTTTCATTTTACCGAATACAAAAAAGATTGATATAGAAAGAACGCTCGGAGACCGCACAGAGCAGTCTTTCTCCACCAAACTGTCATGCCCCTGCTGCAGACGAGTGCGCACATGGGCTGACAGGCTCATTGAGACCCGGAGAAGTCGTCATGAGAGTGTCAGGTGAGTGTATGTTGGGGGGGGGTTGGGGGTGTGTGTGTGTGCGCGCGCGTGCATGTGCGTAGTGAGTGTGTGATGTGCTGGGAAGAGGGTGGTGCATGAGGAAATGGGAATTTGGGGGGGTTAAACCCCCCTGATTAACAATATAACCAGCGAGGATGAGGTGGGGAAGGGATCACCTTGCGTGGGGGTGGGGGGCGCAGGATGTGATATTTCTGCATTTTAAACTGACACAAAAAAAGCTGAAACAAATTTGTCTTTTTTGTTTTCGGTCTTTAAAATGTGGAAATGTCACATAGAACCCTGTATACAAGTCCTTCAAATTTGACCTGCCCTTCTAGATTCCTGACAGCACTTTTCCAATCTGCATATAAAGTCCTCAAGAACTGACTTGTCTCTTAAAATCACTGAGAACAATTTTCAGACCATGAATAAAAGTATCAGAAACAGACTACCATTGCCCTAAAAACGAAAGTACTATTACTAAGAAGCTGAGCTGAGTAATGAAGATCACTGGGAGCCAGGAGCACACACTTCACTCTAGTTGCTGCAAGAACAAGTCTGATGCTTGGAGATTTAAACCGGCAGACCAGCTGACAGGCAGATGCTGGCTGGAGAGCGCAGCTTTTCCTGGTGTTGACCGAGGGTCTGTAGGGCTGGAGCGGTATCCGTGGAGCCATCCGGGATGCCGAGATGGAAGAAGGGAGCAGACTGTAAGCAGGAGTCCACTGTGATAAGGCCAGAAGCGAACTGAAGGTTTCTGTGTGTCTACAGGTACTTCCACTGAAGCCCAGAAAGACACGGAGCAGCTAAGAGGGAGCAGCAAGAGGCAGAGAAGCAGAGATGGCGAAAGGGAGCGTAAAGACGAAAGACCGCCATAGGTTTGCCACGTTAGAACCAACATATGCCAGCAAGAGCCAGTGAGTCCTCCCGAGGGAAGAGGGGACAAAGGGGCATATTGGCAAACCTGCCATTAATGTGCATGAAGCATGTGGGAGAGAGCGAACAAGTGGACATTTCTTAAAGAGGCAGAACAGAATAAGTATATGAGATTGTCAAGTTTGTGAGTGTATGCAGTACACCTGTAAGAGAAGACCTGGTAGGATAGTATACTAGACCGATTCATGTGAGGGTGAGCTGGGCTGGTGCAGGTGGAATCTGCGGTGTATAGGGGGTGGTGAGGGTTTGAGAAGCTCTGAATTGGGCTCCATCATTTCCTGATCTGACGACCGTCTTCTCGGTTTGCTGGAGGTGACTTGTGATGGACTCATATCACAAATAAAATAACATATAAAAAGTCTGGATGCAGGGGTGATAGCTCTAATCGTAGCCCAGTCAGTACGGCTTCACTGCTTGTGTTTCCCCCTCACTGGGCTAAGCAGTTCATCATGACGTTCCTACATATAAGCAATCAGTACCTCCACCTACCCCCTCTTCTTATGCAGGGCCTTTTCTAAAGTTGTCCTGGCTGTTTCAACCACGGCTACTTCAGGTTCTGTCCAGAGTGATCTTAAGACGTTTACTGCTTTTGTATGCTTTTTTTTTTCTGACATGCTCATCGTGAGTGCATACAAGATTTTCTTGACGAGCCACATAATATCAATACATAAACACCAGAAGCACACTAATTCCGCGCATTTGGCGACACTGCATTTTAAACGTAACCATCAACTGATGCTAATCTGTCACAAGTAAAGTGAACAGATATTTGGAGTTGGTGCGCATCTGATGTTTATTTGCACTTTCTCACAGAGCATTTGCTTGATCAAGGTATCACGTGTTCATCTTTTATGCACTTTTATGGACCATTGTGAACATATAACGCTTTTCTTCAAGTCATTAACCGCAGTGAATTCACACATGGTAGTCAGGACAAGCGCATCCTTTGAGTTTTCACTTCTGATGACGGTGCGCATGTTTTGGCTGGTATCGGCTGTGGTACTGTGAATGTACAGAAGAGAGCATCCCATTGACATGACTGAAGGAGCCAAGGCACGAACCGTACATGAGTTACAGTGACTAAAGCATACTTATTGAAAGGGTCCTTCTAGATGTAATGTATGCCTAAATACCTCTTCTATTTTCATTTGCAACAGGTCGCTTTAACTGGCACACAAATTTGGTGGACAACGGAGGTCGGAATAGCATTTTCCAGACTAGAGGAAGGTTACGAAAATGCAATTAAAGATTACAACAAAAAACAGGTGCATTTAGATGCTTGTCTATCCACTATATTGGACCAGATTGCGTATTTATGTCTGTGGGTCAGCTTTTGGTGTTTTAACACTGTTTTAACATTGGCCTAGTTGAATACATGATGGCACGACTATAGTTTGGAAATAGCATTCAAGCGCGTTATCTTTTTTTTTTTTAAAAAAAGTGTGTTTTATGCTGTAGGTTACTTTTAGCAACCTGTCTTGCGTGGAAGTCCTATGGGGCTGCGACTGGCTGTTTGGGTGGAAGTCCCATGGGGCACACAGCCCCACGCTGCTGCGACTGGCTGCATGGTGCCTTCCGAGTCATACAGGGGCCATGCCCTCCCTCATCCAGTTTGCCCCAAGACCACTCCCCAACTAGTGTTTGGCTTCGAGCACCCTTCCCGGACTAGACGACTGAGTCTGCCACCCCTCCTCGCACTAGTGGCCCTATCCCTCCCCCAGCTCACTTGCTCTCCAGGCACCCCCGAGCTCTTACCCAGCCTCTTGGTCCCCTTTTCTCCTGTTTCACCCTTTTCCCACTCCCCTTACCTTCACTACCCCCTGATCTGCCCCCTTGCACTTCTGTTTGCTGCACTTGCACGATCCAAATGCCACAAGGCGAAGTAGGACAGTTCATTGCTGTTTATACTCCTGTGTTTCCCCTTCCCCCTTAGTTTTGTGGCACCAGGAAACACTTTCTGCTGTATAGGCGTCATACAACTGTTCAATATTATAAATGGAAAATAAATGAAGTGTATATGGAGAAAAAATGACACACAGAGAAGGGGACAGGCGCCATCAGCCCGCGTCCGATTTTTATCACCCATACAAAATGACACATATAACGCCGTCACTCTTAAGATATACATTATGATGGAGATTGGTGTACTATATTGTGCTTCTTGTTTGTCTATAGATAAACCAATGTTTCACACATCTCATTCTGAATATTATTGAGAAGATATCTATTGGAAAGACGAGAAACAGAATTGTACATCACCAACAAAGCTCCATAGGTGAACACGCAGACCTGTATGTGGCCAACTCTGCCTCAGTTCATGCGAGGACGGGGCTGAAAGGCTGCAGAGAGTAAACCTATGCTAGGGCATGAAGGACGGCATTGCTCATAGTGGAGAATAATATGACACACTATATGTCAAGGTATCTTGGGAAGTAAAGTTAGAATAGTGCAATGGTCTTGATTGTAATCTGTGCCAGTGCCAACATTTAAAATGCTGCCAGCAGATAGGAGCCTTTCATTACTTACAGGCTTATTTTTCTGTGGGCGCTAAATGGCCAGGATGCAGGAATGTTGGCCTTCACTGGGCCAGATAACGCACCTCTAAATAAAGACACTGGAGCTGGCTGTGGTTAACCTTCCTTTATTCCCTCACTACAATCTACTGAATTTCCCTTCCCTTGGCCCTCCCCTTCCTCCCCGCCTCCCGTCCCCTCCCTTTGTCTTGTGCCCTCTTCTCCTTAAAGGAGCTGTGTTCCTTTCCCCATTTGTTTGATCAGCCGCTGGGGTTTTCGCGTGACCCGTTGGGGTCTTCCCGGTGACTCCCGAGTCTCGCCTGCTGTTGCACTCGGTGGTCTCTCGGTGTCCTCACTCTTTGGTTCAATCCTCGCTTCTTCGGTGGTCTCCGGCTGTTCTAAGTAAAGCTTCCTGAAGAACAATGCATTCCAGGTTATGTCATCTCGTTCTCCTGTGGCTGTTATCATCGGCCCTTTGATGGCTGTGACTAGAAATAGTTCTGGATTATAGCGGGAGTCTGTCTTCTTTTGCTGTCTTTGTCGCACTAGGACAGTTTCCCCCTATCGCGAGTTGTTGTTCTTTGGCTCTCCTTTTCCTGTTAGCCCATTCATTGGCCTTTCTTTTCTTCTCCGCATCCGTTTCTCGGATCTCAGGGTCTTGTTCCGGGGTGTAGTCTTCCATTTGGGGTAACCAGGTCCGTGGTCTATATCTCACCATCAGTTCCGCAGGTGTTTGCCCCGTCGCCTCATGGGGTGTACTTCGGTAACTCTGTAGCATCCTGCATTTCGCTTGTGGTTGTGGCATTTGGTCTAGTGCTGCCTTTTGTCTGGTTTGTTTTATAGTGGCCATAAATCTTTCCACCATGCCGTTGGCTTGGGGCTTGGGGCCAAAGCAGTGTGTTCTTTTGATGGTGGAAGCCTAGGTGATCGGCACGTTTTCGGAACTCATACCCTTGGAACAGGGGACCGTTGCCAGTCTTTACTGTGGCAGGGATCCCCCATTCACTGAACAGTTCATCTATCACAGGAGCTATGTGGTAGAACAATGTCGACGGTATGTGTTTGATGAGGGGAAAGCGGGAGTATTCGTCGATTGTGACAAGCAGATGTCCTCCCTCTTCAAGGGCCCATAGAAGTCCATGGCGACTCTCTGGTAGGGGTACTATCTGTAGTGGATTTGGGTTTCTTTTTGACGCTGCTTTTTGGCAGGGCTCGCAATGAGTTAGCACATCTTCGACAATGACGTCCATGTATGGGAACCATACTTGATGTCAGGATTTTCTTGGTGTTTTCGATTCCTCTGTGTGCTTCATTGGCTAGTGACATTAACGCTTTCCTAAGATCTTTTGGGGCCACTAGTCTTTTGCCTCTTAGTAGTATGCCTCTCTTTGTTGTTGCGAGTTCTGTTTGTATCTTGGCTAGCCATGCTAGGTCATTTCTATCGACCTCCCCCTCCGCAAAATGTTCCATGGGAATGTGTTTCCACTTGTTCTCGTTGGTGAGGTGTACTGCCGCTTCTATGGTGGGGTCGGCTCTGCTCTTGGTGGCAAAGGCTTTGAGTGTGATGGTGGGTGGGAGAGTGCTCGTGGCTAGATAGGAGATGTAGTGTTCAGGAGGGTGTTGTCCATTATTTCTCCAGGATGGCGGGACAACATAGTCAGCTGGGTTGGCACCCCTGTCTGGCTTGTGAATGATCTTGTAGTTGTATTCCTGGAGCCCAATGCCCCCTCTCTCGATGCATGGGGGCATTTTGGTTTTGGGGTTTCCGAAAAGTGATAGCAGAACCTGGTGGTCGATGATGAGGGTGAACCTCCTACCTATCACAAAGTGATGGAATCTTTCGCAGGCCCATACAGCCGCCAGGCTCTCACGTTCAGCTTGAGAGTAGGCTCTTTCGGTGGGTGACAAAGCTCTGCTGGCGTATGCAATGACACTGTGGTGGCTGTTGTCATTTGGGTTGGATTGGGCCGAAATGGCACCAAGGCCGACCAGACTGGCGTCGACTGTGATGTCAGTGTCCCAGTTTGGGTTGAAGTAGTCCAGTTGTTGTAGGTGGTTGGCCGTCTCCTCTTCTATGTTGTGAAACGCTTCTTGTCCCAGTCAAACGATGAGTCCTTTCAGAGTAGGTTTCTGAGGGGGTCTGTGATGGTGGCATAGTTTGGGGGGTATCGGGCGCCATCCCTAAAAATGATCACAGTTCGGCAATGCTTGTGGGGGCATGTAAGCAGGTGATGGCTTTGACTTTCTCCGGGAAGGCGGAGATGGCGTTGTTTGAGAAGATGTGGCCTCAGAAGCGTGGGCTGGTCTTGTTAATGTCGTACTTGGGGCCGTTAAGCGTGAGACTGGCGGTACGGAGAATGTTTCACACTGCCATGAGTGCCCTGTCATGTTGTTCCTGGGTGGTTCCGAAAATTAGGATGTTGTCACTGTAATTGAGGGCATTAACTTCTGGGGATATTAGCTTCCGTATTGTCTCCTGAAAGATCTCTGCTGTTGAAGAGATCCCAAAGTTGAGGCGTTTGTATCTGAACATCCCTTCATGGGTGGCGAACATGGTAATAGGTCTGGAGGCAGGGCCTATGATGAACTGGTGGTAGCCCTGATTTAGGTCTAATTTGGAAAAGTGGGCGGCCAGGTTCAGTCTTACCAGCATGTCTTCCATGGTGGGACCCTGGTGTCTTTCCCACTGGTGTTCGGAATGCGCATGTCGACACAGGCGTAACCGTCCATTGTCCTTTGGGACTACGACGAGGGGTGACACCCATGGGGTGGGTCCTTCTACCCTTTCAATGATGTTGTTCTGTAGGAGTAGTTGTAGTTCTTTCATTACTTGTGCCTGCAGAGGGAACCCGACTCTGCTGGGGTGCTGTGGTACTGGGGGGATGTTGGGATAAATGTGTAGGCTGATGAGAGTTTTTTAGCATGCCTATCCCTTTGAACAGTTTGGGAAAAAGGACTTTGAGGTTGTCAATATTGAGGGTCTGGTGGGTGACAGAGCGTATCTCTTACATGCCTGGTGGACGGCCTTGGATGACTTCTGACGGATCATAGCTGATGTCGATGAGGGCGAGAGCCCTGGCAGTTCGATAGCTGAGGAGGCACCGTCCGACGGAGGGGCTCTGTATGACGTGAATGGCGGTGGATATTGTGCGACCCCTGTGGGATAGGTTGCAGAGAAACTGCCCTTTTGAAGAGGCTGGGTTGCTCCCGACTGGAAGATGTGGGCGTGGGATTTGCACAGGGGATACGAGGCTGAAATGGAGCGGTATAGTTGGTCATTCATAACATTGACGGTGGCCCCTGTGTCCACAACAAACTGGTTTTGGGTGTCTCCCATTTGTATCTCAACTTTGGGTGCTAGGGAGTCGTCTGAGGAGGTACTGATGAGCCTCACATATTCTCTGTCATAGCCGTTGTGTAGGTAATGCAGGCTTTCTTCTGTAGAGATTGGTGGTTGGGGTGGTGGGTTCTCCTAGGGGTCGTTCGCTGGTCTGGTGATGAGGGGTGTGACAGCATCGTGCTCGAGGCCCACTGGATAGCTTTTTGGGTAAGGGTGTTCCTGGCAAGCAGAGTAGTTTGGCGGGTCGGTGTGAGGCAGATATTTGTACATGTCATATTGGTGTCTGTATGGTTCAGTGTAGAGATCCTCCATTGCTCTAATTACCTCCGGGCGCATAGAGGTGGTGGTTGGGTAATTTGTGGTCCTCTTGAAGGTCCAACCATCAACGGGTTCCCTTGGTTGTTCTGAGAGTCTTGTGAACCCTGGTGGTGGTACTGGTCGATGAAGGCCGGGGTCGGGCAGTTTCTCCCTGCACATGGCCTGAAAATGGTTTTCTTGTCCACAGTGTAAGTATCTTTGTCCAATGGCGGGGCACGGACCTCTGTGGGGGTACTCAAATCTTCACCTGTAGCACTGCCTGTCACTCTGGGGTCATTGTTGTGGGCCTCTGGGTCCTTGCCTCCTTGGAGTCCCGGGGTGTCTGAAGTATCCTGGTGGGCTCGGGCCAAGGCTGCAATGGTGTCAGACTTTCTGGGGCTCTTTATGGCTGCTGCTTGGCCATCAACCCTTTTGTATACACGTACTAGGTCAAGTATTACTTGGAGGGATAGGGGCTTTTTCAGGAGATGCTTTCGGAATAGTGATGAGGTGCACCCTTCAATTATTCTCAGGCGTATCGCTTCATCATCATTAAAGTTGGCGAAGTCACACCGCAGTATTGTCCTTTGTAGATGAATGACAAATTCCCCTATGGACTTGAGGGCAAGTTTAGTGCATGGATTGAATGCATAGCTTTCATAGTCACGGTTTGGGACAATGATGAGCTTCCCGTTGATTGCTGCTAGGGGGCGTTGGTATGTGGCTCTTTCTTGTGCTGGAATTATGCCTTTTATTTCTTTTCCTGCCAGGTTGATGAAAATGTTATTTTGTTAGGTGAGTTTTGTCCTCCATTCGAACCCAGGAAGTCCTCAGATTCCTGGACTCATTCCTCCCACCTTGTCCTTGGTCGTGGTGTGGGTTCAGGGTAAATGGGTTGGGCCGTCTCATGAGGTCGGCATGTGATGCGGGTCCTAGATCAGCTAGGGCTTTTGCCCCTGCGTCCGCCTGTGCTTGGTCAACCATGTTGGCGGGAGATATAGCAGCTCCCGCGTTTGCATTCCTTTTTTGTGCGCTGCTGGCCACGTATGTTGGGGATACTGATCCAGGTGGTGTTGGGTGGCGGTTTGTGGTTTCACTGGTGGTTAATAGGTAGTCTGGCATTGTATGTGGCAGTGCCTTTAGGGTGGCGCGTGAGGTGGGCCACGTGTATTCAGGCGGTGGACTGGGAGGCTACGCGGGTGTGCAGTCGCGTCAGGCCTCCGTGGGTGTCGGTATATGTCTTGGTGGCCTACTAGGCCTCCACGTAGGTGTGCTCTGCCTGCACAATGCACTTCATTGTTTTTGGGCTGGTAAATGCACGTGGCGCTCTGCTGAATTCTCGTTTGTGCCTGAAGGGAATATGGCGTTATTGGAGGACAGCGGAGGTTGAATGTCCCTTGTAGCACGCTGCTGAATGCGCATTGTGCGTTGTCTGCTGGGCGTATGGTTCTCATGCTAATCCGGTCGGGAGTGGCGTGCTTCGGGGTCCCCGCCCTCCTTACCGTATAGCTCCACGTGGTTAAATGTCCCGGCCGGAGCACCTTGTGCGCGCTCTTTGCCCCTTGGCGTGGCGTCTTGCTTGCCGGTGACGCGTGCGCCAGCAGTTCTCTGTCCCCTTCCTTCGGTTGGGCACGTAGTCACGTCCTGTGTCTGCCTGGTCTATTCGTTAGTGTGTCGCAGGTCGCAAGCACCTCGGTGGGTCTCCCGTGTTGTCGGGCACGCTGGGTCTTCGGCTTCCTTCACACATGCTTCTGTTGGGATGGTCACTGTGGGCAGGCAGCTCCTTCCCCCGATTGCAAGCGGGTTGCGGGCTCTTCATCTGCTGCTCTCCCCCCAGTCTCCTTTTCTGCTCGGCTTCCCGGGGTCACCGGTGTCCTCCACTTGCTGTTCTGCTATGCCCCTTGCTGCTGGGCACCCTGCGGTTGACACACTGCTGGGCTCCGTGGAGGGTCCCGTACCTGGTGTGCAACGCGGCATTCGTCTGCACTCGTCATCAGTTGTTGGCCTTCACTGGGCCAGATAATGCACCTCTAAATAAAGACACTCGAGCTGGGCTGTGGTTAACCTTCCTTTATTCCCTCACTACAATCAACTTAACCTTGGCCCTCCCCTTCTTCCCCGCCTCCCATGCCCTCCCCTTGTCCTGTGCCCTCTTCTCCTTAAGGGGGCTGTGTTCCTTTCAAGACAAAGCAGCAAGAAAATGCTCTGTCAGTTTTTGTGCATCCTTGACATTATTTACCCATAAATCTGCAGTTATTGGGCTACCACTCGATGCATTGTCTTACTCGGTGCAGGCAATCTGCACATACCTTTACATCATATAACAACATATTACAATTTTGATATGCTGGAGAGGAATGGACCCCTGCAGATTTTTCTGCTCTTTTGCATTTGAAAGAGCCAGAGGAATACAAACAGTCTGCAGTAATAGCAGCTGCCTTGCGTTTTCGTTGCACCAGCCATTACCATTGATGCTGCCGTAGGCACAGAAATCCAGAGCAAACCTGGTTTCCCGTACCTTGCACCATACCATGCAGTGAATGGTGGTTATCCATCATAAATAGTCCTGAGCGCGGAAGTGACCCAAGAGCCATTTTTTCCAGCCGATAATCCATAAAGTTCCAAATGAGCCTCCACGTGTTTCAATAAATGGATCCTAAATTAGGTAATCAGAGAGCGATAGGGTGGGGTAATTTACTGCTCACATAACACTAGAAAAATCAATAGTAATTGTAGGCACATTCAGATTCCAAGGTGATTTGGCTATTTACAAAAACAGCACAGATATCCTTACCACAGCCAGCAAAGGGTTGTCAATGTGAGGGGTAGTTCACCAAAAAGGGGAATACATTTATTTGTGCGTGTTTTGGTTTTCATTAAACCTCACACAATTTCATAACAATTATAAATTGAAATAAAATCTCAACAATTCATTATAATTTCAACATACAGAAAAATTCACAATACAAAAATTGGTATCCAAGATCAGCAACATCCTTAAAACAGCATACAAATTTCGTTCCCTTAATACTCAACATAACACAACCAATTTATAATATGAGTCCTTTGTTTTATGTAATCTTAATATCTAAAATATCACATACATATTTCAGAGTCAGTAAAAGAATTCCTTCGTACCAGCATATATTCGGATCCACACATTTGCTCTTGTCACAGCATTAACATCTTCTAGGAAGTTCTTAAAGAAATCATAGCTTTTTGACGTGTAGTTAAGTGCATTCAACAATTATGTGTTGTAAGGTTTCCTATAGCCTCAGCATTCCCACTGAAACAACAGGATAAACGACTTGATGGACCTTTAGACCTAAAACCTAACACCTCATTAATGGGTACAAAATGTAATCAAAATCGCATATACAATGTTCGTCATTTGTGACATGGACATTTTTGCAAATAATCTTTGATATATGGCTTTTCTTCCTTTGCTACAATATATATTTTCCCCTAGTCTTGCACCAATCATAATCATACATTTTTTTTGACAGCATAAGAATTGTATAGCAAGATCTTACCAGTTTGATTCAGAGTCATTAAAATGTACCTTTTGAGGTCTACGCTTATGCTATGTAATCAATTGTTGATACCTGATTATATCTTCAGCGACAAGTCTTTCATTGCTGCGTTTGGATTTAACAGACTTGAGAGGGACAAGGACAGAAGATCTAAAAAACATTTCCAACTATGCCGGTTTGGTTATATCACACAGAAAACGTCTCAATATCATCGGTAGCTGAGATTCAGCCTGAGGAAGGGAGGACCTTCGAACAAGGATCTCCAAAGGACATGTGAAAGAGCTTACCGGTCTAGACACTGTGGGCGCCTTGTATCCTCCTCAAAAGATGAACATAACCCTGACAATTACTCAAACAGGGAGAAAAGACACAGAGAGAAAGATTGACTTCAAGGTGACAAAACCTTCAGAATTACTGGAGAGCGCCTCCTGGTCTTGGCTAGCAGCAGCTTTAATGTGTGAGGACTCTGAATGCCTGAAACCCAGAAAAGAAGAACTAGAAAGGAAATCAATGTCTCTCGTTTCCTGGAACACGCAAAGGTCTTCCCACTTATTTGTAGAGGGGGAAACAAGCTGGGCCGATTCAAGAAGTCTGGTTAAAGAAAAAAACTATAATGGACCAATTTACGACTTTTTTTTAAACCTGGCAGGTTCAGCTGGGGTAGAGGGACCAATGGTGGGAAGTAAGACTTCAATAAAGTCGGAAAACAAGTTCAAAGCAACTAGGTTCATTAATCATCAATGGTTCATCCAGCAAACTACACTTACACATAAACTCGATAAAGGGAAGACACTGATATCTCTGAACAAACATCTGTCAATAATTACCTTCTACTGGAACCCAGCAAAGATCGGGACCAAGGAGATGATCGACAACACTGCAGCTGCTATAGATGTAGTTTATAACCTAGAAAAACCCTCAATAATCCTATGTAGAGACTTAAACTCGTTGTGTGTGAGGGAAAATTTTGACACTCTTAGAGAAGGCTACAATGTACGGAATGCGCAGATGCAGAGGGGGTCAAAATGGAATCTATTAATGAAGTCTTGTGACTTATATCTACTGAATGGCATTTCGAAAAGGAAAATAAATGTCACCCTACCTGGAAGCGGGGGTCGCAAAACTTGGTTATTGACTTCATGTTTGTGTCCGGAGATTGGATTGAATGTATTGCAACTTTTGAAGTAGTGGCGGGATGGGTTAGACCCCCACATAAGTTCTCTACTATCATGGAACCTGTGAATAAGAACTGCAGGTTTAAGATGACTAAGCAAGACGTACAGTCATTTATTTGACAGCTGTCCTGGGAATGAATTCACAACTTAAACATCCTGGGGTGAAATATGTCCTGTTGTTAGCCACGTATCTGGTACAAAACTCTAATACCGGAAAACCACGAGGCATCAAAATCATTATTAAAAGGAGGTTGCCATCAATAAGAGGGCCCTGAAACGAACAAATCTTTTGATAAAACGGTCCTCAGCCATATCTTCATCAGTGGACATCGAGAGACTAAAGAAAGTACATAAGAACTGGCTTCGGTGCCACAAGAAAGAAATGGTCCTGAAAGATGCACAAAAAATACTGAGAGCACTAGAGCAAAAAAAAAATCACTGAAATCTGGACCATTACTAATTCCACAGGAGTCTGTCGATACTCGCCCTTAATAATGCTGTTGCAAAGGAAGAGTGGGTTAGGTTCTTCAAGACCCCGTTTGCCGAGCAGTCTGTAATGGAGGACCAACCTCTTAATCCATCGAGCTGGAACCTGGTTTATGACCACAAGGATTGGATGGTCTTTCCAATATGACCCATAAACAGAATCCAGAACAGTGGCCTACTGTGATGGACATGATCCAGAAAAATGCTCTGGCAACACAAAACCTTCCTGTCTCATGGAAAGGTGCAAACATAATTCTGATTTTTAAGAGTGGTGACAGAGAGGACCTAAGGTACTACCGCCAGATCGCTCTGTTAGATTTGATGGGCAAACTGTATGCAACATTGTTACTACAAAGGTTAAAGTTGTGGCCACTGAATGAGGACACCAAGATCCTTTCCAGTCAGGCTTTGAAAAGGGCCTAGGGACCTCACCACCTATCTCTCTGCTTTCGCTTCTGAAGAAAAAAGCATTAAGTTGAGGTCTGGAAATCTGTGTTGCCTTTGTCGATCTAACAAAAGCCTTCAACAGCATAAATAGGAAGTGTCTATGGAGTAAATTGCTGTCATGGAACTGCCCCGTTGACTTGGTGGCACAGATAAAGACCTTGTACACAGACACCTCTATCGGAGTACGTCTTAATGCATCTGGTCTCTGGTTATCACATTCGGACAGGTTGGGGCGTTAAACAAGCATGTCCGCTAGCCACAGCCGTTTTCAGCCTCTATATTTCGGATCTGGCAAATTGTATGGAAGAACCAAGATGCTTTCCACCAAAAGTCTGGAGTGTAAAAGTCAGCCGCCTACTTTATGCAGATTACCTAGTTTTACTTGATACTACTCCTATAGGACTACAAAGGCAATGAAGACATCTGGAAGAAAACACTGTGAAAAACGACTTGCAGATTAACAAAGGGAAAGCAAAGATTCTTATACTGCAAAAAACAAGGAAAACGGACCAAGAGATTTACTTGGTGATTGGGCTCAACAAAAACCAAGCTCGTTGACTCCTTCAAATACCTGGGGGTTCAAATGATGGCGCAGACCAACCAAGCTCTAATCTTTAAGTGCAGATTTTGCGGTTTGCAGGTTTTTGCTGCAACCACTACTGCAGCAAAAGCAGGTCCAACTCTGTCCTACGGTGCAGATGTTCTGACAGCCATTCCACAAAAGAACTGGGCATTATTAGAAGGCGTATTCTGCAAAAGAGTGTTTGGCATTCCTAAATCTACACCGATCTATATTATCAGAATAGAACTGGGCCTAATCTCTTTACAAGCAGTGGTTGAATGGAAGGCTTTCACTTTGTTTGGAAAATACTCAGAAGTTTGCCCTGCCCCGATCTTTGCTGTTATAAAATCAGAGATTGATAGTGGAGCGAAGGCAACTGGGGGTGCTGTGGGACTAGGAGTGTAAAACCTTTTTTCGAAGATCTGGGTACATCCTGTGAAGATCTGTTGGCAAACCCATGCAAGGTCAAAAAGAAGTTGTGGGAAAAAGACTGGATCCTGACCTGTGAAGAGGCAAATAAATACAAATTGTTTTGGCACCTGGCAAATGAGACTCAACTTTTTGGTCAAACTGTACTCTATGTTAAGACATTTTTGGACCCTCATTACAGATCTGGTTTATGAGGACACGACTTAACCTCTGCAGTACAATGGAGGTTGTTTTCACAAGAGAGTGGTTGAGCCCAGAAATACCATCATGCAGATTTTGTAAAGACAATGGAGTCATGGAAAATCTGCAACATCTTTTGACTCGATGTCCGAAACTAACTGAAAAACCAAGAAACTACTAAACTGCCAAGTCTGTGGAGCGCTTCCCCTCTCTGACAGCAGACAAATTGTGGTTTATGTTACTGTGAGGAGAAAACATTTCTCTGACCATTGCAGCAGTAATATCCATCAAAGACTGCAAAGGACCATCACTCTGACTCTTTAAATAGATGCTGTACCAACAAATACAGGAAATCGGACCTCGAATTTTAATGGAATGGATGCATTTTATTTCTTTCTAAACAATGGTCTAATCCGAATTCTCCTTTGCTAAAATGTTTTTGCATTAAACTAATTATGCAATTTGTTGTTGTTGTACAGTTACTTGATTACTCATCTGCCAGGTCGAGCTTATCATAGAGTTGGAGTTCAATTCAGTATTTAAGCATTTCAGGTCCCAAGCTCATCTTAGAAATTAGTTATCTGGGGGGCGCTGTTGCGCAGCTGCGAGATGGCAGCTTAGACGAGGAGCTCTGCTTCAGGCTTCATTTTCTACTATTGATCTCCTTTTTCGGTGCAGATTCCTGCTTCACAAGACGGACGCCTGGGCTGCTAGAGATCCCAGGCAGCGCTGGCTCCCTTTTCATAAATCTCCAAGGTGACATAGTGGAGAAATCATCCCCGTTTGCACGCCGGTGAGGAATCAACGGGTGAGCCGCCCTCAATACCCATATAGCGTGGCCTCATTCCAGGATGGAGACCACGGCCCCAGAGGCCGATAAAAGAGGCAGAGCTTCTGGGGATCCACTGACCCGGGCTGCACTATGCGCCCCCCCGACAACATAATAGGGGACCCAGGATCTTCACCTGCCCATACCCTTGCACCCGCCCGGACACAGGCACCAACGCTTCCTGCATAGCGGCCCGGGCTGGGGACTGTTCAAACTTGGTGAACTCCAGCTGGTGATACAGGGGATGTGAACGGGGAGGGGCGCCCTACTTGAGTATCTGGAGTCCGTGCCCGGCTCCTAGTAGCAGAGGCACACAATGCAAGTCCTCAGGCTCCACTAGCCGTGAGACTCACATTATACGGGCGGCCCTGCGACAGCTGAGACGGTCCGATTAGCAACACAGATTGGTCGACCTGCGCGGTGCTGGATTCTGGATGCTGCGCGCCCGTTCCCCAAGCCAAGAGCAACGTGACTGCAGCTCGGAACAACCACGGCTTTAATACGGGATCCAGCCTCGCCTCCCCACCCCTCCTGAACAGCTAAAATCTGCACACCGCGACTTCTGCTTTTTTACCTAGCCGGTGCACAGTGAGTACACCTGAGCCCCAGGAGGGGAGTGACTTTATGAATAGCAACAAGGCGCTCACATGGTGTCTGTGTACTTAGGCCTATTAACAAGGGGGGTCCAGGGAGTCCCTCTGCCAGATATTAGTCCTGGTTACGAGAGACTTACCCAGAGTCTTTAGCTCACTATCTTTCACAGAGAAGAAATATCCCAAACATATCAGTCTTTGTCCTGCCCTGGGGCAGTGCTGTCATGATGCCTGCCCCCGGGCATCAGGACCAAGGCCCTCAGCTCTGGGAGCAGGCATCCAGAGATTTGTTTAAACCTCAGCAGCCCAGGCTAGGGGCTGTCTGGGTTCAGTCCTGGCGCTTTAGGCGCCTGGCTCATCATAGAAATCAGTCCTGGCGCCATAGGCGTCAGGCTCATAGACTTTACTTACCTGATGCAGACCATGCTGCAAAAGAGTCCAAGCCTACATGAGGCCTGGATGGGACTATTTTGTTACAGGGACTATTTTTTACTCGGGCGTGGCTCTAGGGAACTTCTTACCTGGAACTACTTTGGAGGCTATTTAAACCACACCCAAACAGCAGCACATGCTTCGTGTTATTCTGCATCGAGAAGCGTGACGCTCACCGTGCCTGCAGCCAGCATCCAGTCTTCTGCCACGCCCGCGTGCCTGCAGCCAGCATCCAGTCAGAGCTCCTAGAATAAAGAAGAAGAAAAGGACAAGGTTATAAAACAAACTTATTTGAAATTCCTCACCTAATTCCGGAAACATTTCATCTTCGGACCTGGAAAGTACATCAGTCCTGCATGCGTCGCTTCGCCAGCACCAGCACAGCGCCGTAGTCACCAGTTCTCACAGCATCTTTCGATCCGGCACTGTCTCCATCATTTCTTCGCTGTAATCCGGCATCTAGGGGACACAAGAAAAAACAAGGTGAGCCAAGGGAATCAACAAATACAACCTCTTACCACCATAGACTTACCACCGGCAGAATTATTCCATAACTCGGCACATTTTCATATGCCGCATCTGTAAAGAGGGAGAAAAACAACACGTTAACGCATGCAATAGTTACCGGACAGCGTTGGGTAACACAGACTCTTACCTGAACGCCAGCAGCAGCTACGAGACCTTCTTCTCACAAACTCAGTTGCAACTTAAGGAAGGAAGGGGACAAGAGTGAACATCGGGCACATTGAACTCTGAACTTGATACTTATCAATCCACCAGGGACTTCAGAGTCAATACTTACCGGAACTCTCCCAACGCCTGTGAACCAGTGAAGTAACTGGTATCTACGCGCCCCTGCAAGACACGCAGGATGGTGAGCTCATCTTTTACGAACATAAGGTGAGGTTAATAAGGGGACATCAGAGGTGATTAGTGGGGGAGAGCGAGAACAGTTGGGAGGCCATCACTAAAACCCCCAGGTGGTTAATCCCTGTCGCCACTTGCAGGAAAATACTTCTTCGGGTCCAGCAGACAAGACTAGGCGGACCAGTCCAGACAGTCATCTCTGCACTACGCATCACGTTGAAGGAGACCGCAGCTGTCCGGGTCCGATCGACACCCCTGTGGGGTCCAGGTTAGCGTAACAGTCCAGCACTGAAATGCTACTCCTCACTGACGACGCCGAACAAGGCTGAAACACGTCTGTGGATGCTTGTGGTCTCGTGCAGAAGGGATGTGACCTAGCAGTTCGGGCTGGACTGCCCCTTTTGGGGTAGGACCAAGCCTGATTTGCATATGGTTTTTCCCCTTCTGTAATGGCTTGGCAGGCTGAAACATGATGGTCTGGAGGGTTGCCCAGAGCTTTGCCTGTGGTTATGATTAATTCAAAACCTTCCAACCATCACCTTTCTGTTTTGCCTTAGGCCTGGAGGGACTGGGAAACTACAGTCTGTGAGGGCCCACGAACATTACCATTTCCAGGGCCCAGTGAGTCTGGTATTGCCCAACTATTTTATACAAGGATGGACGCTCTCTCCTCACCGGTGACTGTAAACCCCCCTGGCCCTCGCTTAAATCGGGCGAGTGAACTGAGGCCTGATACTTTTTGCACGCAGGGTGCAGGACTGTACTGGCTACACCTCCTACCCGACACACAGAACTCTATTGCTTTTCCCACCTCTCCTCTCTGCTGGCGGGCTTCCCTCTCATTCCAATACTATTGGGTGGGACTTTAACACTATAGTCAACATTGACATGGACAGATCATGTACGAAACCTAGACAACTCTCCCGAGCTGCCATAAACATTATTGAGATACAGACCATGCTGGGGGTGGTCGATGCATGGAGATAAATTCATCCCAACTCCTGAGTCTTCTCCTTTTACTCATCAGTTCACGACTCTCATTCTGGAATCGACAGGTGGCTACTGTCTGCTATACTTATCAGATCCATAGATCACTTTACCATTCTCCCTAGAACTTCCTCAGATCACTCCCTGATCATGGTCTCACTCCAAAGGGGGAGGGGAGCGGGGCTACACGCACATGGAGATTGAAACCGCACGCCCTACTAGATACAATGTTTGAGTCGGAACTGGGAGCAACAATAGATGAATTATTTGCAACCAATACTGTATCGGGGGAGACCTGAGCCATCTTATGGGAGTCCTTCAAGGCCTACATCCAGGGAGTTGCCTTGTCGAAAGAAGCAGGTATCCTTAAAGTGATCCGTAAGTTCATTGAGGAAAATTAGCTCCTTCTAGCCAAATTAGAATCCCAAAAGGCCTCATCCCCATCAAAAGATACCCTTAGTAATATGGGCACAGCACTAGGTACCTTTTGGGTTTAAGATGACCGGGAACGCAAGTTCCTGGATGACCCTCAGGCTTCCAGAAGAAATGGTGAATACGAACGCCCTGGGCGCCTGCTGGTTAGACTAATTTGTCCTGAAAGGGTGACCTCCAATGTTCCAGCCATTGAACGAGCGGATGGCAGCCTCGCACTGTCGTCCCTAGTAATTAACGTTGAGTTTTGCTCCTTTTATGAATCACTTTACACCAATGTAGACACCACCTCATTAGCAGAGATTGAATCCTTTCTCGACAACAACCCACTTTCAGTACTGTGTGCAGAGACAAGGGAAACACTAGATCGGCCAATAACTAATGATGAGATATCGCTGGCAATAGACTCACTCTTCTGGCATAGCTCTGGGCACAGATGGACTCACCACTGAGTTTTATAAATGCTACAAGGGGTTGTTGGTGCCCCAACTGATGGCTGTCTGGGAGGAAGCATACCTGACTAGTAGACTCCCTCCCTCACTTAGGGAAGCAATTATCTCAGTATTACTGAAACCTGACAAATCACCCACTCAGTATGGTTCATACCGGCCCCTTTCCCTCATCAATTGTGATATTAAAATATTTGCCAAGTACTGGCCTTCTGACTGGCACCATACATGTTGTTTATCATCCATCCCGACCAGTCAGGATTCATCCCGGGTCGGTCCACGGCACTTAACTTGCGGCACATCTTTTATATACTCACCCAAATAGACCCTGAGAGACAGGCTATAACAGCCTCATTGGATATGCAAAAGGCGTTTGACTCAGTATCCTGGAGATTTACGTGGCTGGTATTGGAAAAGAGTAATTTTGGCCCTCGGTTTCCATCATGGGTAAAATGACTATATTCATCCCCTGTTGCTATGGTCCGTACTGAGGACTGATGCTCCTCCCAGTTTAGGATAGAATGAGGCACCGGGCAGGGCTGTCCCTTCTCGCCCCTAATATTCACATTGTCCATCGACAGGATCCGCCAACGACATGCCCAGAGGGGTGTTAGACTTTACGGGGAACCGTAAATCATCTCACTGTATGCAGATGACGCCTTGTTGTATATCCACTTCCCGGAGGAAAATCTGGCACCAATACTGGAAAACTTGATTCTATTCTGCACCATATCCAGACTTCAGCTCAACTGCGCAAAGTCTATACTCTTTCCATTAACAGATGCTACTCTGACTCCCCATGACCTTCACGGCTGCTCCTGGTCTCAATCAGAGATGAAATACTTAGCGGTAGTTGTTACTTGGCAACAGCCTTCACTTTACGACCTTAACTATGGGAATTATCTCTCTCTCCTGCCCCAGAAAAATCTGAGGGCTGGGGTACCCTGCCAATTACACTGGCCGGGAGGGTGGCTGTTCTCAAGATGGTGGTTCTCCCACAACTCCTATATAGATTCCTGAATATTCCACTTTGGCCTTGTAGTGAATTTTTTAAAACACTAACTCAAACGATCAATTCATTTCTTTGGCCCTTTGGTGCTGTACGCCTAAATCTCGAAACATTATCTGCCCCCTTCCCGCAAGGTGGGTTTGCAGCTCCCAACTTAGAGCGATATTGGACTGCTGCCCAAGCCCACTTCGTAGCATTTTGGTTTGACCCCGCTGATCCCCCTCCACATGTTAAACCTGAACGCCTGCGTCTGAGAGTCTTGATATTCGTTCCTTGGTCCTTCCTCCCTTCAAATTGAGGCTGGAACCCTTAGACTCTACTGGAGTCACAATGTTGGCTTGGAAGATGCTTTGGAAACTGGTAGACACTCCCCATCCCTTCCAAGGGGACCTCCCCTTTGGAACTTTCTGCCCGAGCTGCCCACTGTTGACGGTACAATGGTCAGTCTATAGGGAGAGGCTGGTTTTGACACTATCCGGAATGCTTTCTTTCAAAACTCCATTACTGAATGGCAGGACCTTCCAGAATCTCTGAGAGGACAACCCTCTCGTTGGCTACAATACGATGGGCTTCACCGAGCAATAAAGGGTATATGGCATGATTTCCCCTCATTGTCTCCAGACGATACCTTACTGTCTGAGATTATGAGTGGCTCAACGATGAGGGGGAGGGTTGCCAGGTTGTACGGCCTCATTCAGAGCAGGGCAGGGCTCCCCCCTAGGGAAGCACTGCTGGGAAGCGTTGAGTAGAGATCTGGGTTTGGAGGTGACTGACCAGATTTGGGAGAATATGTGCATGCGCACCCAGGCGGTCTACTTTAATTCCAGTTTCAAACTGATTCAACAAAAAATACTACATAGATATCACTACACTCCGATTAGACTACACCGGATGGCGGGTGAAAAACCTGCTGAGTGCCCGAGGTGCAAAACGGACAATGCAGATTATATCCACATGCTTTGGTCTTGCACACACCTAATTGCGTTCTGGGAAGAGGTTTGCAAGGCGTTATCCACGATGCTCAACCACAACATTGCTCCATCACCAATGACATGCTTATTCAACGAGTTCCCCCATACTGGCCGCGTACTTAGGAGGCTGACTGGTCTCTGCATTCTACTCGTGGCTTCAAGCTGTTATGTGCACCCCTGATGTCGAAGAACTCTGGTCCTCCTTGCAGCCTACCGACAGGAGGCCCAGGAACGTTTGGGCTCCTTTTTGATCATACCTATACTGCCTGAACTCTGGTGATACCGACGACAATGATGACCCACCACCCCCAGACCTCGGGCCCTGTATATAGCATTGCTATGAATGGTTCATTATTATCATCATGATGTAATGCTCGCAAGTTACTTACCGTGGCCCTGCTTCGTCCCGTTGTCCTAGTGATCCTTTATGGGTTTGTTTTTCTGTCATATGTTGATTCATTTTTTGATGCTCCTGCTCTCTGTTGTAATGTCAAGCATGTTAAATAAAGTCTTTAAAAAAAGATATTAGTTTCCTGTGTTGTAGATCTCGGCAAAAAATTCAACAGCAGGGGGCTCTGTGCGGCATCAGTGTCTGTGCCCCTTTACAGTTTCCATTCCAGTGTCCAGACGTGATGTCGATGATGGTATAAACAGCACGCACTGTGCCCTTTACCTTTAGTTTAGTTTTTCCAAATGCCCAGCATGTTTTCAGAATGGTTTGACTCGAGAATTGTTTTCTCTAACGCATGTCATACTTTCTCTATTGCTTTGTGATTCGTTCACAATGTCTACCCCTAAAACAGGCTTCATGAAATATGGATAATGTGACACAAAGATGCTGATCGCTAATCCACACAGTATTTGTCATTGGTGCCTAGGCGAGGTCCATGACGTTGTCAGGTGTGGCTCTTGTCAATCGTTGATGAACAAAGCCTTGAAGGAGAGATGCCCTAGCTCGGTCGGTGTCAAAATCTCTGTCTTCCACCCTTTCCAAGAGAAAATCCACTAAAGGTAGGCGTTCAGCAGGGGTCAATTCTCCCGAAAGCCATAACAACAATCAAAGCACTGCAATAGATTGAGATCTAGGGGAGATTCACATCATTCCTTTTCTTTGTGTTCTAATAAGAAAAGTAAGAAAAGATACCATCAATCTACATCAGATTCCTTGCCCAACAGGTAAGTTTCCCATATGACGAACCCTTTGGTGGCCCAATAGGAGAATTTCAGATTCAAAATGATGGAGGTATTTTTTCAAAGACAGCTCCAAATGTTCCCTCAAAAGAGCCAAGTAAGGGTCCAGATCACACTGTGTCTTACAAGACTGGAAGGGAATCCGTTATGACTTGACCTGCATGCTCCAAAGCCAGAGTCAGAAGACCTCTGAGATGGTTACCAGAGTAGCGTAGACCACCAGGACCTCATTGTAGCAAAGAACCGTGTCAACATCCTTCAAGAAAAGAACTGCTGAAGTTGAAGGGACCTTCGATGTTGGCATCGTCCTCTGACGTCGAACTGTACACTCAGTCGAAGATTGAATTTTTCCAATCTTTTGGATCCATTTTTGAGGGTGATGGCAAATACGACAATATGGTTCCCTTTGAATAAGAATGCTTTAGGGCTTTGAATATCCCAAGGAATCTATCTCGGAGGAATCTTGAATGGAAGAATCGTTTTCCTGTCTCAATGACCCCCAGTGAATTCATTACTTATCCAGCGGTCAGGTTTCACAACCCCGAGTCTCACCTGAATTCAGCCTACAGGACTGTGATGAACAAGGTCATTGGGTAATTGTGCTGAGGAAGCAGGGGACACCCATGCAACGGCCGAAGCCAAAAATACTAAATGTGGGCTGAGGGGGGCCCCCTGCAACCACTGCTCTTCATGTTCGGTATCTTCGGCTTTGAACTAATGCTGGTGACTGAATTCGGTCAAATCTACCATTCGACCAAATATTTTTTAACAATTTGGCTGATACGATCCCCCAGAGCCACCATACGCCCTCCCTTCACCCCACCTCTTTCCTTCAGTTGTCATGTCCCCCCAACAATTTCAGCAAAGTTACTCCACTGATCCTTACCATGCCATGCAGAATGTTTAGTAGTGGTAGAATGTTTTCCTTCAGTTAAGATGACAGTTGGCTGTTAAGTGTGTTAGGGAGGATGTGCTGGGGGTCTTAAGGATTATACTTGTAAGAATAAACAAGCTATTCTTCACTAACTGAACCATGTGACAGCCTCATTATACTTTTCAGCTTAATTAAGTGGTCGCCCGATTGGGAATTCAGCTACTGGGAGCCCTCGAAATTAGTTCAGGATGTAAATGGTGGACTGGGACAGGCTAAAAGACCATTTACATCTTCAGAGTCTATAATCATATTAGTTTAGATCTCATGTGGTGTATAACCTAGGGAGAGCACAGCGTTACCTTATGCTTTGTCCATCAAGAAACCTTGGCAGGTTCATATTGCTCCTCTGAATAAATAGATTACCAGTACTAGCGAATACTGTGGCATCTAAGAATTTGAAGCATGCTGAAAGATTCTGTCACGCCTGTAGAAATTATAGCTGCCCAGAAACTGGAAAACACATTCTAATGGAGTGTCCTTCTATGACACCATCTACTTTGTTAAATCTAGGCGATTATGCCCGTAACCCGACTTCTATCTGTGAGAGCACTTTCTGGCACAGTGCCTGAATACAGGTAATAAGAGCTTGTGTTTGACCCTCTACCGAGTTTACTTATCGTTTGGGCGGCTTCTGGTGACATGTGCAGATTCATAGTCTTCATTAAGTCATGGAGTATTTTATTAGATGCTTAGAATTGCTAGATATCCTAATGTCATTCCTATCACAAAATGATTCATTTCAATGAACAGGAGGATCCCCATGGACTGAAAACTGTAAGAACACTCAGTGAAAATGTGGTCTGTCCGATTGCTTGTTTGTCTGAAATTCTGTTTGTTATTTCATTCTCTGCATTTTATGCATCTTTTGATATGATCTTTTCAAGCTTAAGCTGCTGCGGAATGTTTGTTTCAGCAGAGGGCACTGTGCGTCGATTCTGTTGACTCGATGTCCTTCGAGGGCCTCTGTTTCAAGGTTGAAGTCATCACCAGTATATATAGTAAGTTCAGCGCCCACTGGCTTCAGTTCCGTTTTTCCGATGCAGCTTTCACTTCGAGGGAATTACGGCGCATTTGGGTTTTTTGACAAAATAAATGCCACTTGAGAAAAATGTCTTCATAGTCAGCTTCACTTTACACCGAAGACATGTTTCAAGAAATGCCACGATTGTGGTACCAAAATTTCAATCACTGACACTCATCAGGTGGGTTTGTGGTGTCTTGGCACAGAGCATTGATCGGCTGACTGAGAACCCTGTAAGGCACTAACCAGTAATGTTTGAAAAAAGCATAAAGGGAAAATAGCAGCAGGTAGAACCCCTCCAAATACCCTTCATCCAAATCTAAAGCATGATCTTCTGACGAGTTGAGAGGAGACTCTCCTTTGAGAAAAACATCCAAAAAGCGATCTTGCTTCAGGTGTTGGTCTCACCATTCTTTGTCTTCGACTAAGAAGTCGAAAAAGAGGTGCCACAGGTCGCCATTGTCCTCTAGTGATTCCTCTCCTAAGAGACTTACATTTCCGACCAAATCCTCTACTCCTGCCCAATGGGAAGAGTTTTGGAGAGAAATGTCGAAAATATTCGAGCGAACAGGATGCCCCGGCCCCCTCGAAAGACAAGGAAACAAGCCATGCCCTCGATCCCCGGACGTAAGCCATCGACCCATCGAGAGCCTTGACTCCTTCAGGTGGAGGGTTCAACCCTTCGAGGGCGTTGTCTGCAAAAAAGGCTTCATCGACGTTGTTGATGTTGAGGTTGTTGATGTCTCCAGTCTTGAAGACGTCCACGTCACTGATCTTGAAGAAACCGTTGATGAGAGGCTGAAACTGTCCACGCCTTTAGCAAAGCAGGTGGATAAAACCTACACACCAGTACTGAGAAAAGTTTTCTTCAAATCTTCATCTTCAATTTATGAAGAGAATGAACCTTCTGATGTGGACACTCCACCCTTTGGCCTGGAGTTCGGTACCCCTAATGTGCCAGAGGCCCTGTTGTTAGAGGAGTCCATTTTAAGGACTTATATGAGACCCTCCAGATAGCCAGTGGGGGGCATACATCATCTGAATTGGAATTTGCAAAACCAGACCCTTCAGACTATGCAGGAGCCTCCTATAGGCAACTCGTGACCAGGGTGGTTGACTTTCTAGATTGGAGCAGGCCTGCTCCCCCATTTCAGTAGAACGATTTAACAGATATTCTGTACCAGAGTCCACAAAATGATCCAATCCTTCCATTTCACATTGCCCTTCAGAAAAGGGTTAAGACAAATTGGGAGGCACCCGAGACAATTGCTTTGGCGAACAAGAACCTCACCAAAAACTATAGGCCACCTAGCAGCGACACTAAATATTTGGCAAAGCCTGGTGGTTCAGCCGACGACGTCCTCGTTCAAACAGGCGCCATATCCCACTATCCCTCCTGATAGAGACAATTAAGCGAGTGGATGCCTGGGCAAGAAAGGTTTTTTTCGGCGGGAAGCATGGCATGGAAATCTGCCAACGCCACTTGCGCCTTAGCAAAATTCACGTTCACCCTGTTATGGAAAAGAGAGTCTCTACTGTCAGGACTGGATACTGCTAACAGCATCAGTAGATCAATGGCGACAAGTACTGTACTATGAAAATTTGCGTGGTGGAGAAAGTTGGGAATTTGCACCATTCTTGCAGTCCAGACTTCTCAATAATCCTTTTGATGGCTCTCAGCTGTTCGGCAGAAAGGCTCCGTTGGTAGAGCGAGAGGACAAGCAAGTAATAGAGGCCAAGGGAGAGGTACTAAGTCTACCCAAACAGGGGTTGCTTTACCATAAGCCACTGTTCCAGCCACCTCAAAACCTCTCTGAGGTCTTAATACACAAGACCCCAGTGGGAGGCAGACTGTCTCTGCATCTGCAAGAATAGAGAGGCATTACTTCAGATGCTTGGGCATTAGAAATAGTAGCCCAGGGTTACTCTCACCTTTTCATAACAAGACCTCAGAATCATCCATCGGGGAACCACTCATAAAACTCCAGATCCGTTCCTTATGCAGACATTTTTGAGCCTGCTAGAAAAAGGTGCTTTAGAGCTAGTACCTGTAGCGGAATGCAACACTGGGTGGTATTCCCGATACTTTCTAATCCGCAAGAAGGACGGGGGATTGAGACCCATCTTGTATTTGAGATACTTGCACAAGTTCCTCACGAAGGACAAGTTCAAGATAATTACCCTTTCTCAGATCCTTCAGGTCCTCCAGCTTCAAGATTGGATGGTGTATTTGGACCTTCAGGATGCTTACTTTCATGCGCCTATCCATCGCAAGCACAAAGTACCTGAGGTTTGCGGTTGGCGGTTCTTGCAATCAGTTTCGAGTTCTGCCCTCCACCCAAGGGATTTCACCAAGTTAATGGCAGTTGTGGCAGAGTCTCAGGAAAGGGGGGATTCATGTCTACCCTTACCTGGACGATTGGCTGATAGAAGCCCTGGTTCATCTCAGCATCACCTGCCACTCTCTCCACAGATTGGGCTTCTACCTCAATTTCAAGAAGTCCTGTATGATGCCATCACAAAGACTCCAGTTCATCAGAGCAGTCCGGGATGCATCCTCGGGGAAGGCCTTGCCACTCAAGGTATGGGCTCAACACATTCTGCAGATGTTCACCAAATTGCAGAGTGCCCAGCATCTTCCGGCCTTTGACTTTCTAAGGTTGCTCAGCTCCATGGCATCCTGCATTTTTCAGGTTCCAGAGGCTCACCTGAGAATGAGATCCCTCCAATGGGCTCTCAGGACTCAGTGGTCTCAATTCTCAGGCAAGATGTCAGACCTTCTGTGGGTTCTGAGCAGAGTCGTGCAGGATCTCCTGTGGTGGGCCTTCAAGGACAACATTCTGAAGGGAGAGCTTTTTTGGTAACCATGGGTGAAGATAACAGTAGTGACGGATGCCTCACTCACGGGGTGGAGAGCCCACGCCAATGATATGACAGTCAGCGGTCATTGGTCTCAATCGGAGTACAAACTACATATCAACCTTTTGGAGGTGAGGGCAATCAGACTAGCGCTGATGGCCTTTCTGCCCTCTGTATGGGGAAATAATGTCCTGATAAGGATGGACAACACAGTGGCCATGTACTACCTCAACAAGAGAGGAGGCGTACAGTCACTACCAATGTTCAGAGAGGCAATTGAGCTCTGGTTCTGGGAAATTCAAGAAGGAGTCTCCAAATCGGGAGTTCACCTGGCCGGAGAGGATAACATGGCGGTGGATCCTCTGAGCAGGCCAAGCACAGTCTCCCACAAGTGCGAACTCGCTCAGGAAGTCCTTCAAGAGATCTTTACCCTTTGGGGAACCCCTCAGGTATACCCTTTTGTGACCAGTGTAAAACGGAAGTGCGAAATGTTCTGCTCCAGGGAATTTCCTCTAAGAGGAGCTCTAAAGGACATGTTTGTAGTGGACTGGGAGTTTACACTCCTGTACGTGTTTCCTCCAGTCCCCGTCATTCCTCAAGTCATCAGGAGGTTAAGAAAGTTCGGGAAAACCATGATCCTAATTGCTCTGGATTGGGCCAGGTATATGTGGTAGCCGGACATTCTGGACATGTCCATCTGCCCTACAATGCGTCTTCCACAAAGAGAGGACCTTCTCTCCCGAGAGGAGGGTCGGGTTCTCCATTCAGAGGTCAAGACACTCAACCTTCACGCATGGTTTCTGAGAGGTTGAGATATAAGGATTGGGACCTCCCAGATGGCATAATAGAGATTCTGCTTTCGGCCAGAATGCCAGCAACCAAATGTTTGTATCATTGCCGCTGGAACAGGTTCTGCAATTGGTGCAGAGATCAGGATGTGGATAAGCATGTGGATCCAAGAGTTATTGGAAGGGAGTATCAGCGGCCGGCAGCCTGACCTTTCCACCTCTATAATTTCAAGCTCATGACTTTGGATTGTAGGTGTAGACACCTTCATCAGTGGCATTTTAGAAACCCTATTCATGTGGGACTCTGCTTCAGACAACCCTGGTTTGCCTGGTGTCACACAGGGTGGATCAGGCTGTGGTCTCATTCACCCAGAGATACACAGTCATGCAAGGAGACCAGAGCCACAGGGTTGATGGACTTTTTTTTATTTCCCTCGCCACCTTCTGTTTCCAGGCGCTATCAGCCTCTCCTCTTCCTCCCTCATGTCCTCACTTCTCACTACCCTTGACCCCTTAAGGTCGTCCTCTGTAAAGGTGGATATCTGTAATTTCTGATACAACATCTCCCCCTTCTTATCACCAAGCTACTCTCCTGCAAGCTACTTTGAGTGCTGTGATAGTCATCTGGTGTTGCTAACAACTTTCCCACCTGCAGGGATTCTTTCCTTTAGTGCTTTTCTCTCTCTTCTCCTACCCGTTCTCTTGGTGGTTGTGTGTACTCTCTGTAGTATTCATAAGGTGGTTCTTTTTGTTTACTGCCCTTCCACAGATGCACATCCTCTTTCTGTCTACTCCTTCTTTGTAGGGTCATTGCCTCTTTTGTCAGTAAAGGGATTTCTTGAGGCACCACTTTGAGGTGCTTTCCTCTCCCTCATCTGGTACATTGGTGCCCTATTGCTAGGCATGGTCCTCTGTGGGGAAACTCCAGCCCGCATTAGTAGCACATGCTATCTCTCCCACCCTGTTGAGGTGTGGAATGCTGTGGGATTTTGTCGATGCTGTTGTGTCCTCGTGGCAGCATTGTGAGATCTAAGTGAAAGGTAGCTATTTTCTCTCTGTCCTTTGGATTTTCTATTTTGGTATCTTGGACATCCATCCTTTCATAGATGTGTGCTAGCTCCAATATCTCTTCGATTGGTAGGTTTTTTTTTCAGGTGGTGCTTTCGGAATATTGTTGATGTGCATCGCTCTATAATTCTCAGATGTATTCCTTCATCGTCAGTGAAGTGTGCAAAGTTGCAGTGTGTTATCTTCTTTTGTAGTCTGATGACAAAGTCATCTACCGTTTACGTGAGGTAGTTGCTGACATTGATTGAACATCTATCTTTCAAAATCCTTATTCAGTTGTGTAATCATCTTGTTGAGTGCAGTGATGCCCAGCTCATATGTAGTTCTCTCTTGTAGCAGGTTCGTCTTCAGGTCCCCCTTTACCTCTTTCACGGCAACGTTGATAAAAAATATCCAGGAGTGCGTCTGGTTCGTCATCCCCTATTGCTTTGACAAAGTCGGTAAAGTCCTCTAGCCATTCCTCCCGCCTGGGTCCTCTCTCCTGCTGCGGCTGCAGTTGGAATGGTTGCAGTCTCCTGAGTAACACTGCTCTGGATGTGCTTGTTGCCTGGCCCATTCTTACGATCTCCTGTTCTTCTACCATTGTTATTCTGTACAGCGATCAACCAGTCCTTTCAGTAGTTCATTGTTCCACTTCTCGCATGATTCCGTTTTCCCCCAGATGCTGGTTGTTGAGACTTCTCTTTTGCTCAGTATTAGTGTTTACACTGTTCCCCACCACCGTCTTATTCTTATGTCATTCGGCAGTGGAGTAACTTTGCTGAAAATGTTGTGGGGGACATGACATCTGACCAAAAGGTGCCCCAGCCAAATGAATGGGGGCAAAATAGTGTGCCATGAAAGTTGGGTGGGACAAACACCCCTGTCCCCCCTAAAATTATGCCCATGTCATTCAGGTCATGTTGGTACCCGTTTCCTTCAGTACACTTTTTTATCTCTTACTGTGATAGATGTCAGATCCTCTGCTTCCTTCTCTATCGCAGTATTTCCCTTTGCCTCGTCCAGAGCGACATCACTCACTCTGTCACTGTAAGTGCTCACTCTGCCGCAGCATACATTGGGTCACAAGCCACCTTGGGGTGTGTGTGTCCACTGGTGGCGTGGCTTGCATCAGTGATCGGTGGCCTTCAGGCTCTCTATTGCACACTAAGGCAATGTACTGCTGTCAGCTGGGTCCTCTGCGGTGTGCCACAAATGTGCCGAGATCGGCATGTAGATTGCCCTTTATTGCTCATGAGGCCGGGTCAGCAACTCAACTGCTGTTTCCTCTTTGTTTGGGTAGATTTCCCTATTACATGTTCTTGCTGATAGGTTTTATCCATCAGCAGTGATCTTTGGATACCGAGGCTTGAGCCTGATTATTCCATCTTCTCGGGTTGCGTATGTAGTTGTGGGTTTGGATTCTTCATGGTCTGTGTGGGCTTGTCACACTAGGGCATGTTTCACAGGGTCTTTGCTGTGATGGGCAGCGGGTGGCGGTCGGCCGCAGGGCCCTCTCCTTTCTGATTTTCCGTTTGTAGCCGGGATCGGCAGCTAAATTGGGCAGATTGCCCTTCTTTGTCTTCCTTTTTAAGCCGGGATTGGCATCACAATCAGGAAGATTTCCCTTCTTCCTTCACGTCGTGGTCGTTGCTCGTTCGTCGCTAGTTGTTTTACCTGGTGTTACACGGGACGAGGCTCTGATCTCGTTCACCCAGAGATCCACATTCATACAAGGAGATAACTGGAGCCACAGGGATGGTGGACTTTCTTTTTTTCTCTCATCGCCTTCTTTTTCCGGGCTTTAGCAGCCCCTCAGCTTTCTCCTTTCCTCCTTTATGTCCTCACTTCCCTTGCACCCTTAAAGTCGTCCTCTGTAAAGGGGGATATCTGTAATTGCAGATACAACAGTCCCCTATTCCACATCCACCGTTATTAGTAAAAAGGTGGTAATTGCTGGTGTTCCCTTGAATCCCCGGGAATTGGTCACTTGGTTGCAAGGTGCCTTGCTGATATTCTTAGACAGAATTGAATACGATAACAACTTTAGTGTCATTAGCTTGACAAATCATGTGAAACGTTAGGCCAGCTTTACTCTGTAATCCGTACATTGCTGAAATGAATGAGACTTTAGAAGCTTAGTTTAAATGTCTTTTTTTCTCATACCTGGTGGGGGCGGTCCTGAGCCCTCACAGCGTGCCCTCAAGCCCCCACCTGAAAGGACACACACGCACACAGCCTTTCGGTTCGGGCTTCCCGGTCGCTCTGTCCGCGGCTGGGAACGCCCCTTTATTTATATTCTAGGCGGCGGCGTGCAACATCACGCCGCCGCGTAAGCCCGTCATTACGGGCAGCGCCACACTCCTCCTTTTTCGGGAGGAACCACAACAACTGCACTTTTAACTATAATAACTTTTAACACACAGCTACACTACAAACCACCACTGCACACCCAACACCCCTTTATTGTCAACCACCCGGATCCCTTCATCACAGTTTACTGGCTAAGTGTCCAAGAACATACTCGCTGAGGTAAGCAGGTTTCCCTCGCCCAGCCCTCTGGGGGTACCTCCTGCCTACCTCTGGCCCGTGACGGCCCTCAGCCGCGGCTCCCCGGATTGGGGAGTCTGGGACATCCTCCCGGAGATCTCCATCATCGGGGTCCTCTGGTGGGTCAGCTTCAGGTGGAGTTTCAGTCCGTGGATCACCCAGTTTCTTGAATAAACTCACATTCCGGCTGACGGCAGATCGTCCATCCGAAGCCGTCACCATGGATCCCTTGACCGCCACAATTTCCAAGGGCTCGGGTTCATAGGGGAGTGAGAGTTTCCCATGGGGGTGTCGGTTGCGGATTAGAACTTCGTCTCCCGACTCAAGCCGTTGAGGCCGGAGACCCCTTCGCAGGTTTTCTTGGTCAATTCTCACTCGCCTTTCCATTTCAACCCGCTGGTTATCAATCACTCCAGGCTCCTTCTCCCCAACCTCGGGTAGCAGGCCCCGGGGGCATCTTTTGAACAGCGCTTCTGCGGGAGCCACTCCAGTTGAGGCATGCGGGGTGGTGCGATACACCCGCAGGAATTGGTAGAGGGCCCGTTGGAGGGGCTGACCCTGTCCCTGGGCGATTCGGAATGTCTTGTTAAGAGTCCGCATGAGTCTCTCCGCATCGCCATTGGCTCGGGGCCACAGCGGTGACACCTTCTTTTGCTGCACCCCGCAGCTCTCCATGAGCTCGAGAACCGCTCACTTTGGAAAGGAGCCCCATTGTCTGAGCACAGAGTGTGGGGAAACCCGTGGGCTGCAAAGATCTTCTCCACCGCCACCACCACATGCTCAAACGCCACGGATTCGACGAACTCCACCTCTGGATATCTAGAGTACTCATCAACAATTACCAGGAAGCGGGTGCCCACCGACGTCGATCCAAAGTACGCGTGGACGACCTCCCAAGGCCGTGTGCCTCGGGGCATCGCTTCTATTGCCGGCTCCCGTTGCAGAGGAGAGGCTGCCTGACACCACACGCATGCCGCTACAAAGTCATCAACCCTCTTCTCTAGTTCAGGAAACCAGACCTTCAACCGGAGCCGCGCCTTGGTCTTGGCTGCGCCTTGATGTCCATGGTGGGCCAAAGTGATGACCTCCTTCACTTTTGAAAGGGGGACGACAATCCGGTCACCCCGGAGCAGCAGGCCCGACTCCGAAAACGGGAGGTTGCGCCGATTTGATGTCCTGGACCTTCCTTGGATCGGGCGATACCCCTCCCTCCTTGAACACAAAACCGAAGAATTCAATGGAGGTGCGCATGAACTCGCATTTTTCCT
This sequence comes from Ambystoma mexicanum, assembly GCF_040938575.1. Lineage (NCBI taxonomy): Eukaryota > Metazoa > Chordata > Amphibia > Caudata > Ambystomatidae > Ambystoma > Ambystoma mexicanum. The sequence goes on from NC_090926.1 coordinate 1,047,054,943, forward strand.
TATGAAGGGTAAGGCCCAGTGACTGGAGCCGTTCCAGGGTCTTTCCCAACCTCCTCATATGGGCCACCTCTGTTTTCGCGAACACCAGAATGTCATCGCTGATGTTGAGGACGCCCTCGAGATCTGCCAGGGCACCCCTAATGATGTTCTCGAACACCTCGGCGGCAGATGACACTCCAAAACTCAACCTCTTATATCGGTACAATCCCCGGTGGGTGGTAAACGTTGTTATGTACCTGGACTCGGGGTGGAGAACGACCAGGTGGTAACCTGCTCGGAGGTCCAGTTTCGAAAAGAACCGAGCCCCTTGTACTTCAGCAATTATGTCGTCGATCGTAGGTGTGAGATGCCGCTCCCTCTTTATTGCCTTGTTAGGGAGCCTCATGTCGACACAGATGCGGACAGAATCAGGTTGCTTAGGTTTTCTGGCCACCACGATCGGAGACACCCAGGGGGTCGGGCCTTCCACCTTTTCGATGATGTCCAGGTTTACCAAACTGTCCAGCTCCTTGTCCACCTGCTCCCTTAGATGAAACGGTATCCTACGGTGTTTCAGGGCAATAGGTTGCACCGACTCATCAATGTGAAGCCGAACCGGTTCACCGGTCATCTTTCCGATCCCACTGAAGAGTGCTGCGTACTTGTCTAGGAGATCATTGATGTCTTCCATGTAGACTGAATAGGCGAAACTGACAATCCCCAGGGCCTCGGCAGCGGCACAGCTGAGCAGGGTGTTGTCACTCACAGGAGTTACATAGAAGCGAGCCTTGATCTGTGAGCCATCATGTTCAACACTGGCTATAAACGCACCATCCAGTGGTATCGGTTCCAGCCCTCCAAACGCAAATATGCGAGCCTTCGGTGTGTCCAGACCTGGGAGGGGTTCAAGCATGTCATAATGTCCTCTGGCCATTACATTGACGGAGGCCCCCGTATCCACGAGCACCGGGACTGGGGAGTGGTTGACCTCCACCACACATCTGGGCTGCCTCCGACTCTTTCTTTTCAGGATTTCCACGCTCGAGACGAAAAAGATGTTCTCCTCCTCCTCCTCCTCGGCACCCTCTGCCTGGGGATCCACTTCGCCCTGATCTACCTGGGCCACATTCGGCGGCGGGTTCTGGCGTGGATTCCACGTCCGTGCCTGACCTCTCGGCACCATCACCGGCAGGGCTGCACGGCATACCCTTGAAAAGTGATCGGCCAGTCCACACCTGCCACAGGTCTTTCCCACTGCCGGACATTCTGTCGTGTGAGGAAGGTCGTAACCGCATTTCTGGCACGACTCCCCGGCTCTGCCTGCCCTGTCGCGGGGTCCTCCACCAGGACGTCTCATGCCTCTGCCACCTCGCCACACGACGCACACCTCCTCCGACCTCACTGACCGGGATCCTGCCTCCATCTTATTGGCCCGAGCCTCCGCCACCTCATGGCAACGGCTGAGCTCCAGTATGTGGGGCAGAGTGATGCCTGCCTCTCTCAGGACCTGCCTCCTGAGTTTGCCAGAGGAGCATGCCTGGATTAACATTGTGCGCATCATGTCTTCCGCGTCCGTCCACGCACATCCTAGGGAGAGGCGGCGCAAACGACCATAGAAGGTGTACAGCGTCTCATCATCCTTCTGTTTGGCCGACAGCATAACAAATCAATCATAGTCCACATTAGCAAGGGGGAGGAAATGTGCAAGGAGTGCCGCCTTGGCCGCATCATAGGAGGCATTGGCAGGTGTGAGGGATTCAAATATTTCCTGGACCGCAGGCCCTGCGGAGTACAGCATGGTGGCCACTCTGCTGTCATTGTCCGTCACCTGAGAGGCCCTGAAATACATATCAAGGCGACTCATCCATCTCCTCCACCGGGGGCCCATGCTCGAAGGTGGCCCTGATGCGTCAAATTCCGGAATGGGCTGCAGAGCAGCGTGGGCCGCAGGTGCTCTTGCCTGAGCCATGATGGGGGGTCCAGGTTGGGCAGCTGGCAGCACTGCTGGAGGTCCTTGCAGGGGCAACTGTGGAGCCGGTATCAGCTGTTGCATTGGAATTACTGGAGGCTGCCCAGCCTGTTGAGGAATCGGTGCAGCGCCTGCCCCATCATCTGAATCTTCAGAGTCAAACATAGGTCTGAGCGCACAGGCACCCCCGCCAGTTGTCCTGGAGGCCGCAACTCAGCCACCATTCACAATCCACAGTGTGAGTGTCTATAACAGTCAAATCCGATACCAGAAACACACTACGAGCCTGACAGCTCACCTGGGACGGGCACCAGCTCCAAGGACCAGGAACAAAGCGTGCTGGTGTGAATGTCTCTCAATCACAGCCTTCTCCGATGATGAAGAGGACGAAGAAGATACCACAGCCACTTGATGATGAAGGGGACGAAGAAAGATGCTGTCTCCATCCGCTGGCATCCACCAATGTATAGGTGTTCCAAAAATTAAGCCATAAGCATGGAGTAGGCTAAGCAGGTCCAGCCATGTTAACCCTTCTCCTGGCTTTCACACGACGTAGTAGCACCAAAACTACATGAAAATCCACAATCCAACCATGGGTGTGCAGATCATGCTACCTGCAAGCAGAATTTCCAAAAATTTGGCCCGGATTCAATTCCCCCTCCAAACCGGAGCTCGGAGAACATCCGCGGCCTACCAGACAAAATGGCCGCCGGCCGCGTGTACAAGCCGCAGCCACGGCGTAAGACGGAGCCTCCAGGTGCTCCGTATATGCAGAAAAATTCGGAAGCCTTCACCGCCGGGCCCGGGCATCCGCACTCGCTCGTTGCCACTGTTGGGGGGCGGTCCTGAGCCCCCACAGCGTGCCCGCAAGCCCCCACCCAAAAGGACACACACGCACACAGCCTTTCGGTTCGGGCTTCCCGGTCGCTCTGTCCGCGGCCGGGAACGCCCCTTTATTTATATTCTAGGCGGCGGCGTGCAACGTCACGCCGCCGCGTAAGCCCGTCATTACGGGCACCGCCACAATACCCTCGTCCCGATTCATGTTAACCAGAGTTTCCTTCGTGGTCTCCAGTCCTGAGTTAGACCACCGGCGGAATGCCATGGAATGCAGAAGACTGCACTCCACTGCGGTACTCTGCTTTGGTGTCTGCGACTGTTGGGACATTTTACACACGCCGGTGTTGCTCCAAAAGTCTTTCACCCTGCAACAATTCCAAATGCTATAGTGCTGCAGCAGACTGTACTCTGCGGTGCTCGGCGCCTGTGGGGACGTTATAGTATTGCTGTCATGTGTTAAAGTACAATTCACAAGGTGGTACTGTACTACTCCTATGTGTTTCTGAATGGAGTGCAATTAAGGACTAAGAGTATGTTGTTCATTTTAGTTTTACATATATTTCGACTTAGTTTGGCAGTAGTATTTATACTATTTGTTATTGTACCCTTCAGATCAGTCAGTTGAACACATTGATTACTTTGCTTATTGGAAGCTTGTCGAGAGGAGACAGACAGAAAATTATGACCATCTGTACCATCGATGTGCATGCTCGTGATGTTGTGGCAAAACTGGTTCTCACTAAGGTACAATTAAGATATACTTGCCGATCTTATTTCACAGATATGTCACTTAGACTACTGTTTACATTATATTGTTCACTGTACACATTGTTTTACACCTGCTTTATTTCAATCGTATATTAACTTGCTGTATTTGTGTTACAGGTTGACAATGTCCAGGCATTCACGTGGCAATCCCAACTTAGACATCGTTGGGATGAAGACAAAAAACATTGCTTCGCCAATATCTGTGATGCTCAGTTCAGATATTCTTATGAATATCTGGGAAACACTCCCCGCCTGGTAATTACTCCACTCACAGACAGGTAAGGAAACTGCTATTTAAACTCTTTGTAATGTTTTGTTTGTCCCAGAAAAGTAACATTTGTTGTGTACTGGTATACTCCTTATTGGTATGACATATAGGCAATTCAGAAAATGTAAAAGTACAGTCACATCTTTGCACGGGTGATCAGTGTTAGGCAGAATCCTGTGCAGTGCCCTTAGGGACCACTACACACACTTAAGACTACAGGTGGTGATACAAGTTTTACCTTTGGTACAAGCCTGTACTACTATGTCAGAGTGGTAGCAGTGGCGGAGCAGCCAGGCTTATCTCAAGAGTATATGAGCAGTAGCAGAGATTACACACAGGGACCACAATTACTGTGACTCAAGCAAACACTGACTCAAGGTTTCAGGTAGAAAAATATTTTTAAACCATTCGTTATAAACACAACACTTCTATTAAACTCAAACGAAAACCACACGTTAAATATACTACAACTAACCAATTCACTTTGTACAGTAAGTCTCAAGGTAAGTACCCTGTGTTGGAATGAACCAGTGTTAGCACAAACACGTTACCGCGAATACGATTGCGATCACTTTTTGACAGTTCGGTCTACTAAACAAACACGTATCCGTGACATTAAATGCTACCGAGGCAAAAACACACTTAGCGCCTGAAATACCCAGAGGGAGTTGGAAAATCACAGACAGGCAATATTTTGGTTAGGCAGGCAGAATCAAGAAACACTCAGAGACAGTAGTTCAAAAGTCAAAGGGCCGGAGCCAGGTTCGAAAGACACAGGGGCCAGTTGCCGAAGATCACAGGCTCAAACAGTTCACGATTCAATGTAGCCAAAAGTACTTCGATATTGTCAATGTTCGGAAGCAAAAGTTATAAAAAGGAGGGAAGACAAGGGCAAGCCTTGGAAGATGAAGAAAAGGGATTCACCCAGTTTCCTCAACAGAATACAGTACCTTGTTCCAATGGTGCAGCTGGTGACCTGGCAGTTGTTCTTGTTGGTTTCCCACAGACCCACAATTCCTGGTGCTTTGTCGTGAAGGAGGACGTCTGAAGGGGGTCTGCACCACACAGGGATGAAGCTGGCAGCAGCAACAAGGAATAAAAGGTGCACCCCTTAAAAACAGGAGAGGCTCTTCAGGTGGCTATCCGGACCACTACAGCAGTGTGCAGTGATTTCGACCACGGAAGAGGATCCTCTGGCTGTAGAGGATGAGCTGGTTATCCCCACCAAGCTCAAGGGAAGAAGACTCTGGACTGGATCTTCTCTGAGTCGTTGAAGGGCAGATAGCTCGGGACTGATGTAGGGCTTCACCGGGACGGGGCAGTTGCAGCAGCCGTCATTCTCTCTGCTTCTCTTCGGTCGTTGTAGTTCCAGTGGTGACTCTCTGACTTCTAGCCCAAGAGACCTGCCTTTTATGCGAAAAAACCCCATTCACGCAGCCTGGCTGTCAATCACCCAGCAGGGGGGTTGTCCAGCCCGGACAACTACCCTGGCCAATCATGACAAAGTGCAACTTGGGTTTCCTAGGATACCCTGTGCAGGGGGTGACTACACCCCTCCCTCACATTCAGCCCACCTAGACATCCAGGCGCCTTGAGGAGGTCTTCTGGGCAGAAGCCCACCAAAAGACAGTGAACAAAGAAGGCAAACCTAGTTTGCCACGCAAAGTAAAACACAAGAAGGACTTTAACCGAAAGAAATGGCGTATAAACCCAACCGGAGCCAAGAGAAAGACGATTTGGTTAAGCGGGTTTATGTTCGAGGCTAATATAATAGCCAAGAACAGTACCACGTTTATCTAATATAATCGCGGTAGAAAAGTTAGGGTAGATACCACTGCCACCAGCCAAGTCTAAATGTTAAAAGAGCGAAACAATGCTCTAGGAGGTACAGATAAAAAGGGATACAAGTTAACCCGTTTGGGTACTCCCTGGAAGATGGGGTGTACTGGATCTGTGGTAGATGGACTAAGTAAAGTTAATGGTAACTTTACCCTTTTCTGTGGGACAGTAGTCGCCTCAGAAATGAAGTCGAGGTAAGTCTCAAAGACAACCCTGTGCCACGGCACTGAAGGTGCTGTGTGACACACACAAAGAAGGGGGCTACTGAAGTGGTGTACTTCAGAGTCCACAATCACAAAAACAGATGGAAACACATAGCAAAACACAGGTAAGAGTGGGGGAAAAGCTCTCACTCTTACCAAGTGAAAAAAAATAAACTCAAGAAGTCCAGCAAAGCTGCTGGGGTACTCACTAAGTGAGGGAAATTAGCCATAAATGAAAATTCTCCCTAACAATCAGCATACAGGGAGCATTACCCACTGGTAATGGTCTACATTCTGAGCCCTTGGGTTTAGTATCTGTCCGATTGGGCTTACTTCCTCGCCGTACTGTCCAAAGACTCTCATACTGCAGGCCTTTGATACCACAGCAAACGCTTACCACTGTCAACATCTAGCCCCTTCTCTTTCTTGGCGCCACATTCTTTCCAATGACTGACAGTGGAAATAGAGAAGGGACTACGAGTAATTACTTTTGCTATTTTATTGGCAATCATCTTTTCTTCTAAATATTTTTGTAATTTTTTATGTTAAACTACCTTTTATTGGTATTTAAAAGAAGTAATGCAAAAAAGCACAGATAGACAATTAATTTGTGATTTGTCTTATATCAACTGGTTTGCTAAACAAAGATCAATCAAATAGGATAGACGCAAAACAAAATTGTAAAATAGTTGTTGCAATGTATTCCCAGTACCTGTCCCTGTGAAGAATAGAACATATAAAGGCCAGATGTATGCGTGTCTGATGCCGTCATGCTCAGTAGAGGCCTGCCGAACGAACAGAATGCTCCAGTAGAGGGAGCTGTTGCCTTAGGATATACAGTGGTCCAATCGCATAGCTTCGCCTTTTACAGTGGTTCAATTCGAATAGCTTCACCTGTTGTCACCGCTAGAGGGAGCTGTAGGCTTAAGATATATAGTGGCCCTAATGTGTTAATGAAACCCTGCACTATGGCCCATGTACACGGGCCTGTACACTAGTATTGTTATACAAGAACTATATTTCGAAGGGATTGTGTCCTCCGACGTATTCCTCATCTTAGATATCTCCTTCCAGCTCTGCTGGCCTCGGAAAATTTTTTCTCTAGCGGGCGCTGCGCATCGACGTCCTCCGAGTCGATGTCCTTCGACAGCTGCCGTATCAACGTCGACGTCCTCCTGCCTATGAAGGCCGCGCGCAGGGTCCGTTGCTACAGTTCCGTTTTTCCGCGCTTACTCAGTGCCTCGGAATACCGTTGCTCAGTTCTTAGTCAGATTAATCCTATTTACCTCGAGTTATTCGATCCGTACTCGATGGCTTCCTCGTCGGAACCGACAACTCCTCGATCCGGCTTCAAGAAATGTCGAGATTGTGGGAAAAAGATGTCGTTGACCGATCCTCACAGAATTTGTCTGTGGTGTTTGGGAGCTGAACACCATTGTTCGGAGTGCGAGGACTGTATGTCCATGACAGCTAAGGCCCTGAAGGAGCGTAGGGGGAAGCTGGAGAAAGGTAAGACTTTTAAAGCTTCTTCTTCGTCGACGAAGTCGAGACATTCGTCTCCTCGTCACCATTCGCGCTCCAGGTCTCGGAGTGGATCTCATCACTACTCGAGATCGAAGCACTCGAAGAGGAGACGTCGAAGATCCCCTTCTCCGTCTTCCTCTTCCTCTGTTTCGCCAAAAAGAATCCCTTGCCCACGAAACATAGTTCCCGGGCTGAATGGGAGGAATTCCGAAAAAATATGAAGAGCGTCTTCGAGAAAGCGGCCTCGACCCCCTCGAAGACTGCCGAGAGCGATGCTCTGGTCGAAAGACCCGAAGGTCAAAAACGCAGCGAGTCGCAGTACTCGGCGAAAGAAACCTCTCGAGCGCGTCTCGAACCCTCGAGCAGGACTATGACCTCCAAACCTTCCTCGAAGGTTCCGTTGAGGTCGATGTCTTCGACGCCGTTGTCGAAGGGACCTTCGACACACGGGTCTGTCGACTCGACGCCGGCTTCGACACCGGCGTCGACGCCAAGAAAAGTCACGGTTACCACACATCCAGTGACTATCCCCAGGCCCTCGACGTCGATGGCTTCGATATTGTCGAGTAGAATTCCAATTCTGTCGAGGTCTTCGAGGCCTCCGCCTCTGTTTTCGACGCCACGCTCGAACCTTCGACGTCGGCGTCGACGACATCGACGTTTTCGAGGCCAATAATAACAAGTTCGGCACCCTCTGCCTTGGAAATGGGATTTACTCCCTTTATGAGTTCAGAACAATTGAGAACTATATCCTCAATTTTAGAAGAGGGTGATTTTTCTGAACAGGAAGACACATTTGAGTTACAGGGACCTGTAACCCCAGTTAGAGAGGAATTTTCCTCTGAAGAGCGCAGATTAAAGGATCTTCATGATTCTTTACATGAGGCAAGTGGGTTAGATACTTCCCCTGAGGTGGAGTTTGCTAAGCCAGACCCGGGGGAGCATGCTGAAACCCCCTACAGAGCCTTAATGGCTAGGATTACAGAGTTCATGGGGTGGTCTGCACCTTCACAATCTTTCCAACAAGATGACCTCACGGATATTCTTGACAAAGGCCCACAGGAGGATCCTGTGGTGCCTTTTCATAAAGCTCTTCAGAGAAAGATCATGACAAACTGGGAAACCCCAGATGTAGTACCAGCAGTAAATAAAAAAACTGTCTACAAAGTACAGGGTATCTTCTACAGACCCTGAGTTTTTGTCTAAACACCCATCCCCAGAAAGTCTGGTGGTACAGGCAGCATCCTCTACCGATGTCAAGACGGCTTATCCTACCGTCCCACAGGACAGGGACGATAAAAAATATGATGCTATGGCAAAGAAAGTATTTTCAGCATGTAGCATGGCGTTAAAATCTGTTAATGCTACTTGCACCCTTGCTAAGTTCAGCCATACCCTTTGGGAGTGTGCTTCTACAGCGGCTGACTGCATCCCGGAGGGAGAAGAAAGGGATGCGTTCCTGAATATTATACAGGACGGTAAAGACGCTATGTGCGAATCCCTCCAGACGGGCATTGATTCGGCTGACAGTATCAGCAGAGCAATGGCGGCAAGTACATCAACCAGGAGATTCGCTTGGTTGAGAAAGTCGGGTTTTGCCCCAGATGTGCAAGCCAGGCTCTTGAACATGCCATTCGATGGCTCTTCTTTGTTCGGGAAAAAGGCGGATGACAGTTTAGAGAAACTGCAAACTTCAAAAGCAGCAGCAAAATCCCTAGGAGCTGCAATCCGTCAGACTCCTTTTCGTCCCACAGGAACCTCTGCGAGGGGCAAGTCCTTTCGCTTCTACTCCGCATTCGGAAGAGGTAGAGGACTACCGTCTCAAAGGGGTCAAAGAAGAACTACCCGAGGTGGACGGGGTAGATATTCAAAAGCCGCAGCAACAGCAGGTGCCTCTTTACCATCGGCATCTGCATCAGCCGCCCCAAAACCACTCTGAGGACTTCCCTCACAGGACACCTGTAGGAGGCAGGTTGACTCAACATCTGACGTTATGGCAGGCTATCACGTCAGATGCTTGGGCATTGGAAACAGTTGCCCAAGGTTACTGCCTGCCTTTCCTACGTATACCTCAGAGTCATCCACTGGGGATCAGCTCTCAGAAAGCTCCAGATCCGCTCCTCTTGCAGGAAATTTGGGACCTGCTAGAGAAAGGTGCCATAGAACCCGTACCTGTAGCAGAGAGGAACAAGGGCTGGTACTCCCCTTACTTTCTCATTCCAAAGAAAGACGGAGGAATGAGACCCATCTTGGACTTGCAAGAATTTAACAAATTCCTCAGAAAAGACAAATTCAAGATGGTCACTCTTTCTCAGATCCTCCAGGCCCTTCAGTTCCAGGACTGGTTGGTATCTCTGGACCTTCAGGACGCTTATTTCCATGTGCCTATCCATCTCAAACACAGGAAATACCTGAGGTTCGCAATTGGCAACTCTCACTATCAATTTTGAGTGCTGCCATTTGGGCTGACCTCCGCCCCGAGGGTCTTCACCAAGTTAATGTCGGTAGTGGCTGCAAGTCTAAGGAGGGAAGGGATTCACGTCTACCCCTACCTGGACGATTGGTTGATCAGGGCTGTTTCTCCGGAACAAGCTCAGATCCAGCTAAATCACGTGTGCCACTTCCTTCACAGACTGGGCTTCTCCCTCAATTTAAAGAAGTCACAAATGATACCATCGCAGAGACTCCAGTTCATAGGAGCGATCCTGGATACTTCCCTGGGAAAAGCCTCGCCACCAGAGGTGAGGGCTCAAGATATTCTACAGATGGTTACCAAGTTCCAGCATGCCCAACGTCTCCCAGACTTCGACTTTTTGAGGTTGCTAGGCCTCATGGCATCCTGCATTTTCCTTGTGCCAGAGGCTCGCCTGAGAATGAGATCCCTCCAGTGGGAACTGAGGACTCAGTGGTCACAATTCTCAGGGAGAATGACAGATCTTCTTCAGGTTCCCGGCAGGGTGGCTCGAGACCTTCAGTGGTGGGCCTGTCAGGAGAACATTCTGAAAGGAGAACAGTTTTGGCAACCCTGGCCGGAGATAACAGTAGTCACGGATGCCTCACTCACGGGGTGGGGAGCCCATGCCAACGACTTGACCATCAGCGGTCGTTGGACTCCATCGGAGTCCAGACTACACATCAACCTGTTAGAGCTGAGAGCCATCAGACTTGCGCTGAAGGCGTTCCTACCAGCTGTACAAGGGAAGAACGTCCTGATAATGACGGACAACATGGTGGCCATGCATTACCTCAACAAAAGAGGAGGCGTAGGATCACTACCCCTGTGCAGAGAGGCGATGCAGCTCTGGTTTTGGGCAATCCAAGAAGGAATCTCTCTATCGGCAGTTCACCTAGCCGGAGAGAAGAACTTGACAGCGGACGCTCTGAGCAGGCAGAACACAGTCTCCCACGAGTGGGAGCTAGCTCAGGAAGTTTTTACATTAGTAGACTAGCCAGAATAAGACAGGCAGACCAGCTGTTTGTAGGTTACACAGGTCACAAGCTGGGGTTACCAATAACTAAGCAGACCATTTCCAGATGGATCATTCTAGCCATTCTGGAATGTTATAAACTGGCAGGGAAGGAGCCCCCTCAAAACCTTAGGGCTCACTCGACCAGAGGTATTGCAGCTTCATCGGCCCTCAAAAGAGGCGTGCCGGTTAAAGACATATGTGCGGCCGCTACATGGTCGTCTGTCCATACCTTTACACGTTTTTACAATCTGGATTCCTCCTCCAGTCAAGAGACTAGGTTTGGAAGGGCTGTACTGCATTCTATTCATCAATAGAAGACAGCGTGAAGTCAGTACTCCCTCCTCCGATAATAGAATACTGCTATGGGAGCCTATCTAAGATGAGGAATACGTCGGAGGACACAATCCCTTCGAAGAACAAGTTACTTCTTACCTTGTAACGTTCTTTCGACGGGATGTTCCTCCGACGTATTCCTCATCGACCCTCCCATCCATCCCCGCAGTTCTACTTCCCTTGTTGTTGCAGCTTACGCTCCTTCAGGGTGATTAGTTAGTCCAGAAAGTATTATTGTGGGCTACAAAACGGAACTGAGCAACGGACGCTGCGCGCGGCCTTTATAGGCAGGAGGACGTCGACGTCGATACGGCGGCTGTCGAAGGACATCGACTCGGAGGACGTCGACGCGCAGGGCCCTCTAGAGAAAAAATTTTCCGAGGCCAGCAGAGCTGGAAGGAGATATCTAAGATGAGGAATACATCAGAGGAACATCCCGTCGAAAGAACGTTACAAGGTAAGAAGTAACTTGTTCTTCTGACAGGTTACATATATACCAGCACTAAACCAGTTCGGCCTGATTGGGAGTCTCACAGGTTTGCTTTAATACATGTAAACATAGGGGGAGGAGAAAAAACCAAGGTTGGTGGGTGATGGGTAAGAGTGAGTGAGGTAACTTCAGCAGAAGTGTTCTCTCCTTCATAATTTGGGTGAAGCTTCTAGTTAATTTGGGTAGAGTCTGGTGGGGGAGGATGGGATTGTCTTATTGGAGCGGTCATCTGGTAGTGGGATAACAACTGTTTGAAATAGTCAAGTTCGCTGCCCATGGCTCTTATGGCACGACACATGGGTATGGAGGATGTTGCACCCGGGGACTCAGGGGCACTCCTTTTCCTCCTCAGCCCATGAAATGAGATCCTGTATAGATTACAAGTTGGTTGGGCATGAGTTGGTGCATGCTACGAAGGAGTGCTCTTTGCTCCCTAGAACGCTGTCAGATCATTCTCTGATGTTAGGGAGATTGGAGATAGAGGGCCTGGTGATTCATAGACCCCATTAGCGTTTCAGAGCAGCGCAGGCATTGCTGGATGGGGTGTTTTTCGAGGTGAAGTCCTGGAAATTGTTGAGTCGTTTTAACCACTATTTTGGGGTCAGTGTCGTCTATTGGAGTGCTGTGGGAAACGTTTAAAGTATACATGCATGGGTGTTGTGTTGCCCTGGAAAATGGTGTTTGTAAAGGGATTCATGGGCAACTGGCGAACTTGGAGGCTGAATTGAAAAATGGACAGCTAAATGATGAAAGTTCTCCCTTGGAAAGCAATTTGGCAGCGATAAAGGCTGCGCTAGATTGCTTTAGGGTGAATATAGACTGAGAGGTGAGGTATGTGGCCACCCCTCGGTTTGCTCGCAAATATGGCAGAGAGGGGAAGACTGAGGCATTTGACTAACTTGTTGGGGGCGAGAGGGGTTGTGGACATTCCCGTAATTAAAACGGTAGATGGACACTTGTCAGGCCCTGATTTAATCTTGGGCGCATTTCAGAACTTCTTTGAGAAGCTGTATTCAGGGAGAGGGGCATCAGATAAAGAAGCTCTGCTTTTATTTGTGCATGGGGTACCTATGGCAAGTCTCAAGAACGCAACTAGAGATGCATTAGATGCTCCTATAACAATTGCTCATATCCTGGCAGCATAAAAGAACTACTGACTTCTAAGTTCGGTATAAATGGAAGAAACGTCATAGGTCGGCGTCCTGGTCCTCCAGCTCCTCGTCTGGACGCAGAGTAGCTTGCCCAGATAAGTCAGCTATGAAAGCTGAATGGAAGCCCTTTAGGTGTCAATTAATGGAAATGTTTGTGAAGGCGACCCGACTCTCTCGAAAGAGAATTTCAAGAGCCACGACCCTGTCGCACCTTCCAAGGGTTATAAGGTGGTGAAAAAGGCTACAACTTGCACTCCCTTGAGACCGGTTGAAAATCTGCTGACCCATCGAGATCCCTCGAGACCTCGAGGAGAGGAGAGGCACAACCCTCAACCCCCAAAGACTCCTTTGAGTCACGTGGTGAGCCTGTCGAGGCCAGTGCTATCGACATCGAAAGCCTTCAATGCCCTCGAAGGAAATCGAGAAATCTTTCAAACCCTTACCGAAAAAGGAGTTTTACAAGTCCCTTTCCTCTATATTCGTGGAACATGAACCATCAGACCAGGACACTCCACCTTTTGGCATGGATTACGGAGCAACCAATGTTCCTGAAGCTTTAGTATCGAAAGAGTCAAGGATGTAAGACTTGTATATCTTCAGAGTGCAAGTGGCCTCTACACTTCTGCTTGAATTGACCTTGGTAACTATGACCCGTCTTAGCACACGGAGTTGTCTTACAGACGTCTCATGAATATGGTAGCTGAATATCTGGGTTGGGCAGACCAGCTGCAGCCCTTGAACAGGATGACCTGTTGGACATTCTAGACAGTGGTCTGCACACAGACCCTGTTTTACCATTTAATTTGGCTATACAAAAAAGGGTCAAGGCTAACTGGGAGTCCCCCGATAAAAGCCCAGCCGTCAGTAAATTCAGACTAAAAAATACAGACGCTCAAGCATTGATCTGGAATATCTTTCAAGGCACCGTACTCCGGAAAGCCCTGTGATACAGGCCGCAACATCTACAACAAGACAGTGACAAGCATTTTGATTTTTCAGCCAGTAGTATGGCTTTAAAGTCTTTCAGTACCACTTGCGCACTAGCAAAATGTACCCACACCTTGTGGGATTGCATTTTTATGGCAGCTGAGCATAGCCCTGAAGGAGAGGAGAGAGAACGATTCATGAACATTGTGAAAAATGGAAAAGACATTATGGGCCTCATCACGAGTTGGGCGGTAGCCCTTAAATACGCTGGAAATGGTAGCAAGGCAGCCAGCCATTCCCAGGGTCAGGCCAACACCCTGGGCCCTGACTGATGAGCAGTTGGTGTCTTGAGTACAGGCTGAACAGGGCAACCATCACCCAGTTGCTGGACACAATCCAGGGTGACCTAGCCAGCCGGATATCCATCAGTGCCGCTGTGCCCCCACTTGTGAAGCTTGTGACTGGCAGCTTCGAAAAAACAATTGCCATGATGCATGGTATAGCCCAGTCCATGTCAATGAGCACATTGCATTGCCGGCCACACATGCCCAGGCCAGCCAATTCAAGGCACAGTTCCATGCCATTGCACAAGTCCTGAACGTTATTGCAGCCCTAGACTCCACACATGTTGCCCTTTTAGCACCCCAGGACCATGAGGCAGCCTACAGGAACTGGAAGAGTTTCCATCTCCTCAATTTGCAGGTGACCTGTAGCCCTGACCTTACTTTCAGCCACTGCTGCTACCCAGTTTCTATAACGACTCCATCGTGCTGCTCAACAGTACCCTGCCAGCCTACATGGAGAGGTACCGAGGCCAACACACATGGATGTTGGGTGAGTAGAAACCCTGCATGAAATGCATGCCAACATTCACTGGATGGGGGGGTGGGCAGACACACAGTAATCCCTGCATGCCACCAAGATACACAGCCAGCACTAGCACAGCACAATTCCCATGCATTTGTGTCACATAAGGACCCCTGCACACTCTCCCCACAGCAGAACACACAGAAGGTGTATGCCACACACTTGTGAATGCACAATCACATATGGAAACATAACAACCACAATGCCTCTTGTCTCTGTTGCAGTGCTGCTACTCACCCTGACACCCAAGAACAATCTCACCCTACGCACCACACAGGAGTGCCACGTGAGTCCAATGGAAAACACATCCACAAAACCACTGTAGATGGGCAGGTGAAGTCACAACCATGAACATCACTGAGATAGTGAGCCCTGAATGGCAATTGACATGCCTGGCCTAATGTTGATCAATGTGCAAAGTAGCAAACGTGAAACCAGCCATAGGGACAGCCACAACCCATCATTTAACAATAGAGTACATGAACAGGCAGATATGGCGGGACCCGCACCTGAAGTAACGGATGCACCACTGTGGCAATGAGACACAGGGGGTGGTGCATGCAGTGAGGTCCCCATATGGCACATGGCACACATTGCAGACCACACACATTGCGCATTAAGACACCATATTGAAAAGCAAAATGTACACATGACCTTACTTGTTCAGCATGAGTGTCACACATATAACCATCAACATAGTCTTTGATACACTGCTGCATGTAAATCCAACCTGCCACATAACACCTAACTCATTTACACAGACTGCATGTATAGGTCAACACATGCATGTCCATGAAGATTGAGGCTGTATACCAAGATTGCAATTAGATGGCATGTACCTGTTGCACACATACATGACCATAGTGCTTAGCAAATTGAATTGTAACCTTTGCACATCCACATAACCAACCTAGTAATAATGTACACGTTTTGTCCCCTGCAAGCAATTCTGGATACCCGCAGAACACATGGCTCATGTTACGCTCACCTGGCCCCCACAGGTGCGTCGGTCGGACCCGGACAGCTGCGGTCTCCACCAACGTGATTTGTAGTGCAGGGAGGACTGACTGGACTGGCCCTCCTAATCTTGTCTGCTTGACCCGTAGAAGTATTCTCCTGCACGTGGAGAGATGGATTTAGCCACCCGTGGATTCATGTGATGGCACCCCCCACAGTCCTCCCCACTAATCACCTCCGAAGTGCCGTCTCAGCAATCTCACCTTATACTCTTGAAAGATGAGCTCTCCATCCTGCATGGATTGCAGGGGCGCGTTGATGCCAGTTACTTCACTGGTTTGAAGGCGTGGGAGAGTTCCGGAGAGTATTGACTCTGAGGTTCCTGGCGAGGACCAATAAGTATCAAGTTCGTAGAGTTCAATATGTCCAATGTTCACTCTTGTTCCCCCCTTCCATCCTTGTCTTGCAGCTGAGTTTGTGAGAAGATACTCTCGTGGTAGCTGGTGGCGCTCAGGTAAGAGTCTGTATTACCCGACGCTGTCCGGTAAATGTTGCACGTGTTTAACGCGTTGTTTTCTCTCTCTTTGCAGGTGCGGCACATGTGTGGAGAGTTATAGAATAATTCCTCCGGTGGTAAATCAGGTAAGTCTATGATGATACGAGTTATATTTGTTGGTTTTCTCAGCTCACCTTGTTGTTTTCTTTTGTCCCCCAGGTGCCGGAGTTCGGCGAAGAAATGATGGAGGCAGCGCTGAATCGAAAGATGCTGTGAGGACTGGTGAGTAAGGCGTGACGCTGCAGCTGGAGATGCGACGCGTACTGAAATGATGTTCTTTCCAGGTCCGCAGGCGAGATGGATCCGGAATCAGGTGAGGAATTTGAAAATAGTTAATTTTCTAACCTTGTCCTTTTCTTTCCTCTTTGTTTTAAGAGCTCCAGATTCGAGGCGGGCGTGGCAGAAGACTGGATGCTCACTGCAGGCACCGTGAGCGTTACGCTGCTGGATGCAGAATAACGCGAAGCGTGTGCTGCTGTTCGGGCGTGGTTTAAATAGCATCTAAAGTAGTTCCAGGTAAGAAGTTCCCCAGAACGGTGTGCAGTCATTTTTTCGAAAACAATGTCGAAAGACGATAATGTCGAAAAAAAAAATATAAAAAAAAAAAGTCGAATTCTTTTTTTAAAAATTATATATTTATTTTGGGGACCGGGAATAAAAAAAAATGGTAAAATAAAAAAAAAATAGAAAAAAAGGGGGTTGGGGGGAACCCCATTTCGAAGAAAAACGTATTGAAAAAGAAATGTGACTTCTTTTGACATTTTTTTTGAAAAAATGATTTTCGACATTTTTGTTTTCGAAAAAATGACTATGAACCCCCCAGAACCACGCCTGAGTAAAAAATAGTCCCTGTAATAAAATAGTCCCATCCAGGCCTCACGTTGGCTTGGACTCACTTGCAGCATGGTCTGCATCAGGTAAGTAAAGTCTATGAGCCTAGACTGAACCCAAACAGCCCCCAGCCGGGGCTGTTGGGGTTTTAATAAGAATCTGGATGCCTGCTCCCGGAGCTGATGGGCTTGGTCCTGATGCCCGAGGGTAGGCATCATGACAGCTCATTACCCCTGTGCGTAATCCACAAACTTCAGCAGAGCTGGCATATAACATTTCCCATAGGCGTACACACATCTGTGTGGAAATGGCAGAAGGCATGTTTCCGGTGCCTATACCGTACGGAAGGGGCATTGATGTAGGCACCAGAGAAAGTGTTCAAATTCATACTCACCTGTGTCATGCTGCACAGCATCTGCTGGCGCAGGCATGTGCCAATGGCCCCCGATGCTGATGGCCAATCACCTGCGGATGGGAGTGATGATGAGCATGTGCCCGTAGCCGGGGCAAATGCACACAGGGATGGGTTGAGGGAGGGAGGTTAGCCAGACAGGCGTTGATTGACAAATATTTTTGCTTTGGTGGATGGGTACATGTCAGAAATATCACTTGTAAAATAAAGAGCACTTTAACACAATGAAGAATGTCCAAGCTTTCAATGCAGAATGACCCGTATTTATTTTATGTGGAACAAACCACCCTCCCACTGAAACACCCCAGCACACAATCCCCTCACCCCCCCTGAAACACCCCAGCACACAGTCCCCCGCCCCACTGAAACACCCCAGCACACAATCCTCCCTCCCCCCTGAAGCACCCCAGCACACAATCCCCCCTTACCCCTGAAACACCCCAGCACACAATCTCCCCTCCCCTCTGCAACATCCCAGCACACAATCACCCCTACTCCCTGAAACACCCCAGCACACAATCTCCCCTCCCCCCCTGAAATAACCCAAAACAGTGCAGTTGTGTCCATGTGGCCGGGCCTCGGCTCAACTGTGATATGTCCATCTATGATGGTCGTGGGCGCTTCCCATGTCCAGGTCCCTCTGATGAGCGGCGTGGGAGATTGTGCAGGGAACGTCGCCTGGGCAAAGCCTCCAGGGATCCCTATGTGGGTGTTGTGGAGGTTGATGAGATTGCTCCTGCAAACTGCAGCTGCTGGCAGAGCAGATTGTTTGCCTCCTGCATCTGCTCTGAATGAGCAGATTGGCTCTCACACAGCTCACAAACTCTTTCAGAATCTGGTCAGTCCTACTGTACAGCCCTCAACCACTTTACGGGTGCGGGCATTGTCACGCGCCATGGTCTTTGCAACATTTCAGTTGGCACGGCTTATTTCCTTAATGTTGCAGCTTTGGTCAGCCACCATGGCCTCGATTTTCCGCTGACTTTCCTTATTGACATCAAGATGTCCCATAAAAGCTGCTCCTGTGACTCTGGGGCTGTCAGTGTGCTGTTGATTGGGCTGCCAGCTCTGTGTAGGGTGGGTAGGAGAGCTGTCGGTAGACATGGCAGCATTTCTGGTGGGGCTGTCACGGTTGGAGGGGCTGCCTTCAGGGGTGCCATAAGAAGGGGTGTCTACATCGGGCAATGGTGTGCGGACAAAACGTCCATGTGCAGGGACATGGGAAGTGTGCGTTTCCACTGGCACCTGTTGCGGGGTCCCTTGGGGTGTACCCATCTCCTTAGTGCCACTCTGGCTGGGTGAGAACACCAATGCAGCGTGTTGTTTCTCTGTGGATGTGTGGCCATGATCCGTGTTTGTCCCACTGGTGGCTACCTCCACATCCTGCAAACCTCTGGTGGCTTCCGGCCTTGTGGACGTTTAGCCGGTCTGACTGAACTGCGGTGAGGTGACCTGGGATATGTCCTGTGCCTTGCCTTCAAAGGCCGGTCCCTTTGGGGCATGGTGGTGCTTGTCGATGCACGTCTGGGCATGCTACTGGATGTGCCTGCTTCTTCTGCATCAACATTGCCCTGCGATGACCGCTGCGTGCCTGTAACGTACATCGGGTGTGGTATGAGTTGATGGCAGCTTACATTTGTATAATGCATTTCATGCTTTACAGTGGAATAGGGCACATTTTGTGTCATGCTTGGCCATTACTTATTTGTTATTCACTATGTTGTGATTGGTCGAATGTGCTACAAGGGAGGGACACTGCTGGGACATGCCAGTGTGTTGTCTTCAGATGTCTGTTGTGAATGCACAGCTCCCATGGCGCTCTACTTGAGGGTGGGGCTTTGATACGCACACACTCATCACGTTGCTGCGGCCTGGCCATGGATCTGTTTACCTTGGGGCTAACATTGACACATTGGAGGTACTTCAGGCTAGTCATGATACCTGTGGGCGCTAAGGTAACATGGTACAAGGGAGCACTCATGGGTGGCTGCGGTGCTTCACACACATTGCAATTACATACATTCACACTGTGTTTGGAGGGGTGGGCCTAACAGAATTATGCATTATTAAAGGGGGGGGGTTCTCACCTGCAGCCCCCTGGGTACCGGTGCCAGCCTCTGCTCCTCCGACTCCCTCAATTGTGTCCATGTCTATTAGGGTCGTCATCTGTTCCTCCCATGGGATGGGCTCCGATGGTGGTGGCCCTCCTCCAGTCCCCATGCTCTCGCTCTTGTGCTGGGCCAGGAGCCCACGGACACAAACCCGCACTGTAAGTTGTTCACCCGCTTCTGGCAGTCCTCCCCGTCCCTGGGCACATGACCCACCGCTGTCACCTTCTGGCTCCCTGGTCTCCGGGTCTAGGTTCGCCGCTGTGCACTCATCTTGCGCTGCTGTGGCCCATACAGCTCTTTTTGATGGCCCATGACCTCCTCCACAAGTATAGCAAGTTCCTGGTCAGAGAACTTGGGTTTTCTGACCCTGTCCAAGGCTGACTTGCCCTTGGTACGCTCCAGTGACTTATTTCAGGCTTTTCAAAAGAGTATGGCTTACAGGGGTTGCGATGTTCGGCGGATTGTGATTTCCAAAATGGCCACCAATTTATTTCCCATCCTGGCAGTGACACATTTCCAGCTGAGCTATTAGTGCGCGCTAATAGCACGGAAGCTCGACAGTAGCGCAATGTGCGCTGGATTTTCGGGTTCACGGCCACTTTTTCCCCTGGACACTATATGTGTTAACGCCAGGCCGTTGCGCGTGCCCGCCAACTATTGATCTGGCAGTGTTTACTCTACACATCGCGGCGTTAACGCAAATAGGGATCAGCGGATATTACGCCGGGAATACTGCCCAATTCGTGATGAGGCCCTATGTGCGAATCTCTCCAGTCAGGTTTGGACCCTGCCGATAGTGTTAGCAGAGTCATGGTGGTAAGCACAGTGATGCACCTGTTTGCGTGGTTGAGGAATTCTGGCTTTGCACCAGATGTGCAGTCCAGGCTACTCAACATGTCCTTTTATGGCACTCAATTGTTAGGCACCAAGGCTGAGGAGAGCCTTGAGAAATTACAGACTTCAAATGCTACAGCCAAATCACTCAGTGTCACTATCAGGCAGTATCAACCTTCACACCCCACTGCACAGGCTTAGAGGGGTAGGTCCTTTCGCTATTATTCCTCATTTGGAAGAACGAGAGCGCTGGCCAATCAAAGAGGTCAGAGAAAATTCCCTTGTGGTGGACGAGGAAGAACGAGGAAGAGGTGCTAAATCCGCCCCAAGCATTGTCTGCTTTACCCTCAGCCGCTGCTTCAGCTGCCTCAAAACCACTCTGATGCCTTAATGCACAGGACTGCAGTGGGAGGCAGGCTCACTCAGCATCTGGAAGAATGGAAGGGTATTACATCCGATGTTTGGGCCTGATAAACTGTAGCCCAGGGTTACTGCCTCCCTTTTTTGAGAAGGCTGCTGGATCATCCACTGGGGAGCCACTGCCACAAAATTCCACATCTGTTCCTCTTGCAGGAGATTGCCAGTCTGCTAGAGAAAGGTGCTGTATAACCATTCCCTGTGACGGAGAGGAACAGGGGGTGGTACTCCCCTCATTTTATTATACCCAAAAAGGACAGAGGATTGAGACCCATTTCGGACTTGAGATACCTGAATAAGTTCCTCAGGAAGGATAAGTTCAAAATGGTTACCCTTTCTCAGATCCTGCTCAAGGATTAGATCGTATCATTGGACATTCATGATGCTAACTTCTATGTGCCTATTCATCACAAGCACTGGAAGTACTTGAAGTTCGCCGTTGGTGGTTCTTACTATCAGTTTGAGTCCCAGGGGTGGGGGAATCACGCCTACCCCTACCTGGATGATTAGCTGATCAGGGCCTGTTTTCCTGAACAGGTCTTGGAACATCTCAGCATAACCTGCCACTCTCTACACAGACTGGGCATCTCCCTCAATTTCAAGTAGTCCCACATGACACTGTCCCAAAAGCTCCAGTTCATCGGCGACGTCCTGTATGCTTCCTCAGGAAAAGCCTTGCCACCCGAGGTGAGGGCTGAACACATTATGCAGATGGCCACCGGCCACCAAATTTCAGAACGCCCAGCGTCTTCTGGCCTTCGATTTCCTAAGGTTGCTGTGCCTCATTTTCTCTTGCCAGAGGCTCGTGTGAGAATGAGATCCCTCCGGTGGGCCCTCAGGTGGGCAAGATGTCAGATCTACTTCAGGTCCTGAACAAGGTCGCACAGGATCTCCTGTGGTGGGCCTGTAAGGACAACATTCTGAGGGGGGACCCTTTTTGGCAACCATGGCCGGAGATAACTGTAGTTATGGATGCCTCCCTCACTGGGTGGGGAGCCCATGCAATTCCCTGTACTTGCCCACCTAACCTCCCCTTAGCACTACCCTGTTGCCCGCCCCCCTCTTGCACCCTCTCCTCTTTATCCTGAATTCCCTTCCCACCCTAGCACTTTGCGTTCGTGCAGACTAGCACTTCCCTCACCCCACTCACCCTTGCACTTCTTGTTACTGCACTTTACGATCTGAATGTCACAAGTTGTAGTAGGACCATTATTGTTATCTTTCTTCCTTGCCCCCCTCCTTTTTTTTTGTCTTGTGTCACCTTGAAACATTTGCTGTATAGGC
This sequence comes from Ambystoma mexicanum, assembly GCF_040938575.1. Lineage (NCBI taxonomy): Eukaryota > Metazoa > Chordata > Amphibia > Caudata > Ambystomatidae > Ambystoma > Ambystoma mexicanum. Next base: position 1,047,076,973 of record NC_090926.1, read on the forward strand.
GCCCTACAAATATCCAATAAATAAAATAGATAAATGCCAACGATCTGACGGTCAGCAGTTGTTGGTCTCCAACTGAGTCGATACTAAACATTAACCTTTTGGGGATGAGGGCAATCAGACTAGAGCTGAAAGCCTTTCTGTCCTCTGTATGGAGAAAGATGTACTACCTCAAACAGAGAGGAGGTGTAGGGTCAATGTGCAGAAATGCAATGCGGCTCTGGTTCTGGGAGGAATCTCCCTATCAACAGTTCATCTAGGCGGAGAGGAGAACACAGCAGCTGATTCTCTGAGCAGGCAGAACATGGTTTCAGACAAGTGGGAACTAGCTCAGAAAGTCCTTCAAGAGATTTGCATCCGTTGGGGAACCCCTAAAGTTGATCCGTTTTTGTCCAGTGTCAACTGGAAGTGCAAGCTGTTCTGCTCCAGGGGATTTCCTCCGGGAGGAGCTGTAAGGGACGCTTTCGTAGTGAACTGGGAGTTTCCACTCCTATATGTGTGTCCTCCAGTCCCAGTCATTCCTCAGGTGATCGGGAGGTTTAGAATGTTCAGGAAATCCATGATCCTGATTGCTCCGTATTGGGCCAAGAGGGCGTGGTACCCAGACCTTTTGGACATGTCCATCTGCCCTCCAGTTCGTCTTCCACAAAGAGAGGCCCTTCTCTCACAAGAGGAAGGTCAGGTTCTCCATCCATAGTTCAAGACTTTTAACCTTCATGCATGGTTTCTGAGAGGTTGAGATATAAGGATTGGGACTTGGAGGAAGACGTGATGGAGATTTTGCTTTTGGTTAGAAGGCCAGCAACAAAGTCTCTGTATTGCTTCCGTTGGAACTGGTTGTGCATGCAACTAGTGCAGAGAGAAGAATGCAATATGCCTATGGTGTTGTTATCATTTCTTTTACATCAGGCTTATCTGGGGCTTCAGGTTGGCACTATCAAGGAATACCTGCCAGCGCTTTTTATTTTGAAGCGCACTACAGAGCAAATGTTTTACTTTAAAATGTCACCTGTCATTCAATTCTTTAAAGGGGTCACAAATGTTTTCTCTCCAACCCTTTTTGTGGTTCCGGTTTGGGATTTGAATCTAGTGTTAAAATACCTCATCCGTGCTCGTTTGAGCCACTTCACTCTTGCCCATTGAGATTACTGACTTTAAAAACATCTGCATGCAGGATCAGTGTGTTGCAGGTCTTGTCATTTAAAAATGCCACCATTTACAGCTTTCTATACAGAAAAGGTTGTTTTAAGAGTCAACCTAGTTTTCAGCCAATGGTGCTTATGGATTTTTATCTATCCCCGAAAATTGTATTGCCAACATTTTACCCTCCATCTCTCCCTGGCAAGGAGGAAGAAAGGCTTCACAGACTTCACCCCAAAAGAGCTTTAAGCTTTTATATTTCTCGATTAGCTAAACTGACACAAGATGATCAATTGTAAATTGGATAAACCAGACCCTAGCTGGGTCTTGCAGTTACAAAGCAAACATTATCCTGTTGGATCATTTTATGCATTACCAAGTGTTATAAACTAACTGGTAAAGATGCGTCTGTCGGTTTACACGCTCTCTCCACAAGGGGCGTAGCTACTTCATCTGTCTTACAGGTGGGGAGGGGCTTTTCAGGGCATCTATGCGGCAGCCACTTGGTCATTTGTACACAACTTTACAAAACACTATTGTCTAGACTTTGCGTCAGGGAAGGTGGCGGGATTTGAAAAAGCTGTGCTTCACAGGGTTCACAACAAACCTTCACGACTACTCCCTCCTCCAATCTCATACTGCTTTGGGAGGCTATCATAAGATGAGGAATACGTGGGAGGGCGCAATCCATTTGGAAAACAAGTTACTTACCCCTGGTAACTTTCTTTCGACTGAATGTTCCTCACACGTATTCCTCATCAGCCCTCCCATCCCACCCCTTAGTAGAATTTCCATGCATTACACCTTTCGTTTTCTTGCGTGCCTGGTCTCTGTGACCTCACCTGGTTATTCTGTAAGAAGAAGGTGAAGAACTGGAAACTGACCGTTTGCAGTGCGTGCTATTTATACTGTCGATGACGTCAACCTCGAGAGGGAACGGAGGCCTTCGAGTGACATCGACTCGACAATGACACATGGCGCCCTGTACCGCAAAACATTTTTTTTGAAGCAGCTGACGCTGGAAGGACATATCATAAAATTAGTAATACGTGGGAGGAACATCAAGTCAAAAGAACATTACCAGGGATAAGTATCTTGTTCTTCTATAGTTTACCAGATTGTGTGGGAGACTACTCCAAGAGAAGTCATGCCGTGTAGATTGTAGTGGTCCTCAGATGTGAGACATGACATTAACGATAAGCTGCGGAATTATATGTGCAAGTACACTCAGAGGGTTGCTATAAACACTACATTTAAACATATCAGTACAAGATGCTGCACCATGTGTACATTTCCCCTCTGAAACAGATGAAATTTGACAAATCAATGGATGGACGATGACCTAGATGCAAAGAAAATGAGGCAGGGTTCCTGCATATCAATTGGGAGTGCAGAGGTTTGTATGGACTTTGGGAACAGGTAAAGTGTATGACAGCCCACATAATTGGTCAGGAGGTTCCTTATGAAATACTATGCTGAATGTTTGGGTGGGTCCCGGGGATACTGTCCATATGCATGCTGTTTGCCAAAAGGTGCATACTGATGCTTTGGTCCAGTGCTGTTCCCCCACCCCACTAAATGATTAAGGGACCTGACCTGGTACTGTGACACAGAAATGTATTTATTTATTAATTTTATTTATTTCATTTGTATAGCACACACAAACCCGAGGGAATCTAGGCACTGTAGAGGATACAAATATCCTTAGTCAGGATAGTGGTCATAGTAGGTATATAAGGTACATAGACATGAAGGTATGAGCAAACATTGATAACAAATACAAGGTCACATATCAGCGGGCATTAGGCACAGAAGCAGGTTGGCCAAATAGCCAGGTTTTCAGGGCTTTATGGATGGCCTAGTAGGATTCCTCTGCCCTTAGCGCATGTGGGAGAGTATTCCATTGCTTGTCGGCAATGACTGGGAACTTGGCTCCTCCTGCTTTGAATCGTTTGTACTTGGGTTGGGCTAGTCTATGTGTGTATGGGGTTCTGGTGGGACTGGACGAGGTGGTCATAGCCATTTTTTCAGCCAGGTAAGGCGGGCCAGTTTTGGAGATACATCTGTGTGTGATAGTGAGTGTCTTGAAAGAGATTCTTTCCCTGATTGGGAGCCAATGTACTGCTTTTCGGGCGGTGGACATATGTTCCGACCTGGAATATTTGGGCATTGTTTTGGATAGTCTGGAATTTTTTAAAGTTGTGAGCGGAGGTGTCGGCGAAGAGAACATCACAATAGTCCAGCCTCGCCCCGACCACTGCTTGGGCGATGGTTAGGCAAAATTCTTTTGAGAGAACGGGTCTGGCCACGTTTAGGAATTTTGTTGAGTAGGCCGCCGAAGAGGCTATGGCATTTACTTGGCGGTTTAATAATAGAGTTGCATCCAGGTATACATCTAGAGTCTTGACTGTTGGTGAGAATGAGATCAAGGAGCTGTCTATATTGAAGGTTTAGAAGTCAGGGGCACTTTTTATTTGCATGGATGAAGGTCCAATGAGGGGAAGTTTGGAGCTTCTCATTGTTGAGGCAGAGGCCGTGTGTTGCCCTCCAGGCCTGCATCATGGCGTATTTAGAGTTCCGAGTAGCAGCATCATTGATGTCAGTGCGATAGAGGAGGGGGAGAATCTGGGTGTCGAGGTGTATTGTGCATTGTTGACAGCGAGATCGAGGCCTAGCAATATTTGGGAAGATCTTCCTTAGGAAAAGAGCATTGAAAAACCACACCAATAAAGAAATGAATGTATTGTGAATTGCGTTGTTGGTGTGCCCTGATAACCTGACTGAAAGTGATTGTATTTCTGTCTATAATTATATCTTTTGCAGTAAAACATTCTCAGTGCATATGTTTCTTGTCATCCCTGTTTGAAGTACTGAAGTTTCTGAGCCTCCATCTTGAACTACATTTTTGAATCAGACATAACTCATTATAAAAAGGCGGAATTCTCTTTTGTTGCAACATCCATTGTTATATGTGATTATAAAATCTGTGTTTTACAATGTGAACCTGTTTATAAATAAAGTTTTTTAAAAAACGATTTCAAAGAGCATGGGGCAGTGCTCTTCAAACTGTGGGGTGCGCTCCACTGGTGGGGGCTGAAGCTGCCAGGGGGGGGTGTGATAGGCCCACAGCTTGAAGCCCCATTTAAAGTTGCTAAGTCTAATTGCGGCATTAGAGTCCATGTGTGAACGCAAAGGATCATCTTCAAAACTCTCTAGATCACTCACTGATGCCTATCCAACTCGGCACCCCCTACCTCTCCCATATTATCACCAAAGTACAATCCTCCAGACCTACAGAAGAGCCTACATCCACAGACTAGTCATGCCTAAATCCAAGCGTGCCAAAAGTGGAGACGCAGTTTCCCTGCTGTAGCTGCCAGCCAATGGAACTCTCTCCCACCACACCTGAGAGAGGAGCAATCGTACTGGGCCTTCAGAAAAGCCCTCAAAACCTCTCTCTATCTCTAGCACCAAGGCACGAAGAAATTGTATTTGACTCCCCCTCCTGATTGTCCCCCTCTCGTTGTCTCCCTTAAAGGGGACGTTCGCTCCAAAATGTTATTGTCCCGATCGTTCGGGCATGTATCATTAAGCATACTGTAATCAATGATAAAAAAATGTCCTATGCATCTTACCTTAGTTTTCTTCACTTTTACACATGCAAAAACAATGGGTTTGGTGTGGCCATCTTGTGCTAATCTTATCCTTTGAGGCATTGCACTAACTTCAAGTGCGCTCGCGGCAAGAATACAGATCGCCCGCTCCTGAAGCTGAAATCACTAGACGCGTACGGCCCTTTTCACAACGCCAATGTACGTCTCGTGTCAATGATCTCTGTGCGTAAGCTATTGACATGTCTCCATGGAAATGCCAGGACGCCTCTTTCCTCAACAAGTATAAACAGACCCCTTCTCATCAGACAACATCAGAGTTGCTTTTTCAATCGTTTCACTGTATTTTGTTTGGATCGCCCGTGACACGTTTCTGCTCCATTCAGCTATCTTCCTAGTACGAAGCCCATGCAAACAGATACTTACACTAGCAGAACTGATTTCAATCGCTACTTGCATTTTATTTAAAATATTTTCATATAATGTCAACAATACATTCCTACCAGTATGAGCCTGAGTATTCCGAGGAGGAAGTAATTGAAAGAGAAAGATGCATAAACGATGGGGAATCGAATAATAGTTGGGAAGATGAATCACCGGAGCATGAACCTGAGCCTAGTCTCATGGAAGACGTTTTCTCCTGGTGCACCTGCAATCGATGAGAGGTCATGCCAATGAGGTGGACAACTGCTGTCGCCAAGAAAACTCTGGATGCTTGGCCTACATATCAGAAGAAGACACAGCACCGATATGCGTTACCGAGCTGCATGACTTCAAGGCAGCCTGCCTCACAAGGTCCGTGTTAAGGATTATGATGGTGATTATGCATAAACTTTGCGCAACAGTTAGCCCTCGCAATCCAAGTAATGTGTAAGTGTACTCTAGATGTGATGTCATTTTATCTCCTACATTGTCATAACTTTGATCGATCACTGACAAATTCATTGAATATATTCCTCTCGCCTTTTGGATATCAGAGTGTTCGTTGCTTACGTGTCTTTCACTTTCAACAAAAAAACAATATTTCGAAGGGATTGTGTCCTCCGACGTATTCCTCATCTTAGATATCTCCTTCCAGCTCTGCTGGCCTCGGAAAATTTTTTCTCTCTAGAGGGCGCTGCGCGTCGACGTCCTCCGAGTCGATGTCCCTCGACAGCCGCCGTATCGACGTCGACGTCATCCTGCCTATAAAGGCAGCGCGCAGCGTCCGTTGCTCAGTTCCGTTTTTCCGCGCTTACTCAGTGCCTCGGAATACCGTTGCTCAGTTCTTGTCAGATTAATCCTATTTACCTCGAGTCATTCGATCCGTACTCGATGGCTTCCTCGTCGGAACCGACAACTCCTCGATCCGGCTTAAAAAAATGCCGAGATTGTGGGAAAAAGATGTCGCTGACTGACCCTCACAGAGTTTGTCTGTGGTGTTTGGGAGCTGAACACCATTGTTCGGAATGCGAGGACTGTATGTCCATGACAGCTAAGGCCCTGAAGGAGCGTAGGGGGAAGCTGGAGAAAGGTAAGACTTTTAAAGCTTCTTCTTCGTCGACGAAGTCGAGACACTCGTCTCCTCGTCACCATTCGCGCTCCAGGTCTCGGAGTGGGTCGCATCACTCCTCGAGATCGAAGCACTCGAAGAGGAGATGTCGAAGATCCCCTTCTCCGTCTTCCTCTTCCTCTGTTTCGCCAAAAAGAATCCCTTGCCCCACGAAACATAGTTCCCGGGCTGAATGGGAGGAATTCCGCAAAAATATGATGAGCGTCTTCGAGAAAGCGGCCTCGACCCCCTCGAAGACTGCCGAGAGCGATGCTCTGGTCGAAAGACCCGAAGGTCAAAAACGCCACGAGTCGCAGTACCCGGCGAAGGAAACCTCTCGAGCGCGTCTCGAACCCTCGAGTAGGACTATGACCTCCAAACCTTCCTCGAAGGTTCCGTCGACGCCTTCGACGAGGGTTCCGTCGACGCCGAGGTCGATGTGTTCGACGCCGTTGTCGAAGGGACCTTCGACACACGGGTCTGTCGACTCGACGCCAGCTTCGACACTGGCATAGACGCCAAGAAAAATCACGGTTACGACACACCCAGTGACTATCCCCAGGTCCTCGACGTCGATGGCTTCGAGATTGTCGAGTAGAATTCCAATTCTGTCGAGGTCTTCGAGGCCTCCGCCTTTGTTTTCGACGCCACGCTCGAAACCTTTGACATCGGCGTCGACGACATCGACGTTTTCGAGGCCGATAATGACAACTTCGGCACCCTCTGCCTTGGAAATGGGATTTACTCCCTTTATGAGTTCAGAACAATTGAGAACTATGTCCTCAATTTTGGAAGAGGGTGAATTGTCTGAACAGGAAGACACATTTGAGTTGCAGGGACCTGTAACCCCAATTAGAGAGGAATTTTCCTCTGAAGAACGCAGGTTAAAGGATCTTCATGATTCCTTACATGAGGCAAGTGGGTTAGACACTTCCCCTGAGGTGGAGTTTGCTAGGCCAGACCCGGGGGAGCATGCTGAAACCCCCTATAGAGCCTTAATGGCCAGGATCACAGAGTTCATGGAGTGGTCTGCACCTTCACAATCTTTCCAACAAGATGACCTCACGGATATTCTTGACAAAGGCCCACAGGAGGATCCTGTGGTGCCTTTTCATAAAGCTCTTCAGAGGAAGATCATGGCAAACTGGGAAACCCCAGATGTCGTACCAGCAGTAAATAAAAAACTGTCTACAAAGTACAGGGTATCTTCTACAGACCCAGAGTTTTTGTCTAAACACCCATCCCCAGAAAGTCTGGTGGTACAGGCAGCATCCTCTACCGATGTCAAGACGGCTTATCCTACCGTCCCACAGGACAGGGACGATAAAAAATATGATGCTATGGCAAAGAAAGTCTTTTCAGCATGTAGCATGGCGTTAAAATCTGTTAATGCTACTTGCACCCTTGCTAGGTTCAGCCATACACTTTGGGAGTGTGCTTCTACAGCGGCTGACTGCATCCCGAGGGAGAAGAAAGGGATGCGTTCCTGAATATTATACAGGACGGTAAAGACGCTATGTGCGAATCCCTCCAGAGGGGCATTGATTCGGCTGACAGTATCAGCAGAGCAATGGCGGCAAGTACATCAACCAGGAGATTCGCTTGGTTGAGAAAGTCTGGTTTTGCCCCATATGTGCAAGCCAGGCTCTTGAACATGCCATTCGATGGCTCTTCTTTGTTCGGGAAAAAGGCGGATGACAGTTTAGAGAAACTGCAAACTTCAAAAGCAGCAGCAAAATCCCTAGGAGCTGCAATCCGTCAGACTCCCTTTCGTCCCACAGGAACCTCTGCGAGGGGCAATTCCTTTCGCTTCTACTCCGCATTCGGAAGAGGTAGAGGACGACCGGCTCAAAGGGGACAAAGAAGAACTACCCGAGGTGGACGGGGTAGATATTCAAAAGCCGCAGCAACAGCAGGTGCCTCTTTACCATCGGCATCTGCATCAGCCACCCCAAAACCACTCTGAGGACTTCCCTCACAGGGCACCTGTAGGAGGCAGGTTGACTCAACATCTGGCGGTATGGCAGGCTATCACGTCAGATGCTTGGGCATTGGAAACAGTTGCCCAAGGTTACTGCCTGCCTTTCCTACGTATACCTCAGAGTCATCCACCGGGGATCAGCTCTCAGAAAGCTCCAGATCCGCTCCTCTTGCAGGAAATTTTGGACCTGCTAGAGAAAGGTGCCATAGAACCGGTACCTGTAGCGGAGAGGAACAAGGGCTGGTACTCCCCTTACTTTCTCATTCCAAAGAAAGACGGAGGACTGAGACCCATCTTGGACTTGCGAGAATTGAACAAATTCCTCAGAAAAGACAAATTCAAGATGGTCACTCTTTCTCAGATCCTCCAGGCCCTTCAGTTCCAGGACTGGTTGGTATCTCTGGACCTTCAGGACGCTTATTTCCATGTGCCTATCCATCTCAAACACAGGAAATACCTGAGGTTCGTAATTGGCAACTCTCACTATCAATTTTGAGTGCTGCCATTTGGGCTGACCTCCGCCCGAGGGTCTTCACCAAGTTAATGTCGGTAGTGGCTGCAAGTCTAAGGAGGGAAGGGATTCACGTCTACCCCTACCTGGACGATTGGTTGATCAGGGCTGTTTCTTCGGAACAAGCTCAGATCCAGCTAAATCACGTGTGCCACTTCCTTCACAGACTGGGCTTCTCCCTCAATTTAAAGAAGTCACAAATTATACCATCGCAGAGACTCCAGTTCATAGGAGCGATCCTGGACACTTACCTGGGAAAAGCCTCGCCACCAGAGGTGAGGGCTCAAGATATTCTACAGATGGTTACCAAGTTCCAACATGCCCAACGTCTCCCTGCCTTCGACTTTTTGAGGTTGCTAGGCCTCATGGCATCCTGCATTTTCCTAGTGCCAGAGGCTCGCCTGAGAATGAGATCCCTCCAGTGGGCACTGAGGACTCAGTGGTCACAATTCTCAGGGAGAATGACAGATCTTCTTCAGGTTCCCGGCAGGGTGGCTCGAGACCTTCAGTGGTGGGCCTGTCAGGAGAACATTCTGAAAGGAGAACAGTTTTGGCAACCCTGGCCGAAGATAACAGTAGTCACGGATGCCTCACTCACAGGGTGGGGACCCACGCCAACGACTTGACCATCAGCGGTCGTTGGTCTCCATCTGAGTCCAGACTACATATCAACCTGTTAGAGCTGAGAGCCATCAGACTTGCGCTGAAGGCGTTCCTGCCAGCTGTACAAGGGAAGAACGTCCTGATAATGACGGACAACGCGGTGGCCATGCATTACCTCAACAAAAGAGGAGGCGTAGGATCACTACCCCTGTGCAGAGAGGCGATGCAGCTCTGGTTTTGGGCAATCCAAGAAGGAATCTCTCTATCGGCAGTTCACCTAGCCGGAGAGAAGAACTTGACAGCGGACGCTCTGAGCAGGCAGAACACAGTCTCCCACAAGTGGGAGCTAGCTCAGGAAGTCCTTCAAGAGATCTTCGCCCTTTGGGGAACCCCTCAGGTAGATCTGTTCGCCACCAGCCTAAACAGGAAATGCGACCTGTTCTGCTCAAGGGAATTTCCCCCGAGAGGAGCTCTGGGAGACGCGTTCATAGTGGACTGGGAGTTTCTGCTTCTGTACGCGTTCCCACCGGTCCCTGTCATTCCTCAAATGATCAGGAGGTTGAGAAGATTCCGGCGAACCATGATCCTAATTGCCCCGGATTGGGCCAGGAGAACGTGGTACCCGGACCTTCTAGACTTGTCCATCTGCCCTCCAATTCGACTTCCACTCAGAGAGAACCTACTCTCACAGAAGGGTGGTCAGGTTCTCCATCCAGACATCAAAACCCTCAACCTTCACGCTTGGCTTCTGAAAGGCTGAGGTACAAGGATTGGGCCCTCCCTGATGATGTTATGGAGGTGTTGCTTTCGGCAAGGAGGCCAGCAACAAAGTCTTTATACCGCTGCCGTTGGAACAGATTTTGCAGCTGGTGTAGAGAACAGAATATCGACCCTTTTTCATGTGGTACACCAATAGTTTTGTCCTTCCTACTATATTTGGCAAATTCAGGCCTTCAAGTTGGCACCATTAAGGGCTATCTCGCAGCGCTATCCATCTTTAAGCGTACTGCGGAAGAACCATCCTATTTCAAATTACCCTTGGTAATACAGTTTCTAAAGGGGTTAACCAATGTTTATCCCCCAAGACCATTCCAAGTTCCCCTATGGGATTTAAACTTAGTACTAACTTTCCTGATGGGCACACCTTTCGAACCTCTCCATTCCTTACCCTTAAAACTGTTTTATTAATAGCACTTACATCTGCTAGAAGGGTGAGCGAATTACAAGCTCTTTCTTGTAAACCCCCTCACACAATATTTCACAAAGACAAAGTTGTCCTGCAAGTGAAGCCTAATTTCCTCCCAAAGGTGGTTTCTGAATTCCATATCACTCAGAAGATTACCCTACCATCTTTCTATCCTCCTCCTCACCCGGGGAAAGAGGAAGAGAGGTTACACAGGCTAGACCCTAGGAGGGCTTTAAGTTTTTACATCAGTAGACTAGCCAGGATAAGACAGGCAGACCAGCTGTTTGTAGGTTACGCAGGTCACAAGCTGGGGTTACCAATAACTAAGCAGACCATTTCCAGATGGATCATTCTAGCCATTCTGGAATGTTATAAACTGGCAGGGAAAGAGCCCCCTCAAAACCTTAGGGCTCATTCGACCAGAGGTATTGCAGCTTCATCAGCCCTCAAAAGAGGCGTGCCGGTTAAAGACATCTGTGCGGCCGCTACATGGTCGTCTGTCCATACCTTTCCACGTTTTTACAATTTGGATTCCTCCTCCAGTCAAGAGACTAGGTTTGGAAGGGCTGTACTGCATTCTATTCATCAATAGAAGACAGCGTGAAGTCAGTACTCCCTTCTCCGATAATAGAATACTGCTATGGGAGCCTATCTAAGATGAGGAATACGTCGGAGGACAAAATCCCTTCGAAGAACAAGTTACTTCTTACCTTGTAACGTTCTTTCGACGGGATGTTCCTCCGACGTATTCCTCATCGACCCTCCCATCCATCCCCGCAGTTCTACTTCCCTTGTTGTTGCAGCTTACGCTCCTTCAGGGTGATTAGTTTAGTCCAGAAAGTATTATTGTGGGCTACAAAATGGAACTCAGCAACGGACGATGCGCGCGGCCTTTATAGGCAGGATGACGTCGACGTCGATACGGCGGCTGTCGAGGGACATCGACTCGGAGGACGTCGACGCGCAGCGCCCTCTAGAGAGAAAAAATTTTCCGAGGCCAGCAGAGCTGGAAGGAGATATCTAAGATGAGGAATACGTCGGAGGAACATCCCGTCGAAAGAACGTTACAAGGTAAGAAGTAACTTGTTCTTCTCTGTGGCCCAAACCGTTATGGATTGAATGGATGTTCACTGTTGTAATGTGTCGAGATATCAACGCACAAGTTCATTTTTCCCTGAAGTTACTTTTTGAAGTGCAACTATGCCATAGAATTTAGGATGCATTTTCAAGTAAGGGGGGGTACACTTATCAGGCTCATTCAATTACAGTATGTATATTTCTCTTCCACAAGTGGTACAGGCTGTGGCCTACCATTCATTTACATGGTGGTTTTAGGGGAGGCTTGGCATCCTTGTTCAACGAGTAAAACAGGGCTTTGTCGTTGGAGCCATTCAACCAAATTCCCCAGTGAGAGCAAACAGTACAGGGGAATTTCACACACTGTGCTGCAACCTCAAGTGTACAATTTGTAGTTTATTTGTGCCATCAACATCACCAAATTAAATATAATATACAAAAGCATATATGAAGAGTTGTTTCAATTTCTCAGTGAAGCAAGAACACGCTCAATCGTCTATGAGGGACATGAAAGTATGGTTGGTGCCCTTTTGCGCTCACCTCGTCAGCAACCATTCATCCCCCCTCTGTTATACCCCACTCCAGTACTGGGTGGGTGGGAACGGCCAAGGTGCCAAACACATTGTAAAATGCAAAGGGATCCTCCAAACTTCCCTCTTCAAGACCCCGACTCTGCAATCCACATATGTTTGTGTCCCTTCAGCAGTGTTCTGGGTCTTTTGCACTCGCCTCATGCCCATCCATCCCCCCTCCAGTATCAATGGCAGTTTGCACCCGTGGCCATGCACTCACAAGGGGACTGGGAGGATGGGAATGCTCAATGTGCCAAACACCATGTACACTTCAAAGGGATCTTCTGCACCTTGACCATTGTTCACATGGCCTTCCCAGACCCAGTGTCTTCAGACTCCCCTCTTCAAGACCCCGCCCCTGTAATCCACATATGTTTGTGTCCCTTCAGCAGTGTTCCGGGCCTTTTCTGCTCGCCTCATGCCCATCCATCCCCCCTCCAGTATCAATGGCAGTGTGCACCCATGGCCAGGCACTCGCAAGGGGGCTGGGAGGATGGGAACGCTCAAGGTGCCAAACACCATGCACACTTCAAAGGGATCTTCTGCACAATGACCTCCCCAGACCCAGTGTTTCCAGACTCCCCTCTTCAAGATCCCACCCCTGCAATCTCCTAGACTTTGGTCCCCTGTTTTCTGCTTCTCATGTACTTAAGATGGCTGACCCTTCAGGGGATATCTTTCAGGATTATCAGAAGGATCAGGATGGAGTTAGTCTATGTCCCAGACCAGGATGAAGTGTCCCAAGTTCCAGCCTCCCAGGACCCAGAAGCATAGCTGGATACTACTGATCAGGCTGCTTGGCCCACTACCCCATGCTGGAGAGGCAGAGCCCGATAATCACCTTTTCTGTTACACAGCCCAGAGAGGCTTCCCCTATTGACAACTAGCTGATCTTTAATAACATTCTTAAGAAGGCAATGGATAGTTCAAAATTATCACCCAAGAGGCAGGGCCTGACTCCGAGTTTTTGGAGGACATTCTCAAAGAGAAGATACTAGTCATTCGATTGCCCCTTCTTTACGCACGCCCTCCCTTACTGGGGCAGTGAACCCGCACATTGAGAAAATGTTTAGACTCGCTCCCTCAGATCACCCCTCATATTCGGGGTCACTCCATTCCAGATTAGTGCAGGCGTTCCCTGGTCTTCGGCTGAGGCTCTTCCCGACAAAGACTCAGACTGTAAAAAAAGAATCTCTACAATTTGGGGAAAAGGGTAATGTTTTATAGTACCCACATTGGTAATAACACCACCTTGCTTACCAGCTTCATTGATATCCAGTGGGGGCCTAGTGCAGGACAGACTGCAGAGTGTTCCTGAACCAGCTAAATCACAGCTGCTCGCTATTGTGCAGGAAGGACAAGTCACTCTGAATATTTAAAAAAAAGATAGATGCTGCTGAGACATGTAGCAGAGTGTTTGCGGGAGGGACTCTTTTGAAGCACCACGCTTGGCATAACAACCCATGTTTCAAACCTGAGACGCAGGCCTCCCCTATCAATGAACCCATTGAAGAGTGTGCTCTTTTTTGGAATGTCGATGGACGATACCCTCGAAACGGCAAAGAAAGAACACGAGACCCTAAGGTTTCTCAACCAGATTTTCAGCAGGCTGTATGTGCAGTGCAAGGTTTCTCTAGACCCGCACAGGGTTCTTATAGTACAAGAGGCTTGCCCTGGTACTCTGGCCAAGGAGCGCCCAATGCATATTAAGCCCCTCGACAGCTGAGGTTTCGGCGCGTTGAAGGAAAGGATAGGAATGAAGCGGCCAACTAATGACTCCAGTTCAAGTCTCCTCCCATGTTGCATCTCAAGTTGGAGGTCGGATAACATGCTTCTCCCATGCATGAAGGGGATCACTTTAGACAAGTGGCTGCTCAAGACAATGGGTGAGGGTTATTGATCTGGTAGGTTATTTATAACACACTTAATACCCAGAGGTTTCTAAGCGCGGACCCGGGGATCGAACCTGTCTTGCTCCGTGTCACCTGAAGTCCCAGAAGTCCCAGGTAGCCTGGCGTCCCGGTCGGAGGAGAGAATAGTGGCCATCCTGGGTAAGGTACAACGGCTGTTTACCGTGAAGATCGCAAGGGTGAGGTCCATAAAGTCCCTCGGCATGATTTTGTCATGTATATATCTTGTGCGCCTGTGCAGACTGCGGATGCGACCACTGCAGGAGTTCCTCGACGGCCATTGGATCCATGTATCGGGATGCTTAGAGTACTGGCCTCATCTCACATTTGTAATAAACAGAGTCAACACCAGAATCCCTAAACTCTTGGTAACTGCAGAATGTCCCTTCACGGAGAAGGTGTGACTGCCCTCCATGTTCCCTCTCTTCCTCTGCTCCTCAGTGATTCTATATACGTTCTCTGCCTCTCCGGGATGTCCCAGCTGTGTTGCTTTGAATTTATTTAATTGTATTTGTAAAGCGCCCACTGTCCTTGGGCATTGTGGCGCTGTTAGGAAGGCTTACTTGGATGAGTGTGCAGAGCGGGCGAGTGTGCAGAGCATATAGAGCCGATGAATACCTAGAGCAGATGGAATGGGTGAAGTATGTGGAATGAACGGGTGACGTATGTGGAATGAACGGGTGACATATGTGGAATGAACGTGGATAATATGCAAAAGGTATGGAGAAGTATGTGGATGGTACGTGGTACGGGTGAAATACGTGCAGGGAGTGCATAAAACTTTGAAATACACGGAGCGGATTGGAGTGCGTGGAGCGGATTGGAGTGCGTAGAGTGGATTGGAGTGCATAGAATTGTACGATTTACATGGAATGGTTTGGAGTGCATGGAACATTGGAAAGAGCATGTAACCCATCATATCACATCACCACGCTTACTCTCTTCCTTACACCATCACTCAACTAGAACACAGAGATACTATGACACCATTTGGTACAGCTGTTCTCATACCAACATCTGCCGCATACTTCCCATCACTCTAATTAAACACTGCTGGTTACACACACCCCAGCCAGGCGTTCTCCTCAGGCCTAACGCAGCCACAATCGGTCTGGATAAATCCTGCCAGAACGAACACATACTCTTGATCTCTCTACCGCAACACCTACCGCTAAGAAGCGGTGATTACACGATTGCCACACCAGCTGTACATATATCCAGTGCTCACACGCACCTATGCCTCTCTACTCTCTCTACTGACTTGAACTTCAGTTCCCAAGGGTGTTCAACCTACCAGCGCCTTCAGACCATACCAATGGTACAGAAGGCGCTATATAAATGCAAAGTAACATAACATAACATAAATTTGTGTCCCTTCAGTACCGGGTCTCTTTGTTTTTGTGTTGGCAATAAACGTCTGTGGCTTTTATTAAACATAACAATAATAAAGCAAACAAGATTACTGTGTTTGTCACAAATCAAACGGTGTACATCGTTATCATAGTTCAGTACTTTTTGGGCACTTGGACCATGAAACATGAACTGGCCCTCCTTAGCTCACCAACTACTCCCATTGTGGGCTCACAGGTCTGTATGCTGGGTACCTACATCTTGTCTGGTGTACTTTTTTGCGCTTGCTGGCAGCTTCCTTCCAGGCCCATGATATCCTTTGTCCGTGTGGCCAGGCCAGACCCAATGGGGGTCATTCCGAGATTGGAGGTAAGTACCGGGCTTTACCGGCATGGAGCAAAGAACGTGTCCGATCTGGTCACTGACCGCTAATTGCAGCCAATTACTACTTTGCGGGCATGAGCTTTGCGCCATGCTGGTAAGGGCCCGAAAAACCCCTTACCGGCATGATGCGCGCCATACCTAACAAAACCGCCATAGAACAAAGTGGAAACAGCGGTGTCTGCAAATAACGGTGGCTGTAAATTACGGCTGCCGTAAATTACGGCCACCGGAACCGGAAATATCGTCATCGCATAGGAACGGGAAGGAGCGCAGCGGCCATCTTTAAAAACACAATCCATTGCCATCCTCATCAGGCAGCACCCATGGGAGCATTTTGAACCCTGGAAAAGGCCATTGCACCCTGTAGGAATACCAAAAGCCCCAAAGAAGACAGCAGACCAGCTCCGCAAGCAGCGATTCAGCCCGGATGAATTGCAGGCCTTGGTAGACACCCTTGAGGAGCACGCTGACATCGTGTTCAGTGGGGACATGCGTAGTAGAGAGCCGGTGCTCCAGAAAAAGAACATCTGGGCACTAGTGGCCCAGAGGGTGAGCACAGTCGGCACCACCCCCCGCACCCCCAGGGACTGCCGCAAGCGGTGGGATGACCCGCGGTTGAGGGCGAGACGGTGAGGCACAGCAGACCGGAGGGGTCCGAAGTTCCCCAATGAAACTGATGCCATGGGAGGAGACATGTGCTGGACTGATCGGAACAGAATCCATAGAGGGCGTCGGCAACATGGAGTGTGGGGCACCGTCGTCCGCTGATGGAGGTGAGTGTCCAAAGTCAACACTGCCAATACCAATTACATGATATACACTCCCAAGGGCCGGCCAAGGCACCTTGTCACGGTGCCCTCCCCCCATCCAAATCATGCCGAACCAACTGCCACCCAAGCAAGGCCCAAGTGCAAGGTCATAACGCACATCACACATAGTGCACAAACTGGCACATACCATGATGCACACTGTCCAGCTGGGTGGCCAGTGTGCGAGTCAGACTGCACAGTACCAGGCCAGGATGAGTGACTCTGACACCTGTGTACATATCACACACATGATTAGAAAGTAGTGCTGTTGCATACCCAAAAGGCCATAAACCCCAAATGACTGAATATGTGAATGTAGCCATTATTGTAATTTGCGTCTCAAATAAACACTCATGCCGTCCCTCTCTCCTACCCCCACAGGCACTGAGCATGACAGCGAGGAGCCTGAGACCAGCTGTCCCACCACCACCAGGGGCAAAGGCAGGGTCTGCCACATACCAGCCAGGAAGGACACACCCACACCGGCTGCTTCAAGGCCCATGGAGGGTGCACTACCCCCATCCCTCCCTGCATCTGCGCCAGGTACATTGTCCACCCCAAGGGCCGAAGAGTCCAGCATCGCTGGGGAGGTGGCAGCCACGGCCCCCCTGGAAACCGTGGACAGCCCCATGTCCACCTGTGGAGCATCAGAGGAGGACTCATACCCCACCGTCCACACCCCAGAGCCCAGCAATTACCCACAGGTGTTGTGCAGTGACTCAGGGGAGCCTAACACACCTGGTCTATGTGCACGTGGAGAAAAACAGGAAGACGCCAATCCCGTGCCCAGTCCCCCAGTCGAAGCCCTGTCAGGGCATGTAAGCCCAATCCCCTGCAGGGATGACACCCCGTCAACTGATGCACAGCGTACAGCACAGCTCAGTGCCCTCATCACTGAGGTGATGCAAGACAATCACCAGGGGAGAGTGGAGTGGCTTGAGTGACTAAGAGCAATGCGTCAGGTGGTGACGGACAGTACAAACTGCCTTTGCGAAGTCCTTGGACGCATTGCTGATGCCCTTGAGGCTGTGCATCCTTCTCAGCCGGCTCAGCAAGAGGACACCCCCTCAACCAGTCGCTCAACCCTGGCAATCCCACTGCGACGTTCACTACGTTCACAGGACCGCAGGGACATGCCAGCCCCGGGCTCCGGGAGCATGGAGTAGTTAGCATAGCTGCCACATGTGGCCTTGATGGACACCATAGGACTACTATTGGGGAGTTGGGGGGGGTGAGGTGGGTGAGGGTGTGTTGGGGAGTTGGGGGGACGGTGAGGGGGTGACGGTGTTTTGGGGAGTTGGGGGGGTGGGTTGGTGAAGGGTATGTTTTACACTTATGCACTTTAAATTTCAATACACCATTTGTGTGGCAAAGTTAAACCTGTGTGGACATTCATCATTGAGCATGTGTATTATGATATCTGACATTGCATGGTGTACAAGTATCCCCACACACAGTGCCCTATGTCCCCATGTCATGCCATCCTCTGCTGACTTGTGTTTCATCTGGTGTTAGCAGTCCCATGTCAGGGGACAGGGCCACGTTCCAAGGGATGCACATTTTGTGCAGCATTACACATGACATGGGGGTCTTGGACACCTTCACATTGCAGTAGATGGGTGCCCCACCCGACCAGCTTACGCAACTCATGTGTGCCTTCTACAAGCCAAGTGCCTGCTTCATAACCACATGTGCACGGGTATGGGCAGTATTGTAGGCCTCCTCGGGCCTGTTCTGTGGCTTTCTGACTGGGGTCCTGAACCACGGTGTCAAGGGACAGCCACCATCACCAGCATGTGTAGGCAATGAAGGTAAGTGTTTAGACTGTCATGGTGGAGAACTGAACTAGTCTTACATGGCAGCAGGTCATTTATGCCCATACGTACATGTCCATGGATGCACTTACCCCATTCCTGGCCCCACTATGTGGCCTGTGCAATGGAATGATGTAGGCGGTAGCGTCTTCGAGATGGTCTATGAACTATGGAACGCACATCTTGTAGTAAAAGCATCGTTTATGCATGCAGCAGTCTTGGGTTTAGATCCATGAAGTGCTGTGTACTGTGAGAATCCGTAGTTGGGTGTGTTGGCTGTAGTCAGTGGCATATTCATCATACTGCACAGATCCGTACTATGGTGACTTCCAGTACTCCTATGGGTGTGCCGAACCAGTGATGCGGTGTGGTATCCCTGCTGGCCTCAGTTCGATCCGCTCCCAGGGATGACTCTCCAGTGTGGTGATATGCTGGAGGCAGCCACATAGTGCATATGCAGTGTGTCTTCCTATATGCCCATACGTTGTGTGAGGGCCGCCGATGAGTGGTGCATGTGTTGTGGGATGTGGCCTTGTCACATATTGCTCATGTAGTGTTAGGTGTGTGCCTTAATTCATCAATGTGGGATTCTGTACTCATGTGCCGTTACACTGGCCCTGTGGCACAGTGTTTGGTGGGGCGCACATCGTGCACTGGCGTCAACATTTCAACCCGGTTTGAGTATGCAGGCACCCACCTCATGACACTGATGCACTGGCATGGCACAGTCAGACAACTCACCAAGCAGCCAGGCACGTCATCATGCATGTTGCCCTATGTGGCAGGGTAGCGTGGAGTTCAGCTGGGCTTTTGGGTCCTGAGTTGATCCTGGATGTCGGACCCACCCATGTGTGATGATCTTGCTTGCATTGCATACCGTCTGCACGTTGGTGGAGTGGTATTGCTTGCAGTTGCGATACGCCACCTCCATGCCATGCGGGTCCGCCAACTCCACATGGTTGCAGTCAAGGACACCTATGCAATTTGGCATGTCTGCCAATGTATGGGAGGCGACTTTTGTGTCGTATATCTCATGGGTAGTCCATGGTAGGGATTTGTAGTCCCTTGTGTGATTGAGGAGGTGATCCAGCACTTGGTTCTGTTTCCGTGAAATGTACGGTTGTGATATGCCATGCATGGGCCCCACTGTCTGCTGGTAGGTCCCTGTGGCATGCAAGTGGGGCACAGACACCACCTTCAGTTGAGGGGAGACAGCGGTGCGTATTTCTATGATGCTCACTATCTCGTCATTTCTCAGGTCAACTATGGTGGTGATGGTGTCACAGTCAAGCTGGTACAGGGTGTGGATCTGCTCAGGGGTTAGCTTGAGGGACCGGACCTGATGTGTAGGATTGGGGGCTGCCGGGGTGGTGACGGTGGCTGCACTGGTGCTGCATGCTGGGCCTGTCTCACCTTCCTTCTCCTCCCGTGTCTCCTCTGTGGTGGGGCCTGGTGTTGTTGGTGTTGTTATTGTAGTTGTGGCCTTGCAAGCAGGGCCTCCTGCTTCATGTACTGCTACCACTAATTGGTATCATCTTGGTGTGGGAGGTGGTGTGGTGTGTGGGTGTGATCCTTTTCTGCTGTAGCAGACTCCATTGCCTACACCTGCGCTGGTTGTGTGCACCTGTGGCTCTGGGAACCATTGCTCCGGGTTCTTTACACCTTCTCTGAGATGCCTGTATGTACTCCATGCCGGTAAGGTACTTCACAGCCTTGAGGAGGCCGTTATTTACGTGTGCGTGTTACTTGTGATCAGTACTGGTTTACGCCATGCCGCTAATATCGGCATGGTGTGTCGCGCGTGTGACCTAAGACCGCTATTTACTGCATCGTACTTTACGGTACCGTAAATAGCGGTCTGGCTGGTCAGAATAGCCTGTAGCGGTAAGCGATGCCGGTAATCCTGAAATATGGCGGGAAAAAACACTTTTTCCGCACATTTCACTCAGCTCACAAATGGAAATACTCCCACAACAACACATGGCCTACCGTCCTGCGTTCCCACAGGTGTCCCGATGAAAACGGTACCTCAGATGTGTGGGTGCACCTCCCTGGGCGCCAAGGGGAAAGCCTACAACACATGTAACCCCAAGACTGTTATGACAGATGAATTTCACACTTTCTCCAGACTGGCACACCATACAGATATGGGCCTCGGGTATCTAAGCCACCAAGGAAAACAGGTACCCCATACATTCCCGAAAAGCGGACACCCGTGGGAATCCGCAGAGGTTTAATTTGTGCAAATTGGCCCAGAATGTATTACCCACACCCCCCAGCAAATTCTGAAATGTGGGGAAAAAATGCATTTTCCGCACATTTAACTCGCCTCACCCATCGAAACACGCCACCAACAACACATGGACTACTGTCCCGCGTTCCCACAGGTGTCCCGATGAAAACAATACCTCACATGTGTGGGTGCACCTACCTGGGCGCCAATGGGAAAGCCTAAAACACAGGTAACCCCAAGTCTGTTATGACAGATGAATTTCACACTTTCTCCAGACAGGCACACGATGCAGATATGGGCCTCGGGTGTCCAACCCACCAAGGAAAACAGGTAACCCCAAGCATTTCTGAAAAGAGGACACCCATGGTAATCCGCAGAGGTAAGATTTGTGCAAATCGGCCCATAATTTATGACCCACCCCTGCAAAATCCGAAATATGGGATGAAAAAAAAACGCATTTTCCGCACATTTCACTCGGCTCACAAATCGAAATACGCCCCCAACAACACATGGCCTACCGTCCCGCGTTCCTAAAGGTGTCCCGATGAAAACGGTACCTCAGATGTGTGGGTGCACCTACCTTAGCGCCAAGGGGAAAGCCTAAAACACAGGTAACCCCAAGTCTGTTCTGACAGCTGAATTTCACATTTTCTCCAGACGGGCACACCATGCAGATATGGGCCTCGGATGTCCAAGCCACCAAGGAAAACAGGGAACCCCATGCATTTCCGAAAAGAGGACACCCGTGGAAATCCACAGACGTATGATTTGCGCAAATCATCCAGAATGTATTACCCAGACTCCCCTGCAAAGTCTGAAATGTGGGGAAAAAAAACACATTTTCCGCACATTTCAATCGGCTCATACATTGAAACACGCCCCCAATAACACATGGCTTACCGTCCCGCGTTCCCATAGGTGTCCCAATGAAAACGGTTCCTCACATGTGTGGGTGCACCTACCCGGGCACCAGGGGGAAAGCCTAAAACACAGGTAACCCAAGTCTGTTCTGACAGCTGAATTTCACACTTTCTCCAGACGGGCACACCAAGCAGATATGGGCCTCGGGTGTCCAAGCCACCCAAAAAACCAGGGAACCCCATGCATTTCCGAAAAGAGGATGCCCGTGGGAATCCGCAGAGGTATGCGTCGCGCAAACCGGCCCAGAATATATTACCCAGACACGCCTGCAAAGTCTGAAATGTGGGGGGAAAAATGCATTTTCCGCACATTTCACTCGGCTCACCCATTGAAACACGCCCCCAACAACACATGGACTTCCGTCCCGCTTTCCCACAGGTGTCCCGATGAAAACGGTACCTCACATGTATGGCTGCACCTACCTGGGTGCCAAGGGGAAAGCCTAAAACACAGTTAACCCCAAGTCTGTTATGACAGCTGAATTTCAAACTTTCTCACACCATGCAGATATGGGCCTCGGGTGTCCAAGCCACCAAGGAAAACCAAGAACCCCATGCATTTCCCAAAAGAGGACACCCGTGGGAATCCACAGAGGTCTGCCTCAGTTTTTATTAGCCACAATCCCCGAAAAAGTGTGATATTTGGTGGGGAAAAAACACAATGTTCACTTTGTCTGGGGTTCTGGGTAATAAATTCTGGACCGCTTCACGCAAGTCAGACCTCTGGATTCCCACGGGTGTCCTCTTTGGGAAATGCATGGGGTTCCCTGTTTTCCTTGCTGGCTTCGACATCCTAGGCCCAAATCTGTAGGTTGCCCATGTGAACAAAATGTGCTGCGGCGAAAGGCTTGGAGTTACCAACGGGTTACCCTTTTCCTTTTGCGCCCCCAGTAGGTTCACCCACATATGTGAGGTACCGTTTTCGTCGGGACACCTGTGGTGTACCCTAGGCCCATATCTGTATGGTGTGCTGGTCTGGAAAAATTGTGAAATTCAGCTGTCAGAACAGACTTGGGGGTAGGGGTCTTTTAGGCTTTCCCCTTGGTGCCCAGGTCAGTGCGCCCACACATGTGAGATACCGTTTTCATCGGGACACCTGTGGGAACACGGGACAGTAGGCCATGTGTTGTTGGCGGCGTGTTTCGGTGGGTGAGCCGAGTGAAATGTGCAGAAAATGTGTTTTTTCCGGCACATTTCGGACTTTGCCAGGGTTTCTGGGTAATACATTCTGAGCCGATTTGCGCAAGTCAAACCTCTGCAGATTCCCATGGGTGTCTTCTTTTCAGAAATTAATGGGGTTCCCTGTTTTCCTTGGTGGCTTGGACACCCTAGGTCCATATCTGTATAGTGTGCCCGTCTGGAAATTTGTGACATTGTCAAGCTCACCTGAATCTCCGCAGGAGCAATGGATTCCTTCGACCTCTGCTCTGCTCTCCTCTCACCCGGAAACCAGCTCTTACTTCCTTCACCGGGGTTCTATCTGTGAGACAAAGAATGGGTTTAGAATAGTTCCCAGACCCAGAGACCCTCCCTTGAGACTCCCTGTTGGTTCAAGTGCAGCGTCTAACGGGGAGGGCTCACCTCTTGTTTTAGGAAGGTGGCCTCTCCGTCCTGGCTCTGCAAGGGCACTATGGTGCCGGCCGGATGGTTGCCGTGCTGACTAGAAGCTGTTCTCCTTGCTTGTTCTGGTGATGCTGTTGAAAGGAATGGCTCAGCCGTTCCCCTTATGTGTGGCTGAAAAACATTCAAAAGTCCCGAATAAAGTTCCAGGGGCAGTTACCTCACTGACCCTTAGTGCGTATAATGTCCAATGTCCTCGGATTTCCCAGTTGCTTCACTGTGTTCGAAAGGAAGTTGTGCAGGTTTTTATTGTCTTTGTGGTCCTTGCTCACTGACTGTCTATAAAGACTAACCTTTCTTTCTCTTGTGTTTTCTTTTCCTTTTAGATTGCCAAAGGAAGGTCCAACGGACAGTGAAGAGCAGAAGACCCGTAACTCGGACGGGCGGTGACGATCAGATCAGAAGGACCGTGAGTGAAGAATGAATCTGCCGACACCGTTGGAAAGCCGCGGAAAGGTGAGTAGAGACTGGCGCTGTACTAATGCTTCATTTCCCTTCTCTTTCAGATGTGGAGCTCGTAGTAGCAAAGATGGAGGCCCAACCGGGCGCCGGAACTGCAGGTAAGCCATAGAAGACTCCGGGGAAAGGGATCAGGTAAGCGCGTGCTTGATGCAACAGAGGAATACATGAAGCAAGACTTGTTCTTTGGGCGTGGCTTTTATAGGGAGCCTCGCCCAAAGACTAGAGCGTTGCATTAGTTCTGGATTGGCCAAAAAGAGGTCCATGCTAGTGGAACAGGAAGTCTCATGTTATTCTATGGCCGCAGGGGTTTCATTGGCTGACATGGATATTAACCCTGTTTTTGTTCTCCATACTTACAATGCACCTGCCTGTCTTCCCTTCTGCCTACCATGAACTGGATATGAGGGCGACTTGATAATGTCCCCTAGTCTGGTGCCCATGACAGACATTCAGCTCAGAACAGACTTGGGCTAGGGGTCGTTTAAGCTTTCCCCTTGGCGCCCAGGTAGGTGCACCCACACATGTGAGGAACAGTTTTCATCGGGACACTTGTGGGAACGCGGGACGGTAGGCCATGTGTTGTTGGTGGCGTGTTTCAGTGGTTGAGCCGAGTGAAATGTGCGGAAAATGCGTTTTTTTGCAACATTTCGGACTTTGCCAGGGTTTCTGGGTAATAAATTCTGGGCCTATTTGCGCAAGTCAGACCTCTGCGGAATCCCACGAGTGTCCTCTTTTTGGAAATGCATGGGGTTCCCTGTTTTCCTTGGTGGCTTGGACACCCTAGGCCCCTATTTGTATGGTGTGCTTGTCTGCAAAAAGTGTGAAATTCAGCTGTCAGAACAGGCTTTGGGGAAGGGGCCTTTTAGGCTTTCCCCTTGGCGCCCAGGTAGGTGCACCCATACATGTGAGGTACCGTTTTCATCGGGACACTTGTGGGAAAGCAAGCGGGTAGGTCATGTGTTGTTGGCGGTGTGTTTCCCTGGGTGAGCCGAGTGAAATGTGCGGAAAATGGGTTTCTTTTGCCTAATTTTGGACTTTGCCAGGGTTTCTGGGTAAGAAATTCTGGGTCAATTTGCGCAAGTCAAACATCTGCGTATTCCCACGGGTGTCCTCTTTTCGGAAATGCATGGGGTTCCCTGTTTTCCTTGGTGGCTTGGACACTCTAGGCACAAATCTGTAGGGTCCGCGCATGAGCAGAATTCCTGAAATGATGATCTGCCAAAAGACTTGGGGTTACCCTTGTTTTAGGTTTTCCCATTGGCGCCCAGGTAGGTGCACCCACACATGTGAGGTACCGTTTTCATCGGAATACCTGTGAGAACGCGGGACGGTAGTGTCATGTTCACCTGAGTCTCTGCAGAAGAGATGAGGCCCTCCTGTCCCTGCCCGTGACTCCTTTCCGTCCCCGCGGGTATTGGAGCAATCACCTGAAAAGGGAATGATAGGTGTGTTAAACTAGAGGAACAACCCTAAGATCCCCTCACCCACTCTCCCTCTGGGTTCCTTGTACTTGTGGTCAGTGGTGGTGCAAAGGCTAGTGGCTCACCTTTTGACGTGATTTGGCGAGCTCTCCGTCCTGCATATGCAGGGGCGCTACAGTGTCAATGTCCTCTCTCTGTGCGGGGTGGATGGCCGCACTGCTGGTCTTTGGCAGTCCTCGCGCTGTTTTAGGGAATGATGAGTGCCGGTGAGTTTGTTCTCCTAGTTAAAAATTGTTGTTATAAATTGCAGTGCCAGGTAAGATTGTTAGGCCTGATAATCCCAGTTGCCTCACTGGGTATGGAACGATGAGCCAGGTAAATCCGTGGAATCAGGTAAGTCTCTACCAGTTGCTTCACTGGGTATGGAATGCTGGCGCAAATAACTCGTGAAATTAAAAATTAGTTCGTTCTAACCTGTTTGCTCTCTTCTTCTTGTTTGCAGGTTTCCGTAGCGCTGCTTTGGGTCTGCTCCAATGATTGGAAGTAAGCGGAGTAACAGAATCTGAAAAGTTTATGCGAAGAAGAGATCATGATCCTGCTGGCGGGACCGCCGCCGAATGCGCTACTGAAGAGGTAAGCAAACGATGTAGTACTCTGAAAATTACTAATGTTTCTTTTTGTTTTTTCAGGTACGCGGTGTACATGAGGGACAACGCCCAGGCGGGGCACTCGAACTGGAAAGGATGACCGGGAATCAGGTAAGCGTGTGCCTCAGGCTACAGAGTGTAAGCGAAGCACTAGTCATCCTTGAAACAAGCAGTAAGTATGAGGATGGCATCAGGGAAACCATGTTTGAGGGAAACAGGAAGTGCCTCATGTATACTAAGTGTCATGCAGGAAGCTTTATTCCTAGCCTGCCAGGCTTTCACCCAGGATGCTTCTACCAGTCCCTCCCTTCTACTACCCCCAGTGGGGCGTACCAGCCTCATATTCATGACAGTCCTCCCCCTCAAGACCACCCCCAAAGGTGTGTTTCCCGGGCCAGGTTTGGTAGGGTTGTCCCGATGGAACCTGCGCAGCAATCGGGGGGCATGGATATTCCCACTAGGTTCCCAAGATCTATCCTGAGCTCCATAACCCTTCCAATCTATCAGGTAGTAGAGGGCACCTTTAACTGTTTTGGAATCTAGAATCTCCTTTACTTCATACTCGGGTTCATTATCCTCAGCAATTATGGGGGCCGGTGGTGTTGGTACTCTGGTTCTTGGGTATACTGGTTTTATAAGGGAGACATGAAATACCGGATGTATGCGCATTTGAGATGGCAAGGTCAGTTTCATGGCTGCAGGAGAGATCACAGCTTCTATTGTGAAGGATCCCAAGAACCTGGGTTAGAATTTTCTGGTTCCTTTTAGAGTGATGTGTTTAGATGATAACCACACTGACTCTCCCACTTGATAGTCAGGGGCCTTTTTTCCTATGCTGATCGGCATATTTTTTCTGTGTTGTTTTGGCCACTTTTAAATGAATCAATGCTTCTTGGGTTGCCTGAAAAATGTGTCCATGTGGGGTTTTGATGGCTGGCATTTCGATACTTTCTGGTGGATCGTAAGCTGATGTCCGTGGATTCCGCCCATGTAGAATATAGAATGGAGAAATATGTGTGGAAGTATGTGTTGAGTTGTTATACGCATATTCAGCCATCCATAGGACGTGTAACCAAGGGTGTTCGGTTTGGTGCAAAAGGCAACGGAGGTATTGCTCCAAGGTTTGATTTGTGCGTTCCATATGTCCATCAGTTTGCGGGTGGTGGCTTGTGGACAATCGGATTTCAACTCCAGCCAAAGTGCAGCACCTTTTCTAAAACCATGACACGAACTGGCTGCCTCTGTCGGAGATTATTACTGAGAGAAACCTGTGCAGTTTTACGATAGTATCTAGGAAGATCTGAGCCAAGATCTGGGCAGACGGGACTCCCTTTAGGGGTATGAAATGGGCCATTTTGGTGAACAGGTCTACCACCACCAGAATGGTGTTGTATCCAGAACTGGGAGGCAGGTCTGTGATCAGATCCATCGAAATGGTGTGCCAAGGAGTAGGGGGTATCACCAATGGTTGCAACAGGCCAGCCGGCCTTTGTCTTGAGGTTTTGTTCTGTGCACAGATTCCACATGAATTGACAACGTTGGTAATGTCCTGTCACCTTGTTGGCTGCCAGTAATATCTTTCTATCTTCTCTGCGGTCTTAGCTATTTCAGGATGCCCTTCGATAGGCGAGTCATGATAATTAACGAGTATTTCCTCCTGCAAGGCGTGTGTGGGGAGATAAAGGCAAACCTGATAATACGGTAAACCGTCTTTAACGGAATAGTGGATTTCTTTCTCGTTCCAGGATTGTATTTCCTCTGCGGACAGGCTGTTCTTGACCCTTTGCTTGAGTGATTCCCATGCGGACTGGTCCTCCCCACAGATTCCCAGGATCTTATTGCCCGGAATGATGTCTACTGGGTAGACATGCAGTAAGCTTGCTCCCCTCTACCAAAATGTGACAACGTGTCCGCTTTGATGTTCTTGACTCCTGGTCGGTAAGTGATCACGAAATCGTATTCGGACAGGAACATTGCCCAGCGGAGCTGTCGGGAAGACTGAGCCTTCGCTGAGCATAAACATTGAAGGTTACGATGATCAGTTATTATTGTGATTGTATGTCTTGCCCTGAGAAAATAATGCCTCCATTCCTTGAGTGCTTCCTTGATCGCCAGTAGCTCCTTGTCTGTGGTGGCATAATTCGACTCTGCAGGAGAACATTTTTTTGACCAAAAAGCTACAGGGTGTAGGTGGCCAGTGTCAGGGTTTAGTTGGGACAGGACCGCCCTCATGGCTACACTTGAGGCATCAGCCTCAACGATATATGGTAAATCTGGCTGTGGATGTTGTAGAACAGGAGCTGAGGTGAATCTGCTCTTCAGGGCACCAAAAGCCTCTTCTTCTGCTAGAGTCCACTCAAACTTTCAGTTCTTTCATAGGAGGCTGGTAATAGGGTGTACCAGATGTGAAAACCCAGGTATAAAATGGCAATAAAAGTTTGGAAAGCTGAGAAAACTTTGCACCCCTTTCAAGGACGTTGGTGACGGCCACGTAAGAATTGCCTCCACTTTTCTGTTGTCCATCTTGATGCCTTGCGGTGATTATACGAATCCCAGAAACTCCACTTCGGTGACATGGAAGGAGCATTTCTCAAGTTTGTCATACAAGTGGTTCTCACGTAACTTGCGGAGGACTGCCTGTATGTGTGATACGTGTTCTTGTAGGATAGGTGAGTAAATCAGGATGTCATCTATGTATACTACGGCGCACACATCTAGTAACTCTCGCAGGACATCATTCATAAAATGTTGGAATGCTGCCGGGGCATTGCATAGCCCAAGCAGCAATACCTAGTATTCGTAGAGACCATAGCTGGTACGAAAAGCAGTCTTCCACTCGTCTCCTTTTTGAATGCGCGCCAAATGGTAAGCAAGTCGGAGGTTTCATTTTGAGAAAACCTGCACCTGTCTCACTTGATCTTACAATACCGGTATTAGGGTTAACGGGTACCTGTTCTTAATCGTGACCAGGTTTAACACCCGGTAGTCGATGCATGTTCTAAGATTCCCCCTCCTTCTTTGGAACAAAGAAGAGAGGGGAGGCCGCCGGGGATTTGGAGGGTTGAATAAAACCATTGGCAAGATATTGATCCAAATAGTTCTTTAGATGAGCATTCTCCCCCTCTGTTAGGGCATATATTCGACTGCATGGAACTTTCGCTCCTGGTATCAGGTCGATTTGGCAGTCGTAGGGGTGATGTGGCGGCAGTATGTTAGCTTGTTCCTTGGCAAACACATCCTGGAAGTCTTGGTATTCGGTTGGTAAAACTCCTAATTACCCCAGAACGGACGCCGTTTTGGGAGCTACGTACAGTGGATCTCGTGACTCTTGCTTAGTCTTGTAACAACGGTTGCACTCCTTTGGAAACGTTAGTGTCCTCTTATGCCAATCTATTGATGGATTATGCCTTTCAAACCAGGGTATACCCAGAATCAACTGGAACTGCGGGGCTGAAATGAGGTCAAAAGAGACATCTTCCCTATGACCATCTTGACAAAGCAGTGTGGCCTTTGAAGTGCAATGACTAACCGGGCCAGAGCGCAGTTGAGTGCCATCTATGGCGGTTACATTGTCCACGGTGTCCTTGGAGCAAATAAGCAATCCAATCATGTCCGCTGTTTCCATATCCAGGTAGTTCCCAATGGCCCCGCTGTCAACGACAGCCTCTAGAGCGTGTAACTCAGTCGGGAATCTTTAGTCTATGATGAGCACTGGAAAGGCAAAGTGTGAGGTCTTGTGACCCGTTACCGAGATCAACAGAGCGACCCCTATGTCTGTTGGGCGTTGGAGATTTCCGACTCAGCTGTTGTCTTGTGTCCAACTATGGCTCCTTCTGTTTTCCGCCGAGGCTTAGCGGGACAAGTAAGAAGGAAATGGCCAGACTGGCCACAATACAGGCATAATTGTTCTTGTCGCCTGCGGTCCCGCTCTGCCTTTGTGAGCAGGCCTCGAACACCACCCAGTTGCATTGGTTCAGGATGTGTCCCTATGAGCTGACGGACAGAAGCCTCATTGGGCCGTAATTAGAATATTCGGCTTTCCGAGCGTGTGTGATCTCCTCTGCGTTTTGTAGGCGATGATCAAGTTGAATTGCTAAATCAATGTACTCTGCGCAGCCATCCGGTGGGTTAACTACCTGTGCCAAAACGTCCTTCAATTCTCACCTTAGTACCCTGTAAAACAGGGTGGTTCTTTTCTCCTCAGGCCAATTCTTTTCCGCTACCAAGCAGTTAAATGTTGCTACATAAGCCAAAAGGTCCTGGTTGCCCTGCCGAAGAGATAACAATTAATCATTCAAGGCTTGTCCTTGGGTGTGTCGAGCGAAAAGTTTTTCCAATTCTCGTTGGAATCCCGCATAATCCCAGAGTAGAGGGTCCTATCTATTTACAAACGGCACCGACCAATCGGCAGCATGTCACCCTAAGTACAATAATACTAAAGCTTCCTTTGATTGATCGGATGGAAATAAGCCTGGTTTGCATAAAAATGCAAACGGCATTGGTTTTGGTTGATAAAGGTGCCAAACCTCTTGGGGTTCCCAAAAAACCTTTCCGGGGGTGCTAATGGTATGTTCCAGGGATGACGACCTGCACTGGTGCTGATGCTATGGGCTGTGGTACTGGTGTTGGTGCTAACATGGCCACGCCCGATAATGGAGCCAGTCCAGCCCGGGTCTGTAATAATTGTCGGGCAATGTCATCAGTTTTGTCCCTGTTCACAATCAACTCACATCTTAGTGCATTTGTCTCAGCATGGGCTGCATGTACCTCTGCCCGTAGGTCCCCCAAGAGTTGGGATAACTGGTCTACTTCTGTGGTCTCCATCACTCAGGCATAGTTGTTCAAGGTGGCTTTGCGTTCTGTCACGCTCACATGAGTCTCTGTGGAAGCGATGAGGCCCTTCTGTCCCTGCCTGTGACTCCTTTCCATCCTGGGGGTATTGGGGCAATCACCTAAAAGGGAATATGTCTGTTAAACTAGAGGAACAATCCTAAGGTCCCCTCACCCAATCCCCCTCTGGGTTCCTTGTACTCGTGGTCAGTGGTGGTGCAAAGGCTAGTGGCTCACCTTTTGACGTGATTTGGTGAGCTCTCCGTCCTGCATATGCAGGGGCGCTACAGTCTCGATGTCCTCTCTCTGTGCAGAGTGGATGGCCGCACTGCTGCTCTTTGGCAGTCCTCGCGCCGGTTTAGGGTATGATGAGGGCCGGTGAGTTTGTTCTCCTAGTTGCCTCACTGGGTATGAATTGCAGTTCCAGGTAAGTTTGTTAGGCCTGATAATCCCAGTTGCCTCACTGGGTATGGAACGCTGAGCCAGATAAATTTGTGGAATCAGGTAAGTCTCTACCGGTTGCTTCACTGGTTTGGAATGCTGAGCCAGGCAAGTTTGTGGAATCAAATAACTTGTGAAATTGGAAGTTAGTTTGTTCTAACTTGTTTGCTCTCTTCTTCTTGTTTGCAGGTTTCCGTAGCGCTGCTGTGGGTCTGCTCCGAAGATTGGAAGTAAGCGGAGTAACATAATCCGAAAAGTTTGTGCGAAGAAGAGATCAGGATCCTGGTGGCTGGATCGCCGCCAAATGCACTACTGAAGAGGTAAGCAAATGATGTAGTACTCTGAAAATTACTAATGCTTCTTCTTGTTTTTTCAGGTACGCGGTGTACGTGAGGGAAAAAGCCAAGGCGGGGCACTCTAACTGGAAAGGATGACCGGGAATCAGGCAAGTGTGTGCCTCAGGCTACAGAGTGTACGCGAAGCACGATTCATCCTTTGGGCGTGGCTTAAATAGGCCCCCACGCCCAAAGACTGAAACGAGCAGTAAGTGTGAGGATGGCATCAGGGAAACCATGTTGGAGGGAAACAGGAGGTGCCTCATGTATAGTGAGTGTCTATGGGATATATGCAGGAAGCTTTATTCCTAGCCTGCCAAGCTTTCACACAGGATGCTCCTACCAGCCCCTCCCTTCTACTACCCCCACTGGGGCGTACCAGCCTCGACAAGTAGGCCATGTGTTGTTGTCAGCGTGTTTCGGTGGGTGAGCCGAGTGAAATGTGCAGAAAATGCGTTTTTCTTGCCACATTTCGGACTTTGCTGGGGTTTCTGGGTAATACATTCTGGGCCGATTTGCGCAAGTCAGACCCCTGTGGATTCCCATGGGTGTTCTCTTTTCGGAAATGCTTGGGGTTCCCTGTTTTCCTTGGTGGCTTGGACATCCTAGGCCCATATCTGTATGGTGTGCCCGTCTGGAAAAATTATGAAATTCAGCTATCAGAACAGACTTGGGGGTAGGGGTCTTTTAGGCTTTCCACTTGGTGCCTAGGTAGGTGCACCCACACATGTGAGGTACCGTTTTCATCAAGACTTCTGTGGGAACGCGGGACGGTAGGCCATGTGTTGTTGGTGGCGTGTTTCAGTGGGTGAGCTGAGTGAAATGTGCAGGAAATGTGTTTTTTTGCCACATTTTGGACTTTGCTGGGGTTTCTGGGTAATAAATTCTGGGCCGATTTGCGCAAGTCAGACCTCTGTGGATTCCCACGGGTTTCCTCTTTTCGGAAATGCATGGAGTTCCCTGTTTTCCTTGGTGGCTTGGACACCCCCGAGATCCATATCTGTATGGTGTGCCCGTCTGGAAAAATCGTGAAATTCAGATGTCGGAAAACACTTGGGATTAGAGGTGTGTTCGGCTTTCCCCTTGGCGCCCATGTAGCTGTACCCACACATGTGAGGTACCGTTTGCATCGGGACATATGTGGAAACGCGGCAAGGTATGACATTTGTTGTGTTTGTGTGGTTTTCATAACGTTTTGACCCTATAACCTGCACAAGCCACCTACCCTTGAAAAGGTCTGACTGTGCTCTTTCAAAAAATGTATGATTGCCATTCCTCACCACATTTGTTTTCCTGATTTAGACATGCTAAGCACGTCTATTCAGGCCGTTGTCAGTCTAGAAAAATGGATACCTCTCATATGTGACCGCAAACGTATTCTGATGGCCATGGGCCAACCGTCTCATGCACAATATGACAGAATATAGGTTTCCGAGTTTGCCAATGAACGGCCATTTTGATGTAACAAGAATCGCCATTTTGATTTCTAACCATTGCTCATTGCTTTCTGTTCTTATTGCTTCGCAGTACATTTTCTGCTTACACTGCTCGACTGTAAAACATTGTTGTCTGCACGTGAAAGGACAAGGCCGCAGGGCCACAAGGATAACAAAAGTTCATTGAAACACAACGTCGGCAGCGCCAGGAAGAATGACCGGCTCCCTCCTGAATGTAGCCTTGAAGCAGAGCTGAAGGGCATTTAATCATTTTACAGCTGCCAGCGAGTCTCGTTATATGGTAGAATATGTTAGAATAAAGCAGCTAAAGGCTTGAATTATGCTCTTCTTACAGCCCCCCTTCCTGAGCCCCATTAGAGCGTGTCGGCTCCCAGGACACGAATAGCACCTCATTGATAGCAAGGTCTGGAATTCAACTCTTCCCCCGTATGTAGCTCGCTTCCAAGAACAGAAGCGCTGTGTTCTGTTCAACAACTGAAAGATGCCTCCGCACTCACAAATTGCAAATTGTTACTAGAATAGATATTTGAAGGTGTCATAGTTGTCGAAAGTGTCCATCATCACACCAAGTTCAAAGAAACCCAATAAAGGGGGGGTGTTAAACATGTCATAGCTGATTGTTTGATATGCATTTTGTATATATGTAACTGATGTATGTAATTCGCTCTCTTGCGTCCCTCGAGGTCTAGAAATACACCGAGACCGAGTTGGCCAACTGAGACTTTTGCTTAGCAATAAACCCTAGCTTTGGGAATACAACCTCGTGTCTGGCGTATCTATCGTGTGTGGTGACTCGCCTTGTTTCCATAGACGTAAGGGACCCCTAGGGGCCCCTTTCAAGATGGCACCCGAATAGGGACACTCCCCCACTTGTTCCATCGCATACATTGTAATTGAGTAAGGCGGAGAACGGCGAGGACGGGACGATCGAGCCGAGATCAAGAGGTGTTCAGGGCGCCCTGTAGAAGTGATGAGAGACTCCTTTGCAGATATGCACACATCTGTTAGGTAGAATTCTCTCTTTAGGCTGAATTTCCTAACCTAGTGAGTCCCCCAGCAGCTTTGATGGATTTCTGGAGTTTGTTTTTTTTCTCCTGCCAAGAGTGAGCCTCTTTTTTTTCCCACTCTTGGACATGATTTATGGTGTTCCTTTGATTGTTAATGTGTTTTATGGGCTATGGGGTCCTTTACTCCATAGGGTCTCATGTGTTTTTACTATGTATGTTACACAGCACCCTCTGTGGAGTAACACAGGGGTGTCATAGTGACCCCCCACCATAGACTCCATACCCTGGGACTGACTACTGTCTCCCAGGGCATGTAAAGTCACCATTGGCTTTACTAGTTCCAAATTATTAACAGACACCAGTACAAACCATCATATTGTGGATGTACTGGTCGGAGCAATTCAATTTCCCCCGGGGTCTGTTAGTCGAGGGGGCACATCTCCGTCCCCCCTGATCGAGTTTTGGCTGGTGGCAGTGGATACTACTTTTTATATTCGACTGCAAATATTTTCCTATGGGATTTTCCCATTGTTCGAGGCTACCAACTTTATTTAATTCTCATAGCCTCGAACATACCGCCGGTGTATTTAATTAATATTCATTCGCTGGTTGGTATTTTTTGCCAGGACTCGATTTAAAATGGCGTTTGTGTTCTCTTCTGTGACTCCAACCCAAGTCGAGCCCTTTGTTCCACTTTTTGGCAGGCTTCTCCACAGAAGCCTCCAAAAGTGGTGCCACTCTGTCTGGGTACCACAGGGGTGTGGGAGGGGGTTTAGGCACCCTGGACTGAGTTACCTTGGTAACTCAAGTCGCACTCTTGTGTGATTGGCCCAAGTGGTGAGCCGACAGGCTCACCACTTACCTTGTTTGATTGACAGCTAGGCTGAGTGAATGGGGGTATGCTGCATAAAAGCAGGGCTTTGGGGACTGGAACTTCAGAAGTCGCCACAGGACCTGAGAATCCGACGAGGGAGAAGCTGAGCCGACCTACCACGACGACACCACCGGTGGAGCCCTGCGGAACCGACTCACCACTTCCCGACGACAGAGAAGATCTCCCGGCTGGAGAGGCTTCTTCCCCTGACTGGTGGGCACAACAAGTTTACCTTCTTCTCTTTGCACCCCAGACCGGTCTGTGGTCGATTTGCCCGTGCCGAGCACCCCAAGAGCCGGATAGCCACTTACCACTGGACCGTGAACCAATGGACCACTCCTTGTACCTGAGAAACTCTGCAGCTGGTTTCTTCCCTGGCAGTGCAACAGACTCCTGTCTTCCTCCCCGACGAGATCCTCTCTTCCCCCGGACGAAGCACCGACTTGCATCCGCTGCCAGGAGCAACTGCCCCCGCTGGAGTATTCTCACCATTTTAAGGTACTGTGTCCGTCAGGCCTCCCTTTCTAAAGATTGCTACAAGGTAATAATAACTCCTTAAGCTTCTGGACTGGGCTGGCCGCCTTGACCATCTAACTGGTCCCTTTCTTTGGTCCAACTCCTTTTTGAACCGTTACAAGACTTTTGTGCACTGCAACCATGTGACCTTGGACACATTTCGGTTTGATCCTCTTAAAGCGGGTCCGGCCTACTGACTCTGAATTCACGGTGTTACTTTGCCTTCCTCTCTTGTTGTGTTCGTGAAAAAGTGTTGGGATCTGTTTCATTTGATTCTCTGCTTTTCTCTCCCTTTTTAAAACGAATTATTAGAGTGCCATCTACGGTAAACGCTCACCGCTGTCTGAAAATAAGTGGGGCTTTACTTAAGACTTGTCTAAATATTCTTTTAAGGGAGTGTATATCTTTTAGTGACCGTGTTTTTGAATTGCTTACTATTAATGCCTGTGTGTTTTTCTAGATGTGGTTTTAAATAAATAATTATATCTCTTTTACACCAAGTTCTGGTCAGTGTTTACTTGTTCTACTGTGTTCTTTTGACCTATTGTGAATACTCTGTATACTGCCTAACTCTTCTTGAGAAACATGTCTGGCTGCTCAGCCACAGCTACCAAGTGAATCTGTGTGGTACAGACTGCTACCAAGTGGGTTTACTGCCAAACACCTGTAGTCCTAAATCTTTTGCAGTGGTCCCAGAGGGAACTGCACAGGTTTCTGCCTAACAACATCTGATCCCTGATCGACGTGCCTTGCTAGAGAACAAGGAGGCAAGGGTCCCGAAACGAGGCGGAAGCCAAGAAACGCAGACACAACGTCATTGAGTGCGTCAGTATACAGACGACTTGTGTCCGAAAGGACAAATTGATTTATCAGGTGAGTCATTCACTGATTCAAAGTAATCCTGATATTGGTTGAGAGTTGACTTTGCAAAATCAAACGCCCTAGGTAAGGTTGATTAACCAGGGGGAATGTTGAAACATGCCTGGGGTATTGTCCACCCTAGCGGGGTTTTTCCGCTGTGGTAGACAATCTTTGGAAGATGGCCAAATTGTACCACCTGGAGGAACGCCGGCGTATGAGATGTATGTGAAGTATGGAGTGGGTGCGATAATATTCTGCGAGACTTGGCATATGCAGACCAGAAAGCAACAAGACCATCAGTGGCCGATTAATGGTAGTATTGAGATAGCAAGAATAGATAACTTGGAAAGGGTGTTGATAAGAAAGAAAGCACGTACTGCAGCATTTGATATCGTTAAGGACTGGAGAAGGGAAGCAATGATCCGATTTAGAAGTAGAGCGAAACATGCGCGCAGGCATAAATCAAAAGGTGAAGTAGCGGAAGAGAAAGAAGAGGAGGAGTGGACTTAGAGTCTAAGGAGGGAAGGTAGGCGTGACCAGTTGAATATAGAACAAAAATATACCCACAACGAGAATTACACATAGCAGATTAATTGATAATAAACATATCGACCCATACAAAACAAGGCCCAAGATCAGAAGTGAGGCCAGACACGTCAGTAACTAGTGCCCAAACCCCGCCCGTAGCCCAAGCTCTCCCTCCGGTAGCTCAAGCCCTCCCACAGCCACAGACCGCGCACGTAACATTTCCTATTAGCCAACCAGGCCCACAACAGACACTCCCTGTTCCCATTGTCCCATCCGCACGTCCTGCCTCAGACACAGACTTGGTACCGTCCGTTCCTCCCGGGGTTGAAGTTGAAACCACGGGGCCGAGAGGCGGGACTGAACAACGGGGATGCACGAGGGTAACTTGCATTGCGATCAGCAAAGAAAGGAAGGTGGAATTGCAGCAACAGGCAGAGATGTATATAGACGGGAATGATGCGACGGCAACATTGGCTTCGATATATGACTTCCGAAGAAGCAACGAAAGACAGGTAGTGTTGGAATGCATGGGTGAATATTTGGTGGAGAAATGGAAACAGTTAATTGGGAAATTACCACCACAGCGATTGTTAGATTTGAATGCATTAGCACGCTGTAGGGAGAGGGATGAAGAAGTGAGAGAACATGTATATGGACTTTTTGAACTTAAAGATGAATTAGATAATGATTATGCCGAAATGTTTACTACACCTGGGTACAGGAGTAGGGATATCGGGAGACATAGGAAGGAAACTGTAGAGCCATATATACAACAACGACATTCAATGTCGTCAGTACAGAGGGGCGACAAGTTGAATTTATGTATACGAAAAGCGTTTAGATGGATGTCAGATCCTAGTATTCCCACAATGGAGATACATGAGATATTTGATGAATATTCCATGCCCATGAAAAGAACAGCACTGCAGTCGATGACTGAACATCTATTAGACAAAGATATAAAAAACGATAAGGCCAGCCCACCCGAAATAATGGCAGTATATAAAAGAGTACTAGAACGAAGGACAGGAGAAACAGCCCTATCGCTTGATCTGGGAATATTGTTATACATGAGAGAATGGGGAGGGACAGTAAGTGGGGCATTTCCTATGAGAGAGGTCCCACCTACCTTTGTGCCCAAAGTAGAGGTTCCCGCAGCGGGCAATGTAGCGGCGCAGGTAACACCAGCCCATTATACCGCCCAATATGTGCATGTCCCCATTTCCAGACAGGAGGTGAACAACATAAAGCAGACGATTCCTGATATAAGAAAGAATCCTGCAGGGTTTTACATGGAAGTAGAGTCCTGCTTGCAATCATCCGTGCTTACCATGGGTGACATAGACCTAATATTCCCAGTGATCCTGCCAACAGACATATGGAAACAAATAAGAAAGGTGGATGACACAACGACCTTTGGCGCCACATGGGCGGACTTGATAATAGAAAACAGGAATAAAGCGGTTGGAGGAACACCGGGACCGAACCTGGTAGCATTACCAGCACGCATAGTACAGAAATTGAAAGAAATGGTCCCA
The DNA here is from genome assembly GCF_040938575.1 of Ambystoma mexicanum. NCBI lineage: Eukaryota > Metazoa > Chordata > Amphibia > Caudata > Ambystomatidae > Ambystoma > Ambystoma mexicanum. The sequence goes on from NC_090926.1 coordinate 1,047,115,139, forward strand.
GAGAAAAGAATTCAATGGGACAAATTGACTGCATGTGTACAAGGCAAGGATGAGTTAGCTATAGATTATTTCAACAGATTTGAAGAAGTATTTACAGACTTCAGTGGGCAGGATGTGAGCTCGGAAGTGGGAAAGAGGTTATTTGTTGACAAATATGTGAGGGGGTTAAAACTTCCAATCCAGAATCTAATAATGACATCAGAGAGTGCATGACAAGCAAAAACGCTGGGTGAAGTATTACACATGGCCCAAAATTATGAGAACAGAGTGACTGCGGATAAAGAGAAAGAGGAGAAGGACAGGGTAAATCTGAAAACGCGGGTACTACTGCAGCAAGTAGTAGGACATAATAGAGGGAGAGGGAAGGTAATTTGAATATGCATGGGGAACAGTGGGACCAAATCAGTGTGCGTATTGTAAGGAGGAAGGACACTGGCGAGTGCAATGTCCACATCTGCAGAACAGAAATGGGTCAGGTCAGAGGAGACAGCATAGAGGACACCAAGGCGCAAATGGACCAAATAGGGATAGTATGCAGTAGCACCACAATAATGGAGGTAATCAAAACCAAGCCCAAAACCAAAGTGCCCCTAACCAGAGTCAGGGACAGCAAAACCAACAGTATGGAAACCAGAGTGGGGGAAATAGAGGGAAGAGTGGGAACGTTTTCGATACACAGCCAAACACGTATTACAGTAACAGCAATGATTACACATCGGACGATGTGTTATTTCCCCAATAGGACCGCCCAGGACAGGGGTCGGAACCAGTGTCTATTCCCGTGAATCAGAGAGGACCCTACGTAGAAATGAGAGTCGGGAATGAGGAGCTTTCTTGTAGATACAGGAGCGCAAAAGTGTTCAATAGACCACCACTTGGTTCTGGATATACCACTGTCAGGGCAAAAGAATGTTTCCGTAGCGTTCGCAGGTACACCAGTCATAAACCCAGTGTCCCAACCAGTCCCAGTTACTATAGGACCATTCACTGAACATTGTCCTTTCCTTTTAACAGAAAATTGTGGGGATAACTTGTTGGGATTGAATTTGTTGAAAAAAATTTAGTTTCCGTTATACATTGCACGGCAGACGGGGTGTTCCCAACGATTTGGCCACAAGATGCCCCTGTGTCAGAATTCATGTCTGAAACTTTACCAGGAGAACTAAGTAAAGTGCCAACCTGTATATGGGCAATGCATGACAACGATGTAGGATGTTTGGAAATAGGGCCAGTAAAAATAATTTTGAAAGAAGGTGTTATCCTACCGCAAATTCCCCAATACAGAATTTCGGCTGAAGGTGAGAAAGGATTGAAGAGTATTGTTACAGTTTTGGTGAAATTATGGGTGATTGAAGAAATTACGGGCAGTACATGCAACAGCCCGATTCTTCCAGTTTATAAAAAGGGAGGCAATGAAGTACCATACCGTTTTATAATTGATTTGCACGCGCTAAACAAAGTAGTGGATCCACAATTTCCTTTAGTGCCAGATGTCACTACAATATTGACAATGATACCTGTTTCAGCAGAATATTTTAGTGTAGTTGGTCTAAAAAATGCGTTCTTCAGCATTCCAGTGGACAAGAACAGCAGATATTTGTTTGCGTTCACATTAGGAGGACGATCATTTACATTCACGCGGATTCCGCAAGGTTACACGGAAAGTGAGAGTATTTACAGTAGAGCATTGAAAGAGCAACTAGACATGCTAGACTTACCAGTGGGTTGCGTACTCTTACAATACATAGACAATCTATTATTAGTAGCTGACACAGAGGAGATTTGTAAAGAAAGCACTGTATTACTACTGTCACACCTAGCGGCACATAGCATAAAGCTAGTTTGAAGAAATTTCAATATAATCGAAAGGAGGTGGCCTATTTGGGCTACCTACTTTCGAAAGAAGGGAGAAGGCTAACGCCAGAACGCATAAAAAGTATTACTTGCATGCCTATTCCAAAGACACAGAAAGGAGTCAGAGCCATAATAGGCATGGCTTTATATTGCCGACAATGGATTGGTAATTTTGCGTTAATTGTGAAACCGATGGTGAATTTGACTAGAAAGGATGCGACTATGCCTTTACAGTGGGATGAGGAATGTCAGAAAGCATTTGATCAATTGAAAACTGCATTATGTTCGGCTCCAGCTTTGGGCACGCCGAATTATGAGAAGGTTTTTAGACTGTTTGTGTGTGAAAGTGAAGAATGTGCATTGGCGGTTTTGACACAGGAACAAGGTGGAAGAAATAGGCCATGCAGCTATTTTTCTTCTGCGCTGGACCCTGTAGTGCGCGCACTACCAAGATGTTTGCGATCTGTCGCGGCGGCTGCTGCGTCAGTGAAACAAACGGAAGGGATGGTATTGGGGCATACTTTAATTGTGATGGTGCCACATGCCATAGACGTTCTATTAAATAGAACGCAGACGCAACACCTCACCTCTGCTAGATTGACAAGATATGAGATTATCTTGTTCGCGCCCCATATCCAAATTATGAGGTGTAGCGCTTTGAATCCTGCAGAATGAATGCCACTACCCATAAAAGAAATTGGGGAGAATAAATCACCCCCCCCATGATTGCTTAATGGTCACTGAGGAAGAAACCAAGGGGAGAGTTGATTTAAGTGATACCCCACAGAAAGAGCCAGATGGAGAGTTATTTTGTGACGGCTCATGTTTCAAATTACCTGATGGCACGACAACTGCCGCGTACGCTATCACTACCCTAGAGAGCGTTGTAGAAAGCAAAAGAATCCCCTACAACTCTGCACAAGCCGCAGAGATAATAGCATTAACCAGAGCCTGCGAGATTTCTGAAAACTTGAATGTGAATATATATACTGATAGTCAGTATGCTTTTGGGGTGGTTCATAACTTTGGTCGACTCTGGGCTGAGAGAGGGTTTTTGACATCACATTGTGCCAGAATTCAACATGGCCCTTTGATTGTACGATTGCTGTCTGCACTCACGCTTCCAAAACGCCTAGCAATAGTGAAATGCGAGGCACACAAAAAGGTAACATGCAAAGTAGGAGAGGGAAACGCATTTGCAGACAGAATTGCGAAACAAAGTGCCACTGATTTAAATACCAAAATGTTGACGGTTCAGTCTGAGGAAGTACCCTGTATGATAGAAAATGGAGTTTTCCATTTTGCACCAACCTGTCAAAGAAATGCAGGCCAAAGCTACGGCCGATGAAATACAAGGGTGGGCAGAGGGCTCTGCTGAGTTAGATCTGGAAGGTTGTTGGGTGGACAAGGGAACTAGATACTGGATGTTGCCAAATTCATATGTGACTGCAATGGTCACAATGGCCCACAGCCCTACCCACATCTGTGCAAAAAAGATAATACAGCACCTATCCACAGAATGGCAGAATGTAAACATAAAGAAGAATGCAGAGAGGTTGGTGCAGAACTGTATCACGTGTTTACAACACAATGTGGGAAAGGGAACAGTGACTCCAATAGGCAGTTTTGGCCCGCCCTCTATGCCTTTTGAGGTGATCCATTTTGATTTCATAGAGATGGAGAGATGCCAAAATTTGAAATATGTCCTAGTGATGATTTGTGCATTCAGTAAGTGGGTGGAGGCATACCCCTTAAAAAAGACTGCACAGCAATGAGCACGGCAAAAGTAATGCTTAAAGAATATTTTTCCCGTTTTGGCTTGCTCCGTGTCTTATGGTCAGATAATGGCCCGCATTTTGTGGGTGCAGTGGTGTTATAGAGACGTGCGGCATCAGAGTTCAGCTGGTCTTGTGGAGAGGCACAATGGGATTCTCAAGTCAAAGATCAGTAAAATATGTGCGGGAAGCAAGTTGAGTTGGGTGGATGCATTACCAATAGGGCTATTATGCATGCGTACGTCTGTACAGGCTAAAACTGGGCTCTCCCCGTACGAAATCGTAATGGGGAGGCCGGCAAATGTTTGGTGCGCACCTCAGCCAAAACGACTTAGAGAGGTAGAACAGCCTGTGCTTAGTACTTATTGTGGCCTTTTAATGCAGAAATTGTGTTTGATTCATCAGCAGGTGCAGGAGGCATCACCAGTGAGATACACCGGTCCGGGGCACGCGCTGGAGCCAGGAGACTGGGTGCTGCTTAAAATTTTTTGAAAGAAAGTCATTGTTAGCATCCAGGTGGCACGGCCCCTATCAAGTACTCTTGGCAACGCAGACGGCGATATGGGTGGATGGACGGAAGTCGTGGATCCATGCCACCCATGCCAAAAAGGTTCCAACATCACTGAAAGACTTGCCTGACCCAGACGACCGGAAAGAGGCAGCAGTCCCAGAAACAGAAGAAACTGTTGCCAGTAAGCAGCCACCAAATCTGCCCAAACGAGAAGTGAAACTCGAAGCAAAGCCTGAGACGACTGCCAAAAAAGGGGAAGGGCAAAGAGTGCCCCAACGTTGCCCATCAGAATTGACATCACTGTTGGCCAACACGAAATCTGCCTTGCAAATACCAGCAGAAACTAAACGTGCACCCCTTTGGCGCCCACCAGCACTTGCCAGCTCGCCAAAGATCGAATCTGCATCACTGGCGCGCCGCACACCAGCACCTGCAGTAGCGCCACAGGCCGACTTTGAGCCTGAATCTGGAAGTGCACCGGCACTGTTCACGGATCACACGATACCAGGAGTGAGGGGATACAATTTGCAGCCAAGAAAGACAAAGTGATCCACAGTTCTTTGGTGTTTATATCAACCTCTGGTTCTGCTCATGGACGGAGAAGAAACTAGAGGTGTAGAGGAGAGAAGCGTGAGAATTGTGCAAGTCGGACAATTCAAGACTTGCGGCTCCTCGGTGCGATCATAAAAAGTACATGTGTCTGGAACCAGAGCGGACAAGCTGGGCGCACATGGTACTAAGGCAATAAGATAACTGATCAAGAGTCCTCTGAGCATTATGAGAAAGAACAAGTGATCTTGTCAACAAAAAAAAAAAAATAAGCAAATTCAGGCTGTAAAGGACTGGCAGAACTGAACTGTGACAATTCCGCTGAACTTATTGACATCAGAGCAAGCGCAACGAAGAGAGATATCCACGACGAACTGTAATAAGGAAGAAGAAGGACGATGAGAAACATGTCGGGACCGGTTCCAGCCTCCTCCTGCACCACTGCTGAGAATGAGTCAATTATAAAGACTGTAAGCTTAAGAAAAACGCATGGTAAAAACAATTGTGTGCTGGCACTGACTATAATTATGTGCTTTATGAGCGTGGTAGCACCAATAACGACAGCCCTAGTATTATGGTATGTGGAATCGATACACCCATTAGAAATGTTTTTACCAATAGTTAATATATCCACTACTGAAAGCCCAGTTCAGGTGATTACTTATACCCTGCCCCCAATGGAAGAAAGACATGTGGAAGGGTTTGGGAACAACATGTTGTTATTAATTATGAACATGACACATGCAATTCTGAAGAAAACAAATTGCTGGGTATGTGCCCATTTACCAGAGCATGCTGGGAAAGGAATAGGTTGGTATGTACAGCCATTACCATTACGTTCTGCATGTAGTGCATCTTTAAGTGCAATGTTCTATGGGAAATGGAATAAGAGTAGTATAGGTCAATTAGACAGAACCAACATGAATGAGTTTGAGGAAATAATAATGAAGCCTGTGGTTGTTCCATATTCCATAAAACACAAGTAATGGCCCCAGAGCCCACGAGGGAAAGTACGCGAAAGATAACACGACAAAATAGACGAGATAGATTGTCCCCACCAGAAAAAAACATCTGTGATGACGTTTCGTGTAAGAACAGACGGGGACAAAGATGCTATCCCCCGTTCTTACACGGTGAATTATAGCCCAAGAACTGTCCCTTTTTGTCTAAAAAAGAAAGATTCCTTTTCAGTCGGAACATATACTGGATGCATGAATACAGTGGCATTGAAATGGGAAATAGAACCAGTATATGTGGGAGATCCAGTTTATTTTATATGTGGAGAGAAAGCATATCCTTGGTTGCCCAGTAAATGGGGAGGTACATGTTACCTAGGTCTACTGTTCCCAGGAGTATTCCTCTTAGAAGCAGCAGACATGGGCAGACTATCCAGAGCTAGAGTCGAAAGGACTAGCAAGGGTGTTTTGATAGCGACTGACGTAGCAAAATCATTCAATCCATTCTTGGGGCAGATAATGAACTCCCATAATATAAGGCAGCTGTCCAGAATACTAAAAAATACCATAAACACAACGACAGATATACTATTTAACATGACGTTGGAAGAAAGAGGAATCAGGTTAATGATGCTGCAAAATAGAATGCCTCTCGATGTGATCCTGGTTGATCGTGGGGGAATTTGCAAAATAGTGGGATCAGCGTGTTGTGTATATGTAGATGACCATGCCCCTACAATCTTTGAAGCAATAAAGAAAATGCATGTCCTAAGTTCCAAACTCCCTACTGGAGAAGGAAGCTGGGGAATAGGATCTTGGTTTTGGGGAATACTGCGTTCTTGGGGATGGAAGTTGTTTTCAATATTAGTAGTGGTGTTTGAAAATTCATAACGCGCTGTTGTTGCATACACTGCCTACCAATAGTTTGCGCTGAGGTAACTGAGGGATGTACTAAGGGATTTATGCATATGATGACAAAAAAAAAAAACAACTCATGGTCGGGCTGACCAAGACACAAATGAGAAGTAAACAGTAAAAGAATTGATGGCTATAGATATTTTCCCGCTTTTTCCCCAATCTATGGCATTTTCCCCTACCTAGTTGTTTCACGACCTGCGCAAATCACCCCTTCCTAAACTTGGAATCTTGTCTACTTTTCAGAAATGCATGCCTTTCTGTCCTCCAATTTGGCTTTCTTACCCTTTTCTTCCATTCCGTCCCCATGCATGTCCAATTGGCCAAAATGGCCAAAATCGCCCACCTCTCACAAAACGGTTGATAACCACATCAAAATAATGTTATTTCGTTTCCACTCAACCTGTTCTTGAAAGCCAGGAAATTGGGGAATTCAGCACAGCAAGCCATTTGTTCCTAGCTCTTACAAGGAAAAAAACCACAGGCTTCTTTCTACATCATTTTATTCGCATTTTTTTGAAAAAACACAACATTTTCGCCATTTGTGGTTATTTTCTCTCACCCCCCTACAGCGACCTAGGATTCCTGGGTCGCGTTACGACCGACTACATGGGGGAAAAAAAGGGGCCAGATTTGGCTGAGATATCTCATGTAACAAAAAAGTCACAAGGCATTGAATTGCCACATACCGAAATCACCAAAAAAAACACCTTGGCAATGGGGGGAAATACATATGGCACTTAAAGGGTTAAAGGGTTAAAGGAGAAAAATATATTGTATTTGACAGCTGCCTGCTAGATTGTACAAATGCCTTAATGTGTCTATACATTAAGAGGTAACATATGCAGGGAGCAATTGGTGAATGTGTCTCGTATTACAAGGCACCAACCTGAAAATCCCTGCCAGCTGTTTCCACCTCCATAATACATTTTCATGGTCTGCTCAACCGATGCTGGGCAAAGTGCCTGCTGGAAATCCACTATTTTCAGCAGCTTTACTTTTCAGTGTGTCGACTTTCAGTAAGATATCCAGTTTCTGTCAATTTGTGGAACTTGTGTTCCTTGCTGAAACCCAGTACTATAAATATCGAAGGGAATTGTTATTCCCTGCTATTAATCAAGCCTAGAAAGTTGAACAGATGTCAATGTACAGTATATTCTCTGGCAAACATTTCAGTCTAGCTGATGACGGACAGTGTGACAGTCCAGGATTTTCAACAAAGTACTGCACATACCACTTTGAAGACATGGAAAGGAAAAGAAATGTGTGTTCGATGATCATTCAGGTGCCTGAATGTACATCGTCTGTGGCCATGGAGAAACATGGTTTCATCAAATCGGTTGAACATCTGGAATCAAGGGGAATGCAATTCGACCTTATAACCACTGGCAGGCACGTTTCAATAGCCAAGACCATGCAAAAGCAGTTTCCACACATTCGGCATCAATTTGATGTAGGGCACGTTGCCAAATCAGTCAAAGAAATTACAGCTGCTTGTAAAAAAAGGGTTCAGAAAATATACATATATATATATTTAAATGTGTTTATTTTAAACCAGCACACAGATGACAGCATGATCAGTAACAGACAACAAAATATAACTGTCAGTGTAAAACAGAGTCTTCTCGGCCCCCCCGCCCATATTATGAGGCATTGTGATCCGGTTAAGTGTGGCTAGGGTCTGGCTGTTCGCAGTTCGACTAGAGGGCCCTTGCAACAAGCCACGGTTTGTAGGTTAGCGCCGGGATGTTCTGGTCATAGTCCAGGAAGGGCTCCCAAGTGTTCGTAGGAAGCCAGCTTTGGCTGCAGTGATTTTCTCTGCTATTAAAATGTCCCAGAGTTTTAGCCACCAAAGAATTATCAGGGGGCCCTCTCCAGATTTCCACGTGCGCACTTCTGTGATCTTCACGGCCAGCAACAGTTACATTATAAGAGTAGCAGTTCTGCCGGCCCTCGGATAGATGCCCAGGATCGGAACCTCCAGAAGGACGGATTCAGGATCCAGCAGTATCACCATCTGGGTTATGTCTTTTATCATGGCAATACATTGGGACCAGAACTCCTTCATTGTCGGGCATGTCCACCACATGTGAAAATAGGAACCCGGGAGACCACAGCTGCACCAATACAGGGGATCCAATGCCCAATGAAAGTGGTGTAAACACATCGGGGGGTAGTACCATCGTAGGAGCAACTTGTGAGCGCATTCTCGGATGGTGACGCAAAGGGAAGAAGTGTGTGTCCTCGACCAGGTATCTACCCAGGACTGGTCCTCTATGGGGGGCCCCAGGTCCGCTTCCCACTGTGACATATAGGGGGCCCTAGCAGTGAGTGGATTTCCTTGCAAGAGCTTGTAAAGAGCGGAGATCTTCCCTTGCTATGGTAAGACTTTGATGGTGAGTTCAGGGGAGCTGGGGGCGCGTAGCGCTGACAATGGGGTCGATGGGTGGGAGCACCAATGTCAGAGTTGGGAGTATATAAACCTATCTGTGTATGCCAGTTGGAAGACAGCTTTTCATTGCTCGAAGGAGCGGGTCTGGTCTTCCTCGAAGAGCTGACCTAGGGCTTCAAGTCCTCCAAGTTCAAGGGGCCGGATCCCGGCGAAAAGGCTGGGTTGTGGAAGATTGGGGAGGAGGGGCCTAGACACTCAGGATTCCCTTATATTGCAGAGCCCAGTCCCAGGCTTTCATGGTGTGTTTGGTGGAAGAGAGGGTTCTCGGCCAGGTCCAGCGCATGGGAGGGGGAATATATGGGAGAAAACGTAGGGGGAGGGGCAGGCAAGATTATTCTATCTCCACCCATTTTGGGCGCCCCGAGGTATTGGTATATATAGGTTGAACATGGGCTAGTTGTGCTGCTATCTGGTATTTCCGAAGGTCGGGAACCCCCAATCCGCCCAATCTGGGGCCACTCATCATGATCCACTGAGGGATGATTTCCTACCCTTCCAAATGAACCTGAACATTTGCCTCTGCAAGCGCTGCAGTGGCGGCAAAGGGATTGTGGTGGGCAAAGATGAACAGGCATAAAGGAAACGTGGAAGCAGGTTCATTTTGCAGGCGGTGATACAGTCAAGCAGTGAGGTCTCCTGCGAGAGCCAGCAGTCAAGATCTCTCTCCAGATATCTGAAGAGTGAGGAAACGTTATCCTGATAGACGTCCCGTGGACGGGCACGAATTCGGACCCCGAGGTAGGGAATATCCTTTTCACTCCATTGTATTGGGCATAGCGCTTCCAGGGACTCCCGCTCCCCCGGCCTAAACCCAATTCCCAGGGATACTGACTTTCCAAAATGTATGGTGAAGCCCGCTACTCTCCCAAACATATGAATCTCAGCGAGGGATGGCTCCAGGGGAAGCAGCGATATTTGTAATAGATAGCAGGACATCATTGGCACAGAGTGCAATATTGTGTTGGGAGGGGCCTACTTGGAGGCCCTTAATTTGTGAGTTTAGGCAGATTCGTTGGGAGAGGGGTTCCATGACCAGGGCAAAAAGAAGGGGGTAAAGAGGGCATCCCTGTCTAGTTCCACAGGTCAAGGGAATCAGGTCAGATAGGAAGCCATTAACTCTAAGGAGGGTCTTTGGGGACTGGTAGTTGGCCAGGACGAGCTTTTGGAAGGTCGGGCCAAAATGAAAGGATTCAAGGGAGAGCCGTAGGAAAGTCCAGTCCACTTTATCAAATGCTTTGGTGGCATCTAGGACCAATAAAGCAAGCTGCTGCAGGTCCTGGTTTGCAATGTCTATGAGGTTCAAGGCTCTGCGGATTGTCCCCAGATGACCGGTGCAGGATGAATCCCGACTGATCTGGGTCGATGATGTCAAGAAGGACACTTGCCAAACGGTTTGTCAGGATTTTTGAATAAATATTGGCGTCTAGGTTTAGAAGTGAGATGGGCCTGTATGAGCCATTATCCCCAGGATCTTTCCCCGGCTTGAGAATGAGGACCGTGATGAACTCCTGCATGGAGGGGGCGATGGATCCCGAATTAGCAAAATAATTGAAAAAGGTTTTCAGGGGAGCTATCAATTGGGGGCGGAAGGTTTTGTAAAATCATGTTGTAAACCCGTCTGGGCCCAGGGCTCTGGGTTTGAGACTCTTAACGGCTGCGTCGACTTCCGCACGTGACATAGGGATCTCAAGGCTCTCCCTTGCGTTGTCTGTGAGGTAGGGTTGCACCTTGTAGATAGTCCTGCTGGTCCTCCTGGGTTCTTGGAGATGCCGACATTACATTTGAGAGGTGGGCGACCGCAAGACATAGTTTGTCCCGCTCTGCATACTGGACTATGCCGTTGGGATCGCGAAGGCCCAGGATAGTATTTTGTCTCTTTGCTTTGGTGAGTTTATCCACTAGCAATTTATTTACTTTATTGCCTTTGGCATAGTACCCTTGTTTGATTTTCGTCAGCAGGTGTGCTGTAGCTTCCACATAATGCACCTCCAACCTTTTCCGGGCGGCCTGTATGGCCCGATTGGATTTCGGGGATCAACCAGTGCATTTGTGGACAGCCTCAGCCTTGTGGACTTCATTCTCCAGGGTAATGCGAGTTGGCTGCCTGAGCTAATGAAAGGCTGCACCCTGTACAATTAGTTCTCCTATTACCACGGCTTTCATGGCGTCCCAGGTATTAGCTGGAGATGTGTCCTCATTCAGGTTTTCCTTGAAGAAATTCGTAATGGGTTTTGCTATAGAGTCTCTTACTGACATGTCATGTAGGACGGGGTCATAGAGGTTCCATAGGCACCGGGGGATGGGGCCAGGGTCGTGGGCCCAGAGCGTCAAAGCAACCAGAGCGCGGTCGGAGAGCACCCTGGGGCCAATGATGACATCATCCGCGAAGGCAAGGATCTGGGGGGGGGAGGACAAAAACAGGTCAATCCGGGAGAAGGTTCTGTGTATGTAAGAATAAAAGGAATAGTCCCTTTCGTTGGGATAGATCACTTTATACATTTCGACCACGGCCAGTGTCTGGAAAAGGTGGAGAATCCCTGTCGCCAGTCTACCGTCTCTGGCGGTAGAGGAATGCAATCTGTCCTTGAGCGGGTCAGAGACAACGTTAAAGTCCCCTCCGATGATAATTTGGCCCTCGATGAATGGAAATAGGGATTCTTCCAAGTCTCTGTAGAACCCCTGCTGTTTGCCGTTTGGCGCATATGCTGATATGAGGGAGTAGAGTTGTCCATAAATCAGGCATTTGACCGCCATGAAGCATCCCTCCGGGCAACGCAAGATTTCCAAGATTTGTGGTTTTACACCTTTCGCGAAGAGGATCACAGTGCCCCCTTTCTTTGTGCCATTGGAAGGCAAAAATTACAGCAGCAAAAAGCTGCTACGAAGCCGGGAGAAACCTGCTGGGATTAACTGGGTCTCCTGCAGGAAAACTACAGAGGATTCCCCGTCTTGTAAGCGATTCAACGTAGATTTTCTTTGACGGGGAGTTTAAGCCCCTGACGTTTAGCGTGACAAATTTCAGTTTCTGGTGCGGAGGGGGTGCATCCCGGGTTTCCAGGGAGACCCCAGGATAGGGGTTGGGTAGGACAGGGCTGAGTCATTGTCCGACGGTGTGTTCAGAATGAGGTAATCATGTGGCTGGGGTTTTATCAGAACTCTCCAACGGGAGAACAGAGTTCACAACATGGGCTTTCAACGGGAGGTTACTATGCTATCCGGGGGAGCTGGTTTCTTTTGGTCGGACTTCCCCCTTGCCAACTGGGCGAATATCGCCAACAAGTAATCAGTCAGTAACATTCCACTCCAAGGGAAAATTGTTGTCATGCACCCTGGAGTTGGGCATGGGCCCTGCGAAGCCCGCAGCAGCATGATTTTCGTTTCTTTTTCCGGAGTGATCTATTTTCGATATGGTCATTTTGCGTTCCTGTTTCTCTGCACTCTTGTCCAGGCCAGACGTTTTGACTTTATGGGAGAGCCGCCGGAGTCCTGCGGCTTAGGATTGACCTGGGAGTCTCCCGCCCCTCCAGTGGAGAGTTTCTTTGTAGGTGATTTGAAGAGCCATTGGGAACAGCCACCGGTATATTATCTCTGTGCTGCTCACTGGGTTCATAGGTTAATTTGGTCCGGTTGGAGTCTAGGGTCCCTCTGAGCTAGTGCAAGCCCAGGTGGTCGGGCCAGAGTATTACAGGCAGGATCCAGGACCCTGACTGAGGCAGTGGAAAGCTGATTATTTGGCTGGATGGGGTGCCTCAGTCGGGGCGGCAGTGACGGGCGTCCGGGACTGCAGTGCTTGTGTCCCCAGGTGCTTGGTATGGGCTTGCCTCTGTGTGTGGGCTCCGACGGTGAGCAGCGCCGGGGAGCAGAGAGGGGCAGGGGGGCGGGACTGCACTGCCCAGGACGCCCTCCAGAGAGTGAGGCAGCCAGAGATGGCAAGCAGGAAAGGGGGTCGGGGACGAGCGGCTCAGCTGTTTCGGTCCTCTTGGTAATGGTGGGCAGCTCATGGCGGTGCTCCGTCTCACATCGGCTTACTGCATTCTTCCAGAGGCAGGTTCCGTTTCTCCGGTCCTGCTGAGATGAGGAGGTGGGGCGCCTGACAGGCCAGCGTCTCTCCAGGCAAGCGCTGCCTTAGCTGCAGGTTGTTGCCGGCAATAGCGAGCACCTCAGATGTTGTGCCCGGGTCCACCGTCTGCCCTCTTAGTTTTTCCAAGCCGCAGGCACTCCAGGAGCTTCAGAGGCTGCGGGCTCTGGGCCGGGACAACAATAAGGGCTCAACTCAGCTCCAGCAGCTTCCCTGATTTTCCGGTGACTGAAGAGATATTATTTAGCTTAAGATGACATCAGGAAGCATATATTATGAAGGTGAGTTGCGGGCTTCACACGGAGGCCTTCAGAGGCCATGCCAGGCCATGCCCCCTTCAGAAAATATTTTAAAGTGGTGTCAGTCTATCAGCAACCATCTTTGGTGGAGCTCCAAAACTTGTGATGGATCTGTAGAAATTCTACTTTAAAAATGGCATTCATTGAGGCACCATTGTTCCAACGTACACTCATGGACAGAATACCAACATTTACACGTATGTGCACAAGGACCTTTATCGAAGGAGCAGGAACGCAAGAATAAGTGCTTGGTGCCATGTTCCCCTCCACACAAAGCACTTGAGAAGATTGTGTACAATAAAACACTTTCATGAGACCTGAAGGGGCTCACAGAATTCTGTCAAACCAGAGATTTGGAGGTGTTCCATAATATGTGCCTAAAGTACAGGCCCAAAAGGTTGCATTTTGGCATAGACATTATGGAGGCCAGAACAAGACTAGCTGTACGTGCGCACAACGAGAACATTGGAAGGGAACAAGCAAAATTGCAACAACATTTGGGATGCTTCATTACCTCATGGCATTTACAAAACTAGGCAAACAATAGGTGGGCAAGCCAATATACCAGGTAATGGAATTCGAATTTGTGAAAGATCTGACATTGACTGTGATGGCCATGCATACTCATGGAATCGATCCTGATTTTGTTCCTAGGACATATACAATGCCACAAAACATTGCAAACGAGCCTTGTCCACCGAAAGCGGAACTTGTTGAAAGGTTGACTTCCAGATTTAAATGATTTGTAGCTGTCTTCAAAATCTGCTCACAGTAATATTTTCATGTTCCCCAATGTTTGGTAATTGTACAGAAACAATTGAATGCTATTACACTCGCAATTTCAATGCTATAACATGTATTACAAAGTATTTAATTACGCCGATTTAATTTGGTTTATGATTCATTAATATATATCTTTTACCTTTTCTTCATTTATATGACTGATCCTCTATTGAGAAGACTGGGGTTGCTATTGGTACTGCACTGCCCACTTGGGATGCAGAAATACTGTTATGCAAATGGATATTTGCCATCAGTCAAAGGTACATTGAGGCTTGGTGTCGGTGAAACCCTCTGCCAGACCCATACCACATCCACACATGCAGTGCAATGCACTTGCGTTGATGGCCTATAGTAGGTAGGATTTTCCCAGTAATGATAAATCGCCTCATCTGTGTCAACCCCATAACTTCCAGAACTTTTTGCTTTACTGGTGTATTATTTTTTCTTATACCTCTGTGAGTGGGAAACTTTTTACAAACTCACAGAATGTTTTAGTCTTTTGTTGGGTGTGATTTTTTGGGCTCTCCATAGCGCCTGTATTGTCTTTTCAAATGTATCCTCTTCGGCAACATTTTGGTAATAAGTTCATGTCGTTGAGGTTGCCCTAACTGCTCCACTTATAACTTTCTCTGGCTAAACTAAAAAGAACTACAGTTCCCTAAAGGTAGAAAGTATCTTTTGCTCTCTTTTGGTGATAGTTAGAATCCCTGTTCTCATTTTTAATAAATGTAACATTTAAGTTACGCAGGCAAACTAACATTAATAGCAGGTGGGAGTACTTTGTTGAACACTTCAACTTATGTGAAAGGCCCACCAAGAATTCACTAGGGGATTCAAACTGTCCTCACATCACAAGAAATCATGCTCCCACCTTTCTGCAAAGTATATAAAAGTTTAGTTTAGCTACCTTAGAAATGTTCTGCTATTCTGGAAAGTATATATAAGGTCATTTGGCTCGCCTGTGAATTGGTTCTGCCTCTTCCACAAAAGTAATGTTGTTGGTTTCACTTTATTATTCCTGCAAGGATAATTGTGTAAGTGTCCCCCCAAACCAGGTTTTGCTTCCCCTGATTTGATGTTCGCCTGTTCAGATAAATTCTGCCTTAGGTTTTTCCTACATAGAATAGCTTTGGGTCATTCATACAGTGTAATACTGGGTTTTGCTTTGCATGGCCTGTTTTAGACAGACACAAAAAGAGTATTAGGTTACACTTGCCTTTCAGTTGCTTATCGTATCGGTTTTACTTACCTTGAGTGTAACTGTGTTATCCTATACTAAGTTGGAGTTATTGCTTCCCTTAGTCTGTGAACTGAAAAGCAACTGTAATTGAATATTACACCCCAAGGTCCAACGCATCTAAAATGAATAAATTGGGATGATGCAGACTGTTGAGACTTGAGTATCATAATGTATTGATGCGCTGAGGAATGTTTTTAATGTTGTTTCTTTACACAGTTAAGGTGGTATATCATTTTGGGTTTACTTTTTATTGCTATCTCTATTTTTACTTTAGCTCCTACTTGATATGGTACCAGGTTATTTTGTTATTTTGCCATTTTGTTAGTTATGTTATCTGATCTTAAGCATTATTCTATTTTTAAGTGTTCTTCTTTTTATGTGTAAAATCTATTAAGTAATAATAATAATTATTAAGTAGCATTAAATAAATTGTTGTTATCCTGAAAAAAATATATAGGTTCATACTGTGCCTAGTATATGAGTATCGCTAGATCAGAAAAATGTATTGTCCAGTTCATTAGACTGTGTGATTTCTCGCTGAGCGTCACGGTACAACGGATAGGGTCTACTACCATGGTATTACTGAAATGATATGACAGAGGCAGGGAGGCTGTTCCAGAGGGAAGCCCCATCCGAAGAAAGAGATCAGCCACCAACACGCTGCTTGGAGAAGTGACTTACCCTTAGGGGAGAATTACTTTTGTTCCTGGATGACCCGGCAGTGAGCAGGACGTCTTTCAAAGCAACCCCAACTGCCTGGCCTGCATTCAGGAAACAGAGGTGACATTGTGGTGCGGGCGAATTGGGTGGATCTGTGCCCCGGACTAATTGTAGTTGGGATTCTTCACGTTGTGCACACGTTGTGCTCGTGCACTTACTCTCCGCGTTGTGCTTGTGTCCGACTGACTCCTCATGTCCCGCCCCACTGTCTGAACACACTTTTCGTAACAACAACCTGCACTGCTCTTTAATTCAATTTGAATTTACACGCCCATTTTTCCTTCTTTCCTTGAAGGTGTGTCCTGATACTTGACTCCCACCCTCCGGGCATAGCGACGCCGCCGTACGCGGCACAAAATTCACTGACCCAGCGCACCCGCGCGCGCACCGTGAAGTACTAAGAAGTACTGTTGACTGTTCACGGTGCAAGGGTGCGCTGGGCGCAGTCATTTTTCAAATTGAAGCACTATCTGTGATTGCCTGTTATTATCTGTGAGGTAATTCAGTGGATTGGTTTTGTATGTTTTATCAGCCACGAGTGTAAATTAGTGGGAAACGCTGGCTGTGATAATTGGTCTCGCACCTATATGGTGCGGGGGGGTAACAGGGTATTACCTATGAGGGTGCAACTGCGTACATAACTTTCACTGCATGTTGAAAGGTTGTCTATTGACTACTTGTGTCTAGCCCCTTGACTTCGGGGAGTTCCTGGTGTTAAAAACCTCTACACATGGTTGTGGGTGTATTCTTATGGCGTGATGACAGCCATAGTCCATTAGGCTGCTCTAAGTGCACAGAAAAGACCTTTTGAAATCACAGAGGTCCACAGCTCTGCACTTAAAAAGTAGTGGATGGCTATATTGAAGCTATACATTACAACTAGCTCTGTTGTGCAATCATTACACTGTCATATGTATGAAGAATTTTGTACACTGTTGACTACTGCAATTTACTAATACGGTGAAGGTCTACCTTTGGGACCTCTTATAACACCATTCTCTCCAATCAAGGTTGCGATTAAAGGGTGCGAACTACCCGAGTCCTTAAATAGGTTACTCTCTGCATAGTGGTCACCCTCCTTGTAAACCGGAGGGAAAACGTGCACTTTGCAAAAAACAAATCAAAGTAGAAACTACCACTCTCTCTCCCATTGTGGAATCTGCTAATATGGATCTTGCGCAGTGTGGGCAAAGCATCTTTGCTCAACTGAACCCTGCATCAGCAAATGACACAATCTGTCACGAAGTGGCATTTGCATATGCACGTTCACAAGAAGAAGCACCACAGACCACTTCTCTCAACCTGAATCTTCCCTACACTCAAGGGGGTTTAGCCCGTACGCATCACTCGAGCAAAAGCTTCTTGATTATGAGGATGGATGAGCCCATTGGTTTAGGGGAGAGCAATCTTGATCCCTTGAACACCTCGCCCTCTGATAATTCGATCCTTGCTCTAGCAGTCCTTGCTGCCCTTGAAAAACGCATGCGTTTATCGGACGGACCATCAACACCGGTCACAGTTCCTGCACACAAAAGGGCTGATGTCGACCTACACTGCAAAGAATCCATCCCGTTGGACCTGTCTAATATTTCTGCTAATTCACTGTCCACGAAAAACCCTACCATCACTACGGATTCTATCATAGAGGTCCCTTGCATTGTAAATCCTATGCCCCCTTCATTGGTAGCAGGCGTTGTTTCTTCGCCTACACCTATTCCTCAGGTCCACGCTTTGGGCTTTGACCTTCTTGATCCAGCTGTTGATATGCAGTCACTTAAGGCATCTTATCCGGTTCTATCCCAGATCTTAAATCTATTGGACCGAGAACATGATTATACTCATTACGAACTCAGAGACTGCAAATCTTCTCTGAATCAAACCCCCCTCTAACTGAATAAATTAGAAGGTTATATCTTTGCTGATTCTATTCAGGCTGATGGTGCACCTCTGCCAACTATAGGGAGTGCCCCCGTGGGCAGTTATATAAATGTGAAGGTTGATTCAGTGAGCAGTGCCACTCAAACAGAACACAAAGAACAGGCAGCTTGGACCGTAGAAAAGCAGCTATCTCAGCTGAAAACCTACTCATTCCTGCAATCTTTTGCACAAATAGTGGCTGTTCCCCTGTCTCTTCTTCCCAACCTATACTCACGCATGCGCAATTGTGTGAAATGGTCACTAAGAACACTGAAAAAATAGACCAACTACTCTTTTTTGTCCAATCGAATCCATTAGACCATCTTAATGGCGGTGAAAATTGTCAAGCTGATGCCGAGTTGGAATCAATATTTCATCCCGACAGTCCGTCGGCTCTCACAAACCTGTTTACGGAGCCTTCTTTTGTGACACCTCCTCCGACAGTTAAGATTAAAACAAAGAGCGAGTATTCTGCTGGCGCAGGACAATTTTTTGCCTCGCAAAAGGAAAAGCGTCTTTTTCTTAGAGCCCTAAAAAGGAAGGCCGTATGTAATTCCCTTCAACCGGTGGCCAAATCACTTGAACCAAAATTAAATAAAAAAACAAAAAAAGCCACCATAATAAAAATAACAAACAAAAAAAAAAAAAAAATTGGAAATGGAAGAAAGCATTCTTCCGTCACAGAATGTGAAAACGAACTTCCAACATAAGCAAGGTCCTGAAATAGTGGATACTCTTGAAGTCACTAACAAGGACCTACAGTTTTCCACTGGCAAGAAAGCCATGGAGATGGCTCACAAAAGTTGTAAAGGAACGAGTAACTTGAATTTGGGCGCGCCTTCGGGGGCACCACCCAAGACACCGGGAATTGTCCAAACTCAGTTATCAGCCTTTTTCAAACCTATAGTACACAAAAATGCACAACCAGCCCAAGGAGCAAGCCAAGCCAGTGTCAATATCGAAGTGTCGCAAAATCTTCAACCTCACTTCCTCAAACAAACAGGTTGCACTCAAGCCAATCTGCTTCATGGAGCACTGCCAGGCACTAAGCTATTAGATTACGAGAAATCCCGGGTGGTCGTCCAATCAGATGACCAAACGGAATATGTAGTCACACAAAAGCTTACAACCTCTCCCAAACATAAAGGCAAAGGGACTTCACCATCCTCTACTGTACTGGGATGGGAGATAGATCCTGAAATCTATGGAAACAAAAGATTGAATTGCTCAGCCCTACTAAAAGCGTTTACGCAAATTCACGCTCTTCGCACGCTCCATTCAGATGACATCGAATGGCTCACTCTGCCTCACATCCAAAACCATAGGATGGTGTGTAAAGTACAAACCAGTATCATAATTGATCTGGTATGGCTGCACAGAGGGGACCTCCAAATGATTGGGCTATCTCCGGTTTCATTTGAAGCACTAGATGATGCGATAGCTTTTAATGGAACCGCTATCACGAATCCCTGAGGCCCCGCCTACTGTCGCTCCTGGTGATCAAGGAGGGATCAAACTGGAAGTAATAAATCATTTGGTTACTCTGTCAAACATTAGCAAGGATTGATTGGTCATGGCTAACCTCATTGGCCTCCATACTGAATCCTGAAATGGATAATGTGCCCTCATAATAAACCATCCACATTGTTGATCTTATCATGGAACTCATGTGGCTTTAAAAATCTCTGCACATGGTTCCATAACAAGCATGATGTACACATGGTCAAGAAACTATGGCACTACAAAAAATAGCACTGCCAGGCTTCACTGTCCATCAAACTTTAGCAGAACGTGGCCCTAGAGGACGCCCCATGGTGGTACTGCCATTTGCATAAATACAAACTTGAGCACTACAATCTAGGAAGTTTTTCAAACAACTCTGTATATAGCAGTCTTAATATCATTTCAGGAATTGGCCATAGATTACTACTTATGCATATCCTTATATCATTATATCACAATCCTTCTCGATTGAAAATTGCTTGTGCATTTGCTCTACTCGACACACTTTTTGACAACATCCTGGCAAACTATCCAGCATGTCGGATAATTATGGGAGGAGATTTTAATGCAGAGTGTTTGAATCCTGTTGCTGTGAATACGGCATACGATCTTCCCTCCACACCTACCGGTAGAGGCTGTATGTGGCATTCTCACCTAGCCTTGTGGGACCTAGCGTTTGTGCCATTCCACAGTCATGGACCATACTACACATGGAAGAGGGGTCCTTTAACATCTCGCATTGATCATTTTGCCATCTCGCAAAATTTACAAAAATGCTGTAAAGATATTGTAATTCTTGATCCATCTCTGGGTGATCATCTCGTAAATCAGTTGTTCCTTTCTATAAAAACCGCTATACTTAACCACAATCCTTACCAAGTATTTTTAGAGGGTGACCGTCCACGGATCTCCATTAGATGGAATAAGCGACTGTGCGACAGGGTCAATATTTGCTTGGATGAATGGCTGGGTGCCTTCCGTGACAGCACAAAACTTGAACAAGAAATTAACACAGAAACAAATTTTGAACCAATTCTGTTCTACAGTTGACTATGCCAAACATAAAAGAATGATTGTAAATGCATATCGCAACAAATATAAAAACTTAAAATGCTATAAATTTAACCTGGACAACCAAAAGATCATAGCCTCTTTATGTCGCAATGATCGGCGCTCGACATGGGCAATTCTTAGATCGGACGCTGTAGACTTATCTAACAAAACAGCCTTCTATGATATCTGCTGCAGCTTGGAGTGACTTTTATAGCAACAAATATGCACTTCCAGCTCGCTACCTCACTACCATTGCCGAGGCACCTGTCCCGCCACGACTACCCATATCTCCTTGGTCAATACAGGACATTGAATGCGCTATTAATGACCTGAACTACTCCAAGGCAGCCGGACCAGACGGCATTCCACCCTGTATGTTAAAGCAGAATCCCTTATTATGGGCAAAACTTCTGAAATGCCAATTCAACAAGGTGCTTACATCGCTAGTCATTCCCTAGTCTTGGCTGGGATCAATTATTGTACCCATCTTCAAAAAGGGGTATAGGGAAAACCCAGTATATATATATTATAGGCCCATTGCACAAATAGATGCAACAGAAAAGTGTTTGCAATTCTACTATTAAGGGAACTTCAGACCTTCCTGAAAACTAATAATATTCTATCGCGTTTCCAGATTGGTTTTCGGGCTGAGATGGGGACATCCCTTAATGCTACACTTATGGCGCATCTACTTGCAAAGTCAAAGACAACCAATGCGGGCCCACTATACATGGCATCGGTGGATATGACAGCAGCTTTTGAATGTGTGGTGCAGGAAATTCTCTGGCAAATCATGCAAAAGCTTGGTATTCCCGCGCACATCACATACTTAATATCTAAATTACACACCAACACAGTTTACTACATTAGAGTCAATCAATCTGGAACAACTACCAATGCAATTCCTATTGCAATTGGAGTAAAACAAGGTTGCAACCTCGCAGCCACTTTGTTTAACTTATATCTTTGTGGCATCAACGATATTTGGCTAAAACAACTTAGTTATCCTGCCAGATTGGGCCACTTAAAGATCCAGTGGTTTGCATTTGCTGACGACATCGTAATATTCGATCGTACACCTTCAGGCTTACAAACAAAGCTCTCTCTATTTGTCGATTTTTGCTGCTCTCACAATCTTGACTTCAATGTAGCTAAATCTAGCATTTTTATTTTTAAGAACTTGAAAAGACGCTCTTGTCCATGGAAGTGGACCATGGGTACACGCCCATACCTAGGACGCTCACGATAAAATACTTGGGCTACCTAGTTTCGGACTCAAACTCATTGTCGATGTGAAAAAGTAACCTTAACCAAAAGGCTCAAATTCTATCCACCCAAATGCGCATGGTACTAACCAAATACTGCGGGTTCTCCATGCTGCCGCTTTTTGAATTTTATACCCTAAAAGTGGAGGCGATTATGCTCTATACCCTAGATATGTGCCTGGCAAATATAGGCACATTTTTGGATCAACTTCAAGGTCGACTATGGAAGGGCGTGCTGCGTCTGGCCAATTCACTTCCAAACGCGGTCCTTAGGCAGGAATTGGGTCTCATATAATTGTCTGCCCGATACAACTGGCGTCAATTATCAAATCTTGCTAAAATGCTCTTCCCCCCCTAAAAACTCTCTATATGAGGACTTGGGACTGATGATTAGATCATCTGATCCCCTTTCCTTCAAAATGTTCTATATGAAAATGGGTGCTATATTGGAACAGCTTGCACTTACACCTGCTGACTTGGAATTTCGCCGCGCACACGTCAAGCACCGCCTATTTGAGCATGATTGGTGCGCTACTATAAACGCAATGGAAAAACTTAAAACATACAAAGAGGCGACCAAATTTGCATCAGCACGGACACTGCAGAAACTTTACTTAATACAATTTCGATGCTCTAAAGCCAGAGATTTATATCTAAGGTTCAAACTAAACCAATTTCCCACCTTAGAACGTGCAAAAAGATGGCTAAATTCAAATGAGGCAACAGTGGGGGACAATGCAGACTTTGTAAGGTGCCTAACACGCAGGAGACACTCAAGCACTTAATTTCAGAGTGTGCGTATTATCGTGAACAACGAAAAGAAATATTGGGAAATACACTATTGGGCATACGTGGTGCCGGAAGTGAGT
This sequence comes from Ambystoma mexicanum, assembly GCF_040938575.1. NCBI lineage: Eukaryota > Metazoa > Chordata > Amphibia > Caudata > Ambystomatidae > Ambystoma > Ambystoma mexicanum. The sequence goes on from NC_090926.1 coordinate 1,047,137,878, forward strand.
GGTTATGGTTATCATGCATGTCGGGATCTTCTACTAAAGCCATATTACGGCTTATGTGTTTTCAAGCCATACTAAAAGTTCATCTCGAGAAACAAAATGCTTTCCACGAAAATTGATTTTGCCCTATCAGTTAAAGACTTGTTGTAGAAATCTAATTCTGATTTCATGTATCGACCGTAATATGTTAAACACTTTTGTCATATGTCAACGTTGAGGGACTTGGAACTTTGCAAAAAAACGAAAAAAAACATACATGGGCAAATATGTAAGGGGTTTTGATGCTGACTCTCACTAAGAAGTTGTTATCATAGACATAACGGGAAACACTTTTAGAGAGAGCGTCACTGCTGACGTTCTGGCTATTTTACAAGAGTTTTTCTTTTTTTTCCTTCTCTTTTCTCGTATCTTTTTAAAATGGATTGTAATGAAGAATTGTTGTTGAAAATTGTACATGAATAATGAAAGTTGTAAAAGTTTGTTAACCAAAATATAAACAACGGTTTGAATTAAAAAAAAAAATGAAGAAAACCTCTGTGGAGGTGCAGTTGGTAGTTCGCCGGGCAGGAGGGGTCGGCTGAGGGTTTATTAAGAAGAGGGTGCAAAAAAAAGTGCTTTATGGGGAGGGGAAGGTTCAGTGGTGAACAAGTGTTTGCAGAAGTCAGCCAAGTCAGGAGCGTGGTTGTCAATGTGATCCTTGATGGTTTTAGAAGAGCAGAGAAGAACCTGTTTTGATGAGACTTTCATAGATCAGACTTGTCTATAAATCTCTTCAGGGAAGAAAAGAGGAAGGGAAGAGAAATAGGGAGGAGATGTGGCCACAGCGGGGCCAGAGGTAGAGGAGAGAATGGAGGAGTGAAGCAGTAGAGGACGACAGAGTGGACAGGATGTCATGGGTTTTAGAGATGAAATAGACCAGAACCGTGGATTGGGCCTGGGAGGGGACAGGAGAGGTAGAAACGGCAGCACAATTGGCTAGCTCCTTGCAGATTTTAAAGCATTCTGCCGAGTTCTCAGTAATCGAAAAATTCACCAGAACTGCTGCTAGGTGTTCCGAATAAGGTTTTACGCTTTGGTCTGTGCACTTTCAAGCATAGTGTTGTGTTTTTATACATTTGCTTATATGTAATGTGATTGTACATTTTCCTCCAAAAATTAACTGGGACTACTCCTATTTAAACCATTTATTTTTACATTACATGGTGTGTCTGTGTTTCTTTGGACCGTTTGAATTGCAATTTCAATTGTACTGATTCTACAGCCCTCTCTCCCTCCCAAAACAAGGCTAGCTGCTCTGTCTTCGCTAACCAGAACTCAGGTGGTACAGCATTATACTAAGATTGGAATATTGGACTGCCTCTGTTGAATGTTTTTACTAAGTCCTTCAGAAAAACTGTTCTAACAGCCCCACCGTAGAAGACACAATAAGTCTTTAATATATATATATATATATATATTATATGTCTCCTTCTTCCCATCTGCTTTCATGGATTCAGATTTTACTCCTACACCGATGACACCAAGTTGTTGGTTCGTCTCGATCTCACTCGTCCCGACACTGCAGCTCGGCTGAGGTGCTGCCTGGAGAATCTGGGAGCCTGGATGGCACTAAGTTCACTTAATCTGAATGGGAACAAGACAGAGGTCCTTGTGGTGGGCATTACCTGCCCCCTCTCTTTCTGAACCCCTGATTTTTGTCCCACCTCTCTTGGCCCGTTTCCCCTTCCATCTACTACTGTGAAAAATCTTGGGGTTAAGTTTTCCTCCTCACTATCTATGGCTGATCAGGTTGAGGTCGTCATTATATATATCTGGCCATTTTAAAAAACGTGTATTGAGGAAAGTTCGTCCTTTTATTCCTAGCCAACTTCAAGCTCCTGTGGTCGCTGCACTAGTTCTTAGTGCAGTCGACTACTGCAATTCACTCTATATTGGCCAACCTTTTTATCTCATAAACAGACTTCAACTGCTCCAAAATGCTGTGGCCAGAGCTGTCTCGCATCCTCCCCCACAGACTCACATGTCACCTGTGCTCAGAAAACTTAATTGGCTTCCTGCGGAGAAGCAGATCTTGTTCAAATCACTCTGCATCGTTCACCCTGCCCTTTATAAACAGGGAGCTGAATAATTCCAGGAAATGTTCTCCCAATATGTACCCCAACGTGCTCTCCGGTCCCAGTCTGCTCTTCTGCTCCTGGAACCACGGATCAGGCTGTCTATGATAGGAGGACGTGCTTTCTCTATGGCGGCCGCAAGGCCCTGGAATAAACTCCTGTTTACTCTGCAAGCTACTATTGGCCATCTCTCCGTCCGACGCTCACTTAAAACATTGCTCTTTTAGGTTATCCTTTCTGTCGCTGCTCCTCCTCTACTATCATCGCCATGATGCGCCCGGGCGAAAGTGCGCCCTATAAATAAATGTAACATAACATAACAAGTCGTCACAAAAAGGTATATGTTTTATATATGTACGAGGTGGAGGTGCGTCCCGTCGACAATAAGTGTGATGAAAGGGTAACTGAAAGGGGTAAAAAGCATGTCCTCGCAGACATAAAACCTATCCCATGGCTCCAGTCGGCTACATGGATCAAACGCTTGCATCACTTGATGGTTTTGGACCGGCACAGCCAATACCTTTTACGCACGAATATCCCATAAAGGTATTCGATGTTGGCTGGGTTAGCCTTTGCTCCTCAGCTATTCTCACCTTTTGAAAAACTGATCTGCTGCCAAGAGCACATCCTACTCGAATAGTGGGAAGCAATTCTTCATCGCCTCAGACCACTTCCTGAATCGCTACAGCCTTCACAAGAAGAACCGCTTTTCACTTCCATGCACTACTGCAGTGTTGAGCACAAGGCTACCCACTTACCAGGGCTGGATTACAAAGTTAGGGAACGACTCTGAAAAATTGTCTAATGCTCCTCCTTGCTTACCCTATGCACTTGCATGGCCAATTGGCACAATGTCTATCCGGAGCATGAATGCAACTTATTTGGTATGGGCACGCAATGTATCCTGTCTCGCATGAAGGTAGAGAGGGCTGTCTCAGGTGCGCAAGGGAGTATGAACAAGCATACATGAATTATAGTAGGCGGCGTGGAATTGAAGGCTGTCCCCTTTTACGCTCACAACAGAATGAATACAACCCTCTAGGGAAAGAGGCCAAGAGATAGTTTGCAGGGATAACAAGGTTTAATTGTACAGAATACAATAAATATCAGCAAAGGTCTCTGCTGTTCGAGAACGTTCAGACTCAAGAATGAATGTTGTTGCCTTTTGAGGCCACAGCATCAGTAATGACATCTAATATAGGGACTGAACCTGCACTGGTGATTGGTAAAACAGTATACATGATCGTGCTCCATTGGTGGATGTCAGCCTACAATTGGTTTATTTCTCCGCTGTCTCTCGATTCCCACGTGGCTTAGCTGTGCTCATCTCTCCATGGGGTGAAGGTTAGGTCGTGGGCTGATGCTTGTGGGAATGGAAGAAATAAATCCAGTCGCACTGACGCGTCTTGTCCGGTCTGTTTTTTTATTGTGGCATTCTTTCACAAAATCAAAACCTACCCGTCTCTGGCTTCAATCACTGAAAACAAGCTGCTATTGTTAATTGGCCTTGCGTGAATGTCAGCAACCGCTAGAAGGACACAAGGTGTCGAATACCCTCAATAATTATACATTTACTATATTGAAAATGGACATTTGAACATTTAGTTTCAATTTATGCAATCTGCTGTTCGGAGCAGTTACTCTGTGTGAGACCGAGAGAATGGAACTTCCTAACATTATGTAAGTTCAACTATACATAATATTTTTGCGAATAAAAACGGCATGTGTGCTTATGTTGAATTATATTCATACTGTGCACTATAAAAAAACGAGTGTGTAACTCTTAGTTTGTTTATATGTCTAGTAATAATTGTTATTTGTGTACAGTTTAAGGAGCAGTGAATCAAAGTATGATTTTTTTTTTGGCCGTATTGCTTACTGGCCTTATGATGGGTTGTTAGCTGGAGCATATTGTGACTATTATTCATTGACGACCCGCAACCACAACCTCTATGCAGGCTAGTGATATCTAAACCGCTTTGTCCCGTGGAATATCCGTGTGTGATGTCACTGTTGCATATTTGTCCGCCATAAAGTGGGTGTGGGGTGGAAGGGCCAGGGGCTGAACATTTTCCAAGGGAACTTGGTTCGCTTTTCGATCAATAATCTTCACAGTTCCGTTATAATGCCACCTGTCTGTGGTTCTCCATAGCCATCTGGATCTCCATCCCATTGGGAGCTATACCTACTTCACAGCACTAACCTTTAATGCGCGTCGTGGTCTGAAATACTCCCCCATGTTGTTATATGTCTGTTCATTATGGGTGGTTTGTGTTTATGATTAGGTTTCATCCAGTGCTGAATTATACACTAAATGGTTATATTCCATGAAAGAACGGCTACTAAAATATATTTTTATTCTGTTACCTACACAGATATATTGTACCATTCTGTGCATGCCATAGTTTCCAGCTACTGTTAGATGGATTCTTCAATCAACATTGTCGGATAACCACAAATGGTACTTATTGCATTACCATTATGTGGCACAACAGACTGTCCCTTGGCAGTACCAGCAACAAGGAGCAACCTGTCATTGTTTCCGATGTAGCAACATTTTGAAGCGAAAGCATCGCAATTGAAAGTGCAAAGAATCCATATCTTCTCATGAAAGGAACACCATTTGTGTCATTAGAAAATTTTGCTGGTGTAACATAAGGACACACACAAATTGGAGTACTGGGATTAATCGATCGCTGAGCGCAATCAGGGTATATTGAGGAAGTTATAAAGAACATTCGAAGCATGGAATGTTTGCTAGCTATGACTTGCATGGCAAAAACATATTCATTTCGTGGACTTAATATATTATTGGCAGTGTTCTTTGATAAATAATAACACTTGTATTGCAAACTATTGATATTTTCTTTAAAAATATTGTTTTCCTATACGTTTTGGGATGCACTGTGAGAGGATATGTGTGTTTATCTTCCGTGTTCTGCATTAAGTGACGTTATGGCGTGGTTGATGACTGGGCGCTTTTGGCTACGCTGGCCACCAATGTCATGAAAATAGGTGGAGGATATTGTTTGGACTAGTGATGTCAGCTTCAGGGGCGAGCGATCTGTATTCTTGCCTCGAACACACTTAAGGTTAGTGCAATGCCTCAATTGATAAGATCATCACAAGATGGCGGCGCCCAACACTTGTTTTTGCATGTGTAAAAGTGAAGAAAACTAAGGTAAGATGCATAGGAAGAAATGTTAAAATCCATTACAGAATGCTTAAAAATACATGCCCTTCGGGCAATACCATTTTGTAGCCAGCGTCCCTATTAATCATTGCTAGTATATTCATATCTGTCCCAAACACATTTCAGAACAGTACGCCCTGTGTAAATGGAGCTTCACCACTTAGCTCCTCCTAGCTTGTTTTACTATTCAGCATTCTCCTGCATAGCGGTGGAACCCTGTAACTTGCTCCCAAAGGAAATACCAACAACAGAAGATCAACTGAAATATCAGGAAAATGGTAAAACCATGTCTCTTTTGTTTATTGCACCGAAATTAATAAAAACATCGGAGCAACAAACCCTGCCCTACGAGACGGCAACACCCAAAGAAAATCTTCCCTGAACCCAATAGAAATAGGACTAAGCCATAGGGCTAACCCATTGTAAAAACAACACAGACAACCCAGTCTAACCCTACCTTAAACTCTCTAACACTCAGCATATCCACCACCCAACACAGAAGAAACATGACACAGAAAACATCCAAACCGCAGGCACTTTAACAATTCTCCACAACAACCCAACAGGCACATGGAACACCTGCATACAACCATCCATAAAAACATCACACAAGCGCCAATCTACCAGCATCATACCAGCACACAGTGACCGGTTTTCCCAAACTGAAGCTACTAAGAGCACATCAAAGTTCACTTGCACTTTCTTCTCTCAATCCTACTAACATATCATCCCAACCCTCTCCCTTTTCATATCTGGCAGCGGGGCATGGTACAAGTCTCAATAACATTACATAACATATTCAGAGTATGCACCTCTCTCTAGTTTGAACCATGGTATCCCAGATCAATTCAAGGCCTTCTCTACATTTTGTTTTTTCTTTCAGTGATCTACGGTCTTCCTCATCCCATTTGCTGTTCCATCTTGCTGCATACTGTAATTTGGCACCGAAATACTATAGTGCATACTCCGAAAGAGCCAAGCCACCCACTTGATGGAATCTGCCTAGTGTTGCCAGAGCTATTCAACATCTGCCATCCACCCATAAATGTGCTGTTATTTTGGTGCTGAACATTTTTAAAGAATAATTGTTTAATCAATATTGGTATATTTGCAAACAAATGTAACAGTCTGGGGAGAATAACTGTTTTATACAATGCAATAGATCCCATTAATGATAACAGCAGCTTTTTCCAAAATGTTATGGCTTCCCCAATTCTGAGGTATGCTCTCCTAGTGTTATGCATAAATGTTTCATCGTGCATATGGAAGGCCTTGATTCCCAAATACCCAAAGGATTCAAATTCCCATCTCATCTCAGTTAGGCAGTGTATCGTTAGGCATGCCCCCTAAAACACACTAATGGAAACATATTTAATTCCTCCTAGTTTATTTTGATGACAGATATTCAAATGTAAATATCTACAACCGCTATCATTATTGTTATTTTACATTGAGGGTTTCTCACATATATAAACACATCATCCACATCATAGAGAGAATTTATGTGGTTACGGCCTTCAATCATTAATCACACTTATGAAAGGTAATTCCTAAAGATTCCAGTTAAATGTTCTAGGGGTATATAACATGATATGATAGTTTATTTATACAGTGCCTACACACACTGTGTTTCAAAGCGTTTCAAGGCAAGGGAGGGAACAAGGGAAAATACAATGACATTCTTACAGGCCATGAAAAGTAAGGATGTGCACTTACCTATCATACTCAGCCTGACAACATTTCAGATAGTGCAAGAGCTAAGACATAGATAAGGAAGGGAGGGGGAGAGTGGGAAAGAAATGGAAACAGAGGCGACTACCATACTAGGCTTGACCACATTTCTGGTAGAGCCGGAGAAAATAAAAGGGGAGGGAGACAGGTGCAGAAAGGGAGGGGAGGGACAAAAAAAGTAACTATCTTCCTATGCCTGATGACATTTCAGATAGTGCTGGAGGGTAGGGGAGGAAGGAAAAAAACAGTAAGGGAAGGGGGGAGGAGACAGACGAGGTTGCTAACATACTAGGTCTAGGGACAATTCTGATAGAGTAAGTGCATAGAAGAAAGTAAGGGGAGGAGGGGAGGAGATAGGAAAAAAGAGAAAGGGAGAGGAGGAGAGTATAGAGAGTAAGCAGTCAAAAAGAGTGGAGAAGCAATCGGGGAGAGCGAATACAATTGCAGAAGTCAGTAGTAACACATAATTATGCAAGCAGGATACAAGATGAAGATGGAAACAGTATAATTCAAGGCCACCTTGAGTAGAAGATGCAAAGGAAGTCCAGCATGAGAGTTGAGAAAGGGTGATGCACTGTGAATCAATGAAGTCCATAAAAGTAAAATCCAGCATTGGCCACAAGAAGGTGATGGTGAAACCAGAATATATCAGGACAGACTCCTGCAGAAGTAGGCTGAGGGGGTGGGGTGGGGTAGCAGGGTAGAAGAAAATCTGGAATAATGCACCACAGTCTGGTGCCTCTGCTCAGAGCCGCCCACCTGGGGGAGATGATTTTACCGGTTTACAACCAGTATACAGGTCCCCATGTCATTCAGCACCCCAAGTAGCCACTCCCATTCCAAAGAATCAAATGCTTTGAAAGCAAGTAGGGAAATCATTTTTATTGTTATAATTATTAGTAGTATTATTGGGATCAGAAGAAGAGACTAGAAAATCAGCATATGAAGGTGTGATAGGGTCGGTCTGGGCAGAGGCAGGTATTTAAGGAAGGAAAAGAAACAAGGTGGTGGCATGACTATGAGGAGTGAGAGTACAGCAGGTTGCGGAGGTGACAAGGGTGTGAGAATTACAAATATTACAACAGGAAATGGATAGAACACTTCTAACAGCACCAGTAATATCAGGACGGGGTCACCCTTCCTGTTACCAGCTCCTAAAACAACCGAAGCTACTCATCGCCCTCCAATGACAATAAGGGACCCAAAAGAGAGAGTGATCAGATACAGCTGAGGGGAAGAGCTCAAAACTTCTTGAGCCCACGCAAAGGGGGCTGTTATGAAGAAGGCCTCAGGAGCCTCATAAGAACCTCAACGACACACTAAAATGGAGAGACTCATTGACACCTATAGAAGTGAGCCCATCTCCTAGGACAGGGAAACTTTGTGTTGCTTTCTTTAACCGTTGGATCATTACCTTTCTCCAGCATTGGTATCTTTCATAGATTCACATGCTGTGAATATTCCCCAGTGTCAAGCTGGGAATCATCGGTTACCTTTTGGATATTACTTTTTAAAAGAAAAGTAGGGGCATTTTGCATGCTGTCACCCTTGTTATGGGTGCTTTAGGCCCATCCAATGGGACATTGAGAAGCAAGCTCCTCCTCCCCAGCCCTTCTTCAGATTCTAACCGCGTGTCACGCTGGAAGGGGTGCTTGAGTTCTTTCTCCTCAAGAGAAATGCGTTTTGTTCAAGATAAACCTACTTTCCTGTGAAGAAGCCAAGCCGTGGCTATGTCCTAAACACAGGGCATGTTGGGGGAAATATGTCCAGTTATGTTTGTCAATGGCACTGCATACCTACAGGCAGGTGGGACCTGCAGGAGTTACAGGTAAGCATCTTACTCCTTACCCATCCTCCACTATGTTGTTTTCATCCACACTTGGAACATTACTTTTCTGTCTATCCTATACTGAGAGCTTTTGTGTTGCTTTCATCAGCCCAAGAATTTTTGCTTCCGTTATTTTGGTTACATCTGTACACCACATCCCAAACAAAGTTTTTGAAACGCATTATCTTTGGTCTGGATAATCTGTTGATCCCGGTGGTCATCCAGGAACCACATTTGAGTGCATGCAGCTCCACACATTGTGAATACGAAGGATCCAATTACTAGAGGCAAGAGAGTCAATGTGAAAGTGGCTTTTTCCTTTCCAAAGTAGTTTTGAACCTATTTGAAAGTCTGGTTTGTTGCAAGTTGAAACAAACCGAAATATTGTATAGATACTTTTTTTTATGGTGGGAATAATATGCTTAAAAGTACTTAATGATTATGATTGGCATCCACAGAAATGACTATGCAGAGTCTAATAACTATCTGTCGAGCGATCCTATGCACACAGATGGCACAACACGCTACATTTCAAAACATAGAAGGATTATTATATCAGCCGGTGCAGGATAGGCTGTGGCCAAGGCACGAAGAGACGGAGCTTCTGTCTGCAAAGGATCTGAGCATTGTCCACAAAGAGATAACTCTTTCATTGACATTCACACTTCCTCTCCTAAGTCGAGAAGTCCAAGCGACAGGCTGGGTATCGAAACAGCACTGCCTCTCAGTAATTATAGTGTCATAATGGTGAGTGATGCTCCTAGAACTACTGTTATCACTTTGGCTGCCTTAATGGACCTCAAGGGACAGACAACAGAATAGAAGCCACTTACAAAGAAAAGAAAAGAACATAAGCATAAATCAGCCAGGAACAGCAATTTGCAACAAGTGAGGAAAAAAACTAAAAGGAAATCAGGCAGGAGGAAGAAACAATTAAAGTGAACATTGAATGGCAAGCTGGATAATTGGATAATCAAGGAAACTCTACTGGGTGATGAAAGTGGAGTAAAATAATTAACTGAGAACATCAATACAGTGGAGATGGGAACAGTCCTTAACGGATATTGACCGTTATTCAACCAGGCTGTTCGAGACTTCCATGACACCAGGATTGGTAAAAATGATGGTGCCATGTCTTGGGGGAATCTTAGGTCAGAGGACTGTGGAGATTGGTACACAAGTAAAGGCCCCTTGTGCAGTGGGAAACATTTATATCACTAAATACATCTTATTGCAAGAACTATTTTGCTCTACAGAAGGACAGCCCTTAAATTGAGCATACATTCTTACTCGTACGTCCCATCCCCTTTCCTCCATACTTATGGGTGTTCGTCCTATGGAGACGGGACTGGAATTTTTTTAGCACAGCATGAAAGAGTGGCTTTTGCTTTAAAAAACGTTTGTGTTTCGCAGCAAGCGCCGGGGCGTGGGCATGGCTAGCCCTGCAATCTCTGCCTACCGGCAAAACACCTGTCAATTCTCTTCTACGATTTGACGGGACTGGATGCTTTTGCACAGCTTACAACATTGTTTCACTGCGCACTTGCTTTTCTAAAGAGATTTTCCCCTCAAATTCCTATTGTTTGCCTCCCGGCAACATCATTTGGGCTTTTATGATGGGTGTAACTGGGTTTTCATCCTGCGCCGTGTGCAGCAGGCATTTTGTGTTGGCAGATCCTCATACACACAGTTTGCAGTGCCTAGACCCGTACATCGGTGGGTTGCCTGCTTGCCTTGTCTCCCCGGACTCTGCGCAAAAGGTTGGCTCGGTGGAGAGTGGTGTACCGTGCGTCCCTGCTGAGTCATATTAAAGAGTTTTTCTCCTCACAATCTTAAAGACTTCAGGTAAGTCAAGCACTCATGAGAGCGGGAGGGACGCAGGCCCTGTAGTGGTTAGCCACCGCATTACAAGGGTCTGCTCCGAGGCCAAGTAGCTTCTAAAGGTGGAAACACCAGGGTGCTCTCTGGGACTTTGACCGAAGCAGTCACTGAGCCCTTGCAGGCTGTTACTGGTGGGAACACTAAGTGCCCCGCAGGCCCTAGTACTGGGTCGCTTAGACCTGAAGTGATGCCTCAGCATCAAAAACCTACTTCGCTCAAAGAGCCCAAGGGTCATCGACATTCCAGAGTGAGTTCTGAGGGCTTGTCAGATGTTACTGTGCCTCGCCCCGAGAACCATCCAGGGTCTATGAGGGAGAGGACCTCACCTTTGAGCAAGACGCCCTGCAATGCCATTTCCACTCGCAAAGGCGGGTCCACATCTCTCATCCCACGAGACAAAACCACACGCTTTCACAGGGGTTACGCCATTATAAGTGTTGCAGCAGCCTACATCAAAATGGTGGCTAAAGGCCAAGCACAAGGCTAGCTCATCCTTGGTGTATCGAGCAGCTGAGGACATTTCTGAGATTTCTACTCCAGAGTCGATTGTTTCCACATCAGCTCAAATTCCTCATCCACCAACTGTAAGAGGGATTTTGTAAGGATGGAGTCATCCCGATGTCGCTGTGGTCGATGTTGTACCCTGTTCTATCTTCCTCTATGAGATATGGGGTTTCCTCCTCCAGCCAGACACCCTACCTGGTATCCAGCACAGCCTTCTTGGACCTCTGCAGCGTCTTCATTATGGACTCCTACAGTGTCTGCTAAACCTTCCTCCTCAGAGGACAGTTTTTTTTAAAAACGTCAATGCATTGTCAGACCCTATAAGGGGTTACTTCAAAGATTTTATAAGGAAGATCATCACCCAGTCCGTTCCTGCTCCTCATGCCCCACCTACACCAACAGTCCTGTTTGCAATTAAGCCGGCCATTCCCGCAGCTACAGGCCCGTTGAACTTACCAGATACACTAAATGCTGTTCCGGAGTCTGTGCCATACAGCGCCGATGGCACCTCAAGGAGTCATCCCAGTTGAGGAACAAGTAAAGAGCACCGATCTTTAACAAGACACTGATGACAGTGATGAGAGAGAAGAAGAAACCTTGCTGTCGGCCAAGTCCTTTGATAGCAGAATGGTGGGGCTTCAGGATTTCCTGGGATTTTCAGTTCCAAAAAAGTTGGATATCGAGCCTGGGGTTCTTTCAGGTGTTTTATCGCTTAACAAGCGACACCCATCTTCATCGGCTTCGTTGTGAGAGGAGGGCTGGAGCCCTTTCCCTTGCCCACTCTGCCTTCTGTACGACGTTGAAGATACCGACTTCAACCGCTGCTGTGGTAAGGCAAAATTGTGCATTCTGTAGCACTACGAACCGCAAAATAATCCCTGCATTGCCCATGAGATTTGAGAAGCACATGGCTGCAGCAACTACTGAACTGCTACTTTTTTCTTCATTTTAGCTGTGTAGCAACACGTGCTATAGTTAAGATGGCCGCCACTCTGGGTTGTTTACTTGCTGCCTAGCAACGTTCCCTGTTGTCCTGCTGATCTTCTGCGACGTGCTGATTGGCCTCTGTAAGCAACTTGCCTGATTCGGATTCACTGCAAGGTGATAGCCAGCCCTGCTCACTGAAGGCCTGATACTGAAGGCTGAACGTCTGTCTGTGTCTGTCAGTGGAAGTCTGCCGTGGCCGGGGTGTCCTTCTGACATATATAACCGGAGTAGCACTGTGCTATGAGCCTCCTGCATAGACACCAGCTCCTATCCTAGGTGAGAAGTGAGGTGCTATAACAATGACTTGCCTTAGCTAAACCCACACTCCTCCTTAAGTCACCCCAACAGGACTGCCGCTACACCCGATGAAGGAGCTTGCTGAACTACACATAGCCAGTACTAAAGTAAGACTTGCAACCGATGACCCATTTTACTGTTTTATCTTTGTGCACCTTTCCGGAATTAATATTGTTATTTTGCCAGAGTTACTAGGCTAAGCGTTGATTCAAAACCTGCTGCTGCCAATGCGTATGCAACTGCTGTTTCCAAACCAGTATTCACTGACCTGTCTCTGCCACCCAGTAATCTGCTTGAGTCACCCTACGATACTTGGTGATACTACGTACCATTGACTGCCATTCTTTGCTAAGCTTATGCAGTCAAACGAGGTCCGAATATTCTGATCTCTCACTAACTCAGTAAGCGTTCCTACTTGTACTTGGACCCTTATCTCTTTGTCAGGTAGCGTCTGCACGTACTTACCGTCACTTATATCTGCCTCATTTGGCGTTGCTTACCATAGAGCTGCTACACACGGCCAACAGCTAGTCGATCGCAAGTGAGATATCTGTTTGCTTGAACTCCACTACCTTTGTCAATCCATGCTTGCCTGTACTGCATAGCCTCTTAGAAACTGTATAGTCATCACTGCTAGTAATTACGCCTTTGTTACCATGCCGACTGACTAATCGCCCGTGTCCAAGTGCCTATGTCAAGTTGCCAAAATGAAGTTTGCATTGGAAAACTACTTTATTGCGTTGTATAGAATGTTGCGAACTGCATGCATTTTCACAATTATAGTCCTTTGACTGGCCATACCTATCTGCACTCTGCTGATTATGCTGAAAAATATTCTATACTGTGTACAGTTTCTGCTCACGGTCTAAACCTGGTACCTTTAGACATCCTGGCCCGTGGGGTCCAGCATGGTTATGGCAGTCTAGGCGTACGGAGCGTACGGATCGCAGAGTGTAGTCTTCACTAGCTTTAAGTTGCCTTATCCTATTATGCTATCCAGACCAGCTTCTACCCTTCACTCATTTGCCTGATCACCTTATTAGGCACCTACTGTCTAGATATCGCTACTGACGTTCCACAGCCAATACCCAAACACCTAACGATGACTAAACTTACAACCACACCACTGGGGCTCAAACCTACCAAATTCCTCCTACCCCTTAAAAATAGCCTCGCACAAATAACATAAAGCCTACCCCATTCTTACCTGAATTAAACTTAGTCACTAATCATCATAATACCGACTCAACTAGCCTACCCGACCTAACAGAAACCTTAACTCCTTACCAATGGATCAAACTGTACGCTACCAAACCAATTCCCAACCAGCCCTGTTCTATTGGAGTTATACACAGCAGGCTTGGCTCTAGACTTCCAAATAAAATCACCATTCAGACTAAACTCCCAAATAAACCCAAACTTCCCCGGCATCAAATAGCCCTATACCTAAAACCATCTACAGGAAAAAAACAAGAGGCAAACCATAAAGAGTGCCCCATACCGTCTCTTACCACCAGCCCCCATGTCAAAGATGTCTAATAAATGCTAGATCAGTGGTTGCCCATGCCATAGATATTGCTGACCTAATCAAGACTGGGGAACTAGACTTCCTAGATATTTCCAAGACATGGCTTCATGCCGCGGCAGGACAATCTCTGTTACTGGCCAATCCTGACATGTACACCATTTTGAGAGCAGATAGAGCAATCCCGAAAGGCGGTGGTATCACGTTCATTGCAGTATCGAGCCTAGGGCTCAGAGTAACTACCTCTCCTATCATGGAGTCTTGTCAATTACTCATGGTTACACTAACCACTTCCAACTCAAGTACATTAACTGTACACCTAATCCTACGGGCCCCAGCGGATCCTTCTAAGAAAGACATTACCACCATACTCTCAGAAAACACTAAACTTACCTCACAAATATTAATATTAGGCGATTTTAAACTTGGTTTCCAAGACCCCAATGACCAAAATGTAAAGGCATTGTCAGATACCCTTACTGAATTACGGCTTACGCAAAGAGTCAACCAGCCTACGCACGAGAAAGGCAGAATACTAGACTGGGTAGCAGATTTTAACTGTGAGACTGTAATTACATCCGTCAAACCCCAGACATGGACCAACCATTTTCTAATATCTTTCACTATTCATGCCAAGCAATTAGTAGCTAAGACTATCCTGATAGCTCTGCCACTTCTCACTAGGAATAAACTTAATATCACAGTAGATAAACTCTTGCAACTCTTGCTTCCCACTCAGAATTCTGCACCAGAGTCGCAGAACCCAGCTGCCTTAGTAGAACTAGACAATTCTACTATTACACAAGCACTAGACAGCATCACTCCACTCAAACTGCAAAAAGGTAAACCTAGAATCCACCTTAACTCTTGGTTTACACCCCAACTAAAAAACATCAGAGCACAGAAAAGAAAATTGGAAGTTTTATGGAGAAATATGCCTGCCAAAGAAAATGAGCACAACTTGCATAACTGTCCTCCAAGTATAAAGCAGAAATTCTACGACCAAAACGTGAAACTTATAACCACAGGATTGACAAAGCTAGTTCCAGTACTAACTAACTCTTTGGGCCTCATTACACGGATGGCGGTAAGGGTTAACGGTCACCGTTAATGGTACCGGTGACCGTTAACCCTTACCGCCTGATTTCGAGATCCCTTTGCGGGTTGGAGACTTTAACGTCTGCTTTTTGCAGGCGTTAAAAACCAACCCGCAAAGGGACCAGGGAGCTAATTACGGTACTGCAATATGCGGTGCCGTAATTAGCACCTTCCCCATTCCCATTATGCCCTATGGAGCAAAGATGGGAATGGGGAAGGGCAATGGGGGAGGGGGGAATTACCGCCCCACCAACCTTGGAATAGGGAGGAAATTCCCCTTTCCTCAAAGGCGGTGCCGGTATTTTACCGGCATGGACCAAGGTGCTAATAGCACCTTGGTCCACCACCGTCCGTGTAATGAGACCCTTTGTGATCTTGAGGGAAATGGAATCCCCTGTCCCCCCAGAGGATTCATGTACAAAGTATAAATCATGGTGTACCAACATATAAAATGCACTATCTAATGAAATCACCACCCTTCAAAATAAAATGTCAACTTAAAGACTAAATCTCAATAAATCAGATATGTCACTCCCCAGGAATACCCCCACAAATCTTTGTAGGAATTCTAATTCTCGCAAGTCACTACTCAAGAGGTGGAAAAGATTATCGCCTTGCTTAAACCTTCTAGATGCCAGGGTGACATTTGCCCAGCATAAATAATTAAAGACGCTGCCAAAGACTTGGCTCCATTCATCACTAAATTAAAGAATGCCTCATTCCGTGCTCATAATGTCCCCACTAACCTTAAGGATGCGTGGGTTCTTCCACTGCTAAAGAAATCATCTCTGGACCCAACCATCCCAACTAACTACAGGCCTATCACAACTGTCCCGTTCTTACTTAAAATAATAGATAAGGCTGCATATCTCCACATCCAGCTTTATCTAGATAACAACAATCTCCTAGGACTTAGTCGGGTTTCAGACCACTTCATGGGACAGAAACCGCTCTGATAGATCTGAAAATGCAAATTGACCAACTTAAAAATAAGACACAATGGGCATAAGTTTGGCGGTAGCCCTCCCCTTAAGGGCATGGCTACCGCCAAACTCGCTACCGGCCCCAGCACCCGTGAATGGGCCATTACCGGCCCATTACGAGATGAATGGGCCAGTAATTGCCCATTCGCGGGTGCCGGTATGGCAGAAGGGCAGGATGGGGGTCGAGAGCATGGTTGCACATGCACCGTTGGTACCTCTCCACCACATTACGAGTTCTGCTTGCAGGTGCCGGTCTGCACGCCTAGTCAGACCACGCATGCCGTCTGGCACCGGCAAACAGAACTCGTAATCTGGCAGAGAGGTACCAACTGCACTGGTAGCCATTGTTGCCTTTCCGCCACATTCGTAATGAGGCCCAATGTGCCCTATTACTCCTACTAGACCTATCTGCCACTTTCGACTTGGTAGACCCCAAAGTGCTCTGCAAACCCTTGTCTACGGCAGCTAACTTCTCCCAAGAAGCCAGAGACTGGATCCAATCCTTTCTGAACAATGGGTCCATGAGAGTCTTCTCTCAGTCGGCAACTGCTGCCTGTCCCCTATTACATGTGGTGTACCACAAGGTTCATGGGTCTCACCTACTATGTATAACATGTATACAAAGACATTGTTTGATGATCAGGATCATCTGGGTGTCACCTACACTAATTATGCAGATGACACCCAGGTACTCCTACCTCTCGCTGCGGTTAAGACACTGACCTGGCCGTAGTCAATAACATACACCTTGTCATCCAGGCATGGATGGCAATCCATGGCCTATGCTTAAACAATGACAAGACAGAGATCCTGATACTAGGAGCCCCGGCTAACCTCCGCAAACTTGACAGTCAGTACACCTCATTCAATATTGATGGCATCGATGTTAAAGTCACCAAGGAGACCAAAACCTTAGGCTTTTACCTGGACTCAGCAGTGAACCTGGGCAAACAAATTAATGTGACAGTGTCGGCAACTGCATACACGTGCAAGCTGATACATGCATGCAAACCCTTCCTCTCGACTAGGAGCTGCATTACCCTAGCGAGAGCCTTAATACTTACCAAACTGGATTTCTGCAATGCCCTCTATGTAGGAGCTAGCAAATACATCATAAAGAAACTCCAAATCTTACAACATAATGCACTAAGAACAGCATTAAGCATTCCTAGGAGGCAGCACATCTCAGCGGCCAGAAGAAGTAATAAATGGCTTTCTATCAAGGACAGGATTCATTTCAAAATTGTCTCTATCACCCACAAATGTCTAAATAAGGCTGCCCCACAGTATTTAAGAGACACAATTACAAAAAAAACATGTCATCACGCCCCACAAGAGCTGCAAATTCGTATTGTATTACAGTCCCCAGATTCAACCTGAAAAGGCTGGTGACATCAGTTTTCCTGTTCAGGCCGCCCAAATCTGGAATGCTCTCCCTCTTCACCTGCGAATTGACCAGCCTTTCCAAAGTTTCAGGAATAACACAAAAAAAGTGGCTAGTTGCGAATGATAGCTGATGTCCCTTTATTCTGCATGTCCCCCAAAGCCACATATGTAACCATTTACCTGTTTAATGCACCATCGACCTGCTATGTATAATATGCATAATATCTCACTTGCTGTATCTTATAATGTTTGCAATTTATTTATGTATGACTATGTATGTGCGTAACAGTAACCTTTGAAATGTCTTGCAATGTACCTAGATACCCCCGGGTTTGGTGCGCTATACAAATCAATAAACAAACAAAAAAACAAACAAACAAAACGGACAAATCCGGAATCCAATTACAGAAAGTTATTTTGGTGGAAGTTAAGGCTATGGAAAAACCCTAATTCAGTTGCTGCTGTGAGCAAGAGGATTGACACAGGCTACCGCATGCTCTTCTCCGACTCCCTGTGCCTTTCAACTAAACCTCAGCCACAGTCATCTATTGTAGCATCTGCTACCAAAGTTTTTCAAAAACCTCCACGCTTCTTAGAGCTCTACTCCCCTTTCTAGGGAGGACAAGCTTATGGACTACAATGGCAAAAAGGTATATAACAACGCAGCTCTTCACCATTGCCAAGTAAACTCAGAAACTTTGCTATCAACGGCCAATCATCGTATTTAGCTGAAGATATCTGAATTTCAGCATTACCTCCTGCGGGATAAGGTTGCAGCTTTTAAAGGAATAGTTGATGCTGAAGTCATCGCACAGGGTCTGAGGGAATCAGCACCGCACCACATTGAAACAGAATCCAGGCCTATTAGCATTGGAGTACATTTTCGGCGCATGGCCTCGGCGCTATCTACTCACTTTAATAGGGATGTTCAAGACAACATCCTGGATTTACCTTTTGAGGGTAGTGACCTGTTCCAATCATCAATGAATGAAGAGCTTAAGAAAAAGAAAACACCTCCACCCTCCCAACAAAGTCACTGATCGTACTCACTAAGGGTTCTCAAAATTAATTTTGGACTTCCAGACAACCATGCTCTGAATTTAAGAGTTACAGTTTTGGATGTGTTTCATGGCTATCAGGAGTGAAAGGTAAGGCAACTAGACATAGCACACAGGTTCCAATGAAGAAAGCAGCAGAGAACCACAAACAGGGGTTTCTTTTCTTCCTCCTCCCAAACAACTGCAGAGGTGAAGAACTGATGAGATCTACGTCCAGGTCCATTCCTCCCCTGTAGGAGGCTGGATTTCTGATTACCTTCTCATCTAGTGTGCCATTTCTCAGGATTATCAGTAGTATTTAAGTGGTTCAGGGTACCCATTCCCCCATGCCCTCCCTCTTCACCCCCACTCATTCATTTGGGATTGGCGACTCTGTTTCAAGAGATTGCCAACCTGCTGGACATGAGGGCGATAGAGGAGGCCCCGTTTCAGGAATAAGGATACAGCCTCTTCACTGTTCCCAAGAAAAAACAGGTGTGCCTGCGGACATTGTTGGATCTATCCTTTTTAAACCTTCCACTCCCATTAGAAAACTCAAGATGGTCATGCCAGCCCAGAATCGGATTGCCCTGAACCAAGGGGATTGGTCGTACAATGAGATTTGAAGGACGCTCATCTTCATGTGCCAATCTTTGATGCGCACAAGAAATTCCTCAAATTTGGACTTGGCCAACGCCGTTATTAGTACTGAGTCGTTCCATTTGGACTAAATACGGCCTCCAGAATTTTTACAAAACAAATGAGTCCTATAGCGGCTCGTTTTAGGCCACAGAGGATTCACATTTGCCCCTACTTCTACGACTGGCTAGTGTGGGCAGATTTGACCCTGCAGGCTACTGCAGTGCTTCAGCAGTTGCTAGATCTGCTCTTCATGCTCTGACCTTCGGTCAATTACATCCCAGCTTAGAGTATCACCTTCATAGGGTTCAGATGGGACTCAACCAGGGGCAGAGTATTATTCCTAACATAACAAAGGATGCATGACATAAAGCCGTTGGTGGCACACTCCCTCAATTGGAAGACCACCTCTGTGTGGCTGCTTCAATTCTATACCGCCTGACAGCGCCCGTACGATGCTGCTATCGCTGATAATAAAAAAGGGATGAGACGAGACATTGCTTCACTGGTTCATCTGTCAGTTACTGAGGGGATGGACCTTATTAAGAATCAGAGAAATCATTACAGCAACTGGACCAAATCCTATACATTTTCGAACAGAAATGTCTTTTTGGAAATTAATGTTACATACTCTTGCTACGAAGGATTCAAGAAAATAGTGGAATTTGATCAGTACATTGAATAGTATGAATGTCATTGCTAATGAAGAAGTATGGTGCACACACATCAATCCACATTTTATCACTCTTCCCATGTTTGGTCTGCATCAGACTTTATGGCGGTTAACTTAGATTGTGGTTGGTTCTCATGCAGGATGATATTGCTGACATAATTAAGCATCTCAGCAACTCCAGAGCCTTGGGGTGGATGGACTGGCCAACATGGTGCTTACGTTTAATCCGAATACATGGGCTGACATACTGATGTGTTACTTCCGTAAGGTAATGGAGACCAAGAAAATTCCAGCTTCATGGCTGGAGTCATGTTTTGTTCCTATCTTCAAAAAAACTAATAATCGAGCCAACCCAAGTAATTATCTCCTTTTGGTGCTTTTGGATGTCTGAGGCAAGATATTTGCTAAAATCCTGCTTTGGCAAATTACAAGGTGGGCTAAAGATACTGCTTTCAAACTGGTTTTGGAAAGGGGCATAGTGGGTGCAAAATGCTTTTCTTCTTAAGATATTGACTCTGTTAGTCATCCTGTATTGTGGGCCAAACTCCAAAAATGGGGTATCCCGTGGAATCTGTTATACTTGCTAGTCCAGCTGTACACCTCTGGTTGTCATGCTGGAAAACAGGAGAGCAGAATAAAAATAAATACCCACAAATAGAGGGCTGAAACAAGGGTGCCTCTTCGAGAATGTATAAAAGCTACTAACAACTTCCCCAATAAAGTTGTCAGCAAGCACATTAGTTGCCTCGTTTATACCGAGGACCTAGTGCTGCTTGTTCACACACCCACAGGCCTGAAAATATCATTGAGTGTGCTTATGGTATATTCAGAGAAGCAATAGCTCACAATCAATATGGCTAAGGCTGAAGTTATGCAATTTGGAATAAGGAAACAAAATACTCCAAATGAATTGGAAATTTGATGAGGATAATCTGGAATATGTTGATTCGTATGCATATTTAGGACATTTCCTCCTGTTCATATACAACAAAGAGATGATATGGGATTTCTTATCTAACAAAATCATAACAAATGTTTACCTCCGCTGCAACATGGCACATCATTATGGCAGGTACAGCATGATGGGTATAATTTAAGCCTAAAATATGGCAATAAAAAATACGTTTGGTGGGCTTCATCGGCCGGTTACGGTCCAGGGCCCAAGTTATAGGCCTGAACGTTACTGGTCCAGTGAAGATCACCATACACGTTATTATGGATTGCATTGGCAGAAACGGGAAGCCAGGCATTGCGATCCGGGCGGAGGAGCCCTATTAAGGTAATGTGAGAGGGGTGGGAGTGCTGAGGGGCTTGAGATGGAGGTGGGAGTCAGGGCAATAGGGAGAGCAGGCAGTGCTGGGTAGAGGGCAAGTCCGCAGAACACCATGGTTGCTCTGAACCTGGGCTTGGATTGTTAGATTCAGCCCGGGTGTGGTGCAACCTAATTGGCTGACACCTACCAAGGGTATTAATAAATGTAGTTCTGATATTATTGTATGCAATGGAGGAGGTTCTGATCATCCTGAAAAACATTTTGATATGTTGGAATAGATAATATGGAGAAAAATACTGGGAGTGCCCAAAGGTTTGATTGGTATTTTATTTCTATCGCGCTCGTACACAAGTGTTTCAGAGCGCGACAAGGCAAGGAGGGGAACAGAGGAGAACAAAACAGAGATCTTACTAGGCCCAGTGACATTGAGAACGCACAAGTGCATGGGAGAGAGGGAGGGGAAAGTGCATGGAAGGAGGGAGAAGTGGAAAGTGCGAAGCAGAGGGGAAGAAGATAAATAACAATAAATAAATAAATAAATAAGGCAACAAACAGTGGTAATGCAGCCAGCAATTTGCATGTGCTAGGTTTAAGGCAGCAGACAGGGTAGGTCTGATAACTGCAGGAAGAAAAAGGGGGGGCTGTATGGGTACGGATACAGACCCCCGTGCAAGGGGTGGCTCGGAGGCAGTGCGGGAGAGTGGCAGGGTGAGCAGGTACCTGGGCCCGAAGGAGAGAGGGTGGCCAGGTGCACAGTGCCAAGAGAGAACAGATCAGCATGGGAGAGGGGGAGCGAAGGCAGAAGAAAAGAGGAAGGTCTTGAGGTGCTTCCGGAACCGGAGATGGTTTTCCTCCAGTTTTAGAGTGGCAGGGAGGCTGTTCCAGAGGGAGGCTCCAGCCAAAGACAGAGATCTACCCCCAGCTTGTTTCTTTGAAAAACGACTGACCCTGAGGGAGTTGGAGGTAGAGGAGCGAAGAGCTCAAGAGGGGAGATATTTGCGGAGGGATAGCTGAAGGTATTTTGGACCCAAGCCCCAGAAAGCCTTGTGGACAATGCAGACAGTTTTGAATTTAATCCTTGCATCCACTGGGAGCCAGTGGAGAGATTTCAGAGCTGGAGAGATACGATCCCAGGGCTTGAGGCCAAGGACAAGTCTCACAGTCCTGTTCTGGATTAGTTGCAGAGGGTGGAAAGTAGAGGCAGGTAGATTTAGAAAGAGGCTGTTACAATAGTCCAAGCTAGAGAGAAACCAGAGCTTGGGATACCATGAGCTTCTGGGGGAAGGAGAGGAAAGGCAGAGTACCTCTGAGGCGGTGCAGTCGGCAGAAATTTGACTTTTTAGAGACCTCAGAGATGGTCAAAGGTGTCACATCAGCCAGTAATAGACTGGAACTGGGTATGGTTTCACTGCATACCCTTGCCATAATTAAATGGATCTCATACGTAAATGTTTTCATCATCCTGTATGGTCCTTAATAGGTTGTGTGGCTTATGTTGTTAACGCATTTACAGAACAAGTCACTGCTTTCATAGATATTATCGAATGGAGGATTGTTTGGGCCAATAGATATGAGCAATTAGTCAGTCAATTAAAAATAAGGGGCAATCGTTGGAACAGCTTTCAAAATAATTTATAAAAAAAAAAATCACACATGACTATGTGCCCAGACGTATATCGTAGGTACTATGCATCCTTATCTGTTAAAATGTCCTAATCTCTTTATTAGGCAATTGTTTCTGAAATTGCAATTTTATCAACTTCCATGCTTAGCTAATCTGGGTCCAAGGTTGGGTTGACCTCTAGAGGATAGAATATATTGGGAAGATGTGTACATCGTCCATCTTTCTTGAACACAAATGGTTTCTGGATATGATGTCTGGCAGGCCAGCAAGTATCACTGGTGATAGCATTAATGACATTTTGGATGGTTATAGAAGCAACCAGTGTAAAGGAAGAATGTTTTAAGAATACAATATAAGAAGGAGGATGGAAATGATCATTCAATAATCATTGCTATAGAAACTATGTGCAACTATGTATGCTCCTATGTTGCTTGCTCTGTTGCTTCCATTTTGACACTGTGAAGTAGTAGACTCTGAGGCCTCGCGTCACTAGTCACCTCACCGTCCAGCAATTAACAGATAGTCAAGTAGCTTTCAGACTGTCTCGCTTGCTGACCTGGCCACATGTCTATGCACCCAGTGTATTAAGACACCATAGGCTCTTGACACATTTTTTAGTAGGTCTTCCTTATTGCATGTATACAGCTTATATAAATGCCTCTCTGCCTAGGGATTATTATTACCATTGACTGTTATCTAATCTTAGTAGCTATCCTGAATATCAGTGCCCTAGCCAATCCCTCAGGGCATACTACCGGTACTATGCAAGCCCTTAGCTACCTGTTCCTAAAAGTGTTGTGCACTATACTGGCCGCTCACCATCAGAGTAAGACTGCCATCTCTATAGACTTAGTCCACCAGCATCCAGATTTTTCTAACCACTCCTTATCCCTAGCTGGGATCAAACCAACCACGTTCTTGCCCCCGCTCAAGTATGATCCCCAACCTAAATCCATTAAACCTCCAAAATGTCTTCCTGATTTGAAAGTAAATACTAATCTCTCCTATTCAGAATACATTAGTGCCATGGACCCTGACCACCTACCATCTATCAACCTAGCTAGCAATATATTGTCTACTAAAGCTAACTTACCTTGTTCTACAAGAACTAGAAATAGCGGACTTGGTTCCAGACTAACTAGACCCCATGGCCCTTGTGATGCCGGAAATGCATCTGAGGGACAGGGCCTCTGAATCCTTGTCCTTTCTCTGTTTTTACCGTGTGTTCTGTCATGTTTTCTGCCCAGGAGTCCATGAGGGACTCCTGGCAGTGCAGCTCTCTTTTGATTTGGTGAACAGACCCATGGGATACCCTTATGGCACCCATGGGTAGGGGTACAACCCTGTGCCCCTAGTGTATGTTTTTGGGCACCTGTGGGTGGCCCACAGAGCAGGGTATGGGCTGGTGGCAGCTCCATGCTGAATTTGACAGGTGCTCTGGGTGTCCTCCATTTTGGGATACCCAGGCCCTGCCATTGGAATCAGTTGATTCCTGATAGGAAACAAGATGGCCCCTGTGGCCTCTTGCTTTCTATTGCCTGTTATCTTGTTTTTCCCAAAGTCCTGGGAAGCCCTGACTCTGTCCCTTCCCCCTGACTGGCTGTTGGGTGGAAGTTCCATATATGGTGTTGTTGTGAAGGCCCAGCTAGACTGACTGGAGCCTTCCCAGTGACTGTATGTTGTGGGTACCTCCTGTGGGTGGGACCTGGGTGAATGGAGTGTGTGACCAATATACACTCCTTGTTGTGGTTGTCTGGTTTCTGGCATGAGAGACAAAGACTGAGACAGCCCTGCCCGAAACTGGCCTGAATGCAGTGTGTAGTGTTGAATGGCTGGGTACTTGTCCCAATCCACATTCCTTGTTGTGAGTGTCTGAAAGGGAGGAGTGTGGCCTGAATGCACTGTGTGCCTGATTGGCTGACTGACTGCATGAATGCCCTTCTGTGTGATTGGCTGCTGTGTGTGTGCCAGCAGTGTGGATGAGAGACAGAATAGTATATCTGGGGACCTCTCACCACTGGAAATTGTTCAGAAGCATTCAGAAGCTGAGTCTCCACTCAAGAGTAACTGGATTTGCTGATCCTCGACGTCCAGCTGGAAGAAGAAGACTTGCTGTGGCATTTGCTTCGACGGAACTGAAGGTTGTCGAAATTGTCGAGGGCTGACCCGAGAGAGGACCTGGCTAGGCGCCCTCTTCCCGTGCTCCGAGGGACCATCGAGCACCGCTGAATCTTCGCCGAAGCGCCCTGGAAGTCAGACCCTCGAAAGGCTGCCGACCCGAGACGGGACCGCCGAGGAGATCGAAGTGAAGCACCCGGACATCGACGCCGTCGAAGTCCATTGCCGTCGACCAGGGTTCGCAGGTCTGTGTAACCGCTGGAGGCCCGTCGAAGTTGTGTGCCCAGCCGTGGGAACCACTTGACGCCGTGCCGCCGACGATCGGAGCCGTCCGCTCCATTGCCTAAGAACATTCAATCGAAGGACTCTCTCGACCGCATCGTCGACCGCTTATCCTGCCGGAGAAAGTCGAGGACGACCAACGCGCCGAGGAGAAACCTGCCGGTGGGTTTCCCGCCACCCGACGACCCCAAAGACTCGGACGACTCGACGCCCTTGCTGGGCTCCCGTCTCTACAATCTTTGCGGTCCAGAACTATTGTCATCGAGGTGCCCCGCACACCTCCGCCTTGCAGGACGCCGACGCCCCGACGCCGACGAGCACCGCTCGGACGGAGCTGCCGCCTCTTCGACAACGTTCGGCCTCGTTTGTCGACGGACGTTCGACGCCCCGTGCCTCCCGCCTGAAAAGGAAGGCATTCAAGAAGGGCCGTCGATTCCCCGTCGCCGAACAGCGAGTCCCTCGACGCTTGTCGACGCCTTTTCGAGGAACTCGACTCCACCAGGTACATTGGGGGGGTAAAAACATTATAGGAGAGAAATAGACTATTGAACAATATCTGGACTGGGCTGGTGTTATATCTCTTTATTTTGCAGGTTGCCCAGGTGGGGGGATCTCCACACAGAACTGTGTCCAGTAGCAAGGGCCAGTATTCTGCCTATTGTTTCAACCCTCTGTTATCGCTCCTCTCTCTATTGCTGGTTTCCTTCTTATTGATCTGTGTGCCATTTCTACAGTATTGTGAATGCACTTTAATGAGGTCTAATATTAGTGGTACCACTTTAGAATTGTAGATATTTACCATTGCTGATTTTCCTGAGCACAAAGTGCGTTATTGTGATAAGTGTACATAACCCTTGAATATTAATTATATAAAGACTGTGTTTTCAGTAATACAGTGTGTGGACATTCCTTTGTGGGGGCTTGGGGATACACTGTACTTAAGAACCAGCCTGCATCACCTCCTGAGAAGCTAGGCCTTGATTGCTCGCCCATCGCTACCGTATTAGAGAATCTTGGCTGGGGTCCTCTGTGCCTCCCCTCTACCATATAGAGAGCAGAAGTACAGACCCCCCCACCGGTCTTCTTTACAAAGCTGGTGGCAGCGGTGGGATGCTTATGGTTTTAAGACTCAGTGTATAACCGTGCCACTTACAAAATA
This sequence comes from Ambystoma mexicanum, assembly GCF_040938575.1. NCBI lineage: Eukaryota > Metazoa > Chordata > Amphibia > Caudata > Ambystomatidae > Ambystoma > Ambystoma mexicanum. The sequence continues at coordinate 1,047,164,207 of NC_090926.1, forward strand.
TCCGCACTTTATTAGATTAAGGTTTGGGTGTGTACCAAATAACTGCATTACAGGCAATGGAGCCCATTGCAAATGGTAAATTGACTCGGATGAGCTTAGAGGCTCTCCAGAGTGCTTGTGAAGCCAGGGAGTTGGACTTTGTGGATAAGTCTAGGGCTGAGCTGATAGCTGCCCTGGTGGACTACCAGACTGATGGTGAAACCCTTGATGAAGGGGGGGATGCAACCAGTGAGGACTCTGCCCCTGGGGTTGTCGCTGAATCTGTTTCTGGGAATGCCACCATTCCTGCTGCCTCTGTTCCAAACCCCAGCAATTCCATGGAACTTGAGTTATTAAGGATGAAATTGGCCTTTGAATATCGCAAGTTGGAAATAGAAGCTGAGCTTAAGAAAGAGGAGCTGGCACAGCAAGTGGAACTCAAGAATAGGGATCTTGCGCTCAAAGACAAGGACACTGAATGTCAGAGAATCCAGCTAGAGAGAGCTAGAGTGGAGACTTCAGCTAGACCAATTGAGAGTGGCAGGTCCCCAGCCACCAAGTTTATGAAAGATTTGGTTGGTGTGTTTGTGGAGGGTTCAGATATCCTCCAATGGATTGAAGCGTTTGAAATGGCTTGTGCAATTCATGATGTAGATAAAAGAGATTGGGCTAAGTGTTTGTTAAGCAGAGTGCCTCAAACTGGATATGACTGTATTCTGAAGCTGAGTGTGGAGGAAAGGGGTCAGTATGAGTGTATGAAGTCTGCTTTGATTGCCAAGTTTGGCAAGACACCTACCCAATACCTTAAAAGGTTCAGGGATTTTAAGAAAAGAGAGAATGTGTCTTGGGTTGACTGGGTGAGTACTGCGCACATGAACATGATGGGGTGGATTGACGGTTACAAGGTGAAAACTTTTGTTGAGTTGTCCCACCTCTTGTTTTTTGAGCATTTTTCTGAAGCCTGTTCACCAGAGCTGCGTCAGTATGTGGCTGACCAGAACATTTTGGACCCCTTTAAGCTGGCTAGGTTGGCTGACAAGTGGGTCTCCCACCGGGTGTCCCCTAAGGACTCCAGTGGGAAGGACAAGGACAAAGAAAAGGGGACCTCTCAGAAAGCTGAGGAGTCCCAAAAGCAATCACAGTCGGGTAAACCAAAACCTTCCTCTCCTAAGACCCAAAAATCTGGTGGGGATAAGTCCTCTGTGGGTGGGAATAAGAGTAGTGGTCCACCTGCTGCAAAGCAGGTTCCCAGTGGTTCCAGTACCGTACCCCGCACTCCTGGCACTTGTTGGGATTGTGGGGCTCTGGATCACAAAAGGGGTGACCCCAAGTGTAAAGGTAAGGCACTTGGAGTACAGGCTGTCAGCCTGACCTACCCTTACCCCGTGGCTGAGGTGGAGGCCACTGTCCTCCCCTCCTCTACAGGAATCACATTTGGTGCTCCGGTAGAGATTTCCTTAGTGTCCCTTGGGGCCTGGGACCAGTACGCAGAAGTACTGGCAACTATCCCGCAGAACACCCGTAGGTTTTTGAGAAGTGTCCTCTTGAATGGCCAGCCTTCTACTGGTTTGAGAGACACTGGGGCAAGCATGACAGTGGTGGACAGGACCCTGCTCAAGCCAGAGGACTATGTAGGTGCTCCTCTGAGAACCACCAGGTTAGCTGGTGGGCCTCCCAAATTATCGCCTGTAGCCCTAGTCACACTCATGATTGGAGACAAGACAGCAAAGCTTCCTGTCCTGGTTCAGGACAATGTCCCTGCTAACATTCTGTTAGGAAATGATCTAGTAGAGTTGGGGTTGATCTCGGATGGTCTTCCCATGACTGCTGCTGCAGTCACTAGGTCACAGGTGACACCGGGTCTGGCTGTGAGTCAGGTATCCGAGCCAAAGGCGAGGCCTAAGGCAAGAAGAAGGAAGACCAAGAAGGCCACCTCTGTGGAGGGAACACCTTCTCTTCCTGCTGTTCCGACAGCACCCAATGGGATCCATGCTCCGGACGGGCTGGGTCCAGCGGAAAACCCAAACTCAACTCCTGTGGGAGAAGAGACAGAAGACTCTCCTGTGGGAGAGGTTCTCAACCCGGAGGATCATCCCGACCTTCAATGCTTGTTAGCTGAAGGGGGACCCTCCCGGGCAGACTTCTGTAAGGGACAGAGAGAGTGCCACTCTCTCGAGGGCCTGAGGAAACAGGCCCTGTCCCAGGCACAAGGTGAAGTGCCTAGGACATTCAAGATTTATTGGGAGGGTGAGCTCCTTGTTAGTGAGCCCACTAAGCCCGAACCTGGTGCCCGCAAGAGGTTGGTGGTACCCCAGGTTTACAGGCCCTTCCTACTGCAGTTGGCGCATGAGGTGCCCTTGGCTGGTCATCTTGGGACCAAGAAGACTAAGCAGAGGCTCTCTGCCCATTTCTACTGGCCACGGATGGGAGTAGAGGTGGAGTCCCACTGCAGGACCTGCCCAACTTGTCAGTTGTCTGGCAAGACTGGAGGCAGGGTCATTGCCCCACTGCAGCCATTACCAGTGGTTGGCACACCATTTGAGAGGGTGGGCATCGACATCGTCGGTCCCCTTGACCCTCCCACTTCAGGTGGACATCGGTTCATCCTGGTCTTGGTAGATCATGCCACCAGGTACCCTGAGGCAATACCCCTTCGGACTGTTACTGCCAAGGTGGTTGCCAGGGCTCTCCTGGGCATTTTCACCCGTGTTGGATTCCCCAAGGAGGTTGTCTCTGACCGGGGATCCAACTTCATGTCTAGTTACATGAAAACCATGTGGAAAGAGTGCGGGGTAACCTACAAGTTCTCCACCTCTTACCACCCCCAGACCAATGGTCTGGTTGAGAGATTTAACAAAACTCTCAAGGGCATGCTAGGTGCTTTGGAAGAGCCCCTAAGGAGGAAATGGGATCTCCTCCTGCCATGCCTGCTGTTTGCTTACAGAGAGGTACCTCAAGAGGGTGTTGGTTTCAGCCCCTTTGAGTTACTCTTTGGACATCCCGTGAGGGGGCCCCTCGCCTTGATCCGAGAAGGCTTGGAAGCCACCCCTCCAGGTCCCGCCAAGCAAGTGGGGGACTATGTGTTAGGCCTCAGGCGGAGGATGACACAAATGATGGGTCAGGCAACAGCAAATCTCAAGGCCAGCCAGGAATTGAATAAGTACTGGCATGACCTGAAAGCTTCGCAAGTGGATTGGACTCCGGGACAGGAAATCCTTGTGATGGAGCCTACCAAGCCTAGAGCTTTGGCAGACAAGTGGACTGGACCCTTCAGGATCATCTCCAAGATGGGCGAAGTCAATTATCTGGTGGACATGGGAGCCTCTGGGGTAGCCCCCCAGGTATTCCATGTCAACAGGCTCAAGCCTTTCCACAGGCGAGCAGAGGTCTCATGTCTCTTGCTAGCTTCAGGGCAAGAAGAGGATGAGAGTGAGCCCCTTCCTGATTTGCTGCATAGCAACCCTCAGGATGGCTCAGTGGAGGGAGTACAACTCTCTCCCGATTTGACAACAGAGCAGCAGAGGGCCTGCCGGGCTTTGCTCCAGCAGTATGCCCCTCTGTTTTCACTGACACCGGGCCTTACACCGTGGTGTAAGCACGAAATTGACACTGGTGACAGTGTGCCTGTCAAAAGCAGGAGCTATCGTATGTCAGATACCGTCAAAAACCACATCCAGGCTGAGGTCGCCAAGATGTTGGATCTGGGTGTTATTGAACCCTCCACCAGTCCCTGGTCCAGTCCAGTGGTCCTTGTCCCCAAGGCAAGTTCCCCGGCGGGTACCAAGGATTGGAGGTTCTGTGTGGACTACCGAGGAGTCAATGCCGTCACCAAAACTGACGCGCACCCATTGCCCAGGGCTGATGAGCTCGTGGACACTATAGGTGCTGCCAAATTTGTGAGCACCTTTGACCTTACCTCAGGCTATTGGCAAATAGCTCTGACGGACCATGCCAAGGAAAAGACGGCATTCTCCACACCTGAGGGACTCTACCAGTTTAGGGTCATGCCCTTTGGGTTGAAGAATGCCCCTGCCACCTTCCAGAGATTGGTCAACCATGCGCTCAGTGGGCTGGAAGCCTTTTGTGTGGCTTACTTAGACGACATTGCCGTCTACAGTTCCACCTGGGAAGAGCATTTGACACATCTGGATAAGGTGTTGCAGGCCTTGAAAAGGGCTAACCTCACTATCAAGGCCACCAAGTGCCAGATAGCTCAGGGGAAAGTTACCTATCTTGGTCATGAGGTAGGAGGGGGTCAAATCCAACCTCTCTCCAGTAAAGTACAGGACGTACAGAACTGGGAGACGCCCACTACTCAAACCCAGGTGAGAGCCTTTTTGGGCCTCACTGGGTACTATCGCAATTTCATGGCAGACTATGGAACCATAGCTGCACCCCTGACAGCTCTAACTTCACCCAAACAGCCTAGGAAGGTTAATTGGACTGAAGACTGTCAGAGGGCCTTTGATGGCTTGAAAGAAAGTCTGTGTAGGGCACCTGTGTTGAGTGCGCCTGACTACAGCCGACCCTTTATCGTCCAGACGGATGCCTGCGACACCGGAATTGGAGCTGTCTTGTCCCAGTTAGATGACAAAGGGAGAGAACATCCTATCATATTCATCAGTAGACAACTCAAGGGTAGAGAACTTAGGTGGGCTACTGTTGAAAAGGAATGTTTTAGTATAGTTTGGAGCCTTAGGCGTTTTAGGCCCTACCTTACGGGGTCCACCTTCAAGGTCCAAACAGATCATAAGCCCCTGAAGTGGCTTATGCAGATGAAGGGTGAGAATCCGAAATTGCTCAGGTGGTCGATTAGCCTACAAGGGCTAGACTTCACCATAGAGCACAGACCAGGGAAGAGTCACGATAATGCAGATGGCCTTTCCAGAAGGTATGTTGACCGTCTGGATGAGGGTGTCTATCCCGTGGGAGATTAGGCACCCTCCACCTCAGTCTGGGGGGGGCGACTGTGATGCCGGAAATGCATCTGAGGGACAGGGCCTCTGAATCCTTGTCCTTTCTCTGTTTTTACCGTGTGTTCTGTCATGTTTTCTGCCCAGGAGTCCATGAGGGACTCCTGGCAGTGCAGCTCTCTTTTGATTTGGTGAACAGACCCATGGGATACCCTTATGGCACCCATGGGTAGGGGTACAACCCTGTGCCCCTAGTGTATGTTTTTGGGCACCTGTGGGTGGCCCACAGAGCAGGGTATGGGCTGGTGGCAGCTCCATGCTGAATTTGACAGGTGCTCTGGGTGTCCTCCATTTTGGGATACCCAGGCCCTGCCATTGGAATCAGTTGATTCCTGATAGGAAACAAGATGGCCCCTGTGGCCTCTTGCTTTCTATTGCCTGTTATCTTGTTTTTCCCAAAGTCCTGGGAAGCCCTGACTCTGTCCCTTCCCCCTGACTGGCTGTTGGGTGGAAGTTCCATATATGGTGTTGTTGTGAAGGCCCAGCTAGACTGACTGGAGCCTTCCCAGTGACTGTATGTTGTGGGTACCTCCTGTGGGTGGGACCTGGGTGAATGGAGTGTGTGACCAATATACACTCCTTGTTGTGGTTGTCTGGTTTCTGGCATGAGAGACAAAGACTGAGACAGCCCTGCCCGAAACTGGCCTGAATGCAGTGTGTAGTGTTGAATGGCTGGGTACTTGTCCCAATCCACATTCCTTGTTGTGAGTGTCTGAAAGGGAGGAGTGTGGCCTGAATGCACTGTGTGCCTGATTGGCTGACTGACTGCATGAATGCCCTTCTGTGTGATTGGCTGCTGTGTGTGTGCCAGCAGTGTGGATGAGAGACAGAATAGTATATCTGGGGACCTCTCACCACTGGAAATTGTTCAGAAGCATTCAGAAGCTGAGTCTCCACTCAAGAGTAACTGGATTTGCTGATCCTCGACGTCCAGCTGGAAGAAGAAGACTTGCTGTGGCATTTGCTTCGACGGAACTGAAGGTTGTCGAAATTGTCGAGGGCTGACCCGAGAGAGGACCTGGCTAGGCGCCCTCTTCCCGTGCTCCGAGGGACCATCGAGCACCGCTGAATCTTCGCCGAAGCGCCCTGGAAGTCAGACCCTCGAAAGGCTGCCGACCCGAGACGGGACCGCCGAGGAGATCGAAGTGAAGCACCCGGACATCGACGCCGTCGAAGTCCATTGCCGTCGACCAGGGTTCGCAGGTCTGTGTAACCGCTGGAGGCCCGTCGAAGTTGTGTGCCCAGCCGTGGGAACCACTTGACGCCGTGCCGCCGACGATCGGAGCCGTCCGCTCCATTGCCTAAGAACATTCAATCGAAGGACTCTCTCGACCGCATCGTCGACCGCTTATCCTGCCGGAGAAAGTCGAGGACGACCAACGCGCCGAGGAGAAACCTGCCGGTGGGTTTCCCGCCACCCGACGACCCCAAAGACTCGGACGACTCGACGCCCTTGCTGGGCTCCCGTCTCTACAATCTTTGCGGTCCAGAACTATTGTCATCGAGGTGCCCCGCACACCTCCGCCTTGCAGGACGCCGACGCCCCGACGCCGACGAGCACCGCTCGGACGGAGCTGCCGCCTCTTCGACAACGTTCGGCCTCGTTTGTCGACGGACGTTCGACGCCCCGTGCCTCCCGCCTGAAAAGGAAGGCATTCAAGAAGGGCCGTCGATTCCCCGTCGCCGAACAGCGAGTCCCTCGACGCTTGTCGACGCCTTTTCGAGGAACTCGACTCCACCAGGTACATTGGGGGGGTAAAAACATTATAGGAGAGAAATAGACTATTGAACAATATCTGGACTGGGCTGGTGTTATATCTCTTTATTTTGCAGGTTGCCCAGGTGGGGGGATCTCCACACAGAACTGTGTCCAGTAGCAAGGGCCAGTATTCTGCCTATTGTTTCAACCCTCTGTTATCGCTCCTCTCTCTATTGCTGGTTTCCTTCTTATTGATCTGTGTGCCATTTCTACAGTATTGTGAATGCACTTTAATGAGGTCTAATATTAGTGGTACCACTTTAGAATTGTAGATATTTACCATTGCTGATTTTCCTGAGCACAAAGTGCGTTATTGTGATAAGTGTACATAACCCTTGAATATTAATTATATAAAGACTGTGTTTTCAGTAATACAGTGTGTGGACATTCCTTTGTGGGGGCTTGGGGATACACTGTACTTAAGAACCAGCCTGCATCACCTCCTGAGAAGCTAGGCCTTGATTGCTCGCCCATCGCTACCGTATTAGAGAATCTTGGCTGGGGTCCTCTGTGCCTCCCCTCTACCATATAGAGAGCAGAAGTACAGACCCCCCCACCGGTCTTCTTTACAGCCCTCTGGCCGGCATTCTAGACAAAGGAACTCCTATAATGGGGAATATCCATAACGTCAAAAGTAATGCCTTTACTAAAAATAAAGCCCTAGACAACAATTACAGATCTCAAATTAGAGACACTAACAATAAGAGCGGAAATCAGAGTAAAACTTGTGCCATCCCGGCCATTACTAATGCCCTTACCATTAAGGGTGCTCTAATCAACGCTAGGTCATTGGTGGCTCGGACTTGATCACTGCTGAAAACCTAAACTTCCTCGCAATAACTGGGTCATGGTTACATGCAGCTGCAGGTCCTGCCCTCTTACTTGCAGTACCTGACAATTATAATATCATAAGAGAAGACAGAGTAGACTCCAGAGGTGGGGGCATTGCTCTTATTACTAAGTCTAACCTAGGCATAAGTGTTACACCTCGCCCTCGGCCGCGCCATGTTTCCAGGGTTCTGCCTCGTTGCTCTCGTATGAGCAAGAACAATTGGGGAATTTCGGTTAACACTAAAATAAGGGACAGGAAAGTGATCGCCCTTCATAAAGGGTTACGGCGCCGGCATGCGCCTTTCCTATCGCGCTGGCAGCTGCCATGGCAAATTTCTACACGAACTACAGCATCCAGAAAACCTGCTACGTTGTAGTGCTCGGCGTTGAGAGGGGAGCCTCATTTTCAAACGATACGCCTCTTGTTGCTATTTATTCCACCGCGGCATACAGAACGCTGCTTCTGTTTAAAGTTACAACCGGCATACTTTCCGAAGTGCTCTCCCTGTATCTTGAATTGTGAAGTCCTTGTTTTTCCCGTGTACCGACCCTGCCTGCACACGGACTCCTTCTTCTGAATCTCCGATTGAACTGTTTTCTGACCACCCGTGTACCAGACCCTTGCCTGCTTTCCGGAACTCTTGGACACTGATTCTGTTGTGTTTCATGACCACCCGTGTACCAGACCCTTGCCTGCTTTCCGGAATTCTTGGACACTGATTCTGCTGTGTTTTGTGACCGCCTGTGTACCAGACCCCTGCCTGCTTCCTGGACTCTGAGATAGGAACTTCTCCGGTAAGGAAGACTCTAATTGGAATCCATTATTCTGTGGAATTCGACTTCATTCCTAAGTGCATCTTTTGAACGCTTTGCTGTGGTGCACCATCCCGAAACCAGTGCGACCCTCGTTCCGTTCGGGGATAGCTACCCTACTAACCTCCCTATTTTTTATTTTATACTTTCGTTGGTTCCCAGGACTTTTTACGTCAATCCTATTTCCATCAGGGGTAAAGTATAGTTTTTCTTGGTTTTTCCATACTGCAGAATTATACGTTAGCCATATACTAAGAACTCTCTACTTTATAGGTTACTCTGGTTCCTTTGGCTTAAGGGGAGATTAAACCAGGTACTACTAAAGGGGAATAGTCTTGGGAATAACCCAGTTTCATTATTGGCAGATTATTAACTTGTTATCCTTTCCTTTACAGCCTGGGTTTGAGACGGTCTGTTCTCCCCGCTTTTTTGATCGATCGGTCCCCTTATCTGTACAGTTCAGCAGGTGGTCATATCGGTTTAAAGAGCTTATTCCCTCACAGAGAGGAGGCTTGGGTAGGAGGCTCCAACCCTAGCTCCTTCAAGCAACTCCCCAGCAATAGAGGTCCGGCCTGTTTACGTATTCTCCATTTCGGTGAGTAACAGAAACAGAAGCCATGGAAGAAGTTGATCCTTTAACCACCTTGGTTCGCTTGGTATCTGAACTTCGTTCTGATATGACAACCGCACATAGTGCTCTCCATCAAAGGATCGACAATTTGCAGAGTTTCCCAAGCCCCCACACCCTGGGGGTGGATACGTCTGCTGCTACGGCATCAGGTTCAACCGGTCCCATACCCTCTGCCTCTGGCTTTACGACTACCCCAGTGCTTATGGCTACTCAATTCCCACTGGCCCCCCCAGAACGATTCTCTGGGGATCCTAAACATTATCGCACGTTTATCAACCAGTGCAAGTTACATTTTCTCTGTAGGCCTACTGCTTTCCCTAATTCTACAACGAAGGCAGCTTTTGTTCTCTCTCATCTTGGGGGTACCGCAGCCGCTTGGGCTAATCCGTTACTGGAATCTAATAGTTACGTCCTTTATGATTGTGATGCTCTCATCACGGCCATGAACAGAGTATTTGACACCCGCTATAAATCCCAGGCTACTGACCTGGAGTTCCTCAATCTGCGTCAAGGTACATCCTCTTTGTTTACATACCTTACTAAATTCAATCAGTTGGCAGCTGAAACTGATTGGCCGGAGGAGAAAAAATCAGCCGTGTTTTACAAAGGGTTGTCAGATGAGTTAAAGGTCGTTTTGGCTACAGTACCAGTGGTTCCAACCACTTTTGGTGAACTATTAGACCTGGTATTACAAATAGATGCTAGAAGAACCGAAAGAAGGGGTGAACGCAAGTCACCAACCCCTGTTACTCTGCAGGTGGAACAGTCTTCTCCCTCTACCTCGCTTCCAGAACCTATGCAGATCGGGGCAGTAAGAGGTCCTTTGACTTCTGCACAACGGGATTATCGCAGAACGCATAATTTATGCATGTATTGCGGAGCTGCTGAACACCCTTTGAAGGATTGCCCTAAGAGACCTGTCAAAAAACCGGGAAACGCCAGAACCCGGCGATAGACAGGGTCCCTACGCCCGGGGTGCTTTCCTTGGACTCTCATGGTGCTGTTTCTGTTCCTGTTAGCCTTCCTGTGGTATTTACCACTGAAGATGGTACCTTTTCTTCATTGGCGATCATTGATTCCGGGGCCACCGGGAATTATATGGATTACGATTACGCCACAAGTAAGAACGTTTCGGTTGTCTCTAAAGCCCAACCCGAGGCTGTTCACGCTGTGGACGGTACATCCTTGGTCTCTGGCCTAGTCGCACAAAATACCTCCTTAATTCATATGCAAACCAGGGAAGGACATGCTGAGTCGATCTCCTTCGATCTCATTAAAGCCCCTCAATTCCAGGTCATCTTGGGCATCCCTTGGCTGCAACATCATAATCCAGCCATCGACTGGACAAGAAAAACGGTGCAGTTTCCTTCCACTGAGTGTAACGAAAAGTGTTTCCTGGACACTAGTGTGTCCTCTGAGTCTTCTTGTCAAGCCTTGGTAGCATCTATGTCCATGATTGGAGCCATCACTAAATATCCCGAAACCGAAATCCCTCCTGAATACAAGTCTTTCTGTGATGTGTTTGACAAGGGAGGGGCAGACCAGTTGCCACCTCATAGGCCTTACGACTGCCCAATCGATTTACTGCCAGGTGCTAAGGTCCCGGCTGGTAGGGTCTATTCCCTCACGGTTCCAGAAGATAAAGTATTAAAGGAGTATATTGACAAGGCCTTGGCCACTGGGTTCATTAGACTTTCCAGGTCCCCTGCGGCTTCTCCGCTCTTTTTCGTTCCAAAAAAGGAGGGCGACCTCCGCCCCTGTATTGATTATCGGGCATTAAACGCAGTGACGGTAAAAAATCAATATCCCCTCCCGCTCATTTCAGTGCTCTTAGATCAGCTCGGTCCTTCTGTAGTCTTTACCAAGCTGGATCTTAGGGGTGCGTATAATCTCGTTCGAATGCGAAAAGGGGACGAGTGGAAGACCGCATTCAAAACACGCTACGGACTGTATGAATATCTGGTGATGCCGTTTGGTCTCTGCAATGCCCCGGCCACCTTCCAGGCATTCATGAATGATATTTTCCATGATTGTTTGGATCAGTTTGTTGTAGTATATTTGGACGATATCCTCATATATTCACCCTCCAGTGAGGAGCACACGAGGCACGTGCAAATTGTCTTGCAACGGTTGAGGGAAAATCACCTATTCGTCAAAGCTGAAAAATGTGTCTTCAACTCCACTGAAGTGGAGTTTCTTGGTTACGACCTGACTAGTAGGGGTATAAGAATGAGTCGCTCTAAAGTCAGGGCTGTATTGGATTGGCCTGTTCCTACGTCGATTAAAGCCTTGCAATCCTTTCTGGGGTTCTCGAACTTCTATAGGCGCTTCATCCGTTCATTCGTCTCCGTAGGGGGCGCCCCTTTTATTTGGTGGATTGGAAGGGTTATGGTCCCGAAGACAGGTCCTGGGAGCCCTTGTGCAATATACATTCTCCGGCTCTCTTGCGCCGTTTCCATGCACGGAGGGGGTCTGCGCCGCCTTTGGGGGTGGATGCTGTTACACCTCGCCCTCGGCCGCGCCATGTTTCCAGGGTTCTGCCTCGTTGCTCTCGTATGAGCAAGAACAATTGGGGAATTTCGGTTAACACTAAAATAAGGGACAGGAAAGTGATCGCCCTTCATAAAGGGTTACGGCGCCGGCATGCGCCTTTCCTATCGCGCTGGCAGCTGCCATGGCAAATTTCTACACGAACTACAGCATCCAGAAAACCTGCTACGTTGTAGTGCTCGGCGTTGAGAGGGGAGCCTCATTTTCAAACGATACGCCTCTTGTTGCTATTTATTCCACCGCGGCATACAGAACGCTGCTTCTGTTTAAAGTTACAACCGGCATACTTTCCGAAGTGCTCTCCCTGTATCTTGAATTGTGAAGTCCTTGTTTTTCCCGTGTACCGACCCTGCCTGCACACGGACTCCTTCTTCTGAATCTCCGATTGAACTGTTTTCTGACCACCCGTGTACCAGACCCTTGCCTGCTTTCCGGAACTCTTGGACACTGATTCTGTTGTGTTTCATGACCACCCGTGTACCAGACCCTTGCCTGCTTTCTGGAATTCTTGGACACTGATTCTGCTGTGTTTTGTGACCGCCTGTGTACCAGACCCCTGCCTGCTTCCTGGACTCTGAGATAGGAACTTCTCCGGTAAGGAAGACTCTAATTGGAATCCATTATTCTGTGGAATTCGACTTCATTCCTAAGTGCATCTTTTGAACGCTTTGCTGTGGTGCACCATCCCGAAACCAGTGCGACCCTCGTTCTGTTCGGGGATAGCTACCCTACTAACCTCCCTATTTTTTATTTTATACTTTCGTTGGTTCCCAGGACTTTTTACGTCAATCCTATTTCCATCAGGGGTAAAGTATAGTTTTTCTTGGTTTTTCCATACTGCAGAATTATACGTTAGCCATATACTAAGAACTCTCTACTTTATAGGTTACTCCGGTTCCTTTGGCTTAAGGGGAGATTAAACCAGGTACTACTAAAGGGGAATAGTCTTGGGAATAACCCAGTTTCATTATTGGCAGATTATTAACTTGTTATCCTTTCCTTTACAGCCTGGGTTTGAGACGGTCTGTTCTCCCCGCTTTTTTGATCGATCGGTCCCCTTGTCTGTACAGTTCAGCAGGTGGTCATATCGGTTTAAAGAGCTTATTCCCTCACAGAGAGGAGGCTTGGGTAGGAGGCTCCAACCCTAGCTCCTTCAAGCAACTCCCCAGCAATAGAGGTCCGGCCTGTTTATGTATTCTCCATTTCGGTGAGTAACAATAAAAACAGCCACTTTGCCTACTGTCACGTCCTGTGAACTACTTACAGTCAAAATGCCTATTTCTAACTCCTGTGCCGTAACAGCCCATGTAATCTACAGACCTCCAGTGCCTATTGGCTCGGTCGAGGAAGACATCAGTACAATACTATCTGATAACACCAAAGCTACCTCTCAAATACTACTGCTTGGAGACTTCAACCTAGGCTTTAACGATCCTAATGATCAACAAGCTCTAGTAGTGTATAATGTGCTCACTGAACTTGGTTTCACCAAAAGAGTGACCCAGCCCACCCATCACAAAGGTAGAACATTAGATTGGGTAGCTGATCTCAATTGCAAAGCCTCAATCACCTCCATAACACCTCAATCGAGGTCTGATCACTCTCTGATCTCCTTCACCCTCTCTGCCAATATCCACACCACTAAAGATAACACAATGGCACCTCCACTCCTCACGAGAAAGAAAAATAATATTACTGTGGACAAGATCCTACCACTTGTTATCTCCACCCTCAATTAATTGTCAGACACCACTGATCCAGACACACTTGTAGATGTATGCAATACTACTATTTCTAGGTCCTTAGACAGCATTGCCCTGCTTAAATTGTGGAAGAGTAAACCTAGAGCTCACCTGAACTCGTGGTTCACTCCCCAATTAAAAGCCTTGAGAACGGAAAAAAAGGAACATGGAAGTCCTATGGGGACACCTACCTACTGAGGAGAATAAATCAAATCTGCTGAATATCTCTACCAAATACAAAAAATAAATAATACGTACTAAACAGGAAACCTACAACTATAGGATCAACAAAGCCAGTTCAAGCACCAAGGAACTCTGTTATTCTAAGAGAATTGGAAACCCTCATGCCACCTACTGACACTTCTGTGAAGAATAAACTCTGCTGCACCAACATCCAGAACACCTTAACTAATAAAATTGCCCCCTCCAAAACAAAATCGCAGACAAAAAAGCGACCTTGCCGAATTTAGGTACACAAACTTGAACACCAGCCTGTACTCCTAAACATCTTCAAAATGTTCAAATTCTCCAAAGCCTCTATCCATGAGGTAGAAAACATTATTGCCTCCCTTAAACCTTCAAGGTGCCAAGGTGCCAGGGAGACAGTTGTCCAGCCCAGATAATTAAAGAGGCAGCCAGAGACTTGGTGCCCTTTATTTCTAAATTAATTAACGGATCATTCTCATCTAGCACTGTACCCTTTTTTTAATGGAGTCCTGGGTCTTGCCACTCTTAATAAAACAATCCCTGGATCATACCTACAAATTATAGGCCGATCACAACTGACCTGTTCTTATAAAAGATATCGGACAGAATAGCCTATCTCTGGATACAGGAATATCTAGAGACCAATCCTCTCTTAGGTGTTGGACTATCATGTTTTAGGCCTCAACACACCACTGAAACGGCGCTGATTGATCTAAAGACCCAGATCGATGAACTCAAAGACAAGGGGAAAACGGCCTTGTTATTACTCTTTGATCTCTCGGATGCCTTTGATTTGGTGGACCACAAAGTATTATGTAAACCTCTTGCCTCTTCTCTCAGGACGCCATAGCCTAGATCCAATCATTTCTGAACAATAGGACTATGAGAGTCTTCTCTCCTTCAGTGGCTGCAGACCCCATCCCAATAGCTTGGGGTGTGCCGCAAGGTTGGTGTGTCTCACCAACAATGTATAACATTCACAAAGCCATTGTTTGATGAGTTGGACCATTTGGGTGTCACTTACACTAACTATGCAGAGGACACCCAGATCATCATACCTATCACGGGGAACTATGACACGGACGTGGCCCTAGTGAATAAAATGTATCTAATCATTCAAGTATGGATGGCCTCCCATGGTCTTTGCCTGATTGATGATAAAAACAGAGCTCCTGATTCTAGGAACCGTAGCTAATCTCAACAAACTTGGTAATACATACTCCTCATTCACCATTGACGGAAACAACATTAAAGTGGTACAAGAGGTAAAAACTCTAGGATTCTACCTAGATTCGGCACTTAATTTAAGCAAACAGGTCAATGCCATGGCCTCTGCAACAGTGTACACCTATAAGCTGATTAGGGCTTGCAAACTCTTTCTTTCCAAAGAAAGTTGTACTATCCTAGCCAGAGCCCTCATCCTCTCAAAGTTGGACTACTGCAATGCCCTTTACCTAGGTGCGAGCAAGCACATTGTAAGTAAAGTTCAAATCCTTCATAACAATGCCCTCAGAACAGCTTTGGGCATACCAAGGAGAGAGCACATCTCGGAGACGAGGAGACAGAATAAATGGCTTTCCATTGAGGACAACATTCTGCTAAAAACAGTTTCCTTGACGCACAAATGTCTCAACCAAGGCACCCCTCTCTACCTCTCTGAGGGAATTGTCAAAAAATCTTCATCACGTCCTACCAGGGCAGCTAACTCAGACTGTCTGGTAGTACCCAGATACAAGCTAAAAAAAGCCAGAGGGAGCAGCCTCCCCATCATGGTGATGCAACATTGGAATACCCTCCCCCCTTCTCTAAGAACAGACCAGTTCTTCCCCAACTTCAGACGAAATACCATATGCTGGCTTTCAGCCAATGACCAATGACTTACCCAGGACTGCCTCTGGTTAGTTTGAGGCACTCTCAAACATGGATACATGACTCCTCTGTGGTCTAGCAAATGTTACTATCTAAATGTGCTTTGTTGTATTGCACTATTATCTTTTATATCACTCTGTATATACTGACTGTATCTACTGTAACTCACGATATTGCACATGAGCATTTTCTTCAGCATATTGCTGTACCTCACTGTATCTTCCTTTGTACCTTTCTGTATGTACTGACTGTAACTATTGTAATTGAAGACAAGGTATATTTGTAACTTTTGCAAATGCGCCCAGATACCTCTGGGTTGGTGCACTTTCTCCATCAATAAACAAACAATCAAACAAACAGTGATGATCATCTAGACCTTGCCTCTTACCTCACCGAAATCGACAACTGGATGATGGCCAACAATCTCCTCCTCAATCTGGAGAATCTGAATTACTGATTTGGGGTAGGACAGCAATCCTCCCCCAACCCACACCTTGACCGCCCTCCCTAGGCCCCTCAACCCCCATCCTGCAGCATCCTCCTCAGTAAAGAACCTGGTATGCACCCTGAGGTCTGACCTAACTCTCTCTCTTCACATCTGTGCTGTCTCCGGATCATGCCAGTTTCAACTCTGCATTCTCAGATGAATCTTCCCCTGTACCTCCTACCCTCACGGAATCTCAGGAATTCTGGCTGTCATCCTCTCATGCCTAGATTAGGCCAACCCTCTCTATCTAGGTGTCCCTACCTTTCAGCTCAGAAATCTCCAACATGCCCAATACTCTGCAGTCAGGCTTCTCTTTGCCCTCTCCCAAAGAGAACACATCTCCCCTGCCCTTGCTGTGCTACATTGGTTGCCTATCAGTTGATGGGCCACTTTCAAAGCCATGTGCATCAGCCACTTTGTCATCCACAAGAAACGCTCTAAATTCCAGTAGTTCGAGTTTGATCTGTGCACACGTGGCAGCCCATAAGCAGGCCAAAAATCTAGCCTTCAGCAATTCAACTTCCAGGTAAGAGATAAGGTCCTCTTGTGTTCTAGCCAGCCTCTGCATTATCTCTGGGTGAATATCAAAGCGTAACCTAAAACTATTCTAGGTGAATGGCAATAAACAGCCTCCCCACTGTCTCCAGGTGACTCTAGAGAGTAAACTACGCATTAGCTAGTTGAATTTTAAAGTATAGCCAACTCATAATATATAGCTGCATTGCACAGCATAGCCCATTTATTGAATCTTGATGAATGTAGAACATGTTCCCTTTGTGAAAGCTAGGCAATTCAGAATGTAACTAATGTTCTACATTTAGGTGAATGCCAATTTCAGCCTTTTCACTAAATCTATGTGAGCCAGCCATGATATTCCTGGCAAACGTAGAAGGTAGCTCTTGTACTGAACCTAGCTGAATGTAGAATGTATCCTTTGCATTAAATCCAGATGAACATAAAATTGTAATATGTCTACTGTATCCAGGTGAATAAAGAATGTAGCCAGTGCATTGAATCTAGGTAATTGAAGAACGTGGCTATTTAATGGAATGTAGATGTTTGCATAATGTAGTCATTTTATGTTCAGTAATGGAGCTTTGAGAATGTAGCCACTGTATTATAGCTGGCTACATGTAGAATGTAGCCACTAATTCTAAATTAACTCTAGATGATTTAGAATACGTTGAATGTACGGAACCAAGGCGCTCATTAGAGTGTAGCCAATTTATCTAAACCTATCGCACCCCGTGCATATGGAGCTGCTATCCTGCATGCATTTGCATTCCCACACAACTTGAATGACACTTTGCACAACACTTCTGCCACAAGTATGTAGCTACCTTTCATCACAAACATTCAAACAATATCTACACACATAATGACCATCCTCATGTATACCCCGTCCAGACTAACGCTCTAGTCTACCTCTCTCCACCCATTCGCATGCCACTTAGATGAGGGTGATTAGAAGGGCCTTGGCCACCCCTTATAACCTCATACTGGATATAATGCACACACACACATATTAGCACCTCCTTGAATTTGCCATACCTTGGGCCATACCCATCGGTCCCCCCGAGGGCGGTCATCCTACAGCACGTTGTGACCATAACTATGGTGAAAGGAACTATACAAATGATGAAAGGATGATGATGAAGAGGTGTACATGTTCGTGGTCAGATCACGCTTTAATACACTTTTTGATTTCAGTCCCGTCTCCTGTGAAATGAAAGGATTCATCCAAGGGCTATTCCTTGTCACGTATCTTAAAACGCCTCACCTTGAACAACATTGCGCCACTATTGGATATTAATTTTAGCTTCTCATCAGATACTCCACTCCAAACCATGTCTTCTTGCTTGGCACGCAGTATAGCTAGCATCTCCAACACCTAACTGCCTCTAAAACCTAAGAAACACAAGAACGCAGAAACTAAAAGTCAACCTTGGTTTTCAGCTGAGCTGAGAAAGCTTAAAGCCCTAACTCTCAAGGCTTTCTATTCTTGGAAATCTGCATTAACCCTAGAACTTCTACATTCCTATACACTTGTCTATGAGCGCGATAGAAATAAAATATCAATATCAATATAAGACTCTAGTAAAGGATCACAAATCTGCAGTTCTGGAAACAAAGCAGAACTTCCACAATTTAAGAATTACCAATGCTGCATCAGATGTTAAGGATATTTTAAAAATTCTTAAAGAACAGGAGGTATTCCCCCCCTCCAGATGATCAACTTGAGATCAGGGACTCTACCTGGTGCCAGAATATACAAAATGGCATGCAAAATAAACTCCTAGGTATAAGAGTAGGTATGTTGGAGAGAAAGACCTCTAAACATTACAAGTGGGCAGCCGAAGCCCCCTGGGGCTGAGTCAACGGTGGTCCAATTCAACTTCCACCCTATTATAGAGGAGTCACTACAAAAAGTGATTGAAAAAGTAAAACGTACCAATTGTAAGGGGGATTTCTGCTCCTCTCTTATTATAAAAACTTGCCCCCCTCCTCTCATAAAGGCAATTTGCACGTTTGTCAATACCTCTTTCTGTGAAGGTAAGGTTCCAGATGACTTGAAACACACCATGGTCACACCCATACAGAAAAAAGTTGGTTTGGACAGGGATAGCCCTTTGAACTACCGCCACATATCCTTACCCCGTTACTTGGGAAAAATAGGGGGGCCAGTAGGTCTCCTTGTTTGTACAACTTATTTATGAGGCTGTTCTTTTCTAACTTAGAGGCAGAGGGGATTATGTCCTCAAACTATTTGGACAACACTTAATGTGTCGTCCCGCTTTCAGGCTGTAACTCTCAGGATATATTGGAGCTAAATAAAGTTTTCGACATCATTGAGAACTGGATGCTCAACAATAACTTGGCTCTAAATAAAAGTAAAACTGAACTCATGATTGTGAGAAGTCCAGCCACTCTCATTAAGCTGGATAGTAAATTTCGCTCCTTTAGGTTAGGGTCTGACCATATTATTCCTGTCCCAAACTCAAGATTCTGTGGGTGACCTTGATCAGTCGCTGTCAATGACGCATCATGTTACTAGCGTTGTCTCTGCATCAGCGTATTATGTTCAATTGATTCATCACCTCAGGCCGTTCATTACACAGCCGAGCGCAGAAACAATTGCCAGAGCTATTTTTGGGGCCAAGATGGACTACTGTGATAGTCTATTGGTAGGTCTTAGCAAGTGAGATGTCCATAGACTTCAGATCATTCAAAAGAGGGCAATAGAGTAGTGTTGGGCCTTGCCCGCAGAGATTACGTAACAGAAGCCAGGCGATCCCTTCACTGGCTTCCTGTTGAAGCACTTATCAAATATATGATTCTAACCATTACATTCAAATGCAGACAAGGTATCATGCCATCTTACCTACAGAATGCAACCGCTGACAAAGTCAGTGGCAGAGCGCTGAGGTCCTGTGGAAAGAACTTGCTGTTTATCCCTAGGATCAGAACATAAAAGGCAGAGAAGGAGGCTTTCCATTTGGCGGCCCCTAAACTTTGGAACCAGCTACCGTCCACACTAAAACTTTTACGCTCCCCGCTGGTCTTTAACCCTTTAAGTGCCATGGGTATTTCTCCCCAGTGCCAGAGCCTTTTTTGGTGATTTTGGTATGTGGCCATTCAATGGCTTGTAACTTTTTTTTTACATGAGATATCTCGGCCAAATTTGGCTCCTTTTCTTCCCACATGTAGGCGGTCGTAACGCCACCCAGGAATCCCAGGTTGCTGTAGGGGGGTGAGAGAAAATAAGGAAAATGTGCGAAAACTTTGGGTTTTTTCAAAAAATGCCAATAAAATGATGCACAAAGAAGCCTGTGGTTTTTTCCTTGTAAGAGCTAGGAACAAATGGTTTGCTGTGCTGAGTTCCCCAATGTGTTGGCTTTCAGGAACAGGTTGAGTGGAAATGGAAAAAAATTATTTTGATGGGGATATCAACCGTTTTGTGAGAGGTAGGCGATTTTTGCCATTTTTGCCAATTGGACATGCATGGACGGAATGGAAGAAAAGGGCAGGAAAGCCAAATTGGAGGACAGAAAGGCATATATTTCTGAAAAGTAGACAAAATTCCAAGTTTAGGAAGGGGTGATTTGTATAGGTCAGGCAACAACTAGGTAGGGGAAACTGCCATCGAATGGGGGAAAAGCGGGAAAATGACTGAAAAAAACGGTATGTGTTGGACATGGTTGGCTTGGTACGGCAATGGCTTCTATGAATTTTGAGAAAAGCAATGCTCCGCTACATTCCCCCGACTCTTGCAGTTAGGAGAGCATACCATTTTTGTAGTGTTTGTACAAAACAAGCAATACCACAAGCCAAACACTGAGCCATGGTACACAGGAGTTTTACGCTCACGGCCTGACCAGACGCACTTAGCATGTGTAAATTGGGAAAACCAATGTGGTGAGGAACGGCAGCCATACATTTTTTGAAAGAGCACAGGCAGACCTTTTCAAGGGTAGGTGACTTGTGCAGGTTACAAAAGTGTATGGTGGCTAAAGCAGCGACTAAATGTAGGTCACATTTGGGAAAAGAAAGGGTTGTGAGACAAAGGGCTCCAGCAAATGGGTCAAAACGTTATGAAAACCACACAAACACAACACATGGCCTACCGTCCCGCGTTCCCACAGGTGTCCCGATGAAAACGGTACCTCACATGTGTGGGTGCACCTACCTGGCCGCCAAGGGGAAAGCCCAAAACACAAGTAACCCCAAGTCTGTTTTCACACCGGAAATGTCACACTCTCCCATCATACAGATATGGGCCTCGGGTGTCCAAGCCACCGAGGAAAACAGGGAACCCCATGCATTTCCGAAAAGAGGACACCCGTGGGAATCCGCAGAGGTATGATATGCCCAAATTGCCCCAGAATTTATTACCCAGACACCCCTGCAAAGTCCGAAATGTGGGGAAAAAAACGCTTTTCCCGCACATTTCGCTCGACGCACCCATCGAAACACGCCCCCAACAACACATGGCCTACCGTCACGCGTTCCCACAGGTGTCCCGATGAAAACGGTACCTCACATGTGTGGGTGCACCTACCTGGCCGCCAAGGGGAAAGCCTAAAACACAAGTAACCCCAAGTCTGTTTTCACACCGGAAATGTCACACTCTCACATCATACAGATATGGGCCTCGGGTGTCCAAGCCACCAAGGAAAACAGGGAACCCCATGCATTTCCGGAAAGAGGACACCCGTGGGAATCCGCAGAGGTATGATATGCCCAAATCGCCCCAGAATTTATTACCCAGACACCCCCGCAAAGTCCGAAATGTGGGAAAAAATACGCATTTTCCTCACATTTCGCTCGACTCACCCATCGAAACACGCCCCCAACAACACATGGCCTACCGTCCCGCGTTCCCACAGGTGTCCCGATGAAAACGGTACCTCACATGTGGGGGTGCACCTACCTGGCCGCCAAGGGGAAAGCCTAAAACACAAGTAACCCCAAGTTTGTTTTCAGAGGGAAAACTCAGACATTCTGCCGACCGGCACAATGTACAGATATGGGCCTCGGGTGTCCAAGCCACCGAGGAAAACAGGGAACCCCATGCATTTCCGAAAAGAGGACACCCGTGGGAATCCGCAGAGGTATGATATGCCCAAATTGCCCCAGAATTTATTACCCAGACACCCCTGCAAAGTCCGAAATGTGGGGAAAAAAACGCTTTTTCCGCACATTTCGCTCGACCCACCCATCGAAACACGCCCCCAACAACACATGGCCTACCGTCACGCGTTCCCACAGGTGTCCCGATGAAAACGGTACCTCACATGTGTGGGTGCACCTACCTGGCCGCCAAGGGGAAAGCCTAAAACACAAGTAACCCCAAGTCTGTTTTCACACCGGAAATGTCACACTCTCACATCATACAGATATGGGCCTCGGGTGTCCAAGCCACCAAGGAAAACAGGGAACCCCATGCATTTCCGGAAAGAGGACACCCGTGGGAATCCGCAGAGGTATGATATGCCCAAATCGCCCCAGAATTTATTACCCAGACACCCCCGCAAAGTCCGAAATGTGGGAAAAAATACGCATTTTCCTCACATTTCGCTCGACTCACCCATCGAAACACGCCCCCAACAACACATGGCCTACCGTCCCGCGTTCCCACAGGTGTCCCGATGAAAACGGTACCTCACATGTGTGGGTGCACCTACCTGGCCGCCAAGGGGAAAGCCTAAAACACAAGTAACCCCAAGTCTGTTTTCAGAGGGAAAACTCAGACATTCTGCCGACCGGCACAATGTACAGATATGGGCCTCGGGTGTCCAAGCCACCGAGGAAAACAGGGAACCCCATGCATTTCCGAAAAGAGGACACCCGTGGGAATCCGCAGAGGTATGATATGCCCAAATTGCCCCAGAATTTATTACCCAGACACCCCTGCAAAGTCCGAAATGTGGGGAAAAAAACGCTTTTTCCGCACATTTCGCTCGACGCACCCATCGAAACACGCCCCCAACAACACATGGCCTACCGTCACGCGTTCCCACAGGTGTCCCGATGAAAACGGTACCTCACATGTGTGGGTGCACCTACCTGGCCGCCAAGGGGAAAGCCTAAAACACAAGTAACCCCAAGTCTGTTTTCACACCGGAAATGTCACACTCTCACATCATACAGATATGGGCCTCGGGTGTCCAAGCCACCAAGGAAAACAGGGAACCCCATGCATTTCCGGAAAGAGGACACCCGTGGGAATCCGCAGAGGTATGATATGCCCAAATCGCCCCAGAATTTATTACCCAGACACCCCCGCAAAGTCCGAAATGTGGGAAAAAATACGCATTTTCCTCACATTTCGCTCGACTCACCCATCGAAACACGCCCCCAACAACACATGGCCTACCGTCCCGCGTTCCCACAGGTGTCCCGATGAAAACGGTACCTCACATGTGTGGGTGCACCTACCTGGCCGCCAAGGGGAAAGCCTAAAACACAAGCAACCCCAAGTCTGTTTTCAGAGGGAAAACTCAGACATTCTGCCGACCGGCACAATGTACAGATATGGGCCTCGGGTGTCCAAGCCACCGAGGAAAACAGGGAACCCCATGCATTTCCGAAAAGAGGACACCCGTGGGAATCCGCAGAGGTATGATATGCCCAAATTGCCCCAGAATTTATTACCCAGACACCCCTGCAAAGTCCGAAATGTGGGGAAAAAAACGCTTTTTCCGCACATTTCGCTCGACGCACCCATCGAAACACGCCCCCAACAACACATGGCCTACCGTCACGCGTTCCCACAGGTGTCCCGATGAAAACGGTACCTCACATGTGTGGGTGCACCTACCTGGCCGCCAAGGGGAAAGCCTAAAACACAAGTAACCCCAAGTCTGTTTTCACACCGGAAATGTCACACTCTCACATCATACAGATATGGGCCTCGGGTGTCCAAGCCACCAAGGAAAACAGGGAACCCCATGCATTTCCGGAAAGAGGACACCCGTGGGAATCCGCAGAGGTATGATATGCCCAAATCGCCCCAGAATTTATTACCCAGACACCCCCGCAAAGTCCGAAATGTGGGAAAAAATACGCATTTTCCTCACATTTCGCTCGACTCACCCATCGAAACACGCCCCTAACAACACATGGCCTACCGTCCCGCGTTCCCACAGGTGTCCCGATGAAAACGGTACCTCACATGTGTGGGTGCACCTACCTGGCCGCCAAGGGGAAAGCCTAAAACACAAGTAACCCCAAGTCTGTTTTCAGAGGGAAAACTCAGACATTCTGCCGACCGGCACAATGTACAGATATGGGCCTCGGGTGTCCAAGCCACCGAGGAAAACAGGGAACCCCATGCATTTCCGAAAAGAGGACACCCGTGGGAATCCGCAGAGGTATGATATGCCCAAATTGCCCCAGAATTTATTACCCAGACACCCCTGCAAAGTCCGAAATGTGGGGAAAAAAACGCTTTTTCCGCACATTTCGCTCGACGCACCCATCGAAACACGCCCCCAACAACACATGGCCTACCGTCACGCGTTCCCACAGGTGTCCCGATGAAAACGGTACCTCACATGTGTGGGTGCACCTACCTGGCCGCCAAGGGGAAAGCCTAAAACACAAGTAACCCCAAGTCTGTTTTCACACCGGAAATGTCACACTCTCACATCATACAGATATGGGCCTCGGGTGTCCAAGCCACCAAGGAAAACAGGGAACCCCATGCATTTCCGGAAAGAGGACACCCGTGGGAATCCGCAGAGGTATGATATGCCCAAATCGCCCCAGAATTTATTACCCAGACACCCCCGCAAAGTCCGAAATGTGGGAAAAAATACGCATTTTCCTCACATTTCGCTCGACTCACCCATCGAAACACGCCCCCAACAACACATGGCCTACCGTCCCGCGTTCCCACAGGTGTCCCGATGAAAACGGTACCTCACATGTGTGGGTGCACCTACCTGGCCGCCAAGGGGAAAGCCTAAAACACAAGTAACCCCAAGTCTGTTTTCAGAGGGAAAACTCAGACATTCTGCCGACCAGCACAATGTACAGATATGGGCCTCGGGTGTCCAAGCCACCGAGGAAAACAGGGAACCCCATGCATTTCCGAAAAGAGGACACCCGTGGGAATCCGCAGAGGTATGATATGCCCAAATTGCCCCAGAATTTATTACCCAGACACCCCTGCAAAGTCCGAAATGTGGGGAAAAAAACGCTTTTTCCGCACATTTCGCTCGACGCACCCATCGAAACACGCCCCCAACAACACATGGCCTACCGTCACGCGTTCCCACAGGTGTCCCGATGAAAACGGTACCTCACATGTGTGGGTGCACCTACCTGGCCGCCAAGGGGAAAGCCTAAAACACAAGTAACCCCAAGTCTGTTTTCACACCGGAAATGTCACACTCTCACATCATACAGATATGGGCCTCGGGTGTCCAAGCCACCAAGGAAAACAGGGAACCCCATGCATTTCCGGAAAGAGGACACCCGTGGGAATCCGCAGAGGTATGATATGCCCAAATCGCCCCAGAATTTATTACCCAGACACCCCCGCAAAGTCCGAAATGTGGGAAAAAATACGCATTTTCCTCACATTTCGCTCGACTCACCCATCGAAACACGCCCCCAACAACACATGGCCTACCGTCCCGCGTTCCCACAGGTGTCCCGATGAAAACGGTACCTCACATGTGTGGGTGCACCTACCTGGCCGCCAAGGGGAAAGCCTAAAACACAAGTAACCCCAAGTCTGTTTTCAGAGGGAAAACTCAGACATTCTGCCGACCGGCACAATGTACAGATATGGGCCTCGGGTGTCCAAGCCACCGAGGAAAACAGGGAACCCCATGCATTTCCGAAAAGAGGACACCCGTGGGAATCCGCAGAGGTATGATATGCCCAAATTGCCCCAGAATTTATTACCCAGACACCCCTGCAAAGTCTGAAATGTGGGGAAAAAAACGCTTTTTCCGCACATTTCGCTCGACGCACCCATCGAAACACGCCCCCAACAACACATGGCCTACCGTCACGCGTTCCCACAGGTGTCCCGATGAAAACGGTACCTCACATGTGTGGGTGCACCTACCTGGCCGCCAAGGGGAAAGCCTAAAACACAAGTAACCCCAAGTCTGTTTTCACACCGGAAATGTCACACTCTCACATCATACAGATATGGGCCTCGGGTGTCCAAGCCACCAAGGAAAACAGGGAACCCCATGCATTTCCGGAAAGAGGACACCCGTGGGAATCCGCAGAGGTATGATATGCCCAAATCGCCCCAGAATTTATTACCCAGACACCCCCGCAAAGTCCGAAATGTGGGAAAAAATACGCATTTTCCTCACATTTCGCTCGACTCACCCATCGAAACACGCCCCCAACAACACATGGCCTACCGTCCCGCGTTCCCACAGGTGTCCCGATGAAAACGGTACCTCACATGTGTGGGTGCACCTACCTGGCCGCCAAGGGGAAAGCCTAAAACACAAGTAACCCCAAGTCTGTTTTCAGAGGGAAAACTCAGACATTCTGCCGACCGGCGCAACTTACAGATATGGGCCTCGGGTGTCCAAGCCACCGAGGAAAACAGGGAACCCCATGCATTTTCGAAAAGAGGACACCCGTGGGAATCCGCAGAGGTGTGATTTGCGCCCATCGCCCCAGATTTTTTTACCCAGACAGCCCTGCAAAGTCGGAAATGTGGGGAAAAAAACGCTTTTTCCGCACATTTCGCTCGCCGCACCCATCGAAACGCGCCCCCCACAACACATGGCCTACCGTCCCGCGTTCCCACAGGTGTCCCGATGAAAACGGTACCTCACATGTGTGGGTGCACCTACCTGGCCGCCAAGGGGAAAGCCTAAAACACAAGTAACCCCAAGTCTGTTGTCAGAGGGAAATCTCCGACATTCTGCCGACCGGCGCAACTTACAGATATGGGCCTCGGGTGTCCAAGCCACCGAGGAAAACAGGGAACCCCATGCATTTTCGAAAAGAGGACACCCGAGGGAATCCGCAGAGGTGTGATTTGCGCCCATCGCCCCAGATTTTTTTACCCAGACAGCCCTGCAAAGTCGGAAATGTGGGGAAAAAAACGCTTTTTCCGCACATTTCGCTCGCCGCACCCATCGAAACACGCCCCCCACAACACATGGCCTACCGTCCCGCGTTCCCACAGGTGTCCCGATGAAAACGGTACCTCACATGTGTGGGTGCACCTACCTGGCCGCCAAGGGGAAAGCCTAAAACACAAGTAACCCCAAGTCTGTTGTCCATTCTGCCGACCGGCGCAACTTACAGATATGGGCCTCGGGTGTCCAAGCCACCGAGGAAAACAGGGAACCCCATGCATTTTCGAAAAGAGGACACCCGTGGGAATCCGCAGAGGTGTGATTTGCGCCCATCGCCCCAGATTTTTTTACCCAGACAGCCCTGCAAAGTCGGAAATGTGGGGAAAAAAACACTTTTTCCGCACATTTCGCTCGCCGCACCCATCGAAACACGCCCCCCACAACACATGGCCTACCGTCCCGCGTTCCCACAGGTGTCCCGATGAAAACGGTACCTCACATGTGTGGGTGCACCTACCTGGCCGCCAAGGGGAAAGCCTAAAACACAAGTAACCCCAAGTCTGTTTTCACACCGGAAATGTCACACTCTCACATCATACAGATATGGGCCTCGGGTGTCCAAGCCACCGAGGAAAACGGGGAACCCCATGCATTTTCGAAAAGAGGACACCCGTGGGAATCCGCAGAGGTGTGATTTGCGCCCATCGCCCCAGATTTTTTTACCCAGACAGCCCTGCAAAGTCGGAAATGTGGGGAAAAAAACGCTTTTTCCGCACATTTCGCTCGCCGCACCCATCGAAACACGCCCCCCACAACACATGGCCTACCGTCCCGCGTTCCCACAGGTGTCCCGATGAAAACGGTACCTCACATGTGTGGGTGCACCTACCTGGCCGCCAAGGGGAAAGCCTAAAACACAAGTAACCCCAAGTCTGTTGTCAGAGGGAAATCTCCGACATTCTGCCGACCGGCGCAACTTACAGATATGGGCCTCGGGTGTCCAAGCCACCGAGGAAAACAGGGAACCCCATGCATTTTCGAAAAGAGGACCCCTGTGGGAATCCGCAGAGGTGTGATTTGCGCCCATCGCCCCAGATTTTTTTACCCAGACAGCCCTGCAAAGTCGGAAATGTGGGGAAAAAAACGCTTTTTCCGCACATTTCGCTCGCCGCACCCATCGAAACACGCCCCCCACAACACATGGCCTACCGTCCCGCGTTCCCACAGGTGTCCCGATGAAAACGGTACCTCACATGTGTGGGTGCACCTACCTGGCCGCCAAGGGGAAAGCCTAAAACACAAGTAACCCCAAGTCTGTTGTCCATTCTGCCGACCGGCGCAACTTACAGATATGGGCCTCGGGTGTCCAAGCCACCGAGGAAAACAGGGAACCCCATGCATTTTCGAAAAGAGGACACCCGTGGGAATCCGCAGAGGTGTGATTTGCGCCCATCGCCCCAGATTTTTTTACCCAGACAGCCCTGCAAAGTCGGAAATGTGGGGGAAAAAACGCTTTTTCCGCACATTTCGCTCGCCGCACCCATCGAAACGCGCCCCCCACAACACATGGCCTACCGTCCCGCGTTCCCACAGGTGTCCCGATGAAAACGGTACCTCACATGTGTGGGTGCACCTACCTGGCCGCCAATGGGAAAGCCTAAAACACAAGTAACCCCAAGTCTGTTGTCAGAGGGAAATCTCCGACATTCTGCCGACCGGCGCAACTTACAGATATGGGCCTCGGGTGTCCAAGCCACCGAGGAAAACGGGGAACCCCATGCATTTTCGAAAAGAGGACACCCGTGGGAATCCGCAGAGGTGTGATTTGCGCCCATCGCCCCAGATTTTTTTACCCAGACAGCCCTGCAAAGTCGGAAATGTGGGGAAAAAAACGCTTTTTCCGCACATTTTGCTCGCCGCACCCATCGAAACACGCCCCCCACAACACATGGCCTACCGTCCCGCGTTCCCAAAGGTATCCCGATGAAAACGGTACCTCACATGTGTGGGTGCACCTACCTGGCCGCCAAGGGGAAAGCCTAAAACACAAGTAACCCCAAGTCTGTTGTCAGAGGGAAATCTCCGACATTCTGCCGACCGGCGCAACTTACAGATATGGGCCTCGGGTGTCCAAGCCACCGAGGAAAACAGGGAACCCCATGCATTTTCGAAAAGAGGACCCCCGTGGGAATCCGCAGAGGTGTGATTTGCGCCCATCGCCCCAGATTTTTTTACCCAGACAGCCCTGCAAAGTCGGAAATGTGGGGAAAAAAACACTTTTTCCGCACATTTCGCTCGCCGCACCCATCGAAACACGCCCCCCACAACACATGGCCTACCGTCCCGCGTTCCCACAGGTGTCCCGATGAAAACGGTACCTCACATGTGTGGGTGCACCTACCTGGCCGCCAAGGGGAAAGCCTAAAACACAAGTAACCCCAAGTCTGTTTTCACACCGGAAATGTCACACTCTCACATCATACAGATATGGGCCTCGGGTGTCCAAGCCACCGAGGAAAACGGGGAACCCCATGCATTTTCGAAAAGAGGACACCCGTGGGAATCCGCAGAGGTGTGATTTGCGCCCATCGCCCCAGATTTTTTTACCCAGACAGCCCTGCAAAGTCGGAAATGTGGGGAAAAAAACGCTTTTTCCGCACATTTTGCTCGCCGCACCCATCGAAACACGCCCCCCACAACACATGGCCTACCGTCCCGCGTTCCCACAGGTGTCCCGATGAAAACGGTACCTCACATGTGTGGGCGCACCTACCTGGCCGCCAAGGGGAAAGCCTAAAACACAAGTAACCCCAAGTCTGTTGTCAGAGGGAAATCTCCGACATTCTGCCGACTGGCGCAACTTACAGATATGGGCCTCGGGTGTCCAAGCCACCGAGGAAAACAGGGAACCCCATGCATTTTCGAAAAGAGGACCCCCGTGGGAATCCGCAGAGGTGTGATTTGCGCCCATCGCCCCAGATTTTTTTACCCAGACAGCCCTGCAAAGTCGGAAATGTGGGGAAAAAAACGCTTTTTCCGCACATTTCGCTCGCCGCACCCATCGAAACACGCCCCCCACATCACATGGCCTACCGTCCCGCGTTCCCACAGGTGTCCCGATGAAAACGGTACCTCACATGTGTGGGTGCACCTACCTGGCCGCCAAGGGGAAAGCCTAAAACACAAGTAACCCCAAGTCTGTTGTCCATTCTGCCGACCGGCGCAACTTACAGATATGGGCCTCGGGTGTCCAAGCCACCGAGGAAAACAGGGAACCCCATGCATTTTCGAAAAGAGGACACCCGTGGGAATCCGCAGAGGTGTGATTTGCGCCCATCGCCCCAGATTTTTTTACCCAGACAGCCCTGCAAAGTCGGAAATGTGGGGAAAAAAACGCTTTTTCCGCACATTTCGCTCGCCGCACCCATCGAAACGCGCCCCCCACAACACATGGCCTATCGTCCCGCGTTCCCACAGGTGTCCCGATGAAAACGGTACCTCACATGTGTGGGTGCACCTACCTGGCCGCCAAGGGGAAAGCCTAAAACACAAGTAACCCCAAGTCTGTTGTCCGAGGGAAATCTCCGACATTCTGCCGACCGGCGCAACTTACAGATATGGGCCTCGGGTGTCCAAGCCACCGAGGAAAACAGGGAACCCCATGCATTTTCGAAAAGAGGACACCCGTGGGAATCCACAGAGGTGTGATTTGCGCCCATCGCCCCAGATTTTTTTACCCAGAGAGCCCTGCAAAGTCGGAAATGTGGGGAAAAAAACGCTTTTTCCGCACATTTCGCTCGCCGCACCCATCGAAACACGCCCCCCACAACACATGGCCTACCGTCCCGCGTTCCCACAGGTGTCCCGATGAAAACGGTACCTCACATGTGTGGGTGCACCTACCTGGCCGCCAAGGGGAAAGCCTAAAACACAAGTAACCCCAAGTCTGTTGTCAGAGGGAAATCTCAGACATTCTGCCGACCGGCGCAACTTACAGATATGGGCCTCGGGTGTCCAAGCCACCGAGGAAAACAGGGAACCCCATGCATTTTCGAAAAGAGGACACCCGTGGGAATCCGCAGAGGTGTGATTTGCGCCCATCGCCCCAGATTTTTTTACCCAGACAGCCCTGCAAAGTCGGAAATGTGGGGAAAAAAACGCTTTTTCCGCACATTTCGCTCGCCGCACCCATCGAAACACGCCCCCCACAACACATGGCCTACCGTCCCGCGTTCCCACAGGTGTCCCGATGAAAACGGTACCTCACATGTGTGGGTGCACCTACCTGGCCGCCAAGGGGAAAGCCTAAAACACAAGTAACCCCAAGTCTGTTGTCCATTCTGCCGACCGGCGCAACTTACAGATATGGGCCTCGGGTGTCCAAGCCACCTAGGAAAACAGGGAACCCCATGCATTTTCGAAAAGAGGACACCCGTGGGAATCCGCAGAGGTGTGATTTGCGCCCATCGCCCCAGATTATTTACCCAGACAGCCCTGCAAAGTCGGAAATGTGGGGAAAAAAACGCTTTTTCCGCACATTTCGCTCGCCGCACCCATCGAAACGCGCCCCCCACAACACATGGCCTACCGTCCCGCGTTCCCACAGGTGTCCCGATGAAAACGGTACCTCACATGTGTGGGTGCACCTACCTGGCCGCCAAGGGGAAAGCCTAAAACACAAGTAACCCCAAGTCTGTTGTCAGAGGGAAATCTCCGACATTCTGCCGACCGGCGCAACTTACAGATATGGGCCTTGGGTGTCCAAGCCACCGAGGAAAACAGGGAACCCCATGCATTTTCGAAAAGAGGACACCCGTGGGAATCCGCAGAGGTGTGATTTGCGCCCATCACCCCAGATTTTTTTACCCAGACAGCCCTGCAAAGTCGGAAATGTGGGGAAAAAAACGCTTTTTCCGCACATTTTGCTCGCCGCACCCATCGAAACGCGCCCCCCACAACACATGGCCTACCGTCCCGCGTTCCCACAGGTGTCCCGATGAAAACGGTACCTCACATGTGTGGGTGCACCTACCTGGCCGCCAAGGGGAAAGCCTAAAACACAAGTAACCCCAAGTCTGTTGTCCATTCTGCCGACCGGCGCAACTTACAGATATGGGCCTCGGGTGTCCAAGCCACCGAGGAAAACAGGGAACCCCATGCATTTTCGAAAAGAGGACACCCGTGGGAATCCGCAGAGGTGTGATTTGCGCCCATCGCCCCAGATTTTTTTACCCAGAGAGCCCTGCAAAGTCGGAAATGTGGGGAAAAAAACGCTTTTTCCGCACATTTCGCTCGCCGCACCCATCGAAACACGCCCCCCACAACACATGGCCTACCGTCCCGCGTTCCCACAGGTGTCCCGATGAAAACGGTACCTCACATGTGTGGGTGCACCTACCTGGCCGCCAAGGGGAAAGCCTAAAACACAAGTAACCCCAAGTCTGTTGTCAGAGGGAAATCTCCGACATTCTGCCGACCGGCGCAACTTACAGATATGGGCCTCGGGTGTCCAAGCCACCGAGGAAAACAGGGAACCCCATGCATTTTCGAAAAGAGGACACCCGTGGGAATCCGCAGAGGTGTGATTTGCGCCCATCGCCCCAGATTATTTTACCCAGACAGCCCTGCAAAGTCGGAAATGTGGGGAAAAAAATGCTTTTTCCGCACATTTCGCTCGCCGCACCCATCGAAACACGCCCCCCACAACACATGGCCTACCGTCCCGCGTTCCCACAGGTGTCCCGATGAAAACGGTACCTCA
Organism: Ambystoma mexicanum; assembly: GCF_040938575.1. Taxonomy (NCBI): domain Eukaryota; kingdom Metazoa; phylum Chordata; class Amphibia; order Caudata; family Ambystomatidae; genus Ambystoma; species Ambystoma mexicanum. Next base: position 1,047,196,377 of record NC_090926.1, read on the forward strand.
CATGTGTGGGTGCACCTACCTGGCCGCCAAGGGGAAAGCCTAAAACACAAGTAACCCCAAGTCTGTTGTCCATTCTGCCGACCGGCGCAACTTACAGATATGGGCCTCGGGTGTCCAAGCCACCGAGGAAAACAGGGAACCCCATGCATTTTCGAAAAGAGGACACCCGTGGGAATCCGCAGAGGTGTGATTTGCGCCCATCGCCCCAGATTTCTTTACCCAGACAGCCCTGCAAAGTCGGAAATGTGGGTGAAAAAACGCTTTTTCCGCACATTTCGCTCGCCGCACCCATCGAAACGCGCCCCCCACAACACATGGCCTACCGTCCCGCGTTCCCACAGGTGTCCCGATGAAAACGGTACCTCACATGTGTGGGTGCACCTACCTGGCCGCCAAGGGGAAAGCCTAAAACACAAGTAACCCCAAGTCTGTTGTCAGAGGGAAATCTCCGACATTCTGCCGACCGGCGCAACTTACAGATATGGGCCTCGGGTGTCCAAGCCACCGAGGAAAACAGGGAACCCCATGCATTTGCGAAAAGAGGACACCCGTGGGAATCCGCAGAGGTGTGATTTGCGCCCATCGCCCCAGATTTTTTTACCCAGACAGCCCTGCAAAGTCGGAAATGTGGGGAAAAAAACGCTTTTTCCGCACATTTCGCTCGCCGCACCCATCGAAACACGCCCCCCACAACACATGGCCTACCGTCCCGCTTTCCAACAGGTGTCCCGATGCAAACGGTCCCTCACATGTGTGGGTGCACCTACCTGGCCGCCAAGGGGAAAGCCTAAAACACAAGTAACCCCAAGTCTGTTGTCCATTCTGCCGACCGGCGCAACTTACAGATATGGGCCTCGGGTGTCCAAGCCACCTAGGAAAACAGGGAACCCCATGCATTTTCGAAAAGAGGACACCCGTGGGAATCCGCAGAGGTGTGATTTGCGCCCATCGCCCCAGATTATTTACCCAGACAGCCCTGCAAAGTCGGAAATGTGGGGAAAAAAACGCTTTTTCCGCACATTTCGCTCGCCGCACCCATCGAAACGCGCCCCCCACAACACATGGCCTACCGTCCCGCGTTCCCACAGGTGTCCCGATGAAAACGGTACCTCACATGTGTGGGTGCACCTACCTGGCCGCCAAGGGGAAAGCCTAAAACACAAGTAACCCCAAGTCTGTTGTCAGAGGGAAATCTCCGACATTCTGCCGACCGGCGCAACTTACAGATATGGGCCTTGGGTGTCCAAGCCACCGAGGAAAACAGGGAACCCCATGCATTTTCGAAAAGAGGACACCCGTGGGAATCCGCAGAGGTGTGATTTGCGCCCATCACCCCAGATTTTTTTACCCAGACAGCCCTGCAAAGTCGGAAATGTGGGGAAAAAAACGCTTTTTCCGCACATTTTGCTCGCCGCACCCATCGAAACGCGCCCCCCACAACACATGGCCTACCGTCCCGCGTTCCCACAGGTGTCCCGATGAAAACGGTACCTCACATGTGTGGGTGCACCTACCTGGCCGCCAAGGGGAAAGCCTAAAACACAAGTAACCCCAAGTCTGTTGTCCATTCTGCCGACCGGCGCAACTTACAGATATGGGCCTCGGGTGTCCAAGCCACCGAGGAAAACAGGGAACCCCATGCATTTTCGAAAAGAGGACACCCGTGGGAATCCGCAGAGGTGTGATTTGCGCCCATCGCCCCAGATTTTTTTACCCAGAGAGCCCTGCAAAGTCGGAAATGTGGGGAAAAAAACGCTTTTTCCGCACATTTCGCTCGCCGCACCCATCGAAACACGCCCCCCACAACACATGGCCTACCGTCCCGCGTTCCCACAGGTGTCCCGATGAAAACGGTACCTCACATGTGTGGGTGCACCTACCTGGCCGCCAAGGGGAAAGCCTAAAACACAAGTAACCCCAAGTCTGTTGTCAGAGGGAAATCTCCGACATTCTGCCGACCGGCGCAACTTACAGATATGGGCCTCGGGTGTCCAAGCCACCGAGGAAAACAGGGAACCCCATGCATTTTCGAAAAGAGGACACCCGTGGGAATCCGCAGAGGTGTGATTTGCGCCCATCGCCCCAGATTATTTTACCCAGACAGCCCTGCAAAGTCGGAAATGTGGGGAAAAAAATGCTTTTTCCGCACATTTCGCTCGCCGCACCCATCGAAACACGCCTCCCACAACACATGGCCTACCGTCCCGCGTTCCCACAGGTGTCCCGATGAAAACGGTACCTCACATGTGTGGGTGCACCTACCTGGCCGCCAAGGGGAAAGCCTAAAACACAAGTAACCCCAAGTCTGTTGTCAGAGGGAAATCTCAGACATTCTGCCGACCGGCGCAACTTACAGATATGGGCCTCGGGTGTCCAAGCCACCGAGGAAAACAGGGAACCCCATGCATTTTCGAAAAGAGGACACCCGTGGGAATCCGCAGAGGTGTGATTTGCGCCCATCGCCCCAGATTTTTTTACCCAGACAGCCCTGCAAAGTCGGAAATGTGGGGAAAAAAACGCTTTTTCCGCACATTTCGCTCGCCGCACCCATCGAAACACGCCCCCCACAACACATGGCCTACCGTCCCGCGTTCCCACAGGTGTCCCGATGAAAACGGTACCTCACATGTGTGGGTGCACCTACCTGGCCGCCAAGGGGAAAGCCTAAAACACAAGTAACCCCAAGTCTGTTGTCCATTCTGCCGACCGGCGCAACTTACAGATATGGGCCTCGGGTGTCCAAGCCACCGAGGAAAACAGGGAACCCCATGCATTTTCGAAAAGAGGACACCCGTGGGAATCCGCAGAGGTGTGATTTGCGCCCATCGCCCCAGATTATTTACCCAGACAGCCCTGCAAAGTCGGAAATGTGGGGAAAAAAACGCTTTTTCCGCACATTTCGCTCGCCGCACCCATCGAAACGCGCCCCCCACAACACATGGCCTACCGTCCCGCGTTCCCACAGGTGTCCCGATGAAAACGGTACCTCACATGTGTGGGTGCACCTACCTGGCCGCCAAGGGGAAAGCCTAAAACACAAGTAACCCCAAGTCTGTTGTCAGAGGGAAATCTCCGACATTCTGCCGACCGGCGCAACTTACAGATATGGGCCTCGGGTGTCCAAGCCACCGAGGAAAACAGGGAACCCCATGCATTTTCGAAAAGAGGACACCCGTGGGAATCCGCAGAGGTGTGATTTGCGCCCATCACCCCAGATTTTTTTACCCAGACAGCCCCGCAAAGTCAGAAATGTGGGGAAAAAAACGCTTTTTCCGCACATTTTGCTCACCGCACCCATCGAAACGCGCCCCCCACAACACATGGCCTACCGTCCCGCGTTCCCACAGGTGTCCCGATGAAAACGGTACCTCACATGTGTGGGTGCACCTACCTGGCCGCCAAGGGGAAAGCCTAAAACACAAGTAACCCCAAGTCTGTTGTCCATTCTGCCGACCGGCGCAACTTACAGATATGGGCCTCGGGTGTCCAAGCCACCGAGGAAAACAGGGAACCCCATGCATTTTCGAAAAGAGGACACCCGTGGGAATCCGCAGAGGTGTGATTTGCGCCCATCGCCCCAGATTTTTTTACCCAGAGAGCCCTGCAAAGTCGGAAATGTGGGGAAAAAAACGCTTTTTCCGCACATTTTGCTCGCCGCACCCATCGAAACACGCCCCCCACAACACATGGCCTACCGTCCCGCGTTCCCACAGGTGTCCCGATGAAAACGGTACCTCACATGTGTGGGTGCACCTACCTGGCCGCCAAGGGGAAAGCCTAAAACACAAGTAACCCCAAGTCTGTTGTCAGAGGGAAATCTCCGACATTCTGCCGACCGGCGCAACTTACAGATATGGGCCTCGGGTGTCCAAGCCACCGAGGAAAACAGGGAACCCCATGCATTTTCGAAAAGAGGACACCCGTGGGAATCCGCAGAGGTGTGATTTGCGCCCATCGCCCCAGATTTTTTTACCCAGACAGCCCTGCAAAGTCGGAAATGTGGGGAAAAAAACGCTTTTTCCGCACATTTCGCTCGCCGCACCCATCGAAACGCGCCCCCCACAACACATGGCCTACCGTCCCGCGTTCCCACAGGTGTCCCGATGAAAACGGTACCTCACATGTGTGGGTGCACCTACCTGGCCGCCAAGGGGAAAGCCTAAAACACAAGTAACCCCAAGTCTGTTGTCAGAGGGAAATCTCCGACATTCTGCCGACCGGCGCAACTTACAGATATGGGCCTCGGGTGTCCAAGCCACCGAGGAAAACAGGGAACCCCATGCATTTTCGAAAAGAGGACACCCGTGGGAATCCGCAGAGGTGTGATTTGCGCCCATCGCCCCAGATTTTTTTACCCAGACAGCCCTGCAAAGTCGGAAATGTGGGGAAAAAACCGCTTTTTCCACACATTTCGCTCGCCGCACCCATCGAAACACGCCCCCCACAACACATGGTCTACCGTCCCGCGTTCCCACAGGTGTCGCGATGAAAACGGTACCTCACATGTGTGGGTGCACCTACCTGGCCGCCAAGGGGAAAGCCTAAAACACAAGTAACCCCAAGTCTGTTGTCCATTCTGCCGACCGGCGCAACTTACAGATATGGGCCTCGGGTGTCCAAGCCACCGAGGAAAACAGGGAACCCCATGCATTTTCGAAAAGAGGACACCCGTGGGAATCCGCATAGGTGTGATTTGCGCCCATCGCCCCAGATTTTTTTACCCAGACAGCCCTGCAAAGTCGGAAATGTGGGGAAAAAAACGCTTTTTCCGCACATTTCGCTCGCCGCACCCATCGAAACACGCCCCCCACAACACATGGCCTACCGTCCCGCGTTCCCACAGGTGTCCCGATGAAAACGGTACCTCACATGTGTGGGTGCACCTACCTGGCCGCCAAGGGGAAAGCCTAAAACACAAGTAACCCCAAGTCTGTTGTCAGAGGGAAATCTCCGACATTCTGCCGACCGGCGCAACTTACAGATATGGGCCTCGGGTGTCCAAGCCAGCGAGGAAAACAGGGAACCCCATGCATTTTCGAAAAGAGGACACCCGTGGGAATCCGCAGAGGTGTGATTTGCGCCCATCGCCCCAGATTTTTTTACCCAGACAGCCCTGCAAAGTCGGAAATGTGGGGAAAAAAACGCTTTTTCCGCACATTTCGCTCGCCGCACCCATCGAAACGCGCCCCCCACAACACATGGCCTACCGTCCCGCGTTCCAACAGGTGTCCCGATGAAAACGGTACCTCACATGTGTGGGTGCACCTACCTGGCCGCCAAGGGGAAAGCCTAAAACACAAGTAACCCCAAGTCTGTTGTCAGAGGGAAATCTCCGACATTCTGCCGACCGGCGCAACTTACAGATATGGGCCTCGGGTGTCCAAGCCACCGAGGAAAACAGGGAACCCCATGCATTTTCGAAAAGAGGACACCCGTGGGAATCCGCAGAGGTGTGATTTGCGCCCATCGCCCCAGATTTTTTTACCCAGACAGCCCTGCAAAGTCGGAAATGTGGGGAAAAAAACGCTTTTTCCGCACATTTCGCTCGCCGCACCCATCGAAACGCGCCCCCCACAACACATGGCCTACCGTCCCGCGTTCCCACAGGTGTCCCGATGAAAACGGTACCTCACATGTGTGGGTGCACCTACCTGGCCGCCAAGGGGAAAGCCTAAAACACAAGTAACCCCAAGTCTGTTGTCCGAGGGAAATCTCCGACATTCTGCCGACCGGCGCAACTTACAGATATGGGCCTCGGGTGTCCAAGCCACCGAGGAAAACAGGGAACCCCATGCATTTTCGAAAAGAGGACACCCGTGGGAATCCACAGAGGTGTGATTTGCGCCCATCGCCCCAGATTTTTTTACCCAGACAGCCCTGCAAAGTCGGAAATGTGGGGAAAAAAACGCTTTTTCCGCACATTTCGCTCGCCGCACCCATCGAAACACGCCCCCCACAACACATGGCCTACCGTCCCGCGTTCCCACAGGTGTCCCGATGAAAACGGTACCTCACATGTGTGGGTGCACCTACCTGGCCGCCAAGGGGAAAGCCTAAAACACAAGTAACCCCAAGTCTGTTGTCAGAGGGAAATCTCAGACATTCTGCCGACCGGCGCAACTTACAGATATGGGCCTCGGGTGTCCAAGCCACCGAGGAAAACAGGGAACCCCATGCATTTTCGAAAAGAGGACACCCGTGGGAATCCGCAGAGGTGTGATTTGCGCCCATCGCCCCAGATTTTTTTACCCAGACAGCCCTGCAAAGTCGGAAATGTGGGGAAAAAAACGCTTTTTCCGCACATTTCGCTCGCCGCACCCATCGAAACACGCCCCCCACAACACATGGCCTACCGTCCCGCGTTCCCACAGGTGTCCCGATGAAAACGGTACCTCACATGTGTGGGTGCACCTACCTGGCCGCCAAGGGGAAAGCCTAAAACACAAGTAACCCCAAGTCTGTTGTCCATTCTGCCGACCGGCGCAACTTACAGATATGGGCCTCGGGTGTCCAAGCCACCGAGGAAAACAGGGAACCCCATGCATTTTCGAAAAGAGGACACCCGTGGGAATCCGCAGAGGTGTGATTTGCGCCCATCGCCCCAGATTATTTACCCAGACAGCCCTGCAAAGTCGGAAATGTGGGGAAAAAAACGCTTTTTCCGCACATTTCGCTCGCCGCACCCATCGAAACGCGCCCCCCACAACACATGGCCTACCGTCCCGCGTTCCCACAGGTGTCCCGATGAAAACGGTACCTCACATGTGTGGGTGCACCTACCTGGCCGCCAAGGGGAAAGCCTAAAACACAAGTAACCCCAAGTCTGTTGTCAGAGGGAAATCTCCGACATTCTGCCGACCGGCGCAACTTACAGATATGGGCCTCGGGTGTCCAAGCCACCGAGGAAAACAGGGAACCCCATGCATTTTCGAAAAGAGGACACCCGTGGGAATCCGCAGAGGTGTGATTTGCGCCCATCACCCCAGATTTTTTTACCCAGACAGCCCCGCAAAGTCAGAAATGTGGGGAAAAAAACGCTTTTTCCGCACATTTTGCTCACCGCACCCATCGAAACGCGCCCCCCACAACACATGGCCTACCGTCCCGCGTTCCCACAGGTGTCCCGATGAAAACGGTACCTCACATGTGTGGGTGCACCTACCTGGCCGCCAAGGGGAAAGCCTAAAACACAAGTAACCCCAAGTCTGTTGTCCATTCTGCCGACCGGCGCAACTTACAGATATGGGCCTCGGGTGTCCAAGCCACCGAGGAAAACAGGGAACCCCATGCATTTTCGAAAAGAGGACACCCGTGGGAATCCGCAGAGGTGTGATTTGCGCCCATCGCCCCAGATTTTTTTACCCAGAGAGCCCTGCAAAGTCGGAAATGTGGGGAAAAAAACGCTTTTTCCGCACATTTTGCTCGCCGCACCCATCGAAACACGCCCCCCACAACACATGGCCTACCGTCCCGCGTTCCCACAGGTGTCCCGATGAAAACGGTACCTCACATGTGTGGGTGCACCTACCTGGCCGCCAAGGGGAAAGCCTAAAACACAAGTAACCCCAAGTCTGTTGTCAGAGGGAAATCTCCGACATTCTGCCGACCGGCGCAACTTACAGATATGGGCCTCGGGTGTCCAAGCCACCGAGGAAAACAGGGAACCCCATGCATTTTCGAAAAGAGGACACCCGTGGGAATCCGCAGAGGTGTGATTTGCGCCCATCGCCCCAGATTTTTTTACCCAGACAGCCCTGCAAAGTCGGAAATGTGGGGAAAAAAACGCTTTTTCCGCACATTTCGCTCGCCGCACCCATCGAAACGCGCCCCCCACAACACATGGCCTACCGTCCCGCGTTCCCACAGGTGTCCCGATGAAAACGGTACCTCACATGTGTGGGTGCACCTACCTGGCCGCCAAGGGGAAAGCCTAAAACACAAGTAACCCCAAGTCTGTTGTCAGAGGGAAATCTCCGACATTCTGCCGACCGGCGCAACTTACAGATATGGGCCTCGGGTGTCCAAGCCACCGAGGAAAACAGGGAACCCCATGCATTTTCGAAAAGAGGACACCCGTGGGAATCCGCAGAGGTGTGATTTGCGCCCATCGCCCCAGATTTTTTTACCCAGACAGCCCTGCAAAGTCGGAAATGTGGGGAAAAAACCGCTTTTTCCACACATTTCGCTCGCCGCACCCATCGAAACACGCCCCCCACAACACATGGTCTACCGTCCCGCGTTCCCACAGGTGTCGCGATGAAAACGGTACCTCACATGTGTGGGTGCACCTACCTGGCCGCCAAGGGGAAAGCCTAAAACACAAGTAACCCCAAGTCTGTTGTCCATTCTGCCGACCGGCGCAACTTACAGATATGGGCCTCGGGTGTCCAAGCCACCGAGGAAAACAGGGAACCCCATGCATTTTCGAAAAGAGGACACCCGTGGGAATCCGCATAGGTGTGATTTGCGCCCATCGCCCCAGATTTTTTTACCCAGACAGCCCTGCAAAGTCGGAAATGTGGGGAAAAAAACGCTTTTTCCGCACATTTCGCTCGCCGCACCCATCGAAACACGCCCCCCACAACACATGGCCTACCGTCCCGCGTTCCCACAGGTGTCCCGATGAAAACGGTACCTCACATGTGTGGGTGCACCTACCTGGCCGCCAAGGGGAAAGCCTAAAACACAAGTAACCCCAAGTCTGTTGTCAGAGGGAAATCTCCGACATTCTGCCGACCGGCGCAACTTACAGATATGGGCCTCGGGTGTCCAAGCCAGCGAGGAAAACAGGGAACCCCATGCATTTTCGAAAAGAGGACACCCGTGGGAATCCGCAGAGGTGTGATTTGCGCCCATCGCCCCAGATTTTTTTACCCAGACAGCCCTGCAAAGTCGGAAATGTGGGGAAAAAAACGCTTTTTCCGCACATTTCGCTCGCCGCACCCATCGAAACGCGCCCCCCACAACACATGGCCTACCGTCCCGCGTTCCAACAGGTGTCCCGATGAAAACGGTACCTCACATGTGTGGGTGCACCTACCTGGCCGCCAAGGGGAAAGCCTAAAACACAAGTAACCCCAAGTCTGTTGTCAGAGGGAAATCTCCGACATTCTGCCGACCGGCGCAACTTACAGATATGGGCCTCGGGTGTCCAAGCCACCGAGGAAAACAGGGAACCCCATGCATTTTCGAAAAGAGGACACCCGTGGGAATCCGCAGAGGTGTGATTTGCGCCCATCGCCCCAGATTTTTTTACCCAGACAGCCCTGCAAAGTCGGAAATGTGGGGAAAAAAACGCTTTTTCCGCACATTTCGCTCGCCGCACCCATCGAAACGCGCCCCCCACAACACATGGCCTACCGTCCCGCGTTCCCACAGGTGTCCCGATGAAAACGGTACCTCACATGTGTGGGTGCACCTACCTGGCCGCCAAGGGGAAAGCCTAAAACACAAGTAACCCCAAGTCTGTTGTCCGAGGGAAATCTCCGACATTCTGCCGACCGGCGCAACTTACAGATATGGGCCTCGGGTGTCCAAGCCACCGAGGAAAACAGGGAACCCCATGCATTTTCGAAAAGAGGACACCCGTGGGAATCCACAGAGGTGTGATTTGCGCCCATCGCCCCAGATTTTTTTACCCAGACAGCCCTGCAAAGTCGGAAATGTGGGGAAAAAAACGCTTTTTCCGCACATTTCGCTCGCCGCACCCATCGAAACACGCCCCCCACAACACATGGCCTACCGTCCCGCGTTCCCACAGGTGTCCCGATGAAAACGGTACCTCACATGTGTGGGTGCACCTACCTGGCCGCCAAGGGGAAAGCCTAAAACACAAGTAACCCCAAGTCTGTTGTCAGAGGGAAATCTCAGACATTCTGCCGACCGGCGCAACTTACAGATATGGGCCTCGGGTGTCCAAGCCACCGAGGAAAACAGGGAACCCCATGCATTTTCGAAAAGAGGACACCCGTGGGAATCCGCAGAGGTGTGATTTGCGCCCATCGCCCCAGATTTTTTTACCCAGACAGCCCTGCAAAGTCGGAAATGTGGGGAAAAAAACGCTTTTTCCGCACATTTCGCTCGCCGCACCCATCGAAACACGCCCCCCACAACACATGGCCTACCGTCCCGCGTTCCCACAGGTGTCCCGATGAAAACGGTACCTCACATGTGTGGGTGCACCTACCTGGCCGCCAAGGGGAAAGCCTAAAACACAAGTAACCCCAAGTCTGTTGTCCATTCTGCCGACCGGCGCAACTTACAGATATGGGCCTCGGGTGTCCAAGCCACCGAGGAAAACAGGGAACCCCATGCATTTTCGAAAAGAGGACACCCGTGGGAATCCGCAGAGGTGTGATTTGCGCCCATCGCCCCAGATTATTTACCCAGACAGCCCTGCAAAGTCGGAAATGTGGGGAAAAAAACGCTTTTTCCGCACATTTCGCTCGCCGCACCCATCGAAACGCGCCCCCCACAACACATGGCCTACCGTCCCGCGTTCCCACAGGTGTCCCGATGAAAACGGTACCTCACATGTGTGGGTGCACCTACCTGGCCGCCAAGGGGAAAGCCTAAAACACAAGTAACCCCAAGTCTGTTGTCAGAGGGAAATCTCCGACATTCTGCCGACCGGCGCAACTTACAGATATGGGCCTCGGGTGTCCAAGCCACCGAGGAAAACAGGGAACCCCATGCATTTTCGAAAAGAGGACACCCGTGGGAATCCGCAGAGGTGTGATTTGCGCCCATCACCCCAGATTTTTTTACCCAGACAGCCCCGCAAAGTCAGAAATGTGGGGAAAAAAACGCTTTTTCCGCACATTTTGCTCACCGCACCCATCGAAACGCGCCCCCCACAACACATGGCCTACCGTCCCGCGTTCCCACAGGTGTCCCGATGAAAACGGTACCTCACATGTGTGGGTGCACCTACCTGGCCGCCAAGGGGAAAGCCTAAAACACAAGTAACCCCAAGTCTGTTGTCCATTCTGCCGACCGGCGCAACTTACAGATATGGGCCTCGGGTGTCCAAGCCACCGAGGAAAACAGGGAACCCCATGCATTTTCGAAAAGAGGACACCCGTGGGAATCCGCAGAGGTGTGATTTGCGCCCATCGCCCCAGATTTTTTTACCCAGAGAGCCCTGCAAAGTCGGAAATGTGGGGAAAAAAACGCTTTTTCCGCACATTTTGCTCGCCGCACCCATCGAAACACGCCCCCCACAACACATGGCCTACCGTCCCGCGTTCCCACAGGTGTCCCGATGAAAACGGTACCTCACATGTGTGGGTGCACCTACCTGGCCGCCAAGGGGAAAGCCTAAAACACAAGTAACCCCAAGTCTGTTGTCAGAGGGAAATCTCCGACATTCTGCCGACCGGCGCAACTTACAGATATGGGCCTCGGGTGTCCAAGCCACCGAGGAAAACAGGGAACCCCATGCATTTTCGAAAAGAGGACACCCGTGGGAATCCGCAGAGGTGTGATTTGCGCCCATCGCCCCAGATTTTTTTACCCAGACAGCCCTGCAAAGTGGGAAATGTGGGGAAAAAAACGCTTTTTCCGCACATTTCGCTCGCCGCACCCATCGAAACGCGCCCCCCACAACACATGGCCTACCGTCCCGCGTTCCCACAGGTGTCCCGATGAAAACGGTACCTCACATGTGTGGGTGCACCTACCTGGCCGCCAAGGGGAAAGCCTAAAACACAAGTAACCCCAAGTCTGTTGTCAGAGGGAAATCTCCGACATTCTGCCGACCGGCGCAACTTACAGATATGGGCCTCGGGTGTCCAAGCCACCGAGGAAAACAGGGAACCCCATGCATTTTCGAAAAGAGGACACCCGTGGGAATCCGCAGAGGTGTGATTTGCGCCCATCGCCCCAGATTTTTTTACCCAGACAGCCCTGCAAAGTCGGAAATGTGGGGAAAAAACCGCTTTTTCCACACATTTCGCTCGCCGCACCCATCGAAACACGCCCCCCACAACACATGGTCTACCGTCCCGCGTTCCCACAGGTGTCGCGATGAAAACGGTACCTCACATGTGTGGGTGCACCTACCTGGCCGCCAAGGGGAAAGCCTAAAACACAAGTAACCCCAAGTCTGTTGTCCATTCTGCCGACCGGCGCAACTTACAGATATGGGCCTCGGGTGTCCAAGCCACCGAGGAAAACAGGGAACCCCATGCATTTTCGAAAAGAGGACACCCGTGGGAATCCGCATAGGTGTGATTTGCGCCCATCGCCCCAGATTTTTTTACCCAGACAGCCCTGCAAAGTCGGAAATGTGGGGAAAAAAACGCTTTTTCCGCACATTTCGCTCGCCGCACCCATCGAAACACGCCCCCCACAACACATGGCCTACCGTCCCGCGTTCCCACAGGTGTCCCGATGAAAACGGTACCTCACATGTGTGGGTGCACCTACCTGGCCGCCAAGGGGAAAGCCTAAAACACAAGTAACCCCAAGTCTGTTGTCAGAGGGAAATCTCCGACATTCTGCCGACCGGCGCAACTTACAGATATGGGCCTCGGGTGTCCAAGCCAGCGAGGAAAACAGGGAACCCCATGCATTTTCGAAAAGAGGACACCCGTGGGAATCCGCAGAGGTGTGATTTGCGCCCATCGCCCCAGATTTTTTTACCCAGACAGCCCTGCAAAGTCGGAAATGTGGGGAAAAAAACGCTTTTTCCGCACATTTCGCTCGCCGCACCCATCGAAACGCGCCCCCCACAACACATGGCCTACCGTCCCGCGTTCCAACAGGTGTCCCGATGAAAACGGTACCTCACATGTGTGGGTGCACCTACCTGGCCGCCAAGGGGAAAGCCTAAAACACAAGTAACCCCAAGTCTGTTGTCAGAGGGAAATCTCCGACATTCTGCCGACCGGCGCAACTTACAGATATGGGCCTCGGGTGTCCAAGCCACCGAGGAAAACAGGGAACCCCATGCATTTTCGAAAAGAGGACACCCGTGGGAATCCGCAGAGGTGTGATTTGCGCCCATCGCCCCAGATTTTTTTACCCAGACAGCCCTGCAAAGTCGGAAATGTGGGGAAAAAAACGCTTTTTCCGCACATTTCGCTCGCCGCACCCATCGAAACGCGCCCCCCACAACACATGGCCTACCGTCCCGCGTTCCCACAGGTGTCCCGATGAAAACGGTACCTCACATGTGTGGGTGCACCTACCTGGCCGCCATGGGGAAAGCCTAAAACACAAGTAACCCCAAGTCTGTTGTCCGAGGGAAATCTCCGACATTCTGCCGACCGGCGCAACTTACAGATATGGGCCTCGGGTGTCCAAGCCACCGAGGAAAACAGGGAACCCCATGCATTTTCGAAAAGAGGACACCCGTGGGAATCCACAGAGGTGTGATTTGCGCCCATCGCCCCAGATTTTTTTACCCAGACAGCCCTGCAAAGTCGGAAATGTGGGGAAAAAAACGCTTTTTCCGCACATTTCGCTCGCCGCACCCATCGAAACACGCCCCCCACAACACATGGCCTACCGTCCCGCGTTCCCACAGGTGTCCCGATGAAAACGGTACCTCACATGTGTGGGTGCACCTACCTGGCCGCCAAGGGGAAAGCCTAAAACACAAGTAACCCCAAGTCTGTTGTCAGAGGGAAATCTCAGACATTCTGCCGACCGGCGCAACTTACAGATATGGGCCTCGGGTGTCCAAGCCACCGAGGAAAACAGGGAACCCCATGCATTTTCGAAAAGAGGACACCCGTGGGAATCCGCAGAGGTGTGATTTGCGCCCATCGCCCCAGATTTTTTTACCCAGACAGCCCTGCAAAGTCGGAAATGTGGGGAAAAAAACGCTTTTTCCGCACATTTCGCTCGCCGCACCCATCGAAACACGCCCCCCACAACACATGGCCTACCGTCCCGCGTTCCCACAGGTGTCCCGATGAAAACGGTACCTCACATGTGTGGGTGCACCTACCTGGCCGCCAAGGGGAAAGCCTAAAACACAAGTAACCCCAAGTCTGTTGTCCATTCTGCCGACCGGCGCAACTTACAGATATGGGCCTCGGGTGTCCAAGCCACCGAGGAAAACAGGGAACCCCATGCATTTTCGAAAAGAGGACACCCGTGGGAATCCGCAGAGGTGTGATTTGCGCCCATCGCCCCAGATTATTTACCCAGACAGCCCTGCAAAGTCGGAAATGTGGGGAAAAAAACGCTTTTTCCGCACATTTCGCTCGCCGCACCCATCGAAACGCGCCCCCCACAACACATGGCCTACCGTCCCGCGTTCCCACAGGTGTCCCGATGAAAACGGTACCTCACATGTGTGGGTGCACCTACCTGGCCGCCAAGGGGAAAGCCTAAAACACAAGTAACCCCAAGTCTGTTGTCAGAGGGAAATCTCCGACATTCTGCCGACCGGCGCAACTTACAGATATGGGCCTCGGGTGTCCAAGCCACCGAGGAAAACAGGGAACCCCATGCATTTTCGAAAAGAGGACACCCGTGGGAATCCGCAGAGGTGTGATTTGCGCCCATCACCCCAGATTTTTTTACCCAGACAGCCCCGCAAAGTCAGAAATGTGGGGAAAAAAACGCTTTTTCCGCACATTTTGCTCACCGCACCCATCGAAACGCGCCCCCCACAACACATGGCCTACCGTCCCGCGTTCCCACAGGTGTCCCGATGAAAACGGTACCTCACATGTGTGGGTGCACCTACCTGGCCGCCAAGGGGAAAGCCTAAAACACAAGTAACCCCAAGTCTGTTGTCCATTCTGCCGACCGGCGCAACTTACAGATATGGGCCTCGGGTGTCCAAGCCACCGAGGAAAACAGGGAACCCCATGCATTTTCGAAAAGAGGACACCCGTGGGAATCCGCAGAGGTGTGATTTGCGCCCATCGCCCCAGATTTTTTTACCCAGAGAGCCCTGCAAAGTCGGAAATGTGGGGAAAAAAACGCTTTTTCCGCACATTTTGCTCGCCGCACCCATCGAAACACGCCCCCCACAACACATGGCCTACCGTCCCGCGTTCCCACAGGTGTCCCGATGAAAACGGTACCTCACATGTGTGGGTGCACCTACCTGGCCGCCAAGGGGAAAGCCTAAAACACAAGTAACCCCAAGTCTGTTGTCAGAGGGAAATCTCCGACATTCTGCCGACCGGCGCAACTTACAGATATGGGCCTCGGGTGTCCAAGCCACCGAGGAAAACAGGGAACCCCATGCATTTTCGAAAAGAGGACACCCGTGGGAATCCGCAGAGGTGTGATTTGCGCCCATCGCCCCAGATTTTTTTACCCAGACAGCCCTGCAAAGTCGGAAATGTGGGGAAAAAAACGCTTTTTCCGCACATTTCGCTCGCCGCACCCATCGAAACGCGCCCCCCACAACACATGGCCTACCGTCCCGCGTTCCCACAGGTGTCCCGATGAAAACGGTACCTCACATGTGTCGGTGCACCTACCTGGCCGCCAAGGGGAAAGCCTAAAACACAAGTAACCCCAAGTCTGTTGTCCATTCTGCCGACCGGCGCAACTTACAGATATGGGCCTCGGGTGTCCAAGCCACCGAGGAAAACAGGGAACCCCATGCATTTTCGAAAAGAGGACACCCGTGGGAATCCGCAGAGGTGTGATTTGCGCCCATCGCCCCAGATTTTTTTACCCAGACAGCCCTGCAAAGTCGGAAATGTGGGGAAAAAAACGCTTTTTCCGCACATTTCGCTCGCCGCACCCATCGAAACACGCCCCCCACAACACATGGCCTACCGTCCCGCGTTCCCACAGGTGTCCCGATGAAAACGGTACCTCACATGTGTGGGTGCACCTACCTGGCCGCCAAGGGGAAAGCCTAAAACACAAGTAACCCCAAGTCTGTTTTCACACCGGAAATGTCACACTCTCACATCATACAGATATGGGCCTCGGGTGTCCAAGCCACCGAGGAAAACGGGGAACCCCATGCATTTTCGAAAAGAGGACACCCGTGGGAATCCGCAGAGGTGTGATTTGCGCCCATCGCCCCAGATTTTTTTACCCAGACAGCCCTGCAAAGTCGGAAATGTGGGGAAAAAAACGCTTTTTCCGCACATTTCGCTCGCCGCACCCATCGAAACACGCCCCCCACAACACATGGCCTACCGTCCCGCGTTCCCACAGGTGTCCCGATGAAAACGGTACCTCACATGTGTGGGTGCACCTACCTGGCCGCCAAGGGGAAAGCCTAAAACACAAGTAACCCCAAGTCTGTTGTCAGAGGGAAATCTCCGACATTCTGCCGACCGGCGCAACTTACAGATATGGGCCTCGGGTGTCCAAGCCACCGAGGAAAACAGGGAACCCCATGCATTTTCGAAAAGAGGACACCCGTGGGAATCCGCAGAGGTGTGATTTGCGCCCATCGCCCCAGATTTTTTTACCCAGACAGCCCTGCAAAGTCGGAAATGTGGGGAAAAAACCGCTTTTTCCACACATTTCGCTCGCCGCACCCATCGAAACACGCCCCCCACAACACATGGTCTACCGTCCCGCGTTCCCACAGGTGTCGCGATGAAAACGGTACCTCACATGTGTGGGTGCACCTACCTGGCCGCCAAGGGGAAAGCCTAAAACACAAGTAACCCCAAGTCTGTTGTCCATTCTGCCGACCGGCGCAACTTACAGATATGGGCCTCGGGTGTCCAAGCCACCGAGGAAAACAGGGAACCCCATGCATTTTCGAAAAGAGGACACCCGTGGGAATCCGCATAGGTGTGATTTGCGCCCATCGCCCCAGATTTTTTTACCCAGACAGCCCTGCAAAGTCGGAAATGTGGGGAAAAAAACGCTTTTTCCGCACATTTCGCTCGCCGCACCCATCGAAACACGCCCCCCACAACACATGGCCTACCGTCCCGCGTTCCCACAGGTGTCCCGATGAAAACGGTACCTCACATGTGTGGGTGCACCTACCTGGCCGCCAAGGGGAAAGCCTAAAACACAAGTAACCCCAAGTCTGTTGTCAGAGGGAAATCTCCGACATTCTGCCGACCGGCGCAACTTACAGATATGGGCCTCGGGTGTCCAAGCCAGCGAGGAAAACAGGGAACCCCATGCATTTTCGAAAAGAGGACACCCGTGGGAATCCGCAGAGGTGTGATTTGCGCCCATCGCCCCAGATTTTTTTACCCAGACAGCCCTGCAAAGTCGGAAATGTGGGGAAAAAAACGCTTTTTCCGCACATTTCGCTCGCCGCACCCATCGAAACGCGCCCCCCACAACACATGGCCTACCGTCCCGCGTTCCAACAGGTGTCCCGATGAAAACGGTACCTCACATGTGTGGGTGCACCTACCTGGCCGCCAAGGGGAAAGCCTAAAACACAAGTAACCCCAAGTCTGTTGTCAGAGGGAAATCTCCGACATTCTGCCGACCGGCGCAACTTACAGATATGGGCCTCGGGTGTCCAAGCCACCGAGGAAAACAGGGAACCCCATGCATTTTCGAAAAGAGGACACCCGTGGGAATCCGCAGAGGTGTGATTTGCGCCCATCGCCCCAGATTTTTTTACCCAGACAGCCCTGCAAAGTCGGAAATGTGGGGGAAAAAACGCTTTTTCCGCACATTTCACTCGCCGCACCCATCGAAACACGCCCCCCACAACACATGGCCTACCGTCCCGCGTTCCCACAGGTGTCCCGATGAAAACGGTACCTCACATGTGTGGGTGCACCTACCTGGCCGCCAAGGGGAAAGCCTAAAACACAAGTAACCCCAAGTCTGTTGTCCATTCTGCCGACCGGCGCAACTTACAGATATGGGCCTCGGGTGTCCAAGCCACCGAGGAAAACAGGGAACCCCATGCATTTTCGAAAAGAGGACACCCGTGGGAATCCGCAGAGGTGTGATTTGCGCCCATCGCCCCAGATTTTTTTACCCAGACAGCCCTGCAAAGTCGGAAATGTGGGGAAAAAAACGCTTTTTCCGCACATTTCGCTCGCCGCACCCATCGAAACACGCCCCCCACAACACATGGCCTACCGTCCCGCGTTCCCACAGGTGTCCCGATGAAAACGGTAGCTCACATGTGTGGGTGCACCTACCTGGCCGCCAAGGGGAAAGCCTAAAACACAAGTAACCCCAAGTCTGTTGTCAGAGGGAAATCTCCGACATTCTGCCGACCGGCGCAACTTACAGATATGGGCCTCGGGTGTCCAAGCCAGCGAGGAAAACAGGGAACCCCATGCATTTTCGAAAAGAGGACACACGTGGGAATCCGCAGAGGTGTGATTTGCGCCCATCGCCCCAGATTTTTTTACCCAGACAGCCCTGCAAAGTCGGAAATGTGGGGAAAAAACCGCTTTTTCCGCACATTTCGCTCGCCGCACCCATCGAAACACGCCCCCCACAACACATGGCCTACCGTCCCGCGTTCCCACAGGTGTCGCGATGAAAACGGTACCTCACGTGTGGGTGCACCTACCTGGCCGCCAAGGGGAAAGCCTAAAACACAAGTAACCCCAAGTCTGTTGTCCATTCTGCCGACCGGCGCAACTTACAGATATGGGCCTCGGGTGTCCAAGCCACCGAGGAAAACAGGGAACCCCATGCATTTTCGAAAAGAGGACACCCGTGGGAATCCGCAGAGGTGTGATTTGCGCCCATCGCCCCAGATTTTTTTACCCAGACAGCCCTGCAAAGTCGGAAATGTGGGGAAAAAAACGCTTTTTCCGCACATTTCGCTCGCCGCACCCATCGAAACGCGCCCCCCACAACACATGGCCTACCGTCCCGCGTTCCCACACGTGTCCCGATGAAAACGGTACCTCACATGTGTGGGTGCACCTACCTGGCCGCCAAGGGGAAAGCCTAAAACACAAGTAACCCCAAGTCTGTTGTCAGAGGGAAATCTCCGACATTCTGCCGACCGGCGCAACTTACAGATATGGGCCTCGGGTGTCCAAGCCACCGAGGAAAACAGGGAACCCCATGCATTTTCGAAAAGAGGACACCCGTGGGAATCCGCAGAGGTGTGATTTGCGCCCATCGCCCCAGATTTTTTTACCCAGACAGCCCTGCAAAGTCGGAAATGTGGGGAAAAAAACGCTTTTTCCGCACATTTCGCTCGCCGCACCCATCGAAACACGCCCCCCCAACACATGGCCTACCGTCCCGCGTTCCCACAGGTGTCCCGATGAAAACGGTACCTCACATGTGTGGGTGCACCTACCTGGCCGCCAAGGGGAAAGCCTAAAACACAAGTAACCCCAAGTCTGTTGTCAGAGGGAAATCTCTGACATTCTGCCGACCGGCGCAACTTACAGATATGGGCCTCGGGTGTCCAAGCCACCGAGGAAAACAGGGAACCCCATGCATTTTCGAAAAGAGGACACCCGTGGGAATCCGCAGAGGTGTGATTTGCGCCCATCGCCCCAGATTTTTTTACCCAGACAGCCCTGCAAAGTCGGAAATGTGGGGAAAAAACCGCTTTTTCCACACATTTCGCTCGCCGCACCCATCGAAACACGCCCCCCACAACACATGGTCTACCGTCCCGCGTTCCCACATGTGTCGCGATGAAAACGGTACCTCACATGTGTGGGTGCACCTACCTGGCCGCCAAGGGGAAAGCCTAAAACACAAGTAACCCCAAGTCTGTTGTCCATTCTGCCGACCGGCGCAACTTACAGATATGGGCCTCGGGTGTCCAAGCCACAGAGGAAAACAGGGAACCCCATGCATTTTCGAAAAGAGGACACCCGTGGGAATCCGCAGAGGTGTGATTTGCGCCCATCGCCCCAGATTTTTTTACCCAGACAGCCCTGCAAAGTCGGAAATGTGGGGAAAAAAACGCTTTTTCCGCACATTTCGCTCGCCGCACCCATCGAAACACGCCCCCCACAACACATGGCCTACCGTCCCGCGTTCCCACAGGTGTCCCGATGAAAACGGTACCTCACATGTGTGGGTGCACCTACCTGGCCGCCAAGGGGAAAGCCTAAAACACAAGTAACCTCAAGTCTGTTGTCAGAGGGAAATCTCCGACATTCTGCCGACCGGCGCAACTTACAGATATGGGCCTCGGGTGTCCAAGCCAGCGAGGAAAACAGGGAACCCCATGCATTTTCGAAAAGAGGACACCCGTGGGAATCCGCAGAGGTGTGATTTGCGCCCATCGCCCCAGATTTTTTTACCCAGACAGCCCTGCAAAGTCGGAAATGTGGGGAAAAAAACGCTTTTTCCGCACATTTCGCTCGCCGCACCCATCGAAACGCGCCCCCCACAACACATGGCCTACCGTCCCGCGTTCCAACAGGTGTCCCGATGAAAACGGTACCTCACATGTGTGGGTGCACCTACCTGGCCGCCAAGGGGAAAGCCTAAAACACAAGTAACCCCAAGTCTGTTGTCAGAGGGAAATCTCCGACATTCTGCCGACCGGCGCAACTTACAGATATGGGCCTCGGGTGTCCAAGCCACCGAGGAAAACAGGGAACCCCATGCATTTTCGAAAAGAGGACACCCGTGGGAATCCGCAGAGGTGTGATTTGCGCCCATCGCCCCAGATTTTTTTACCCAGACAGCCCTGCAAAGTCGGAAATGTGGGGGAAAAAACGCTTTTTCCGCATATTTCACTCGCCGCACCCATCGAAACACGCCCCCCACAACACATGGCCTACCGTCCCGCGTTCCCACAGGTGTCCCGATGAAAACGGTACCTCACATGTGTGGGTGCACCTACCTGGCCGCCAAGGGGAAAGCCTAAAACACAAGTAACCCCAAGTCTGTTGTCCATTCTGCCGACCGGCGCAACTTACAGATATGGGCCTCGGGTGTCCAAGCCACCGAGGAAAACAGGGAACCCCATGCATTTTCGAAAAGAGGACACCCGTGGGAATCCGCAGAGGTGTGATTTGCGCCCATCGCCCCAGATTTTTTTACCCAGACAGCCCTGCAAAGTCGGAAATGTGAGGAAAAAAACGCTTTTTCCGCACATTTCGCTCGCCGCACCCATCGAAACACGCCCCCCACAACACATGGCCTACCGTCCCGCGTTCCCACAGGTGTCCCGATGAAAACGGTACCTCACATGTGTGGGTGCACCTACCTGGCCGCCAAGGGGAAAGCCTAAAACACAAGTAACCCCAAGTCTGTTGTCAGAGGGAAATCTCCGACATTCTGCCGACCGGCGCAACTTACAGATATGGGCCTCGGGTGTCCAAGCCAGCGAGGAAAACAGGGAACCCCATGCATTTTCGAAAAGAGGACACACGTGGGAATCCGCAGAGGTGTGATTTGCGCCCATCGCCCCAGATTTTTTTACCCAGACAGCCCTGCAAAGTCGGAAATGTGGGGAAAAAACCGCTTTTTCCGCACATTTCGCTCGCCGCACCCATCGAAACACGCCCCCCACAACACATGGCCTACCGTCCCGCGTTCCCACAGGTGTCGCGATGAAAACGGTACCTCACATGTGTGGGTGCACCTACCTGGCCGCCAAGGGGAAAGCCTAAAACACAAGTAACCCCAAGTCTGTTGTCCATTCTGCCGACCGGCGCAACTTACAGATATGGGCCTCGGGTGTCCAAGCCACCGAGGAAAACAGGGAACCCCATGCATTTTCGAAAAGAGGACACCCGTGGGAATCCGCAGAGGTGTGATTTGCGCCCATCGCCCCAGATTTTTTTACCCAGACAGCCCTGCAAAGTCGGAAATGTGGGGAAAAAAACGCTTTTTCCGCACATTTCGCTCGCCGCACCCATCGAAACGCGCCCCCCACAACACATGGCCTACCGTCCCGCGTTCCCACAGGTGTCCCGATGAAAACGGTACCTCACATGTGTGGGTGCACCTACCTGGCCGCCAAGGGGAAAGCCTAAAACACAAGTAACCCCAAGTCTGTTGTCAGAGGGAAATCTCCGACATTCTGCCGACCGGCGCAACCTACAGATATGGGCCTCGGGTGTCCAAGCCACCAAGGAAAACAGGGAACCCCATGCATTTTCGAAAAGAGGACACCCGTGGGAATCCGCAGAGGTGTGATTTGCGCCCATCGCCCCAGATTTTTTTACCCAGACAGCCCTGCAAAGTCGGAAATGTGGGGAAAAAATGCTTTTTCCGCACATTTCGCTCGCCGCACCCATCGAAACGCGCCCCCCAAAACACATGGCCTACCGTCCCGCGTTCCCACAGGTGTCCCGATGAAAACGGTACCTCACATGTGTGGGTGCACCTACCTGGCCGCCAAGGGGAAAGCCTAAAACACAAGTAACCCCAAGTCTGTTGTCAGAGGGAAATCTCCGACATTCTGCCGACCGGCGCAACTTACAGATATGGGCCTCGGGTGTCCAAGCCACCGAGGAAAACAGGGAACCCCATGCATTTTCGAAAAGAGGACCCCCGTGGGAATCCGCAGAGGTGTGATTTGCGCCCATCGCCCCAGATTTTTTTACCCAGACAGCCCTGCAAAGTCGGAAATGTGGGGAAAAAAACACTTTTTCCGCACATTTCGCTCGCCGCACCCATCGAAACACGCCCCCCACAACACATGGCCTACCGTCCCGCGTTCCCACAGGTGTCCCGATGAAAACGGTACCTCACATGTGTGGGTGCACCTACCTGGCCGCCAAGGGGAAAGCCTAAAACACAAGTAACCCCAAGTCTGTTTTCACACCGGAAATGTCACACTCTCACATCATACAGATATGGGCCTCGGGTGTCCAAGCCACCGAGGAAAACGGGGAACCCCATGCATTTTCGAAAAGAGGACACCCGTGGGAATCCGCAGAGGTGTGATTTGCGCCCATCGCCCCAGATTTTTTTACCCAGACAGCCCTGCAAAGTCGGAAATGTGGGGGAAAAAACGCTTTTTCCGCACATTTTGCTCGCCGCACCCATCGAAACACGCCCCCCACAACACATGGCCTACCGTCCCGCGTTCCCACAGGTGTCCCGATGAAAACGGTACCTCACATGTGTGGGTGCACCTACCTGGCCGCCAAGGGGAAAGCCTAAAACACAAGTAACCCCAAGTCTGTTGTCAGAGGGAAATCTCCGACATTCTGCCGACCGGCGCAACTTACAGATATGGGCCTCGGGTGTCCAAGCCACCGAGGAAAACAGGGAACCCCATGCATTTTCGAAAAGAGGACCCCCGTGGGAATCCGCAGAGGTGTGATTTGCGCCCCTCGCCCCAGATTTTTTTACCCAGACAGCCCTGCAAAGTCGGAAATGTGGGGAAAAAAACGCTTTTTCCGCACATTTCGCTCGCCGCACCCATCGAAACACGCCCCCCACAACACATGGCCTACCGTCCCGCGTTCCCAGAGGTGTCGCGATGAAAACGGTACCTCACATGTGTGGGTGCACCTACCTGGCCGCCAAGGGGAAAGCCTAAAACACAAGTAACCCCAAGTCTGTTGTCCATTCTGCCGACCGGCGCAACTTACAGATATGGGCCTCGGGTGTCCAAGCCACCGAGGAAAACAGGGAACCCCATGCATTTTCGAAAAGAGGACACCCGTGGGAATCCGCAGAGGTGTGATTTGCGCCCATCGCCCCAGATTTTTTTACCCAGACAGCCCTGCAAAGTCGGAAATGTGGGGAAAAAAACGCTTTTTCCGCACATTTCGCTCGCCGCACCCATCGAAACGCGCCCCCCACAACACATGGCCTACCGTCCCGCGTTCCCACAGGTGTCCCGATGAAAACGGTACCTCACATGTGTGGGTGCACCTACCTGGCCGCCAAGGGGAAAGCCTAAAACACAAGTAACCCCAAGTCTGTTGTCAGAGGGAAATCTCCGACATTCTGCCGACCGGCGCAACTTACAGATATGGGCCTCGGGTGTCCAAGCCACCGAGGAAAACAGGGAACCCCATGCATTTTCGAAAAGAGGACACCCGTGGGAATCCGCAGAGGTGTGATTTGCGCCCATCGCCCCAGATTTTTTTACCCAGACAGCCCTGCAAATTCGGAAATGTGGGGGAAAAAACGCTTTTTCCGCACATTTCACTCGCCGCACCCATCGAAACACGCCCCCCACAACACATGGCCTACCGTCCCGCGTTCCCACAGGTGTCCCAATGAAAACGGTACCTCACATGTGTGGGTGCACCTACCTGGCCGCCAAGGGGAAAGCCTAAAACACAAGTAACCCCAAGTCTGTTGTCCATTCTGCCGACCGGCGCAACTTACAGATATGGGCCTCGGGTGTCCAAGCCACCGAGGAAAACAGGGAACCCCATGCATTTTCGAAAAGAGGACACCCGTGGGAATCCGCAGAGGTGTGATTTGCGCCCATCGCCCCAGATTTTTTTACCCAGACAGCCCTGCAAAGTCGGAAATGTGGGGAAAAAAACGCTTTTTCCGCACATTTCGCTCGCCGCACCCATCGAAACGCGCCCCCCACAACACATGGCCTACCGTCCCGCGTTCCCACAGGTGTCCCGATGAAAACGGTACCTCACATGTGTGGGTGCACCTACCTGGCCGCCAAGGGGAAAGCCTAAAACACAAGTAACCCCAAGTCTGTTGTCCGAGGGAAATCTCCGACATTCTGCCGACCGGCGCAACTTACAGATATGGGCCTCGGGTGTCCAAGCCACCGAGGAAAACAGGGAACCCCATGCATTTTCGAAAAGAGGACACCCGTGGGAATCCACAGAGGTGTGATTTGCACCCATCGCCCCAGATTTTTTTACCCAGACAGCCCTGCAAAGTCGGAAATGTGGGGAAAAAAACGCTTTTTCCGCACATTTCGCTCGCCGCACCCATCGAAACACGCCCCCCACAACACATGGCCTACCGTCCCGCGTTCCCACAGGTGTCCCGATGAAAACGGTACCTCACATGTGTGGGTGCACCTACCTGGCCGCCAAGGGGAAAGCCTAAAACACAAGTAACCCCAAGTCTGTTGTCAGAGGGAAATCTCAGACATTCTGCCGACCGGCGCAACTTACAGATATGGGCCTCGGGTGTCCAAGCCACCGAGGAAAACAGGGAACCCCATGCATTTTCGAAAAGAGGACACCCGTGGGAATCCGCAGAGGTGTGATTTGCGCCCATCGCCCCAGATTTTTTTACCCAGACAGCCCTGCAAAGTCGGAAATGTGGGGAAAAAAACGCTTTTTCCGCACATTTCGCTCGCCGCACCCATCGAAACACGCCCCCCACAACACATGGCCTACCGTCCCGCGTTCCCACAGGTGTCCCGATGAAAACGGTACCTCACATGTGTGGGTGCACCTACCTGGCCGCCAAGGGGAAAGCCTAAAACACAAGTAACCCCAAGTCTGTTGTCCATTCTGCCGACCGGCGCAACTTACAGATATGGGCCTCGGGTGTCCAAGCCACCGAGGAAAACAGGGAACCCCATGCATTTTCGAAAAGAGGACACCTGTGGGAATCCGCAGAGGTGTGATTTGCGCCCATCGCCCCAGATTATTTACCCAGACAGCCCTGCAAAGTCGGAAATGTGGGGAAAAAAACGCTTTTTCCGCACATTTCGCTCGCCGCACCCATCGAAACGCGCCCCCCACAACACATGGCCTACCGTCCCGCGTTCCCACAGGTGTCCCGATGAAAACGGTACCTCACATGTGTGGGTGCACCTACCTGGCCGCCAAGGGGAAAGCCTAAAACACAAGTAACCCCAAGTCTGTTGTCAGAGGGAAATCTCCGACATTCTGCCGACCGGCGCAACTTACAGATATGGGCCTCGGGTGTCCAAGCCACCGAGGAAAACAGGGAACCCCATGCATTTTCGAAAAGAGGACACCCGTGGGAATCCGCAGAGGTGTGATTTGCGCCCATCACCCCAGATTTTTTTACCCAGACAGCCCTGCAAAGTCAGAAATGTGGGGAAAAAAACGCTTTTTCCGCACATTTTGCTCACCGCACCCATCGAAACGCGCCCCCCACAACACATGGCCTACCGTCCCGCGTTCCCACAGGTGTCCCGATGAAAACGGTACCTCACATGTGTGGGTGCACCTACCTGGCCGCCAAGGGGAAAGCCTAAAACACAAGTAACCCCAAGTCTGTTGTCAGAGGGAAATCTCCGACATTCTGCCGACCGGCGCAACTTACAGATATGGGCCTCGGGTGTCCAAGCCACCGAGGAAAACAGGGAACCCCATGCATTTTCGAAAAGAGGACACCCGTGGGAATCCGCAGAGGTGTGATTTGCGCCCATCGCCCCAGATTTTTTTACCCAGACAGCCCTGCAAAGTCGGAAATGTGGGGAAAAAAACGCTTTTTCCGCACATTTCGCTCGCCGCACCCATCGAAACACGCCCCCCACAACACATGGCCTACCGTCCCGCGTTCCCACAGGTGTCCCGATGAAAACGGTACCTCACATGTGTGGGTGCACCTACCTGGCCGCCAAGGGGAAAGCCTAAAACACAAGTAACCCCAAGTCTGTTGTCCATTCTGCCGACCGGCGCAACTTACAGATATGGGCCTCGGGTATCCAAGCCACCGAGGAAAACAGGGAACCCCATGCATTTTCGAAAAGAGGACACCCGTGGGAATCCGCAGAGGTGTGATTTGCGCCCATCGCCCCAGATTTTTTTACCCAGACAGCCCTGCAAAGTCGGAAATGTGGGGAAAAAAACGCTTTTTCCGCACATTTCGCTCGCCGCACCCATCGAAACGCGCCCCCCACAACACATGGCCTACCGTCCCGCGTTCCCACAGGTGTCCCGATGAAAACGGTACCTCATATGTGTGGGTGCACCTACCTGGCCGCCAAGGGGAAAGCCTAAAACACAAGTAACCCCAAGTCTGTTGTCAGAGGGAAATCTCAGACATTCTGCCGACCGGCGCAACTTACAGATATGGGCCTCGGGTGTCCAAGCCACCGAGGAAAACAGGGAACCCCATGCATTTTCGAAAAGAGGACACCCGTGGGAATCCGCAGAGGTGTGATTTGCGCCCATCGCCCCAGATTTTTTTACCCAGACAGCCCTGCAAAGTCGGAAATGTGGGGAAAAAAACGCTTTTTCCGCACATTTCGCTCGCCGCACCCATCGAAACGCGCCCCCCACAACACATGGCCTACCGTCCCGCGTTCCCACAGGTGTCCCGATGAAAACGGTACCTCACATGTGTCGGTGCACCTACCTGGCCGCCAAGGGGAAAGCCTAAAACACAAGTAACCCCAAGTCTGTTGTCCATTCTGCCGACCGGCGCAACTTACAGATATGGGCCTCGGGTGTCCAAGCCACCGAGGAAAACAGGGAACCCCATGCATTTTCGAAAAGAGGACACCCGTGGGAATCCGCAGAGGTGTGATTTGCGCCCATCGCCCCAGATTTTTTTACCCAGACAGCCCTGCAAAGTCGGAAATGTGGGGAAAAAAACGCTTTTTCCGCACATTTCGCTCGCCGCACCCATCGAAACACGCCCCCCACAACACATGGCCTACCGTCCCGCGTTCCCACAGGTGTCCCGATGAAAACGGTACCTCACATGTGTGGGTGCACCTACCTGGCCGCCAAGGGGAAAGCCTAAAACACAAGTAACCCCAAGTCTGTTTTCACACCGGAAATGTCACACTCTCACATCATACAGATATGGGCCTCGGGTGTCCAAGCCACCGAGGAAAACGGGGAACCCCATGCATTTTCGAAAAGAGGACACCCGTGGGAATCCGCAGAGGTGTGATTTGCGCCCATCGCCCCAGATTTTTTTACCCAGACAGCCCTGCAAAGTCGGAAATGTGGGGAAAAAAACGCTTTTTCCGCACATTTCGCTCGCCGCACCCATCGAAACACGCCCCCCACAACACATGGCCTACCGTCCCGCGTTCCCACAGGTGTCCCGATGAAAACGGTACCTCACATGTGTGGGTGCACCTACCTGGCCGCCAAGGGGAAAGCCTAAAACACAAGTAACCCCAAGTCTGTTGTCAGAGGGAAATCTCCGACATTCTGCCGACCGGCGCAACTTACAGATATGGGCCTCGGGTGTCCAAGCCACCGAGGAAAACAGGGAACCCCATGCATTTTCGAAAAGAGGACACCCGTGGGAATCCGCAGAGGTGTGATTTGCGCCCATCGCCCCAGATTTTTTTACCCAGACAGCCCTGCAAAGTCGGAAATGTGGGGAAAAAACCGCTTTTTCCACACATTTCGCTCGCCGCACCCATCGAAACACGCCCCCCACAACACATGGTCTACCGTCCCGCGTTCCCACAGGTGTCGCGATGAAAACGGTACCTCACATGTGTGGGTGCACCTACCTGGCCGCCAAGGGGAAAGCCTAAAACACAAGTAACCCCAAGTCTGTTGTCCATTCTGCCGACCGGCGCAACTTACAGATATGGGCCTCGGGTGTCCAAGCCACCGAGGAAAACAGGGAACCCCATGCATTTTCGAAAAGAGGACACCCGTGGGAATCCGCAGAGGTGTGATTTGCGCCCATCGCCCCAGATTTTTTTACCCAGACAGCCCTGCAAAGTCGGAAATGTGGGGAAAAAAACGCTTTTTCCGCACATTTCGCTCGCCGCACCCATCGAAACACGCCCCCCACAACACATGGCCTACCGTCCCGCGTTCCCACAGGTGTCCCGATGAAAACGGTACCTCACATGTGTGGGTGCACCTACCTGGCCGCCAAGGGGAAAGCCTAAAACACAAGTAACCCCAAGTCTGTTGTCAGAGGGAAATCTCCGACATTCTGCCGACCGGCGCAACTTACAGATATGGGCCTCGGGTGTCCAAGCCAGCGAGGAAAACAGGGAACCCCATGCATTTTCGAAAAGAGGACACCCGTGGGAATCCGCAGAGGTGTGATTTGCGCCCATCGCCCCAGATTTTTTTACCCAGACAGCCCTGCAAAGTCGGAAATGTGGGGAAAAAAACGCTTTTTCCGCACATTTCGCTCGCCGCACCCATCGAAACGCGCCCCCCACAACACATGGCCTACCGTCCCGCGTTCCAACAGGTGTCCCGATGAAAACGGTACCTCACATGTGTGGGTGCACCTACCTGGCCGCCAAGGGGAAAGCCTAAAACACAAGTAACCCCAAGTCTGTTGTCAGAGGGAAATCTCCGACATTCTGCCGACCGGCGCAACTTACAGATATGGGCCTCGGGTGTCCAAGCCACCGAGGAAAACAGGGAACCCCATGCATTTTCGAAAAGAGGACACCCGTGGGAATCCGCAGAGGTGTGATTTGCGCCCATCGCCCCAGATTTTTTTACCCAGACAGCCCTGCAAAGTCGGAAATGTGGGGGAAAAAACGCTTTTTCCGCACATTTCACTCTCCGCACCCATCGAAACACGCCCCCCACAACACATGGCCTACCGTCCCGCGTTCCCACAGGTGTCCCGATGAAAACGGTACCTCACATGTGTGGGTGCACCTACCTGGCCGCCAAGGGGAAAGCCTAAAACACAAGTAACCCCAAGTCTGTTGTCCATTCTGCCGACCGGCGCAACTTACAGATATGGGCCTCGGGTGTCCAAGCCACCGAGGAAAACAGGGAACCCCATGCATTTTCGAAAAGAGGACACCCGTGGGAATCCGCAGAGGTGTGATTTGCGCCCATCGCCCCAGATTTTTTTACCCAGACAGCCCTGCAAAGTCGGAAATGTGGGGAAAAAAACGCTTTTTCCGCACATTTCGCTCGCCGCACCCATCGAAACACGCCCCCCACAACACATGGCCTACCGTCC
The DNA here is from genome assembly GCF_040938575.1 of Ambystoma mexicanum. Taxonomy (NCBI): domain Eukaryota; kingdom Metazoa; phylum Chordata; class Amphibia; order Caudata; family Ambystomatidae; genus Ambystoma; species Ambystoma mexicanum. The sequence continues at coordinate 1,047,226,029 of NC_090926.1, forward strand.
CGCGTTCCCACAGGTGTCCCGATGAAAACGGTAGCTCACATGTGTGGGTGCACCTACCTGGCCGCCAAGGGGAAAGCCTAAAACACAAGTAACCCCAAGTCTGTTGTCAGAGGGAAATCTCCGACATTCTGCCGACCGGCGCAACTTACAGATATGGGCCTCGGGTGTCCAAGCCAGCGAGGAAAACAGGGAACCCCATGCATTTTCGAAAAGAGGACACACGTGGGAATCCGCAGAGGTGTGATTTGCGCCCATCGCCCCAGATTTTTTTACCCAGACAGCCCTGCAAAGTCGGAAATGTGGGGAAAAAACCGCTTTTTCCGCACATTTCGCTCGCCGCACCCATCGAAACACGCCCCCCACAACACATGGCCTACCGTCCCGCGTTCCCACAGGTGTCGCGATGAAAACGGTACCTCACATGTGTGGGTGCACCTACCTGGCCGCCAAGGGGAAAGCCTAAAACACAAGTAACCCCAAGTCTGTTGTCCATTCTGCCGACCGGCGCAACTTACAGATATGGGCCTCGGGTGTCCAAGCCACCGAGGAAAACAGGGAACCCCATGCATTTTCGAAAAGAGGACACCCGTGGGAATCCGCAGAGGTGTGATTTGCGCCCATCGCCCCAGATTTTTTTACCCAGACAGCCCTGCAAAGTCGGAAATGTGGGGAAAAAAACGCTTTTTCCGCACATTTCGCTCGCCGCACCCATCGAAACGCGCCCCCCACAACACATGGCCTACCGTCCCGCGTTCCCACACGTGTCCCGATGAAAACGGTACCTCACATGTGTGGGTGCACCTACCTGGCCGCCAAGGGGAAAGCCTAAAACACAAGTAACCCCAAGTCTGTTGTCAGAGGGAAATCTCCGACATTCTGCCGACCGGCGCAACTTACAGATATGGGCCTCGGGTGTCCAAGCCACCGAGGAAAACAGGGAACCCCATGCATTTTCGAAAAGAGGACACCCGTGGGAATCCGCAGAGGTGTGATTTGCGCCCATCGCCCCAGATTTTTTTACCCAGACAGCCCTGCAAAGTCGGAAATGTGGGGAAAAAAACGCTTTTTCCGCACATTTCGCTCGCCGCACCCATCGAAACACGCCCCCCACAACACATGGCCTACCGTCCCGCGTTCCCACAGGTGTCCCGATGAAAACGGTACCTCACATGTGTGGGTGCACCTACCTGGCCGCCAAGGGGAAAGCCTAAAACACAAGTAACCCCAAGTCTGTTGTCAGAGGGAAATCTCTGACATTCTGCCGACCGGCGCAACTTACAGATATGGGCCTCGGGTGTCCAAGCCACCGAGGAAAACAGGGAACCCCATGCATTTTCGAAAAGAGGACACCCGTGGGAATCCGCAGAGGTGTGATTTGCGCCCATCGCCCCAGATTTTTTTACCCAGACAGCCCTGCAAAGTCGGAAATGTGGGGAAAAAACCGCTTTTTCCACACATTTCGCTCGCCGCACCCATCGAAACACGCCCCCCACAACACATGGTCTACCGTCCCGCGTTCCCACATGTGTCGCGATGAAAACGGTACCTCACATGTGTGGGTGCACCTACCTGGCCGCCAAGGGGAAAGCCTAAAACACAAGTAACCCCAAGTCTGTTGTCCATTCTGCCGACCGGCGCAACTTACAGATATGGGCCTCGGGTGTCCAAGCCACCGAGGAAAACAGGGAACCCCATGCATTTTCGAAAAGAGGACACCCGTGGGAATCCGCAGAGGTGTGATTTGCGCCCATCGCCCCAGATTTTTTTACCCAGACAGCCCTGCAAAGTCGGAAATGTGGGGAAAAAAACGCTTTTTCCGCACATTTCGCTCGCCGCACCCATCGAAACACGCCCCCCACAACACATGGCCTACCGTCCCGCGTTCCCACAGGTGTCCCGATGAAAACGGTACCTCACATGTGTGGGTGCACCTACCTGGCCGCCAAGGGGAAAGCCTAAAACACAAGTAACCCCAAGTCTGTTGTCAGAGGGAAATCTCCGACATTCTGCCGACCGGCGCAACTTACAGATATGGGCCTCGGGTGTCCAAGCCAGCGAGGAAAACAGGGAACCCCATGCATTTTCGAAAAGAGGACACCCGTGGGAATCCGCAGAGGTGTGATTTGCGCCCATCGCCCCAGATTTTTTTACCCAGACAGCCCTGCAAAGTCGGAAATGTGGGGAAAAAAACGCTTTTTCCGCACATTTCGCTCGCCGCACCCATCGAAACGCGCCCCCCACAACACATGGCCTACCGTCCCGCGTTCCAACAGGTGTCCCGATGAAAACGGTACCTCACATGTGTGGGTGCACCTACCTGGCCGCCAAGGGGAAAGCCTAAAACACAAGTAACCCCAAGTCTGTTGTCAGAGGGAAATCTCCGACATTCTGCCGACCGGCGCAACTTACAGATATGGGCCTCGGGTGTCCAAGCCACCGAGGAAAACAGGGAACCCCATGCATTTTCGAAAAGAGGACACCCGTGGGAATCCGCAGAGGTGTGATTTGCGCCCATCGCCCCAGATTTTTTTACCCAGACAGCCCTGCAAAGTCGGAAATGTGGGGGAAAAAACGCTTTTTCCGCATATTTCACTCGCCGCACCCATCGAAACACGCCCCCCACAACACATGGCCTACCGTCCCGCGTTCCCACAGGTGTCCCGATGAAAACGGTACCTCACATGTGTGGGTGCACCTACCTGGCCGCCAAGGGGAAAGCCTAAAACACAAGTAACCCCAAGTCTGTTGTCCATTCTGCCGACCGGCGCAACTTACAGATATGGGCCTCGGGTGTCCAAGCCACCGAGGAAAACTGAGGAACCCCATGCATTTTCGAAAAGAGGACACCCGTGGGAATCCGCAGAGGTGTGATTTGCGCCCATCACCCCAGATTTTTTTACCCAGACAGCCCTGCAAAGTCGGAAATGTGGGGAAAAAAACGCTTTTTCCGCACATTTCGCTCGCCGCACCCATCGAAACACGCCCCCCACAACACATGGCCTACCGTCCCGCGTTCCCACAGGTGTCCCGATGAAAACGGTACCTCACATGTGTGGGTGCACCTACCTGGCCGCCAAGGGGAAAGCCTAAAACACAAGTAACCCCAAGTCTGTTGTCAGAGGGAAATCTCCGACATTCTGCCGACCGGCGCAACTTACAGATATGGGCCTCGGGTGTCCAAGCCAGCGAGGAAAACAGGGAACCCCATGCATTTTCGAAAAGAGGACACACGTGGGAATCCGCAGAGGTGTGATTTGCGCCCATCGCCCCAGATTTTTTTACCCAGACAGCCCTGCAAAGTCGGAAATGTGGGGAAAAAACCGCTTTTTCCGCACATTTCGCTCGCCGCACCCATCGAAACACGCCCCCCACAACACATGGCCTACCGTCCCGCGTTCCCACAGGTGTCGCGATGAAAACGGTACCTCACATGTGTGGGTGCACCTACCTGGCCGCCAAGGGGAAAGCCTAAAACACAAGTAACCCCAAGTCTGTTGTCCATTCTGCCGACCGGCGCAACTTACAGATATGGGCCTCGGGTGTCCAAGCCACCGAGGAAAACAGGGAACCCCATGCATTTTCGAAAAGAGGACACCCGTGGGAATCCGCAGAGGTGTGATTTGCGCCCATCGCCCCAGATTTTTTTACCCAGACAGCCCTGCAAAGTCGGAAATGTGGGGAAAAAAACGCTTTTTCCGCACATTTCGCTCGCCGCACCCATCGAAACGCGCCCCCCACAACACATGGCCTACCGTCCCGCGTTCCCACAGGTGTCCCGATGAAAACGGTACCTCACATGTGTGGGTGCACCTACCTGGCCGCCAAGGGGAAAGCCTAAAACACAAGTAACCCCAAGTCTGTTGTCAGAGGGAAATCTCCGACATTCTGCCGACCGGCGCAACCTACAGATATGGGCCTCGGGTGTCCAAGCCACCAAGGAAAACAGGGAACCCCATGCATTTTCGAAAAGAGGACACCCGTGGGAATCCGCAGAGGTGTGATTTGCGCCCATCGCCCCAGATTTTTTTACCCAGACAGCCCTGCAAAGTCGGAAATGTGGGGAAAAAATGCTTTTTCCGCACATTTCGCTCGCCGCACCCATCGAAACGCGCCCCCCAAAACACATGGCCTACCGTCCCGCGTTCCCACAGGTGTCCCGATGAAAACGGTACCTCACATGTGTGGGTGCACCTACCTGGCCGCCAAGGGGAAAGCCTAAAACACAAGTAACCCCAAGTCTGTTGTCAGAGGGAAATCTCCGACATTCTGCCGACCGGCGCAACTTACAGATATGGGCCTCGGGTGTCCAAGCCACCGAGGAAAACAGGGAACCCCATGCATTTTCGAAAAGAGGACACCCGTGGGAATCCGCAGAGGTGTTATTTGCGCCCATCGCCCCAGATTTTTTTACCCAGACAGCCCTGCAAAGTCGGAAATGTGGGGAAAAAAACGCTTTTTCCGCACATTTCGCTCGCCGCACCCATCGAAACGCGCCCCCCAAAACACATGGCCTACCGTCCCGCGTTCCCACAGGTGTCCCGATGAAAACGGTACCTCACATGTGTGGGTGCACCTACCTGGCCGCCAAGGGGAAAGCCTAAAACACAAGTAACCCCAAGTCTGTTGTCAGAGGGAAATCTCCAACATTCTGCCGACCGGCGCAACTTACAGATATGGGCCTCGGGTGTCCAAGCCACCGAGGAAAACAGGGAACCCCATGCATTTTCGAAAAGAGGACACCCGTGGGAATCCGCAGAGGTGTGATTTGCGCCCATCGCCCCAGATTTTTTTACCCAGACAGCCCTGCAAAGTCGGAAATGTGGGGGAAAAACGCTTTTTCCGCACATTTCGCTCGCCGCACCCATCGAAACGCGCCCCCCACAACACATGGCCTACCGTCCCGCGTTCCCACAGGTGTCCCGATGAAAACGGTACCTCACATGTGTGGGTGCACCTACCTGGCCGCCAAGGGGAAAGCCTAAAACACAAGTAACCCCAAGTCTGTTGTCCATTCTGCCGACCGGCGCAACTTACAGATATGGGCCTCGGGTGTCCAAGCCACCGAGGAAAACAGGGAACCCCATGCATTTTCGAAAAGAGGACACCCGTGGGAATCCGCAGAGGTGTGATTTGCGCCCATCGCCCCAGATTTTTTTACCCAGACAGCCCTGCAAAGTCGGAAATGTGGGGAAAAAAACGCTTTTTCCGCACATTTCGCTCGCCGCACCCATCGAAACACGCCCCCCACAACACATGGCCTACTGTCCCGCGTTCCCACAGGTGTCCCGATGAAAACGGTACCTCACATGTGTGGGTGCACCTACCTGGCCGCCAAGGGGAAAGCCTAAAACACAAGTAACCCCAAGTCTGTTGTCAGAGGGAAATCTCCGACATTCTGCCGACCGGCGCAACTTACAGATATGGGCCTCGGGTGTCCAAGCCAGCGAGGAAAACAGGGAACCCCATGCATTTTCGAAAAGAGGACACCCGTGGGAATCCGCAGAGGTGTGATTTGCGCCCATCGCCCCAGATTTTTTTACCCAGACAGCCCTGCAAAGTCGGAAATGTGGGGAAAAAACCGCTTTTTCCGCACATTTCGCTCGCCGCACCCATCGAAACACGCCCCCCACAACACATGGCCTACCGTCCCGCGTTCCCACAGGTGTCGCGATGAAAACGGTACCTCACATGTGTGGGTGCACCTACCTGGCCGCCAAGGGGAAAGCCTAAAACACAAGTAACCCCAAGTCTGTTGTCCATTCTGCCGACCGGCGCAACTTACAGATATGGGCCTCGGGTGTCCAAGCCACCGAGGAAAACAGGGAACCCCATGCATTTTCGAAAAGAGGACCCCCGTGGGAATCCGCAGAGGTGTGATTTGCGCCCATCGCCCCAGATCTTTTTACCCAGACAGCCCTGCAAAGTCGGAAATGTGGGGAAAAAAACGCTTTTTCCGCACATTTCGCTCGCCGCACCCATCGAAACACGCCCCCCACAACACATGGCCTACCGTCCCGCGTTCCCACAGGTGTCCCGATGAAAACGGTACCTCACATGTGTGGGTGCACCTACCTGGCCGCCAAGGGGAAAGCCTAAAACACAAGTAACCCCAAGTCTGTTGTCCATTCTGCCGACCGGCGCAACTTACAGATATGGGCCTCGGGTGTCCAAGCCACCGAGGAAAACAGGGAACCCCATGCATTTTCGAAAAGAGGACACCCGTGGGAATCCGCAGAGGTGTGATTTGCGCCCATCGCCCCAGATTTTTTTACCCAGACAGCCCTGCAAAGTCGGAAATGTGGGGAAAAAAACGCTTTTTCCGCACATTTCGCTCGCCGCACCCATCGAAACACGCCCCCCACAACACATGGCCTACCGTCCCGCGTTCCCACAGGTGTCCCGATGAAAACGGTACCTCACATGTGTGGGTGCACCTACCTGGCCGCCAAGGGGAAAGCCTAAAACACAAGTAACCCCAAGTCTGTTGTCAGAGGGAAATCTCCGACATTCTGCCGACCGGCGCAACTTACAGATATGGGCCTCGGGTGTCCAAGCCAGCGAGGAAAACAGGGAACCCCATGCATTTTCGAAAAGAGGACACACGTGGGAATCCGCAGAGGTGTGATTTGCGCCCATCGCCCCAGATTTTTTTACCCAGACAGCCCTGCAAAGTCGGAAATGTGGGGAAAAAACCGCTTTTTCCGCACATTTCGCTCGCCGCACCCATCGAAACACGCCCCCCACAACACATGGCCTACCGTCCTGCGTTCCCACAGGTGTCGCGATGAAAACGGTACCTCACATGTGTGGGTGCACCTACCTGGCCGCCAAGGGGAAAGCCTAAAACACAAGTAACCCCAAGTCTGTTGTCCATTCTGCCGACCGGCGCAACTTACAGATATGGGCCTCGGGTGTCCAAGCCACCGAGGAAAACAGGGAACCCCATGCATTTTCAAAAAGAGGACACCCGTGGGAATCCGCAGAGGTGTGATTTGCGCCCATCGCCCCAGATTTTTTTACCCAGACAGCCTTGCAAAGTCGGAAATGTGGGGAAAAAAACGCTTTTTCCGCACATTTCGCTCGCCGCACCCATCGAAACGCGCCCCCCACAACACATGGCCTACCGTCCCGCGTTCCCACAGGTGTCCCGATGAAAACGGTACCTCACATGTGTGGGTGCACCTACCTGGCCGCCAAGGGGAAAGCCTAAAACACAAGTAACCCCAAGTCTGTTGTCAGAGGGAAATCTACGACATTCTGCCGACCGGCGCAACTTACAGATATGGGCCTCGGGTGTCCAAGCCACCGAGGAAAACAGGGAACCCCATGCATTTTCGAAAAGAGGACACCCGTGGGAATCCGCAGAGGTGTGATTTGCGCCCATCGCCCCAGATTTTTTTACCCAGACAGCCCTGCAAAGTCGGAAATGTGGGGAAAAAAACGCTTTTTCCGCACATTTCGCTCGCCGCACCCATCGAAACACGCCCCCCACAACACATGGCCTACCGTCCCGCGTTCCCACAGGTGTCCCGATGAAAACGGTACCTCACATGTGTGGGTGCACCTACCTGGCCGCCAAGGGGAAAGCCTAAAACACAAGTAACCCCAAGTCTGTTGTCAGAGGGAAATCTCCGACATTCTGCCGACCGGCGCAACTTACAGATATGGGCCTCGGGTGTCCAAGCCACCGAGGAAAACAGGGAACCCCATGCATTTTCGAAAAGAGGACACCCGTGGGAATCCGCAGAGGTGTGATTTGCGCCCATCGCCCCAGATTATTTTACCCAGACAGCCGTGCAAAGTCGGAAATGTGGGGAAAAAAACGCTTTTTCCGCACATTTCGCTCGCCGCACCCATCGAAACACGCCCCCCACAACACATGGCCTACCGTCCCGCGTTCCCACAGGTGTCCCGATGAAAACGGTACCTCACATGTGTGGGTGCACCTACCTGGCCGCCAAGGGGAAAGCCTAAAACACAAGTAACCCCAAGTCTGTTGTCAGAGGGAAATCTCAGACATTCTGCCGACCGGCGCAACTTACAGATATGGGCCTCGGGTGTCCAAGCCAGCGAGGAAAACAGGGAACCCCATGCATTTTCGAAAAGAGGACACCCGTGGGAATCCGCAGAGGTGTGATTTGCGCCCATCGCCCCAGATTTTTTTACCCAGACAGCCCTGCAAAGTCGGAAATGTGGGGAAAAAACGCTTTTTCCGCACATTTCGCTCGCCGCACCCATCGAAACGCGCCCCCCAAAACACATGGCCTACCGTCCCGCGTTCCCACAGGTGTCCCGATGAAAACGGTACCTCACATGTGTGGGTGCACCTACCTGGCCGCCAAGGGGAAAGCCTAAAACACAAGTAACCCCAAGTCTGTTGTCAGAGGGAAATCTCCGACATTCTGCCGACCGGCGCAACTTACAGATATGGGCCTCGGGTGTCCAAGCCACCGAGGAAAACAGGGAACCCCATGCATTTTCGAAAAGAGGACACCCGTGGGAATCCGCAGAGGTGTGATTTGCGCCCATCGCCCCAGATTTTTTTACCCAGACAGCCCTGCAAAGTCAGAAATGTGGGGAAAAAAACGCTTTTTCCGCACATTTCGCTCGCCGCACCCATCGAAACACGCCCCCCACAACACATGGCCTACCGTCCCGCGTTCCCACAGGTGTCCCGATGAAAACGGTACCTCATATGTGTGGGTGCACCTACCTGGCCGCCAAGGGGAAAGCCTAAAACACAAGTAACCCCAAGTCTGTTGTCCATTCTGCCGACCGGCGCAACTTACAGATATGGGCCTCGGGTGTCCAAGCCACCGAGGAAAACAGGGAACCCCATGCATTTTCGAAAAGAGGACACCCGTGGGAATCCGCAGAGGTGTGATTTGCGCCCATCGCCCCAGATTTTTTTACCCAGACAGCCCTGCAAAGTCGGAAATGTGGGGGAAAAAACGCTTTTTCCGCACATTTCGCTCGCTGCACCCATCGAAACGCGCCCCCCACAACACATGGCCTACCGTCCCGCGTTCCCACAGGTGTCCCGATGAAAACGGTACCTCACATGTGTGGGTGCACCTACCTGGCCGCCAAGGGGAAAGCCTAAAACACAAGTAACCCCAAGTCTGTTGTCAGAGGGAAATCTCCGACATTCTGCCGACCGGCGCAACTTACAGATATGGGCCTCGGGTGTCCAAGCCACCGAGGAAAACAGGGAACCCCATGCATTTTCGAAAAGAGGACACCCGTGGGAATCCGCAGAGGTGTGATTTGCGCCCATCGCCCCAGATTTTTTTACCCAGACAGCCCTGCAAAGTCGGAAATGTGGGGGAAAAAACGCTTTTTCCGCACATTTCGCTCGCCGCACCCATCGAAACGC